>NW_026562404.1:3042500-5442500 GCF_027474105.1 Poeciliopsis prolifica
AGATCATTTAGGAGATAAGAAAATGTAAAGAAACAAAAACAATATTGTTTGGGTTCCCATACACTGAATACACATACGCGTGTTCCTGCCTTCTCGCTTGAGAAGATGTATATGAGCCCAAGGCTGTTATAGTTGGTGAAAATCAGAAAATGCCTAAAACCTGCAAAAAACAGACGATGATCCAGAAAATGGCTCAGGAGTTTTGGGGAGGAAATTCCAACTGTTTTCTGTTTATAGGAGAAACAAGAAATGAGGTACAAAAAAATAAAAAAAAAAGATAAGTAAATAAAAATAAAAAGCAACTCCTTGTAAACATGACATGCACTAAACAAATCAGCTTGAAAAAATAAACTGAAGAAATATCATCCAGCCATGTGATTGTGGAAACCACCATCATTTGATTAAAAAGGCTCATTTGCCTATGTATTGGCAAAATACCCTGTGTTTGTGTACACTTGACTCCAGGCTGATGAAGCAGCTGCTGAACACAAAGAGAAACTGGGTGCAACCACACACACACGCACGCACACGCACACACACACCCACACAGGCTGAGCTACACCTCACATGTGTGATACTCATTGCGTCTGACGGTATGATAAAGCTGAGCGAAACTTTCTCATCCTCCTCCTCTTTGAACGTCTCTTTGTCCTCGTGTCTGGCACACACTGCCCTGCGCTCACTCTGCCCTGCAGCTCTGTACACCTGCCTGCACCGCCACAGGAGTGTCATGTTTCAGCGATGAGGCAACTTCGCACCAATGAGCACCGGTGAGAACGGTTAGGGAGCGTGGTGGGAACTCTCCTCCCATCACTTACCTCTCTCTACCTGGGAACCGAGGCGGCCTCAGGGAGGGGCCGCCCGGCCGCCCGCTGTCTGAATGAACGGCAAAACAAACAAAGAAGAAAAAAAAAACTCTCACCAACAGGTGAGTTACACGAGTCCATGTTGGTTTTGCTCCTGTCTATTCACTTTCAGGCCCCCCCGCCCTCCTCCCCTCTGGTCCCTCGCCGCCTCCCCACCGCCTTTGTTTTTCATTCATGGCTGGCGTGCTGCTTTGCATTTTGGCAGGAGGGAGAAAAAGGACACAGAGAAACAAAACAGTCAAAGTGTGGGAACTTTTGCCTGCTCTGTTTTTCTCTCTCGTGAGCTTTCATCAGCATTAACTCTGCTTGCACAGGTATTTGTGCACCTGTGGTACCGGATTAGTGGGTCGGCTACTTCATTGTTTGCAGAAAAAGGCACTGTGCATATTTTTTTTCTCACAGGTTTCTGCCTGAAGACACATGTAATCCCGTGCTGAACAGCTGTCAAAGCTTAGATTTTTAAAGCAAACTGTGCTCTTGATTCACCTCGAGCATCAAAGCATGAATCGAGGAAGTGCTCATGGGCACCCAGTGTGTTCATTGTTGAAAAAATTTATTGCATTATGACTACACACAAAATGATCTCAGTCCTGCCACAGGTTGCTCTTTATGGTCCTTTAAAGGACATTTTTCCCTGACAAATTATCTTGTCTGTTAGCTGCAGCTACCAATACCTCATACAATGCCTCCTTCAGGAAGGAAAAGAGCAAGCACTTGGCGAAACAACATCCGGCTTTTAGTCTGCGCAGGTTATTACATGTAATGTGTGTCAACAGCAGCCAGTGTGTGTTCAGGGCAGGACAGGCAGCTGAGACAGATATCTACAGGTAGCTCACTATGCTTTAAAATATGCCTTAAATGGGTCACTTGGTCAAGAAAAATATAAAAAAACAACACCATAAGGATAGCTTAACTTTGTTGAGCTGCATCTAAAACTGCAAGTGTTTAGGTGTGTTTCTCCATAGATGTGTGCTTATTTTTCTTTACCACATAGTCTGAAATCAATCCAATTGGAACAAGAGCGTCTGTACCCGGACTTTGACTTTAACACGTGACTATGATGTGATCTAAGCCCAGGCTTCTCAAACTGTGATTTAAATACATCTGATTGTTCCCGAGCTAATTTTAGGAATATTCAGAAGAAATCTGGGGCTACAGTTAAACATGATTGAATTAGCAAGCAAAGTCTTATATTTTCTGAACCATTCGGATCCAACTCCCCTTGCTATATAACATGTTTTATCTCGTGTGGGACAATGAGTTCTGAGTAACATGCAATCTTAGATTTCCACCACACACTGCACTTATGAATTTTTGGTACATTCACAATCTCAGCTATATTTGCTTGTTCTGCATAAAGAGATCGCAATAGCCTGGATTCTAGCACATTTTTTTAAATGTCTATGCAACATGCTAAAAAATCACAGTGTGTGCACATTACAAAGGTAGCCTACACAATTGCAGAGCATAAAACAAAATAATGTAACAAAAAATGATAACATTGTCTGATAAATTTGAGGTTAGATTTATGTCTGGTAAACACAAGAACAATTAACTGGTGAACTTTATTTTTTTTTAACAGAGACAGTGTATATATACACTAGAAGCAGCAGACAAGCCTATGAAGAAACATTTCTAGATAGACTTCATTATGTTCTACCCTGCATGTAAGTACGGGTTCTGTCCTCAAACTTTGACTTCCTCCCACAGTCAGAAAACGTCCAGGTTAGACTAAACTGGCCTTGCTAAAGTGTCCTAATGTCTGACAACATAGCGGGACAACACCAACACAAAATCACAGTCACACCAGCAATAAGACCCTCTATGTCAGGAGCTCAGGGAGAAACAAATAGGTTCTCCAGAATGTTTAGTTTTTCTCAGGTTTTGTGTGCAGCTCACTGTGTATTCATTTCAGGTAGCTGCATTCTACAACTTCACCACAAGGTGTCGAAAAATTCCTTGAGTCATTTAAACTATGCTCAGTGTTTTTAGCTAGTCATGCTGAAACAAATGTTTTATGTAAATGTCTTAGTTGAAAATTGTCATTAACTAAAAGAATTAATGACTGTTTGAGCAATAATGCTCTGCCAGATTGTTAAGCTAGAAGAGAGATGTGTGTGTTGTGTGTGTGTCCTTCCCCAATCCTACAACTGTAACTCGTAACGGGCCTGACAGCAAAGTGTGGACGTATCCTCCGTCTTCCTTTGCTGCTGCACCATCAATTTGACAGCTTCATAATAATGAAAAAGTAAATAGCTGATGTTGCACTTCATTTAAAACTCCGTGGCCTTCACACCGCCTCCTGCCTCTGCCATCATCACCCACTGGGCCATTGTTGAGGGGTTCATGTTGACCATAAACCAAAACTACAACAATAATAGGCGGGCAGCTGTTTCCTGGGCAAGCAGCAACAGGTGCTTTCTCATGATGTCACTTTGTAAAAGTAGCTAAAGTTACAAGATGACTGAGGTCATGTCAGTTTACAGCTTTTCAGCTGGACTAAATGAAGTAGGGCCAATTTGTTTTCTAGGAAAAAAAAACGAAACAAAAAAACCCCAGAAGAATGCAGGTTTTCACGAGAGCCAAGATGAAAGTGAAAGCCTCGTCAAATGAGTTCATTTGACCGCAGTGGGGAGGATGTCCACTGTTCAGGGGATCATTCACAGAGAGGTGTGAGGATCAGGGGTTTTGTCCCACAGCGTCCTGACGCAGGATCACAGCTTCATCCCAAAACTGCCTGATTTGTGTTAATCCTTTTCAATCCACACTGTTCTCTTATTTCAGTGGCATCTTTTTTGTATTATTGAAAAATACTTCCTATTTGTGTCCATTTTTCTATTCCCCTGTTTTCCATCAGTACCAGTGAGGCCCCCCACTGCCCCCTTGTTTAAATTGCTTTCGGTTTGCTTTTCTTTGACTTTTTTGACTGCTCTTTTCCCCTCTTTTGTTCGCCACCTTTTTACAGCACTTCTACATGGGAGAGGAAGATGTTTGCCCATTCTCTCACCAGAAGGGGGGCCGTTTAAAGGCAATCGCAATGAGCAAATATTATCTAGAGGTCGTGCCGTGACCGCATGCATCTTCCTTTTGTGAGTTTTGAATTTCCTTGACATGTGCGTTCTCACCGTGGTGGCAAAGACCTTTCTCTGAAGTCATTGTGGTTTAGACAGGAGCTTGAGTCAAACTCAATTCTCACAATTTATAGCAATTTCATAATGCAATATAAGAGGAAGGTTCCACTACAACCTTGGCGCTTTATTTCAGTAGTTTAAGATGTCGCGCTGAAAAAACAAACTTTCTAAAAAAAACTCCATTTTTTATTTGGAGAATTTTTTCAACAGTGGTACAGTCATCATGGCACTGACAAGTACTCCAAAAACAGATGTGATGGTTACTGATCGGTTTAGGTGGCTTCTGTTATTCCTAAATGCTCTGAGACAAAACTGACATGATACATTTCAGTAAACCAAAGAACAATCAAACTAAAACTGCAAAGCTGTGCTGATGGAAATGAAAAAAACAATCACAACTCCTTCATACATCTCGCTGAGCTAGTAACATTGCTTTTCCATATATTTATCGACACCGCTCATAGTAAAATATACTTTTTGACCATCATTTTATTTTCTCATTTATATTTGTTTTATGTTGAAAAAATATCTGAGAGAAAACCTTGCAAGCTAAAACGTTGCGTCCTTTTATGTTCGTCATTGTTGCTCCTGTCCCTCCCTGTTTCCATGAGGAGGAAGTGCTGGTTGAACCAACACAAAAGTCTACCGGTCTATAAAGTTAAAATTAGGGTTAAGCAGGGAAGAGAAAAGGAGACGGGGGGAAATGGGAAAAGGGAGGGAAACAATCCAAATAAGAAGTTTATGGCTTGTCACTGATTAAAATAAAGAATCGCTTTTTCCTGAAGCATACCAAGTAGAGCTGAGGAGAAACTGTAAAACAGCTGTCCCTTACTTTTACCATTCTGAGCAACATGCATGGGAAAAACTGCGTTTGTAAAGATCATAGGACTTATAAGATGCTAAGAAGCAGCTCCAACAGCAGACGATTGCTGATACTGAATTTTTATTCACCTTAAAAATAATCCATTAAATTTGTTTCATTATTTTGTAAATGCAATCCTTTAGGTCTTTAGCTCGGCCACTTTAGAGCCAGATCAGATCTACTATCGCGAGGTTTCACAGGAAGCAAATCTCCCGCTGGAAGCTGATCTCTGAAACAAAGCCCTGTTTACCCTAATGGCTCACTAGGCTCTTTGCCATAGAAACAAATAGCAGCAGGGAGATGTCAATAGAATTTAACATTTTGACATTTTTCCTCCGGCTCTCAAAACCAATATTGACCAGGCTCCCCTGCATGACTCTCTTTAGAGGAGAACCTTGGCATACAAATCTAGCCGATGCGGCCAGAGCCGCGGGCTGCCGGCCGAGGGCTGTGGCCAACAATAGGCAGCACAGGATGGGGCTCTCCCACAGGGCAGGTGGAGCGGCTACTGTCCCTGGTTTCAAGCTGGTCCGCAGAGGCCCGTCGTATGAAAGAGCTCATGCTATCCCGCCCGCTTTAATGATTCCATGTGAGGGGACCAATTGTGTCTGTGCTCCAGGAACTGCTGGTGAGTGAGGTGCAGAAGAAGAAGGGACAGTGGGGGCACTCGCATGTGCTGAACAACCCCATAGTGAGTCGGCACTTCTCAAAGGCCAGATTACAATCAATTAGACCCTAATGAGCGGAAAGCTGGACTTGTAACCTGTTGCAGGAGGGCGGTTGTTTAGAAAGCTCCCAGTTGGCAGACACATCAATAACCTCTGAAATAGCTCCAGAGTGAAAGCAAGACGCAGCAGGAAGTGCCCGAGAGTGTGGCCATCTATGTCTGCTGCCTTGCCCGACATAACTGGGCTGCAGCCCTTTGGTGACAAAAGACAAGGAGACAAGCAGCATTTTCATTTCTACTGAATGTACTCTTAATGTTTGCACCTTGTGCACAGATGGCCTTAAAACACATCAACAACTTTTAATCTTATATTTTGCTAAATTTATCGGGATTATCTACGCTTCCACAGGAGAAAAGACAAAGTGTGTGAGTGTGTTTGTCTTCGCCCGGCAGGAGAGCTCGTCCTCAGGCTGCTCCAACCTGTGGAGCACTTTTCTCCACACAAAGGAGTGTTTTTTATATGACAGGTTGGTTCACCACAGGAGAACAGACGACAGTCATATAAGGGAAGGTGAAACAGCAGGAAAAGACGCACGACAGCCTGGGGGAAACTCAGGAGGGAGTCGACTTATGGGCACAAGTGGGATCTGATGAAATGACAGCTGCCAGTCATACATTCCTCTCTTATGAAAGTTAGACCTTTGCAAAAAATATAAAAAATAAAGCCCACAAGAAGTCCCATTTGCATTTGGAAGATGCTGCTCTGGTCTCTTGAAACTAAAATATGACTTTTGAATCAATTTGCAAAACACTATCAGTTGCAGAAAACTACCACCACATATCATGTCTAACACCGTTTCAGTGGTGGAACATGGTGGTGGCAGCATCGTGTTGTGGACATGCTGTTCTCTGGCAGGCAGAGAAAAGCTGGTAAGTACTAACTGCAAGATGGACGGAGCCAAACGCCAGGCAGCAAAGCTGAAACGAAATGTTTGAGATTGGAACCAACCTGAGGTCGGTTCTAAGACTTCTGATATCTTAAAACACTTAGACTTTAAAAATACTCCAACTCCATAACTCCAATCTTACAATCATAATTTTCACTCAGTTGTATTTTGGCTTTTTATTTATACACGTTGAACAATTATAAATTCTCACGTCGTCAGAGGTTTCTAAAATGTACCCTGAGACACAGGAACATAACAAAAGTGAATGAAAACCATCGTTTTTAAAGCTGAATCTAAAAAGCTTACTTTCTTTGTTGAATAATTTTGCAGCAATATTTGTTTAGGATTATATGGGAAACCTCACTTTGACAGAACTTCAAGTGCATTAAAATCTACGCTAGATTTTTATGTTGAGCATTATTTGTGATAAAATATTGGAGCATGTCCTTCTCTTGGCTTTGGTTTACTTAATTTTGTTTATCTGCATGGAATAATTAGATGCTATGGTCTCGTCTGCTCTCTAGTAGTCTGACACTCTGCTTCTTCACGACTTGCATGTTTTAATTGCTCAATAACTGCTTTGTTTCCTTTGATGTAAAGGAATTCATGTAACTTTTTGTCACATCAGGACACCACGGTAAACCTCAACTCGAAACTGACAGTCAGTCAGAAACCAAACCAACGTTTTAAACGTTACCTTTGGCCTGCATACTCCACTGGCGGTGGAGCTGCAGAAACAGCCAGTTTTATGAAACTGAGTGGAAGTTTAGACAATAAACAAAGGAAGAAGTGAAAGCCTGCACACTGAGACCTGGCCAGCATGGGCAGCCATGTTAGAATAACTCAGGGGTCAACCGTTCCACAGCAGTAAGGAGTTTAACATAGTTCTGTTTGATAAAGAGCAATACTGTCATGCATTTTCACTTGACTGAAGACAAAACAACAACATCCTCACATGTAATGAACTCAGATCAACCATATTTGTTGTTTATTGTGTTTTTCTTCTTTTGGATTATTCCTGGTCTTCTATTTTCTCAATGCATATTCCATTCCTGGCATCTTCAGTTTTTTTTTGTCCTTCATTAAATTTGCCTTCCATTACCATCCTGAGTTTCTATCTGCGTTCTGGTCCTGTCTACACTGCACACTACCTGACACATCTTGCTTCCAGACCAGCCGGACTAACAACTACTTTGGTCTCTAAATCTTAGTCTTTTGTTGGAAACTTCTTAAATCACAGTAAACCTGCAGTAAAGATGCTGGCTTTAGAATGTAGTAAAGACTAATTAGCTTCTCTAAAGACCCAAAAAACTGACTGAAAAGTTATTCTAAACTAAATGAATAGGGGGAAAACAACCGGATTGTTTTCCCCCTATATTGGCTAACAGGTCAGTATAGGGGTTCAGTAAAACGCTCACTGACCTGTTAGCCAATATAAACTCAATAAATTCAATCCGGTAGCCAAAATGTCTCTTTCTCCACATGCTGACCTTCCCATGTTTTGATTGTTGTGGGAACATTCAGCAGACCCCGCTTATCGTTTTAATATATGATGCTGTTAGTTTCCCCACACCAAGCAGTTGGACAGCAGTGCTCACCGCTGTGCCGAAAAACTTTTAATCAACCGGAGCCCACTGTGAGATCCCGAGCCTCACCCGGCTTCCCGCTCGCCGCAGCTGAGCATTTCACCTCAGCAACCTCAAGGCAGCGGCGAGCATTTAGTAATATCACGAAGCCGTCCAGCAGCTTCGGCCATAATGTGGCCGCTGACAGCAGAAACCTCTCGCAGTCGTGCAACCCCCTCTTCCAAGGTTATATTACAACACAGCAGGAGCTCAAGAAGCAGACGGGATGGGAAGCAGCGATTGGAAGTTCCCAAGGCAAGATGGCGTGTTCCCAGGCTGCGGTGGGGATAGACTCCCAGCATGCCATGCTCTCTGTGGTAACATTAAAAGTGAAGCAGGTGGCTCAAGTTTGGGTTTTTTGTTGGCCCATTTTCTTCAACAGCTCATTACCTCAGGTTCTGGGGAGCAGCCTTAAAAGCAGGATAACCTGAGAGTTGATTTTTTTTGTGTGTGTGAGTTTTCTAAGAAACATGTTGTAGGTGATTCTACACATATCTTTGTTTCATTCTGATAAAACAATAAAAAGTGACAACAGCCACTGAAAATCCTGCCTGATGTTTCCATTTCACCAAACGCTTGCAGTGGTTTAACAATTACAGAAGATGAGGGGGTAAAAACCTCCAGGTGCATCTCTGGCCTTTTTTAAACCGTTCCCATTTGAATTGTACGGTATCTCTCATGTCTGACCAAGAACATAATCTCTTTTGTGTTCCTTAACACTGTTAACAATCATTTCTAATGCAAGATCGAAACCAAAAGTATACGTCAACAACTCACTAATCCTAAAGACCAAGCAACAGAAAATCTGTTGACATTTTTTTAAATGGAACAATTGAAAACAATAATGCCAAAGCAAATGTGTGCAAAACTAAAAGTGGTCCAATAAGCCTCCTCACCCAACCAGCATCTAAATTAAAATGAGCGCCCCCACTAAAGCAAGTTTTGTTATACGGCTTCCTCCTCAGAAGTTGAGAATCCCAACACTTCTCCACTCACTGTACTCCATATATTATCAGAGGCTCCATATATTATCTTCATCTGAAAAAAAAAAAAAAACCTCCATGGTGGAACCAAAATTTAATCTTTATCTTCTTCCAGCAGCAAATCTATCTCTCCTAATGACTGCATTGTAGAAGCTACCCGTGGAAAATGCCCACCTATGACCATCTTTCTTTATTCTACCTTATTAAGATGAAGAGCACATCGGCCATTGCTTCCTATTACCCTTTCAGCCATGGCAACAACTAAGCAAATAGCCCCAACTTGCCTCTTGTTACCCAGACCCTCTTCTTTGGCCTCTGGTCTTGTATAAGTGAAGGATGTCTTTTTTTAAAGAGCTGCATTCTCCAAGACCCAAACGGACCCAAGAGCACTTATCAGGGACCTCCTGGATTGTAGCATGAATGCTGTGGCCTCAATGCAAACCCTTATACACTCTCAAGTGGCGAAGGCCAGCACTGACTAGCAGGTTGTGGTAATTTAACCGTCTTTGGAGTCCTACTTTATCCATAGTCTTCTAGGCCTCAGTGGCAAAAGAGTTAATATCATCCAGTGTCAGTGCAAGATGGGATATTCGCCGTCGAAGCAAGGCCTCCCTACTAAATGTTAAGCGACAAACAACTCGGGCCATCAGAGACGTGCTTTTCACTCATGGTTGGAGAAATCGTTCCCTCCGGCATTCCGCACAGAAACCAAGATACATGGAGGTTTGCACAGAGGTTGCTTATAGGGGATGGCCCATGCCCACAGCAGGTCAACACCCACTGAGTCAGATCCAGAGGGCAACCAGGGTACAACAAGCACACACACCTACACACACACACACACACACACACACACACACAGTGTTTCGCTCCTGTCGATGCATTGTACTATGAGGCGCTGCAGTCCAGTTGTGATTTACAAGCTACAGTCAGAGCTATTTGCATCTTTTTCTTACAGAGTAAATGTACTAAGTACTGGCTTTGTGTTTGCTTTTCTGCTTTCAAGATTTATTGTATTTCATACAAAATCTGTCTCTGTCTGACAATAGAGTTAGGTTTTAAACTTCGTCGTGTGATTAGGGCTTTCCAGGATTTCCACATTCCTCTGTCTGGTAACTTCCAAGTAAAAGCGACGATAGGGAATTTTTCTTTCTGAATTTCTAAAAAAAAAAAAAAGAATGCAGTTGAATTCTTCCAGTCTGTTCCACTCGAAGTGCAAAATAACAATCAGCACAAGACTTTCAATTCATGGCCTGTTGGTAAATGTTTGCTTCCACTGTTGTTTTATTTCTTTGTTTAGGAAATATAACTACTTACTACGTAAATGAATGCCTCACAGTTTAAAGCTAAGTCAACTCTCTTTTAACTCTAAACAGAAATTAAACTTTGTTATGTTGTGAAGTAAATAGTGGAAGCTTTGCTGAACGGATCAAGATGCATTGTGTCTTGTTATTTTGTCCCCTTTGACTAATTTGTTGATTGTTCAGCTTAAAATCAGTTCATCTTTTTATTCTCCTTCTCCTTTCACTGCAAAACAATAAAATGACACAAACGTGTGTTGGCAAAGCAATGCATTCTTGGATTCTATCCTGTTAGCCTGGTGTTCGTTGGTTTATTTTTTGTTTTTTTCATTCAGTTTTTATTTAAGGTGCAGTAAATGCACTTTGCTCCCTCACAGTTCTGTATCATCAGACGATGCAAATTTAAAAAAAAAAATTTAAATAATTTTTTTTTAAAGTGCTGTTTTTAATTGGTTAAAAGCTACACAAACTAAACCTGTCCTTTGATAAAAAAAAAAAAAGTAATTATGATAATGTTGTTTCATATCTGTTTCATATCTGATGCTTCACGCTTTTTGAGATTTTCCAACTTCATGTTGTCAGGCGGGTTCAAGTGACTTCCTGATTCAACAGATCGTGTGTGTGTGTGTCACTCTGGATCTGTCTGGAGAAACTCACCAACAAAAGGTTCACAGAACTTTTACCCCACAGGGTCAGGTCAGTTTGTGTTATTCTAATGAAGTATATCAATTTGTAGATAACCAGAACTCCACATGATCAAGAAGCGGGATGTCTGCACTTTTTTCCACACAAAAAATATCAAGCACCATTTAAGATGGAGGAAATAAAACAGAAAACCTTAAAGATAACGCTGAAAATGGCAGCAAATAATGAAATTAGTAGTAGAAGAAAGTTGCATAGAGTGGAAAAGTGGTAAGTTTGCTGTTGCAGCATATCTACAGAGATAGTTCAGGAAAACCTAACACCTTAGACTGAGGCATGAGAGAGACTCACTCACCACAAGAAAAATGATAAATCTCCATATTCAGTTGATTCACATTCTTAAACAATGATCATAAACAAACAAAAACAACACATAGTTTTAAAAGTTGAACAAATGAATCATTGATGGTTTACCTTTTTTAAATGGATACCCTCTCCTTTCCTGTCCAGGTGAAAACCTGACACCTGATCGGCCAGGCGTTGTTTGGTCATCACTTTTTGAGAAGTCTAAGAGGTAACAATTAAAATTGTTAATTTTGTGTCATTTCTTTATCCTGACAGCAAACTCTGGCATCTACCGTTCGTCTCCCAGTGATTTAGGTTATTCTCGGCCGGCTTCTGAAGAGATTTTTTGAGGAAACATTGATACCGGGTGATGATTACCAGCAGCCTAATGAGAAGGGCAAAAGAGCACTTCGTGACAGGTGACTCACTCGTGGTGGTGTTGACAGCTCCACAGATCCGTGTGCTTGTGCTATCAGTGAGTCCAGTGGACAGACGGCTCTATTTCCCAGCAGCTTTCACACGGAGACTTGCGGGAGGCGCCTTGATTGGTCTCACCACTTCCTATTGTTCCCCCTGTCACTGATAACCCCGATGACCCGAGCTGAAGGAAGGAAGGCCACCGCTTGGCTTGTGGCTCTTCTGTCCTCCAGTAACTTATTAACCAGCAGAGTCCTCCAAGATTCCTCTCCTTATGGTTAACTAAGAGCAAACAGCTCAACAGAGAGGAAGAGGAAGGCAGATTGAATGTAAACTTACAGAAATAAGATAAAGCTTCAACTTAGCTTGTATTATCAAAACAAAATGAACTTAACAGTTTAATTTTCATGAACTCAGGTGATGGTCAGACCTCACATCTCGCAGGCACTCAGTCAGTGTCATGTGTCTGCTGCTATAGATGTGCCTTGACGAACAGAGCGTCGGAGTCTGGCTGGCATTACAATCATTTCTGTTGTTTTGCTTTAGAGCAAAAAAAAAAAACCAACAAATCTGTCTGACTGAAGTTTCAGTTTTCCGTTTGCAGATTTCAAAGTGTCCAAAGTCTGGCTGCTGCGTGATGATGCGGTCGTGCGCCGAATGGAAAACAGGAAGGAGCGAAGCCCATCAGTTCTCCACAGTGATTATAAATAAATCAGAGAATGATACTGCGTAGAAATTAAATGATAACCTCCAAGTGTCAAATGTGTCAGGAGGAGTGCAGAAATGAAAGCGTATGCTACTTCAAATATGTCTTTTAATGTATACAAATATTTCACAGTTAAATATTAACGCAGCTGGGAAATAAAAAGTGGTGTCTGTCTGTGAATAGAAAATTTATGGACAAACATTAAATATTTTTACATTTACTTTGACTTTAATTCTCACCTGTAGCCTCTAGGAAGTAACTGCTTCATTTAAAAAAATTTAAAGTAAAGTAGTAAAAAACTATTTGTTTTACTAAGATGGTTACACTTACGCTATCATTTAAAACTTAAGATTTGCTAAGTGATTCACAAATACAGCACCTTGCAAAAGTATTCATACATTTTTTAAAAACTTTTTTATGTTTATCACATTATAACCACAAACTTTGATGCATTTTATTGAGGTAAGTGGCACATAAGTTTACACTGATACAGACATAATTAACAAATTGGAATATAATTAGAAAACTTAGTGAAACCTTTTTTATAGATTAATCACGCAGACTGATGTTTTCAAGCTTTTATTTCTAATAATGACCATTTTTCTGCTCACAACTAATGAAAACAAAGTAAATAGAAATGTTCTATTACATTAGATTTAATGCAGAAATGTCAACTTAATGAAAAGTATGTTTAAAGCACTTTATTCACATAGTTTTCCCCAGAAGAAAATATCTAATTTTGATCAATTAAATGACAAAACATGAACAAGGTGGTAGTGTAAGACCCTACAAATTAACAAAGTAACTTATGAAACAGTGTGAGCGGTACGTCTCTTTTCATCCAGATGAAAGCAGATGAAGTTTAGCTGATGAGGAGAAAACAGTGGATGCTTTTCCATCGGTTGTGAGATAAAAGATTCTTCTGCTTGTCTGAGGTCTACAGAAATGACTAAGCCCGATTTCTGATAGGTGCATGGCCCGCTGACGAGGTTCGGTGCCCTTTTTGCTTGTAACATGGGTACCCACAGCCAGTTTGTCATGTTTCTAGAAGTGACTAAACTTCCTTACATTAAACTTCCACAACAATGTGTTGAGAACATGTGACAACCGTTGTGTTTGACAAACTCCTGCTTCTCAAGCTCCTCCAAGTAAATTCCCCTGGTGATTGTCGAGCCGCACACGTTCATGCAACTTTCCATTGCATAAATACAGCTTTAGGTTTCTGTGTTTACAGCAATAACACAAAGAGTTACAGTTATGCAAATTGTGCAACTAATAAGCCTCGATTTTGTTTCCAGTTTGGTATGAAGCACGTCGTTTTATGCTTCTACTACTTGCTAGAAACCTAGAATTATAGTCGGTAGAAAGTCCATCTTTGATGGCACATTACTGTTAGTTGATGAATATGATGCTGGGACAAATACAGCAAAATCAAAGTTTGAATAATCATATTAAGGACTTTTTTGTAGCTCAGAGGCACCTTTTAACCTGTAGTAAGACTCTCTGTTAGTGGTTGAGTGTTTCCATCTTGTGCTGAGTTTTATGTACTGCAGCACTGATAAAAAAGAAATTCTCAACAAACACTTGCCATCCTGTATGTTAGAGTAAAATAAAATAATTAAAATCAACAAAATACCTAGCAAAGAAATGTCGTTACAGCAAAACCAAGAGGCTTTTAATACAATCTGGTATGTTTTACCATCACTGAATTCACTGCAAAAACACAAAATCTTACCAAATAAGTCTGTCCAGTTTCTAGTATTATTGACTTTTCTTGCAGAAAATTTCCATGTCTGTATGATCTAACTTTTGAGAAAAGAAAAGGTTATTCCTTTTAGGATAGATGCAAATAAGTGTGGTTAATGTAATTATTCTCCTTTGATAAATCAGGATTTCAAGGTTTTTTCTATACTCTCTGCCAAACTGTCATCTTCATCTGCATTTCTGTTGTGTTTTTTATCTTTACCACCAAAGATTCAAAGGCCAAACCTTTGAAATTTGATTATTTTCTCTGATAAAGACTTTGCTGGCCAGTGTCATGTAGCAGATGCCACCAACAGAGGATGCTTGGTAACAGGACCCCTCTTACAAACTCCTTTCTGTTTAAACACGGCGTCGGCGAGCCGCTGCTGAATCCCCCTATTTACTGGTTCATGTTTGCTGCTGAATTACGGCTCTTGACACGGTAAACAATCAGACTGAAATTCTGTCACATTAGCAGCATTGTAAAAAAAGCCAAAACAGATCCTAATCTTTACTCGCTCATAAGAGTCTTATCCTGTTGATGGGAACAGAATCCCACCCATGTCAAGGCAGCCCACCGCCCCAGGTGCAGCAGCCACACACACACAGGCTCTGGCTTGTCCCTTTTTATCAGTGGTGATAAATGAAAATACCCTCCTGGGCAGGCAGCCCAGCAGTGGCTCTACTAATTAGAGGGCCTGTTTCCTTGTAAATAACTAAAGTGGATCAAATCAGCCAGAATGGGTGGTAGTTTCAGCCTGTAAGGCGAGAAAAAAAAACATGAAATAATTTCAACGCTTAAACATGAAGCCTGACCAGCAGCAGAGATACAGTGAATTAACTGTCATGTGTTAATTTTTAAATAATCCATTCGCCTCCGTCAAAACGTTTAACAATAGTGAAAGAGAAGAATACATCTGCTAACAGCAGCTTAGCAGCTCACAATAAGATCAGAACTGATTTAGTGCCGTCTTTTGTGTCTCTCTGATGGCTGTAAACAAAGAAAAATAACCCTGACATTTCAGCCTCAACTCACCCGGTTATTTATGAGCTCAAATCTAACGATTCATACATCTCATAAATGTGACTCATGTTCTCACATAATGAGCTCAAGATTCTCTCAACTGAGGCCATAACGGTTTTAAAAACAGTGTTTCTTCATCTTTATTTTAGTTGTTTCCTCTATTATCCTTTTGTTTTTTTTTGATGTGTCATCAGGAATTTTCTCAATTAGTATATCAGACTGAGAGTCTTCCTCATTTCCCACAGTGATGGTTTTATCAATTAAAGGGAAAAGCTGGCCGACCTGGCCTTATGTGCAAAAGTAAAAGCCCTTTGCAACATTAGCTGTCAAATGTTTGTGGCAACTGGCAGCAAATGTTGAACCGCCTATCTTGGGAGAATTGATTTATTCTCCATCTGCTCTAAAAATGTCTTAAATTGAGTCATAATGTGCTGGTTTTCAAAAAGTTTTTAAAATTAACAGAATTTAATTAACAGAAACACAGCCAAGTGTTTGGCTGTGTTTCTGTTTTTTTAACTGCCTTCTTCCTGTTAGGCAACAATGCTGTCAACCGTTCGACCACACAGTTAAAAAAACAAAACATGTAAAATAATGTTTTCTTTAATATGAAGTCTGTGTTATTAAAAAACTGCCTTAAAGTTACAAATATTAAGAAAGCCGTTAAAATTAAATACAAAAATGCATTTGAGCCAAACAAATATAAACTTTCTTCAAATCTGATGTAGAAATAAATCAACAAAATCAACATTATGCGATTAAAGAAAAAAACACAGAAATGTTGGAAAAAGGCCAGACTGAAGCAAATGTATTTGAATATAAACACCAACGCATGACTACATTACACCTAACCATGTGATGAAATATAACATTGCCCTTTAAGCAATGGATTTGACCTCACACCATATATCATAAGTAAAGCCTTAATTTCACAATTTAATGAGAAGAATAAACAATGTAAACCTAATTGTTCGACGTTCTGCCTGTCCTATAACAAATCCGCCATTCCTACTCTCTTATTCCCAGGTTGTATCTGGAAACATTAGAAGGGAAAGGCTTGAATTTACTCTGCAACCATCACGTCACTTTGCTACCAGCTGGCTGACGCACACTTTCACGTGATCCTGCTGTTCTACAGTTACTGACAGGCTACTGCTCCCTCTGCTGGATTTGAACTCTTTTGATGAGAAATCACAGCATGCAAGTGATGAAATGTAATTTTTTTTTTTAGTCTCCCAAAATGAATTAGTGTAGGATTTTAGAGGTCAGCAACAAGTCAGCACACTGAAATCACATTCAAAACCACAGCATTACCAGTGACTCTGTGTGCTGGTGGAAAATCTATTTCAAGTTGTGAAACATTATACCTCTGTCAGGCACGGCTGCCTGTAAGAACACTGCGTGTATTACGTGATCTAAAGCACCGCTCTATATTTAACAAATCATGGGGCTTGCTGCACTGCTTGCTGCTGCTGGGGAGACGCCCTCCAGAAAGAAAATGCCATGGCTCTGCAGGCTCTACCTCCACCTCTGAACTGTGTGGACCGAGGTCACAGCTGAAGCAGGACAGGTAGGAACCTGTGGAAGTGTGAATATTTATATATATGTGTTCAATAACCAAAATGAAACTATAAAAGGACGTCCTGTTTTTATAACACTTTCATTGATATAAATCTCACTGAAAGAGGATACATTTCTGAGTATGTTATTTGCACGATTAGCAAATGCTTCACAATTCTACTCAGATAAAATAATATGATTGTTTTTTTTTGCTTTTCTTTTTTTTTTTGCTGGCTGTCTTAGTGTACCAGTTCAGTTAACCTTGTCACATTCAAGTTTAATATTTACGTTAATAGAGAAAGTAATTACTTCTACATGGTAATAATAATGATAATAAAACAACTACATCCTGTGTATATTTCTAAATGTCATCAATTACAACTGAAAGCATATTTATCAGCACATTTTGTGAATATGTGTAATAGAAATGTTTTATGATTTCTTCTGTTACTGCTGCAGGATAGCCATACGCTAAAATATTTAGGGGAACGAAAATCAATCTTGGTTTGGTAGGTTTATTCATTTTACATTTAAAAAGATAATTTATTTAAAAATAATCGGCCCATATGTCTGAGACAAGTTCAAATCAGCAATCACTGCTTAGAAGATTATTTCTTAAATGTTTTCCACTCATAAAAAGATCTTCAAACTGTAGAAAGACGGACTTCCAATGGCTCCTATGTTTGACTTGCCCTCCTTGTGTCTGTAGTAAGTATAGCACACTTAGCGTTTGTAAAGAAATTATCTGCATCAAGAGTGACAGTTTTAACAAATACATAAAAAACTTATTTTTAAATAAAAGTCACCTACTTCAGCTTTAAAGAATAAGTATCCATTGTACAAATAGCAATGTGAAAATCATCTTAAAGTAACAAATGTGCTTTTACATCACAGGTTCTGTTGAGCCCAGATGGATGACTTTGAATACAGCTTGGAGATCAGCGACCGAGACTGGGAGTGCTTCTTTGTGGAGTGTGAGGAGTGCAACCTACTTCCTCCTTCAATAGCACGTGTGGATGACTCGGGGATGAGTGATTTTGATGACACTCTTCTCACCCAGAGAGCTCGAAGAGTTTGCCCAACGCTGGGCTCCCCAGTAAACAACCCCCTCGTCGACGGCCCCCTAAAGCGCAGTGACTCTCCTCCTGCGGCGCAGTGCTTTGAGACAAAAGAGAGCGGCGGATTTGACAGTGTCCTCTCTGGCAGTGAGGAGGACATACACCTGCAGTCTGTCAACATATTTTTTGAGCGGCTTAAAGGTCCAAATGAGACCGAGCCAGACAAAGAGAGAGCTGGAAACAACAGAGAGGCAAAACAAGGGGAGCACCAAGTGAGTGCAAGCACTCTGCCAAAAAGCAGCACTAAGTGTAGCACGCTGCCTGATGGAGTGGAAAAAGCATTTGGCAAAGAGAGCCAGAGTCCTGTCGACCCCATCTGGAACATCAACACAATGAAAACGGATACAGCCGGGTCCAACTTCTTCTCAGAACCTGAAACCTGCAGCACCTCTCCCCTGAGCTTTTGCAAATCACCTGAAACAGATTTATACATAACAGAGGGCGACTTCACTGACAGTGTGGTCGATGAGTTTGCGGGGAGCAACCCGCTCCATGACTCAACAGAGAGTGTCGTTGGCTCAGACTCAAGAGCTCAGCCCTGCAGATTGGAAATGTGGAGGAGCATGGACGACGTCAAGCAAGATACGCCGACAAGTCCGGAAAGTTTCTGCACAAAGTGGAGCTACAGAGAAGACAAGATGTCGTCTCCTGAGGGGACTCAGTTAGTCTCCCTGAGGAGGAAGCGGAGACGGAAGAGACGACTCAGTCTGGAAGCAGGTGAAGGTGGACATCCGTGTGGGAGGCACTCAAAGGAGGACCATTTGATGGCAAAAGAAGGAAAACGTCTGTTTTTGTCGACGGAGACACTCGATTTAAAAGAACATAAAAATCTCACGTATGTTCTCACTCCGAATCCCGCCACCATCAGGTTCCCAGAGAATTTCTCTGCTCAGGAGATAAAAATTGAGCTCTCACTCTCTGTTTCCCCAAGTGACAATCAGTGCCAACCACTCCATCAGGAAGCATGCACAGGCAGCAATTATTTAACCAACCACACACCCAAACCCCCTTTGAGTCAAAGTGATGACACTACTAATAATGCAGCAAATTCAAAACCAAACGGTGAGTTTCAGGTTACAGAATCCCCCGGTTTGATTGGAAATCATCCCGACTCGCCAGTTTCAGCCTCTAAAGTGGAAACAGAAAAGTCAAAGGGTCAGAAGCAGGAAGCGAAATCTGCCGATCTTCCGCCGTCTGATGAAAGAAATGTGTCAGCCAGTGACTGTAAAAATGAACAACATGCAAAACATCCACCAGCGGAGGTCAAATCAGTCACCCGTTTACCGTGTGCAGAGTCATGTGCTCCTGCCATGGAAGTTGTCCAAAAAGGCAAACTATCCACTGCTAAGTCAGACCTGGCAGCTGAGGCTGGAAATTCTGGCCTGGAGAAACGCACAGTGTGTCAAAGTGACTTTGAGCTGGAAAGTGATGGTCAGATCACAAATCAAAGTGGCACTACACTGGAAGAGACTCCCTTTTCTGTGCACACAACTGGAGGGATCACTTCTGAGCCCGGGGCATTCCAAGATGAGACTTTGGATGAAGTAATCCGTACTTATCTAACATCAGAGCACATTAATAAGTCAGCTAACAAAAGCTACTTGTCTGGAAGTGTTTCTGGTCTAGACATAGAACAACAAACAGATTCTATAGAGCTTCTAACAACAAATATTGTCTCAGAGAAACACGAAAATGTACAAATATCACCAATTTCAAACTCAAGGAGTGACATTCAGATAGAAACCGAAGCTTCCCAAAATGAAAACTTACAAACAACTCCTCCACACCTGTCATGTCGCCCCACTCTGGACTCTGGAGTAGGCCTTTCACTTTCCAGTGAAAACAAGTTTCCAGTTTTTTGTTCAGCTGTTAATGAGCATGAATCTGTTCAAGAAGAAAAAGAGCAGCAAAACCTCTTGGCTGATCAGGAAACAAACCGTACATTTGCGTGTAAAGAGAATGAAGTCGTCACTGCATCTAAAGATGTGGATAAACCAGGCAGGATGTTGAATTCTGTGTTTGCAATGTCGTCATTCTGGAGGGAGATGGAGAAGCTGACGATAAACGACATATTGGGCTTACGAAATGCAGATGAACCTGTTCTTCACGGTTTACTTCCAGCTGTAACAGAAAGCGAGGAAACAGCGGTTGATTCAGGCATTTTTATTGAAGAGGATGAGCCCAATCCGGAAGAAGCCACTGAAGAAGTCCATGAGGTTGTTTCCTCATCTTCACGATCTGTTACCTGGCAGAGTGATCCTGTGCTGGTCAGTCAAAATCCAGAATCAGGTCCAGAGAGCATGATGTTGGAATGTGAGACTGATTCCCAACCTGTGCTCACTGAGAGGCCTCAGAAATGCCTTAAAAAGATATCAAAAACAGTCAGTGTGCACAATTTGCCAGCCTTGGAATCGGATTTGTACAGCTACACATGCAAAGGTGATGGATTACGAGTCTTAGAAGAACAAGAAACAGAAAACCTGACCTTTGCAGACAATGGCACATCGAAAAAAGACACAACTTTCCCTTCGTCCTCTACAAACACCTACAGGATCTCGTTCACAGACATATTTCAGTACTTCTTTGGAGGAAAACAGTCCATTTCCAGCCAGCCAGCAAGAGAAGATACAACCACGCTCTACACCAGTGGAAACTCGATCCCTGAAACTTACGATCATTTCTTTTCAGAGTTTGACAGTGAGAGCTTCTTCTACCCTCTCTTAACAGCAGAAGAGAAGAACAAAGGCAAGCCAGTTCCTATATTCTCGTACTCTCGCTCAACTTGCAGAAACTTCCAGTTCCCAGAGGCCTACGAACACTTCTTTGCATCCTCCTCATCTGACGATTCATCCGGGGAATCTGACGAAGAGGAAAACTACCGACCAGTGAAGGTGGTGACCAGGTTCAGCCGTAAACTAGACTCCAGGCAGATCACCACTGATGTGTACGAGAATTTCTTCACGGACAGCGACATCGCAGAGAATCTCTTCTCTCTGAGTTCACTCTCCTTCAGGAAGGTTAGCTTCACAGCTCCTGCAGCCCAGGAGGAGAGGACAGACTTGCTTGAGCCCGTGAGGCAAAACTCCAGTCATCAGTTTCAGAAGATTGGTTTTCCTGTCAACACGCTGGGCAGCCCAGATGTGACGTTTCCCGACCCACTGCTTTACCACCTGGAGGAAAGGATCTCCAGACAGCTTGCACTGCAGCCGTGCAGATACGAGGGGTTGGAGGTGGCTGTTTCTGATCCAAGTAAGCTAAATTATTTACAAAGCACACATTAAACAAAAGGGAAACACTTATTAGGCTCTTATAGTTAGGGTGGCCACAAACCCATTTGTTGTATTTGCATAAAAGTACTCCATAAATGACTTTAGTGCATACAATGTCTACATGTCTACTAATGTCTGCATTAGTGCAGACAATGTCAACCGCAAAAACATATTTCTTAGGTGATAAGAAGTTAAATTTGCCATGTATCAAACAAGTTTATTCCTGTTTGATACATGGCAAAATAACAACAGAGAAAAGTTTTTCTTTGAAGTTTTTGGCCATAATAATCATAGTTTTTGGAGAGAAAAGCTTGTAACTTGAGAACACCATCCCAAATGTGAAGTAAGGCGGTGGCAGCATCATGAGACAGGACTGTTTTGCCGAAGGATGGGCTGGAGCATTTTGTGCAATTGAAGGGATCCTTAGGAAAGAATAATGTGTGGAAGTTTTGAAGCAGCATCTCAGTACCTTAGTCAGGAAATTGAAGTTTGCCAGCAGGGTCATCCCAATGGTGAAAGCCCCTAATCTTACGCCCAGATTAGTTGTAAAGTGGCTCATCTGAAAAAAGCATCAACTGTTTGGTTTGGACTGGCCATCTCCTAAAAAATAATAATTGTGGGTAGACCTGTAAAGTGTGTGTGAGCAAGTTGGTCTACAAACCAAACTCAGTTACACCAGTCATGACAGGCGAAACTGATTAAGAGTCCAGCAGACAGGGGGCGCAGGGGTTAAGCACAACCCACATATGGAGTCCTTTGCCCTCAAAGTGGCTGTCGCAGGGTCGATTCCCAGCCTGGCGATCTTTCCTGCATGTCTTTCCATTCTCTCATTACCCTCTTTCTTGTCAATTAACTATCAAATAAAGGCCACTAGAGCCAATAAAACCTTTAAAAATAAGTCCAGCAGACAATTGTAAACCCTTTACAAACCCTGTTGTTGTAATGTTTAGAAAACCCTAAACATTCAACGCAAGACATACAGTTTAAAAAGTAACAGTTAAATTTTTGTCTTATCTGATAATCAAACTTTTCTCCAAAATGCAGAGAGTTATTTGGTCAGTCCATGTGGACAGCTCCAAAGTTCAGTCCAGTTTGAAGGTGCTGATGTTTAGACAGGGGCTTTGTTCTTATTTAGAACAAAGCCTTAGACAATTAAAAGTATCTTAAATATGGACAATGAGAACAATGTTCAACAGCTTTAGCTTTGCGATTGGCTCAAGCCTTGATGCTTCCTGGGTCTTTCCTGAACTTCTCAGTTGTTGTTTTTCCAGCGATGAGGAACAAATTGGAACCGAAGTTTGCAACTTGGTCACAGTTGGGTTTTTCCGACAGGTCAATGACCCCTCACATGAAAACTAGCTTTCTGGAAAGAGAACAGTTTAAATAAATCATAAAAGGCCAAGAAATTAATACTCCATTATTGCCACTGAGAAGTGTTTGTAAACTTCTCACCAGGACTGTTTATGAGTGCATGCAACATAAGCCGACTCAAATTTAGTTCCGTCCTCTGGACAACACAATAGTAATTCGTCTGACCTTTTCAGTCCGTCTCTCTTTGTTTGTCTCACATGTTGGCGGTTGTGGTGTAGAAATGTCACCCACTCTACCCTAACATTTGAGACCGGGACAGATTCTCTTTCCCCAGCTGTCAGATGACACTGAGAGAACGCCGTGCTAGAGCCAAGAGGCATGGTCCTACGTGATAACTCGACTTCACTCAATGAGAGTCTCCTCTAAGCTGCCAAGAGAGCAGAGATTTATGCTTAGAGGGGAAGTTGAACTACCAGCTCTCAGAGTGTTTTTTTTTTTTAAATCTCTCATTTTCAAAATGCAGGTGCCTTTAATTTATTTTCTAATGGTTTTGAAGAAAATGATATCTTTGGCTGAAAAGTTAGTGCAGGTTTTATGAACTTCACGGCTGAAAACAATGTCCTGTCCTGGAAGTATGAGTAGTTTTCTATAAACCCACGTGGCAAAGTTGCATAAATGGAGCATTTATTTCAAATCATTCCTATTATTTCAGAGTTAGATGCCCCCTTCCTGCCTCTGAAACAGTCGGATATGTGCTTGGTGTGTATTGCGTTTGCTTCATGGGTACTGAAGACTGCTAATCCTGGAACTGGTGACGCCTGGAAGGCCGGTAGGTGGATTGCTACTGTGTGAAGCGCTCTCTCACTTAATGTAGTGAGAGAGCTTGCAAACAGTGTTTTGTAACTTAAAGCTTTTTTTTTAATTATTATTCTGACATTAAAGTGGAAAAACATACAGCTTAGGAGAGACTGTAAGGACTTTTAGTATCACTTTTAGGCTCTGTCGTAATTTCTTAAACATACAACCAGAAACTAAACTATTTTAACATAAAATCAGATTTTAAAAGCTCCACAATGAAAATTTCCAATCTCCTGTAAGTTTTGTCATGACTCTCATTTGGTTTCTCCTTTCTCTAGCCCTCCTGGCCAACATGAGTGCCCTGTCTGCCATCAGATACCTGCGTAAGTACGTCAAAGTGGAGCCTGCAACCAGTGAGACGAGGACCCGCTGTCCTGCCTTAGAGTCTTGATCTTTCTCCATCTAAACGATTTTCTATTTTCTCTAAGTCTCTTTGAGCCTTCAAAGGACATCAGTCTTTAGAAGAAACAAGAGTTTCATTGACCTCTCCAGACATTCATATTCAGCTTCAGATTGTTTTCATTTTTGTTAAACTTTTTCAATTCTTCGTCCCTTAAAACGTGAGAGCCTTCATGTGAGGTTTAAAATGACCAAAGGTAAGAAAAGAAGGTTTGAGAAATTTGTAAATAAAGACGGGAGACGAGCAGCAGGTTTTCTCTGAGCTGGACAGACTTGAGGTGACATGACAAATGAATGTGTGATGATTAAATGTGAATTTGAGGCACTTAAACATTTCAGGGGGACGACTTTTACTGGGAATTTTATGTATCAGATGCTTTTATTCCAGTATGTAAAATATTCTTATCACCAATTCCTTGTCGAGTTTGAAGAAGCAGGGTTCAATGTTACATTAAACATGGTAGAAAAGAATGTTTTATTTTAGGAACAAAAATTTGTGCCAGTATCAGTCATGCAATAAATTACTTGAAGGGCATTTTGTTCCTAGTGGATCATCTGTAAAGTCCTGAGGGATGTTTTATTGCTGTGTGTGTCACACTGAGCCGCTGGTTTATTTAACAGAAGAAGAAAAAGTTTCTCTGATCTGGGTTCTGGTTCTTGTTAAAGAAATACTCAGACATGTGGCGGCTCAAACACTCAGGGGCGACTCCTCACTTCTCAAGTCATTTCTTTTGATGAATTCAGATCGTGAAACAAACATAAGTATTAGAAATAAAAAATAACATTAGTAATTACAAAAAGCTATTTTTAAGTTATAATTTAATTAACAAATTATACAAAAGCCCTCCAACTCAGCCTGGCCTTGCATGGAAAACTTGTGATTGTTATTCTTGGCTTTTCTGTGACCTGGATGGTTGTACTCCTGAAGAAACTTCAGTCAGCTATGAAATGATTCTCACTGTGGCTCATCGTAGTAACAAAGCATTAGGAATGGCCTTGTAACACTTTCTAGACTGACCAATATCAGTGATTTATTCATTTATTTTTTATTTTTTGCCTTCTGTTCTTGTATTTCTTTAAATCAGGACATGATGTGTTTCTTTTTTTAGATGTTTTACCCTACTTCATGTTGTCAAAAAGGTTCTTGTCAAGAACAGCAGTGAAAACATGACATGTAGTCATCTTTTCACTCTGGGCCAGGTTGGATTGGGTATCCTTTGTTCCATTCTTAAATCATAATTTAAAACAGTTTTTTGTATTGTCATCACTTATCTTTGATATTAAAATTTATTTAAGAATGTAAAAGTTTGACAAAAAAAAAACTAAAATAAATCTGTAATGGAAATTTTTTTAGACTGAAATCTAGAGTTTGAAATACTAATTAACTCAATTAACTAATTTATACAGTCACACTCAGTATGCAGGAAAACATTTTTTCTCCAGTAGATGGCAAACTTGTTCCACCCGAACTTTGCTCTATTTAGTTCCAAGTGAGTTAATTTACTTTGAAAAGTTTGTAATTCAACAACCAGAATTGATTTTTTTTTTTGAAAGAAATATAATATAATCAAATCAATCCAATAAGATCCTACAGGCAAGTCTAAATTGAGTAAACTTTGACTAGCCTGAGTAAATCACAATTGAGTCGAGATCAGTTCATCGAGGAGCCAGACTGACTCCATCAAGTCAATCCCTCATTCTGAGGAAGAATGTGAACGGTCGATTGCAATTTTAATTAATAATATTTGATGCAGAAATCTATCAAGGTGAGTCATCATTTTTAGGAACGAGAAGGATCTCAAAGTTATGAATGTAAGTTATACAGAGTCAAGTGTTTTAAAAACATTAGTACAAGTCATAACATCCCTCACATAATGCTCACAAAAGCTGATTTTCTTTTTTCTTTAGAAAATTCTCTGAACTTTTATGATGAAAATGAAAAAAGTGAAATGAAAATGACTCTTAACTAAAGAGTCTGCTTTAGGCTATGATGAACAAATGCAATGTAATGAAAAGGGGAGGAAAGCATTCTTTGCACACGAAGCCCTTTGTTTGTTTTCTATACCGGCCTTTCCCAGCAGTCACCGTGTGAGAGGAATGAGACACAATGGACAGACAGTCCATTACAGAGACACACAAGACATAAAAACACAGACATACAGAAACAGAATTAGATTTTACCAAGAAAGAAACCCAGAAAACCCAGCCATACACAATAACAACATGCAATGGATGATCCCAGATGTAAAACCAGAACTAAGTTAACAAATGTGCTTATTAAGCTAACATCTGTCTTTGAAATCTGAACATATTAGAATCTGACAATATAATTAAGAATGCATTTTTTTCATAAAATATAATCTCTTTTTTTATTAATTTACATTTCAGGGTTTTTTTTTATGTTTTATGTTTAGTATTTATTTAAAAAACTGTTTCTTAGTAATTTCAAAGATCACCCTACAACTGTGCCACATCAAAAATGTTCGAAATTAAGAGACTAACTTGTGGGTAGATTTTCCACTCTTTTATTTTCAAATATTAATAATAAAAAAACACACCGAACAAAAATAGAAAAGTCACACATTTACATTGCATGAGTTTTTTTTACAATGCTAGCACCTTTAGGACAATCGGTTCACGCCATTAACAATGCGGCTTATTAAATTTGCAACATTCACAAACAAAAATAATCACATACTTTGTAACAATTCAAGCTGTAATGGAATGCTTTTGCTGATTTAATTTAGAAACAAAATGAAACAGTACACGAAAAGATAATGCAAACGAAATAGCAATAATGGAGTTAAATAATACATAAAATAATTATTATTATTATAATTATAAAGTTACATACAATGCACTGTATGTGCCCATCTTAAATGCTACATATGAACCAGACAAGTGAAATGCAATAGTGTTTTATTTTTTCTCCCACTCTCCCGGACAAAGCACTTCCTCAGATTTGTTACTCCACACTGTACACACCAGCAGACGCTCCGGCCACAACCGTTGGCTTTTATTATCCCTGTGATAGTGATCTGATGTTTGCGCACGTCCAGACGAGTGCCGGGCCTTTTGTTTTGTTTTATGACCATCTCTGCCGAGTTGCCATGGGACCAAGGCCCTGGGCCCCAAAGTCTAATCCTGTCCACTGTGTCGAAATTCCACACGCCGGCTGAATCATCCCAGTCTCACCGTCGTACTCCCAAATGTTGTCATAGTCCACTTCCTGGTCATCTGGGTCCGTGGGTTCGAGGTAAGAATGGCGATCTATAGGTGAGAGAAAATTCCTGTGTGATTAGTTCCAAACAAACTTTTTCATGATTGTACGAACTTGGACAAAGTCCCAGAGGAGGTGCGTCTTTGTCTTGATTCACACTACAGCCGCAGAGTAAATCCTGAGGTGCAGCATGCCGCAACAAACTCATTGTTACTCTTATAATAATCCAAAAACATGCGAGTTGACAAATGAAATGACATGTCAACAACCTGCCAAAGAATCTCTTTGTAATAAATTCCTCTCAGACGGTTTTGTTGCGTGCTGGCAGTCACAAAGAAAATGCAAGTCCTGTCTGAACGTTGAGCCTCTTAATCATGGGACGTCACATGAAAAGGCCTCGCTCCAGAGGCACGTTTTGCACACTTAATGCACCTTCACTTCTGTAACCTTTCAACCATTTGTCATATTGCTGACAGAAGCCAGAGCTCAGACAATCCAACCAGAGTGAATCCAGTGTTGAATTAGCCATTTAGCTGCGTCGAAGTTCCATAAATCACATTTGTCAGAGTTTCAGATTTAAAGGGTGCTAATTATTGTGCCTGTTTTTTTCAGCCAATCCTCAAACGCAGCATCCTTGTCACGATTAGAGGCACTTATTGTATGCATGTAGCGCCTTACAAAAGCATTCACACTTCTTGACTCCTTTCACCTTTTGTGCCGTTACCACAGATTTTATGTGATAGACCAGCGTTGAACCAGGTTGTTATCCCGGTTTTAAGGTCATGGCTTAGCATCCTTTAATGACGGAACAACATCAGGATGTATGAGGGTTATTTTTATAACTAAAAAACAACAACAACAAAAAATGACTTCAAAAAGTTGATTGTGTAAGTGGACAAAATGGGTAAAAGTTCAAGAGATATGAAGACTTTTGTATGAGCACAGCTGAACCCTGTAGTTAAAACAGAAAGCAATGAGTACAAAGGAGTTTTTCATAAATTCTTACCTGGTGAGTAGCCATAAGGCGCGTGAGAAACGTCCCTCACAGAGCTTGACGGGAGATGCATCTGTCAGCAGATGTGAAAATAGAAAAAAATCAACAAACAATCAGCATGTTCCAAAGCGTGCCTTTCACTTGCAGGGTCTGTTTAAATATCCCCTTCTGCACAAGTATATAAACTAGCTCTACTTCCTCATAGTGCCCTGGTATTTCTCTTTGAAGCCTAGCATTCCAGAAACTGGAGCATCCAGAAACTGGACCTGTTTCCTGCCTCACCTGCTCTTGAATGTGACTGGGCATTTGCAGGAGCTTCAGCCTCGACACGGCCTCTGCTCTCTGCTCTGCTTGGCTTTGAGGCATATCCACATCTCGGCCTGAAACCTGCGCCTGGGTGTTGGCCAGCACCAGGTTTCTCCCTGTCCGTCTGCCCATGGGGGGAGTGCGTAGCTGGAAAGACGAGGGGAGGAGAGGGGCATCCTGATGGTTGTGTTGGATTGGTTTGTTCCAGCTCTTCTGGTGAAAAAGAGAGAGAAAGAGAGAGAGAGAGACACAAAGATCAAAATATTTGAAATAAATGCATTTCTGCACCTATAACAAGGCTTCCGACAGTTTTATCTGGCTTTACATGATTTTTGTGAAACATCCTCAGAGTAAACAATTCCAGCACTAACAATGTCCTTGAGTTTGTTGGTGTGCACTGCTTGATATCAGACAGTCTGTTCAGGTGTAAACTGAAACTGAAGATACAGTATCATTGACCCACTTACCACTGGCCTGGGCTCCTCCAGGCTGAAGATCTCTGGGGTGCAAGGCTCATCGTACAGGGGAGACAAGGGCTGACGCAGGGCGCACAGGTCAGAGTGGCGTTGGCTGGCACTCAGAGAGTAGTTCAGGGATGTCTGTGGTGTGCTCCAGCTATTAGACTGATCCAAACAGAATCAAATGTGAGTCAAGGAAGCAAACATTAATGCAATTTCCTCAGGTGCAATATGTTTTTAAATAAACATTTTGGATAAGCTCAGACAAATATCTGAAGCAGAAGGGCAGTAAAAACACTTTGTTTATGAATCATAATAGATGTTAAATTATATGCATGATTAAACTGACTGAGCTTTCAAGCCCAGTCCGTATTTTTCCCATCTGTTGTTAAGCCCAGAAGATGAACCCTCCCAAGATCTTGCTACCGACCGTTTCTATTTCAGTTTATGCACACATGGCATGTAAAGTGAGCCAACAGTCTCAAAGGGAATATTTGGTTATCGAGCTCGACGCCAGACCGACTTACCTTGACCAGCGGGGCTTTCTCCAGCCGCTGAGGGCTGACCCGGTGCAGGGCGGAGTAGGGAGTGCTGTAGATCTGAGACAGCTGGGCGCTCTCCGCAGGCTGCAGGTAGGAGCCGTGCTGCGGCGAGGAGTAGCGCAGCGACAAAGGTCTCGGGTTGCGGTCGGGCCTGGTTTGGGAGGACACGCTGTTGGTCCTGCTGCCCAGTCGGGCCGTCTCGATTGAGGAGGGGCGACTGGGGCTGTACTGTAGGGAGCAAGTCACATTCTGTTTTTAGTTAACAAAGTCATTTGAGAGCTAGAGAAAAAAACATCTCCATCAAATTAATTGGAAGAGTGGTGGTTAAGGTCAAAAGTTTAGCAGCAACATTAGTTCTGGGCACTCGGCCCTCTTTTAAAGCTAATTGGACTGGCAGGGAGGATGCAAACTCCACGTCTGGGGGAGTTTGGTCAGAGGTCCTGATAATGCAGAGAGCCTCTGGACTTCAAAAGAAGACAGACATTTACAATCAAACTTTTTCTGCCGAGTCAGAACTTTGAGAAGTGCATCTGAAGGTGATTTTGTTGTTTTGTTTTCCGTGTTTTGGCTCACCACCTGAACAGCAGTAAGAGGAGTACCTTGGGCTCAGCCCATGCTTAATCATTTATTTGAAGAAAAGTGTCGCTCAGTTCTCCGAAATGCGTGCCAGTGACACAAGGACAACTAACTCCAACAATCATATTAATTGTTTGTTTGATTAGTTTGAAACTTTAAAAGGGATCGTTAAGGATTTTACAAGCAAGCAATTAATATTTAACCTGGAGCAGATGGCTCTTTTGGATTCTTCATTTAGATTGAATCCAGATTAGCTGAGCTTGCTGAGAGAAAGCCTGACAGGGTCCAAGACCAAAGTGGACCTCTAACATCTTAAGACAACTATAATATCAAAAGTAGTGTTGTGGTTTATTTAGATGCTTTTATATAAACCCTAAAACTGCTTCCATTTATGCACTGGGCAGATCTAGAAGCAGAAGCAGAAGCACCTTTAAAGGAAATAGAGGTAGGCTTTTCTGTTCAAAGTGACATAAAACAGGAAGAAACACCACTTCCATTCTCCACTTCCCCTGCAAACACATAAGCTTCTCCACAATAACTATTAAAGGCAACCTTGATGGTACTTTGAAGGTTAATAAAATAGAGAGAACAGAAATCTGCTCTGGTTTTGGCTGCTTTTGGACTATAATGTCTGCTTTAGCCCATAGAAACCAGTTCATCTGGACTTTTGCTAAATGAATATGCCAAGGGAGGTGCTCACTTCAATAATTACTGATCTGTTGTTTGAATGAGCAGGACAAGGTTGACTTACACAGAGAGGCTCAGAGTATCCTGGAGACATCAGGTTTTCCTCATGAACCGGTACCTGAAGGTTCAAGGACCCACGGCCGCTTGGCGGCTGGCTGTATTTGAGCGACTCCGCTCTTCCTTGGCTGTTTCCACTCCATCTATCGAACTTTGTTGCTTGCTGGAGATGAAAGAATGCAAGGTATTACTACCTAGTAATACAAAAACATTGCGCAACTATTTTCCCTAAATAGTTTTTAGGGCCCGTGGTTTCCCCACCAAACGGCTGTGTCTATTCCTGCTCTACCAGTTCAGCAGATGTATTTGCTCTTTAAATTCACCATCAGCTGCAGACGGCAACATAATGTTTCTCTGAGTGTGAGAGGGAGCGGCCCTCACCTCTTTGTTTGTTGGCGTGTATATGATGTCATACACGGGGGGTGGAGGGCTGAGAACAGGGACGTCAGCAGCCTTGAACTGCTGGATCCAGTCACAGAACTCTGTCCTGTCCTGACAGGACACCACTATGGGGTTGATCAGCTTGCCTGTGAAGAGCAGACAGAGAAACAAAGACGGTCATTCGGTCTGCTTGCTCACTGGAATGTGCTACAGCAAGAACATTATTCACCAAGCGTGGAAACCCCCCCTCTCATTCATTGAGGGGTTACGCTCTGTGACGCAAGACAAGTCGAGAGCTAGCCACTTAGCATAAAACATATAATGTTCCCTTATCAACGTGCCGGTGTTGCTGATTCAGCACACCTACCTTCAATCATAAAGGTGTTGGGCTTAACGTCCTGACAGGGAGTGGTTACTGTAATCATGTTGAGTGGAAGCTTGCCCTGTAATCAGAACGACAATTGAGTGCAACTCCTTTATGCAAACACACAGACTGACAGGAGCACAATCTTCAAGTAGAAGAGCATAAGGAGGTGAACATTACCTTGTAGAAGAGCCCGTTGCTCTCCTCTGATAAGATGATCAGGGTGGAAGGGTACATCACCAGCAGTCTGTCATTTTGTTCCTGTGAAGATATGGTGGCAATGAAGCACTTTTTCCTTTTGTCTTGGCAATGGTTTTATCAGGTAGCAACATTTTCAACTTTCAGTAGTTTCAAGGTTCTGTTTAAAGGTCAAACCGTTAACACAGTAGTCGATTCAGTTGTTGTTCTCTTGCATACAAAAGCTAATGGCTATGACATTCGAGCTCACCATTTTAAAACAGTAGAAATAAACTCTGGTTTTGGTGCGTCTCAGACTAGCTGTTAGCCTTGGCCGCTTGGACCAGCTAATCTGGATTAATCCCAAATGAGGGCTCCAATGGAGTTACTTACTGCGTGTAAATATGAAGTGTGTGAAATCTGTCTAACCTCTAATATTTATTTAAATAGCATAAACTGGTGTTATAAACATGTTGTAGGTGTTTTATGACAGAAATCAACTTTGCTTCAAGATCAACTAATCCAGATTTATTTTAAAAATGCTTTTTGTTTTGCACACAAAATATTAAATGCCTGTACTCTTTTGACAGAACCTCTAGAATGTCTTGGGATAAGAAAAGATAGCGTTGGAATAAGCTGCTGGAGATTTATGACATTTGATTTGTTTTAAAGTGATAGTCCATCTTGGACTTGACTCCTATCAGACCACCGTTTAGCTTCTGGGAACAACTAGCCAGGATTGTTACGAAATGAAGATGCCAAAAGAATTATCTCCTGCAAGAATAAAAACATATGACATTTTAAAAGTCTACACCCTTGAGGTTCTGAAAGATAAACGGGTTTCTAAATTATTCTCAAAGCAAGAAGGCAAACCCTGCAAACTCCAGAAAAGAAAAGACAGCGAGATCCGGTGCAAACAAAAACAAATAACAAGCTCTATGTTTGAATTCTCCTTTGAGAAGTTCCTGGTGAGATCTCAGGTCGAACCAGTTCATGGGGCATTGAAAGGAGCGGCAGACTGACAGAGTTTATGTTTCCTCTCTCTTGGAGAGGGCGTGTCTCTGGACAGACAGCTGACATTCCAGCTGTGAGTTGAGTCGAGTCGCTCTGTGAGCCGAGCAAATGCCTATCTCACGCCCAGGCCCTAAATCACATCAATAGAGCTGCCGCTGCTTCCCATGAAGAATTAACGGATATTCATGCCAGACGTGTCAGAACTTCTGGTTGATTGGCTGCTGCGCGAAGCTCCTGTAGCAATATTTATAGAGCTCTTATCTGATTCTCTTCACTGACAGGTGTTGCCACCTGGTTAAATGCTGCCAACTCTGAGGTGCACGTCTAAGGAACTGCCTGGTGCATATTTAGATGGAAGGAGGAAAAATGTGGACTCCCTTTTAATTCACCCTTTGAATTGTGTTGAGGTAATGCAGAGTGTTGCGCAATTGGAAAACTGTGAGTCACCTGTCCTCGGAGCTGATATTATCCTTCTTTTATTCAGCATGAGAAGAAATTCCCACACTTTGGAAACAGTCATGAATTACACTCAGCTGTACTTCACCGTGTGTTTCCAGAAACATGCAAGTGACCAGCAGCAGTGATTCACTCCTGATAAGGACCCGGCGAATCATACCTGGCAGGGCAGGTGCTGCAGTCGGACTTTGGTGACATAGTTGATGGGCCCCAGGCTGTCCCTCTGAGAGCCCTCCCACTCATAGATGGGCTCTCTGTTGATGGAGTTCCTCAGCTCCTCTCTTCCTTCAGATTTGTTCTGGTTTACCTGCGGAAAGGTAAATTGAAGCGGGATTATCAAGTGTGACTGATCATGATCTGATTTCTATTCTTGGAATAGAAAATGCCTTAAATTCAAAGCCTTTCTACACATCTACTACACTGGTGAGATGTGTTTAAAATAAGTTCACTTTAAAGTAAACTCACTTCACTTTGAGTGAGTTTGGGAGGGTTTCTTTTTGTCCATGGTGCATTGCAGCAAAACAAAGATGGTTCTGTGTGACACTTAAATGCTTTGGTTATTGCTCTTGTGGGCAAGTTTAGACAAGTAGCAATTATGTTGCTGCTTGGTATCGACCATTTGCACGAATCAGGATAAACCAAATTTTTAAAATGCAGCAGTTTGAAAAAGCACAAATATTTTATCATACTGATCCCAAGATTTTAAGTGTTTTTTAATGAGATGCTAGTAAAAGTGCAGGAGTAACAGACATGTTTTCAGGCTGTTTTGCGCCCCTCTAACTGTTGCTGCTCAAACCAGTCAGCTGACTAAAATAAGGTCCTTTATTTGTTATATATATATATATATATATATATATATATATATATATATATATATATAATATATATATATATATATATATATATATATATATAAAGTATATATCTTTACCAAGGGTTCTGATAATACTGTATGGTGCTTTACTTTTGTTGTTTTGTTCTCTTATGACACATTCAGGCTTGCGTGTTTCATCAACCTCTTGTGAGGTTGGGGTCAGCTTTTAAACCCCATTCAGTTTAAAGTAGGTCGTAATGCGGTCCAAGCCTCTCCCTGTTATGCAGGGCTTCAAGGAAATCCAGCAGCGGCCTTAAGTGACTCACTGTATTTGCACACTCACACATCCTGCTTTATCAGGAGTGGCTGGAAACAAAAGCTGAGGTAGATTAAAATATACAGTCAAGCAATGCCTTTGAATTCGGAAATAATATCCAGAAGGAAAATTAACTTTTTCCTTCTGTCACTTACTCTCACTCTGGTGTAATTTTCGGGTTGGATGGCAGTGCCTCCATTCTGCTCGATGCTCGCCTTGAGGAGGCCAAACCACAGATCCATTTCGTCCTGACTGTTGCAGTAGACGATGATGGGGTTCAGGCTGACACCTGACGGACGGGATTGAAAGGAAAACGAGTCATTCAGGTGTGCCTTTCAGTCACATTAGCATAAACAAAAAGGAAATCACTCTCCAACTTTGTTTACTGCAGGTTACGCAACAAATACAGGAAAAGTTAACACATGCAGACCACATGTAAGCTCCTGAAGGCCCCGTTGACCTGCTGTGTTTGGTATTTTAAAGATTGGAGCAAGAGCTCCCTCCCACAGACTGCTCTTACCCAGAGGGGGCAAACAGGGCCGGGATGATCCAAGCTGCAATCCCCCTCTACCTATCAGTCCTGCACATACCACAGATAACCGCCAGAGATATTTTGTTTCATTTCAGCCTGTGGCTTTGTACTCTAATAGTCTGGAACCGAACCGCTGAACGTTGACCGCTCCGCGATAAGCAGTAGTTTGGCTGGGAGTTGTTTTTCTTTTACTGGCTTTAAATTAAGGGCCTTTGCTGGCAAAACTTGAACTGTTGCACTCTCTTAAAGGGTTTTTTTTTTCTACTAAATTCCAGCAAGATGTGAGTTTTTAAACTGTAAACTAACCATCGGTTAGTTTACAGAAGCTACAAGCTGTTGTTACAAGCAATTATCCGTCATTAGCCGACTTTCACAGCCACATTAATTTAAACTATGCAGGGTCTTCCGGGAACTCTTCAGCATCCTCCGGAGTTGCGTTTGCTTTGTCACCTTCTAACAAGCCACCATTCACCTCGTGGAGCAGCTCTCTGTCATGTCTTTCCTTTGACTCAGAACTCATCCGTACTTCCTTTTTCATGTTTCCTGTCAGCGAGGCCTCCCAAACGGCAAGAAAAAGGGTTCATACCAAAGAATATGAGTCCTGAAACATAACACTGGAATGTGGGAAGTCTGTTCTGAGAAACTGCAGGGCTAATTTACGATAAAAGCAACACCAAAGAGTTTATGTGTTTTGACAGCAAAGACTTTAGACGGATGGAAATGATGAGGAGCTACAATAACAGAAACGTTACACCGTCATGACTGAGGAGGATTATCCCAAAGTGGTTTATGTATGCTTGCTTTCTCAAAAGAAAAACAGCAAATTTATATTTCCAGCCGATATTGATCTGCAGTTTTTGGACTGCGTCATAGATCATGTGAAGTGACAAGGTTAAGAGCAATAGCCGGGCTTTTCAGCACGACAGCTGGCCTGACTGAGGTGCACCTGTTGTCTAACAAGCAAGGCTTTTAAGACCAGTTTACCCCCCGCCCTCGCCTGACCGACGGGTGAAGGGGTCCTGGCTCTAGTTAGTCTGGAGTTTGACTGGAGGTGAAGAGGTCAGGAGGGTCGCGGCACCTTTGAATCACTGAAACAGGATGAAACGGGGGAGGCTGAAACTTGAAAATAGTGTATTTTAAACAAAAACAGAAAATCCAAAAGATGTTGAAATCTCACTTCAACTTCTAAACCCTCTGTATTTTTATTGAGAGTGATAACCAATAAAACACAACCGATGATTATAACATACCAGCGCTCTGTGCCAACAACTGCCTGGATTATTTCTCACAAAGACACTTACCGTTTATTTGGAAAGCATATTCCTCTGGTTGGCTGTGATTACAGTTCTGCTGCAGGTTGCAGATAGAAAGCTCCTTCAACGGTAGAGTTCCCTGTGCAACGTAACGAGAATATTTTAAATACAAACCCACAAACAAGCAGCTGCCTGACAGATTCTGCATTTGTGGAGTGACTGTGTGAAAACGAAACAATGCTGAAGCACGACCCAGTTATAGACTGTACAAAAATACATTTTCTGAAAAGTATGGGGAGAAAGAAGGGCATTGATCCTAAACCTCCATTTATATACCATGGATGAAAATGCATGTGTGCATGCTTTGTGTATTTTGGCTTATAAATAGAATGATGCTAATACTGTTAATGACAATAATTTTAACATATTCAAATCAAACCTCATTCTCATCATAGTTGTTAAACAAAAATGGACAAGGTGTTCCTGCTTTTATCAAGGTGATCCTCAAACTTTCTGGAAAAACCACCACAATAAATGCAATGTTTTATATAGAATATAACAGTAAGAGCTACAACAGGAGTTGAAGCTGGCAATGCAGGATTGGTGGAAGGATATCGAGTAACTAGGAGCTCTAGATGTTTAATTTTCCGAGTTTGAAGTTGGGGGGGGGATCTGAAAAGTCTTTAGAAGCTGGTATGTGGCACGGAAAAGATTTTCACCTCTTCCAGTTTCAAGATTCACCATGCAAACCTTGCGATAGATGCAGTGAAAATGTATTTCATTTTTTGGCAAAATGTTCATGCATAGTAGAATACAACATATAAAATGTGGACAGGTGTATTGTTTCAGCCTGTGTGTCTGACAGTGATTTAGTCAGTGAGCATTCGGAAACTAAACAGGTTTTTAACATGTAACTGAAACCTGATTGTGTTTGAGGTTATTCCCAGATCCATGGTCCAACTTCAAAGGTAAATGTAACACAGCTCGAGAAGCGACAAATGCTTGTTCCTGGTCCAGAACAGCTAATCGATTTGTATTTATCTTGCATTTTATTACGCATTTTCCACTGAGTAAAACTAAGCAGCACCAGTGGTTATGGAACCACAGTGTTAACACATTTCCCTGCTCTGTTTATGATGTCATTCAGATCAGCGTTTTAAGGGACAAATCACCATGTTGCTGATGTCAGCCTGTGTAAATCAATGATGAATCCCTGTCTGTCTTCTTTCTGAGCTTGTCTGCAGTCTAACGCCGCATGCAGGTGCGTAGCTGTCTCTCTTCGGCAGGGGGTTGAGTTCCCAGCATGCACAGTAAGCGGATGATTAATGGCCGCAGTCGCTTTACGAGACAGCTGAAGTAACTTAATCATACTTTCTGTTTACCAACAACGTGCTGGTAGCCAAGAGGGGGTACGCATCAGAATTTATGAATTCATAAAATCAGACTTGTAAAAGTTAAAAAGATATATGTAGCTGAGGCAGTGTGTCACTGCGTATTTGAAAAGTCCTCACCTGATAGGTTAGCCCAGTTGTGTTGTTGGAGACAAAATGAAGATGTGACTCAAAGAGATCCAGGTAGCAGTCGTGTATGTCCTGCAGAGGAGTTGGAAAGCCATTAGTTTATCCATATAAAACATAGGGTGAGAGAGAAATGTTTTAAATGAATCATAATATACAAAACTTCAGCCAAAAAATGTTAGTTCATTCAGTATTGGATGATTCACAAAATGTTCAAGTTTCTCTGTACTTGTGGTGATTTGTTAAAATACGTTGTGTTCTTTTGCCATTGTGACGCTCTTCCTTTAATCAATCTTTGGTCCTACGCTTCTGACAATGTTGTGACACAGCTCTGAAAAATCACATTTCCCACCGCAAGGAGCCGGCATGTCCTCTATCAGCCCCTGTGATCAGAACAACTCTCTCTACCCTGAGGTTCTAACTGTGTTGAGGAGGTTTCACAACTGCAGCAGATGTGAGCGTGTCCAAACACAGGCTTGCAATCTTGTTTGATTGAAACCGACTGGCTTATTCACAACCAGCCACCACGTCAAAACCAAAGTGTGGTCTCAAAAACTGTACAGCAACCCTGTTACTTTCCACCTGTTTTGTTCAGATCTGGATTTCCCAGGCTTCGAACGGATGACTGGAATGATGTGTCATTCTGGGTTCAGTCAATGTCATAAACCGCACTGAGGAGTTAGAGGTGATGTTTGTTTTTCTTTTGTTGCTGCTTTCCTGACATTTCATCATGCAGCCATTGCCAAATGATTTTGTTCCGCTCACCTGGCAGTGCAGGAAACGGAAACGAACTTTGGAGCTGTGAATCATCCGGCCGAAATTCTTCACGTTGATGCTGCTCTTCTTCCACCCACTGGCCGGGTCATAGGCGAAAGGGGGGTCCCATTTTATATTCTCTATCGTCTGTAGATCTTTAGGAGACATTTCCTGCAACCAGACACAGAAACATAAACATCCAGAAACTGTTTTAATAGTAAAAGTTCACAGAGGAATGTTTGTATGTAGAGCATTTACTAAGTCGAATGGACGATTTATTGCTGTGTTATCGCTGCATCAGGGGAGATGAAGGAGGTTCTTACCTTCCTTGGAGTGACTGTGCACAGGATATTTATGATGCTGTTGGATTTCTCCTGTCCCTCTTGGGGATTCTTCTTGCGAAACAGACGACTGCTGCACGAGAGACAAGAATGTAATTGGTTAATGCTCACAATTGCATGTTTACCAAGATTAGAGATTCACAGAAAAATTGGCTGGTCACTGGGTTGATCTTCAGATTGTCTGGCATGTTGTACTCTCAAAGACCGGATCTTTTTCCTACCAGTGAAAGCAGCATATAGCCACGATAACAATACTCCTGATTTGAGTGTGGGTACTAAGCAATGAGACTCAAAGTTAGCTAATTTCAGTATTGACACGAATTTGTAGACCATGTCAGAGGAAGCACAAAGATGAAACAAGCTATTTCAAACAAAACTGTGCAGAAAACAAGAAGCCAGAACCGAGTAAGGCTATGTTGGTGTGTTTTAACAAAAGATTAAAGAACCATTAGCTGTGGATCCTGTTTATGTTGCCATTTTATCACAATGTCATACACCGTCATTGTCATGATTATAGTCAGGCTTAGAAGTGCCTGAAAGTTTTTTGTAAGTTCAGAGGTGAGAAGTTTGTGAACATCTGCTCAATGCCAAACTCAGAGATTTTGTTTTCTTATTCTAACTTTGCTAATCGTGCTAATTGCCAATAAATAATTGCTGAAATATTTTACAACTATAAAAAAATAGTTTTTCTGTCCAGTTATAATTTTGGAAAAATTACACGTAACTTTGCACAACTCCAGCCAGTAGGTGGCGCTAACGCTCTTCTGACGCAATCCTTGGTAAGTGTGGAATATGCATTAACTGTGATTAACAAACACATGGACCCAAAATGGTTTAAGGCAACTTCACATCAAAGCCTGCGAGGAAGTTAATGTGTCAACTCCAAAATCATTGTGTGTGTGTGTGTGTGTGTGTGTGTGTGTGTGTGTGTGTGTGTGTGTGTGTGTGTGTGTGGTGTGTTTATGTGTGTGTGTGTGTGTGTGTGTGTGTGTGTGTGTGTGTGTGTGAAGCGGATTTCTATTGTTCACAGTTGGGAAATGTAATTTCCTGCTCTTGGTGGAGACAATACATGTAAACAAAAAAAAAAACAAAAAACAACCCAGATTAAATCCGGTTGAAGCTTTGCTGCAGATTAATGACCGCTAATCGTGTTTTTGTTTTTTCCCCACAAGTTAATCAAAGTCACTTCCATTGTATTCACTCCATCAACGACAGCCATTTAAAAGGACAATCAGGTCTTGTCCCTCTGATGGCGAGCATATGCATAGGAAAATCAGCACTCAATGCCCCCTCTTTGTTTTGCATGCGGTTCATCTGTTACCATTACTGTCACATTTTTTTTCTTTTATAAGGAAGCACTGCAGAGATAAAAACCGGTGCCACGGTGTCAGCTCGTACTTTATCTGCTCATCTGTGCACATGTGCGCCAGTTTCCTCGCCGTGCAACAACGCAGCCTTTTGTTTTGCTTGTTGGGAACCAAGGTCTCTATTCAGAAAGTCCACATCCAGCATTAATCATTCATGGGTGTGAAGAGAGTGATAGTGTTCCCTTTTTTTTTTTAGATCTCTTTTTTATTTTTGAATTGACTCGCGCACAAAAGAAAAGCATGAGAGGCTCACACTGACATGCAATCTTGCAGTTGAAGCGAAAGAGGTATGCACTGTAAATAATAAGACAGGTAATGGTTGGGTTTTTTGCACACCCAACATTCCCCAAGTCACTGCTGTGGCATTCAGCGGAGCTCGTCCTCTTTTTCTTCAGGGGAATACCTGAGCCTCACCTGATCCAATGTCACACAGAGAGAGAAGGCTGCAGGAAACACGAATCCCCATTTAGACGCTCGATGTTCCAGTTTCACTTGTTGAGCTTTTCTACCTTTTTAAATTATTATTATTATTATTATTATTATTATTATTATTATTATTATTATTATTATTAATCTAAAGTGGGGTAAATCGGATCTTGTAAGCTCGCCCAGTGGATTGAAAGCTGCATCCACAGAAAGCCAATCACAATCAGATGTGCTGCAGAGTTGGGACATGCCCGGGCATTTAATCCAAAGAGGCTGCAGGAAACTATATGGAAAACAAAATACGATCCACTCATGTGTCCAAAGTCTAAAGTCATCAGAGTATCTTATATTGGTGCAGCAACAATTTATGTTATTATAAATATATATATATACTTTTATGAATAAGTAAGGTCAGGTTTCTCTTCAAGAAAACTCGATTTACTGGCAGCTGAGCTGTTACCTCAGTAGGAGACAGAAAGGGCAACTGGATCATTGACGCTCGGTGTCCATCCAGTATCACCGCCTGATCCCTGGTAACATTCACAACCTTCACCTCAAACTCCTGACAGACCCCGGGAATTCCTCCCGGCTCAAACACCGGGTCCAAAGCAACAACGCATGACACGGAGAACCTGGACGAGGTGAGCTCTTCTTACCTGTTTCTGCGAATGAAGCTCTTGCTGGAGTACCTGAAGTTATGCTGGGGGACACATGAAATGCTGCTCCCCATGCTGCTCTGACCTGTTGGGCTTAGCGCTGCTCTGAAGGCAACAAAATAAATAAATAAAAAATAAAAATAAAAATTGTACTGTCCTGTCTGTCTGTGATGGAGGAGCGCCGTCCAGAGGGAACCTTGTGCTCTCTGCAAGAGTCAGACTTGTTCTGTGTGAGGGCCGGGCAGGGAGAGCGCTGATGAAGTCAGAGTGTGTTGTGTGTAAAAAAAAAAAAAAAAAAATGGGGATGGAGGTGGAGTTCAGGGCTGCGTCACAGGCTGGCCGCCTGGTGAGTAAGCAGAAGGATTCTCGCTCCCTGTGAAGCTGCTTCTGTCTGCTGAAATCAGACCCCGCAACAAAGACAGAGGGACTCGGGCAGCAGTGAGCCGCTTCACACCTTTCATGAGCCAAACGGAGCTTATTGTCTCAGTGCTACCAGGGGCTCACTTGTTGGTGTGTCAATCAAAGAGAGGGGAGAGTGGGGGGGGGATAGAGCATAGAGGGACTTACCAAAGGCATGACCAGACATGAATACACACACTTGGGCTTTCTATTTATTACCGGCCTTCATCACACGAGTGTCATTTTGAAACTTAGTATCTGGGGAGTTTCATTCTGCTTCAGGGCGTTTTGTTTTCCTCCTGAAGAAGGGAGGGGGGGGAGGGGCAAAAATGCATATTTATGAGTGCATCTTAAATATGTTTGCACTCCACGAGCTTTTTTATGTTTTGTCATATTACAAACACAATTTTTTGAGTGTTTTACAACAGTGTGTAACAAGTTAAATAGATATAAAGGGGAACATGGAGCATTGCCTTTATTCTTTTAAGCTTTTCATGATAGCCATGTTTATGGAGAGCAGAGTTATTTGGTTTCCTGTCAACAAATTTCCCACCTGAGTTGCAGCTAATCTAAAGTTACCACAGGTTTCCTGGCTGCTTCTGAGGTTCATATTTTTCTGGCACCAAGAAGTGAGATTGTTATGGTTCCAAGTTTCCAGGTTTATTAATGTTACTATTATTATTTCAGAGGCGTTAAACCTGAAATGCTAAATGCTTAAGCAGTTTAATAACCTCACCTTACTTAAAAGTATGTACAACTTTCTCCTGGACCTGTCTGGTCTCCATGGAGCTGTTTGTTTAATTGACTTCTCAATACAAATTGTTTCACTGGATTTTATTTAGGAGCGTCAGAGTGAAGAGAGGTGATAATAAAAACATTTTTCAGATTAAAAAATAAATAAATAAAATAAATATAGATCAATGTCAATTATTCATCATTTTGTGTTTGTCTATAATATAAAACCCCCAACTGTTACCTTGAAACTTGTTGCTTGAATGTGATCAAATATAATACAGTCCAGGGAGTCTGAGCACTTTAAATCTATCCAGTCTAATATTGTTCATGAGACTGGCAGATATGGAATATGTTTTTGTTTTAAAGTGAGAGGGAGAGAAATGTGTGATTTAAACACTCATAGGGGCAGAAATGTTATAAAAATAAAAGTACATTCAAACAGTTTGTTTGCATGTGGGCGTCTTTTTACCTCATGAAATATTAATTTGACACACAAGAAAAACAATCAACTCTGTTTCCTAAATCAACTGCTTTTTGTTCAGACAACATTATGAAATATTAATCTACTTTGACAGATTAGCTCTTTTACTTCCTCATTTTCTCCACTAATAGATTCTAGTTTGCTTCACTGATGACTCACAACAGAAAATGTTCTTTTTTGGAGAGCTGCCTCCTTAAAGGGAGCATGTTAAAGTGTTTTATTGATCAGATCAATCAAACTGTCATGGTCATGTTTGCTTTGCTCGGTGTTTAGATCTCTATCCTTTGGTGAGCTGCTGCATTTTTGACATGGCATGCAGTGCATGCTGCGGTTTGTCGGTTAATTTCAACCAGTTCAACCTGTTGCCGGCTGAAAACTGATGCACCTGAGGCACCAACAGACAAGGAGAGTGTTAACAGGAGCGTCTTTGTCAGGTCCAGTTCACGTTTTTAAAATTCCTATCGGTTAGTCAAAAGTTATCTGAGCTGTATGTTAGATAAGTTTTATTTTTAACTTCTCGATTTTTCTTCTTCTTTTTTTTTTTCTTCCTGACCTTTTGATGAATAAAGACAAATACAGGCCTGGAAAAAGAAAACATTTGTAGACAATGAGTGCCCAAAGCACAGACCTGGAGAGTTACTCTCCTGCAACTTTAAGATGCATATCTCCTTCACCACAATTGAAATCAATTAGCCGGATTCCCTCATCAGCATACAGTCATTCTAGGGAAAGACATCATGCAGTCAGACATAGCGGTGGCAGCATGATGGGCCTCAGATGCTTTACTGCTTCAGGACTTCTAGAATTTTCTGTAATTGATGAAATCACAAATTCTGCTCTCCTGAAGAAAATTCTTTAGAACATCCAGCCGTCAGTACAGGATCTTACCATCAAGCACGTTTGGGTTATGAGAAGGAAAAGGATTTGAAGCAGACCAGCCAGTTCACTTCTGAGTAGAAAAACTGTGTTGTAGCGGTCTATTCAAAGTCTAGACTTACTCAGATACTCTTCCATGGTCTTTAATAGGCTGTTTAAAGACCCTCCAATATGGCTGATTCTGCAATTCTGCAAATACGAGTGAAGTTAAATTTCTTCACAGTGATGTAAAAGACTTGATGCCAGTTGTTACATTTAGGAGCCAATTGTTTTTTGTTTTTTTCTCATTAAGCCAGGTGTGTCAGGAAGTTTTCAACTCTCATAAAAAAATTACATCATTATTAGCTGAAAATTGCTTTTTGTTCTTACCCAGGTTATAGTCATATTATGTTATTAGTTTGCTGACCATGAATTTCAGAGTTATGAAGATCAGTCAGTTTTTGTGTGGGGTAAGAAACAGAGGAAAAAAGTGATTTTGAATGTAATAATTGGAAACTGATTCCTAAATATTTTGTCACACGAAGCATTGACAGGCATTGTGTTTCCAATGCCATCAAAGCATTGCTGTGATTCATGAGAAATGTGTGCAATCCCGCTTGCCAACTGCAACCCGTTATCATGGGATAAGAAAAAAACCTAAATGTATCTTCGATGTATCCGCCTGAATATTTTCCGTTTCAGTTTGAGGCTTTTAAAAACCTCAATGCGGCGCTCTGGCAACATTACAATGGTAGCATTATTAGGTGTATCTACATTTATTATAAGCTCGGACTTCAAAAACAGACCTGTACGGTAGCTGCAGTTGTAGTAAACAAGAAAGAAAAAAAAATGCTTTGGATACATTTCTTTTAGTTTCCATGTGTGTTGTCCTTCATTTTGAGTTTAAAATGTTGCTGTGATTTTTACACATTTTGAAAATAATCTTCTTACAGAAACGTATTTAACAATGTAAACAAGGCATCAAAATGTACTTTTCTGGTATAGTTTATAGAAACACATCGGCAACAGTAATCCGACATAAAAACAGTGTTGAAAGTAGCAGAAGCCCCTGATCGGCGAGCCTTGATGGAACTTAATCCTCTAATTTGATTGGCTAATTTGAAGATTACCTGTAAGCGAAACTCAGCCAATGATGAAATTCAGCAGAAATGCCGAGGAGACATTAACACACGTTTCTGTTCCGCCTGCTCAAAAGAAAAAAAGAAAAAAAAACAGTAAGACATCTTCCCACCAAACCATAAAACAGTGACTCATGTTTCCTTGAGCTCATCATAAAAAGAAACCAGGCACTATTGGATAATGATGATACCCAATCAGTTTCAGTTGAATCTTTCCTCAGTGTGGAATATTTATTTTCCATGGAATCACATCCAGAGGCTGAGCTTCAGATTTCCAACCAAAGTTGAGCGTGTCGTTCTACTCGCAGATTGGGACAGCGGGATTGTTGCTGAGTACTTTTATCAATACATCACATTCCATATTTTTTTGCATTCAAATATGAAATGATTATGTATTGACTATGTGTGTCACTGGTTACCAGCCATCAGAGATAATATAATAAATGGCTAACATGTTTGATGCATTCCGTCCACATGCAGCCATATTGGATACCAGTCCAGTTGGTCATAGGGCCCGGTGGCGCCGGTGCAGGATTTTCTGTCCCCAGAAAATCCAACTTGTGAATACAGAGAGAATGTAACGACACTTCCCTACATTAGCATGTTTAATTTGCAATTTTTACTGCCTTTTCAGGTATTGTTAGCAAAGCACTTAATACAATTGTGCTATTGCAACTATTGTACCCACCATCACAAAAAATTAAATGAGATTGTAATTGACAGCACTAAAACTCTCCTGTCTCTGATTGGTTGTTTCTAGACAGATAGACAGGGAAGATACTGACTGCAGATAGCAACTACACTGATCAATCTTAATATTTGTCCTTCATTTTCCACTGGGAAAGAAAACCCCTGACTCATTTGCAAACAGCAACAACTCAGCAACAATCTCCAAATGCTAAGCTTTGCATCAGCAGCCATCTGAAAAATTTATTTATCTTGTTTGTATGCCGTAAAGTTAACTTGGATTTGCTTCATTTTACATGTTTTTATTTTTATGTGTGCCACATTTAACTGAAAGCTTTAGACTTGCTAAAGCTGAAACATTTCTAATTCTGTTGAACCCCCTCTTCGTGTGTGGTGAGCTGAACTTTGTCTCTCCCTGAGAAATTACTCGGCTGTGTTTTTCCAGACTCAGCGGGTAAGTGCATTAGTGCTGAAGTGACACCTCAGGCCACTAAAACGGAGCCTGGATATGTGAACCCAAACATCAGGCATCCATCTGAGAGGCTGAGGTGCTAAAGTTCTCACAGAAAACAACCACAAAGAGAAGCGTAATTAGACCCCAGATTTGCTTTGAAGGGATGATTAGTCTGATTCAGCTTCAGTTTCTGATCCCTTTCCACATTCTGCTCAGGGACATGATCAAAACAAACAAAAGAACGAGTAAAGATGAAGCTGCTTTTACGTGCTGGTAAATATTATCCATACAGAACAATAGATTTGTGCATAAATCAACTGAAACTGTGTTCTAATAATTAACTTAACAAAAATACAAGTGTAGCTGAAACTAACTTTGGCTTAGACACCTTTCAGCAAACATCTTTTAGCATTGAAAGATATTCAAACATAAATGATCCTCCTTTATCATTACCAGTAATATTTAAAGAGGAATGACACACAGTGCCATGCTTATTAATATCTTTGGCAAAGATATTAAAATCCATAGTTTTTCTGTATTTAGTTTATTTAGTGAAGGATCTGGATGGTTCACTTTAAGAAGTAATCATTTCTCACAAACTCAGTTGTGTCACAATTACCAACACCCCTTATAATATAGAGAAATAAATTGAATGGGACAAATGATACTTCCAACATATGAAATTCTTTCAAATACCTTTTTCTTTCCTTATATCCTCTAAAATACTAAGAGGAAAGAAAGCATTTGAAACTATAGGTCTTTAAAATGTGCTCTTACTATATAGAAAAAAGATTTAGATTGGTTCTTTCAGTCTTGGTTTAGACACCATCTACCTCTGGATATCACCAAACCAAATGGTAAAAATGCACATGTGTCATGAAACTCCACCCACAGCACTACCATGGGAGCAATCGTGCATACAACAAGAATAATAACAGTAGTGAAATACTGCTGGAGGAAGTTGGAGTAGTGAAAGAACGATGGGGCTAATCAGAAGATTAATGCAGGTGTGGCACTTACAAAAACATCTTGATGAATAAAGCCAGATCTGTCAGCCTGAAAAAACTAGAGCTACCAGGAAACGAAGACTGACAAATGAAGCAGGAAATCCTTCCAAAAACAAGCTCAGCACTAATTAAAAGAGAAAACAATTCTGAGGCAAGAATTCATGTCAGTTGACTTCATAGTTAGGGCTAATGAAAAGAAATGAAAACTAGACTATGAATAGTTTTATCTGCTGAGGAATTTGAGCTCTGCTCGCCAGCAAATTGCTCTCGGTTTGCATTGAAAGTCGATTTCATTGAACTGCAACTCACTAAAGTTGACTAAAGAGTCATGGTGATGAGGCATTGTCGGTATGCTGACAGCTCCAACCTCACAGCCTGATTAGGGCCTGCAGACGGGGACACCAGGTGAGAAAAAGGAGGTTGTGGCAGATAAGCTGCAGCAGCTCTTTCAGAGGGAGAACATTGGTCTAGACAAGCTGTAACCTCATTAGCATCCAGAGAGCCGAGGAGATGAGCCATGGGTAGAGACACTCAGCAGCTGATTAAATTCTGATACATGCAGTGAGTCGCATATTGAAGGGGCCCTTCAGTCTTATGTCGGCAAACTTTTTGATAAAAATCATTACAGTGATCAAATTAATCAAGTTTGAATTGAGAAATACAAGTCTTTAAAGCTTCAGCATGACGCATCTGTGAGGCTGATTTTGTGGGAGATATATAGAAAATCTTATACCAATTGTCACTGAAAAGAAAATTCTCATGTCAGAAAATATAAGACAGACCTTGCGAAAGTATTCAAACGTTAAACCTTTTCACATTTTGCCAGGTTACAACCACAAATATTTCTAGGGCAATGGAGGGGTTAAAAGCCACCCAAAATGGCATATAAATAAGAAGTGGAAGAAGGAGGACGTTTAAAATGTATTTTTTAAAATTGCTACTTTTAAAAACTGCCTTTCTCTGCTGTTAAACGTAAGTTTCTTTATATTTGTCCCTCCCAGCTGTGCAGATATACAGACTATTTTATTGTCATTATTATTTTGCTTTTCTCTTTGAAAAATATCTCAAACTAAGTCAAACTGCACAGAGAGCATCTTTGAACATCAATTTTCAAACTTTGTCCTAAACTCTCGATTGGTTGTAGGTCTGAACTTTGAGTAGGCCATTCCAAAACAGGGATATCCCCTTGTAGATCCATATGGATATTGAAGGTAGATTCCTACAGGAAGAGGAACGCAACACCACACCATATTTTATATGTAGGCAAGAAAAATACAATTCTGACCTGAGAAACTGCTTCCCCACAGCATGATACCGCCATCACTGTGTTTACTGATCGTGAGGGTGTGTTTAAGATAATGTACAGTGGTAGATTATGTTCACAAAAAAAAAAAAAAGTTTTGCATGTAGAGCAAAACATTCAATCCTGGTCTCACCTGACCAGACCACCTTTCTCCACATGTATAAACTTCTGCTGAATCGGCGTAATAGAAATTCCACATGTATCAGCCCTGTTCATAAATCTCATGACTTTATTATTACACAGTTTTGACTAAGTGTTTCTGACATGCATGTAAAAAAAAAAAAAAAACCTAAATCCTACTTTCTTGATAGACTTCTTTTTATGTAATTGTGCAAAATTTCTCAAATAAAGCCCCACTGTTGTTCTGTACAAGAAATACCTGATTTATACATATTTAATGAGCATCTAAACTCAAGTTAGTGGCTTCTCTTTCCCTTACAATTTGCTGTTTCAGAGAAGTTTATTGTTTAGAAGACTGTTTATATCAAAATCCTTGAATCCAACTTTCACCCACATTTCTTGTTTTAGAAGAAAAGCTATTTGGCAGAAAGCCCCAGGCATAGTTAAAGTAAAAAAACAAAACACGTTTACTTCAAAGGCATCTGGGGTGGCATCTGTCACTTGGAATGCATTTGTTGCCTCAACACCCATTCTTTTTAGTAAATAATCTGAACAGATTAGTTTTTCCCAGTGAAAACACTTCTAACACTTTTGCCGTCTGAGTGTTTGGGTTTTGCGGAGGTACAGGCGATCCGGCCGGCAGTTTCTAGGGGCAGCCACAGGTGTGAATGCCATGTGACTGAGGTCAGGAAGGGGAAAGTGAGAGTGTTCAGCTGTCCGTTTAAATCACTGTGATAGACGAGTATTTTGGAAGCCTACCAAGGAAATGTGTACAGTGAACCTAGCGACGACCTGACTCTGCAGCTCAACCTTTACACTGTGTGTGTGTGTGTGTGTATGTAAGGACATTTTCAAGGAAATCCAGCTGCTCTTCCCATGCACAGTTGCAAACATGTTCCACAGCAGCCTGTTGCTTTATTTGCAGTTTTAGTGAAGCACATCAGGACGGTTACCACATCTGAAAACATCTTTATTTCCATTTTTGAGTGTACTGTATTGCTCCACTTCGCAATAGTGCAAAATTCAACATATTAAAGTCTGTCATAAATAACAAACATATAAATAAACACATATCACAACACCAATCACAAACTTAAAAAAAAAGAAGCTACAGCCATATTGACATTGCACAAACAGAACTCAGAAACTAAGCAATATATGTACATTTCAACCCAGAGAATGGAGGTTTTTAGTCTTTTGTGAATTTGTGCAGCTTGTTATCTTATCATTTTACAGAGTAGTCACATTTTTATAAGGCCATCAGAGCTCAATTTCTACCTCATACACCTTTGCACACTTTGATGAAACTGAAGGTAGTTTTAGAGAGAGAGAGAGATAATAATAAAAAAAATAAACGGATAAATAAATCCTTCAAAATAAGGAGAAAAGGCAACTTCTTGGAAGTCTGGAATGATATCACTGCACTAGACATGAGCTGAACTCAACTATTACTTATAAAAAGGCCAAAATGATTCATTGTGAATAGATCAGTTTGACAAGATAGATTTCCCTTGGGATATTTATGCAATAGCAATGCATTTTTATTTTATTTTAACTGTTTAAACAAAGCTTAACTTATTAACCACAGTTAAAATAGATATGGCTCAATTGAAATAAATGGAATAGGACGGCATCCACCACCCAAGTCTATCCATCTTGAGGGGAAAATAATGCACCTCAATGTGTTTTTGAAAAATCATTTAGGCCAACACAACAAATGCTATTAGATGTACAGTCAGGTCCAGGGTCATGTGGCAGTGAATAAACATTAAGAAATAAAAATTAACCGCCGCACATCACAACACAGCAAGCAGTCCTCTCATAGTCCAAACCCACACAAACCTCTCTCAGACTAAGACATTCTTCTTTGTCATTTCCACTCATGACATGCACGTCACGCATTAAATAAATATATTTAAAACACTCTTAAATAGTCATCGCTTGGATCAGTTTCTTTCTCTGAGCGTCTTTAAAACGGAATATATTAGATTTTATAAATACATCTACTTCTGTACTATTCGTTCTCGTATCTAAATAAAGATCCGAACTCATTCGCAGTTCTGAGGACCGAGCTTGTTGTTTGTGCCCATGCTTTCTTGCAGCGCTTTTAAACATTGCCCGGCACTGCCACCTAGCGTGGCACAGCAGAACTACAACTACATTTTTCATCTTTTGGGGTGGAAGGGTTTCTGTGTCGATACGTAGTCATGCATGGTGCGACCACTGAAAAAAAGCTACATTCCAAAAGTAAAATCATTCATTTTTCATTTAAAGAGTTTTGTGAAAAACTCTTGACATGAAAGAAAAATTTTGCAGGGAACTACGACATCAAACCAAAAAGTTACAGCACATGTTACAGAATAAAGTGCCTACCTTGTTTTACGATATGTGTGTCAAACACTTATCATGTGGGCACACCCTTTTTTTTTCTTCCATTTTTAGTTTTTTTTTTTTTTTTTTTTTTTTTTTTTTTTTAAGAAATTAGTTTTGAAGGGTATGGTTTTGATATTCTGGAGAGACTCTGAGGAATCCAGACTAGATACGATGCAGTTCAGAGCTAACAGCAACATGGCGGGGAAAAAAAAAAAAAAGACAGGAAAAATGAATAATAGGGAGTAATGATTAGTTTAAAAAAAAACTAAAATGATCATAATTTAATAATACTGATAGTTCAGTATTATTTAACAAGATATATTAAATAATATTTTTTATTATGCTATAATAAAGTATTTTTTATAATTACTTAATGTCTTTCGTTGCTGTGTAAAGCATGTCTGGTTAGCATTTTAACCAAGTTTGCTAATAATTCTGGAGTGTACCGTACCAAATAAAGAGGCCTCAGTTCTCCCTCCCCTCGGCGCTCTTAGGAGCGCCTCCTCCCCATCTCACACTGAACAGTTGCGTCTCTTCCCAGATCCAGTCTGGGCTGTAGCAGCGGCGGCCGAAGTCAGCCAAACGGTGACCCCGTGTCAAAGGCTGGTGGAGGACACTGAGAGGGTGGGAGAGGAAGGCGGCGGGAAGTTCAGGAGCTCGAGTACCGCAACGCCGACGCTGCTGCGCCGAGTGAACATGCAGGAGGCCGCAACCCACTTGTTGCTCCGCGGGTTGTACTTCTCGATTGAGTTAAGGCTGGAGCTGCCGTCGTTGCCTCCCACCGCGTACAGCCACCCATCCATAGACACCAGGTCGTGAGTGCTCCTAAGAAAATTAGAGTATTAAGAAATATCACAACATGTAGATCTTTCATCAGGAAGATATTTTTATTACAGCTCCATATTGCTGGATCTTAGAACATTATCTTGAAGGTCATATTTATGTGACCCTGGAGGCCACAAGAAAACCTATGGCGAGCCGGTTTTTGGCCCCTGAGCCTCGACTTTGACACATGCTCTCCAGATAACCACAAAGTAATGCAACAGTATGAGGTGGAAGGAAAGTATTTATGTTTTTCTTAAATTTTTCCAAATCTATTCTGAGTATGAGTGGCATGCATTTCTTGTCAAAGCCTAAACCTGAACCTAGCTGACAGTTTGTGGCAAGAGTTGAAAATTTATGTTCACAGAAGAATTTATCCAGTCTGACTGAGCTTGAACCGTTTTGCATAAATATCTTGTCCCTAAATTTGCAAAAGCTGGTAAGAATATACCTCCCAAAAACTTGCAGCAAGAAGAGGAACTTTTCAAGAGTTGAATCCAAGAGACATAATTTCCTTCCACCTCATGAAAGCATCCTGTTATGTATTGGTTTACCACTTGAAAATCCCAGTGAAATACATATTTCACTGTATTTTGGACATGACTTTTTAAAAACAGTGTCAAATGTCTTTTAGACACATTGACATATCAATACAGTGGGACGTTTTGGATAGCGTAAATGGAGACTCACAGGAACGAAATAAAAAAAAACCCTCAGAGACAAACATGAGTTATTCATGGGCTGTTATCGGGTTTTCGTTCTCTCACATCCAGGAGTGAGCCTTTGTGTTTGTGTAGGAACAAGTGAATGTGCTGCTGTGCCCGCAAAGGCAGATCGGAGCCAACACGCTGCTGGAAACGTGTGCACACGATCCCGTTCTGCCACTGTTCATTTTTAAAGACGCGAGAAAAGGTTTATTTTTTCTGAAAGGGATGCCATTCGATGTTTATGCCTGGAGGAGGACAGGAAAGAAAAGAAGACATGAAAAGACTGAAATCCTTTGGTTTGAACAGAGGAAACTCCAGGATTTAAAGATGGACGCGCTGCAAAAAGCAGATGAATAAATCACTTTACCTGTCAAGAAAGCCTTTAGATTTTTAAACATGATTATCAAAGAACTCCTCCATTACATAATAGTACGCTTCAAGCCTTCACACACCCACACCTGTAACACAGGAACATGCCCCCTCCCATTGACTTCAGTAATCTCTGCTGAACCACAGCCACTCACCAGTTGCAACAAGCCCAACAAATATATTACTTCCTCAGGAAGTTAACCTCCCTTGCAGGTAAACGTTTACCAATCTGTAATAGAGAGAGGTTTGGCCTACTGAGCAGTGTAGTTTTCTAGCTGCCCTTCACCAAACAGAAAAAACCTGCAGCAAGTGTTAACAGACCGCCATCTTCTCTTAAAAGACAAGAACTGTACACTGGCCGACTCTGAAAAAGATGATTGTGTTCTGAGACGACATTAATCTTAGAATGAATCTGTTTTTACCATTTCCCAACAAAGGAAGACAGCGACACATCAGAGCTGTAAACCTGAACAAGAACGAGTGGAGGACACTGAGAGGGTGTCCTCCACTCTGTGTGAGGCAGCAGACACCATCAGAACAGAAAATATATGTTTGTGTCATAAGCTTGTTAGAATTTTTTGGGTCTACTTTTTTATGCCTGCTCATTCAATTTATCCTTGAATAAATTATTTGCAGTGTGCTATTCTGTTCTGTTCCTGATTGATTCCCTACACATTTCCAACAGACTCCCTTAAAATGTCCCCAAACTACTGAAAAATCGTCAATCATATTTACAGAAGACTAAAAGATTTATTGGATTGGAATGACTGGAGAGTTTTCTGCAGCTCTTTGTTTGAAGGATAAAACCGGGATATCTGTAAAATATTAATGCCCATTCAGGGTGTCGTTGCCTCCTATTTCTAAAGCAGGAGGCAGAACTGGGTCATCCTGATGGTTCAGCCGGTAAGGGTGTGTCTCATTTAATTAGCTTTCCTGAAAACAATCCAGGTTATTCATCGTCTCTCCCACATTCTTTCTCTCAATCTTTCAATGTCGCAGTATAGAGCCAAAAACAACTTGGAGAAAGAGAAACTAAAAGACACAAAGTTTATCTTTTTTTAAAGTCTAACTTTGGTATATTTAAAGTTACGATGGTGGGTCGGCGCGGTTTTCCTGCTGCAATATGGCCGACAAAGCTGCCCTGCGCAGGACAGTGAAAGGAGCTAAAAATGAAGAAGCGTCTCAGCTGCTGCAGGAAGTGTTTCAGTGTTGTACATTGTAACTGGTTCAAAAATGTTGTCATTGTCATCCAAAGCTGAGTTCTTCACTGCTTTCTTCCTCATTGTGCACTTATTTCATGTTTATTTTGCCCTAATCTGTGAAAGATCCCAAATATACGTCTATTATTTTTACGCTACTTATTTTAGTTGATGGTTGTTGCTTAAAATAACTATATTTTAAGTGTTGTGGCTCCTACTGTTTGTCCATGATGTACATGTTTTGGGTTTCTTCCAGTTTTTAGACATGACATCACCTGCGGTGTTTCCGTCGCTGCAGACTGACCTGCGTATGTTCATGGGGGCGACTCCTTCCCAGGTGTTTGTCTTCGGGTTGAAGCGCTCCACCGAGTTCAGGCAGCTGGTGCCGTCGTTGCCTCCCGCCACGTACAGCATGCCGTCCAGCACAGCCACTCCGGCGCTGCTGCGCCGGCTCAGCATGTTGGCGATGGCGGTCCACGTGTTGCTCTGTGTGTCCAAATGAGACGCTGAGAATCACCGACGTGTCTCCACTGCAGATTTAGCTGACATGATATGTTTTCGACTGGAAGATAGTGAAACTAGGGCAACCAACATTTCTGAGGAGAAATCTGTGAGCAGTTTACCTGCGGGTCATATTTCTCCACCGTTGCCAGATGTGAGGAGCTGTCGTAGCCTCCCACCGCATACAAGCTGCCGTCTAGAGCGATAAGCGCGGTTCGTAAATATTAGCAGAGAAATACCAAGGCAGCAACGCCCTCTGTTTCTCTGAGACTAAAATACAATCAGTGGATATGAACATGCAGTAGATCAGCAGATTAAATCTCTCTTCCCACCCAAAGTTGCAACTCGAACGTATCTCCTTCTGGTACTCATCGCTGCAATTGATGTCCATGTACTGGTCAGAGGGTCGTAACGCTCCGCACTGCAAGAGAGAAGAAGATCTGCGTTTACTAAAACTACTCTGGCAGTCTAACATCAGGTCCACGATATCTTAATATCTTAATATTTTTGAGTTTGTGGTTGTAAGAAAACTACAAGGAACATAAACTGTGGATTTAAAATATCAAGGAGCTATATTTGTCTGAATCTACATTTGTTTTTACCTGTTCAGACAGGAGGCACCATCATAACCCCCAGCAGCATACAGCAGGCCATGCAGAACAGCTACACCCAGACAACTCCGCCTCGTTCCCATTGAAACCTCTGGCTGCCAGGAGTTGGTGATGGGATCATAAGACTCCACGGTTGCAAGGTCTGAGGTGCCATCGTACCTTAAGAGAAAGGTTTGTATCAGCGTGGTTTCCTGCATTGACTCTGAGGAAATGTTGCTCACTGCCTACAGGTTGCAAAGAGGCAGACCTCAAAGATACAGGAAATTAGATGGCTATAATCAGATTCAAAGACAAACAAATAAAGACATGGTCTGTCTTTATTTTTATTTAAGCACATGTCTGACAGTAAAAAGTCAAAGAGTTGAATACACAAGACTGACATTTTTAAACTTCGAGATAACAGCGGGTTGACCTGAGGATCTGTGATAAGAAGGGGATCGCCAATGTTCAGCAGAGCAGTTAGAGCCAGAAAACATGGAGACAGGCGTTTCAGTCAGGGTAAGGAATGACCTCCGCTAAAGCTGCGCACTAAAAATTAGTCCCCAAGTCTTCTATTTCCTGGCACCAGTTAATGTTTTATTAAAGGTCACCTCAGTGGGTGTTATCACTCACCCTCCGACTGCATAGAGTCTGTTCCCGATGGCTGCCACACCGACTCGTGCGCGCCTGGTGGACATGGATGCCACCATGTGCCAGCGGTCTGTCCTGGTGTCATACGCCTCGCAATCTCCGTGGATGGCAAACAGGCTGCCTCCGCCTGCAACAGAAATTCATTTTCGTAAATGCATAAAATGTGCAAGAACAGAAAACTCCAGATGCATTTTCCAAATGTACCCTGATGGGTACCTTCAGGGGCACACTGACCGACGGCAAAGAGCACAGGGCTGGCCCCCTCACAGCGCCGAGGGCGCGTCCGGCTGTTGCTCAGGACCCCCCTCTGCTCGGGCATCAGGTGGTACTTCAGAGCCTCGATCAGCAGATCTTTGCACTCTGAGTGGTGACGTACCAGCAGCTCCGTATCGACGTTGCTCATCAGGAAGTCTCGCCTCAGCAGAGGCAGCCGCACGCACTTCATCAGCTGGTGAGACACAGCAGAGGTGATTGAGGAGGGAGGTGACGGGGGGGGGGATAAAAATCAAATGCGTTTTCATCTTGATTTACCCAAGGCACATGCTGCCTTCGTCCGTCTATGTCATGTTTCACCCAGGTCAGCACGGCGCGGTACACCTCCTCCTCTGACGGCACATTCAGATTATCACTGGAGATCAGGTCAAGCACCTGAAGAAATATAACAAGTAAAATTCAGCTTCACCACAACCCAAAGGGGCATTCTTTCTAGTTAAAAAATAGCAATAAAATTAAAAATACTGAAAAAGCCCTCATTCTCTTACAGTCCTGATTGCATGGGTTGGGTAAGTAGAGATATTTCCTTCAGCCTATTACTTTTTGGGTAAATTATTGGTTTGTAAAATTGTGATTTATGTTATAAATTTACTAATATAAAATTGATCTGAATATTTTAACTGTTCATTTTCTCACCGACTCAAACCAGCTTCCCTGTCCCTGCCAAAGAAGAGTATCCGCACAGCATGACACATTCCATCTTGTGGATGGTGTGTTCAACATAGTTTAGGTTTTTGCAGTAGGACAAAGATTACATATTGATCTCAACTGAGTATTTTTTTGGTCTTTCTTTTAATAACTGCTGTTGAAATGTAAAACAGGTGGATTTTTTATTATTTTTTTATTGCAGCTGAGCAGTCCAGATTAAATCCAGTTAAACCCGCACACACATAAACCTTTCTGTTTTTAGATTACGGTCTCTGTGCCATTACCATGATATATTTAAAGCTGCCATTATTCGAGCACATTAAAACAAACACAGCAGTCTGAGTGGCTGGCTGGCACCGTTCCCAGGTCAGCGCTAAGCTGGCAGGGCTGCAGGGGAAAGGAGCGGCCAGCCGTCGTCTTTCCTGGCCGCAGCGACACTTTGCTGCCGCTGAGGAACAGAGCCTCTTCTAATCCACAGTCACAGAGTGAGAGAGAGAGAAAGCTCAGCCCCCACCCTGCAGTCACTACTGCCTCTGCATGCACATTCTGCATCACATGAATTTACTAAAGAAGAAAAACTCTACAAATAAATAATTAGCAGTAACCGTCCTCTTATTGGCGGGAAGGAATGCAATAAGTATGAACAATATGAGTTGATTAAGACACAGCCATCACGCTTCAAAATATCATGCATGTGATGTTAAATCCGTGAGCCATCAACCAAACTGACTAGTCACAATCCTGTCATGCCTTCTTGATTTCCCCCTCAGAGAACATATTTTTAAAAAATGGGGCATATTTCACAGCCCTGTGAGCTTTGAGTCCTTCAGAGCGGAGAGGATATACATCCAGATCCGATGCAGATTTGGACCAGCTGTGGACAGAATAAAGGAAAAAGCCACAGGAAAGAGAAGAAAGGGCCTGAAGAAAACTGTATATCTTTAATCTGCTTTAATGTAGCTTAACTGTTGATGCTTTAAAGGCGTGCGCCCACACAGTAAGAGCAGATTCAGTTTGAGGCCTTTGAAACATGGTGAGGCTTAGCGTTCGACTCCTGTGGAGCGTCATCGCTTCACTGCTGCAGAAACCATGGAGATAATGGGGAACAGTATCTGCAGCTGTGTGTGTCATCTGACTTTTTTTTTTCCCCTTAGAAAAATTTGAAATTTCACCAAACATTTTTGAAGATCGTTCTACATCTAATGACATTTTTGCTGAGCTTTTTGCTCTCAACACATTACAGTAAAAAACAACAACAAAGATTGGAGATAGAAAACACAACATACAAATAAAATCCAGTGGAATAGAGAGTAGCATCATCAGCAGTTCGGACAAAATCATAAGAATCACCAGACAATTAATTGAAGTAATTAGAGCAGAACTGATGAGGAATAATTTGTTTAAAACGTAAAAATGAATCTTTTAAACTGAAGCGAAGCTGCAGTAAGAACAGTCCCATTTTGTAAGACCATCCTGATTAAAACAAAAACAAACTCCTCTTACGTCATAATTGGTCTATTTCAGCTTCTTTTAAACAGTTATGGTAGCTAAATTCAAACGGTATGCTGTTAGCTGACAAATCCAAGTGATCATGCCACATTTTACTTAGTTTGTCCAAAAAAATTTAAATGACTTAAAATACGAAAAGTACCGTTTCACATATAAATAATGAACAACTCTTTCCAAATGAGTAAGATCTTGCTTTTAAAGTGTTCTTGCAATAATTAAATACACATATTTAACAGTAAAAATATTGAAGTTTGAAAACTGACAGCCCTTTCACCTTCACTATATAGTACAATATCCTGCATAACTGCAGATTACAAAGGACATCCTACACTTTTTCTCTGGTACATAGAGCAGAATTACCCAAAGCAGAGCCATTTCCCCTTCACTACTCCTGAATTAGTTTTCCACAATGGGCTGAGTTTGAAGATGCTCTTCCACCAATATGGCCCTGAAAGGTTGTGGAAAGTAGCTGCATTGTCATGGCTTCCAGGTTATACACAAATAAGGGCCAAAGTGATTATACCACAGCTATGCAGTGCTTTAAATGACAACAATTAGCACAGTAAATAAGAGGAAGTCTGGCCTTTTCACTTAAAACCCCTCATTTATTTTCTGTACTTGTTTCATCCTACTCTGGGTCACAGTGGAAACTGGAGTCCATCAGAAACCAGGACAGGTCACCAGTCCATCAAAGGCCCTTGGCCCAAAATGCTTCTTTTATGTAGGCGGACTGTGTCAGGTCATCCTGCCATTTACAGCACATATTAAAGGAACTTGCACTGCATTTATTTCTATTCACTAAGCCTTCTTTTTCTTTGGGAGGTTAACGTGTTAAGTATGTGTTATTACCCATTAACACTCAAAATATTAATTTAATCCGGGACTCCTTGCATATTTTACCACTGGAAGAGCATAAATAATAATGTATTGGTTCATCCAATAAGAAAAGGCTTCAGAGGAGTTCAGGCTGATAAATGAAACCAGTTTGCAGCTTTGCAAATTTGAGAAACAGATTAGCTGCAAAATTGATAACTTGTATATCCTTCATATCCATCTCTGCTCTTGAAGGACTTATAAGTACAGCTGACAAGTTGGTGGATAAATATCTTTTAAAAGTGGATTAAACTGGTGACAATAACATGCTGGAGCCAGAATAGAAACCCTCATTGATATGCAGGAGGCGTAAACGTGGTTGTTTGCTCTATAAACAGGAGAGCAGCTGTGAAAATGTCACTGGCTTTACCTAATTACCACTTCCAGGACTGGAGCAGCAGCGCTGCTGCAGCTGAGCCCAAACAGGAGTAAGTGGTGCTTCAGCTGAGCTGATGTAGCAGATAAACTGGACAACAAGCCCTGAGGAATGATAATACCACAGGAGGAAAGGAGTCAACAGAAAAGACAGGAAGGAAAGAGGCTCTTTACAGACTGTCCTACCCACAACCATTCATTCAGGGCCAGTCCCACCAGAGACACACAGCTATTCCCATCCCTGAAAGCATAACTCCACAGGGAAGCATGGTGGTGGGCGCATAATGCTGTGGAAATGTTACATCAGGAAAGCTCCTCAGAGTTGGTGGGAAGATGGACAGAGTTAAACATGTGGCAATCGTGGAAGAAAATTTTTTAGAAGCAAAACATACTTAAATACAACTAAAGCTGCCATCTAATGCTATAAATCGACACTTGTATTAGTGTTAGAATGGCCCAGTCAAAGTTCAGATCTAATTTTGATTTAGAATCTGCTGAAAGACTTGAAAATTGATCTACAGATGCTCTACGCTTTGGCTGTAACTGCACTTCACAGTGCGTTTCTTTGTGTTCCGTCACATAAAATACAATAAAGTTTTTGGTTTCAATGTTTAAAAAAGTTGAATAAAAAAATGGGAATACTTTATATAACATGTTCCAATTCGACTACCGGCTCACGAAAAAACACAGGAAAGGTAGACAGCCCCACAGTGAGAAAACCGTGATTAAAATTCATCAGGATGAGTCAGCAAAACACACAGCGGGAGGCAGAGACAGGCAGCAGCCCACCCACCTGTTTCAGCGGCAGCAGCATGAACTCCTCTGTCTTCGACACTTCCACAAAGTGCTGCAGCACGTACTTGTGCGCCGACTTGAGCAGGTCGCTGCAGGAGTGCGTGTCTGCGAAGCCTCGGATGCCCAGGCAGTTGGAGGGGTCCAGCTGACTGAGGAGGAACTTGCAGCATGCGTCTCTCACCCCGTTGAGCTGCAGCAGGCTAGCTGCTGGAAGCAAGGTCTAAAAACAAGGCAATTTACAAGTGAAAAAAAAAAGAGTGATATCTCTTTTTATATTTTCATTTAAATGGCATAAATCTTTGGCCCTTAATTTGGCCAAAGATTTATGAAAATCTCAACCTCACCTGCACATTACCTTCCCCAACTACGATCTCTGCCGTGTATGCGTACTGGACAAGCTGCTCCAAAGCCTGAGGGTCAATGTCATGGAGGGTCACATGAGTCTGCCGGCTCTCGGACATCTCGTCTGCACGCCCACACAGAACCAAATCAGCCAAGCGGCGGCCAGCAAGTCATTACTCCTCAAAGTTCCCGATAACAATCCCCTCCCTCTTCAGTCAAGTTGAAGCATGGCATCTGCTAACGTACACAACCCTGCTGCTAAATGTAAGCACCGCTCATGTCCTCCCATCTATTTAATAAGATGTTATGACAGAGGCTTATTTTTTTGCGAATTTGCTGAACATAAACAGCAGAAATACGCAGGAGCTCCTGCACAGCAGTTTGAGGTGTAGAAGTCGACGTCTGAAGAGCAACTCGGCTGACCACCTGCACCTCAGACAGGAACAGGGCTGAGGAAACGATGAGCTGCAAAGGATACTGGGGCTTCAACTCGACAACAAAAGGAAATGCTTGATGTTTGCAGTCAGAGCGCATTCTGTCTCGGCCTCCCTAAGACTGACCTTGACAGATTTCAGACAAAACAGCGTCTCACAAAAGTATTTATATCCCTTAGACTTATGATGTTACGACCATAAGCTTAAATGGTCGTAAGCTTACTTGGATATTATACAATGGACCAACACACAATAGTTCATAATTGCGAAGAGGAATCAATTTTTTAAGCCTACTTAAAAAAATAAATAAATAAATTTAAACACTGCATTAGTCATCAGGCCTTCTGAGTCAATAGTTGCTGCTAGTAGTTTGTTTGTACAGGTTTTGCATGCCTATAAACTTTCCTATCTTTTCCCAGTTTTCCATATGGAGATGGATCCGTTTAAAATATCCGTGTTTTTATTTGGATGTGGAGAACTGTGCATCACAGTACGAGAGGTTGCAGAGCAAAACGTCTCAACTTGCACAGCTAGATATTTACTGGTAAGATCGTCACATGGACGTAAAATCAATTTGAGCTCGCGAGTAAAATTATCACGTGCAAAAAAAATTTCACACAAACAGGCTCTGCATGTGAACTTGAGGAAAATAAATTACAAAAGAGATTTGTGTTTACATCTATCACTGTTTCCACTATGACAACAGGTCAGTAAACACAACTTCTTGACTCGTTTGCTGTGCACATTGAACTGTCCTCTCACCTGTGTGACTTTTGAAACATTTCTTGCAGTTGTTTGCATCAAAACTTAAATTGTGTCTGCAGAGGTGAGAGCAGAGCATGACTGAGGAGTTGTATTCATGTTACAATGAAAGGCTGATGTTTTGTTTGTTCCTTTAAATTTCTCCACAACTTTCTCAGTGACCAATTTGCTGTGCTCCCGAGTCTTCATGAAAATCTTCACAGAACAGATTTATACCGAGATTCATTTATTCGCTTGGGGACTCTATTCACTGATTAAATGCTCTGCATTTTATTGAAGTATATCAGAGTAAAGGGGACTAAATACAAAAGCTCACTGCATAATTCAGACTTTAATTTGTACAAAAAAAGGGTGAAAATGGTTTCAGATTTTTAAATGCTTTTCTAAAGTAGAGCATTAAAGTAGATGATTTGGTCAACTCACTAGTAAACATGGCATGGAAGTAAGGGCTGCAGGACGCCAGCACCACTTTGTGCGCCTTGATTTCCTTGTTGGAGACATGAAGCACGATGTCGCACAGCAGGCCGCGCTGTCGCATCCTGTTCATGGAGACGAACGAGTCGTGATAGTGCCGCTTCGAGTTGTGCGAGATGCTGTGCCCATCGCGGTTGAGCAGCTGCATGCCCCCCTCCATCATGATGCCTGGCGCTGCCGTGGTGGGTTTGTGTTTGGGCCGCACACTGGGCAACTGAAACGTAAAAAAAAAAAAAAAAAAGTCTCATTAGTGCCTTGTGTGATTCCTCGAGTCTTGAGGGATTAGCTTGTCCGCCTGGAGGCAGGTGCTTTGACAGGTGTCCTGAGCCTTCATCACAAATATTGTCACGGTGGGTAGAAGCCATCTTGTCAGCGGTGACAGGAGGCCCGACCAGCATGGCAGAAACAAGAGTATGACAACTAAGCGCAGCTGGATGCAAAGTGCTGACGTGGTTTTACGACAGAGTCAAGTCTAATTAGATTCTACTTTGACAGATGAAGTGTCAAAGGTTTTTATACCTTAAATAATCTCAAATCAAATTATTTGATTTTTTTTCTTTTTTTTACCATTTACAATTTCTTCTGATTGATTCCGAGGCAAAATGTATGAAAATGTAAAAACCTGTTTGTTGAATCTTAAAGAAACACACAGGAAGCATTGGAGCTGCCATAATCATAGAAAATGGGTACAACACAGTAAGGCTCCACACTTTGGGAACCACTGCATTAACTGATGCTTTGATACCTTAAAGAAAAGAAAAACAAACCTTAAAATACAAGTTAATGAGCACAGACTGATTCATGTGGGGTGTTTTTTGAGAGGCCAACATGCCAATCATAAATAACTACATAGAATCAAGCTTTGGCTGGAGCCCAAAACTAACAACTGGTAGAAAACAAATGAAAGACCTCCTTCCTAAGCCATTCAGTCTATTCACCGTGTCCCAAACGCTAATGTCCCTCACATACCTTCTTCCACTAGTCAGAAGGCATAGATAGAAACACAAAGAAAAGACAAATGGCAGGATATTTACTTCATGACCCGAACAATGAAGTGCACATATAATAGCAGAACACTTGGCTTACCACTTCAATTTGTAAAATCCTTCATCATTTAACTTCAGTCAATTTTAAATGCACATAACACTTTGGGGGAGTTTCAGTTTCACAACTTAGGAAGTGGACGTTGTAAAAGTTTTAATAACCACTTCATGTTAGATACTGGTTATATGATTGTTCTTCTGCTTTAATACCTCACAACCACTTTTGACACAAAATGAGAGCTAAATAGTTGGACTCCCATCTGTAAGCTTGATGAGTGTGTCCTCCCTTCTTTGCGTTTTTGAACAGTGCAGTGCCTCAATGCTCTTTTCCTGGACCATAACATTCACAAACTGGCTCCATCTTAAAGAAACATCACATCCCTCAGATCGATATGCAAGTCTAACAGTCCTGTTTCTCTTGTACTGTTTTGTTTGCTTGCTAACATCTAAACTTGATTTCAACCTTAAGACACAAATTAAGTCTTTTAGAAGGGAAAAAAAAGATTCTGTAAACCAAAGCCTTTATCTCAGCTAAAATGCTTCTCGTCATTTAGTGACCTCAAAATGGTGATTTTGTAATTTTATTACCTTCAGACTTGATTGATACAGTTCTTTGAACGCTGGAATTAGCCAGCCATCCTTATCAAAGCTCCAGTAGGTCCAGCTTATCGCTAAACTGTTAACTTGGATGAGACAGCAGGAAATTTTCATTCCTGTCTGCACATGATCAACTTTAAGATTTTACTTCTGACAAGCTCTGAGGTATCTATGTACCTTTTAGATTTCACTTCAGTTAGATAGTCTTTTGCTCCAAGTTATTTTAAGGGGGCAGCCAAGGATTTTGTACATTTACACATATTTAAGAACTGTGTGGGTATTTTGTATTTTATTTCTTTTTCAATGTCTGTTCAGGCTTTTTCGTTTGCCTTTGCATAGACATAAAAAGATCTACGCCTTTACATAGATCTTTTTAAAAAGATCCCTTTTTAAATAGATTTCAGTTGACGTGTCAGTGAAAATAAAGGGGATTTGTCCTCAAGAAACGCGCTAAGAATATCAGAGCAAATTCACAACCCCTGAAGGAATATTGACCAATCTGTGGTCCACGTTTCACATACAAGGTAAACACAAGCTGTACCTAGACAATATCCACCAGCTCTCCCAACTGCACACTCTCCATCTCAAATGTCATCACAGCTGCCTGGCGACCAGCTTTTTCCGAGACACAATGGACCACAGAAACACCAACTGTATTCCACAATCAGGAGACAATCCCCTCTGAAGCTCCAGGGGGAATACTGCTGCAAACTGAGACCTGCACACACAGGAGGCTGAGCCTGACGTGACAGCACTGGATCACAGTTAAAACTCCAGAGCTGATCACCTTTCTTCCTTTCTGCCTCTGGCTGACATCCTGCTTGACACTGTCGAAAACAAACGTTTTGTAGCAGAAGGGTTGTTCTTGAGTGAAATCTGAGCGACCCTCAACCTCCACCACATCTATTTTAAACAGGAGCACCCATCAGCTGCAGCTGCAGGAAATAATGATTGTCCAGTTTCTTTACCGGTGGTCGTGTTGCGGGTCTCCTTGGACACTGTGTCCTCTTCGAAGTGATGGGAGAGAAATCACCAACTGTCGCAGTCAGGCTGCCTTACCATCGTCTGGCTGTCCTGTCCATATTCTGACCACAGCAACATGGGAAATATGAAGAAAGCCCCTGTTTTGCGCTGTATGCGCTGACGTCAATGCAAAAAAAGAACTGCATGAAAGCAGACATCGGTTTGTTAAGGTGGAGCCACTTCGAGCTCAGAGTGCCAATGGCGAAACTGCTCAGGCTGCCTCGGTGTAAAGCCACAGTAATAAAGACACCCTAATGAAGCCCTATCACACCAGTAACTGGTAACCCAACACAAAGAATGTGGTCGTGAAAAGATAACATAACAGGCAGTCTTACAAGCCTCCTTTTGTTTGGTCTGATCAGGAAGTGCGTTTGGTAAACAATTCCACCCCGTCGTGAAAGGGCGGGGTTAGCCACAGCGTTGGGAGGTTGGCCATTTCGGTTGGCCCAGACCAAAAATCAAACGTCCACCAACGAGCGCAGGCGATTTAATATTTATATATGTAACGTTACGCTGTTTTAGCATACGCGTTAGACATGTATTATACATCATTCTTTTTCAGAGTTGGAACATCAGCATCAGATTACGAAGTACTTAATCCAAAATCTATTGTTGCGGTGTCTGCTAGCTAGCTAAACTAGCATTGCCTTAGTTTGACAATCGGCTCGGTCGAGAAATAAAGCAGGCGGTTCTCACCCGCAGCCGCCTCCGGTGTCGATGTGACAGCGCTGATTTCTGTCGGTTCGTAAGCTTGCCCAGGTTTGTGGTCATGTAAAGCACCGGATGAATAGAAAGTGAGAAGCAAAGCTAGTCTCCCAGTTTGGGATTGTTTTAATTTAAAGCTCACGTGCAGCATCAAAACACTGCTCTCTCTTGTGTGCGGACGCGGAGCTCTAGCTGTTAAATATAAAGGTTGACGTCAACACGTTTCTGTTTTACAAATTAAGTCATAATTTTTGAAAGAGCTTTTGCTTTCTTTTTTTTTTTCAAGTCACTGTACCTACCAGTGTCACACTGAGAGCATTTAATTTTGGGGAGAACTGTGTTCAGTTAGGTAGAATTACAAGTAATGAAACCTGCAGATGAGAAACATAAAATCAACTCTGTGGGTGCGCACCATTTTTCAGCCGGCGAGGCAAGCGGCGGCGAGGCTTGCATCCTGTATGCGGAGATCGGAGGGATCTCACTTGACTACTTTGATATTTCACAACAGAGTTGTTTGGTTGCCAAGATATAAAATAAATGTGACAGTTGCATTTATAGCATGCCCCCCTTATCGACTGTTAACTGCTTCCTCAATCAGTCTAATAATACTTATTTGTCTAATATCAGATATATTTCAATACGATAAAAAATAGGAAAGTCCATTGTTTGTTTTGGAAAATAGTATAAAGGTTGCAGTCTGCACCACATCCAGGCCGGAATAATTCCCCTCTCACTATCGAAAATGCTTTTAACAGCCTTTCAAAAGGAAAAGTCACTCCGCTCCACTTCTATCCAATTCATCCAGCGGCTCAATGTTAGGGAGCGCGTCCATTCCCTGAGCACCGAAGGATTATGGGCACTGCAGTTCTGCGTCACACCGGCGTCACGTTTTTTAATCCAGCATGGCAGCGAAACAGAAAAGGTATGTTAGAGGTTTATTTATTGCGACTCGTAAATTAAACTGATCATATTTCGTCTGTAATTTAAAGGTTAACAGTTTTGAATCACTGGGGAGTTTATTAGAACGAGTTTAACGCAGTTTGGTTATATTTTAGCCATCCGCGCAGTTAGCTTAGGGCGGGCATGCTAGCACACTTTACATCTGATGTTCTTCAGTTTTAGCACATACCTTGGGCTAATTATCAAGTAGACATTCAAACTTCCTAACATATTTCTCGTCGCATGTCTTGTTCACGAACGTGTGAGAGTTTCTGACTGAGGTCAATTAACTTTATCTGCTGCAGGAGTTTAGCAGACCTCAGCATGGACGAATTCCTGGTCTCAGGATTCGATTCTGCAGAGGAAGATGAATCTGAAGAAGAGACTCCAAAACAGAAGAACAAGAAGAAGACAGAGCCTCCGATGTGAGTATTGTTGTAAACAGTATTAGTCTGTTTTATTGTATCCATGTGACAGTGCGATGTTGTCGTGTAGAAGGAGAAGTTATACTGGTTTTAAAATGATTACAAATGTAGTCTGCAAACGTTTTATAATTACATTTGCAGACTCCACTTTACTCTAATATTGCTACATAAACTCTAATCCTGGTGTCTTCAGGAGTTCATTAATTGATAAAATAAGAATCTATTCTTAGGACAATTGTTACTATACGGTGAAAAGGTCCAAGGGATGTCAATACTTTCTCAAGGTGCTGCACATCATTGCTATGAGCAAACCTCTCCAATTTAGATCTGTTTCTGTATCATGTTAGGAGCAGAAATGAAAAGAAGGGCAAAGCTTCCGAGCATAAGGAGCAGCTGTCCCGGTTAAAGAACAAAGACCCGGAGTTCTACAAGTTTCTGGAGGAGAACGACCAAACGCTGCTCAACTTTGATGACACGGACAGCTCCGAAGAGGAGGATGATGGAAATAAGTACCACAAACTACCGTCTGAACTGGAAGTAAGCTGGCCTGTGGTTTGTGCATATCTGTAAGAATCGTGTGAAATGCAAGATGTTGAGACTTTCATGTTTTCCATATAGGAAGCTACCTCTGAGGAGGATGACGATGAAGAAGATACAGCTTCAAAGAAGACTAAAAAGGCAGCAGAGTCCATCAAAGTCACAGACAAGATGATTGAAGAGTGGAGTACTGCTTTGAGGAAAGAGCCCACTCCTCGCCTCTTCAGAGAGGTCACACAGGCCTTTAAGGCTGCTGTTGCCACAACGAAGGGTGAAGGAGCCGGTCAGTGTCGCTACAAGGTGGCTGACAGCTCGGGTAGGTTCTCGTCTGGCGAATGCAGCCTTGTAACCATTGAGGGACTTTATCTCCACATAACCATGTTGGTTTCTTTTCACAGCATTTCTGTTCTGCATACTTTTTTGTGGCTTCTTATATTACCATATTAGAAAATTGTGAACAGTAACATTTTAAAAGATGGCTGTTTTACTAGAGAGTGGCACCACTGGGATTCCATGCAGCTCTGAGGCAAAAAGTATCGCTCATGCTGACTTTCTTGGTATGATCAAACACTTGGAAGAATATGTTCAAAATCCAACAGGAGTGGCTTTACCTTTGCTTACACTTTTCAAATTCAAGAACAGAACGGACCAAAGCCTGATCACATGTTATAACACCATCTTTAGAAATAATACTGATAAACTACCTTTGTACATGCAGGTTTTAATGGATGCAGTTTCCTTTAGCATAACAAACGAAGGAATAAGGAATATACAGGGTTGTGATTTGACTTGCAGTTGAACTGTTGTGAGTTCGATTCCAGTTTTCCCAAATTGCCTATTGATCTGCTGCTCGGCGTCTGAATGTGTGCAAATTAGCAAGTGGAATTGGGTGAATGTGGCTCTCATGCGAAGGACTTTGAGTGGTTATGTAGGAGAAAAGTGCTATGAAATTAAACTTTTTTTTTTGTTTTGCTGAGATAAAATGATGCCAATTTTACCAAGAAAATATCTGACATTTCCTTCTCTCATCCCTGCAGTGTTCAATGCATTGATCCTGCTCTGTATCAGAGAGATTCACCTGGCGCTGCAGAAGCTGCTCAACGTAAAACCCAACAAAGATCAGAAGAAGTATAAAGTTACCCAAACATCAGCAGATCTCACGTCTTATTGTTTAGCTTCATAAAGATTATGCTTTGATTCTTGGATTGATTCCTGTTTTGTTTTCAGGTTGGTGCTTCCTTCATCTAGTCCAAGATGGCAGCGGAATCTGAGCGACATCAAGATGTATTTGGGTGGAGTAGTTCAGGTTCGGTTGAATGCAGAGTAAAAAGGAGAATACATTTTCTGACATCCCGCTAATCGTTGGTTGTCTTTCCCATTCCTCCGTCTGCAGCTGTTATCCTGCCTGACAGAAACCACCGTCATTACTGCTGTCCTGAAGCACGTCAACCATCTCGTACCGTATTACCTGTGTCTGCCCAAACAGTGTCGACATCTGTTGAAGGTTGAGCTTTAACTCGAATTCGTTACAGTAAAGAGTGGCTCATGGTCAGATTTTAACCCGTTGTGTTTGGTCTACAGCAACTTCTAAAGCAGTGGAGCACAGGGGAGGAAACAAGTCGGGTTCTTTCCTTTTTGGCCCTCAACAAGATCTGCAGGCACAAACAGGAGGCGTATCTTAATTTAATTTTAAAGGTAAGAAACAGAGGTTGACTCAAGCTTTTGTTATACCAATAAATCCACATGTCCCGTATATCCAGGACTGAGTTTTAGGTCGTTTTCTGCAGAAACTTCTTCTCATGTCAATTTTCTTCCTCTTTGTAGCAAATGTACATTTCCTATGTGCAAAACTGCAAGTTCACATCTCCCAATGCGCTCCCCATGATTAACTTCATGCAAAGAACTCTGACAGAGATGTACGCCTTGGACACTCATGCCACCTATCAGCAGGCCTTCATCTACATCCGACAGCTGGCCATTCACCTCAGAAATGCCATGACCATGAAGAAGAAGGTTGGTTGGTTCAAGCCCAACTTTCTCAAGGAAATAAAGATTTATTTTAAACATTTGTGAAAGGCATAAGGTTACTTTCCTCTACCATCATCCAATCGCCCTGTTTATTTTCTTGTTTTAAGGTAGTAGACCTTAAAACAAGAAATGCCTGCATACAAAATAGCTTTCTTTTTAATAGCTTGTTTTAAATAACTTTTGATCTTCTAATACTCAGTAATACCTTCCACACCAAAGATTGTCAGTGTAGTCTTTAAGCATTGCATTCACTGATTGGGATTTTATCAGATTTTTAGTTTCTGACAGGCAAGTAAAAAAAAAAAAGACAACAAAAAACATTTCAGCCTTTTCTTAGTGCATCTCTAAGATTAAATTTATCCAACAGCAAGTACAGTAACAAAAAAAATAACGCAAATTTTTCTGTGTACAAGTATGGCATTTGTTGTATTTATTTATTTATGTATTTACTTTAGGAGACCTATCAGGCGGTGTATAACTGGCAGTTTATTCACTGTCTGTATCTGTGGTGTCGGGTCCTCAGCATCTTGTATCCCAGTGACGTTCTTCAACCGCTCATCTACCCTCTCTGCCAAGTCATACTCGGCACCATCAAGTGAGTATTCAGCTTTGAGTATGTGTTGGATAATCCAAAAAAATTATAATCAAAGGAATCACTTTAATCTTGTTTTATTGTAATGTACACTATACGGTGAAATAACTAATTTTACGTTCAGTATTACTCAGAATAATGTAATGGTCAGTTTTTAAGCTGTTGTCGTAGGCTAGCTTCGTAACATATTTTACGAAGCTAGCATACAAAATGTAAATGCTTTAATCATGAGAATCTCTCTCATAATATCAATATTTTATAAGTTTACCATTAATATTCTAAAGAGCTCCAGAATACTCTGTGAAGACATTTTAAAATTTGTGAAAAATTGTAAAGTTTTCAAAACTAAGTGGGAACTTATTTAGACACACAAAGCACTTTGACACATTCTGAGTTTGTGGTTCTGTACAGGTTTTGCCACATTAAACTTTTGATAAGACAATATAAGACATTGATTTTACAGAGAACAACCTTGTAAAAACACCAAGCATTGGTGTGTTTTTTAACGTTATATGTTCTTCTTCAAAAAATTAAATGCAAGACATAAGTAAGTTTTTTTTCCAGAATTACAAACGAAAACAATTTTACAACATTCCTCATCTGAAGTTTCACTTTTCAACACCAGGTGGCGTTTGCCACCAAGTTATTTCCATTCTTCTCGTTGAAGTGCATCATTAGAATCCATTGCTTTTGTGGGCAGAGCTTTAGGTGGCATCCTTTCTGCTTATTTTCTGTAGTGGTCTCTGACAGAAGGCAATAAAAATATCTCTGTGGATTCTGTGCATGAATGTTGCACAGCATCATCACCCAGACAAAAGACATTAAAAAAATCAGAAGTTAGAGGACTTAAAATGATTCAATATAGCAATGCATGCTATATCCAGCATGCATTGCTGGATATAGTTTCTTTTTAAGAAAAAAAAATCACATTTGGGTTGTGCTGTAAACATTTAAACAAGCTAGATCAGCTAACCTTGTAGTACTTACTTTAACTTGAATCTGATTTAAAAACCTCAAGATTCACGTTTGTTCTACCTTGTTTTATTTTTTCTGATGGAGGGTAAATTCAATGGCAGATTTAAAATGTAAAATGCTCAGTGACATTAACTCATGTTCTTACGTAAATATTTTAACTTTTAAACTTTTCTGATATAAGAAAAATATCAGCACTAGCAAAGTAGTAACATCAAAGCTTTGAATTCCCCAGAGGGACTTTTAAGCTTTGAAATTAGATAAAAATGGATATGAGGCAGATTTAAGTATTTTATATTTCAGCTCTTCAAATACAGGGATTACAACCCAAATGTCTAAATCAGTTATTGATTATTTAAGTATGCTGGTGAATCCATCCTGTTGTTACACATTTTTCCAACAGCAGGTGGCGACACTGACCGCTCTTTCTGCTTTCAGACTGGTGCCGACGTCCAGATATTACCCTCTGAGGATGCACTGCTGCAGAGCACTCACCTTGCTTTCTAGCAGCACCAACACTTTTGTGCCTGTTCTGCCTTTTCTTCTCGAGGTAAACCCCCAAAACCCAGGAATCGCCACCCAAACCTCAGAGTGAAAGTCTTGTTTCCAGCACTGTAAAATCAGGTTTTCACCATCAGAACCCAGTGTGAGCACCTCAGAGGGTGTAAGTGATCTTTAACCAACAATAGTGCGTCGCTCGTCTCTGTCTCAAGTGGAAACAGTGAAAAGGTAGATGTGATGAAATGTTCCGTCGGTGGTTGGCTGTGGAAAAACATCAGTGACATGTGAAGTGCATCTTGGTCTCAACGGTTACAACCGAAGGAGCTCAGGAGGAAACATGTCGAGGAGCAGAGCTGCGCTCGAGGCACCTTTTTGTTATCAGACCAATCGGGGGTCACCAACCGACAGCTCTTTCTCTGGGTCAGGTGTTAATCACGTGCTCACATGCGCTGGTTCGCCTTGTGTCTGAAAGTTTGCAAAGTGTTTGCACACATAGCGAGTCTTTGTTGTGGTTTTTCTGGATGGGAGCAGCACGCTGGCGACAACAACAGGCTCGGCCCACCAGGGAGTGGTCACTGCTGGCTCTACGTATGCGTGTTTGTGTGCATCCAGCAGTTTGACCGAAGCGACACAGGCACGGTTGTGGTTCACACTCTGGTCCTAACGCGCTGTGCAGACCACATCCTCTTTGCCTATGGCCCAATTCCCCCCCTCCAACACACCCTCAAAGGCCCCTCCTTCTAACCCCCCGCAGCAAGCTGTGTTTATTTGTGACGCACAACTCTTTCTGTGTTTCTCTTTTTGTTGTTTTTTTTTTCCTCCCTGACTGTTCCCTTCTTGTTAAAGGCAGGCTGAAGTGTGCTGCTGCAGTTTTAATTAGAGCCGCACAAGCACCCCCCCTTTTCCTCCCGCGCCCCTATGCCTGTGTGTGTTCTCGTATCTCCAAGGGGGGTGTATGATTTGGAGCTTCCTGCTTCTGTAGCTGTGTGTGTGTGTGTGTGTGTGTGTGTGTGTGTGTGTGTGTGTGTGTGTGTGTGTGTGTGTGTGTGTGTGTGTAGAATCGCACCAGGGTTGGCCCATGCCTTCCCACTTCCCCTGGCTCCCCCGCAGACCGCCACCACATCCTATGTTTGTACAGACTGCACCGGCCAGGAGCGTTGCACTGCTGCGCACGCAGAGAGTATTAACGACCACACACACACGCGCGCACACACACACACACACTCTCTTACTGGGAGTCAGAAATAGCTTGTTTCTCAAAAAACAGAAATTCACTTGCACACTGTGGGCAGATGTGGAAGCTAAAGCTGGTAGACAAATAGCCCGCACGTTAGCTTCAATGTGCTTTCGCAAACTAAGAAAAAAGCATTGCCTCTACAGCACCAGCGCTTTTGAGTAACCCATGTCGCCTGGTTATTGTTATAGCAGTTCACATACAGCTAATAAAATGTCGCACACTCTGATGGACACTTTCTGTCTTTTCATTTTATACCAATACAACAAAATTTTAAATGCACCAATCAGCCTTTTCCAAGTTGACACTGATTTCTTGTTTGCTTTGAGGTTTGAACGACAAATGATAAAACAGTCTTAATGTTTTATGAAGACTAGAACACATTAAGTAGGTTCTTAGACTAACAATGTAGGTTTAAATCCTACAGAAAAGTGAATGAATTAAAAGATTATCCATATTTATGCATCAAATCATAGGCCAGTAATAGGACCTTACATCTTTGGGAGAATTTTAGTTGCAATATTATTGCTGAAAGTATATCAATTATAATGAACCCTTTATTTTTTAAGAATAAAATAACTGAAAATGATGATGTTTGAATTTGCATAGTTGCACATAATTCCAGTGAAATCATCATGTGATCACTAGAGTCTCTGAGGAGGGTGTAGGATTTGTGTGTCTGCAACCCAAACACACAATTCACTCTGCATTCAGACTCTTGTATGAGCACAGAGAGTACTAAAAGGTATAAAGTGAAAAATATACATGAACTTCATTTTAAGCCTTCCTAACTTAGGAAATAACCATACTTTATTATACTTTATTTATTTATACTTTATTGCATTTACAAAATATGGACTTTCTTAAAGCATGTTTGGTGAAGGAATAGAGTTTTATCAGGATTCTGTTTAATACATTAAAACTACCTATTGGAAAGTTTGTCATGTAGTAATTAAATAATTTACACAGATTTAGCTTTTTGTTTACATCATAGTAAAGTAGATAATCATTGTAATGCTGACAGATTTAAGGCAGTTGTAGACCATTGGATGAAATCTGCTTGAACTTCCTCTGGATTTCTTGATTGGATAATGTTGTGAGTTATAACATGTCTCTAATCTTGTCATTCATAGTCTGAAACAACTATTTAAAACATAAAGCGAACTTGTGAAGCATAATTGATGTTTGATGTTGGTACTTGCATCATTCTTCTCTCTGCAGATGTAATTTGTAATCGTGCCTCCTGTTTTTAGATCTTCCAGCAAGTTGATTTCAACAAGAAACCGGGTCGAATGAGCAAGAAACCGATCAACTTTGCGGTGATCCTCAAGCTGAACAAGGTCAACCTAATGGAGAAGGCCTACAAGGTAAGCGGAGAAGGTGTTTATTTCTGGTTGCTTCTGAGAAGAAACAGCTGATCAGGGGAGTAGTTCGCACAGCCTGGGGTGTGTTCAGGAGGGGATTGAGGGCAGCGCTGACAGCCCCTCGTCAGGGCTCTAAAACCGTCCCCGGGTTGCCAAGCTGAGCGCGGCAGCAAAGAGGATTGCGGCACGGCTCTCGGAGATTATCCCCCGCGCTCTCCGCTCGCAAGGACTGTTTGTACTGCTGTCACCTTAGCTGCCGCCACATAAACTCACAACAAAACCGAATTGATCTGCCTAAAACTTTAGAACACGTTAGATTATGCAGGCTTGAAGGCTTTTTTATTATTGTATTTCCACGACAAGACTAATAATAATCGTTTATTTGCATTAAACGTTGTATGTGGGTCTTCTAAAATCTTTGGGTTTTGAGGAAATAATAATGAACACAAATGTATAAATGAGTAACCTAAATAATCTCGCCCATTAATGTTTTTGTTAATCTTTTTAGCCTATGATAAAGTAATGTTAATTTACAGCATTGGATCAGCTTACAGTTGCTACTTTTGAAAGTGAATGTCCTTGTTTTAATTCAGGTTGTTTCCTGTTCTGTGTTTTCTGTGTGAGGTTTGTTGAAAAATCAGTGGCTTGCCTTTTTAATAGCAAAAACAGAAGTCTCTACCATACAAAACCAGAAGCCATAACTACTGAAATTACATTCCTAATGAAAAATCCATTCAAAGAAAATTGATTTATGTTTAGGTGTTAGCATTTGCTTATTTTGTAGCTTTTTGCTCTCAGTAGCAATCAACGAATTTATTACTAAAGCACCTCAATCTATGGCTTCAAACAATTTAAATGTCTGGGCAGCAGAGTCACAATAGATTGCATGTTAAAGATCCTAGTATTACTAGCTTAATGTCATGTCATCCCAATTCAAATGCATCAGACTTTTATAAGTAGGTCATAATAAGTAGAACATTTACTGTTGTTCTTAAATATTGTAAGCAGATGTGCTGAAGGAACTGAGCTGAAGCACATTGAGTGGCAGAGTCTAAAAATGTTGCAGAAAACTGCTGAAGAACTTAAATAATCACACTTATTGAAGATTTCTCTACATAGTATCAAGATGAAAAAAGTAAAAAAATAAAGAAATAGAGTACAAGCGCTTTGAACATCAGAAGCTAAAGTGACAGCAGACTGACCATCTGAGTAATTGGATAACTTTAAGTCTTTCTGCAACTGTTAACAGCAGCTTATGTGCTGCTAATGGTCAGTCTGCTTCATAAACTGTTCACTTTTACCAGTTCATGTTCAGTCTGCCTTGACTTTAGCTTCTGACATGAACACAATGGCTATCCATAGCAAATATGATCTGTGTTCAAATTGATTATTATTATCTAAATGCTAACATTAAGATTAGCATTATCTATTTACCACTCTGACAGCAGTTAGCTGTTGTTGGCTAAAATGCCAACATTTTCTTGAGAGTAAACATCAGTAAATATGTTAACTCTGGATAATATGGATTGTGAACATTCACCGTCACTATGCTTTTACTAGCATAGATACTACCGTTAATCATCTATACACCAGCATGTCAATAACAGCACATTATGAACTGCTAAATGTTATCTTCAGTGATTTCTTTTGTAAAAGGCTTGAAATTAAATTTAAAAAAAGCATTGTCTGCCATTTGCGTTCATTTGCATTAGAGAAGCTGCTCGGTAAATTATGAAAAACCCTTGCAAAGCCATTGAGACTTTGAGTTTTGCGCACAAATATAATATGTTTTCTTCTGTAATTTCAGGATGGGCTGATTGACCAGCTGTATGACTTGATGCTTGAATACTTTCACACTCAGGCTCACTCCATTGGCTTCCCTGAGCTCGCCCTGCCCACCATCATTCAGGTAATCAAGATCTGAAACCCATTTACCGATATTTATCTGCACAGTTATACCTCTCTGATCCACAGGGCAACAATTAAACACATTCAGTTTAGCATAGAAGCAGTGATGCAGAACGCAGCAGTGGTTTATGTTCTGTATATAAGATTCACGAAGGCTAAATCTGCTTCCCTCAGGGGAAACAATCACAAACTCTCTGCCTGAATGCGGCTCATCAGTAGACAGGATCATCTCTTCTGCCGGTTCCTTTTTTTTCCCTCCCTCATGCGTCTTGTCCATGTCCCTGCAGCTGAAAGCTTTCCTGAAGGAATGCAAAGTGGCCAATTACTCCAAGCCGATGCGGCAGCTGTTGGAGAAGATACAGGAAAACAGCAGCTATATCACAGGACGGAGACAGAAGGCCGCCTTCGGAGTGGCTGATTCTGCCGCCGTGGTGAGTACAGCAGGAGGGGTAGGAGGAGGGGATTTATTTTCTTAAAATTGTATTTTGTACCAGAGTAGTTAAAGTTTTGTGGAGCTTAAAAGTTAAACTAAGGTAGATAAGCTTCAGGTATACAAGCAAGATAGTAAAACCTTTTAGTGCAAGAAGTTTTAGAAAGCTGATATCGCGCCAGTTTTCATATTCATGTAGAAAATAAAATGTTATCTGAGGTTAAATGACCTCTAAAGAATGGCTCTCATTCATCCAATGATATATTTTGTTTGACGTCTCAGTCACCCTCTGCTTTTGTTGTGAGGCATTTTTGGAAATAAATTTTGACCAATTCAGTCCCAATAATTTCTAAATATCACATTCGATTGAGTATAATGTGCTTTGGAATATATATTTTTTTGGATGTGTGAAGTCAGCATCATCTATCAAATCAACAAATCCTGCTCAGGTAGAAAAAATGATGTTTCATAAAATTACCAGCAAATCATGTCGTTGTTTTTCTCTAAAGGTCACAAACAACCGAAGCATTTAGGATTCTCATTCATTGTCCAAAGTCAATTTTGGCTCCAAACTCTTACAAAAGCCACAAATAATCAGAGCACGTAGGATGAACGCAAAATAAAAAATCAGCAGAACTGAAACAGAGACACCTGCTAAGGAATAGCCCACATAGTAGCAGAAATAAAAGCAGGTTTTGAAAAGCGTGTTGGAAAAAGAAAAGTAACAGAAACTAACACTGAGTTAGAAAGATGCTGAAGTAAATTCTCTCAGTGCCGAACAGGCATTATTAGTTCTGCTGTTGTGTCAATAGCAGTTCTTCTAAAATTAACAAACAGCCGATGACTCGCTAACATGCTAATGTTAGATAATGGTCAGCTGCTTCTTCAGATCTAAATAATTTTAACATCACATTCAGATGACTAACATTAGCTTCTAATATGTCACGTTTTAACTGTCTTCTGACTTTTGCATGTTTTATATTGTGAACTTTTGTGCATCAGGTTGTTTTTTGTGAAATAAGTCTGGATGGAGATGCATAAATAGGATCTTTGAGTAGCTGCACTAAAATGTAAACAAATTTGTTTAGTTGAGGTTAACATTAAGTTACATGTTTTAGCAAATACATAAAACTTAGTTTGTAAATTTTCTTTTCAATTTTGCACTTAATTTTTATAAGACTGTTTTGTTTGTTTATAATATTCGTATATATTTGAATATCAATCGTTTTAAAGGAAGGCTCGACAAAAAGATATTGCCGAGAATTTGTCCTGGGAGCAAACAGTTTTTTCTCCAGTCTCTATTACTAATCAGTTTTTAATAATAATTAAATCCATATCAATCAGAATAAATTTTACCATTACCAGTCAGCAGTAGGTTAGTTTGGTGTCTGTTAATCTGTTTAAAAATTAATAATAAAAAATTGCAACATGGTTTGTTTTCTGATGCTGATGAAAATTACATTTTTTCTAAATCAGGGTGATCTGTGGCGGATGTTCCAATGTGATTGTTTCCCTTGTTTGTTTATTGTTTTTTTCTGAATCAGAATTTTTCTGTTTTTCTGGTCAAAAAGTATTTTTAGTGCAGCTTGTTTTTCCTTCTTTCATGATCACAGATATTTCTGCTCTGAGACGTCCTGCCAAGCAGCTCGTTGCTCACTAAACTCCATCTGATTGATTGCACACTTCCAATCGAACGGTACACAGACGCTGCCTGGACGCCCAGATTGTAGTTGTTGCATTGAAATGAGACTGTAAGGTCACACAGGCTGCCCCTTTAATGTCTGAACTGAGCACAGACACACCGCCTTGTTATTGGCAGTGTTTGCTCAGCCAAAGTCAATAATACAAAGAAATCAATAAGATTGACACAACTTATTTGCCATCTGATTGATTAGCCTGCCTCCATTTTACAGTTTTCTTCATTGTTTTTATCTGAAATCATCAGTCACAGCCAGCCAGCTTCTAAAACGTGATCCGTTCAATTAGGAGGAAGCAGTTGAGGGTCCCTCCACTGGCTTAGCTAAATACAGTGTATCTGTGAGGCTCCACAGTGTTTTTACAAGGATTTATAAGAATTATTTAATGTAAACATTGACCTCTGAAATGAATGCTACATCAAACAGCACTACTTCTTCACTTATGAAGCTCTTTAAAACAACAGTAGCTGTGACAATGTGTTGTGCAGAGCTGACCTGAGCTGGAGAGTTTGGGTTAAGCATTTCAGAGAGGCAAAACGGGTCAAGTTCATGTAAACTTTTAGAAACAAAAGAATCTTAAATTAACTTGTACTTGCTATGGTTCAGGTAACCCCCCAGGAACTTCAGGACATGCACTTCTTTCACACTTGACCTTCTTTGAGACTGAATAGTTATTTGTTGCTAGAAACCTGTGACTGTTGAAATATCCTGTTATCGGTGTCACTCTTGTAGCTGTGTGAGGAACGTCTGAGCCAAAGCGACTGATGTGTAAAATGACTGCATGGCGTCGGTTTCATGTAGACGAAGCCTCAGTTCTTCACGTCGTTTTCCTACAAGGGTTTCATGTCTTGTAAAACTTGGTTTGGGTACATCTGCAGAGTGATGCGAGTCACTTTACAGCTCAAGTTTTCATTAATCTGCATCTGTAATGAGTTGAGCAATTTTTGGTTTGATCTACTGATAAAGGCCATGCTTTGTAATTTCAGCATATTCTGCTGCGGCGTGCCTCAGTAGTTCATCTCTCATCAGCTGCTTGCCACCTCGGTTTAACCATTTATCACATTTAACGGACTTTGAACTAACTGGTGGGTTATGACGCATCTTACTTTTGAGGTTCAAACGGCGCTCAGACGCACATCAGAGCCTATGTTACTGTATGTTGAAATGTCGCCGCTGATTCAATGGTTTGATCAGCGTCCCTCATTATCTCTGTACCACGTTTGTTGTTTTAAGGCTCTGAGCTGTCGGCCATATATATGACCTGCATCAGTAGCGCTGTGGTTTTACTTTTATAGCCCTGAGAGGTGTTCATGTTTCAACAGACTTACACACACACACACAATTGGCTTTTTCACAAAAAGTAAAAACACTTACAATCGGCAGGTAAAAGGCTTTAATTTACAACAAAATCTGTCAGTAGTAGTAGTTACTGATAAAACTGAAGTCCTCTAAAATGATTTCCATTTGTTTTGTATGACTTGAATAAAACAATTGTCTAAAGTGGTTTAGACAGGTGGTTAAGTTCGATTTTTCCTCTGGGTGGCGCTGTAGTTTAGGAAGGAGATGCAGGAAAGTTTGCTTTTTAAACTGAGAAATCATCCTGCGGTTACTTCAAAGCTCTTAAAGGCTTTTAAGGTAGCAGCATGGCTGCATTAATGAGCATCAGTTGGTTTGTATGAGATTATGGCTTTTTATTACAAATCAATTCATACATGAATGTTTTTATGTGACTTGGCTTCGAGGTAATGCCACATTGATATTTAGGAGAATTGCAACAAAGAGTGGATGTTCCTAGCTGATGGCTTTGTGGGGAAGAGTGTGTATGTGCGCGCGCGTGTGTGTGTGTGTGGACGGCTCCATGCCAGCGCCTGTCGCCTCGGATCTCAGCTCAGCGGAGGCTGTCGCGACGGCGTGGACTCCCCGGCATCATGGCAGCAGTGGAGGTGTCACTACAGGCGGAGGAGAGGGGACAGCCCTGCTGCTGCCGCCGTGGAAAAGGCCACGGCCCCCCTCTGGGCGCCAGGCCCCCTGCTTACCAACATGTCACCCAAACTGAGAGCGAGCCTAATTAATTATGCCCTGCTTCCATCCAGGGTTCTCCCTGGACTTTGTGAAAATAGTTTAGTTTGTGTATCAAAACCCCAACGTATGTCTCTCATGTTTAATAGCCATAGATTGTGGTAAATGTGTTAAGGCTGAACCAAACTGCAGTCTGCTCGCTCTATTGGGTTTGTCGGTTGGATAATGTGATTGGTTCTAATCAATATCATCCACGCAGACCTTTAAGAGATGGAGAAGATCTCCCCTTTCATCCCTCTGCAGTCGGTCTTCTGTCTCTGCTGGGGTGTGAAGATGCTTTTAAAACTCATGCCATGCATCGCAAATGTATTCACTACACTTACCACCATTAACACAAAGTACTGTGTAATTGTTGAGGGGAAAGGGAATGAAAAATGTTTTTCCAAGTTTTATGCAAAAATAAACAACCGAATGCATTTTTATTTTTTGCTCGATTTGACTCCCATATGGTTTGGGATTTACTGTATTTTTATGATTTATTGTGATAAGTTTCTCGATTTTTGAAATCCCCCGAAACGTTTTGCGCTGTCTGAATCATTTTTAATCTGTTCTCCCCCTATTGGTTCGTATCCATAAATTTCAAAATATGATTAAATGCAGTTACTAGGTTATTGTCCTCAGGTTTAAAGCTGTGCTGTAACATAATCTACCCAAAAAGCCATCCATGAAAAAGTTTTTCTTAAATATCTCAAAACCTGAAATGAAACAGTTATTTAAAAATAACAAATGTAACAAAATTATATTTTTCTTGTGTCATTTGCTGCTCTAAATAAGATTTATTTACTGAGGGGAAAAATGTCTTTTGGGATGTTAAAGACTTCAGATCAATGATCTAGACGAACATGCAGATGAAATTAGAAATAAGTTTCTCCGCCCTCCATGTAAAATATCAGGCTTATTCGGACAGCTCAGTATGGGCAGGATATTAGAGCAACTCTTGGTAGAAAAAAACAATAAATTAGCTGTAACTTAAGAGAAAAGTAGTTCTACAAAGAACCAAACTCAAAACGGGAATGAATACAAAAAATGCGGAAAAAGTTCAAGGCGATGAACTTTAAGAGGATTTCAGGGCTTAAATGAACCTGCTGACGGCTTTAGAAAGTTTCTGCGAGGCTTTGTGTAGTTTTCCCCTGTTGGTGCTCGTCCCACGCCTCAATATGTCCGCCATGTCTGTGCTCTGTGTCAGGCGGCCTGGGAGAAGCAGACCCAGCAGGAGGGGACGCCCCTCACCAGATACTACAGCCAGTGGAAGAAGCTGAGGGAGAAGGAGATCCAGCTGGAGATCTCTGGCAAAGAGAGGGTAATTATCCAGTTAAAAGCCCCGCCTCAAAGAGCCTCAGTCATCACGAATGGCTTCTGGCTCGTCTCTCCTATCAACCTCACTGTTACCCACAACAATTGCTCTTGTGCATTAATCATGAACCAGTCACGCAGAATGGCGGAGCCTCTTTACTGGAAGCAACGTCCTCGTTAACGCCGTCGTCTTTTATGTGTTGTCTTGTAAAGATGGAGGATCTGGACCTGCCAGAGATCAAGCGCAGGAAGATCCAAGAGAGGAAGGCAGAGGACAAGAAGGAGTTCAAGGGTCTGTTCCAGTCTGATAGCGACTCAGACGACAGCGACACAGGACTCAAAATCAAAAGTAAGAAAAGTCCCACTTTGAAAACTCAACGCAGTCCGAGCCTCACCATGTACCGATCTCAGCCTCTAGGGGGCAGTGTTTTGTCACACCAGGCTGGAAGGGAAAGTTAAAAGGTCGATGACGCTGCCTGTGATTGCTCTGCCTTGAGATTGGGTTCCATGGTCCAGATCACGTGTGTCGCCGTTTACTAAGCACGTCCTCCCAGGCTGTTCCTGTGGAAATTAAAACCTCTGCTTTATCAGACGCTCTGGTCCGCTGCCCCTCCACCAGGAGCCGGCTCATCCTTTTAACTCCCCGTACGATCTGAGCGCACGGGGTCGTTGGCGGGTCACATGCAGCTGGAGCCTCTCTCCCACAGCCTAGCATAGCGCTCGGACGCACTCCAACCAGAAAAATCCCTCTGGAGGAAAGGAGGAGGCTGTGGCAGGGTTTAATTTTCCCTTTTTTTCTCCCTCTCTCTCTTTTTTTCTTTTTCAATGCATCTGGACTTCATTGTAGGGAGAGCCCCCACAAACGGATGGGCCGCTGCTGGCGAGCACACACACACGCACACGCATGAGCTGAAATTCCCCCCTAACAGGAAGTACAGGCTTGCATCCCAGCAGGGAGGGGGCTCTAATTCAAAGCAGCCTGCTGGAACAGCCAGAGGTGGCGGCTCCCTCTGAACGCACGGCCGCCACTCCGCCGTCCGGGCCGGGTCTGGCGAGAAGCGGTGGGGGGAGGGAGAGGAGCGAGGACTGATGATTCAGTGGCGGTTATAAGTCATCCAGGTCATCTGGGGGCAACGCTCTGAGGCAGCGCTGCGGAAATCTGCGTGCGGTGTGTGAGCCTCAAAGAGTGCGCGCACGTTTGTTGTCTCTAATTCAGACGGGAGCAGAGCGCTACCTGATGCTTCAGTAGACGTTGTTTATCTCTCTGCGTGTGTGTGTCGGCGTGTGTGCGTGCGCGCGCGTGAGTGTGTGTGTGTGTGTGTGTGTGTGTGTGTGTGTGTGTGTGTGTGTGTGTGTGTGTGTGTGTGTGTGTGTGTGTGGAGCTCCACGCAGAGGAAGCAGCGCTGCTTCTCTCTCCATCACGCCGTCAGCCTCTCATCACGTCTCCAACTTCAAAGCCCGTGGACCCCGCTCTGTCCCTTTGGCAAGACAACACACACACGTGCACGCACACACCTACACACACAATCTCCTCTGAGGACAAGTTCAGAAGAACTCCAAACTTCACACACACACACACACACACACACACACACACACACACACACACACACACACACACACACACACACACACACACTGCCGTCCTGATTGTAGCTCTGGAACCTGTCTGCTATCTTCATTTGCTATATTTAGGCCGTGAGCAGGAGATGTCTGAAATTGCCGGTAGTAAACTGTCATGGGTGTTTGTGCAGCAGCGGCAGCGGCGCCTGTAATCGACTCTCAGCTCCATCTCAGGGGGAAATAGACACTTCCAGCTGCCTCTGATACCTGGCCCACATATCCGCGTCTCCAAAGTCCTCAGACGTCGGCGGTGCGGCGGTGCAAGCTTCATGAGCATCTGAGGGAAGAAACGCGAGACAAAAAATCTGCGCACTTTGATGGGTTTTTTTCTGCTTCTTATTTCCTCGCAGGCAAGAAGAGCAACCAAGAATCAGATGAAGATGAGGACTCCTCAGACGGGAGCGACGAGGAAGGGTCAGGGGAGGAAGACTCAGGTCAGTTATAGTATCGGCGTCGAAAAAAATAAAGGTTTTACTTTGATTATTGGATGATAATTTCAGTCATTTTATTAAACTTAGAAGTATAAATGTGTAAAATGAAGGATTTTTGTTCATTTTAGGCAAATATGCACAGTTACTGGTCCTCCGACTGACTGTACCATTTCCTACTAGTCCCCATTAAACCCATCAAGATGACACTCGATTCAGAACTGAGAGTTTTCTCTGCTGATTTGGCCATTTATGCATCAATTTTTTACTGGAAAACTCCATGATGACTCTACCAGATCTTTACTTAGGTTGATCATTGAAAAACCTCAGTGGTGCCACTGGTATGTCTAAAGATGATTCCCGGGCATTCGGAGGAGAAACGGGGCCCACAGCATCACTGATCCTCCACCATGCTTAACAGTGAGCAGGAGGGACCCAAACCCCAGATGGAGTGTTTTTTATTTTCTAATTCTCATAATCACATTCCTGACAGTAGAACAGAAACGGTTCCGACATTATCTTCACCTACAAAACAAGATTTCTTAGCAAGTTAATCTTTTCCCCAATTTAATTCATGTATGGAAATTAAATTAAAGGTCACTCTCTAGGTTTGAGATTATGCTGCAATGAAACATGAGTTTATTTTTGAATTATTCTTCACAAGGAGGGTTTGATCTTCAGAAATGAACTAAATACAAATGAAAACAAATTTATGTAAGTACACACTAATACTAAAGTAATAACAAGGGATTCTCTGATCAGGTTTTCTGCTGCCAGCTCCAAGACTTAACTTATTTTTCAGGTTATTAGTTTAGCTTTCTGATGCTAATCCAGACTGTTGGTAGCTGCTTCACTGGCCGCTCTGGATGTCCTTTTCTTTTCCCTGCATTGAGCCTCGACGTAGACAAACTCCGTCAAGTGTTTGTTTTTTTTAAATGTCACATTAGATTCGTTGTGTTGATGCATTTTGATGCGCTTCACCCCCGAGGTAAATTTCCACCGCGAGACGCAAACGTCCCCATCCACTCAGAGTGTTCAAGATCCACATTGCTTAGGATTTACTGATGCGCAATGTGAAGGAAGGAGGAGATGAGCTGCACACTCAGGCTGCGAATGAGATACAGGTGATCGGCAACAAGAGACTGTGATCGGCCATCACCGATCGTACACTTTTTCACAGAAATCGGCCGATTATGATCGGCACACCTCTAGTAATAATTCAGCAAATAGTCAAGATTTTTAATCTCTTAATTCATTTTTGGAGCCTGTTTCTTAAATACTGGTTAAGATACGGGCCTTATCTGTCTCTTAAATGTATCAAATACCAAAATTATATAAAATGAGACACAAATCTGAGCTTCATTTTTTAATAAGATTTAAAGAAAAAAGTCCAGTAAAATAAATCTGCTTTGTATTGCTATTAATGCTATTCAAGAAGTTTCTAACACTTCATCTTTGATTGATATGGAGGGTAGGGTTTTTGACACATGCTTTTATTTTGAAGTAAGACAGGAAGTTGTTTCATTAACCGATTAGAGATGACGGTCGACTAATAAAGACGCTCATCACAGCTTTTCCTGCAACTAGGATCCACTTAGATTGTGACAAATCTGTGCTGGATTATTCTAAACTGATGAGTTTGTGATCCCTGAATCCTTTTAATTAGAAAAACCAGGAATCTTGGTTTGTTAAAAACATTACTAGAACCTTGTTGTATTCTCATGGACATTGTTGCATTTAATCAAAAATAATTCTATGTGAAATTTAAGATTTTATTCCTGTTATGCATTAAACATAAGTGTGAAGGACAGATTTATTCAGTTTTCATCTGTCAAACTCGCATGTTTTCTGATCAGCAACTTTCAACGTGAGACAAAGTTGAGAAAACACTAATTGTGGTTTCCAAATGAGGACGACATGGTGCAAATCAACCTGAGCATATGCGGAAATATAAATGTTTTCCTTTGTTAAATAATCACCATTTTTGGACAGCGAGTTTTAAATTTTACTCACCACAGCCTGAAGATAATTACTGCTAAATCTATAGAAACAACTTAAAACATCATCTGACATCATGAAGCAGGCTGGTGCTCATCAAAAAGTGATGCCTCATGCTCTGATCTGTAAAAAAAAAAATCAAAAAAGGTTGCAAACAAAGAAACTGTTTGAAGGGCTTGGAAGGTTGTTTTTTAAAAGTTTTGGGACTCCAGGAAGCCACAGCGAAAGCCACTAGAAATGACTCCAAGAGTCCCTTAGAGGAACCAAGAACATGAAAACTCTGCTAACACAACCTGGAGGTTAGTTTATTTCCTGAATAATCCTTGCTGACGTCATCTCCATCTGATCTGCACATTAGTTTCGTCTTGTGGGTCAAAAACCAGAAGAAAATGTGCAAAATTATTGTCAGAGTAGTGAAGAACATAAATTTGGGAAAAGAGAAAACATGATTTTAGTCTTGATTTTTGTTAAGATTACTAAAATCAAAATACAGAGTAATAAAAAGAAATAACAGTATTATCTTGTATAGATTAAGTCAGAGATGAGAAATGATGATCGGGCAATCCTTACATCAAAATAATAAAATACAGTTTATGAAGGTGATTCTTAATGCAATACTGAACAATAAAAACTCACACCATGTCGCTCCTGTCTTCTGTTATTGATGGTTTTATGTGTCAGGCCTGAGATTTTAAAGGACGTCTTAATTTATATTCCAGCCCATGACGATGAGGAGGAGGATGAAGAAGCCTCCGCGGCTCCCCAGCCGCTCTCCTCTGCTGCTCTGATAAAACTGGCGGAGGGAGAGGAAGACGTGGTGGAAGACCTGCAGCTGTCTGACGAAGACTGAGCCTCCGAGTTCGTTAGGTTCAGGCTCACTGCGTGTTTTTGGACTTTCCACTTCAGAATTGTGTATCGCTTAATGTGTACAGAACAAAAAAGATCATAATGTAAGTTTATTGACCCAAAAAATGTTCAGGAACCCTCAGATTGTGGTGCCTTGTGTCCTTTTTTTTATTATTATCATTATTAATAAAAGATTGAATCGGTTGTGGTGTTTGATGGATGGAAGTAAATCCTCGGCACATGTGCTCACCTGCAGTTCCCCCCAGGCTTTGAAAGAGGGAGCTATTTTGTGGCAGCTTTGAACCGGGCCAGAGGAAGAAGGGCGTGGAGAGGCGGGCGTCGGGCCCCGCGGCGGCGCTGCTCTGCCAGGATGGCAGGGTGCCGTCTGATGCGGTGCCAAGACTCTGCCCAGGTGGTGAAGCTGCAACACAGGCTGTTCTGTTTCTGTGCCAACTCCTGCCTCCCCGCCCGGACCACTGTCTCCTCCGACTGTGTGTGTTCATGTGCTCCAGACGCAGCGTTTCCAAACATTTATTTCATTTTTATTTTATTTTTTGTAAGTCTTTTCTATCTGGGCTTCCCTGCACATTTTCCACAGATTCACAGCTAAACTGAAGGTGATATTGCAGGAATCTAGAGCTGCACTGTGGATTTTTTTTTTTTTTTTAAAGCCACAAAACCGATTTAATTAAACAACTGCCTGTCACGTTTCCTCTGCAGTAGATTTCAGAAGCTTCTGGCGCAGGAGCTCGCCTAAAGCGGAGGGAAGTCCCATCAGAGTTAACACAGCGTGGTGCTTTGAAGGAGGAAGGTGAGTGTGAGTGAGTTGCTGAGGCTGGTGTATGTGTGTGTGCGTGTGTGTGTGTGTGTGTGTGTGTGAAGAGGGTCAGGTTTGCCCCCACAGGCAGGGAGGCCTTGGCCTGCGGCTGAACCTCACACTTCAACAGCTGGTGTTGACCTGAACTGTGCCCCTCATGGGTCACCTCCCCCTTCTCCACACACACACACACACACCTCAGGAGACCATGTACCTCCCTCCAACCCGCTCTGCACATTTTTTACAGATCCACCACAAACTCACAGGAGACGGCAGATTATTTTTCTGTAGGATTTATTTCACCTGTGTGGTGAATAGAAAAATAGGATGAAAACAAAACTTCTGAAGGGAAATCTAGAGAACATTTTTTTTATTAATTCATTGCTTTTTATAGTTAAAAAAAATTCCATAAGAAATTCAAAACACTTGCATTAAGAGCTTCTTGTGCCTTTTTTTCCCCCCTGCAACCAAGAGAAAACAAAGTAAAAGTTATCTTTGGAATCCATCTTAAGGGCTGATTTTTAATACATATCATAATCTGTTTTTATCTACTACATCAAAATGCTATAAATATTTTGTCCTCATATTTATATGCTGGGTTAGCATTTGAGCATTTTTTTTTTTTTGTTGTACTTTTTTTTTTTTTTTTTTTTTAAGAAAATGAACAAAAGTACCACCAAAGTTCAGCAAGTCACATTTGTCAGTAAAGAAATTCTTACTCGTGCAACTACGTTAAACAAAAAGTACCACCAGAATATTTTCATCTTAAGCGCAATTCTGTACAATTTTGCATGTTTGTCCTACTTTAATAGTAGTCAACACAAGTGTACAAGGGATGCTGCAGACGCCCTCTGAGGTTTCTCCATTTCTGATAAGTTGTGCATCAAAATAAACTAGGATATCATTAAAAAGTTCTATTTCCATCATTTCACCAAGAGGAACTCCATATAGATTCATTACAAATGTTTTTAAAATGTTTTTTTAATTTTATTTTGGCTTACAGCTAATGAAAGTTTCTAAGCGAGTTCATTGAAAATTGAGTGGAGGGAAAAAGTGTGGTAGAAATCACTGCAAAGGTAACAAAGATAACAGCAGCCCTGCATTTCTGTATTGAATCCTTTTGGATTTCATTAGCTGTATGCTAATCATCTGTCAAACTCGAGGCCTGGGGGCCAAATCTGGCCCACCATAATTTTTTTTATGTGGCCTTCTTAACCCTAAAGAGACACAGAGACGTTTGTGCCTAAACATTGTTTTATGAAGTTGAAGAATGTTTTTCTGTATTTTGCCAAATAATATGAAAGCGAAAAGATGTTCAGTATTAAGTCATCTAATCCAGACACTGAGTTATTCATATTTTAACACTTTAATGTGGTTTAATTATTATATTTTGCCACAACCTGCTCTTTCAGTACATTCATGAACGTGATGTCGCCCCAAATAAAACTTATTTTGACATTGCTGATCTAAACCAACAAACTTTGATCTACTGAATCTATACGATTTTCAGTTTCTGAATCAAATTATTGAAATAAATGAACTTTTCAATGATATGTGAATTTATTGAGATGCAGCTGCGTCAGGCTTCTCTGTTTGGGACAAGCGTCAGTGAATGGCGGGTCGACCTCAGAGTCCGCTGTACGAGGCCCAACCTCAGCAATTCCCTGTGGGGCCATTAATGCAAAAAGAAGCAGACACATGGCGAGTTCATGTTCCACACGTCCGGTCATCTTTGGTATCAGGACAGTGGAATGCATAGTTGCAGTGATATAAGAGGGAGCTGGTGCTTTTTCAGCACAGGGTGACTTCTGCTTGGCCTCAGGGAAGGTGGAAGAAGGGAGACGTGTTGCTCTTAATTCCTGGATTCTGGAGAAACGCAGAGTGAGCGAGGAGAGCTTCCTCCTGCCCCGGAAGGAGAGAAGAGTTTCCGCTAGTGTCTGATTTGCAAGAATGTCGCGTCCTGTGGCAGGGCTCTGCTTCTTTTTCTTGGCAGCCTGTCCGCGACCAGCTGTCTCCCTTTCTCCCCCCTCGTCCTCTGCTCCTCTGTCACTTCGCATTTCTCCCTTCCAGCCCAGTTTCTTTGGGTTCTGCTCGTCTCCAAGCCACTGCAGACTCTGACCACTAGTCTCTTGTTCCAGTCTAATGTTTCACCGTCGATTTGAAATGTCTCGAGTGTCGGCGAGTCTGGTTCGCTCACATCCGGACGTCTGCTCCTACGAGGGGGTTTTGGCCTCGTACCGCCCCACCACCGCCGAGCCGTTTTCCTGTTTGGGGGACGAGCATCCGGCCGTAGGGCCGCTGTACGGAGAGGAGCTGCTGCTGGTTGAGGTGGGCCGGTGCGGCATCGACAGAGACAAGGGCAGCTGGGGGTCAGACGGCGCGGGCGGGGGGTCTCTGTCCCGATCCGGGGGGCGCAGCACGGCAGAAGGCGGAAACGGGAACGCCAGAGGAAATCCTGTCATATAGAAGAGCCTGCCGACACGACGCGCCACCTGTGGAGTTGAGACCAGCAAGAGGGTCAGAACAGCTCGATGAGCTTCACGATGCTGACTTTCACTTTATTTAAGAGAGAGAGAAGAAGAAGAGAGGCTGCAGTTTGAGGGGCAGGCGATTTCAAGGGGGGGGCAGCTACGCTATGCTAGCAGCTATCCTAAGGACAGAAACACGCACATACTCAAGCGCCACTCAAACACACCGAAACGCACACACGCGCAGGTGTGTGGTGCGTGTGTACCTGAGAGCGGATCTTGAGCGCAGGCCCCAGCTTTAGTCCCAGAGTGTTGAGCAGGTGCTCCTCAGTGAGCAGCGGCAGTGTCTCCCCATCAATGGCGTGCTCCCGAAACACCTGGCAGAGACACAGCCGCTTCAGCCACAGCCCCGACAAACACACACACACACACACACACTCTCCCACTACAAAACACCTTCTCTACTGCAGAAACTTTGCACACCCGTCAGTGTTTATGCAGAATGGGAGAACTGATGTTTGGAGAGTTATTTCCCGACGGTGAATCCCTCCTTATGTAAAAACCGATGTGTCAAATTTGGCAGCTTGGATGACTTTTCTTTTTTCTAATCAGCAAAACCTTCATTGCCTCCTCGTCCCTAGTTGATCGATACCCATTGGACAATCAAAATGAGATATTGGATTGACACCAAAATATGTGGTATCGTTCACATCCACCAGTCTGGTGGTTGATCTCACTCTAGATAAGTATGAGAAATCATCTTTCCAGTTGGAGTTGGATTCGCACCTCCAACAATGGGGATCATGGTTTTAAGTCTTCTGGTCGGGGTTGGACAACTACCCCAAGTGTTGGGCTTTAAGTGTCTCTGGGTGTGGAGGAACGAGGAAAGAGTGGAGCAGGCGATCGACAGGCGGATTGGTGCTGCGTCTGCAGCGATGCAGGCGTTGCACCCTGTGTGTGTGTGTGTGTGTGTGTGTGTGTGTGTGTGTGTGTGTGTGTGTGTGTGTGTGTGTGTGTGTGTGTGTGTGTGTGTGTGTGTGTGTGTGTGTGTGTGTGTGTTTGTGACAAAGACAGAGAGCTGAGTCAAAAGGCAAAGCTCTCGATTTACCCGCCGATTTACGTTCCTACCCTCATCTATAATCACATCCTCTGGGTAGCAGCTGACAGAACAAGATTGCGGATACAAGCAACCGAAATGAGTTTCCTCCACAGGGTGTCTGGGCTCTCTTAGAGACGGGGTGAGAAGCTCGGCCTTCTGGGAGGAACTCAGTTTTTCTTTCCTTCCTCCTTTGTATTGTTTCTTCTATTTTTTACTTTTCTTTTGTGGAATTTCTGGCAAGTTGGATCTGGGAAATCAATGATGGTTTGAAACTCAAAAATCTGATCTCTTTCCACCGCTGAGCACATCTTAAAGCGTTCCCAGGTTCTACAAGCATTAAGATTTAAAATGTCTGTTCCCGAACGCTGGACTGGTGATGCTTACGCGTACATTTGATTCACATGCACACTTGATCTCTCTCATCCACACACAGCATTCATGCCGTCCGCACACATTCCCAGAAAGCCTGAAAACTGTTTTTACTGTCACCACCTCGACATGAGGAAGGTCATCTTAAAATACACTTCAGACTATCTGCTGTTGTTACTGCTGCTCTGTGGTTTCAGCCTGCCCCTGGCCTCCGTCGTCTCCTCTCTGCTCTCACCTGTGCATATTCGGCACATCCAGCCAGGCTGCTTATGAAGCCGCACACATCCTCCACGCTCCACTTGCTGACGTCCTCCACAGGGTTTGACATGGCTGAGTCCTCCCCGTCCATGAAAAGACCCCCCAAAGAGCCTGGAAATACGAAAGGGGGGGGAAATCAACAGCGTGAAAATGATGTCAATATATGCAGAGGCCACACAGCCGTGTCGTATGTTTAAAAAAAAAAAAGGCGGTCGTTCTTAAGCTGCGGGTGGGTTTAAGGAAGAAAGTCTAATAATGAGATAAACAGATGGGGTCGATGCGGAGGGAGCAGATCAATCGATCCGTGTGAATCGAAAGGATCGATGCGTCTGAGTGTCTTTAGCGATGGTCTTGTTTGAGTAATGTGCGGAAATGCCAATCAGCAGAGCAGGGAGGGAAAAGCAGAAGCATAAACAGCAGTTCCACATCCTGGTTACTTTAAAAACCGCTCCTGCACTTGAATGCGAGAGAACGCGCTAAAGTAGCCAGCTAGATGGAGGAACACCATATGTTGCTTTGCACTGCTGGCCAGCTGGCTTCTGTCTTTGGAAACATTTCAATTCACGGAAATGCAGACAGTTATGGTGTGGAAACTAAAGGAGGATCAAACATCGATTTTAAATAAGTAACCAGCTAATATTAGCTTGTGCAGTTCACTCAATGAAGAGCAAAATAAACTCTACAGAACAACAAATTCTATGAAATTTCTAAGAATATGGAAGGAACTTCTAAATAGATCATTTTGTTTGCTTAAGTTTATATATAAAATAAAAACAATGCTACCTAAACCCACATAACGAATAATCAAGAGGCTGAAATTGGCTAAATGCTAAAAGTCGTTATCACCAAAGTGCTTCCTAAATTGCTATTATCTTTTACAGCTAATACTAAAACCAACTTAATCAGTGAATGCTGACCAGGCATTAATAAAATACATTTAAAAAGCTTAGGGAAGAAGCACTGAATAATCAATATGTAAGACCTAACTAAATACAACTTTAGTACCTAATGTGGACACATTTATTAAAATGTTCATTTGCAGTCATCTACAACTTGTTTCTGACATAAATATTCCTTTCATTTTCTGTTGGCTACCAACTCTGTCAAAGAACCGTACAATAAAGAAAATAATCTGGAACAATTTAAATCAGCAGGTGAAACTTTAAAGCTGCAGTATGAAAGTTTATTTATTTACATATTTTACATATTTTTTTAGCTCCTCTGCTTCTTCCCTGTGGTCCTACAACCGTCTACAGACATGCACCGCTCTGTCAGAAGCAACAAATCAAAGCTAGGAGGAAGGCCTTATGACTGTTAATCATGTTTGTGTACATGCTGCTCAAGACTGCTGGTTTGCTGTGCAAAAAAAGGAGCAACCTAATGTTATAGGAAAACTGTTCATCTGCCATCATCTTTGGCCATTTGGCTCCTCTGTGGGGAACTAATGGTAGCCTAGCAAAGAGTAAGCTGGAGGATGTGAGCACAGCGTAGCTGTCGTGATAAAATATACAATAAAATAGTTTTTGTAGCACTTTGACCATCCATTAATTTTTTTTGGTTTTGTTTTAAATGTAAGCAATGAGATCATGTTAAACACTTTTTTGTAAAATATTCTGGGTATGGTGTATTTTATCAAAAGGCTGAAATACAGTGACTAGACGTTACTCATCCTGAATTTCTTATTCTCAGGGAACGGTCTAATAAATGGTGCAACGGCTGCTGTTGCTCCAGAAGCGGGCCGGCCCGTGTGTGTGTGTGTGTGTGTGTGTCTACGAACAAACTGCTCCTCCTCCCCCTGCTTTGCTCTCGTGGCTGTGCTGCTGGGGGTGTGTGCATGGGTCACTCTGGGGTCAAAGGCAGGGCCCCTAACAAGTAGAGGTCGCCACACTGGAGACATCCACACATAGAGTGATGCTAATGGGTTTCACATGTCACCTCTAAGCTCCGAGTGTGTGCGTGCGTGTGCGTGTGTGTTGGAGACTCTCACCCGCAGGAAAGTAAGGGCTGGCGTAGGGAAATCCAAAGGGCAGCGACTGGGCGTGAAGAGCAGGCAATGGTGGTATGAAACCCGGTGGCAGGTGATATTTGAGATCGGCCTTGCCAAGTCCAGGGGTGAAAAGGTTGCGACTAGGTGACTCGGTATCTGCTGAGCTGGAGGCGCTCAGCCTCCCTGAGCTGCCTCCGGTCTCCTTGGCTCTCTCGCACCCCGCCTTGCTGCCAGCCTCCTTGCCCCTGCTCCTCTCCCTGTCCCTGGGTTTACTGCCAGGCTTGGAAACCAGCCCCTCTCGCCTCTCCTCGCTCATCTCCGTCTCGCTGTCAGAGTCTTTCATCTCCTCGTCATGCGCCTCCTTGTCTCCTTCCCTTCCCCCGTCGTCTCTTCCTCCTCTGTGATCCCCGGTGCGGAGTTCCGTCTGAGCTTCCCTGCGATTGGCCTTTCGAGACTCGCCACCCAGCCCGACAACAGAGCTCTGTGCCTGCGTGTCTTTGGGCGTGGACGACGCCCCTAGTTGCTGCTGGTTGAGGGTGAGGAGGGGCGTGGCGGCCCCGTGGCGAAGCACCAGCATCGCATTGGAACGGCGGAGCAGCTCCTCGCGTAGGGGGTGTCCCTCTGGGATGTCGTGGAGACTGCGCAGGGCCGGGTGGTCGGGGGGCAGGCCTGGGGGAAGGGCTCCCAGAGGGTCTGACCCAAGGAGCCGCTGCTGCTGCTGCTGCTGCTGCTGCTGCTGCTGCTGCTGCTGCTGCTGGTGCTGGTGGAGGTTATCCAACTCCTTCTGTCTCAGCAGCTCTGCCGACATCTCGAGTCTGGCAAGAAAAACACAGAGACTTTAACAAACAGAACTCTTTTTTTCCTCTAACACCTCTTGTTTTTATGCAATAAATCCAGCTGCAGTTAAACATCCATCATGTATTTTATGAAATGCAACAAACCTGGCCAGATTCTGCTTCCTTAAAAGCTCCTGTTGTCGAGCCAGGATCTCAGCTTGGGCCGGCTGCAGGAACCCATAGCCTGGAAGAGACGCACAACGTCAGAAACACAAAATGACATCATTTCACAGCTTTGTGCTGAAAGGGCATGGGAATGTCTGCACTTGTATTTACACAGATCGAGCACAACATTATGACCACTAATGAAAACCATTAAATATTTTAACTTTTTGATTTATTTATTTTTTGTCATTAAATAATGTGCTGTACATCATTGTAGATCTGAAACATCAAAGGTGGTGTATTATGCTTCCTTGAACATGTTATGATAGGTCTATGAGGGCAGACACAGAACATGTCCACTATATGTTTTTCACAAAAACAAGAGCTTTTTACAGGAGCTCTTGTTGCTTTACATTCAAATAAGCTGCAGCTGGGCACGCCACGCCCCCCAACTCAATGTTTACACTGGTTGCAAGCAGATGCACCGCAGTGCAACGGTACGTCTTTGACCCCGAGTCAGACCCAGAAGCAGAAGAGTGGAGCCTCCAACAGCACCCATGCAACACGCAGCGGCGGTTCGTGAATGATAAATCAGCAGCAAAATACTCGTCTTGCTCGAGTTTTGCTTTGGTTGCTAGATGACGGGCTGGGATCAGTAGGTTTTGCTAGGTACCTGCACATTATGCACCAGTTGTGACTTCATAATTGTGAGCATTAAGAAATGATACGTTTTCTAGACATTTAACTTATTGCCAGAAAAGCAAATGGGTGTTTTTTTAAGTACTTGGACTGTTTTTACAAGCAGAAATGGAAGAATAAAGTGCAAAAAGCTAATTTTATATAAAACATCCTCCTTAAACAAAGGGCAAACAATCGCTTGAAGTTTGATTGTTTTTCATTTACTTTCTAGAAATTTGTTTTAATATATCTGCAAAACAAAAACAGAGCGTGGGTCACTTTCTTCAAAAGCGCCTGATTTTACCAAATTGCACAAGTCTGCTTTCCATTTGCACCATTTACTAGGAAATTAAAACAAAAAATGCTTTGTAAGGCGCATACCTAATATTTATCATTTCAAGTCAATTTTCATCTGCTAGAGAAAATCTCAACCACACAAAAGCATCAAGGGGCCGCAAACCCAGACCACACTTTTAAGTGTATTCCTTTTGGAAATTGTAAAAAGAGAAAAAAAACCAAAAAACATTGGATTTAAATCAGCTGAAGTCATATAGATGGAGTATGTTGTTCATCACTCACCAGGAGTCTGGCAGAGGGCGGAGGGCATGCCCAGGAAGGGGGGCCGCAGGTGAGGCCCTAAGGTGACGTGAGGAGCAGTTGGAGGGGACAGGAGGGGCGGCGGATGGGACAGCTCTCTGTAGACACAAACGAAAGCCAAGACATTAGTTCACAAATAGATTTTGCTATGCGGGTTTAGCCGAAGCACACCTTCACAAAGGGAAAAAAGATTCTCCCTGCTCTGAGCTCCAGAGAAGGGAAAAGTGTGCGTTCGCCTCCAGAGCGATGTATGCAGAGTATTTTTTTTAATTTTTTTTATCAGAGGCGCTCCAGAGGCTCCAGCGTCGCCCCGGTGCCTCATCAGTCTTGTCACGGCGCAGCATCCGCCGTTGGCCATTGCTGTGCCCTGGACGGCAACTCTTTCCTTCCCCCTACAGCCTCTCCACGCACGCACACACACACACACATAATGAGGGCTGAATGCACAATGCCAGTGTGTCATGCTCCAACAGCTGGGGCGGCCCCTGCGTCTTGACCGGGGCCACGGGGCTGAAGGACCTTCTAATTAACACTCATCCCTCCTCTTCCCTTTTTTTTTTTAAACGGCCCTCTCAGCCTCCCTCCCCGCCGCTCTCTCCACTGCATTGAAAAGATGGAGCATCCTGCAACCTCTCGTTCTGAAAAGGCCTCTCCATTATTGCGGTCGTCTTTTGTTCTCCTCGGGGGAGAAAGGTGCCTCTCACCTTTCTCCCTCTCTTTCTGTCTTAACCATCTTTTTTTTTCTTCTGGTCTTTACTCCCATCTCTACACTTCTGTGTAGTCTTGTTCACGGATTTTTTTTTCCCATCCCCCCTTTCTTTCACCTTTAAGTGACTTCCTGCTCGAGCCCGTCATTCGGTCTGTTTATTCTGCTTATTTCACTTTTCCTTCCTTCCTTTTTCACATCTTTCGTCTCAGCTAAAGAAGCACAGACAACGTTTGCCAATGTAACCACGTCCCTTGAACTTTTGCACATTTTGGCTCGTTACAACCAGAAACCTTAATGTGTTTTAATTTGTATTTTATGTGAAAGACCTTCAGAGAACAAAGTGGCATTGTAAAGTATTGTGGAAAATCATTTTTGGAGCTTTACATCATGTTACAATTCTTGTTTCCTTGTTAAAAATCTACCTGGAGTGTTGCTTTGACTATTTCTGCATGTTTGAGAAATCCTTAAATCTCCCGTAGTAACCCATAGAGGCGCATGAACACTTGCTGATCACAAAGCACCTCCTATTTCCACAAAGCTCCTCCTCAGAGCTGCAATCTCCAGCTGAGCTTCCTTTCTCAGCTCCTCCAGACTAGCGGCAGCAGCAATTAGCAAACACCTGGTGGATCTTCGCATCTGCTGAGCTTGTCATAGGAACTACTTCTCAATCCAAAGCTCCTAAGAAAGGTTGTAAACAGAGTTGTGATGTCAAGCTTCTTATAGCGATGTCAAATTGAGAAGTCAACTTTGTTTTATGTCATGTTTGATATATACAACATTTTTAAAACAACTGAAAATAACAGTTTCTTGATTGCACTACGAAATAGCACTATGTGCCTAGAAAATGCATAGTACCGTTCCTTTAAGTAAAAAGTGTGTGACTTCATATCTAGCCCTCTACCCGAATTCCTCAAAATAAACTCAATTGCATCTGTCTGACCAAAAAACAATGGGCCAGAGTTGAGTAGCGGATGTGCAAAGCTGTCAGGTAGGAACTCTAAGAAGAAAAGGAGCTGTGGCTGCAGAGAGAGGTTCTGACTCAGGTGCTAAACATGCATGCAAAGCAGATGTCTGTTTGTACAGCATTTACCTTTAATTATACAATTAAACACCACTTTTTGTCCTTTACATAAAATCCAAACAATATACGCATTTAAGTTTAATGTTATGTCAAGAAGCATGACTTTTTATTCGAGCTTCCACAGGAAGCTGCGCCAGGAGTGAACCGCATCACTCAAGGCAGATGTCAAGTGCATGAAGCTTTGACCTTAGGGTGAACAGCGAAGCCGTCTCCCCGACCTTCCTGGGGGTTCAAGTTCCAGCTCGGCATGATCTCCTTCCGCCGCCACCTCAACAATCAACGCTCCGGCTGTGTGCGAATGCCGGTTGGACGAAAGCACACACGGGAAACGAGCTGAGCCGACCTACAAAGTCAAAAACCAAAACGCGGGGGCGCATGAAACCGCAGATATTGTTTTGATTCACATGCGCCCGCCAGTCTCCCTCTGCTCTAAACGGCAAGGACACATGCTGAACAGGAGACGGCAGATGAGATTGAAGGGGGGGGGGGAGGGTAGCCATGTGTGTGTGTGTGTGTGTGTGTGTGTGTGTGTGTGTGTGTGTGTGTGTGTGTCATCGATTGCAGCCGAAATGTTAATACTAATCGTATAACCGTTCTCTCCGGCGGTGCCTCGCACTCCAGTGGCAGCTCCAATTAATCTTGGGTGAGGGCTGTGGCGCGTGACCCCAGAGCTGCTAGCCAGGACCCCGTTAGCCGCCGCTTATGTAATTACACCGCCCAGTGTGTAATCACCTGGCCTAATCCCTCAGGGCCAGCAATTAGCCCCGCGACGAGCACTTCCACCAGACTACGCCACGGCGTCCGCAAAACTCTCATCCACCCCCACCGCGGCTCCCGCATGCCAGACTCTCATCACAACCCCCCCACCTCCACCTCCTTGCTCCCTCCTTCCTTCTCTTTCTGATATTCTCTCTCTCGTTCCGCTCCTTGCGCCGCCTTGCCTCGCGTTAGCCCGCAGATGAATAACGGTCAATTAAAGCTGCATGACTGGGGCTGCCAGGCGTCTGCGCCACCATAATTAGGCCTAATCACGGGGAGGAAAAAGAGGGAGCAGAGAGAACGAGTGCGTCTGACACTCCCCTCCTCTCCTCCGTCTCTCCCTCTCTTCCTCCTTTTATAGGAGGCAATTTTGAGGAAGGAGTGGCAGACATTAGGCGAACGTGTGTGTGTATTGGATGCGTGATGCACACATGTTTTTGTGCACTTATTTCTCAGAGTCTGTGGTTTGCTTTTAGCACTCTGTGCATTTTGTTGGCAAACCACTGACATGCTATAAAAAGATGAAGAAAAAACATTCACCTTTTTTCCCCTCCCACCTCCCCACCCCCACACACACACAACCCTCCACTCTTTGCTAAAAGGCTAAAAAGAAGCACAGATGCAAACAGGAAGGTGGACTCATCATCGCGTGGGACCTCCTCCCTGCAGAGGGGCCGCAGGCTCACGGGGAATTCACTGGTGTGTGGCGACCTGTCAGAACGGCGACAGCGGTCCCGTCCTGCAACAGCGCAGGCCATGTGTGTGTGTGTGTGTGTGTGTGTGTGTGTGTGTGTGTGGTGTGTGTGTGTGTGTGTGTGAAGGGCTGCCCTTAATGACTGAAGCGTGGGGGGATTAGGAGCGCCGCGCGGCCGCCTTCGGCTCCCTCTCCGCAGGAACACATTTACACAGGAAGCTCATTAAAATGGATGAGGCTCCCTCCTCGCTCGCTCTCCCTCTCTCCCTCTATCTCCGTCTCTCCCTGCACCCTCCCTCCGCACCTCGTCCTCCGCTTATCTCGCACTCTCTCGATTTCCTTACTCTCTATTTTAGTTCATCTCTCTCCGTCACCTCGCCGTCTCCTTTTGCTTCACCCCCGTCCTCAGCTCCCGTGTTTCCCACTCTCTTTGCTTCCCTCCATCCCTCCCCTATTTGCTTTGCACATGTTTGGTGAGCCCAGTGCCATTTAAGGCCAGACAAATGGAGCGCCAGGCTCTAAGCCTATCGAGCAGCCCTAATGATTTGTTTTTAACAATGGGCCCTAATGGGCCCCAGATAATCAATGATGAGGGGTCGATGGAAAGGTGAGCTGCGGAGAGAGTTAGAAAGGAGGAAGCTTCCATCTCTCGCCCGCTCGCTTGCATTTTGCTGCCGTTTTTGTTTTACTTCAACCGAGCAATTAGACTCATTCACAAGTTTCTCTCCACTTTTAACTCGTCCAGCCCTCACGTTTTGCACCGGTTCTTAAGGACGACTGGTGCAGATTTTACACCAGTGTTCTGCTGCCTAATGCATCCAATATACTGGCACTTTATTAATCAGGCTGAAGACGCTTTTCTCTACATTTTGGAGCTGGTCTTCAAAACATTTCTGTATAGACCCCACAGAGGGGCATTGTCATGTAAAAATATGAGGGGGCTTCCCAAAACTATCATTACAATGGCAACAGTGAATGCACACCACAGCTCAGAGAAAATGTTATGCTGTGTCGTTTGGATTCTCTTCAAGGGGATGAAAAAAGCCACGGTCCAAAACTTTTCACCGACTCAAAGTACTTTGGAGTATTTACCCACCGGAGGAGCCTGTTTAGCGAATTCAGGGAGATTTATTCCTCGTTTAATAGAGATTAAAATATCCCCACATATTGTCGCTGAATTTCAATACTCTTCCATAGGAAGAAGCAGCACCTCCAAGCACCAGAATAATACAGCACAATAGAGAACTTCCAATATGTATGCCTTTATGCACATGTAGCAAATAATTTTCAATGCTGATCTCTAAATGGTCGCAAAGCGAAGGATGATATTCTCCATAACAAATCTAAAATAGCCCCAATGGGAATTCAGTCATTTGGTTGTTACTTCGACTTGACTTGACTAATGCAAACATCAACTGGTGGCTTGATGCAGCAAAAAAAGAAAAAAGTGATGCTCAATGAAGGATCCACCTAGACCCATTTTATCGGTTGTATTCTTCACAGTATTTTCATGAATTAAACGCTCCAATAAACTGTACTACTGTTTATTAGCAGTTTATTATTCTTTATTTTATAAAGTAAAGCATAATACTGTACTTTATAATAAAAGACAGTTTATTATAAACTCGCATATAATTCAGTCTTACATTATTTTTTGAAGACTTTGTAATATGTTGTTTCTGTTCCCCATTTGGAACAACAAAAGGCCAATGAGTCGCCTTCTTCTCTTAAAATAATTTACTGGAGTCATATTACAACAGACTTTGAACTGATTAGAAATAGTTACTTTTAAACCCCGGGGTTGTCAAAGTGGGACGCGAATGAATTGACACATACTTGGCACAAAATGATTTGCAGAAGTCACTTTAGTGAGAGTCAAATAGGAAAGTTTAGAAGCTAAAAGTTGTCTACATAAGAAAACAAAGAATAGATCTGAGATTTCACATCAGATCAGTTACTCTCTAAAGAAAGTAAAGAAACTAACCTGTGGTTTTCTCTTTCCACTTATACAAGCAAACTTACAATAAAAGCACAACTTGTTAACAAAGTATGGATGCCTACTGTGGGATTTTACAAAATCAAAAAAAAAAAAAAAAGCTGATGACATCACAAAAGACACAACAATAGACCCCCAGCATGTGCAAACAACTGTTATACCTGTATAAAATAGAACACCTTTGAAGGACGAATTTGATTTAAAAAGTGCTAATAAAATGGAAAAGCAGCCCCAAAAATTCAAATATTTCCCTGTTGTGACGTCATCAGGGGTATGTTTGCGTGGAAGCATTTAAAAGGTTTTCACAACTTGATTTTACAACACAGAGAGTTTGAGGTTACAAGAACAAGTTCTATACCAGCACAAGCAAATAGAAGCTGAAGCATAAACCAAGAGGCTAACTAATGTCAAGAGTCAAGACAGTTTAGCCTTGTCTTGTCCTGCCATCACACGGCCGGTAAGCACATGATTACATACATGCCGAACACCCAGCTGAAGTGATCATCAGCATGTTCCTCATTCATCACTCTTTTTTTAATTTACTGCAAAGCACGTATTAAGAAGGATGGGGTTAAAGAGAGCTCACAGCGAGATGTGAGGATGTGTTTGGACAGTAATGGATGGACGGACGGTGAGGCCTGGGTAACTTTCCCCCAGTCCTGTGTGGCTAATTACTCAGTGTTCTGTCAGAGAACAGGCGTGGCTCACCGACTACGTTCACACTGCGCCACTGGCCTCTCACCCTCACACACACACACACACACACACACGCACACACACACACACACGCACACACACACACACACACACACACACACTCCCACGCACAAATTAGTAGACATATTCACACAAACAAACCCAGATTTAGTACGCATAGATGAGCGCGCATCAGAGCGCAGGCTCAAAAAATGGAACAAACAAACATGCACAAGCACTAAGCTACCCCCTCCTCGCGCTAGCACACAAAAATATATACACCCCCACCGTCTCCCAGAGCTGCACCACACAGCGCCTGGCCGATCTGCTTCCTGCTCATTTCCCCCTCCTACCCCTCACCAATCTTTCTCTCTGCCTCGCTCTCACACACACACACAAGCACACATAAAGATACACACACCCCCTGCTGCCGCACCGCCGGCCCATTATCGATCCCCCGCCTCTCCCGCGCCACATAAATAATCGACAAGCAATTACCCGCCCACTCCCGCTGCCCCTGGCTTTGTTTGGGAGGCGTAGGGGCCAACGCTGGGGGGGAGGGAGAGGAAGAGGGAGGAAGAGCAGGCGTGCAACTTCACAGCAGTATAGCTGAGATGTTACTGAATATATATATATTTATATATAAATATATATATATGTATGTGCATGCGTGCGTGTGTGTGTGTGTGTGTGGGTGTGTGTGTGTGTAACAAAAAAGCCCGACATAAGATTAAATCTTTCTCAAAAGCAAGACAGAATAAGAAGAAAAAACTGCAGGTAGTGCGTTGATGAAAACTGACAGGTGTTTAACCCTTTCAGCCTGAGGATGAGGTGGGGCATATTTATTTATTTGTTTGTTCGTTTAATCTTTTATCATTCCTTGTATTATAAGCAGGGAAAGGCTGCAGCTGTTTGTGACGTAGCGTTTTTTTTTTTACCTGTCGGTGTAATGCGCATCGCGGTGCTGCGGCAGGCCCTGTTTACGTCTCTGGCTGGATGATGAAGAGCTGCCCGCTGAGGGCAGGTGGGCCTCTAAGGCTGCGGGATTCCTGACTGCCGCAGCCAGCGCCTCCTGACGAGCCCGCAGTATGTCTGCAGAAACAGGAGAAGCACAGAGGTCGGTGAGTCGACATGATAACGATCGGGATGGATTTATAGTTTTAGGCTGCTAAAATCTGTCCAATTCCTCATCTACTAACTTGCTGTGCCTGAATATTGGCTTACTGGGAGGCCGAATGAAAGCTTTTTTTTAACTGTAAAAAACACTAATTCAACATGAATATTTTTAAATGATACTAAGAACAGGTGAGAAAAAAAGAAAATCCCTGGTAACTGAATTGATTATCCCTTGCTGGAGACTGACTTGATAAGAGAAGTCCAAAACTCAAAAATACCATGTTTTTTTCCAGTCAGTAAACACGCTATACAACAACTTTTGGTGCGAAAGTTTCTTACTGAGTAAAGACATCTCAAAACTAGCCAATTAAACCATTAAACCATAAGTAATGTTCTTTTTTAAAAACTATTAGAGTGTTACATTGAAGTAAAGGGTTGGTTCTACAACATGTCTTGAATTCATTACAAGAGATTGAGAGAGAGCAAGACTTTCATCAGATAACAGGAAGGCTAAATGGAGTTCAGCAAAGTTTCTCTATTTTATGCTTTTGAGTCATCAGTATTAGCGATGAAACATGGTGGAGACTCCAGTAGGTAACACACAGAAATGACTGTTGTAGTAATGCTAACTGCAGTAACCCTGCTAGGCGCTAATAAAAGAAGCTAATCATTTCATCTCTGTTTTAAAATACCAAAACATGGATCTAAATGGTATTTAACAGCCGCTGCTTTCCTACCAACACACACGGTGTGACTTCGCTTCTGATCCTATGGTAAATAATTGATGAACCTCAAAACTGTGAGATTCTAAAAATATGTACCATGCTGCTGCTTTATATCTTCTCATATTATAGTCCTTAAAGTGAAATCAGAATATGTTAAAAACTGGCGTCAGCAGATCAACACTATGAAAACCAGAAACCAGATTCTGTTTTGAACAAAAAAAAAAAAAAAGAAAAAAAAAAAAGCACACAATGTTTTTATTCCTCCCCACCCCTGCCGGCGCCGCCGCCATCATCATGCCCCCCTTCCTCCGTCCCTCCACCTCCACCTCCTGCCCTCAAACGCTCGCCTCATTCCACCTCTTCGCTCCCTCGGCCTCGCTCGCTCCCTCTCTCCCTCGCAGGAGAAGAGGACTCATCATTATCAGCCAGGCCAGGCCACACCAGGAGACATGGCTTCTAATGAGAGAAAAATCCATCCGGCTTTTTCTCTCCTCCCTCTCACTCCCTGCCTCAATCTATCCACTCCCCCACCCCAACACACACACATACACACACACGCACACATGCACGCACACCCCTCCGACCCTCCACCACCCTTTTTTTAATTAGACGGATCCCTCGGGAGCTAGGGGCCATTTCCGCCGCCGGTACGGGTGTGATGTGTGTTTTTGTGTGTCTGCGTGATTTAGGTGCCTGCTAGTGCGTGCCCAACTGTGTGTTTTGTGTGTGTGTGTACTGAAGCAGCTGAGTGGGCGCCGGGGCGGTGGTGGGAGGGGGGTGAAGCGACAGATATTAATGCGGCCTAGCTCCGGTGTATCGATCTGTTTGCTGCGCCGGGCCACAGGGGACTCGGCTGGCGGCAGACAAGAGTGTGTGGGTGTGTGGGTGTGTGTGCGTGTCTGTGGGGAAGTGGCGGGGTAGAGGTGGGTTGAGAAAGATAAGAGAAGGATGAGAGGGAAGTGAAGCCCCAGAGCGCACACACAAAAACACACAGTCGGGCTGTTGTGCGCTTGTGACAGGGAGGAACAGGTGACCTCTGAGTTCTCTGTGGTCAAAATCCCGTCTCACCAATTACTTTGCATGGCTGGCTCTGTTCAAGGGACGCTTTAGCAATTTTTATTATGGGACCTTTACAACATCCTCCCAAGCAACTGATTTTAAAAGGAATAAATGCCGCAGACCCAAAGGCATCCCGACCATATCCCATCACCTAACTTTAGGCGTTGGGACGCTGCTACTCGAAACCCCAAACTCACGGATGAAAGAAAATATGAGTAAAGCTGAAAATATGCGTATTAGCAAATGCAGTATTTAGCAAAAACAGATTTTGGTGTTATTTTTCTTTTAAATGCAGTAGAACATAAAAATAATTGAAGCGTCCAAAATTTAAGTGTGAATTGGTAACATGTGCTATGAATGTAAGTTTTGATGAAATACAAGGAGTCATCAAATCCAGACCTAGAAGGCCAGTGTTGACCAAGTTTCATCTGTGCTTCAACACACCTGAGTGAGTCAAATGGCTGAATTGCCTCCCCCAAAAGTTGCAGTACACAGATAGGCCTCTAGGCCTATCTGGTCTATATGGTTGTGTGCTATACATTGTTTATCTACTTAAAAAAAACTGAACTAATCTTAATTTGATTTGGATCTTTAGACTCGTTTCATACGTTATGTAAAATACCAAGCCGAGCAGTTTGCCAGATCTAATTGGTATTTTAGCAGCAACATGGAGCCATCTGCTGAGAACTGTTTTTTTTTTTTTTTTTTTTTTTACAGCAGCTAATCAGGATGATGCATCAACTCAGATGCTGCATCTCAGGCTTGCTTTCTGTTGCTGTAGATGTTCTTCAAAGGAGTGAACGTTATTTAGCTTTTCTGCTCGCCCACTTCTCTCACTTTAGGCACAGCCAGTGCAATATGCTGACTTGATCAGGTTCAAGATCTGGAAAATGTGTATAAAGTAAAACAAAGAAATAATTACACCATTACAGTGGACCACCACCTATTCACAGATTCACCAATTTTCAGATTATTATGTGAAACATGACTCCAAATTATTCACAGATTATTTTCAGAGGGGATATCTAAAATAGTAAAAAGAATAATACAGCTTGGGAAGCTGAGATGCTTCTGTGCAATGCTACTTGACATGTCAATGGTTGACACTTGCAAAGCAGCCAATCCAGGAGTGCCATTCATTCTCCTTGGAAGTGATTGGTTGGGCCCTAAAGACAGGAAACAGAAGAGTATAACTGCGGAAGAGTTAAGACCACACTACTGCACTGTGCTTATTAATACATATTAATGTATAGTATGTGCTTGACCCATTAAGTTAGGCCACTATACATGTTATTAGAAGGGATTGCTTGTGTTCACAGACTTTGATTATGCAAATATCGGCAGTCCACTGTAATTACTATTCCTTATTTGAAAGTCCTAATTTAAAGTCTAATCAGAGGGAATGTGAATCCTATTAATAGCTATTTTCTGATGCTAAATTAAAGGAGTATTTAAATGTTTCTCTAAGAACTCTGCACTTGTTCACCTCTTTTTCAATATTTTGCATGTCTAAACTGGTTGGACATCAACTGGACAACTCTTCATCAGTGAACACAGAATATTTAAAAATACAGTTTGATATTCATGAAACTTCATTTCCAACTTTGAAAAGCAATGAACCCACTTATCAATCCCCACTTACAACTCATTAGAACTCCTAATCAGTCATAACGAGATCAATATTGTTGGTTGTGTTCTTATGTTTCTAATAAGTTACACAGTAAACAACATTGGATTGTACTCTGTTGGCAGGGTGGCAGTGTGTTTGGTGTGTGGAGCCAGAAACAGGGACGCCAATTATTCAGGGCACCAATTATGCAAGAACCGCCACTGCTAATGCACAAAATATGATTTGAATTCAACAGGAAAAGGTGGTAGAAGTGATCACTTATATCTACGCTGCAGAAGAAAATCATCTCAAAACAAATATAAAAATATGGAGAGCAAAACTTTTCTCCATGTTTACCAGTGAAAAAAATCTGCTGAAGGGAATAGCACTTTTAATCAATGTTCATTAATTATTGACTTAACATAAATTCTTATATCTTATAGAAAAGTTAGTTTTTCCTTATTTCAAGCAGACAATAAAATCTGCACTAGAAACGAGGCAAAAAACACTAAAATACGAAGCAACACAATTAAAACATGTGAAAACTGGTAACTATTTTTATTTCTTTGGATTCTGCTTATTAACATCTATATTTATCCTGTGTATCCTTATAAAACCTCACTGAAGCAACAGGTCCATATTTTTTCCCGTCCCTCTTTCCCTTTATTTCTCTTTTACGTGAGCAGAGGTCACCTGAGGCGCTGCCCTTCTGCGAGTCTGTGTGTGTTTGTTTCCACAGAGAAGGTACTCAGATGCTTCATTTTCCTACTAAAACTCTGTTCTCATGTTGCAGCTGCTGGATCACACGAGTGTCTCTCTCATTACAAATTAAAGTCCTAATTGAGAACACACAAACACTAACTGGCCCCTTTCGTTCCATTAAGTTACTTCAGAAAGCAGACTGCGTTTTTGTACCGTCCCATTTTTCTCGCCATAATCATCCCTGAAGTTGTAAATCCCCGTAGTAAAGCCGGGTTTTCCTCAGCGCGAGAATAAAGGCTAATGCCGCGCCAATGCAGCTTGGCTGGATCGGTGATGAATTTTGTGGATGGGCAGCTCGACAAAAGCCAAAACCCATCCGCTAAAACTCTGAATGCACCAGAAAATTCAAGTATCTTTTCCGTAGGACGGCATTCTGCCAGTCGTCTAAGCCCGAGCAGCTGTAAAGACGTGGTGAATCCGCAACGGCGCACGTCTTTGTCCTTTGACCAAATAGCCTGCTTGAGTTTTCTCTACATTTTTAGGACAATGCTAAAGATGCTTCACGTTTTGAGTCGGGCCGAACAGCAGGAGACAAAACATCCAACTCCTCCTCTCACTTTCATCTGGATCTCTACCCCCACCTCTCATTTCACTTTCCCTCTCCCTCAACCTTCTTTCATCATGTGAAGAGGGAGGGAAAACCCTCCTGGCCATTTCTACAACCCGGCTACAACCCACCCCCCAAACCTCCCTCCTTCTCTTCTTTTGCCCATCAGGTCCAAAGAGAGCTTCTCAAACAACACCTTGCACCTACACACATACACAACCAGACACATGCACACACAGAGATCCTCTTCACCCCCGCCTCTTTCGCGCGCACACATACTTTCATTTTCTGTGCCCTACACTTCAAACACATGAAAGGATGCTCTGCGGGGACCAAGGCTAAAGGGAGAGTTGGCAGTAAGGAAGAAGAGGAGGAAGAGGAGGAGGGGAAGGGGTGCTGGAGAGGGAGATGTATAGGAAACACGAGGGGCCCAGGGGGAGTTGGGAGGAAGGGGTCACTGGGGGCTTATTTGAGACCAGGTCAATGTCAAGGAGGCCTCGGCGGGACGATTCATGTCAACCTCTTGAGAGACAAAGCATCCATCTCTCTGCCTGTTCCATCGTCTGTCTAACAGCGTCGGTTTCTTATCAAGCTCCACCTGTTAATTAGAGAAGAGGAAGTCTAATAACGTGTCTCGTAAATAAACTAATATACCGTCTTCAGGTATCTTGAGGAAGTCGCCCAGTGTGCCGCCTGGGGCTCCTACAGGATGTGAGGACGCAGACTGCGACTCACTGTGCAGACGTTTTTACCAAAAACTTATCCTCAAGCTCACAGTCGTACACTTCCTATCGAAAGCATTGATACTTTGTAACTTTTCCCCTTTTTGTCACGTTAAAACCACAAACATTAGTGTTTTTTACTGGGATTTTAAGCAGCAAAAGCAACAAAGTGCACGATCGGGAAGTGGAAGGAAAATGACTGATGGTTTTTTAACTTTTTTTTTTGTTTGTTTTTTTACAAATAAGAATCTGAAAAAACAAAAAAAACTGCGTTTTTCTAATATTCGCCAACGAACCTCCGAGGCTTTTACGGAACGGTAGGATTTAAACCGAGATTATATTACACTCAGGTCCACTTTGTTACTAATCAAGTGACTTCTGAACTGATTGCAATCGGTTTTATATGGGGGTATCAAAGTAAAGTCTCAACACGAATGAATGCCACAAATTTTGCATTTCTATTTGTAATCAATTTTAATTTAGCTTCACAATTATGCACTTCTTTGTGGTGGTAGATGACATAAAACCCCAACAGACTGAAGTCTGTAGTTTTATTGTGACAAAATCTCAACAGTTCAAGAAAAGCTTCTTTTTTTCAAAAGTGAAATAAAGGTTTGCAGGACAAAAGATAATGTTTAAAAAATTTCTGTATTCCTAAACTATGGAAGCAAAAGCAGGGAAGTCCCAGAGGGCCTGGATAAAAACTGTCAAGGCTTCTGGGAAAGGAAGCCAGCGATTAGACCAAGCCATAAAACCCTCATAACGTGACGCATTTTCCAAGTAAATCCTCTACGACACAGGGAAAAGGCAATTAAAGCATTTACAGGCCTTCCACTCCAGATCTGCAGCCAGCAATTAAAAATCAGTACGAATTAAATAAAAATTAAAGTAGATTGACAACAATTCGGCCAAAAAAGCAACTGAATTTATGCAGAGCGATAACATTTCATAAAACCTGCGTAATCTGACGGCTGGGTCTTCAGAAGACTTTAAGGAAAATGTTGATGTGTAATGACGGAAAGGTCAGAATCCAAACAAACAAACAAACCAAAAAATGTATTTCCCTCCAACAACTTTACCATTTTCAGGCTTAAACCAATGTATTTTCTGTGGAGACACAAGTAAATCTGTGAAATGCTGGCGGTTTTCTGGTTGTTGAGAGATTTAAGAGGAGTCAGATGGCAGCCAATGAGAGTCCCCAAACCAGCCGTGGCACTGATGCATGTGAGGGCTTGTGGGTGTTGTTAACAGGAGAGAGCCAGGGTGGTCAGAAATCACCCAGAGTGACACTTTGACGCTGGGTGGGCAAGCACTGCAAATAGAAATGTCAGCCGTCTCCGAGAGCCTGGATTTTACCGTGGCAGCAGAGTAGCAGAGCGTACCGCAGGACTCTGAACACAACGCTGCAGACTGAGGTGAAAGAGCTGCACTGCACCTCAGCGGATTGGTTGCAGCTGAACTGGAAATTGCTGTAGAACCTCAATTAAGTTTTGAGTTTCACTTCAAAGTAAAGAAAGGCGGACTAAAAGTTAGTCTACACTGTTTCTGGGAAATGTCGGTATCTGCGGTGTTGGACGTGATGGCGAGGACGATGGCAACCTCAAATCCCCCACCCTCAAAACAACAAAGCAAAAATCCGGGCCCAAAGACTGACCATGGCCAGGAATGCCCATGCTGCTCGCCAGCTGGTAGAGGCGCTGCTGCTGCTCCTCGAAGGATCCCTGCTCACTGAGCGCTGACATCATGCGCCTGTAATGCTCCACGGTGCTCATGTGGCCTTGGCTGCCGCCTGCCTCCACCACGGGACTCTGGGAGTTTTCTGAAAAACAGGAGAGAGTATTCACCAACTGAGTTTCATCAGAAAGTACATGTGGGGTTAAAGAACGAGGACATAACACCAATTTAGTTCTTTGTACTTTTTTAAAATTATTTACCCAAAAATAATAATTCCGAGTCATAAAATGGAAATTATATTCACGTAAATGGCTTTAAATTTAAACCATTGATAAATTTAAAAGACGGATTGTGGATTAAAACATCTGAGCACAATTCAAAATGCACTGAACTCATCTTAAGTGAAGAAGACAATGCCCTTCTGTGGAAACCTTTCCTTTCTTGGCAACCTGCAATGTTTCAGGTTTAAGCTTTCACTAAAGTAGTATAGTCCTTTTAATTTATTGAGATATTTCATTTAAAAATTCCAAACTAGAACAATACAGAGAAATCGGATCTGAAATCGGACTCAAAACTTTGACTGGTGCATCTCAGTTCTTTGTAGATTTTCTTGATATTTTGTTAACATTCTGCTTATTTCTTGTAAGGTAAAAGTGACCAGCATTGCACAGCAACATGTAGGGAGGGGCATGTAGTCCATACAAGTTGATAAAAACTAGTCTGCAGAACTCTCTCCATCATGTTGTTAAAATGAGTTTTTAAAGCACAGTGGATAATTTGTGGGCTTTTATCTAACCCAGCAGTGCCATGGCACCTGTAACTTGGACTGTGTCTATTACATCACCATTTTTGGCTGTATACAGAGACGTATTTCAATGACAAAATCAAACTTGTTCTGTTCTTAAATGTCCGAATAAAGGAGAAAGTGGACGCAGCGAAACTACTGTATGTACATAAAAAAAGTGTTTACAGGCCTGAAACTTTGTACTTTTAGAATTAATTTTAAGCCTGAAGCATTCTTCAGATACAAGCCAGAAATTTATCCATATATTGTTCACTAAGACAGACCGGAAACCTCCTCATATTAAGTTATATACACAGAGTCATAAGCGGAGACTGACCCCATGGTGAACTCTCGGTTTCTCTGCAGAGAGCTCTGCACTTTCCATATCCACGATGCCAGGATTTCAATTCAAAATAAGGAAAGCACAAATAAAACCCATCAGAATAAAATGTATGTGAATGCATCAAAGTGGTGCAGTGTAAATGATTTTGTCTATGATATCCACAGAGCTGTCAGCCCTCATGGTTAATCTCTCACTCTCTGACCTCCCTCCTCCCCCCTTTCTGTCAATAGTAACATGATCTAAGGCGAAGGTGGTGGGGGACTCAAGGGGAGGTGGTTCAGGAGTTAGAAGAAGGAGACAGAAGATGAGGTGGAGGAGGGAGAAGCGGAGGGAAAGCTGGGGTTATTTTTACCACCCTCCTCCTTATTGAAACCTGAGTCTGGCCCCGGGCAGGCGAGCAGGAGTGGCGCTGAGGAGCGGAGGTGGAGGTGCTGAGGGGAGGAAGCAAAACACGCAAGCATCTCTGTCTCCGCCGCCAAGCTCCCGCTAATCCACCCAAGGTCCTAAAGTATATGTGTTTGCATGCGTGTGTGTGTGTGTGAAACTAGTCTGAGCCTGTCTAAAGTTTTTCTTCTCTCTAAACACAGCGGTGGGTGCCGGCTTTGCAGCTGAAAGGAAAACAGACATCATTTACACAGCGGCGTGGCTCCATCCACACGCTGCTCTCTCTCCCTCCCTCCCTCTCTTCAAGTCTATTTCTTCACCTGCATTAGTCATCAAAAGATAGCGTCTGTCGCCAGACTTCAGGGCCAGTACATGCAGCCGGCAAATCCAGTTCATAAACAGGTGTAGCGTCAGGCTTTGGGCGTGAACAGAGCAAAAGGTTAAAACACAACATCCGCATCGCATTTTAAAGGCTCTGATGCAGCAGGATGACCGTGCAAGGTTACTACTTCATCCCCATGTTGTATGTAATGAGAACATAAGAATATTTTACACACTCTCAGAAGGCTAAATAGAATTTTGCCCTATTTCCCTTAAAAACAGGAAGCTCGGCCTCAACCCACATGCACAGCACTACGCAAACAGGCTGCCTCTTAGCCAATAACTAACCCTATGCATCTTTTAGAAGCTGCCTTGTGTCTGAGTAAGACTATAATGGCCAGGAATGAGTGCCTCTTCCCACAGAGGAAGTGGAAGAGGCTCCAGGCAGGACTGCAGCCGGTCACGGGTCACCCAGTGGGCAGAGGTCAGAAGGAGGACCCAACAGGACCTCAAAGTGCTCCTATATGTGCCTTCAACAGATCCCATCTTGCACAAAAACCATCAGAGAGGGTTTGTGTGGGGTGCTTGTCTGATAGGACTGACTGTGTGGCGAGCTGCTGTATAATGCATCAGCTGAGAGGTCTTCCTCAAGTGAACAGGGACGGCGCACGCCGGGCGGCTAGTTTCACACTACACAAGGAGGGAATATGAATAATAGAGTGCAGCGGTGGGACTGCACTCTATTAGTTTAACCCAGGTGAGACGGCTGTTATTGCTGAGCTATTTTAAACCAGCACCAAAACATGGCACCATAAAGCAGCTCGATTGTCTTTGGTGGGAAGTTTCAGGCTGAGTGGTGTTTGAAAATGTTACATTAGTTTCAGGAGTTCAACACTCCAAAAAAAGAGTAACTTATTGAAATCACCGGAGGCAAAAAAAATAATAATGAAGAATATTCAAAATGCTCAAAATTAAACTTCAAGTGCGACCTCACAGCAACATTCACTGACTTGGAGAAGATTAAGAAGGAAACAAAAACAGAGGACCAAGAAATAAGAGGGTGGCTGGAATCAGGTGATTTTATGCTTGACCAAGATTGGCTGGTCATAAAAAAATAAAAAATAAAAAATCTTTTTCCAAACGATGAATCAAATTAGAATTAATTTATTGTCATTGTGAAAGAAAGCGCAACAAAATTTAAATGCCATAAGCTCTAACAACTTATTCTGACAACACTCTTGGACTGTGGAGATTTTTCCTGCAAGTTTCAGTTAGTTGTTCTCAGTATCGATAAGGTGGAGGCCAGAGGAAGAACAAAAAGAGAACAAAGCTGGTAGAAAGTGAACGACTTTCAGCAGATTGCAGGAAGGATGAATCTGTTGGAGCAAAGCTGTGGTTTTAGCATTTATAGCAGGGAGGAGTGTTTGGTAATTTGTTAATGTCCACTGATATGAGGCGCTAAAGAGGTTGTCAACTATCATAATATTGTCTTTGTTTTGAAATAGTAGTAAAATCCTGTTTAACTGCAGAGTGATGAAGTATCTTGAGATACTTAAGTAGGCTCAAGTATCTTATAAACAATAAAAACATGCATTATCTAACAGTAAATCAGAGCTTTTTGTCTAAAATATTTGGTTGGAAACATCTGCTCTTTATTTTGAAATGCAAGAAATAAATGTTTTCACATTTGTTGTAATGCTTAAAAAAGTAAAGAAACTTTGATTTATCTTGTAGAGGAGTAAATAAAATATACAGTAATAAGAAATGACTCTGTTTCACATTTAGATGTGGAAATGAATAACTTTTTGACTTTAAACTGTTTTTGAGGAAATAAATTTTCCTATACTATATTTTCTATAATATTATTACTTTCATTTAAAGATAAGCAATAGACAAAGTCAGTATTTAGCTGTAATGAATAGTTTTTAATGGAAATTACAATGATCTTATATTGTCAGGGGTCAGAGTTTTACAAAATCTGTGATTGGTGGAGTTAATGAAATATTGATCATGATGCTTTTACATGTTGCTTTTCATACAAAGTGGCCTTCCTTTTTTATTAGGAAGAAAAATCAAACAATAAACTTCCTCTATGTAACTTATAACTCTCTTGACTTGATAGCTCTCCTAGATTTATTTATACTTGACACTTTTCAATTTAGTTTTTCCTTCATTTTGCTATATTGTTCTGTCTTCCATCACAAATGATATTAAACTTGTATGTTACACGAAAAGGACCCCATTTACCTTTGTTGTTATGACATGTGAATCTTACCTTTTGGAGAGACACTGCGTGATTTCTTGCTATCAGAGGGACAATCGCTGCTGCTGTTGGGAGAGAAGCTTCTCCTTTTGCCCAGGAGGTCGTCTGCGAATGAAAGACAGGAGAAGTCAGAAACAGAAAGACAAAAGCTCGGCCTCGATGCTGAGACTGTGCTCTGTTGTGTACCTGCATACATGGCTGCTGTTGTGGAAATGCAAAGGAGAAAGTGATGGTTGGAAAGAAAGAGAAACGAAGGAGGTGAAGCAAAGCTCCGGGCAGCTGGAGAAGTGCCTGTTCTGTCAGTGATGAGGAGGAAGCCTGCACCGCTCAGGATGACAGATCTCTCCAGGTAATTCACATGTGTGCTGCTCTGTTTGAGGCGGGTGCAAGGGCTTCGTTTTCCTGCAATTTCTCCAAAAATTTCTATCCATCAGTATAAACTGAACTGCTATCAGAGCTACCCTCTCCTCCTCGTCTTTCTCCAGATGTTGGAGCAAAAGTCTGTGGCCTCACTAAAGTGCGCTGCATCATCTCTCTTTTCTCCCTCTGAAGTTTTTGACAGGTGACGTTATGGCCGAATCATGTATTTTTACACTGCCTCGCTTACTCTCCCGTGATGAATGCTCATTTCTCCGCCTGCGTCAGTTTTCCTCTTCTCCCTTCCGGACGTGTCGGAGCCCTGCTCCCGTCAGGAGCTTTTCGTCTCTCCTCCCATTAACACTCGCTTCTTCCCCTCTGTTGTCCCCCCCGCCACCAAAGAGGAGCATCTAGTGTACAATTACAGAACCTCCTCACCGCCGTCTCCTCCTCCCCTCTCATCTTCCTCTCTTCCTTCCCGCCCCATCCTCCTCAACCCCCCCAAAACACGCCTCAAATCAATATGGGCCTAATCAACGGAGGGAGGGGATGCAGAGCACACTGCGCTCAGCGTCGGCAGGAAGGAAAGAGCCGTTTGTCACTGCTCCCTCGGTCTTCTTTATTTCTGGTGCACCTCTCGTTTTTTTTTTCTTCTTCTTCTTTTTTTTCCTCCCAACTATTCTGTTTCTTCCTGCACAAACGCAGCCAAGCCACGACAGCAACTGCTTCTCCTCTTTCTCACCTCTCGGTGCATATTTTTAGGGATGGAGGGGCGGAGGAGATGGGGGGTGGTTTTTCCGCCCTCGAGGAGAATGATTCCTCTCGCTCGCGCCTTCTCTACAAAGCAATTTTTCATCATTTGCACAGCATGTGCAAACAGCATGCAAATATAAAAATAAAAAACGGAGTTACAAAAAAGAAAAAAGAAATAAATACAAACAACATATTTTTGTCGCAAAGCCGAAGCCGGCTCAGTTTGATATTTAAGGACCACGTTGGCTGTCAGAGTCGTCTACCTTCGAGTAAGAAGAACTTCATTAGCCGTGTCGAGTCGCCATCTTGAAATGTGTTGTTTTAAATACAGTTTGAAGCATTTATTTTCATGTTAATTCATAAAAAGTGGTGCTTATGCATTTAAATATTGAGAATTAGAATCACAATCAACTTTATTTGCTGAATTTACACCGCAAGCAAGGAATTTTACTTTGGTGCCACTTTATTCTCAATGGCGACTTCTGAAATATGACCATCTTAAAGTAAGTCCGTTTTTATCTTGACAAAGATTGAGTTTATCCACATGGGTTTAAATCAAAATGTCTAACCAGGGAGTGATAAATTTATCGTACCAGCAGTTTTCAAAATCTTTGAAACGTTATAAACAACACGTCTTTTCCCTTTGGTGAAAATGGTGGACCATTCTGATATTTTTTAACCCAACACAGATTTAGAAGATGGTCCATGTTCAATGTTCTATACATAATATCTAAAGCTCCTTTAACTTCAGAATGTTTTTTTTCATTTAATGCTCTTCAAAATGCCTCAGTGCAGAAAATAAACATGTAAAGAAATAAGTATCAAACTTCCTCATAAACAATGTAGCTAAACTCCCATCCATGTTATAAACACTAAAGACATAATGTAATTTTCAGACTGTAAGACGCTACTTTTATATGAGCTTTGAACACTGACTTGTTTTCATGCAGCTTTTTCTCACACTTTTTGCACCTATGTAGGATATTACCAAAAGGCATTTGATATTTTGGGAACTATTAACCATCATTATCATTAGAGCTATTTATATGCAAGTATGTAACATCTCACTTTTCAAAAAAAAAAAAAAAAAAAAAAAAAATCAAAGCTACTTAATGAGGTATATCCAAGTCTTTGATTGCAGTATGTGTTTGTCTGGATGATATTGATTGGGAACCTAAGCTGCTATAAGCTGTCTCTCATCCTGTTGGCGCATGCAAAATGTTTTTAATGTTGGCTTAAGCATGAAAAAATAGAGTCCATTTTGTTGAACATTGGAAGGAAAAGGTGAAAATTTCTTGGTATGTCACCGATTTGAAGATGAGTAAATCTTCGTCATTGCAGACAGAGTGTCAGTCTAGCGCAGCATGAAATTAATCCCGATAAGTCGGTGTGGGGTATATTTTCATAGCACTTCCGCAAACCACTTTGCGCTGCCATCTGCGTTAGATATTCATTGCGTTTCTATGTTCTGCTGGAAACTTGGAATTTGGACAAAAGGTGAATGTATGTCTAACTTAATAAAGACAAATATTTACGCTTCACAGTCTCTTTTGAAACAGAAGTCAAAGACATAAAATATTAGGTAAATGATGTTAAAAGGCAGTAGCACAGCAGCACAGCTTGTCACATTGCAGGATTACAAATTTTCAAAAAACAATCCCTGACATTTTTTGCTGAGCTTATATCAACCTGTAATTTTCTGCTGCTTCACAGCTACACAACATAATGTGTTTGTGGTGTTATTGTAGTTTTCTGTTTTCTTTTAGAATATAAATACCAATAAAAATGTTAAGTTGGTGAGAACACCAACTTAAAATGTTAAGTTGGTGTTAAGTTGGTTAACACCAATATGGGCCTAATCAACGGAGGGAGGTTTGAATAATCAACAAAAAAGGGGGAAGAGGAAAAGACTTAGCTGGTAATTTCTAACGTGCAAGACCACGTATTCACTCACTTAATGCATGTGTCAACCCTTTTATCTGTGATCTACTTTCATGATCTCTCAAGTTTTTTTTTTTTTTTTTTTACATTTTCAAACAATGTACTGCTTTTGTGTTCACAAACAGAGAAAAAAAATAAATTGCTGATGGTCTCCATCTATCGTATTAGTCTCCATTAGTTAAACCTCTTCTTCCAAGCAGGCACACACTCACATCCACATCCAGAGCCTCTCATGATCAAACACACAAAAGTCGAGGCGTCTCTTGAGCCGACCTCACTCAAGACGGCGCGTCTCCTGAGCAAGCGCCCGAGGGCCAGAGATTTGAGGGCGGAAAGCTTTTAAAGCCAATTAAATGGGGCTTCTTAGAGCACCGGTGCTCCCTTTTAATGCCAAACCGAGAGCTATGCAAGCAACTATACAAACCATTTTACCCCCAATGACACTGCTTAGAGTTAAGTTTCCAACTCTGTGCCTTTTTCCAATTTCCTAAATTTTATGGGGGAATTACTGGTTGTAGAGTGAGGAGCTCTGTTTCAGCTTCAAACCTGTAATTTTCACTGTCAAAATACGCAAATTATTAAGTCCAAGACCATTATCTTACTGCTAATAACAGTCTAAATGGTAACTTTTCAGGGCATGTTTTAACTTTTGAGTCAGTGGGTTATTTGCATTCCTCTATATTCACTCGGTGAAGGACAGTTTGATCAGGAAAGGAGGAAAAGGCGTTTTAACTTTCATGTGACAGAGCAAATCTAAGGGCAAAAGGAGCAATTCACCCTCCTTTTTTCCCTGTTTCCTCCTCTCCTTCAAACGTCAGTCGCCCTCCTTTCTTCTCTTTGTCCCATAGAGCTTGTTGACAGTGCAGACAGCCAGACTCCTTAATTCCTCTCTTACTCTGTTAATCTGTCATCTTTATCAGGCCGGGGAGGAGGGAGAGCAGGAGAGTGGACCGCGAGGAGCCGGGGAGCAGCGGGGCGGGGTGTGACAGGTGGGGACGTGGGGTGGGCCGCAGCCACAGCCCCCCGATCAATCTCCACATTACAGCTGACAGAATGGTGCTAATAACTTATTGATCCCCCTCCGTGCGCCGGGGCCTCCGCCGGCCCTGAAAGCCCTGCCATTGATTGGCTTACGGGCCGATGCAGCTGGGAGAGGGAGCGGCGGGAGAGCAGGGGAGGGAGGCGATGGAGGCGCCTCTGATCATGCTGAGAGGAGGATGCGCTGCCACCAACATGTGCAAGTCAAACAGCAAAAGGCACTTTTTTTCATGCTCAAATTCAATGCTTTCCCAGACTCAAATTTCAAGCGAGGGAGAGTGAGTGAGGATGTGAGTGATAGATGGATGGACAGATAGACAAACATTTGCTTGGTCAGCAAATGTTTGAATTCTGATAATAATTACACTTCACAGCCTGATGAAGCCACTTGAAGCTCTTAGTGATGATGCAACAAACTTGAAGAATACACTATTTAAAACCAGGAAAACACATTATGCTTGGACATATTTCTGTTAGAATCATTCTGACTTCTGATTTCAGAAATCTGTCACCTGCAATTTTATTTTGACAGAGCATGAGATTCTAATTATTTACATGATCAAATAACGTGCTTTATCTCCACACAATCCTAAATCAATATGCATCTTAAAGCTTTCGGATTAGTTTTTAATTTTAAGTTCTTTGTAGGTCGAAGATGAGGCACAATGCGATGTTTGTTGCTAAAATCACTCATGACTTTTGAGAAGATCACATTAACAGGTTTTTGTTGCTATGCTGCCATGAATCTGTTTGTGCTCTATTTGTTTTTGTTTATTACTTGTAGTATGTCTTTAAGCTGGTGTTCTCGGTGTAAATGGTCTTATTTGCATGCACTTAAATTGTAGATTATTTTACAGACTGATGGGTAACAATGGCACACTTTCTGGATGTTTTTTATGTTCTGGATGGTAATAAACTTGCTACTCAATTCAACATGTCCCTCAACCAACAGAAAGCATTTTCCTGCTCTTTTTAAGAGTTTAGTAAAAGTTATGTACGAGCGGAGATGTCTTTGTGATTCTTGCATGTTTTGCTGTATTTAAAGCGAGTACCGCTGTCAAATAACTTGATGCACTCTGGGTTTTTTCTCTTTATGTTTTGCAACCCTTTGCGAAAAAACTGTCTGATTAAAATTGTATTTTGCAGTTGGGATTGTTAAGAAAAACTAAACGGGGCACAAGTCAGAAAAAGACTGATTGGTGGATCCTTAATTGCCACAAATTCAACTTCATCTGCACATGGTGAACATCAAACATACAACAAAGCGCTAATGAAACCAATATGGCGGATGCCCTGGTTCATCTTGTACCAAAAACTGGAACACATATCTATTTGCTTTGTGTTAAGTTCAGATGTTTTTCTTAGATTAAACAGAAGCTTTCAGGCATAAAAATTTTTTAAATAGACATTTTATGAAACTATTATCAATATATTGCTTTCAGGTGAATTTATATGTTTATATCGGAACAGTTAAAACATCCTATACAAATACACCTGCTTTTGCCTACTTTTAAAAACTTGCATCATTTTGACATGTTTGCCTTGAAAACATGCTAAACGACAAAAATAACTAAATATCTGATCATAGTTTATCGATTTCATTCTTAGTTTAATCGTAACAGCATTTTTCTGTCCCTTTTATTCATGGCCGCTGCATACATACTTACATAAAACTCATAAACCTCACTCGTCATTACAGTGACACAAAGTTTTTAAAGCATCTTGAACCAAGAATGTGGCAGAAATTATTTAGCTCTTCTAAATGAAGAATTAATTTCACAACTTTGTATTTATATCATCTTTAGATAAATCATCTGTAAGTAATGGGCTTTTTAATATAGCAGTGCACTAACACCTCTGTTAAGCAGTTTAATCTTTATAACCCCGTTTCCTGTGTGTTTTAGTAAGATCAGGTTAAACATCCCCGCTGATCCTAGCATGTCTGCTTTGATGAAAAAGTTCCTTTCTATGCTGCACAAACAATAACTTGCCAGGAGGACTTTCAAAGCAATCCCACTTACAATTAAGTAAGTCTGTGATGAACACGGCAAGCTGGAGATTCACACGCGAGCTAACACCTAAAAACTGTGCAGGGAAAGGTGCGCATGCACTAACACACACACACACAAAAATGTGCCTCAAACCGCTGCTGCAAACCCCATCCACACACACACGCACACGCACACACACACACACACGCACGCACAAGCACACACACCAACAGGCTGTAACTACATCTGGGAGCCTGATCGTGCAGAGTGAGGGGGAGAGAGCGAATGGCGGCCCGAAAACACCTTATCTGCCTGTTTGAGTCTCTGGTCTGACCGCAGAGCCACAGTTTACAGTCTCCACAGGCAGCCAGACTCTCAACGTCGGCGCCCTGCTCCCTCCACCGCCTCCCCTCCCTCTCTCCGCTCCTCCACCTCTTTCCGACTTCTGTCTGAATAGCCAGTGGCTGTGGAGGCAGAGAGCGGAGGATGGAGCATGGAAGAGAAGGAGGGAGGCAGCCCTCCTGTCTGTCCCTCAGATTTAATTAATGGCCCACTCCGGCTCAGAGACAACCCAGCAAGCCTGCTTCCCTTTGCTCCTGACCTCTGACACACATGCGCACACGCACACACTGAACCTTTCTCCACCATTGTTACAGCTCTCCCTCCTCACGAACCACCGCCTCACTCATCAGCTTTCTTTTTCTCTTGATTTCCAAACGTTTCTTCCATCGGTATCCTCTCTCACTGTTGCGGAGTTTTAACCTGTTCTTCACAGTGCGAACACTTCAGGTAGAGAATGTCACAGACTGGGACAGACTGGGTGCACACAATTTGATAGCAGGAAGCTGGTTTTAATATCTCATCTTTCGCTTGTACTTCTCACACATCTCGCCCATCTGTGTTTGGCTGCAGCTTGTGTTGACGGTGCGTAGGCATGTCTTTATGGCTACATGTTGGTCGTGTTTTAGAAAAATTTGCGTCTAATTTCACTGGCAGACAGAATTAAAGCCAGCGGCTGATCGGATTGGACTTGTTTACAGACACAAATCGAGCTGCTCAGCCTGCCTGTTAAATCTCCCTTTAATGCTCAAACAGGCAGATTTTAGGGTCTTGTCATAGGGCGTGCTGCACTAACACCGTCCTCACATTTACCTCAACCTACTTTTTTCCTCCTTCATTAGAAAAAACAAAAAATCTGTTTCAGGGTTTAAAAATCTCCATTAGCTGATTAGGACAGATTTTTGGGAGGGGGGGAGAAATCTGTCCCAAACGGGGGTCTAAGTCTCTGCTTAAGCTGGTTGTGGCACAGTCTGATAGCCTCCTCCTTCTAACAGCTCCACCTGATATCACAGGCACCGTATGGTCAATTAATCCGGCAGACAGAGGAGGAGAGCGCGCAGGGAGAGGTGTCAGCTCGGGGTGATTACGCCACTTGCTGAGCCTCTAGCTCGTGGGGTCAAGATGGAGAGGGTCGAACTACGGATAGACTTAAAGGAAATGTATTGGCTCCATCATGGCATCAGAATTGATTGGCTGATCTAAAGTTTGTTGGAATAGATAATTACATGTTTTTTTGTTTTTTTTTAATGTTGCCAGACTGGTTCAATTTAAGAGGTTTATTGAATCTACAGGCCTGACAGGGAGCGGGCCAGGTTGTGGCCACTGAAATGAACCCCGTTTTTCTAAAAAGTAACTACTGTTTTCAGAGTTAATTCATAGTTTGCCAATGGGGATTATTACTTTTTCACACAGGTACAGGTTGGTTGGGATGACATTTCTGCTCTTCGATATTGAAATATATAGTGTTGTAAAAACATCGGGCACATTAAATGTTTATAGATGTAACTTTGAAACAATATTTACAAATAATAAATAATTTTTACATACAAATAGTAAAAATTATTTTAGTAATTGGTTATTCCATTAATTGTTATGACAATTAATGAGACTTTAAAAAACGGCACATTCTGCAGATGTTTTGTTAAACCACTTAATAATTTTATATCACATTAGAAATCCATTAAAAAAGATGCAGCTAAATGACATTTTTTAAAAAGAAAAACCATTCCTCCAAGTATGTTGTTATTTTTTTCAGCAGATTGCCTCTTTTTGAGTCTGTTAACGATCAATCATTACTAAATCAGTTGACGAATGTTTTAATAATCGATTCATCGCGATTGATCCAATTAATCATTTCAGCCCTACATACAAAACACAATCCTTACCAGTGAGTTTTGTAACTCTAGTCAAAATGCGACAGTGACCGCCGACACGGTGGTGAGCTCCGTTCGAGGAACAATGACCAATGAATAACCTCAAACTGTAATTAAATACAGTCTGTGTCCTATGAGTAAGCTGTAAGAAAGGCTATTAGCCTAATACATGCACACCATGGTTCCTGGGCTCACATGAAACCAGATTAAAAGCAAAAAAAAGCTATTTATTCAGAAGTCATTTAAAACAGGGGGTTTAACATGAAATCCTGGGGCGCGGCAGAGAATCTGGGAAGAACATTAGGCGATCAACTTAAGAGCGACCTTTAGGAAGGAGTAATAAGCTTACCGTCAGTTCCCTCAGCTGAACAAATCAGCGTTAATTACAGAAAATGGAGCATGTACATGTGCAACAGGAGTTATGAAAGGTGGCGTGTATCATCAAGCTGAACGCGAAGGGAGAGAGGAAGGAGACAGGAGAGAAGGACGATTGTGGGTTTCCTACCTGTGTGTCGAGTACTGGTGCTGTGGTCAGAGGCTGACTGCTCCTCGGGCATACCGTGTTGTCTGGTGTGGTGCAGGTTGGAGATAATTGTAGAGAGGTCGCCGTCCCGACTGGAACAAACACACACAGGAAGGGACAGCGCACTGAGAAAGGAGCTACAAACTTAGCAAAACAAACCAAAAAAACATGCTCAAGAGAAATCCTCGACTCAGATAGAGCGGCGCTCAGCTAAACACAGACTCAGCTGCTACAGGTGGCCGTCGTGTCGGCCGCCTCTTAGCTCTGAGGTCTGTAATACACTCTGACAGACTACCGTATCCAGCACTTTCAGCTCTCATCCCTGCTCATCTTACTCACTAAGATGTATTAATGAACATATTCAAAACCCATAAGTAGTTTAGCAGCTTAAAACCTTAATATGGCTCTTTTTATACCGTAGTTACTGATGGCCGCTTCTCAGAAATATGGTAACTACATACTGTGAAAAGTTGTCTTAATATTAATATATCCCATCAAATGGCAGTGTCAAACCTATGGCCTTCACTGTTATATTTAGTAATTGATAATGTTTGGCACAAAAAAAACGACACAATCTTAGCTTAAGGTTATACCTCAACCTGAACATGAGGTTCCTCGGAACCAAAGGAGTCCGAAAGCACCATGTTGTGTCCTTCTTCACCAGAAGTAGGATTAGGAGAACGGTTTGCAGGTCAGACCTTCATTTGATTGAGATGTGTCCTTCCAAATTGTCTATTTGCCGTTTTTCTAAACTCCTCCTCACACAACTGTGACATGGAGGCGTTTCGTTTGCAGTCTGATTGCCATCCTGATTGCATTAAAATGAAATAATCACAGGAAATAGATGCTTAGCATTTGAGGGGCGTATGGCAGCACCAGAATATGAATTGTGTTGTGGCAAACAATCTCTATGGAAGCTGAATGAACCCGGGTTTAAGGTTTCAAATATAATTTACTGACATGGTCAGTGCCATTAACAACTGTTCAACCCTTCAAACCTTTTCACATATTTCATGATACAACTACAAACTTAAATTTGTTCCATGTGGTTTTATGTGATAGACCAAAACCACAATATTGCATCATTCTAAATAAAATTAATTAATGTCAAAGGAAATAATTTGTAAAGTTTTCACAAGATTTTTAAATATGCATTATTCCTGTGTGTTCACCCTCTTTTACTCTGACACCCAAAATGAAACAAGATGTTTTTAAAAGTCATCATCTGCATGTAATTTTTTCATCCCGTTAGAAATGCAATTTAATTGGCGATACCAGGCTAAACTTGAAAATTGATGTTTACCAGGGGTCCATGATTTCAGCCAAGACTTTCCTTTTTGAAACTATTAATCAAACCTGCAGTGAAAATATCAATTATCCCAAGTTTCCTGAAAACTGTCTAGCTTTATCTGTGAGTTTTAGCATCTCAGCTACTAAAGATGGTGTTACTATCTATTGTTAGTGGCATTTGGAGCCCATCCACGGGGCAAAGTACATTATTAACACATAACATTTGAACGATCCTACCAAATATCCCGTCTGAGAAGTCAATTACAATACACTGGTAATGTTTTGCACACTTATGACCGTGATTCAATAAATATTGTGCAGCTCTAATGTTCTCAAGTGATCTCCAAGGTGGTGCTACAAAGTATTGACTCTGGGGGACACAAAAATATTTGAAAACAAGACATTATTTTCCTTCCACTTAACAACTGCACGACTGTGTTGATCTGTCTCTAAAGATTCAGACAAAACCTTGACGTTTATGGTTTTAAGAAGATCAAATCAGGAACATTTCAATGGGTATCAATGCTTTTGCAAGCCAATGTGCTCCTACATGTTAGACTGCAATGTCACATTTTGTTGTTTCAGTTAATAAACGTTGCGCTGAATTTAAACTTCGCATATCAGCAGCATCCACTGATTCAAAACAAAAATTTAATTTCACTTGAATGGTCTCCTCACCGAAATCCTCTTTGAAGTAGATTTTGGTACGACACGGTAAGCACAGTTTAACGGGGAAGAAGCGGTGAATGGTTCTTAGCTGCCACCACCGTGACGAGGCCACACTGTTTGCGGCTGCTGGGTTTGGGTTTTTTACAGTCCCATGATTACAGGTTCCTGCTGTAATGTCAGGCTTTTGGTCGCCAGGCTGTTTTCCACACACTAACAGTAAAGCTGAAGGGTAGTACTGAGGGCGTCACGCTGGCCTCACCAGTCACCTCTCAGTCACAGAAAGCCGGTGACTCAGAAAACAGCCCCAGACAAAACAGCCCCCTTCGGTTGCTAGGCAGGAAGACGCTTGATTGGACTTTGACTTCAGACTTTTTCGACTAATTACAGACTTCATTTTTAGGGTGTAGCTTGCTAAAATTGGTAGCTATCTGTGTCTGAGAGCCCCGTGATTTTCTTCAAACGGAGAACGAGAAACAAAGAAGGTTTGTTAAAACTCGTACAACAAGGGAGTCCAGCAACAAAACACAACCTCCACAAACACTACGATGCACCAGCCTAAGACACTGCAGCCAAGTCAATCAGTCAGTTAGCTGCTTTATAACACCACCCTCTGTCCATCATTTAAAGTGATCATGGTAATACCATCCTGAACTTCTCAGAGAGGTGACAAGGTTATTATCCCATGGCGAAGTGGCTCCTCTAAGCCATGAACGCCAAGGACATTGTTAGTTAGGTAATTAGTGCACTTCTCTTGAGCTGTCCCGCCTCAGCTTGGGCTAATGAGGGCTTAGCCCTATCCCCACCCACCACTGCCTTCCCTCCACCATTCCTGTGGGTGGTGACAAGGTCATACTCAACTCATGGAAGATGGAGAGGGGGCTGGGGATGCGGTTTAAAACCCAGCCACCTGAGTCAGCACTCCCTAAGGAGCTTCTGAGGCCACGGTAAACTGGGAAGGACGGGGGCGGCGGAGAGGATAGACGGGGTTATGTGGAGGCTATTGGACCCGGTGGCTAAGTAGGACATGAGCCGCCTCCTTATCACCTAGGCGCATGCCGTAGACAATCATCTCATCCTCCGCTCATCCCTAAACTGGTCAATACGGGCCCTTCAGCGGTGCACACAGAGCAGACCCGGTGACCCCAGAGACAGAGGGACGAACTCAAAAATCTGTCCTGGATTTAACTGGTGTTCAACATCACTGATCATAGCAAAACCCAGGATGATTCGATCTGTCATCCTAATACCTTTGAAATCTGTGCTGGTATATAACAGACTGATTTATATATCCCCCCCACAGGGGGTAGAGTACATCTTGAATAGATTGCTAGTACGACACAGGGAAACACAGAGCTAAATTCACCCATAAGGGCAATTAAAAGCCCTTTGGTGCTGAACTTGCATGGTTTTGAACTGTGAAAGGAAGCTGGAGTACCCAGAGACAACAACCATGCACTTAGAGAACAGTCCACCTAAACATCAGGCCTTGGTGATGTAAGACAACAGTGCTAACACCATGCCACACCAAGCTCCAGTTAATAAAAGGTAAAGTCTGAACACTGACTTTGTGGTCAAAGTATGTATTAAGTGCTACATTTACATATAAGTGCATTAAAAAAGCAAATATTTTTAATACTCTTTAATGAAGATAATGCAACAAAAATGTGGCAAAAAAAAAATCAAAACAAAATCTTTTTCATAAATTTTTGAATTGTTTGCAAATCTCTCCCATTAAAATGCATCAAATGAATCAACTACTTTCTTGGAGTTTAATGTCCGCAAACTCAGTAGAAACTGAAAAAAATGTCAGTACAACTGGACAGACATTTTAGAGGACGTGGAAATGACACTCTTAAAAATGAACTCTTTGTCTCTGCCTCTGGAAAGTCCAATAGGGACAACATTGCTGATTCCACCATCAGTACACTTTATGACCATTATATCTTTGAAAATGCTGCAAGGAAAAATTCAGTTTCATTTTGGATTGATGACAAATTTATCAAAACAAAACTGGCACTACATCCACATCGAAAGCTGTCCCTTGGAATATTTGATGAGCTCGGATTATTTTTCTAAGCGTCAAGTAATGAGAACTTTGCTTCATTTTTCTGCTTCACCAACTCCTCAGCCATTTTCCTGCTTTCAGATCACATCAATATTTTTGGCTGATGTTACATCCTGCTTCGCTTGTCTGTTTTATCTTTGTTTTCACACTTGATCATTTTTGGTCAATAATCAACTTGACTTTTGTGGAAAACATATCTAACGTTCATAAAGTTCTTCGATTTTACAAATGCAATTCATCCTGTTTTCTTAACAAGTGAGACCGGTCGCATTATGGACATTAAAGCAGTGAGCGAAAACAGAGAATTGGGGAGAAAACAGGGCAACATTAAAGCAAATTCTTTTTCTTATAAATGGATGTGCTTCCCTCAGCGTGTACTTCCCTAAAGTACACGCTGCAATTTAAACCAGCCCAAGCAACATAAAAAGCCTCTTCCACTCACATTAGGAGTCAGCTCAGTATAAATGCACAGTAGTGCCCCACTGTGGCATTGGCACATGAAGCTGAGGCAGCAGAGCTGGAGGTCACAGTGTGAGCTGGCAGAAGCTGGCAGCCCGGCACCCTGACGCCATGTCTCACACCAACGCTGGGAAGGCGCTGACAGTCAGACAGCAGGGATGTGAGGGTGTGCGAGGAGAAAGGGAAGCGAAGGAGACAGAGAAGCGGGGTTGTGAGTGCTGCATAACATCTGGTGCTTACAGACAACAGCCGGAGTGTGCAGGCTGCTCCAACCGGTGCAGGTGGCCCAGCAGCAACACTCGAATATAGCCAGACGAGATGCGATATTCACCAAGCAGAGCACAGACAGGCTAACTTCTTAGCTGAAACACAACAAAGTGTCTAAAGCGGGACGCATTCTGTTTCTTTTCGGTGGCTTCATTCATTTAATTCTTTTTGATAGTTCGGCTGGTTCCTGTTAGTGAATTTGTTCGCACGGAGTCACGCTCCTCTCCATTGAATCAAGCAGGATTCAACTGTGAGCAGACACGGTAATGAATAAATACAGAAATAGATACATAAATAAGTAAGAGTAGCCTAGCTAGACTTCTCCCAGTTGTTCCTCAGCTGTACAGCCTGACATGAGATCGATAAAGCAGCCAAGAGCGGGAAAAAAAAGAAAAAATACATTGAAACGAAATATACCGCAATGCTGCCTTGCTGCACTGCACGGACTTGTCTGAAGTTCCTCACACTCTGATTTCTGGAGTGATATATATTTTACAAGCTGCCTTTTTAATATGTTTTTAATAATATTGAGAGATATTCATGTTTCAAGCAACATTTGATCCTTCATGCTTCCTCAAAACTCCAGCTTTCCCTGATTTAGTATAATGTTAAGAGGATATTTTAAATAATAACTTGTTTACTTCACAGCTAGAGAAGATAAACTTTCAGGCTGCAGTGACAATGCAAACATTATTTTTCAGTAAAAATATAAAAAATTATACAGTTCTTTGCTGAAATGATGAATGTTTAGCTGTTAGCCGACACCCGATAAGCAGCTAAGATCTGTTGACTGAGTTTCCATGGCAAACGCATGCAAACAAGGCCAACACGTTTCAAAGTGGAAAGCTCAGCTAAAAAGCTATAAAAGCTCCGAGCTCTCTAATTAGCGCTTCAGGGGCAGAGCCATTTCCAGTAATATCACGCTGTTCGTGACCTCTGACTGGCATAAGGTAATGACACGGCTGTTCGATAAATCTGGAGGACAAAATGTCAAACCCGTCACGCACAGAAAGTACACTATCCATTCATTTCTCTTAATTTTCTTTTCTTTTAGAGGAGTAGGAGTCCATGAAAAGATCTGATTTTGTGCAGAGAAGCTACGATGTTCTCAGAAGTGACACCTCCCTCCTTCTGCCCTGCGGAGGTCCTGACAAAGTATTCACACAGCCTGACCCGTTTCGAACTTTGTCTCATTACAACCTCAACTGAGTTTATTGTGAATGTGATTGTCTTGAAGGACAATCTCACACAGCCTAAATGTTTTATTTCCAATCAAAATCTGAAAAGAGCGCCATACATTTATACTGAGCTCAAAGGGTTGATGTTTTGTAGAACCATGTTTCACAAAAAAAAAGCTGCAAGGGCTGCAAGTCATAGAGCATCTCTGAACATCAATATCTGAATCTTGCCAGACTCAAAAATTTGGCAAGATTTGGTTGGAAATCTGGACTTTGACTGGACCACGCAAATGCATGAGCATGCTTTGATCTAAACCATTCACTGAGGCTCCTGCTCTATGTTTACCATTATTTTCAGGTGGAAAGTGATTCTCTATCCCAGTCTGAAGTGTTTTGCAACCTCAAACTGATCCCCAAATAGACTCTGACCATATTTCCTGTTTCTGTCCAGAAAAAAAAAAAAGCATGATACTGCTACCACCATGGATCTCTTAGTTTTTGGTCTTTTTTGGTACATATTGTGGCAAGTTGGAAACAAAACTTCATAAGGCTTTCTTCTTGCCACCCTTCCATAAAAGTCAGATTGGTAAATAGCACAAGTAGTAGTTGGTAGATTCCCTGATCTATGATAGAGAGACATTATTGGGATGCAACATAGTGGTCTCTCACATGAAACCCCAATGAAACTCCCAGAGTTTCTGGTTGTAATTTAACAAAATTACAACCAGAATTTTCTTGATTTTTTTTATTTAATTATCTGGTGGTTTCTATCGCTGAAGATGATGAAACAAATTTATTCAAGAACAAGTGAACCAAATCTAAAAAATAAAAAAAGAAATTGATAAAATCTGTAAAAAATCTGTGAAAGGAGGACAGACTGGCAGAACCTTTTTCAAAACACATTTCTGACTGATCTAAATGCCTCTTTATGCTAATTAACCAGAAAAGTCAACACTGCAAGTTAGCGCTCACGCTAACTTTATTAAAAACAGGAGCAGAGGGAGAGCGCTGGAGCAGCACAAAATATCCGTTTCTCAGATAGGAGCAGAAAATTGCCATGACATATTTGATGTATGTATTAGAATACAGTAATAGTAGACAAGTTGTTACAGCTGAGTGGGTGTGACAGACCTCCCGTCAGCCCCGATGATGTGAGGGAGAGACAGCACAGATACACTGACACATGTACACAGAGGCCCTGTATTTTTCACATCCATTGACCAAATCCAATTTGTTAAGACCCTTCCACGACTCACTTACGAAGCTGCGGTCAATGGAAATCACATTTTCATGATTGGACATCCCATTATCCTGTTTGTCCAGACCCACGTCGGCGGGATAAAGCCTGGCCCAGACAGATGCCAACGACAGACCGGAGCTGCGGCTCCAGCGTGTCCGCCGCCTTTCAAAAGGGTAAAAACCTGATATATTAGTCATAAGTGTTCTTTAAATTCATTATCATCTTAACACGCCAGCGGCCCAAGTGTCAGGGGGAGGGGAGGCTCTCTTAAACGAGGTTAGTGGATCCATTTAAAGCTTCACAGTAGCTGTGCTGTCCGCCGCGTCACACGCAAGCCTCAAGACGAGAAAAAAAAAACATCCCCCGTTTAGCGAGGTTGCACAAGCTGTTTGTGATTCAGATGGGGATTTTCTGAGTTCATCAATGAATGAATTCAGCTTCATATCGGCCAAATATATCCCATACAAAAAAAAAACTCTTCCATGGATGCAATCTGAGCAGAAAATCCACATGGTAATGATAAACCAGGCAAATTAATCGAGACAAATTAAACAGAAATCAATGACCTCATGCGTTTTGGAAGATTGTGTGAGTTTGAACATCATTTCAGGTCTTTGTACTTCCTCTACTGAGTTGCGCAGTTTCTGGGGGTAGAGACTCCATCACAGGTACAAATTAATTACAAAATCAAACTAAAATTACCCGTCATTAAACCTTGTAAAATAGATCATAGTGCAACACCAAACATAAAGGTAAGTCATACTAAGAACTTCATCCTAATCAACATCCTCCAGTCAAGCTGCTCCCCATCAACACGCAGCTTAAGATGAAGCAGACAGAAATTCAGCCAAGAAATATATGAGAAATAAAAAGCAGTAGCATTAACAAATAAATAGCTTCAAGCTTTCATTAGCTGGTCCAAGCCCAAATTTAGCATGTGTTATTGAGGCATGGCTCCCTCTCGGTCTGAAAGACGTGCCAACTGTACCCAAGTGTTCAGCAAATGGTGCTGATCAAGGATTGTTTGAAAGATTAGTCCTTCTCAGTCTAGCAAGCCAAGCCACCACATTGTGAGTAGTTTTTAAAAGTCTCAGCCTAGCTTTGTGTGCACACCTTGCAAAACCAAATTGCAGGGTTTGATGAGACAAATGTGGGTTTTCCTGAACAACCCAAGACTGTTTTACCCCTTTCAATGACACTGAGTGATTGTATTGGCTGCTGCAGCTCATGACACTACAATGCATTTTATGATGTCCAAGGCAAAATGTTGAGTTTATGAAGAAGGAGAGCTGCCTTCGTGAGAGTTTTATCTCAACACCCCCAACTGAAACTGCACTCAAACATGTTACAACACAAATGAATAGTGACTCATCAAAACAGAGAGTAGAAACGCTATCTGAAGTTTTACAGTCTAACAAACCCCTTTGGATAATAACAAAGTTTATTGAAAATTGTAGCTGTACCTATTCGGATATAGAAAAAAAAAAGATTTAGTTATGCAGGTTCTAGATTTAGCATTGTCAAAAATAATCTTTGTAGTTTTTGGATATGTTGGTAAAACATATCCTGGGCTTCCTGTAGTTACTATGAAAAGGACAAAACAGTTTTAATTTTTTAGAAAAAACGAACAGCTACGTTGAGAATTTCAGGGTTCGATGTGTCAAAAGCAACATATTTCAAATACAAATCATGTAATACTGATAGTGTGTCTTATCAGACAGAGAGACCTCATATTTGCTAAATTACTCAGATCAGTGTAGGGGACAAAAAACTCCTGACAGGGCCATTCCTCTATGAGACACAACATTTCTGCTTACAGGCAAAAGGACGAAACCATTTTAGAAAGTGACGCATAAAATTTACTTCATATTCATTTTATAACATAAATAAAACAAAGATGGACAGAACCAAAGCCCCAGAAACTGAAGGCTTTTCAGAAACACAGCTGCCATTTTTCATCTCAAGATGAAGAACCTGTTCACAGACGGTATTGGCGTTACAACTAAGAGGTGCCTTACCTTTTTCTCATGATACTATAATGCAAATCCTCCTCCTGCTTGATGTGGGCATGATCCCCGCTGGCCCGCTCGCTGCCTTCGCTGTCGTCGCTGCTGAAAATCGAAGCCAGTTCCTTCTTGGGCACCCGGTTGGGTGGAAGTGGGATGGTGCGTTTCTCTGCCAAGCGCCCGCGGTTCTGCAAATCACACACCAGGAGAAAGTTTAGCAAGTTAATCCAGACAACTCAGAAACACTTAGGAAACTTGTTTTATGTACATTTATTGAACAGAAACTACAAATGAGTGTTGTTTTAAAATATACAAACCATTACATATCAGCTTATTTCTCTTGGGAGCTACTTTTTCTTTACAAATTTCTCAACACTAGTAACAGGAAAAAAAATGCTCCAATCTTAAGTATAATTTAATCTAATTGCAAAATGTCATATAAGGTTTTATTTTTCATCCTGTTTCCATTTTTGATTCCCAATTAGGGCAACTTTTATTTAAAAAAAATAATGACAACTTATGTCTTCTGATCAAACCAAAATAACTCTCTGCATCCTCCTGTTGGCAGATCTCATTTATTGGCTCGACAAACCTAATTTTCTCATCGCAGACGATGATTGGATCAGGTTGTCATGGAGGGTACGAAACGTTCTTGAGGCCATTATCAATAGACACACAGTTGGTACAAAAGCTCCCATGGCCAATGGCAGATGGCTCCATTTTGTCCAGAAAATAAATAAATAGATGAAAAACATACTGACAAATTTCACAACAATGACTTGAACCCTTGAAAAACAGTTATCATTTTACAATATCTTAAATCTAAGAAACTTATAAGAAATGTATAAATTAATATTTGAGAAAGATTTGTTTTGTTTTTATATGTTCCGCATATATTAAATGTGGAAATAGTACAAAACAGCATAACATGCAGTGTGGTATGATGTTTCTAACATAAGCAGTTCATTTCTTTTTGTAGTTACATATTTCTTGTGCTTTATGGAGCTAAATAACACTAAAAAATTTCATAGTTTGAGTATAATTTAATCTCATGCTAACGTCGTTTGTTGGGATTTTATATTGCACTGTATTTTTATTGTGTTTTTTTTTAGTTCAGATCTTCATTTGGAGCCGGTCTGCTCTTCTATGACAGATTATGACCTCATATCAAACCAGAATAACTCTTTAGTTTTTATTTACTGGACCAACCAAACTTAATTTCCAAACAGAACACCATGAGTAGATCATTTAAAATGACGTTAAATTATCGGTTGTCAAAGTGGGTACGAAACGTCCTTCAGACGCGTACCAGTTGATAAATGGTCAGTACAAAATGTCCCATGGCAGACAGTTTCATTTTGCCCACACACAAAAAAAAATCTGTGTATTACCCAGAATCACAAAAGTACAGTGTCATTCGGTTTAGAAAATTCTGCGAAATTTTTGAATTGAACAATATTATTTGAGAAAGCTATAAATAAAAATAGGTAAATCAGGCTATTTGTATTTATTTTCCTGAATTGTAATATGACAGTATTTTCTTCCTTCTCCTTTTGTCTGAATTTGTAAGTGAACATTATTTAAAACAACAACAAAAATCGTGCATTCTCTGAATCAGCTCACATTAATGCATCAGTGTTTTACACTTTAAATCAAATAGTCAGGGTTTTATAGACAGAACATTTTGATTATAGTTGCCAGAATCAGAGAAAAGAGATTTAGACGAGTGTGGCCCTAGGGGAGCACGAGAGTAAAGCTGGGTGACCTTTAATGTGACCCAAAGAGGTCACTGCAGATTACAGCGGTGCCATCGGGGAGGAAAAGGCGAACAGGGGCAGAAAGGGGAGCAAAGGGAAAAACTTAAAGGAGAGGAGTGGGAGATGCTGGGAGTAAAGAAGAATGAGTCAGAAATTGGAGAAGAGCAAAGGAACAATAGACTGAAAGGACAAGCTAACACAGGAGAGAAGGCGAGCAGATGTGGGTTTGTACAGGAGGAGAGAGCAGATGAGAGAGAGTACAGAAATAAAGGAGAATGTGGAGGGTCGAACATTAAAGAGAGAGTACTCCGAAGTAGGAGCGCCTTGTCCAGTGTGGGAGACTGGACTTGGATTGAAAACTATATTCTCTTTCACTATCTGTGCCTACATCTCTGCTCTCGCTCCCGGACGCCTTCAAGCCCTCCAGCTATCCCTTCCACCACACGCAACCCCACACTCCTCCACTCCTTCCTTGCTCCATCCATCCATCCATCCCAGGAGGAGCAGTTGCTTGAGTGGCAGGTGGGGGCAGGAGGAGGGATATGGGGGGGCTCCTAGCCAAAAGGCAAACAGGTGCAGCCCCTCTGGAGTATCTCAAATGGCAGACATTAAAACAAGTTGGGGAAGCAGAGAAAGATGAAAACATCCCTTAGGATGTGCAGGCCACAGGGTTCTGCACATTGCTTTCCTTTTTCTGCCTTGGCAGGAAAGAGATTCTTTTTTTTTTTTGCCTTTCTTTTATTTTACTGCAGTATATTACTGCTGGTGGGCTTATACAAGTTGTACTCCAGCATCTAAGGATACTGGTTTTACTTTCTGACACCACTGGTCCTTCCTAACAGTGGCAGGGCATACAAATTCAGTACAGGACCCCAAACAGGATGACAGAAGAGGTAAACAGGGACAGAACATCACTTCCGAGCAAATGAGCACTTCTGGTCAAGACCAAATTTCTTCACATTGTCAGGAAAAAACACTCAAGTACACACGTGAACTTTAAACTCCACATCCACAGACGTAAAAGTGGGTGAACTTTCTCACAACTGTTCAGGTTCCTTAAAATTCCCCTTCAAAGCAGAGGGGCTTTACTTGGAGCAAGCATGAGATGCAGTGCATACAAGAATAGCTACTCTAAGCATAGTCGTGACTGCGCCTGAGCGTGTGTGTCCGTGCGTGAGTGCGTGCGGAGACAACCACCCACATGGCCGTGACATACCCAGGCTGACAGCCCCCATCCCTTCCTCCCTCCTCCCGGAAAGCCCCAATCCTTTCTTTAGTGGCACTGACGCAGAACCGGGGGTGAGCTCCCACTGCTTCCGGCAACACTTCCGTAGCAGGGAGGAGGGCTCTCCGAAACAAAACATGAAGCAGAACACACCCCTGGCGGCCCACGCAGGCGTGCTTGAAGGAAGAGTGGCGAGCATGTGCACGCACAAACACACGGGGGTGCTTGCTGAGCCCGAGCAACCTTGCTGTGTGTGTGGTCAACCTCCTTACAGCCATGGAAAAAAGTCTCTCATAAAAGTCCCACTAAAAGCACCTCTATGAATATCACCTCCCACGCTTTCAGTCTGACAGTCAAGCAGCCAAGAAATATATCTAGGCTTTATGTTTAGATGCCAAAAAGAAAAAGAAAAACACATCCACACAGAGGTACATGCATGTAGACACACCAACAACACGGATCCAAACAGCCTCATCAGGGCAGAATGAAAACAAACTGAATATGCAATACGGGACAATTATAAAACAATATTTAAACCAACTAAAGCATTTTAAACAATTAGCCACATGGGCTTGTCATAACCAACTCTGAAGATATGAAGCTCAGAATCCAAAAATTCAAAAGTATTCTGTACTAATCTGACTATGAAGTGACAACAAACATACCAGACCTAACCATTTTCACCGTCTCTACCACGGCTCCTAAACCCTGTAAGTCCTAAACAGATCGTCGAACATCCAGCCAAATTTACAAAAAAAAGAGTGTAATTCTGCCACACGAAGAGCCATCTGAAAAATTCCAACTGTTTCTGGTGCTTCCCAGCAAATATTGGATTTTTACGGTAGTTTCACCCCCGCCGTAGCATGGAGTGAAATTAATCTGAAGGGCACGCTTGTAATAGACAGTAAAGTGCGAAAATAACTTGTTAGATATTGACAGTTCCAGTTGTTATAGATAAAAGGGCAAATACAATTACTCACAGGACATTTAAAGAACTGCATACAATTAAAATAAGGGACGGTTCATCTAAATTTAGATCATAAAGGGTTAAATATGTAAGTGCTGGACTCTCAGATTGGCCTAAATAAACATGTCATACTGCCGTTTGATGGCATCCCAGAAATGAGAATAAAAGCCTTTTTAACATGACCCTGAAGTTTTACATTTAAAATACGTCTGGTCTGAATGTGTCATCTCCTGTATGAAGCTGTAAAATACTTTACAATTTATGACTTCAGAACGAATCATCTTACTTTACAATTTACAGATTCAAAAGGATTTTTGCAAGAATCCACAATTCGATGCATTTGATGTGTTAACTCTGAAATGTGAGCCTGTGTACCAAATACTTTCTTGTTGTGAGCTGTAACTTAAGGTGTTCAATGTTCTGCGGCATTCACACACAGAAACAAACATGAGCAACGAATCGCAGACGGGATGCAATTCACTCCAGAACCGTTTTTTCAATACGTTTTGATGCAACAGAACATTGCAATTGGGTAAAATTGACGAGGATGGAAGACACTATTCTACTATACTGAGAATTATTACTGAACAAAGAAAATCTGTTTCTGTAAGACGTATCAGGCTAGTAGGATTCCACAACAACATTCTCTCAAGTCCTGAAACAAGTGGCCACAGTGCGGTGTTAAAAATATGTATTTATAAATTGAAAAAAATCTCACTGTATTCAGCCTACATAGAGGTTTAATGTGCCACACTGCTGCTGCAGTTCTCCTCCCACACAATAGGTGTTGCTACTGAAGACAATAATGCTGCTACGGCAGCAACGTCACAGTCAATATGAAACAGACTCTTACATGAGTAGACCGCTCACAGCAGGAAGGAGTTTTAATAAACACTTATTTTTATACGTGTCCATATTTTAGTTCTCAATAGGAAATGGTAATCTGCTGGAAAGAAAAAAGATATGTGCAAGTAAGAGCTTATAAAGCAAAAACAGAGACTAAAACAGGTCACAAAATCTGATCATTGCATTTCCAATAACTAACCATCCGGATATCAGTGATCAGTTTTACTAAGCAGGTTCAATCAGAGCTTAAATGTTTGTAAATGTCCTGATTCAATTTTGTGGTAGTACTGAGGGACGAAGACTCGGCAATATAAATGATTACTCTTGCAGCACAGATAGAAAACTTAAGACAGAAGAGGTAACGTTTGTGTAGGCATATGAAATTAACTTATTTTTTAAGACATAAGGAAGTAAGCTGATGCAGATACACATAAACTTTATTTCAGATACCAAATATTGCAACAACAGGTGGGGATTCTTTTATGTATTGATGTTTTGAAATCATTTTTGGTTCTACTTTGAAGCAACTACTAGGAAAGATGGTTGTTACAAAGCTGTACGTTGTGTTTGGGTTTTTTTTTTTTGTTTTTGTTTTTTTTTTAAATAATCACTCACTGTAGAGTTTAGTCCAGATGTGGAACAAAAGGTCACAGAAAATTAAAATGAGGTAAAAGGTTAAATTTTTAAGTTCTTCATTACTCTGTCCCTAAAAGAATATTATTCTCTAAGCAGAAAAGCACAACATATATTTCTGTCGTGGCGATGTTGCTAATGCGTCGTTTTGCAGCGGGAGTGCATTTTAAATCCGACAAAATGCTTTTCAGACAGAGAAAGACGTCAACAGAAGCCAGGCCAGCGAGGGTGTTTTTCTGTTCAACGAGACATCAGAAGCTTTCTCTCAAATTTTTCTTCAGACTTTTAAATGAGCTCTTGGTGGAAAAGTGAACTAATGAGTGTGTTACTTTTCTTTTTTTCTCCCTCTCTTTCTCCTTGCGTTATTTCCTGAAAGGTGCAGTAGCCTGCCGCTGGCTCCAGCTAGCGTGAGCAAGCACACACCCACACGCACACAGCAGTAGCCGCCCGTGACATTCCTGCAGCTGCGCCGCTCTCTCCCAGCCTCACACGCGCCCCCCCGGCAATCTCCCTGGGGGACGAATGCCTAATGAGTCACGCGCCTGTCTGCCGTTACCTCGCAGCCAGTGTGTGTGTGTGTGTGTGTGTGTGTGTGTGTGTGTGTGTGTGTGTGTGTGTGTGTGTGTGTGTGTGTGTGTGTGTGGAGGCAGGATGGCGGGCCGACTTGGCGCGAGCACTGGGGGGAAAAGGGAGGGGGCGAATGAGGGATGGAGATGGAGGGAGGGATGTAGGGAGGAAGGGAGGGTGGTGGGAGAGGGAGCTGAGGCGGTCATTACAGCGATAACCTAAGAGCTTTGAAACAGGGCCAAAACAAACTGTTACTTTGCCGTGAGTAAAATCCTCCAATATCTAAAACTCCAACTCTTCTTTGGCCAAATTCACTAAATAAAACGGATTTAGTGACATTTTCAAGGGTTGACGTATGAAAAACGGGGTTTTGATTCGTATTTGTGAGCGTTTGGACAACATGAGAGAAGTCAGCAGGCAAACATGACCTGCTGTAACCTTGCTACTGTGAATAATCAGATTAAGTAATGGCTTGATTTGAGTATTAACAAGGTTCGCAGTAAACAGATTTTCCCGGTAACTCAAGACATTTATTTTATTCAATGTGAGCATAATGTCAGAGAAAATAAGTAATAATATTAGAAAATAAAGAGGAAAAGTGAGAATAACAGTAATAAGGGAGGCATACAGGAACTAAGCTGAACTGGATGACAACTCTGGTGACCGTTCAGAGACAATGGAAACAAAAGAGAACAGCACACTATGCCATACAGGCCACAGAAAAGCTTTAAATCCACCTCTTTGGTTATAGTCAAATCATATGTGAATGAAACATACTTGACAAACAACTGTTGAAAAAATGCAAACACAAGCCTCATGATTCTGAGCTACTGGTGGCCAGTAAGTCCTGTTTGCTTCTGTACCTGAGAAACAAATCACATCCTTCTTGTTTTTAATAGATTTAAATGTCAGTCGATTGGATCTGAAACTGGTTTGGGTGCAGGTGTTAGCTATGTTACCTTGTAAAAACGGTCCTGTGATGTAAATCCCAGCCAGGGCCATTTTGGACATGTATGTTCTTCCAGTGCATACATGGGTTCTTTCTGGGTTTCAGGTTAATTGTGCTTTCTTAATTACCCTGCCGTATGGTGTGTGCAAGCACTATTATGTGATCTGTGTGTCTCTGCGTTGCTTGTGAAAGACTTTAAAACTTAAACTTACCGAAAGCAAAAGAAGCTTACTTGAAATAATATTTTTTATATTGGCATTTCCTTTTTTAAGTAATTTGCCAAAAGCACATCTTTATAACTCGCATTTATCAGCATTTATATCTACTGTTGATTGGTTCAAACTTCTGTATTATTGTAGTACGATCCATCAAACATCCGCTGTTTCCTGCAGAGACACTTCAGCATTGACTTATGGGTTTAATGTCTATCAGCCTGTTGCAGTTTGTTCCATATATTCCAAAGAAATAAAACTGAATATCTATCGACTTTTTGAACAATGTAACGTAATGTGATCCCACCAATCTGAAACGCAACAAAGGTGATGTCAGTGAGCTTTTTATCAAAGGCAGTATATGTTTAAACTTCACATAAATGAAAGGCAGATACACACAGGCGGTGGTATGAAATTCAAGCTTGATGTTTAGATATTCTAAGAGTGAGATGCATTTTAGTCTCAAAAAAAGAAAAGGTGCTACTTCATAAACGCAACAATTAGTCAACCATGTGATTACGTCCCGATGCTTCATGAGGTAAAAATGGATAACAGCGGGTGTGATGAACAAACAGACTATGGGCAACACTTGGTTGGTGAAGGCCATGTGTGAGAAGGAAAAAAAAAAAAAAAAAAAAGTGAGAAAGCACTGTAGGGCAAACAGGCATGCGACCAAGACCTACGCCTCGCACACACAAGGACGGGCGCGCACGCGCACATGCAGACACACAAACACACGTGCTCTCCTGCACACTCAGCCCCCACGCGCTGAGCCGAGCGGGCAGTTGCAGCCCAGTGGAGCGGCACAAGGCGGGGGGCGGTGAGGGGGGGGGGGGGGGGGGGGGGTTGGTTCGAGGGAGGGGAGGGCGAGGGGCGGCGAGGCTGCCGGCTCGGCGCTGGGAGGTCAGTGCCGGTGCAGTCAGGCGTGCAAGCGCGCCTCTTGCTCTCCCCCTTCCCTCTTGTTTCTTTCCTCCCTTATTCTATCGGTGTGTGTGTGTGTGGTGTGTGTGTGTGTGTGTGTGTGTGTGTGTGTGTGTGTGTGGGTGTGTGTGTGGGGTGTGTGTGTGTGTGTGTGTGTGGTGTGTGTGTGTGTGTGCGTGCGTGCCTCACTGAGTCTGCCAGAGGAAGGCTTCAGACAGGTAACCACTGTACCATTCCTTTCCCCCTTAGCTAACCAGGGAAGGACGAGCCAAGAGAGACGCCGCTTGATAAAGGATGAAAAGTGTTCAAGTTGATCTCGTCAAGTAGAAAGGTCTTCATTAAAGTTCTGCAATTTAGAAATTAGCTCATAAAGGCAAGATAATTGCACAGACATGATGTCTGATCTACAGAGAACCAACAGATAACCTTAGGTACGACTTCATGGAAGAAGACCAAAACTTCACCAATTGAAGTAACCGAAATTACGGAAAATTCCCAATCTAGTCGCAGCCTGTTATCCTCCCATACTTAAGTGAGTTTCTGAATGTACTGATTAATGTGCAAAATGTGGAAGATTGACATAACAGGCCGCCTGGTGTACATCTGCAGTGGCAGAAAGCAGCCAAAACTATCAGTGGAAATCACATGCCGAAAGAGGCTAGCACATATTTCTCCACACACCACACACAGATGTTGGGGAGGCGGCTTTTCAACAGACACCGCCATGGGCGTCATCGCGATAAACCACATTAGGCTAATAGACAGATGCTCCGGCATATTTGAGCCATATTTTAGCAGAGTGCACACCCAAACGCTCACACTCGCATCAATCACATCAGTGCACTCATACGGTGTCACACAGAGCGTGCAAATAGAGACAGCATCTTCCAGCATGGAGAGGGACGCATACTGACACTGACGTTTAACTTTTTTCTTTTTTTACAATTTTGAGTTAATAATTTATACGCAGGAAGTCTCGAACACGTTGAACCTAAACTGTGTGAAGCAGAGGAATGATTTGTCCAATCGAGACACACGAACGTGCATATTTATATTTGGTAACACTACGGTTCTACAGTGAGCAAATACTAATGTTCTGCTATTACCGTGGCACCGCTGGATCAACAACAGAAACAAAACAACAAAAGATCCGCAAGACAGATGGACTCTCTCCATAGCTAACTCCATCACGCAGGGTGCCTCGCAAAGAGTTTTCAAACACCTCAAACCTTTTCATGTCAGATTTATCTGTGTCAAGTCTTGCCTTAGACTGAAATATTCACAAAGTATGGACTTTGATTAGACCATTTTCTTTAGCCTTTCTATTGTAAACTTGACTGTAGGTTTCGGGTCATTGCCATACTGGAAGAGGCAATAATTTTACCTCTTAACAGGTTTTCTGAAATTAGCTCCACCCACTATCTCCCCACAGTATGATGCTGCCACCACCATGTTTCACCATTTGTTCAGGGTGATTTCCACCACACACAGCCTTTTCAGCATATATGGGCCAGAAAGTTACGTTTTTGTCTTATCTGAACACCTTCTTCTAACTCTTTGTTGTGTCTTCATGGTTTTCTTTCATCAATTACTTTCCTCCTACTCTTTTTAAAAGCCCCAAATTAGTGGAATGCACATCGAAAACCTGCCTGTGAACAGATTCTCTGTAGATCGAGCCAACTCTCAAATACCAATAACATGAAGCATGAAGTCCGAGATTGTAACATGACCAAATGTGAAAAAATAATCAGCATATATATATATATTTTTTTTCTTTCTTTCTTTTTTTTTGGCAAAACTCTGAAACATCAGCAATCATCTGTAATTTCACTGATTATAACAAACGCTCATTATGAAAAATATGTTGCGATAGTCTGAAAGCTCAGGAGCAAAAAAAAAAAAAAGTGTCTGACGTGTTATGATTGTGTGTTTGCAGTGAGTTTAATTTCACTTTGCCAAGAGGAGCCCTTGATTGAAGGAGGTCTTTACGAGCCGGAGGAGGGGAGTGCAATTTCCTCCCAGCCTCCGCCAGTTCCGCTGAAATAACAGAGCAGAGGAAGCCCAGCTCCCCCGGGACCAGACACACGCACGGACACACTGATGCACACGCAAGGTGGCCAGCACTGGACTTATAAACAATCGCACACAAAGACACACCTACAAGGCAACTCAGACCTACCAACAGACAAAAACGCAGACAAACCAACAACTTGTGATAGAATAATATGTCCAAATGTCAACCGAAGGTAAAGATGAATCACCTACATGTGCACCGTAATACGTTGGAATTATTATGTTATTAAAAGTTAATTTCCTTCAATAATGAAATTCCATGAATGAAACGTTTAGATTCATCGCACAGAAAGTGATAATATTTCACAAGGTTATTTATGGGGATTTTGCCGCTTCTAGCTACAGAAACCCTAAAATTTATGTTCACAGAACATTAAACCATAAGTCCAATAAAGTGGAAAAAATCCTCACCATATGGAGCATAAGCCACAAAAGATAAATGCTACAAATACAGCTTTTCCACATGGTACAAGCGAGCAGAATACTAACAGAAAGTTGAGTGGAAGGAAAAAACACAGAAGAAAACTCATTAAAGTGTTTTGAAGATAACCACAAGAAGAGAGATGCTGCTGAAGTCAGAGCTTCAAAACGTGTTGCATCCCTTTTGTAACGCTTATGGTCAGAAACAAAGTCCTCTTTATGAAGTAAATTAATCATATTAATGGATTTAAAGCTTCCAGAGATTGGAGCAAGAGAGAGACAGAATCTAAGGTGCTTCAGATCCAGAGTGAAGGTTTTGCAGACAGTGAAATTTGGGTGCAATGTCATCTTCTTATGTTGATCCACCATGTTTCATCAAATCCAAAGTCAGAGCAGAGGCATACCAGGAAATGTGATTCTCATAATGACACATTTAGCAACAAATATTTAAAAAGTGGCTGAATTTCGATTTACAGAAAGCACAAACGCCAGATGAGTAGACTGTCCACCTGATCACCTCTTTACCTCTTAAAACTTTTTCTGCAGCATTAAACAAGAACTGTCAGATAATATATGGGAGGCATAGAGAGTCTGAAGGTTTTATACTTAAATAGTTAACCAATAGCTGTTGCAGTCCAGTAAGTTTGTCGCACTCTGGTACTGCACAACAAACTGTTGCAAACAGCAATAATAAATTTAGGTTATATTGTGCAACCCTGCTGAAAAACGTCATAAAGATGCTGATTTAATTTTCCCGCAGGATTTCCAGCTCACACAGCCAAAAGTATCAACACCTGCTACAATGACCAAGGTAGCAGAGTGATTGTCCTGTCAGCGAACTTTCCAGAACCGTACAGAGAATCTCTATTGTCTATAGAAAAAGGAGGAAGACCACGCTAAGCAATGAAGACAAGCTGAAGGCCACTATTATAGCCACCTGGACTTCTATTACACCATTACACCTGATCGCCTCCATGCCACGCCGCATTGATGCAGTAAATCTGCAGAAGGAGCTGTGAGTCCATACAGATTACAGTACATGAACTTACTTTTAACTGTTTGTGTACTAAACTTTTATTAGTCTGAGGTTTTATGAGCTGTAAGCCATAATCAGCCAAATTAACTGAAATAAATCACTCTCTCTGTATGACGTCATAACATAAAGGAGTAATTGTTCACTCCAATTACTGAAATAAATAAGCTCTTTTTAATTTATTCTAGCCTGATTTCATTGTTGGATCCAAATAATCAAGAGTTCCCCGCATTTCTGAACTCTTCTGCAAGTTTGTGTCGTGATGAGCAGCTTGTGGGCAGGCAGGTGAAACCTCTTCCCAACAGCTGCTGCACTTTATGATCGCTTGCCTCATGCCTATAAGCGAAACAAGATCACTCAAAGTTCAGCCGTCAAACTTTCAAAATAAATGTCGGCATGAGGTAATTTGTGTCAGTAGGCAGGCCCGTGTGTGTGCGTGCTCGCGTGTGTGTGCGAGAGAGCTCATCAGCGAGGGAGTGCTGCTGCTGCAGCCATGCCCTGAGGGGAGTCAGTCAGTGGGGAGAGAGGAGACGCCAGTACAGGCCATACAAGTCCCGCTGCCTTACCTCCTCCGCCTAACCCTCACTGCCTCGCATGGACCTGCCAACATGTGCGTCAGCGTGTGTGCGTCAGCGTGTGTGCGCGTGCGTGCGTGTGTGTCAGGGTAATATTAACTTGGTGGGTTAGGCTTTAGGCTTCCACCACCACACAAGGAGAGGGAGAGTAGTAGAAAAAGACTACAACAACAACAACCTTAAGGCCCTCATATCTCTGCTTACGTAAGTAACAAAGTTTTCTCCGTCACAACTGTAATTGAAGTGGAACTGCACAAGCCATGGCAGGCCAAAAAACCAATCACTCGCAAATCTGTAATGAGCCTAAACATAAGCGAGCACACTCAGAACCTCAAAATAATAAGACCCCCGTCGAACTTGCGTAATTTGTTTTGGCTGAAGCCTTTCCGTTACGGCGCAGGTCTCCATTGTTGGCTCAAAGAAATGTCACCAGTTTTACCTATATCACTCAAACACCTCCGGCTTATCAAAACCGCCTTTGCCTTGCGTGCCTCGCACACAATAATCAGCGGTAGCCATGCTCAGTAGCTCGCTAAGCCTCTTACACCCTTCCCTCAAGATTAGTGCTTGGGAGCGACGACAGATGCGCTCTGTGGTGATAAAAACACACACACACACACATGCACACAGCCGGCTGCACCTGTGTGAACAGATTTGACGGCGTGCTTGCTCAAAGCTGACACACGCACAGAAGGGGAAAAAAAAAAAAAAAAACGAGCGCGGTGATGCCATAATCGTGACACACCTGCAAGGCCTCAAGGTTTGGCTCGGCGCCCTGGTTTGAGCCCCTGAGGACAGAGCTAGGCAAACAAGAGTTCAACGGCGGACAGGTGAGGAGGAAGCGGATTCAGTCAGGCTGAAATGAGTCTGACCAACAATATGTCTAACGTCTAGGGAGAGTAAATGGCAGCTCGGTGCCTTCAACTAAAGAGCTTTTCAATACAGAAGAGCCGAGAGTGGACCTGATGTTTACATTGAGAAAAATCACCATCAAAGTTGGTGTGTGAGCCTGTGGGCTGCTTTTGTTCACACACAAATCACTGAAAAATATCACCAAGACTGGTCCAACTCTTAACCAGCTAAACGTCTTTTATAATGTTGTAACAATATTAAATTGTAACATTAGAAAGTAGAGTGCGAAACAGATTTAGAGGACCTCTGATTTTTAGCTGTAAAAGAATTGATGTGAATCAATAACAAAATGAAAAACCATTTCTTTAGATATTGCCAAATCTTGACCTCATCTATGGAACTCCACGGGCAAACAGATCCTTATGTGCAACTATATTGAATCTAATTTAAATCTAATTCACTCTAAAGCATGAATTCACATTCAGATTCAATTACAAACAATCCAATTGGTAGAGTTCTCCATCTAACGAAGCTGGACCAATCCCACACACAAACATTTCTCTTTACTTCCAGTGAAGTAAAATAATAATTAAAACACACAAGTATTTTGACCCTAAATAACTGCATTGTATCAATAAATGTGTTTTGTGTTGATTTTCCTTCGTAGGAGGCTGTATGGCCCTCACTCAACAATCCTTTAACCGTTTTTGCTCTAGACACAAAACCAGCATTTGAGTTCAATAACAGCAGCAAGTAAGAAGAGGCTTCTACTTTTTTATTTTAAACACAAGGACGAAGGAAGACCTGAGACGACACTGCAGCATTCTTACCACTGGAGATGAAATCCGGCAGCCAGGACAGTCACAAATCGGAGGGTGCACCTGTAAGATTCCTTTGGACATGAGAGTCTTGAGACTTTTTCCTGAAAACCAAGAGAGATGCACTTCAGTAGGTGTTTAGGAAGGAGTCAACATTTCTCCTCTATCTCATGTGACACTAACAGTTCAGGCTTTTCACATCTCCTGTAGATGAACTGAACCTATATTCAATTAGGTTCCACGTTAATTGCACTGCCCAGTGTGGGCTGCTGAAGAGACGACTGTCATCTGTCCATAAGAACTGATATAACTAACTATTAGGCTAGAGGTTTGGACTTGGGGCGCCATCCCTCCCCCCACACGCACGCACACACATCTTAATGCGTCCTGCCTCTACGTGTTTGTGTAAGACTGCAAAAACTAGACGCAAATATACCAGAAAATGCATCCAAACACGGCAAGATTATAATAACAGAACAGAATGACAGCTGGTCAAATTATTTAAGAGCTAAAGTGCAGAACTCCGGCTAAATTCATCCACAAAAGCAGCTACAAAATTGCTTGAAACATGTGTACATGTGTCTAAAGTTACTTTAATCCAGCATATACTGCGTAAAAGCATCAACTCCCATGCAAGACTTCACGATCCATCACGCCAAAAACATTAATTAAATAAATAAATAAAAATGCAGAGTCTCTTCATTTGCATCTGTGTCTTACTTCCACCTCATCCCATCCAGAAGCCCCCGGGTCTGGTGAGCGACCGCAGCCCAAAGTCTGTGTCAAAGCCTCGGAGGGAGTGTGGAGGCTACCCATGCGCCTTTTACCCATCTGTCTCCTTACGCGCTGACGGCTGTAACCCTTTCACTCCAAAAACCCAGCTCGCTCCACGCAAACTGGACTCCCTGAAGCTTTAAAGTGACGGTAAAAAAAAAATGTTTTCCTCCCCACAATATGAATGAAAGTTGGTGCAGCTCTTACCTTTGTGTCTAATGCTCCGCTTCCAGTCTTTGGCAGTCTCCCGTCCACTAACAAACTGGAACTCGTTGGGGGTGAGCCACTCGCCCCTGTATTTTATCGAGGGTCCCTTACTGCCCTGACACAGTTTGTTGATATAAAGCAAAGCCTTGTTCTCGCCGCACTCCACCTCGATGCACGGCTCCCCGTTGTCGAAGAAGGGCTGAAAGTCCGGGATGGAGGAGAACCTCTCCAGCATCAAGTCGTCCGTGTGGTGGTGGATGTGCTGGTGATGCAGCGCCGAGTCGTGGAGCCCCAAGTACGCGCGGTGATGGGCGAAAATGTGCTCGTAGGGCGGCGGGTGCGGGGTCACCACGGGGATGGCGGTGGCATTTAAAGGGGCCAGGTATTCGGACTGGTTGAAGGCGGTCAGAGCCATGTCGTCTCCATCCAGCCGCTCCTTCTTGATGGCAGGCATGTTAGTGGGAGCCGAGCGCCGGGAACGAGTGAGAAACTGCGCGCCCGATCCAACTTGAGCGTCCTCCTGGCGTGCGAGCGGGGCTGAGCCAGACTGGAAGACGCGCCGCTCGGTTTTACGCAGAGGAGCCCCCGTGTCGCCGTGAGAGAGCGGTCTGCTGAAGTTGCCGGATAGATTCCCATTCAGTAGTTTCCAGCTCGCAGCGGCGGCGGCGTCGCAGCTCTCCTACCTCCCACATTTAATCTCGCTCGCTCTGTTAATACCCGACATGCTGGGAAGCCCTGAGCCACTTACATTAGGTTAGATCACCACTGCTCAGAGCGACTCGTCCTATCACATTTGGGTAAAATCTTAATATTTTTATTATGATTATAATGAGGCGTAATTTAAATAAAGCCGGACCAAATTGCTTCCAAGGGGGAAACAGGGAGTTAGATATGACCAGAATGCAGTTTCTCAGCTGATCTAAAAAAAATTATAAAAATAAAATAAAAAAATAATTTAAATAAAAATTAAATAAACCACAACTGCCACACGTTGTTAATGAGAAACCAAACTCAAACTGAGAACTTCCGCGTCATTAATGCCTCTGTAAGTTCAGAAAGAGTTGTTGAGATTCAGACTGCTGGGTGTTGCTGAAGTCACGCTGAAGTTCACAGACCCAGACCAAACAAGATTTGCACTCTCCGCCGCTTCTCAACTTGGCCCATTTAAACAGCGGAGGCTTGGCGAGAGCGCGGCGCAGGAAGGAAGGAGAGGGGGCCGGCAGGGAGGCCTGCGAGGGACGGCGCTTCAGCGACGAAAAAAAAAGAGAGAGAAAGAAAATAGCATGCAGGAACCATGAACTGGGAGCATGAGGAAGTACAACCTGCCACGAACTCGACAGAAGATGGATCGTAGAAATATTCTGCAAAATTTGCCAAAAAGCTTTTAGTTTAAGGTGCCGCTATCAGTGACATCAGCTCAAATTGGGATCTTTATTGACTTTGACCCTCAATAATTCAGCAGGCCCCAGAACTGGGCGCAAAAGTATGATCATCTACATAGGACATCATTATATATAAAAGCTGAAAATATACATACAACCCATTAATGTGTGGATGATTAGACCATTGAAGAAACCACAAGCTTTTTGCAGTTTCAGTGAATTTTAGCCATCTTTTTCTGGCACAGTCCACAGATTTCCGATATCGTCCAAGTCAGGGCTTTGGTTTCGCTTTCTTTCGTTGTTTCAAAATCGGTTTTCATGTGTCTGGAACGACTGCATACCCAACTATGCTCAAGTATCAATCATCTTACCCAAACTCTCCTCTCAAAGGAAAGGAAATATGTCTAGGATCTACCTATGGCTCTTTTCACTAGCACCTACGAAGCGCAACTTGACATGGCTCAACTCACTTATAACGGTTTTCGATCACCTGGTTCTCCCTTTTTGGTACCTACTTTGCTGGGGTTTGAAACGTGTTGAGTCAGGCTGAAAACCCAACATCAGAGGATGATTGGTCATATGTAGAGACAATAGTTGTGTCACAAGAGTGACTGTTGATGGTTTCTTACAGGTACAAGTGAGCACAAAAACAAAGTCATGAGAAGCTTAAAACGCTGCAGACCATCAAAGACCACAACAAATGGTTCAAACCAAAACACAAAATGGACGTGGTACAATCAAATGGACAGGCACTGATCAGCAAGCAAAGTTGATTTCATTCTGTCATTGAGTTACTGGATTCCTCAATGGATAATGGTCAGTCCTGAACAGAAAGCTACAATCTTACAGTTCAAAGTAAAGTTACTTTAAAATGAACACGAGTTTAGAAGGTGCCAACCAAAAAACAATCCTTTCTTCAAATTGAATGCCTTCAAGTTAGTCTGGAATGTGTAATTCTCCACAAGGATAAACCAGATGCCTTTTGGAAAAAGGTTTTTATAATTTGATGAGACAAGCATTAAAATATTTGGCACAGAAAATACTTAGTCCAGAAAGCTCAAACTTGGACAAGTCATAGGTAGCATCAAGGTGCAGTTTGGTTAGAGACATTCGATATTTGAGTATATTTTTAATTATAGAAACACAATTCAAATTTGGGCTACCAATTTTTCTGGTTTTAAAAATCATTGAGTTTTGTAAACTCATCCCAGCATCTATGAAAAAGCTTCAAAGAAATCACAAAGTGTCAAAGAACCTGAAATTGATGCCAATGATGAGTTTATGTAAATTTCTGACTGGTTCTGGTGAAACAGAGCAGTGGTCTCCTGAGTAGGTGCCACAGGCCACCGGAGGTATCCACAAAGGCCCACACTGGCAGCTCAAACGCTCTGGGTGGGGTACAGCCAGCTGTCTGAATGCAACCATCTATTTGTTATACTTCACCTACGATAACTCCACCTCGTCTCCGGTTACCACACAGCACCACCCAAAGATGTCGAACCTAAACACCTCTTACACATGTCAGGCATCAGGGGAAACATCACAAGTGACTGTTATTTCACTTGTTTTTAAATTCCTCCACTATGAAATAAAGCATAACGAATAACTTCATAAAATAGGCTGTGGATTGTTGTATACACAAAATACAAGATAGTGTTGACAATCTAGTCCAATTTTATGATGTTAGAGACACAATCAATGTATTTTATTGGGATTTTATGTGGTCAAAGTCCTTTCCAATTAAGAATCTGAAGAAAGAGCACAATTGTGTCTCCAGACGTCCAAAGCTGGTAACTGCACCCCAAATAACACACAGCTTTATGGCTTTTATTGGTAAAATATTTTGAAAACTGCCTTTCCTTTCACAGCTCACAAATATACAACATCAAGCCTGCGGACGTGTGTCTCTATAGGTCATGCGGGCCAAAGTTTTAAGAGTGCTTTATAAAGCACTTGCAGAAAGGATTTTTACAGCTCAAGAGTTTTAAATTCCACATATCTTCTCGTGTACGATAGCTTTACCCTTTTCATTTTACTTAACCAGGTTTACATGTAGAGATATAAGTAAACTGTGAACACCTGTGGCTTTAACTGAAGAACAAGCCTGGAACCAGATCTTTCTAAAAGCGTTTTTTTTTTTTTTTCTTTTCCCCACCTCCACGCTGTCTGCGGGGCAGGTTCCCCTGAGCTCCTGGAGCTGCTAAGCAAAACCACATCTGACCCCCATCCAGCAGAGAACCACCCAGGTGGATCTCACACAGACACATGGAATAGCCATTCCAGCAGCAGAGCAGGGGTCCAAAGCACAGTGTGTCAGGAGCTTATAAATCAGCCCAAACTGCCTCTGACACACACAGGAAGGAGGCACGCCACACACCGCAGGCGGAAGCGGTGCAGGAGGCGGCCAGGTCCAGAGCCTGGCCGGAGCTGGTGTGAGGCCTGCAGCCAACGGCAGGCAGGCAAACACCCAGCAGAAACACACGGCAGCAGCTACCCCGCCATGACGGCGGACTGTTAACGGACATGTTTCCACTTGGACTGAAGGAGCTGTGATGTCTGAGGGGAATGTAATGGAATTAGTGGTTTTGTGGATTAGGCGGACAGCGGAGAAGATTTTACACACCGAGCAGAAGAAAAGCAAAAATAAAGATGAGCTGCCATCACTCATCTTTAAAGAAACAGAAATAAAACAGCCAAGCAGCTCAGAGTGAAAAATGAAATTGAAAGGTGACATTTTTTGGCTTAACAATAATGTCAGCTGCCACATGTTGAGTGCGCCGAGCAGCGCTGCTGACATCAATCTTGAACTGCTGACATTTAGGGCGAATGTTTACAAAGCCGTTTCAAGGAAGTGGAACGCTACGTTTCAGATGAGAAGCTCTCTGATTCTGTGTTCATCAAACCAGCCCTCGCCACATCGAAATGTCTCGATGGAAACCTCGCCGAACGATGCGTTGGCGTTGGAGCTGCACCGCCAGGAGAGCCCTGGTGAAACTAGTCATAAAGGGGACACCCATGCCGACGCCCACCACCAGTTCCTGATCAGTGACTCACCTACTGGGGCTAATCACAGAGGGGTTCCCCAAACCTATGCAGTGACAACACTCAAGCTTTCACATCGCATTAAAATTTGGTTAATGTTAAATGAGTACATTTTTTCCATCAGCACACAATGTGGCTTTTAGAAAAAAAAATGCTTTTCATACTGGGGAAACCTTCTCTAACCTTTCATACTTGTTACCAACTTCTCTACATGGTAGATGGTTCTGTTTAACGGTGAATGAGGAAAACCCAAAGTTAGCATACGACCGTATTACAGTAATGAGGTACGCCGTTCTCATACGGCCTCCATTTTGTTTGTGTGACAACATAGATTTGTCAACGACTCGGCTTCATTATCAGTGTTGATAATTTCACAAAAATTAGACCATCATGACGCGGTTAAGAATCTTTATTTCTGAAATAAATTCACTCTGCCTTTTATTACCAACCTTCTTTAACTACAGCTCTCGTCTGTTGACATTCAAGTGTTACATGTAAGATCTGACTGTCTTTTAGTGAGAATTTAGGTGAACAACTTTGCGGTACAGCGCTTTACTAAAGCTTTCACCACGTTTTTCCATTGTGTCACTTTACAACTATAAACTCCAACTCGTCTTGCTGGGTTTTATGTGACAACTCGTCTTGCTGGGTTTTATGTGACAAAGTTCGTGTCTCATGCTGCTGATACCAAATATTCATAATTTTTGGCCTGAAAACCTGAGAACATAATGTCTCGTCTGGTGGCCAAACAGCTCGATTGTGGTTCTCATCAGACCAAATAACTTTCTTCCACTTGACCATGGAGTCTCTCCCGGAGGCCTTTTGGCAAACTGCAGTAGAGCCTGGATCGGACTGTCTTTCTCGTTGCACAAAGCTTTAACTGGTGATGAACCTGAACAACAGTTGTATTCCTCGACTGTAAAGGTCGCATCTCCTTCGGCGTAGTCATGGTAAGCTGGTGTCCTATCTCACCAGCCTCCTTCTTGCGCGATCGTTCAGTTTGTGAGGACGGCCTGATCCAGGCAGATTTACATAGGGGACATATTCCTTCCAATTTATGGTGATGGATTTAAGTCAACTCCAGGGGATGTTCTGGGCTCTAGAGATTTGTTTGTATCCATCCCCTGACCTATACCAACAACCGCCTTTGAATTAAGTTAGACATTTTAATATTTATGCATTCACTTATTTTATGTTAAGTATTTTTAGGGAATTGTCAGTACTTTTGAAGATAAGAGCTGTTTGGTTCCAGAAGGACAAACTCTGTTGAGTGATTTGCAAAAGCAATAATAAAAAAAAAAGAAGTAAAACATCAAAAGGGGTGAATATTTGTTCAGAAAAATATGAAATTGTCATGTATTAAAAGCAAAGAAGTCCACGTGTGCTTTAACATGAGCTGAAGTCTGAGTGGTTTGTAGCTGGTGAACTACAGCAGAAAAGGTCGTTTGACGTTATTGCTGATGGTTCTTTAAGTCTAAACACATTTAACTTAGACCTCTGTAGATCAAATTACTATGTTATAATAAACTTCATCTTTAGGTTTATCTGTAAACCTATAATGTTCAAATGTCTTTAGTAATGTTTTAAAAAGTAAAATCTGCAATTGTAATTTAAAAAGCCATTAATAAATAACTCATAGCTAAATCCAATATCCTTTTACAACTTCTTTTTCATTGCTAATCCTGACAAAAGCTTCACAGGAAATATCCAACTGGACAGCTCTCTATGTTAGGAAAAAAAAAAACAACAACAACGTGCAGGCTACTACTGCCTTCCCTCTCACGGTGCAGCTCTGTCCTTTCCTTCTCGTCACCGTCCAGCAGGAACCCCCCTGCTGGGGCCCTCGCCTCTGCGCCGTTGTTGGCAGCGGCCCCGGAGCCGCAGCGCTGCCGGCGGGGGAGAGAGGTAATAAATAACCCGGGGAGAGGAGCGGAGACCGCCGGGCGGTGCACAGTCTGACCTGACAAATACTCACTGGAAAACCATCAGAGAGCGAGAGCCCACCCCTAGCGCTTGGAGCCAGCCTTTCAGACATGAGCAGCAGAATATATAGGCCTGCCCCTGCTGGAAAAGAGGAAAGACAGACAGACGGACGGAAGCGTCTCCGTCTCTTCCCCCGTCATCCACAGCCAGACGCCGCCGGAGACGCGGCGAGAGTAATTAACTATTAAAGGAGGGGATGAATTTCTGTTGAAAGGTTAGACAATGCGGCCAGTCCGACTTTCCCACAGAAAAAAAGGAAAATAAACGACCGACGCAAGAGGTTCAAGGGAAACACTGTAATCTGGACTTCTCCAAGCTCGGAGAGTGGTCAACTTTTTTTTTCTTTAAAAAAAAAAAAACCAACTGAAAACTTTGAATCAAACACACACCGGGCTTACAAACTATCTGGCTGCTGCATAAGTCGCATTCAACAGGATTTTTATAATTTAACAGTATCATAAAACTCAATCTAAAGATACAAAATTCTGCTGTTTTTTTATTTGTTTGTTTGTTTGTTTGTTTGTTTTAAACCACATTCAGTCAAATCTTAATCTTTCACAAAAGTAACCAAGTGAATCCAAAAAAGTTATGTCACTTATAGAGGAAAATATTTACATGTTAACAAAGTTAGTAAATTCAGGGTTAGTAAATTGAAACGTTTCCTTCAAAAGTGCCTTTTGTCATCACACATGTTAACATCATTGGGTTTTTTTCTGGTTGAGGCTGTCTTGTGAGCAATCGCCAGTTATCGTTACCATGGTTTTGAATGGTGAAATTGTGATAAATGAGTCATATAATGTGTTTGGCAGCATTTTGGGTGTCCAGTAGACGCTATCAAAGGCTATTTAGTGAAAGAGAAGAGAAACAATATGTCTGTTCAGACGCTCTAAGAGGCAAACATCACTAGAACAACCAATGGCTGGATGTCAATGAGCTACATCACCATCACACTGCACCATATCAATAGCAAGTGGGAAATGTTGTACTCCAAAGTATGAATATTTGAAGCTCTGTCATAAGGTCTGGAGAGATTCAAGGAATCGGAAAGAAACGCCGGTTTGTTGAATTTGAAAATTAATCTTCCTGTTCTTATGAACTCATTATGGAGCCTCGTATCGTGTTGTGAGCGTTAGGTACTGCTACCCTCCTAAAAGTGACATAAAAGGCACTTTCCGAGTCTTCACAAATGCTTAAAGGCAGATGTTATCACCAAGGTTGATACAACCAGTTTTCTGACAGTATCTTGGATCTAATTCCAGATTTTGACCAGGCCTCTCCAAACCCTGTATTTTTTAGTATATTTCTTGCCTCCTTATTGTTGTGCAGCATAGTCCAAATGTCCTTGTGTGAAAGTTTCTGTACTGATGGCTGGACATTCACCTTCAGGATTTTCAATTAGATTACTCATTAGACTCTCAGTATGGATCTGAAATCCAGTTATGTTGCTTCTTATCTGTTCTTAAATTTCTTTAGATCTGGTCACACTGTGTTGCTGTCTAAGATCTTTTGTCCTACTTCATGTTGTCAAACAGGTTCTAGTCAAGTTATTTCTTGATTGTACTGAATATGTATGCATCTGGTGGTGAAAGTACAAACTTGAAATCCAATACCACTTTATGGTTTATCAGTTATTTAATGATTTTACAAAGGGGACGACTGTATTAATGATCAAGTCTGGGTCAGTATGGATAGTTTTCCCCTCCAAACTTTTCCCCTTGTAACTGTAAATTGCTTTTTGTTTATTCTAGTCCGACATTAAAGGCTGAACAAATCTGAGGGCCGATGCTTTCCCATGACAGTGCAATTACAATAAAACATCATCGAATGATTATTGCTTTTTCGTCTTGCCATTTGAAACAATCCACATCCTCTGGTGAGGTTTGTTGAGAAAGCTGCTGGAAAAACCATACAGCCATCTTTGAATGATATTATTTTACCCCTAATCTGACTTAGGTTAAGTGAAATAATGCAAACTCTCTGATGTTCATCCTCAACAACATCTAAAGCCTAAAAAGCATCTCGTGGTGCATACCGTCAAAAAATTAACACTCATTCTTATTGCCGTCCGGATTAATTCATGTCAGGGGAATTTCTTCAACATTTTTACATGCGTCTGATGGAAAAGATGCAACCATTCACAATAACTCAATCAAAAACTCAGATTTTTGTCTTTTCCCCTGTATTGAATTTGTCTGTGTTGACCTCAAATACACGACTGATCCACGAGTTCAGCACCCTGCCCGTACGTTTAATGTGTGAAGACAGAATATACCACCTGCAGGCTCTGCTGGGCCTCCAATGTGAAAATATTATGGAAAACCTGAGGATCATCGAGTGACAACACAGAAAGTGTGACCTTGCACCCGTGTCAGATGGTGAAGATGTTCAAAATAAAACGGAACCGTAACAACAGACTTGAGAAGCATACGACATTGATTGAATTGAGAACAGAAAACCGATTCATGACGCTCAAATTCACTGCTTAACTAAACTACTTTATCTTACGTGGAGTGGCTTCTTCAGACCAGCTTTTCTTGTAGTAGCCTTTAATATGCCTGGATCGTTAAAATGAAGCTACTTCTGCCAACTCTCATTTTTATTTATCGAGACATGAAACTTCTCAGGGGTCCTGAAGGGAGTTCGACTCTCCGAAGTTGGAATTTGTGGAATTTAATTTCAGAAAGCGTTTCAGGGGATGCAGACTCTGGGCCTTGAGAGTAATATTTTTTCTACGCACATGGAGATACATCACAAGTGGAAAAGGGGGGAATTTAAGGATAAAATTGTTAAAAATTAGGCAAGAGTCTTTTTGGAAAAGCTTGAATTTTGGCATTTCACAACCATCCATCTGGTGGTAGTACTAAAAAGCACTAGAGAAAACTCATCCAAAGTGTGTTTTACTAATTGCCCACCAGACAGTGTTTTTGGATGAAGAAACCACAACAGCCCATCTTTTAATAGTCTGAGACTGAGGTCTTAAAACATTTGTTTTGACCGTATCTGAACCTGTACGCACAGGTAAAAACTATCTTCTGTTCTAGAAATTTACCCAAGACCTCCAGGTAAATTTCTTTCAAAAATCCTTTTAAAACGTGAAACAGTGGGACCAGCAGTCCTCTATCTCCTGAATTTTAGAGTTGGCAAGCAGGCAGCGTAACATTAAACCAGAGGGGAGGGGAGGAGGAGGACTGAGCGAGAGGGAGGGGGGGGTTATGCTGTCGTGTCGGCGCCCTTGGCCTCCCCCAGTGGATCTGGGGGGTCAGGCGGCTGTCTCTGATCCCACACAGCGGCTCTTCCACATGGGATTTATTTTCTTGCTGGATGGGCAGGCAGGCGGCCCAGGAGGATTCTCATTTTAGACCAGCGTCTGTAGCTGTCAACGCCAGCCGACAGAGGCGAGCGGACACCCGACCCCGAGTATCCTCCCTCAACACTCCCCTTTGGACTCCCTCCCCTCCTCTTTTTATTCCCTGTGCACGCACACACTGAGAATAAACATTTTTTTCTTTTTTTTTTTTTTACAGTTTCCCATCGTGTCTAAATGAAACTTTCCCTTATTACAGCTCAGTTTAAAATAACTCGATTAAAAATTGAACATCATTGTTTACTCCGTTTTGTATTTAAACCCCCGGTGCAGTTCAGGAGTCCTTATCTTTGGTTGTTAAGCTCCGTGGCGAACTTCAGGCTTCAACAAGCAATGAGCCAAGTCTATCCAGAGAAAAAAAAAAAATGCACAGCGTCTCCCCTTCCTCCCAAGCGCCGTTAATAATTTGTGCAGTAAAAGATAGCGTGCCTCTCTGAGTTTGTGGGAGTTATTGGCACAGTATTCCCCACCATATTTGTGCGAGGCAGTGATAGGAACATAAATTATTTCTTATCTCTTCCGCAATCCATTTTTCAAAGGGCTCTCTCTGTGTTTGAAGGGTAGCAGCGCCAGCAGCCAAAGCCCAGATAGTGGGCTACATTAGCCTCCAAGAGATCCGGCTTGCTGATTCCAAACAAAGCTATATGCACAGAACTCATTGATATGTGCAGGCACATTTAGGTCCACAATTTAATAAATAATTAGGCCTCTGGAAGGTAAAACGCCAAAATATGAGCAACAACTACAACAACAAATGCAAAAAAATGGAAGAATATCAGGTCTGGGGCAAAAGCAAATTAGCACTATGCAGATTCTACAAAGGCTCCATTCAGACAAAAGGTGTTCATCCAAACATGAACCGAAAGAACTTCGGAGGTGAGGAGTGAAATAAGTGCATTGCACTGGTTTCAAAACAGAAATCTGAAAAGTGTGGGGCACATCTACACTCCAAAAACACAGTCTTACCAAGAATTTATGTGTAGTTTCTAGCACAAATATCTGAGTGCACTTGAAATAAGAGAAAAGTAACTTTTCAGCAAGATATAGGAGCTTATTTTAAATAAATAATTCCTCCTCAATATTGATGAAAATGTACTGGTTCCACTGGCAGATTATTCTCTTATAACATGGGAAAAATGTCTAGTTTTTATCTGAATTTATCTGCCAGTGGAACTAGTACTTTTTAAAAAATCTATATTAAGGAATTATTTACTTAAAAGAAGTTCTTAAATCTTGCTGAAAAGTTACTAGAAAGTTTGTTTTTCTTCCTTCAAGTGAACACAAAACAAACACAAAAACACACACACAAAAAAAGAAGATTTTGTATTTTTGCAGTGTAAAGACTTCTATTTTCTGCCCATTCCTCTTTGTTCAACAAAGAAATGTATTCAGATTGAGAGAGCATCTGGGAACATCGATGTTCAAATCTTACCACAATTATAGTTATGTCTGGACTTTGACTGGGCCATTCAGTTTTACTGTCCAGAGAATAGTCTGCTGGAATAGAAACCTCCACCACAGTCTCAAGTCTTCTGCAGCTTCTATCAGATCGCTTTCCAGGATTTCCCTGTAATTAGTCTCATCCATCTTCCTATCAACTTTGTCCAGCTTCAATCAGTCAGTTTTTATCGTAGAGCACTTTCAATATTCAGAACGTCAAAAACAGAATGAAGTAACAAGCTAAACGAGGCTGAAGAAAATAAAGCGTACAGATATTTGATGGTGATGTTGGTTTTAAGGGTGTGCTGGTCTCTGCTAAGGTAATCCCACAGCATTATGGTGCCACCAACATGTTTAAACGTGGGGATGATGTGATTAATTTTCCTCCACAAATGCAATCCAAGGAGCTACATTTTGGTCTTGTCTGACCAGAGCACCTTCTTATTTTCAACAATGGCTTATTTTCTGGCCAGCCTCTCAAACCTCAATGTTTTTCACAAACAATAGTCGCTCTGTTGACACTTTCTCCCGCCTGAGCTGCAGACATGTGCAGCTCCTCCATTGTTACCATTGGCCTCTTGGCTGTTTCTCTGCTTCTACCTTTGCAGTTGTGATACCCCATCCATTTTAAGATAACGCTTTCATGGAAAATCTGGATTATGCTAAATGCATTATGTCACTTAACATAAAGCAAACGGGTCAGAAACAACTTTTAGTCCATATAAAAAAGAAACAAGAAGTGCTAGATGAAAGTTAAGAAACAACTCAATGTTGTGAGTGTGCTCAACACCAGATTTCCTGACTTAAAACATTTTACGAACCTCCTTCTAATCAATCATTAAAGTTCGGAAGTAATCTTCATTTCTGGCTGATCCGTGGAGACAAAATGGCAGATGATAAATATTACACCCTCCTCTGCAAAAGCATTAATGTCTTCTTGCAAAGAGTAAACCCGAGTTGTTCCAGCTACTATTGATTTTTTTTTCCGCCTCCCTGTGTGATGTGAAACCAGCAATCAGCTCTGCGGTTCGAAATAGCCCTGAAACTGGAGCCGAGACGTCAATGAGTCGCCAACACATTTCAATTAGCAAGCCGCCCGGGCCGATCTCTCCCTCGGGGCACAAAGCACACACGAGGTCGACAACACCTAACCCAAGTCCACATATGGTCTTGTATTGGCTCAAATGAATCTGATAAGGCAGCGAGGGGAGGACTCAAACATGCCACAGCTGGCTCGTCGGTTGCCATTTCTGGATGCAAAAATGCAGAAGATGAACTCATTTGTTGGCAGGTTAAATAAATGAGGGCCAAACAATGTGGCAAAATTCTTGCGCTGCTACATATGACTGCGTCCTAATTGTGCTAAGAAGTCAGACAATCTAAGTTCCTCTCTGGATTCATGACACAGAAGTCCAAATTCTTCAGTATTTATTACAGCTGAGACATACATACACGAGTTTGAATATATAAACTATTTAAAAGTGCTTTTGATCATTTGAATAGCATCTAGCCAGATGCGCACATAGTATATAGCATTGTTTGAAAGCATAAATTATAGAAGAACACTTTGTCATTGGCTTGTATTGCCACCAGTAATTAGCATCACAACAAACAGGGAAATACCCAGTGGTTTTCCAGTTTGTGAACAGAACGCTCTCGTCCTGGATGTGAGATCCAAAACCTCCTGACCTCCAAGGTCAACTCAAGGCAGCAGAAGTCACGTGGACCTCAACCAACAAATTTTAGCTTAACAGATGCATCAGTGTGTAATACTTACTTTGTTTCCCTTTAATACTGCTGCATTATCAGAAGGTCGATCTTAAATAATTAGAATATAATAAGAGATGAAAAGAATCGGATTACACAAACATATCAGGTGTTTACTCCTGTGCACCGGACCAACAGAAAGGGATTGTTAGCCTACTGTAAAGTGTGTCCATGTACTTCATTGTAAATTATCAATACTTGGTTTGGGCTCCTTTTGCATGAATTACTGCATCAGTGCAGCATGGCACGGATGCGATCAACCTTTGGTTCTGTTGAGGTGTGATGACAGCCAGCAGGTCATCTGCAATGCTGCATCTGGTGTTTGTATTCTTCCTCTTCACAACAGATCATAGATTTTCTATGGGGTTCAGGTCAGGATAGTTTGCTAAGAGCAGTAACATCACAGAATCGTTTTTTTTTTTTTTTTTGGATTGATACCATGTCCTGCTGGAAAATAAAAACAGCGTCTCCATAGAGTTTTTCAGCAGTAGGAAATGGGAAGTGTCCTAAATGTTCTGGCAGACAGCTGCTCTGATGTTGTATTTGATAAAAACACAGTGGACCAACAGTGAATTTCATTGTATGTCTTTCATAGGGTTTGCTTCATTGTCTTCTCAAAGCTTCTTTTATCTCTGTCTAAGCTGTTTTTTCAACAAAACTGTCTCCTTCCACTAAACTTTCCATAAATATAATTGTATGCTAGACGCAGTAAATTGATAGCTTCTTTGGGAATTATGTTTTGTCCTTTAACCCTCTCCAGGCAGGGGTTGCAGATTTGCAACAACTTAAACAGTCTTTTCAAGTAATTTGAGCCTGAGAGGGTTAACCTCTTTGTAGAGTGTCTCACTATTGTCCGCTGGACAACCGATAAAGCAACAATCTTTGTCATGATTGTTGGCATGATTAATATCGAAGGTTCTTTCTTATTGCTGTAATGTTCAAATTTTCTGACATATATGTTATAAATATCAAAACTGTCAGCTATAAGCCCTTGAAATATAAAAATCTGAGTAATGATGTTTTCTAAATCAGATTTTTAGTTGATTAAAACTGTTCTAAATATCTAAAATGGAATTAGATCATCCCATTTTCTCTTAGTAATACATCCTAACAAATCACTTAAATAAAGAAGGATTATTTCTGGCCAAGTTATAAAAAAGTTTAAATAACTCTCAGTCCAAAGTGTGAGACAAGATAACTGGATGTTTCTGTGTGTTTGTCAACCCTATGTCTCTTGCTTGCAGCCATGTTGTTTCATTCTCTGACAGTTCTCATCAACAGCAGCAGACTAGCGCTGGAAATGTGTGCAGGCATGTGTGTGTGTGTGCGTGCTGTACATTCTCCACTGAGAGGCCAGGGGGTTACGGTGGAACCACGGGGCCACTGCGACAACTCTCCGCCCTCCCCCTCGCAGCCCCCACACCCCTCTGGCCTTTTGCTCTTCGCCTGGCTGGCAGCCCTGCAACAGACAGACGCACAGTCACAGGCTCTGCTGCAAACTCCCCTGCATCAGAGTCCATACACACACACACACACATATATAAGGCTTCTCCACCCTCACCCCCCCGCTCTGGGCCGATCGATACAACTCTTCGCCTTTCATCTGACCAGAGCTTTGGAGGAGCTGCGCTTCCTAAAGAAAACCCAATACAGCACTCCCTCTCCGGGTAGCTTATTCTGTATGTGTGAAGCCTGCCTTCATGTTCATCCGTTTGTCAATGAGAGCGTGTGGGGGCGAGCGGCAGAGAAGGAAAGGATTCATGCGCTGCGATACAGCTGCTAAAAACGGCAGATAAATATAAGCTGTTTGATTAGACTGGTGTTGCTAGGGAAGATATGTTCTGAATAAAACATGTAAACATATCTAAAGTGATGCTGCCAGGATCAGATAACTCTTCCGTCCAAGCATACATCTCCTTGTTTTGATAAAAAAAAAAAAAAAAAGAATAAAGTCAACTCACTAAACTTAATGTTCCAACCATGAATACCTTAAATCTCCAGTGAGTGAAATTTATTTTATACAGGAGCGCTCTCAAACCAGTACGAGAAAAGTTCACTCCTGGTGGAAGATCCTCATAAATACTTTAAAGCAAAGCGAGGCAATATTTGTTTCTCACAATCTGCCCTAAACTTATCCATCACCTTCCAGAGTTACTAAAGTACTGTGAGTTTCAGCTCCTCGTCCAACAGATTCCCTCTGCTCTGCTTTGTTGACGAGGAAACATCACTTCCTGTGCAGGAGATGAGCCCAAGCATCCAGGTGTTGAAAGAAAAGATGCTGCTGAGGTCTTAGAGAGGTCAGGTAAGAAGCATCACTTCCCAGAATAAAGTCATACCAGATGCAGACAGCTGTGGACAGCTGTGGACATCTGAGACACCGCACAAGGTGGGTTTAACACGAGAAGTGTCCAATTGTACAGTACGAGTTGTCCAAACGGGACAAATTTAAACTGATGCAACTGGGAAGTTATTGGCGTAGGCTGACATTAAAGAGGAAGAGGATGCCACTTATTGATGCGCCGCCTCCAGTGGGCTACGGACATTTTGTTTTTGTCATTGAAAAATTAGCATTTTCTCATTTTAATGTATGTAGCAAGACAGTGGTGGTTAATGTTTATACTAAAAAACTGGTGATGTGCTCCAAGAAAGAGATAAAGGGACTTGGTTTCAGAGATATAAACCTGATTTATATAGATATAAACAAGATTTCTTCCACTGTCATTATTCATTCATTACATGGGAAGCAAAATAAAAAAATTAAAAAAGCCAAACAACACAAAACACAGTTTATGTGGTTAGGATCAAAGTTAGCAGTCAGCATAGCGCTAAGAAATTTAATTTTATATTTTCAGACATAGATTTAGAAAAGCATTTAGAGCAGCATTATGTAATATATTTTTAATATTGAAATATATTTAAATATTATATTTAAATCGATAATATATACTGTGGTAGACACGTAATCGGTATGTATTGATATTGATTACGTCACAGAACTGCACAGCATTCTTAGGAATGTAGGATGAGTAAAGATGGCCAGCTAAGCAAGGAAAGGTCGCACCACCAACTTAGCAGTATTTTAGATATTTACAACAAAAAATAATCAATAATTACTGCATTTGACCAATATGAAATGCGAACATCATGATGCGTTTTTCAGCCATTTCATCCAGCCCTTCACACCAGGTACAAAAGAGCTATAAACTGTGATACAGCATCATTTTAGCTCCCTAAGACAAATCTACATAACCATTCTGACTCCCGCTCAGAATGTGGCAGTGATTAATCGTCACTATTTCCATTTATCACCACATCACTTACTATTTAATGTATTTCAGTGACGTGTCCAGGTCAGCTTACGGAGGGAACTTGCTGAGGGTTAAAAGTGTAAGAAAATAAGAGCTTGTGCATTTGTTTGTCACTACCTGAATTTTCATTACAGTTTTTAGAAATGAATGCTCCAGTTATAGATCATTTTTATCCAGATATTTCTAAAAGCAAACCATTCAGCCACCTTAGAAACTCCAATCAGTAAGTAGTGAGGACAGATGTTTTTGTCGGTCCAAAATAGCACTCCGTCTTCTGTTTTAATTGGCGCGATGAGTCAAAGGCTCGACTCAAGAGGTACCATCGCTGGCTAGACTAAAGTGACACCCTTACTTTACCACCACCCCCAACGCACTCCACACAAACATCCAGCAGACCTTAAAGGTACGACGTGAAAGGGTGAACAGCAGTGGAACGAAGCAAGCCGTTGCCTCATCCGTGGAGCTGTGGCTGGCGCAGCGTAAACAAAGGTGAGCATTGCCACATGGAACTGGGACATTATCCCAGTGGAAATATCTGGCTCTGGATGACTCAGATTCACAATGGGACTGGATAGACTATTTCCAGACTATCCAAAACAGGCTAATCCCAGACTGATGCTAACCAGATTTCAAGTGAAGGATAAGCATGTTTTGTCAGTTATAGCAATTCCCCTGTCAAGGCAGAGCGCTTCAACACCTGGCCTGTATTTTGGCCTGTAGCACATGTCAAGCAGGTTCAAAAATATGAAACACATGTTCATCCTGCTGTTAACATGTTATCAGGTGATTAGATGGGATTTCTTTTAATGCATTTTCTGCATGTACAGCACTGTGGCAAAGTATTTGCCCCCTTGGAAGTGAAGAATTGATGGCCAATATTCTCCTTCAGGATTTTTGGCACATTGCAGAATTTATGGATCCAGAAATTAGGACAAATTGTCCAAGTCCTGAAGCAGCACAGTAGTATCAGATCATCACCCTAATACGACCATATTTGACTGTCAGTCCAATGTTAATTTTCCTGTTAACACCAGGTGTAACAGAAAACACACTTCAGAGAGAGCTCCACTTTTGTCTCATCAATTTCCAGCATATTTTATAAAAAGTCAAGGTCCGTCTTTGCAAATGTGAGACAGGCCTTTGCCTTTCCATGGGTGATATTTTTGTCCATTCTGTCTTTCTTAACGTTGAATCACTAACACTGGCCTTAAAGGTGAAGGGGGTAACTTCTACAAAAATATGGAGACAGTTTTGAGACAGATAATTTTAGAAGCATATACCCAAGCATGACTGACAGTGCTAAAACACTCCTCCTTGCTCTGGTTGGTTGTTTTTGACCAGGAGCATTTTGGTAGATAGTAGTTAAACCACAGGGAGGAAGTTGAGGAGCTACATTTTTTTCACAGCTTTTCCATCTTATATTTTAGTTACAAAAGAGAAAATTTTAACAACTATGTATAAAACATTTTTTTGTAAAAGTCACATAATGCAGCTTTAACTGAGACATGTGAAGCCTGCAGTGCTTTATGTGTTGTTTTGCTTTCTCTTGTAGCCACCTGGATGAGTCGTTGATTCACACTTGTAGTTATTTGGTAAGTTATTTGTTCCACCAAATCTCCATTTGTGAAGAATCCCAAAGTCTTATAGATTACCTGTCCTTTCTACACTGAGAGATGTCAAGAACATTGCTAAGGACCCAACCAGTTCTCCACTATCAGAGCTAAGAAAAGCAGGAGAGCGAGAAGAGAACGAAGCAGATGCTACGGTGAGGCAACTGACATCGCAGGTGGATGAACGGAGCCTCAACCAGTCTGACAAGAAGGTGATTAATGCGAGAGGGAAGCAAGGAAAGGAAAACAAGGCTATAAATCAGTCGCCAGGCCTCCATGCTAATTGTGATTGAAATGAATTTGTCTGACCCACAGCACAAGGAGTTGTGTTTTCTACTGACCAACAGAACCACTTCCAAGAGAAAAAAAACAAGGAGCTTGGCAGAGAAAAGGATCACTACATCTCTGCGAATAAAGTTTGACAATATTCTTGACATTTAGAAACCATGCCAGTGGTGGTACCATTTGGATAACACTTTATTTGAAGGGGTGTGCATAAGACTGACATGACGTTGTCATAAACATGACATAACACCTGTTATGAACATAGAGTCTGTGAATGAAATAATAAATAATGACACTTTAATACACAGTTGGCACCTTTAATGGACTTTCAAGGGAAATTTTAGAGCAACTTTACATTAAAACAGTCATTATTTACCAAATGACACTTTATGACAACAATCATTCATAAAGACTCCTTCATGTTTATGTCAGTCTAAAAAGTGTTACAACTGTGGGGAATCACACAGGTAAAAATAAAAAATATGGTTTTTCTTAGACTTGCAGATATTTATATTGTTTCTTAATCTAATTACAGTATAAGGTTTTACTGATATACTTTTTTGTAGTGAAATGGAAACTCATTGTTTGAGCTGATGTAATTTAATCCCATTTTACTGCTGGAGATGATGCTTCAATCAATCATAAGTTTTGATTATGCATAAATCCAAAGGATCAAAATTATTCATATTGACTATTATATACCTATATATAGATGGTGGTACACAATTTTGTTTATACATTTTCTGTGTAACAGGATCACTTGTGAAGACAAAGAAAAGAGCAACTTTGGAGAAGAAAATGTGTGTGAACTAGCTGAGCATTCAGTGCTCTGCTCTCATAGGGATCTTCTCTCTGTTTGGATCCAATATTGTGGCCCCAAGAGGCTGCAGACAGCATCCCAAATTTGCTCCAGAAGAATAACATACAAAACACAGAGAAATACAGTATTTCATCACACACAATCATCCGATCATACTTAGATTAAACAAATATGGGCTATTTATTTTTGACTTTTGTACTGGATAATTAAAAGCAGAAATGAAAACAATATTAGCGGGACCTGGAGAACATTGATAAATGCATGGCCAACTGTAAGAGGTGATTATCAGCAACAGTCTGAGGTGCTGAAGATTTCACATCCTCTGACAAAAACTATGCATCAATCACCTCCAGATCTTATTGTTCTTTGAACCCTATAGGTACAACAAACAATAGGAGCTTTGCCTTTCAATTGGGGGAGACAGTGTGCACTGCTCAGCACAGCGGCCTTCACTATAACTATCGGGGTTGTGTTTGCTAAATGAGCCAGAGCAACACTGCAGAGCTGATACGACCAGGGGCTTTTCTCTGCCTGCACACACTCTGCTCCCCCCGCCATCCTTCCCCTCCGTCAGAAATCTATATTTCATAAGTGAGCTGTGGAGCTCCAGTGCCCAATTATCAGCAGATAAGGCACAGGAAGCCCTGAAGCGCCGGCACGGCTATTTAGGCGGGGAGGGGGGAAGGAGCTGGAGAACGAAAGGCAGGCAGGCAGGCAGGGACCCAACCCCCCAGGGGCACTTCGCCCTCACTGCGTTATTTTTTTCCCCCTTTTCTTTCTCCTGCTGACAGCCTCCTCCTCCTTCTCCTCCTCCGCTCCCTTACCTTCGCGGCAGGGTTCAATTAATGCCGGCGGCGGCCAGCACCAGTAGCCTTGCTGAGCCTGGGAGCTGGAGCCTCTATCAGCACACAGCAACACGCAAGGCTGAGTCTAACTAGCAAACTGACGTCAAGGGAAGTTGGATTCAGAAATGCAGGCGGAGGCACGCGTGCACATAAACCGAGGGGCTTTCAGTGTCTCAACAATAAGCACGATTTGGTCAGTCATGCAAGGTCTCAAATAAAACTAAACGTTTCACGTTGAAACCAGGAAAACAGGGGGAAGCATGCTGTTACTGCAAGCTTTAACCCCTCTCATCTGGCAGAGTTCCCACACAGCCATGTGAAAGTTCCACATTTTGGGAACAAAAATTTCCACAGTTCTGAATTTCTTTGTAGCCAGTTGTAATGGATGGATGGATGAGTAGTCTATAAAATTAAGATAATATTTTTTCCCCTGTTATTTATCCAGATCTGGAAAATTCCTAAATAAAATGCTAAACTTTTCCAGATTGCAAGGAACTGTGGAATGCCGTCTTTAAATTACGGTCTCTTTGCTAAAAAAGTCATTATTCAGTTTATTGTAAAACTGGCCGTGAATATGATTCAAAATCCCCACCAACTGCACATTTTTTCATGTTATTTTCAGCCGCCACCTCAGACTGTCACTTTTAAGTGAGGACTGTTCACACTCCTCAGTAACCCCAGTCCTTTTTTAGTCATGGGGCAAAACTCATTGTGCCTCTCACGTTTTCAGACCCCGACGAAAAACAAACTCTTAACTGCCAACGCCGAGCAAGGTCGGCCAGGGGTCAGGCACAGCTCACGGATACGAGACGGATATCGATTCGCTGGGACAGGCCATTGCACGCACACACACACACACACACACACACACACACACACACACCCCCCCACACACACACGCACACACGCATTCTTTATTATTTCCCCTCCTCTTTTTCTCTCCCTCTCTCCACAGTCACAGGGCAGGCATCAGCCAATAGATCAGCCAGGGGCAGGAAACGGACAGGGTCAGAGGGGACATCACTTGTATGCGTGCGCGCGCATGTGTGTACGTATGATGATAAGACTAACGGCCTGCTGAAAGCAGCTCTTACCCAGGGCTATGCAGGACCTGCGGGCTCTGACAATTCACCTCTAAGCGGCCAAGAAAACAGCTCTGGCCAAACGCTGACGGAGTATTTATATGCTGATAGTCATAAACTTGCATCCAGATGCACAAATGTTTGTGTTTATGAGATTGTCTGGTTTCAGAGTGCCGCACCTTGATATTTATCATTGAAAAGTGATATCCCGGGACACTTGTCACCGCAGGACAGTCAGTGTGTGGACTGCATTGAGCAATCCACCAGTGGCAAAAAGACTTGGCTACGGCCAAAGCGGGGTGTTTCAGCGAGTCTGGGCAGACTGGAGGCTCAGCTGGACTGTGCAGCCTCAGTAGTGCAAGCGTGATCATATATATTTATATTTCCGTGCATACGGAAACAACTTCATGCGTGTGTGCGTGTGTGTGCGTTTGTGTGTGTGTGTACCCACACTAAATGCACATTTGTACAGTATGTGAAAGAAAAATCGAGGATGGGGTGGAAGAGGGCATGCAATGCTCCCAGGCAGAAAAAGGAGGCCAACTCTATCGCCCAGTATGAGGAGACACACCAATATACGAAGATAGGAAACCAAACAGAGCTCCTTCAGTACTTGGTGTGTTCAATTAACACAAAAACAACAACTCCAACACAATCTGGGAGGAAAAAAAATCGTTACAAAGCCTGAAAAAAAACCCTCATACCCCTTGAACCTTTTCAAATTCTGCCACTTCAGGGATTTTATGTGATAGAGTAACGCAAAGCAGAACATAATTGTAAAGTGGGAGGGAAAGAATCCTATGATATTCAAATGTATTTCAACAAACAAGAAAAGAATCTTTAAATAAAGTGTGGTGTGCATATTCAGCCGACTTAGATGTGATATCCCGAAATAAAATCCAGTTCAACTAATTGCTTTCCCCTAAGTCTTAAACAGAGTCAAACTGTTTTTAATTTAATCTCAGTATAAATCTAGCTGTTCCGTGAAGGCCTCAGATGTTTGTTGGAGAACATTAAAGAACAAACAACTCCATGAAGACCAAGGAACACAGCAGACAGGTCGGGGAGAAACTTGAAGAATTTAAGGATGAATTAGGTTATAAAATAAACCAACCTTTGAACATTTCACTGTTAAGCTGCAAATATTATATAGGAATAGAATTTAAAACAGACTGTAAAGACATGGCCATCCACCTAAAACAGCAGATTTAATGAAAGAGTGAAAGAAATAAGGGATTACTAATGGAAAGCTGATTTTAGACACCTTTTACCTTATCCAATAATCCATTGTTTTTAGCATTCAAGAAAAAAGCTATGTGTGGCTAGCACTACCCCCTGAGCACACCCTCTCTATGGTGACGCATGTTGGAGGCAGCATCATGCTGGGAAAGGGAAGCTGGTAAGAGTTAACATGGAGAAGAATAATGTTAAATGAAAGGCAGTCTTGGAAGGAAACCTTAGAAGTGTAATGGCTTAAAGTTTTAATCTCTATCAATAAATCAAGCTTGTTTTTAAAGTACATTTCACCTCCTGGAATATAACAAAAGGTGTTTCTACAAATTATTGACACAGGAGGGTTTGAATACTAATGTGATCCACAATTTCCACATTTTATATGTGAAAACATGTAAAACGCTGCATCATTTTGTTTACACCTCACAGATATCCACTATGTTTTGCTGGTTTATCTCATAAAATCCCAGTAAGATGCACTCAAGTTTGTAGTTGAACAAGTTCAAGGAACATAATTGTATAATCTTGCTCAAAAATATTCAGACTCCTGGTAGATGTAGTTGTAAAGTAATTTTTTGTAGTTTTTCTTTATGGTTTAAAGTAACATTTTAGAGTGGCCTAGTCCAAGGCCTGACTTAACCCTGTCTAAACTCAAAGGCTTATAGCTTCTCTAAGCTTCTCAAATATAAATTACCCAAATACTGGTGGAAACACTCACTCAGCAATGTTTTTTTTTGTTTGTTTGTTTGTTTGTTTTACTCTAGTGGCCTTCATTTGAAAGAAGTTCAACAGGAAGGAGGATCATGAGAGAGGGGAAGACATGCGGCAACTGTCGCCACACCGGGAATCGAACCTGCGACGACTGTTTAAGAAGGGCTTGATTGCTATAATACTAAAACAATTTTGTGTATTGATTATTAGTAGGGTTAAAAAAAATTTCCATGAATTTTAATACATTTAAAATAGCTATTTTTGTCCAAAATTGACACTTTATCTATGTTTTATCATTGGAAACAAACTTCCTGGTTGAAAAAACATGATTGTCATTGAAAATGTAACATAGGTATGAATAATCTTTCGCTCAATTGTGCCAATTTGTCTGCGTAGGTATCAAGGGTTTCCCTTTTCTGGCTGTGCAGCAATGTAGTTTGCTAGCAAAATACACAAAACCGAGCCAAAGAAAGAGAAAAAAAAAACAACGAAGAAAAAAAAAAACAGATGCAAAGCCAAGACAGAGAGACAGTCAGGGGAAGTGAACTTCCCCCGCTGACGCTCTTGTTCCACAATGAGAATCCCCCGGCCGGTAGCCTCAGACATCTGGTTCCAGTTAGCTCTCTGCGCTTTGACGCGTTTCCTGTGCTGCTGCTCCACGCAGCCACGGGTGCGACACAGCCCTCCCAAGGCCATGACAGCTCTGCTCCGTCGAGAAGATATACTTTAACTCCTAACACACCCGAATACGCAGTTAATCATCCACTGTTTGTATTCAAACAAACACAGCAGGGCTGTGGCTGTTCCTCGCCCTGCAACGCAGTCAGGTGCAGAAGAAAGGCTGAAATTCAGTTTGTAAAACTGAAAGTGAGAGTTTCATTAAGAGATCTGTGTTGCTCTGATTCCATCACACATGAATAAAAGCAGCGATAATCAGTAGATTGACTGATTCTCATAGGCTTTTAAGTGTAAAAGGAGGCAATTGTATTGCCATGAAAGGTAACAGCTGCACATAATGCGGCGCTGTTCACATCTGTTACCCGAGCCGTATGAGGCAGTCGCCTGTTAATTATGATAAGACAGTAAGGAGATTCTGACACACTCAAGCAATCACACACACCCTAAACTTCCCTCATTTTATCATTATATAAGATGTAATTTACTGAGATTTTTAGATGGGTTTGAATATCATTTTGGAATAAAAGTCAGAATTGATGTTTTATAACCTAAACCTGATTAGAACTTCCCTGCTTTATAGGTAATCCAACAAAAAGTGAAAACTTTCAGAGATAGAAATTCTTTAAGACTCTTGCTATGGCCTCTTTTGTCACCCATTCTTTGGAAGTCGGATGTTTCAATGCAGCCACCGATTTAGTCAAAACGCCTCTTGGTGGGGTGATTCCTTGTGTGGGGGAGTGGAAAAGGGTGACCCCAGAATGGAGAGACAGATATCAGAGATGCAAAGAAAAAAAAAGAAACAAGCGCCCACTCAGAAATGCTTTCCTGCAATATGAATATAGTAACCTTGTACGCGACATCGGGGATTACGAGTAGTGAAAGTGAGAACGAGGGGGAGAGAGGAAGAAACAAAAGTGCATTGAGGGGGAGGTAAAGAGACAGGAAGGAGCTTCTCAAAGGCTTTCCTGCGTTGGAGGGACTCCCTGCACCTGCACAAATTCTCTGTAAACAATTTCTCTGAAATCTTAGCAAGACTGGAAATTTGCTGACCTCACTTTTACCCTCTTTTTAAAAAAAAAAAAAACACAAGTCAGACTAATTTCTTTCTATATTTACCAAAGACATTATGCAGAGACACCGTAAATCAAGAGGAAACAACTGCATCCAAATGACATTCGAACATGTTTTCTTCAAACGAAAACGTAGCCCTTTAATTGAATCCAATTGGAGGTGAATGCGAGCAAAACGAGGCCAAATGAAAGTTTAAGGAGGCCGTATTGATCTGTGTGGAGGTTAGGGGAGGGTCACCCCTATCAGAGAATCAACAAACAGCCGCCAGCGCCCTCCTCAGCTAATCCAACCACCTTCTGACCTGCCCCACCGTTTCCATGGCGAATGACCCTGAACCGCACAGACCATACACTCAGCTCATTTCTGAGTGAAAGCAGCTTTGCAAAGACGCTGGACCTACAAAAAAATGCTTCGCACACTGTTTTCATTGTTTTTTCCAATACAGTTTGGTGACTATTCAGAATTTATGCTTTAGCAAAAATTTTGTTTTTTTCTGTTTTGTTTTATGAAATTTGTGGTAATGTTTCCCACTGTAATTAAACATTCATGTAGCTTTGATTGGTATAATGTGTGAAACCTCATTTAAATGAGTGATACAAGTTGCAGGATTTTGTTTTAATGAAGCTTAAGATGCTGGAATTGTTCCATTGGTTAAACTTTCTAGGGCCAAAGATGTTTATTTGTGCTTTAACATACATTAATAAACACTCAATTGTGCCAAAGATTAACTTAATTCACCAAAACATTTTGTTGTGTCCTTCATATCAAAAGATGTCAAAGGTTTAACTTCTAACAGATCAATTAGTGTCTTGCAAATAATGTCAAAAGAATTAGAAAAACATCAGTCATTTTAAAACATGCTCAATTTCTGCATCCAGTACAAGGAACAGGTATATGCTACTTCTTAGGAACAGGCTGAGGGTTAAAAGGTTAAAGTTGGCGTCATCTAGACTGTGTTCCTTGACCCATTTAACCACAATACCCTCCTGGAACAATGATCTGGTTTTAACTCTTGTAGTGTGTCAATTTTCCAAATCTCTCCTTTTGTCTTCTGCCCAAGACGTTAAAACCGTAAATTCAATTCCCCCACATTAATCAGCTGGCGTTCCCCACAGATCTGTGCTGGGTCCAGTTTTCTTCAGTATGAATAATAGCAATCTACCTTTACATATGACGCTGTTATTTTTGAGAAAACTACATAAGTTGCGAGCAGGTGTTACGATTTAGATGTCATGCAATCTTTACATTTAAGAGATGTAAAGATTGCTAACAGTTATTCTCTAAAATTGACTGTGTAGACTGATTTTTTTTTCCCCAGTGGAAGAATGATTTCCATTTGCCTCACCATATCAAGATTTAGTTTTGTGTTTAAATTCAGAAGTTAAATTCAATATTCACATAAATAAGATCTGTTGCAACCTACATTATAAACCAAAGTATTTATGAATTAAATTGATTAATTTGACATGTTGGTCTAATACAAATCCTACAATTGTTTAACTTTAAATGGTATGTTTCAGCTCTATAGAGCTTGTTTTTATAGTTTCCATCACTGCAATAATTTAAGGAAATGAACTTTGTTTGATAATATTTTTTTAAAAATCCAGAATTTCGTGGCTTCTGCTCCTCTGCTTTACATTTCAAGTCATCTGTAAATAAAACTACAAAAACAGCAGGGTCAATCGATTCCTTCACTTCTTATAAAATGTTTTTTTTTTTTTTGACAATCAGAGCAGTCTGCATTAGAGTCATCTGTGTTAACTTGATTAACCATGTGATCATTATATTTATATTATTGTCTTAGACGACAAGCTGAATGCCTATTAACATTACACATTTAAGGTGGGTACATTTACATGCAACTTTATTTTGCTTATTTATTAATGTAAGAAGTTCATTTCTCAAACCTGAAACAGATTTTGACAGCCATGCCCTTCATAAAACATTTTTTTGTCTGAGAAATCCCAGATTCAAGCCTTTCCTCACTGTTTCCAAATCACCCTCCCTTCATCCTTCTCTCCTGCTCACACCCCTCCCTCCCTCCAAGGCAGGCAGGCGGTGGTGGTAACCAAGCCTCTGGCAGTGTGTTCCTATCCTGCAGGAGCCCTCAGGTTCCAACCTGTCAATATCCCAGGCAGCATCTTGGCTCTGCTGTGGCTCAGTTAACCTCCTCGCCCACTGCAACCGCACGAAGGGCTCCTGTCCCTTTGCCAGTCCAAAGAAAAGCACGTCACCCCTAAGCCATCTTCTCCTCCAAAAAAAAAATTTGTTCCAAACCACACACAGTGCAAATTACATCTGCAAAGGGCAGCATTCTGGCAGGAGCAGCGAGCAATATGGCAGCTTTCTGCTCGGATGTTTTGGATGACGGTCGCACTGGAAGCTTATGAAAGTGAAGAGGAAAGAGATAAAGCCCTAAGGAGAGAAAAGCGCAGTAACTAAATGACATAGATTACTCTGTCTCATAATTATTGATTTCCGAGTGAGAAAATGCCACTTAATTTACCAAAGCAAGGTATTAAAACTGATTTCAGGACGCGTTGAGGACAGATTCAAGATGGTGGTCTTGGAGAGTGTTTTTAATCGTTACGTGTATATAAACCCAGTCCCAAGTGTGGTAGCAAACATGTGGCAGCATGTCACCAATCCCACATGAAACACACACACACACACACGCACACACACCAACACACACTCTTTCTCCTCCGTGCCTGACTGCGAGGCACCCCGGCTGTCTGCCCGGATCTCAGGTTACGGCCCGACCAGACTTTGTGGAAGCTTCTCTCCCACACCCTCTCTCCCCCTCCGCAGGCTCCGGAGGACATATCGGGTTGCTGGTTCAGCGCCGGCCAGGCTTGGCGCTGGCGGCAGCTTGTGATCTTGGGTGCCGGTGTGTGTTTTTATCTCCCACTCTTTGTATCGGCACAGACTGCTAATGTCTCTGCAGGTGTGTAGGAGTGATTACCAATACAGTCCTTTGAACACATAAACCTCAGCTTCAAACCTCAAATTAATATACCGGGAATTTTTAACCCAAACAAGCAAACATGTAGTGCTACTTAGGTGTTTGTAGCAGTGAATGTAAGTTTTTAGGTTTATTTGTCTAAACAAAGAATACTTTATCCATATCTGATCAGCTCGCTGTAGCCCGCTTGTTAGAAGCAGCTGCAGGGAAGCAAGACCCACAGGTCAACATGCAGCAGATCTTCTATAGGAGAGGACCTTGTGATGGTTCTACTGCTAGCTCGCTTGCTTCGTAGCCCGGCATGGAACGGCACTCATGAATTATGCATAGAGACATCTGCCACCTCTGAATTATAGATCTGTAGAGGGCCCAGCATATGGGAACAGCCCAGCAAGTGCTAATGGCTAACTCCAAGAGACAAAATATGGGTTAGAGACGCATGAATGATAGTTAGGTCATGAAACCTTCCAGTCATTTGGGTGTGAGGTGGAATGTAAATGTGATTATTAACGTGTCTGTTTTTGTTTGTGGCTATGCTTGTTCACACTAAGGCTATAAGAGCAGAGGTTGTACTTTTGACAAGGCAATCTTAAGACTTTCACTTTGCTCCCAGCCGTGGGGCGGTATGATATGCCTATGGACGAAAATGCTGAGTAGAAATCTTGATAAAAATAACAAAAAGTCTGGTATGATCTAAAACAGCAAACTGCTTTTATCTACAACATCAAGAATTATCCTGACTGATGCTCAGTGGTAGTTCTGGCATTAATGTTGCCCTGGGCAAGAACCGGTACCCCACGATGACCCCACCCCAATCAATCATGCAAATAAGACAAGAACTTATTCAGGAAGAAAGTGTGTGATAACAAAAGACGGCCTCCTCATAAAGCCGAATGCTCAGGCTAGCATGTTTATCAGAAACCGCCACTGCTAATGCATTTAGCATGTTGCTTCAGTCAAAATACCAATGAGTTGATTTTGATATGTAGATTTAAGCAAAACTATTGAATGAAGACCTTCTCGGTTTTGTAGTTTTTAAGTGCTTATGGGTAAAGATTGTTTGTGCTTTAGAGGCAGCATTACAAGAATAGCAAGTTGATATCTGCTGGTTAACAGCTTGACAGAGTGCAGTCTCAAAACAGCTACCTGTTTATTTTATCTAATCAAAAGCACAGTTGTAACTATACAGAGCCAGCAATTAAAACCATCTAATAATTGTGTTTCATCTTTTGCAGTCATCGACTTCTTTACCTTAGATGTGAAGTTTAATGGAAACAGAATCAGGACAATGTGAGACAGATCTGCAAAAAATTAGCTGATTAAAAACTGAGCCAGTGTTTCTGTGGGTTCCAACACAGTGTCAGGGTTTGTATGTGCAACGTTTGCTTCCTTTGTCGTTTTTAATAACTTCTGGATACCAAAACAAAGAATAAAATGCCCATGTTGAAAAGTGCTTTTAAAATCCTATATGAAGAGGGTTGAGAAAAATATGTGGGACAGTGTGTAAGGGAATTTAACAAGACTGATTCATGAGGATCCCTGAGTTTCCACTGCCTATTTTTCATGATCATAGATTCTTTGAAACAGATACATTTGCTTTTTTTGTAGATTGAGGGAAAAGAATGTTAGTACTCTTTCAACCAGCTGACTAGCAGTGTGCAGCAATAGATAAATCTCCATATGGACAGGAAGGCTTTACTCAAGCCGATATGTCATAAGAAGAACTTCAAACCAGAAATGATGTGATGGAAATATGAGGTTTACATTTACAGCCTTCACTCTCTTCGTATACCGTAGCACCAGGAAATGACACGTGTGTGTATACTTCACATGACAGAGGTATGAACATCTATGACTAATGAAACTTTCAAGCACAGGCAAGCTACTAAGCAACGTCAGTAGAGTGAAGTGTCATGCTACAGTACATTAGCTTTTTAAAGCCAATTTCAGCCAAAGCGGTGGATAAAAATGAACAAAAACAGAAACCATGAATCTAACAGTGATGACTGGTATCTCTGAGCCTTTTATGTAGGTTTCCTCCGACTGAAGTGCAGTCTGCCTGAATATTCTATAACCTGATTGCAGGCCCCGCTCTTTAAAGGAGCACAGCGAGGATGGGGAGGGGGCTGTATTTTCTTCCGGCCCAGTCAAGCAGGAGGCCTGGTCTACCCGGGACCACTTCGATCGCTGCTTTTTTCCTCTCTCTCTCCAGGATTATCCTCTTATCAGCACTGCAAAAGCCAGGCTGCGAAGCGCCAGTAATTAGCCTATCTTTAATTAACGAGCACTCTGCTTCAAAACCACCCACGGCCGGCGTAGGCTCCCACTTGGAAGGCAGTCGGCGCAGCGCAAGGATGAGCAGACTTAATCTTGTTTTTGTCTGGGTGAGGGAGAGTGAACGCGTAGAAAAGGGCAAAGGTCATCTTCAAGTAGTTGGGGAGCCGCGCTGAGCAGAACATCCCTCATGCATGCTCGCTTGCAAACAACAAGGGAATCCTGCCACCCACAACTGTTCCACTTCACTGTACGTATGTGTTCGGGCGTTCATTCGAGGCTGTTCGCTGGTGTGTGTGGATGAATTGCTGCACATAAATCATACTGCCTCCTCACTCTCATTAACAAACCTAAATTTACAGGTTTACTTAAGCCTCCTTCAGATCTACTGCGGAAACTCAAGTGGGAGGATATGAGGGACAGAAGTCACTTTAATGAGCCTTACTCAAGTTTACAAGATTCACAACTTTGCTTGTGAATACTTTTTAGAACTTGGAATAAAAGAAAGGAGTAAATGTTAATGCAAACCTCAGAACTTTTGGTCAGGTGACTGTAATGGCTAAAGGTCAAAGAGGAATGGGACATGTGAGGGCGGTGGGAGTGACGAGCAGATCTGGATGAAACCTGGACAGGGAAAGCGGACAATGCCTGAGATCGGCCTGGTCCTGGGACTGTAGAGGAGGAGAGGCGACGGCGGCCCCAGCATGCATACATTAGTGGTGCTTAGGCTCACTAATTGCTTCTCACTTAGACAAATCTCCTGCAAATCACGGCTGCGCCGCCAGCACTGGCCGGGCCCCCCGGGAAGCAGAGACGGCAGGCAGGCGGACAGAGCGAGAGACAGGAGGGGGGAGGAAGAGGAGGAGGAAAGGCAAGTGGAGCGTGTGTACCAGAGGCGCTTTGGAGCAGTATGGAGGAGGAAGGAGGTGAGGTGGGGGCGGAGGGAGGATGCTCCCATGAGAATGCCCAGAAACGAAAAGAGAGCGAGAGAGAAAAGCAGCACTTCAAGTGTGGCTCTCTTTCTGCTCATCCATAGTCCGGACTGAGAATGCCCCCTCCCAACCTCTCACACCCCCTTCACTCACAAGCCCCACCGCTGCTCTATTCCTCCATCCAACCCCCACCGTCTCTTCTACAAGCCCTCAGATCTCTGCTCTGCCCCCTCGCCGGCCCCTCCTCGCTCTCTCCATCGCTCCATGGAAAAGTGAAGGAAAGATGAAACTCTACAAAGAGGGGGGGGGGAGGAGGAAATCAATAACACAGATGGATAGCTGGATAACAGGGTCCGGCATGCTTCGGCAGTGAGGCAATCCAGAGGGTGCCCACACAACTTCCACACAGGCGCAGAGAGATGGGCAAAAACAAGACGCTGGGAAGAAGGTGGTGATTAGCCTCAGGAAGTAAGCATCGCCCGCAACACACAAGCACGCACTTGTTCATGTCCTGCATGAACTACAACATATGGGATGCACCCATACACAAAAAAATAATGCACAAGGCCAAACATGCAAAACTAAACAAGCGCAACAAAAACACCTGGAACTTTCAACAGGGCCTTAATTTTTAACTGGGTGAGATGCAGCAAAACAGTGAGAAGTATGATGTAACCTGAGGTAGGAGAACACACTCCAGCTTAACAACAGAATAACTCTAAAGATCAATAATATTTTCTGATATTAGGTGGCTGAAGGCAACAATTCTTTTGTTAGTGTAGTTTTTTAGGAACCCCCTCAGGATCACTGTTTACAACAGGGGTCCTCAAATCCAGGTGAGCTGCAACTTTAAGATGTGTCTCTGCTTTAGCACACCTGAGTCTAATAATCAGGTCATTAGCAGGATCTGGATAACTTGAATGGGGATTCTGACATGTTGGACCAGGGAAATATGTAAAACTTGCAGGACCCCAGCTATTGAGGACCGCAGGTATACGATTAATTGTTTTTTGTGTATTATTGAGATTTGATGGTGTGTGAGTGACTAAAAAGTAGCTTTGGATATGTGTGTGTTGGAGTGGATGAATATACATTTAAATATTTTTTTTTTCTGTGTGAATATTTATGTATGCATGTATTGAAAGAAAAACCAGGGACTGATTTAAATTACTTTGTCCTTAAACATATCAGATGTAGACTCTTCTCTGTTGCTATGGTTGTCTTCATTGTGGCTGTTAAATAAATAAAATATCCTGCAAAACCTGGAGCTGAGAACATTCAATACCATAAACAGGTTTGAACCCTTAACTCTCTTGAAGGAGCCTGAGTCCTGGTGAACACGTCCATTTACATGTAAGAGTTTTCAAGGTGCCAGTTAAGGAGTTAAACATGTTATTAAAAATATATTGCGTTAATGTCAGTATGGCTGTAAACCACCTGTTTTATCCTATGATACATCCATTTGTTTGTTTGTTTGATTCAGTTCACAAATACATGACGAATATAATGCGATGTCATATGCCTGGATAACACAATCATTTATATCTACATCAACTCACAAAAACAACTCTTAACAGAATATGATTGGATTATTTTCTTTCTGAGCTTTTACAGACATCAGGCATTGAAATAGAAATGTTAAAATAAGCCTGGTCATATGGATTGGTAATTAAATTTTGCATTGATGTGATTGGATTGTTAATAATTTAATTGAGATATTGATATAAATAGATCCCAAAATGTTACTCAGGTATCCTTAACACTAGCCAGCAAAAATAAGCAGTAATACCCAGAATTTTTGTTTTTGTTTTCTTTGAATGAATTAAAATAGGAATGTTTCAACCAAATCAGTTAACTCCAGTCCAACAGATTTCTGAACCATTAAAAAAAAATAAAAACGAAAACACAGATATGAAAGAGTAACCTTACTTTTTCTTTTTTTAAAAAAAAACATTTTGGCGATGTGGGTTCAGATTATCTAGCTAGTGTGCAACCAGTCCGCTGGCTCACTTTGAGGTTCCAGCTTGGCCTGATGCAGGAAGATAAATGATATACTATTATCTATGTTTTTCTTCTAATCATCACTGAATCACAGTTTAACTCCAACAAAAAGCAATAGCAAAAGAGGTTCTGACTTTCCACCACTGAGTTACAGTTAATGCACCACAAGATAAAGGTTAGCAGAGATATAAAAAAAAACAAGAGAAGCTGTGATAATGTGCACAGTGAGCAGGAAGCTAGAAGTCACAGTAGAGGTTTAAAACCATACGAGTGTAAATGGATGAGTTATGGTAGCATTGGATGACAGATTCTGAAAAACAACAAGATAAGTTTCCTTGAATCCTATGAACTTTACATCATGCTACCACACAAATAGCAAAGCTGTTGCGTTGTGCTAACGTAAGCAGAACTTTGCTGGTTAGGTTTCCTTTTAGGAATACGTTCATTAATACTAAAACCACCAATACCTTACAAAGGTTATTTGGTTATTTCAAAAAATAAGAGAAAATCATCTTATTCAAAAAATAAGCCTACCTGCAGTGTTTTGTCAGTACCTTCATTTCATTCATCTTGTCACTATTTTCAGATCAGAATCATAGCACAGGATGAAGGTCTGAGATCTATATTAAAGGCTCTCTTTGCACCCTGAACTTTCTCATTACCAACAACACCAACATGTCCAGGGACAAAACAAAAAATTTTTAAATTCTGAGATTTTAGAAGTTCTAGTTTCTCTAAAACACAGACAATCATGGGAATATCTCACTTTAAGCAGGAAACGTGACATACTTCTCATATGCAAATATGTGTTGCTCACTAAAAAGACTTTAAAGTTTCAGGTTTGTTGTGTTTGTGTGGTTTTTGTGTTGATTGTGATCAAATATAGTTAGGCATAAAATTATTAATTCCCCTTGGAGATTAGTTTCCAAATTATTTTCATGCCACCAAGAAGTTTGTTCTGATAAGAAATAAGACAAGTACAGCAATGAAACAATAGTATCAGTTTAAGAATTATTATATATTTATGCACATTACATTTTAAAATGACATGAAGAAAATTATTTAAACCCTTCTTCAACAGAGACATATTCATAGTTGTTCCAGAAAACAAATCTGTCCGCTTTCTACTTGTGTCTGCTAGTATTTGGATGATTTATCTTTGGTGAAAGGCCTCACTGTCATCACCCTAATCTTTATCTCCCTCCACAGATTCTCAATAAGATTTGAGTCTAGACCCAAATACTTCAAAACATTAATATCACCGACAGACAGAAGAGGCACTGTGGTAAATTTAAAAGCTTTCTTTAAACATGCAGTGGGGTATGAATGTTTTTGGGCCTGTCTGTAAAAGGTAATATCAAGCACAGTAAATGTATTTTCCTCTGTTTATGGGAGAAAAATACATTTACATAGTATGAAATGTGTATAAAACATATTTTATACTATCCACCATATCATTAGGCTTCAAAACTGTCCCATACCATGCTTTCACCACCTCTGTACTTAGAAGTTCATTCAGCTGAGTTTTAAATATTTTCACCAAAAATATACATGCAGGCATCGTTATAGTTAAGTAATTATTTTTGTCTGTTTTTTCCTTGTTCATATAGTAAAACTTAAACTTATTTTTACTTTCCGTCTGCCAACCTTTCTGTAAATAGTAAAACTTTAATAGATGTAGCAACAACAGTATTCTGGTAGGTTTCTGTATTTCTCAGTTCTGAGTCTTAATGTCTGAACTCATGACCTGAGTCTAAATCTGAACCGAGCAAACTTTATTCACTTATCAAAGACCGGTAATGACATCCAAATGTTTTCACTGAAAATGTCGCAACCTGCAGTTGTTCATAAATTACAGTGAAGCAAGTCTGACTTTTTGAAATCTACGATGCTGTGAGATATTTCCAGTGTGTTGGTCGTTCCAAGGGGAGCCGTCACACAAACCGTTCTCATGCTGGCACGGAGATGTTAACAGCTGCAGTCAATCATGATTACTAACGGGAAGTGAAGCGGTCCTGGCAAGTAAAAAAAAAAAAAACTAAAAAAAAAACACATTTTGGAGCTCTTAGTTTTGCTAAATTAATAATCTATGTGGGTGTAAAGACAGTTTGGAATCTGTCAGAATAATTTGTACTATGTACACTTCTGTAAAATCCTCAATAAATTCAAACTTGTGTTGTGAATTTATGGACTTTTTTTCTCTGTAAAACCTTGAAGATCAACAAACAATAAGCTCCATAAAAACATTTAAAGAGCTGACAGAACGCGCAATTTTGCAATAATATTTTTGTCTCTACTCGACAACTGCTTATAGTGTTGCATGCTGTACCTTAAAAAAAGCCTCACTTGTGGAGAAAAAAACGGATAATTCAAGGGTTGGCGGCAGCTTGTGGACTTTCTCAATTTTGGCCGTGACATCCTGAAACAAAAACGGCATATTGTGAAAATCAGAGGTAATTTTAGATAAGAGATAAATAAAAGTTAAAGTTAATACAAAAAGACATTATGGAGGCATATTTACATAAGAGGTGGCCTTAAAATGTGAATATCCAAATTAACCGGGCCAGTTTAAGGTATATTTATTTGGCCACTCTTTGGACTTTGAAGGTCTTGATTTAGCTCAAGAGGGTCTTCAGGGTTCAAATACAGACAAACACGTGAAGCAGAGATTTTTGTGAAAAACCTCACAATGAGGCTAGCAGTGCATGCAAAAGGTGTGCCCATATTACATACCACAAGAAAATTCAACAATGCAGACTCTTAAGTGTAATGTAAACTACAGGAGATGTCAATACATTTAGATTTTTCAAAAAAAAAGTTTTTTAAAAATTTGATTCAAATTTCTGCTAAAAAATTGATTAATAACCAACACAATCTCACTTCCCAAAAAGCTGTAGCTTAAAATCAAGTCAACCATCCGAATTAAACAACCCTCTTCAATTTGTCTCAATAGTCAGAACTTCGCTGCATTTCCGAGGCAAAACGAACGGCCACATGTTGAGAAATAGATGTTGGTAACTGTTAATCGGTTTACCCAAGAAAGAAAACTAACCACTGAACCGGGTGTACTTTCTAAGCGAAAGAAAATGGCAAACAATGCCTGAAAGGAGTAGCATACGAAAACAGCAGAGAATGGCTCAGTCTCCTCCAGCTCTGTAAACACCAAAGCCACTCTAATGGCAACAAACCAGTTAATATTCACATAATAATACAAGTTCAAAGGTTAAATGTTTATTTAATAAGTATGAAAGAAGCGGTTAGCACACAATGTGAAATTTTGCTTTGGTTATGTTGATTCAGTTTATGTCAGTATTCCTTTATGTAAAAACCCTGATCTGAAGTCTGATGTCAGTCTGTGGATTATGAAAATCTTTATATTCTTTCCGCTGACTGAAACCCGTACACACTGGTCACAAAGCTTTTAGCGACAACGGTAAAGGTGAAAGGTCAAAGACTTTATAATAATGATGATGACCCCAGTCTTCCATGCACATATTACATATACAAGCACACACACACACGTGTAAACAGGCACGTATTTCACCCCTCTTGCCTCCCACAGTCCAGTCTGTGTAGAAATCACTATAATTACCTTGTGGCCTTTTTAAGGTGATATTTTCTGTTTCAGTAAAAAGCCATAAGTCTATAAGACAGCCATTAACCTTAAGAGACTATAAAGATGTTATACACAATGTGGCAAATGTAAACTTGTCTCCTCAGATTCAACACAATGACTTGCAAAAAAAAATATTGTTGAAATTTTAGAAAATCACATATTTTAAATAACACATTGATTTTAAGAAGCTTATGAAAGTAATAACCTGCTAGTTTCCTCCCGCCACTGTTCATACTGTGGTAAAATGATCCTGACATATTTAATCGCACAAGTTTAATTAACACGAGCATCACTCTAGTTAAATATTTCCACTTATTCAAAGCGGAACCACTCAAAAGTGTCGTCTTGTAAAACGAATCATCAGCACCCCCTGCTGGTCAAACCTCGACGTTCCACAATCACATCAGAAACTCCTAAACCAGAGAAAAACAAATCCACTGGCTCCATCCTGTGGAGACAAATGTTTCTCTCTCGCATTTTGGATTAATGACATTTCACTTCAGATTGAAAGTAACCTCAAACCCAAATAATTTACACGTCAGGAAGAACATACAATGCAGGAGTGGCAGCTCAAATGATCAAATTAGTGATTAATTACAGCAAAGATATATATCTTACAAAACTCCAGACTGACTCCTAATTAACTTGCTAATAAAGTCAGATTAAAGTGTCTTCTATGTGCATGTGAGGACACAACTCATGAAAACATCTGAAAACATTTTATGGAGGCAGATTCTTTTTTTTTGTAAGAAAACACCCAGATGAGTTTTGTCTTAAAAATATGGTAGAAAAAAAATAGTGACAGTAACAATAACCGAAACATTAAGATGCAAGATGATCAAAAAAGGTTTATTTTGCATTCATTTGAAGACATTTATGTGAAATAGTTTTGATTTGAAAACTGTGACAAGAAAATATATTTTTTATGTAGTCAAGATACCAGCTGTATTTGTTTTTAATCAGATAAGCTCCTAAGAGAAAGTATGAATTTAGCATGTTCATATGAATAATCCAGCATAGCTTCAATTCTGTAAAACTAACCCAGTATGTAGTGAAACAATAAATTATAATATATTCTTTCTACAGGCCAGTAGATGGCGACCACTGTGGCTCCATAAAGGAGTGGGGTGGTACATGATCAAATTCATCAAGCTCTTTCAGTAATCAGTTTTCTGTAGTAAAATGTTTTTTCATAGCATAATTTTCACATTATATATATATATATATATATATATATATATATATATATATATATATATATATATATATTATATATATATATATATATAGCCAATACAGGAGAAAAAAAGATTTATCCGATATTGCAGGTAGCTGGATTTACTGATGAGCTACAGTGTATATTACCTGTATGAATCAACAGTTACAAAGGCCCTCCACTATTAGCATTATAATGCAATAACAGACATTGCAAGGCTGAAAGAGCGAATTACGGCATTTAAAGGAAACAGACACACCTGCCTAACAAACATAATTTATTATCCTGAGTAGCAGACTGAACACTGAATTAGAAAGGCAGATGTAAACAAAGGACTGCAATACAAACCACAATTTCAAAATATAGTGGATGCTTTACATTGGATATACATGTAAAGCATGTTTGATAGTATTGATTACTATCAAACACCACTTAATGTCCCATTCAATCACTCATGGATAATCAAAACTGCTTTGTTGAGTTTAACCACCCGATTCCTTGTGGATGTTCTGCTCTTTGTATGCTTCATTTCTACCTTTCTGCAGCAGAAGTTTTCATGCCCTCTGGTGGTCAAACTAACATTATTTCAGTGAAGTAGCTTGCAGAGGTATCCACAGTGGGTCCTCAAGGGCCGGCATCCTGTATGTTTTAGTTCCTTCCCTGGTTCAACACACCTGGATCAAATGAAGGTTCATTGGCACGCCTCTGCAGAAGTTTGACAGGAAGGTCGTTGGACCATTTGAATCAGAGTCATCTAAAAGTAGCAGAACACCTAAGTAATGACTACCTCTCTAGAATTTCTAGATGTTCTTCTTGTGACGTCCAGAAAGTAGTGATGGGCAGATGAGGCCAAACTGTGTCGACACTGTGCTGAGACTGTTGCTTTGTCACTCACAGTGGCATCTGCTCATTTTAAATTTAGAAAGTCATACCAGGGAAATTCAATAAAGCCGGGAGTGTTAACAGGCTCATGCCCCTCATGCCGGGCACGTTGGTGCCTCAGCATTGTGGAAGTGCTCTGGTCACAGTAAGACAAGAGGAAATCCTACATTTTTCACCTACAATGCAAATAAAAGTTCAACCATATAAACTAAACAAATATCCCATGGAAAGGAATTTGAATAATCCAAAAGAAAAACGATCAAATGTGGAAATGAGGCTGGAATAATTATTTTCAGTTATAAGATCAAAACAATCTCACAGAGGAGAAAACTTCCTCTTCCTTGGTTGATCCATGCCAGTAGTCAAATAACACAAAGTATCTCCAGCTAACAAAACCTACAAGCGGGGTTTCATCTTGTTTGCTCGGCGCATGTGCCGAGGTTTCGGTGTCATCTGGCCCATCACTACCTGGAAGAGTCTTCAATGAGACCTTGGAGTTATTTTGGTAAGCTGGCTGCTCCTGGAAGGTTCACTGAGCGGCCATGTTTCTCCCTGTGTAGACATTGGGTTTCACCGTGTTTTGTTATTCGCAAGCATTATAAATGGCATTGATAAGAAGGATTCCCCCCCCCCCCCCCCATTTGTTCTTGAATATTTTTACATCTGGATATGATGTTTTGTTATTTAAGACCTTTTAGTCTACTTCATTTGGTCAGACAAGTTCTTTTTAAGAGATTGCTCAAATCTACAGATCTGGTTGTAATCAAACCTGGATGTGAAAATTTTAATTATTTTAAAAATTGGTTAATAAGTTAAAGATTCAACAATGAAGATGACTGAATTTTTCAAATAGATTTGCATAACTATTTTTTCCCTTTATAAACAAGACCACCATTTAAAGCTGCATTTTGTTTTTGATCAAGCTTTTGACAATTTATTTTAAAAAAACAAAAGCAGAAGGATCTTCTACGGAGCCAATATTCCTTTTTCTCTGCACTGCATGTTTATTTTTTAAAAAGTCACAATATTCACATCTCGTCCTGATCTTTAAGCCGGTACATGACATCCCAGAGTTTGGTGTTACATATGACAGTCCAGTCGGTTTCTGGAGCTATTAAATAGTTTGTCACACTGTTTTACTTTTTGAAGATGTTAAATACCATTTCACATTTACATTTAAAATTAAAAAAGAAGATAAGCTACTTATTTTTCCCTTGAAGGTTTGGCTAACTCCAAGTGTAATAACTTGACTTCTCCAAGTTTTTTTTAGTTTTTTTTACAGACGCTGCACTTGGCCTTGTGTTTCCATGTGTTGCCATCTCCTTCCTGGAAGAGGCTGTTGATTGATTAACTATATTCCCTAACTTTATGGTTACTCTTTTCTTTTTACTTTGAAGACACAATAAATAGAAATCAAAGGAGCCTGACTTGATGCAATTATCTGTCTAGTACGACTTGCTTTCCCCCTGAGCTCCATAACGATGCATTTGGCTAGAGATCCTAATCTACATCACTTCTGACCGGTTGTCATCATAATATGAAACAGTCCTGCTTTACATTTAAGTTCAGACAGGACAGTTTTTATTTTTTGTGTATTAATAGATAAACGGAAACAAACTGGACAGTGTGTACTTCAATTTAGATTTAGTATAAATTAAATAACTAAAATAAACTGAATTGAATTTTTTGTAGGTTTGTTGCTACTCTATGTACTGAAGTAATTTATGCAACCAGAATATGTCCATTCACGAAAGTACCTGCAAAGTATCAGTGCGCAAACTTTACACTTCTGAGACAACCGAATAGGAATCAGGTTTATGAACAATGACTTTTAATATGGGCAGTTCCTGTGGATTGTTTATTAACAATTTTAAGTCCAAAGTACTTAAGCTCTAAATTATGTATGCTTTAATGTTTTGGTGCGCCTTTTTTTTATTTTCCCCATGTACTAAACATATAAAACAAATTTGAAACTTTGGAAACTTAAGAGACAACATTTGTGAGACTATTATATTATTATAATACAATTATTATAATTATTATATTATTGTTATGTAGCCGGGACATTATGTCAATTATGCACTCTTCCGCTTGCCCATATAAGGAAGACGCTGTGTTGGAGCGCAGCTGATTCATTACGGAGACAGGTAATCTGCATTTACATTTAAAAGCGGGTAGATCGCTGAGAGGGTCAGAGTCCAGGCTGATTCGTCTACAGGTATGTTTAACATGAAGTGTGCGCTGGGTTCAAAATTATTTCTGATGCCTCCATTTTATTGTTGCAGAAAACTTGTTCTTGGAGAGGACATGCAGAGCTCTGTTAACTTTTAGAGAAGGTAAAGGCAGTTTATTATTAATTGGCTATTTAAGGCATCTGTCTACAGTAATTCTATTCTCTGTTGTGTGCAGGTTGGCCTGCTACTGTTTCAGTTTTAGTTTGTTTTGGTTTCAGTGTTGCATTAGTTTAGAATTTATGTTCTGGATAGTTCTTTATTCCTTTGGGGGTTTGTTGTCTAGGGAAGGGGAGTTTTTATTGTCCAGCCCTCCAGGCTTGTTTGTTAGCAAAATAACCTTTGCTGTCCCTGGGTTCCAAGCTGTTTTATCTAGATTGAGGAGACTAGTGGAAGGCGAGTTTTTCTTTTCTTTGTTTTATTCACCAGGGAGTCTTTTTTGTTGTGTGAGTGTGTTTTTGTTCAGGAACACGTAGGTGCATTCAGTTATATTTGGGTTTTTATTATTATTTCTCCCCCAAAGCAGTCTGATTTTATTTAATTGGAGTAACTGGTTGTCAGCTGTAAGGTTTCCAGGGCCAGCATAGATTTAAGGTTTTAAAGTGGTCGATGTTGTACAGCAAAATGAACTGACTACTTATGCCTATGGGTTATTGTGAGTTAAATAAACTGTGGTTAATTTGCAACAGTGTCTCTGATTATTTTTTACAAACTTATGTGTGATCTGGTAAAAAGAAAACACCAGGGAATTTAAGGTTCTTCACACATAACTAAAGCCGGAACCAAGGTACCAGTTATTTTATAGAATATTGACTGTCAAACTTCTGAGAAAACGTTCAGTCAATATGTGGCTAATTGTATCGTTGTCGTTGTGGTTTGCTTATGTTACGGTTTAAACTGCCTTATATTTTTATATTCTCCCCAAAATAAAAGGATGTTTACGAATACTCATGTTGTTTAGTTAGTTACTCACCGAAAACAGGCAAACTACAAACAATTTCTTTCACAGATGAGCCGAAAGGGAGCGGTCGCCTGCCGTTACGTCATCAACAGGCCGACAGGTGTTAATGAGGCGACTGACGAGCTGCCGTCAAGCGTCTCCCAAAAAAAGCTGGTGTCGCAAAGACGCCGTTTTAAAATATGACTTGTTTACATTTAATTATTTAAAATGATTGATTTACAACCAAAAAACGTCTATTCCGAATAGTTATCTGTAATGTTTTAGACTTGCATGAGTAAATCAAAGCTGTAGTCCAAATTCAGAGGATACGTCCTCCTTCCAAACCGGAAGTGAACAGCTGGAGATTTGGACGGTATTGGAATTTTGTCACTCAGTTTTTAGGGTTTCACATACCATAATAGATTAAATCATAATTTAGAAACTACTTTTTTATTCAAATCATCCCCGTCTGCTATTAAAATGTGATTATGTAAAATATTTATGTATAAAAAAGAGGATATCTGCAAGAAGGGATGAAACTTTCACTGACTGCACCGTCAATGTAGTGTCATAGTGGCGGTCTGGCGCCCCCTTTTGGCTCCACATTTAATAAACAAATTACACTATAAACATATTTAGCTGTAAATGATGAGAGGTAGAAGAAAGAAAGAGAAACCATACTTAAGATTACATGAAAAGGCAGAAAATATGTCTTTGGATCATTTAAAACCATAACCATTTTTTCTAAATATTGTCACAAAATAAAATAAAATATATAGACGACGTCAAGAAAACCCATCTCCCAATACAGAATGACAGCTACGCCTGCAACAGTTACTGAAATGAAAGAACATCATGAACTGTTTTGATATTGATGTCTTTGTTTCAGTGACAAACTGAACAGATCACTCACTAAAACGACAGATTTTAACTGTAACAAACGTGCTCTAGCCCCTCAATATCTACATATAGCTGTAACAATTCAACAATCTGCTGATCAAGCCATCTTCTCGCCCTATGATGTCAATAGAAACCAACAAATCTGAATAGAACTTCCAATATGACGGGGAAAAAACTAAATGTAAAATTAATGCTGTCAAGATAAAATGAGCAGCAAATATCTAAATGTGCTTGCATCAAGCAAATAATTAATTTAAAAAAAAATTATGTTTTTACTTTTCTCATTAAACTTTAGACAAACTGAAGAACTTTAATGTGGTGCTTTGTTCCCTCTTTTGTCATTTTACTATATCTAATTATTTAAAAGAATCCTTCATAGCATAGAAAATGAAACGAAGCCATTATGAATGTAATGTTCAACAAACTTTGCCTGTATTTTTTCCACTGTTATAATTAACCTAAAAGCTTATAAAGTCACAATATTCTCGTCTGGGCTTACCTAAATTGTTTAAAGCCAGAAAAATATCTCCCAGTGGCACATTCATACATTTAAATAATATATTTAATTCTAGTGATTGTATGTTTTTCACTTCAAATTCATTGTACAAAGAAATTGTTCACTAGACCAACTTGTAGCTCCTAGATGTCAAGAATCAACTTGGAATTTTACCAGTTTCTGCAGTGATGGGATGAGGTTGAGCCAAATTAAAACATACATAATCTGAGACTCGACCACTTTACTATGATGCTGGGTTTAATGCTGCGCTTCTCTGAATTCAAAGTCATGAAAGTTGGGTTTGGTCAGCAGCTCCAAGGTTTCAGAACCAGAGTCATGACTGACCGGGAGAAGCAAAGTCTTGAAAATATCAAATTATGTCGGAAATTGTCTGTCTGTAAATGCATGTTTTTGCAATATGAGGTAAAACTAAATGCAGAAATTTAGAATAAAGGTTGTTGAGGTTGTTTGCCTTGGTTGTTCAAGGAGCTCAGTAGAAATGTTTACTTCAGCTAGCAGAATACAAACTGCAACTCTGCTGTTTTTCTCTAGTTCTGCAGATTAAACTGTTGAGTTACTTACCTCTGTAAGTTAAGAACCGTCACACAAGCAGCATCTAGAAACACTCCTCCGGCAGTCCTCACCAGGTTTAAGGCATTAAACCAACAGGTGATTGAAAGTACTTAAGTCTGATGTTGTGGTGAAACTGGGAATAGTCCAATCCTGACAGTCGAGATGCTGTCACTGTGCAGAAGCAGTCTTTGAAAACACCATTTGAGCATGAAGTGATCCATCTTGAAGTCTGTGTAAAATGAACAACTTGGATTTACCAACCATGTTAGAAAAAAAAACAAACTAATCTTGATAATCTTGCACAATCTGTTCCTCCAAAGTCTTTTTTTTTTTCTCGAAACAAGATCATCAAGGATTTACGGGGATTAGTAACAATATTGCATTTTTTCCCAGTTATATTTCACCCACTCCTTGCTCCTGTTACTTCACTTCATCCCACCACAGCACTCTCACTCTGCACGCACACACAGAATCACTGCAGCTTTCATTACACAACAAACAATTTTGTTTTGAGATGTTATTTTTCTGTGTTTTTGGTTTCCCCCTCGCTGCTCTTCATGAGGTTGTAATCCAAAAATTAGTGAAGCGAGCACAAAGGCAGAAATGGTTGGTCTGCTAATGTGTGCGTGTGTGTGTGTGTGTGTGTGTGGTATGGGGGTAAGACAAACAGGGTGTGACGGGTCCGCTCAGCCAAGTCGGAACAGAGGGTCACGCTTGTAGCAGTGCTCCAGACAAGGTCAGCCATGAAGAGACTGACAAGCAACGCTGGTAGAGATTACACACAATAAGCCTGCGCTCACGTTTCCTTCCCCGGCCTTCTCATATCTCTTGTCGTTTGCTCCTCTGAGAGCCATTTTGTTCGTTCAAACCAAACTAGGCCTCCCTCAGCTAAGTGAGGGTGTTTCTTTCCCTTAACGAGGCCAAAGAGCCCCGTGCATGCAGGAGAACGGCTCCACGGTCAGCTCTTCTTCAGAGACGTCACAAGGAAGAAGCAGCCTCTAGACCTTCGAGACGCTGTGCTGTAATGTAACAACAAACCTTCCACACTTTCCTCCCACACAGAGTCTGAGCTGCTTCTGTCAGCAGTCGGTGGGAGAGCGCGACTCTGCGGAGTATTTGCAGACATACAGACCCTACGCAAACACAACCTTATCAGTGTTTACACATATTGCCTGTTGAAGCTCATGTATGCGCAGAGTAGCTGTGCAAACTGCAATAAAACTTACCTCAGCCTCAGTCTGTTTGGTCTGCAGCAGCTGGTTAATAATCCAGGAGGGGGAGGAAAGGGGTGTTATTGTGCAGCGACAATTTGTTCAGCCTGCCAGATTTGAATGTCCATGCATAAAATGTTTCAAAGTGAAATAGCAGCAGCAGGGAGACGATTTCTGCTTCACTTTTCTTACGCTTGCGAAATTTGATACGTTTTCGGCTGGCAATGAACAACCAGAGCAACAGCAAGGAGCGCATCACAGTGAGAAGACAATTAGATGTTTGCAAAGGATTTTAGTGGACGTCAAAAATTAAACTTTGAAAAGTTTGGTTTGGATTTGTATCCAGTTCTCTTTATTCTGATACCCCTAAGTAAAACCGCCTGATTCAGAAGGATTCTAATTAGTGCTTAGACTCATTCAGATTGCAATTCAGCGAGTATGGCATAAAATGGACATGTAGCAACAAGACATGGTCGTCAGCCTAGGGCTTAGTAAGAGAAGCATTAATTAGGGAAGGAACCAATAGGACTTTGGGAGAGCTGCAGAGATCCACAGTTCGGGTGGGAAAATATGTGAACAGGACAACCATTGGCTGCACATTTACACAAGAATACCAGGAACAAGAAGCCTAGTTTAGACTTTGCCATGAAAAAGACAAACCAAACATGAGGAAGAAGCTCAGATGAGACCCAAACTGAGGTTTTTGTTCTTCATGCAAAACACTACATGCAGCAGAAAACCAACACCGCAAATTTCCCTGAACACATCGCCCCACCATGGGAAATTTTTCTTTAACAGGGTTAGAAAAACTGCCCAGAGTTTCTATCCGCAGCTAAATAGATAGAAAATGTAGTCTGGAGACTCTGGCAAAGGTTTACCCTCCAGCAGAACGATGACACAAAAGTCAGAGAACCTCAAATCAAAGCATACAGACCTCAACTGAGAATCTGTGACAAGACATGAAAAAACTGTTTTCACAGACAATCTGACTATGTTGCAAGGCATTACAGACAAAAAAATACTGCTTTTAAACGAGTAAAGCACGAAATTACAAAGTCTCAAAAGACTCGACTGGAAACAAAAGTCGGTGAAACATTTCAGACTTTTATTTGCAAAACATGTTGAAACAATGTGTTTTGTCTCCTTTCCATCTCACAGTAGTGAACTAATATATATATTGAGCTCTAAAAAAAAGTGGGATGTTTTCGGTTGTGATTTGTGAAAACGTGACAAAATGTTCTGAACGCAGCGATGTGCGAATGTTTATTTGAGCTTATGAGACCCAGATAAATAGAAAGACTTAAAATATCTGAACAAAGTCGAGGAAATTATAGTTCTGGAGTGGAATACTTAAAAAAAAAAACACCAAATTGCAGGGAAACCCATATAACCTGAAGCAAACGCGGTAGTTTTTGCGGGCTCCACTAGAGGGCTCTGCGCACCAATTCAGTCCAAATTTAAAGCACATTGATGGTCAGATGTGTTTGGAGGATTATCCTGTGACCTGAAGAGGGCAGCCTTGTTAAGTGCCTTTAAATATACTGTTATATCTGCTGCTGCTGCTGCTGCTGCTGCTGCTTCATAATTTAACAACCAACACCAAGCGCACTGACACATGGGGGGATAGAAAGTAAATACTGGCTCCACGATGCTGTCAAAAAGCAAATACAGCTCATGTCTTTCTGCTCGGCGGATGAGATAAACTCTCATAATAGCACAGAGAGCGGAGAGTAAGAAAAAAAGAAAAAAAAGAAAGGGTTATCTAATAAACGGAACGAGCACAAGCTGTAAAACGGTTTTAATGGCAGACTGCAGGGCCCCGTGGCTGCGCCCAGGCGCAGCTTGTGCCGCGGTGTTCGCCGCTCTTTGTTCTAACCAGAGCATATGCCACAAGCCCTCGCTGCTTTTCCTCAGCAGCTGCTAAACCCATTAAATCTGCAGCCAGCCACCGGAGCGGGGTGGGGGCCTCCGTCATAACCCCGGGGGCCGCCGCCGCCGCGCAAACGGCTCCAACGTGGACGCAGATCACCTGGAGGAGAGCGCGCGCGCGTCCCGCTTGGACGCGCGTTTTTGCAGGGACGTGATCGCGGCGCTGTCACATTCACTTTGGGTCATTATTATTATTGCTCGTCGAAAACGAGTCGCTCCGAGTGGCGCGCGCGCCTGCAAAGCGGGGCGCCGCGTGCAGGAGACGCCTTGTTGAGCCTCGCCGCTCCGCGTGTTTAAAGGAGCCTCGTCGAGCGGCGTGGTAATGGTCCAACATCCATTCTGCATCATTACATGAACCAACACTTTGGGCTGTTTGCTCTGCGGTGCAGCTCTGTGCCTTCAGGCTCTGAGCCTCAGTGATTCCCAGTTGCTTCTGTTTGCTGTTGCTGCAGGATATCGCGGCGCTGCTCATTTCCAGGCTTCACATCACCTCATTAAACTGACCTGTCCCCCCGCACGCTATTAAAAACTGCTTCATGTGGACTTTACTTTCTCCTAAAAAAAGGGGGGGGGGAAGAAAATGAGTGCACTTGAATATCTGTCTCATTTCGAGCCTCGGTCTGCAGCCGGTCTGGACCCACGCAGCTCCACGCTGCAGGGATTAGGACCGTCTTCTGGCACCTAAAGTGGAAATTTATACACGAATTAGAAACACTTTCCTGAACATTCAGTGCATGTTTCACGTTGCAGCAGCAAACTCCAACTTGTTGTAGTGGGATTCATCACGGAACCCAAACTCAGCCAACTGGACGAGGAGTGTCTGTGGGCAATCGTTTCCAAGTCTTGCGGCGGATTCTCAGTTAAGTTTGGATTTGGACTTTGACTGGACCATTCTAACTCATCGTTTAAACCTTTCCATTAGAGCTCCGGGTGCATCATTTTGTTCACTGCTCTGCTGGCTTCCGCAAAGGACAGATTTGTATTTTGCACAAATGTTAGTTGTCCTCTTGCCTGAGCCGCTTTCCTCTGCAGCTCCTCCAGAGACACGTTGAGCTCTCCGTCATCTCCTCCGATCCATGTTTCCTTTGTTTGCCCTTCCTCTTAGTTCAGGCGGAAAGCCACAGCTTGTGCCTCACTCCCTTCAATCTCAGGTGGAAGGTTGAGTCGTCACAGCTTGACATTGTCTCATTCTAAAGACCCAACAGTGCAGGTTTAAGAAGACTCCCAAGTTTGATAAAGAAGGAGAATATTACCCATTTAAAACACGACTGGCAAAAAAATAAATAAAATAAAATAAAAACTCCACCAAAACAGAAGGTTAACACAGAGAAGCCAAAGACAACAGCTTGAAAACAAGAGAAGACGCAGCAATGAGCGACTGAGGCGTGGAGGAATGTGGGCAGAGTGATAACTGGAAAGAGGAAGAGGTGTGAATAATTACCTTCTCTCTTCTCTGAGAGAGAAACCAGGAGAAACCAGGAGACTGAGTCCACTGAGGGAAGACCTGAGCAGAAACAAGCACAGGAAGCAGAAAGATGTTCCTCAGGAACCCAACGAGGCAATGACGGAACTCGGTGCCCGAAGGAAGACAAATCCACAAAACAAAGAAGAAAATGAATGATGGGAAGGCATTGAGATTAGTCCTAAAGTACAAAATGCAATAGGAAGGATCAAATGAACACAACCACAATGGAGAGGAAGCTATTTGTTGCCCTTTGTCTTTGTCAGGAGTAGCAGAAAGGACAGCAGGCTGATGGAGACTTTTGATTTTGAAGCTTTTGCCCACAAATCAAACCCTTCTTGCAACAACGTCACACTAAGTGGTCGACTGTGACTCCAGTAGAGCTGCTTCAATGTAATCTGTTCAACTTTCCTGAACATGTCAAGCATTTGCACAGAGAGTCATTCGTTTTTTTGTTTTTTTTTTCAGTCAAGCAGGACCAGGAGGCAGGAGCCCATTTCACACAGCTCTGTCCTACGAAACAACCTGACGACTTTGTTTAAAATATATTGTGTATAGTTTGTTGTTAGAGAGATGAAACAAATTAAGCAAAAAAAAAAAAAAAAATCAAACAATTTAAAAGTCATATTTTCAACCCAAACTCCTGATATTTTTTTTTATATATATATATTTAAAAAACTTTTTTGTTTTTATTAACATCACATTGCAAACAAAGTTGTTGCAGTAACTGGTGCCCACTATTGAAGAGAAGATTTTAAATGTTTCCTTTGAGGAAAATGCATGATCCGGATTATGATTAATATGATCCAAATATATATAGAGAATAATAATAATAATAATAATAATAAATCCGGCTGCAGGCTTTGGGAATCCTCAAAGACGTTCTGTGTGATGTGGCCAGGGGGGATTTGGGGAGGTTTGGGGGGATTTGGGGAGGGTTTGGGGGTTTGGGGAGGTTTGGGGGGATTTGGGGAGGTTTGGGGGTTTGGGGGGGTTTCACGCTCACACCACGTCGACGCGGAGCATAAAGCAGCGAAAGCGCAGAAATGTCCGTTTGTTTTAAGCCATTTCAACCCGCAGCCTTATTATCCCGTGAAATGGAGCGGAAAACGCGCGCCGCAGCTGAGGCTGCAGGCAGACAGGGAGCAGGCCGAAAAAACATCTAACATATGAGACTGCAGCGGCGCAGGAGCCATTTCCATCCGAGATCAATTGCGCGCAAATATCGTGCCTCACAGTCTCCTCCTTTTGATCACCAAGGTGAGGGCGGAGGCGGCAGGTATTGAAACGTCTTTTTTTGCCATCTTTAGTGAAACAGAGAGAGAGAGAGAAGCTGGTCCTGCCGGAGAGTTTTATCTGCCAGCGGCCATTGTGTCGTCTTCCATGAAGTTGCATTGATGATTAATTTCGCAGTGGATGGAAGAGGTTCGGGGGGGTTAAGAAACAAAAGGTCGATCCATCTGAGTCAGGGCAAGTGGACAGCCCTGTGGCGCAGCAGGTGAGCGCCCTGGCAGCGCCATCTATCACAGGGGCGGCCATTACAGCGTCACAAGGTCGGGGGCGCCGCGTGTCCGGCGGACACCCCGGCTGCAGCGGGAGGGACCCGGTTTCTAAGGGCCCCCCGGGGTGGCGCAGAACCAGAACTTCAGATGTCATTTAACACAGATGCAATTTCAGGGCCATGCTGCCACTGTGATGCCTGTCCGTCTTCTTGCCGCTCCGATGGCGAAACCAGAAGAAGAGAACAGAGCATAGTGCTGCATGAAAACACTGCGTAAAAAGACACACTGCCGTTTTCTGAATCCTTCTTGAGGTCACAGACCGGGAACTCGCAGCTCTACGTCCCTGCAAACGGACATCATGTTGTCTCCATGTCCACTTTAACAGACTGAGGCTGTTGCTTTGAGGCTCACAGCAGAACTGTGAGGCATGCTGCTGTTAAAACAGAAATGGCTCAGCGCTGAAATATATTCTCAGGCTTTAAAAGGGCGAAAACAAAACCATAAAATGTTTAGCTGTTAGCTGAACTCCTGCTGCAGCTAACAGGAGGGGGTTGATGGGGGGGTAAGATAATGACTGCTGCTCCATCCAACCCCACTTCAAGTAAAATTTCATCAACAGTTGATTTTTGTTACGTAAAAATGGTGATCAACAGAATCTGGGCTTTCTCAACAGGTCGGCATACCGCACCGGATCAAACTGCTCCCCCTGTTCTTTAATTGTTGCTTTTCTTTGAGCTTCTCCATCCGGTGTCAGGAAACATAATGTCAACAGATTCCCAGAGAGCTTGTGTAACACACCCAGGAGCCCATCCAGTTGGTGTTCTCTGACAAATGGAACCGACTTGGCTCTATGCATGCAAATGTTACCACAGGAAAAAAAACACCTTTTTATTCAAAGTTTCTGCCTGATTCTGTTCAGGCGCAGAGAGTCAAGCAGCTGCAGCTCTGCAACGCAGCACGCTGAGCTCCCTGGGTAATGAAGGAATTTGTTTGCAAAAAGCTCGGAGTAAAACAAATCTGTTTTTGAGCCGGACAGGGTTATGAAAGCCACATGACGGCATGTCAGAGGGGATAGGGTGAGCCGCACGGCAGCGCGCAGGCCGGTTCTGGGTTTCTCTGCCTATTAGGAAGAGGGGAAGTAAATCAGAACCCAGCCTGGAGTCTTATTTCCCCCCTAAGAAAATAAATTCATGACAGAGAGTGCTGCCAAAAGAACCAATTTTCCTCCAACTGTCCCAATATTTTAAAATGACAGCAGAGGATGTTTGATTTTATTCTTCTTCTTTTTTGCATGCCCTTATTTTTCCAGACTTTCCTCTGGCTGGCTGATAGAATGGAGAGGCTGTGAGGGAGCTGAAATGTCAGGCCTCTTTGACTCTGACAGTGCGCAGACACGGCGGTGTAAGAGACACACACGAGGACAGTGAGAGGGGCCAGCGCCCGGGCCTGACCGAGCAAAGGCGAAGTCTCTGCCAGCTCAGTGCTTTATGACAACACATTAAAGAGGAGCCAGGAAGTCTGGGGAGCGAGCCGTGCATTGTCTCTGCTCTGCCAGCAAGGGCCCAAACCTGGCACGCTTTGTTGGACAAAGAGTTCCTGCGACTCCGGGCCGCTCCTGCGAAATAAAACTCAGGACAAAGAGGCAGAAATGAGGGAGTGTGTGTGTGTGTGTACGTGTTAGGGTTGTGGTGAGCGACAGCAGAGGTCTCCTGAGGTTGCTGGTGTGTGTGTGTGTGTGTGTGTGTGTGTGTGTGTGTGTGTGTGTGTGTTGGGATGGGTGAGGAATGCGCCGGCCGTGCCAGTGGCCACGCTGGGTTGATCCGCTGGTGTGGAGAAGGGGGGAAATCCAGATCAGCTATGACAGGAATGTGAGAGCAGATATCATTAGACGTGCAGGAGCCTCAAACTCACAGCAGGCAGAAACACAAACAGATAATATGACTCTCTCTCTCTCTCTCTCTGTCTGTCTTATATACACACACACACAGAGCTCCTGACACCAAGTTCTGGGACTCGATCATGGGGACCAGGGGACACGGGAGGGATCCGCTGGTTCATCAGATCCTCCTTTAAAAAGGTCTGAAACTGGAAGACAAAACGTCCTTCACGTTCTCCCGCTGTAGTTCCAGTGTGAGGCTCGCTGTAGAAGACCGCAGTGTTGCAAGTTTAATCCAAGAGCAGCTGCAGAGAAGCTGCTCCGAAGCATCACTCCGGTTCGACTCTTTTTCCACATTTTGTCAAGTGGCAACCGCAGCTCCACAGAGCGAACTCCACAGTTTGCACTTCATCGCTTTCAAAAATGTTGAGGGTGGCGTAAAAATTTGGATTCGGATTCTTCTCTGATTCCAGAAGATAAAACCAATCGACCGAGAGTCCTTCTTATTCCACAAATAGAAGAGGATTAAAAACAATGTATAAGGCACAATATTTTATCTAACCCGATATAAAATGAAGTGATATGAGCCTGGATTGTTGTTCTTCAGTTTAGACATTTAGGATCGAAGTTCTGAAGAAGAAAAAAAAAAAGGTAGAAAGACTTTTACCAAATGAACTGAGTGTACTGATCGATAAATATAAATATGATGATAAAACATGATGCTGCCACCACCGTGTTTTAGTCTGCAGGGGCCATTTTTTGTTTCTACTAGTTGACTTTATGCAACAGGAAGAGAAAGATTAAACATCCGAGCACAGACTGTAGAAATCTCCAAGGAAGAAATACTTTTTTTTTTTTTATCGTTAATTATACGGATTTAACAGTTACATTTCGCATCAAGCTTTTAGCACTGGTTCAAATAAATGACCTCCATTTCCTTCCACGTTTCCTCTCCGTGTTTCCTTGTGCTGAAGAGCAGGAAGTCGGCAGCCTGATCGAGGAAGAGGAAGTGCTGATCAGAGTGGCATGAGAGAGAGGTCAGAGGTCAGTAACCTGGAGCCCCCGATGGATGCGTCTGCGCTCAGATGTAGTTGGGATTCCAGTTTTGTTTTTTTGTTTTTATAAATGACGCCGTTTTGACAGATATAAATATTCAGGCTGCAGAAACGCGGAGACGGAGCCTGTTTTAAATAAATCACACAGAACGAATGCATATTTGGCTCATTTGCATCTCGGAGGCGTTTAATTACTTTAATCACATGCATCCAATTCTGACAGCTGCGCTCCATTTATCGAGGATTTTTTTTCTTCTTTTTTTTTTTTTTACATAAACACAGGTTTGCTTGGTTTTGTAAATGTTGGCCCACGAGTTGAACGAGCGGGTTTCGGTCCAACTAGGGTTTGCTCCCGCGTCCGAGCGCGGCTTTTATTTCGAGATAAACGAGAAAAGCCTGAGCAGCAGCAGCAGCATCAGCAGCAGCATCATCATCATCCAGGCCCGCTGGAGCAAAAAGAGATACAGGATGCTCTGTGGTCTGAGACCTGCTGCTGCTGCACAAGACATATTGCAATTCAGACGGAGAGAGATGACTTCTTTTTTTAAGGCCATGAATCCCTGTGTGCCTGCCGGAGGGGTACACACAGTATTATGAGAAGGATTTGAGCTGACACAAGTCACAGTCGCTCCAACGCTGGTGTGAAGGAGGAAGAAGAGGAGGAGGAAGAGGAGGGGATGAATTATTCAGGGAGCCGGATTTGAAGGGCTCCGACGTCTTATTGGTGAGGTGAAACAAGCAGCCAGCAACAAGCCGCTCCTCCTCTCAAAGCGCGGTTACCTCACATCCACATCTTAAAAAAAAAACAAAGAAAAAAAAAAGTAGCAAGGAAGCTCAATTTTACCCCCACCTGCTGCTGCTGCTGCTCTCCACCACCACCAGAGAACAGGGGCATCATTTCAGAGGAGCAGCAGTGGAATAATGGCTCCCTCTCAAAATGACAGCCGTCGCTGCGGCGCAGCATCACAGACTGCAGGTCCGTCACTCCGCACACGGTGAGGCGGAACGACAGCCGCGGCATCGCAAACCCGAGAGGAGGTGTTCCTCTTGGCTTAGCCTGGCTTTCATGTTTTATAAAGCGCAGCAGAGCAAAAAAAAAAAAAAAAGAATATTGAGCTCAAAGAGTCACAAGCGACCTGCTGCTGCCGCCCATCTCTCTGAAAAAGCTGCGGAGAAAAATCAAGAAAACAAGGGCTGGTCTTCCCCGAGTTTCCTATAAAAACCCAGGAATTATGAGCTTCTTTTTTAAAAAACAAACAGACCCATTTAACCCAGTAAAACAGAAAAGGATTGAAGCGTCATTATTTGAGACAAGAGCATTCCAGAAGTTGTTTTTAACAGCGTGTTGTGTTTCGACAAGCGGCTCCAGTGTTTTATTGGGATTTTATGGGACGACCCGACACACACACACACACACACACACACACACACTATTCTGTTGTTGAAAGCAGAATAAAAAAAAAAAAAAAGACAAACCTCCTTTCACCTCCCCACACTGTGAGTTTAAATCAGAGCAGATCTCTGTTTTAGGTCAGTTTGAACTTGCAGAAACTTTGCAAAAAACAATCAAGCAAGCAAGCAGACTATTGACTGATTTATGTTTTGACTCATAACTCAGAGGAAAGGATCGATGCTCACAGATGCGCTCCATCAAATCCCACCTAGACTGAGATGTTTCGCACAGAAAAATGAGTAAAAACAACAATTATATTTAGATGGGAGATTAATTGAAGCATTCCAGAGATCACACAGTCGTCACCGTAGACAGGCGGAATCCAAAGCTCATGCCACACTTTTCAGATTTCCACCTCTGGAACGTCTGAAAATTCGCCTCATAAACCCACGTCTGCGACTGAAGCAGGACGACGGCGCGGGCTGTGGTGTAACTCATTCGTTTATTTTAATTCCACAAATTTTTCAAAAAAATTACAAAATACTCAAATGGAGAGAGAACACAGGACTCACAATTTTTCGTATTATTTCTACTTTTTGTTTTACATTGTGTCATCCCATGGCGACTACTCGTATATACAATAAGCTTCAAGATACCAGTATATATATAAATCTTAGCAGTCAGAACTTCACATTCTGCTATTGCCGCTTTGAAACGAGAAGCTAAACCATTGACAACACTTAACATCAAAGGCTTCGGAGACCCAAAAAAGAGGGAATCAAAAGGCGACGTCTAGAGGATGACGACGACGATGAGGAGAAAAGAGAGATGAGGAGGAGCGATGAGATGGAGTGACAGGCAGTTGTCAGCGTTTCAAAGTCCTTTTTGCGGTGAGTTTGAATTTTGCCGCAGTTTGGATAAAAAATATAGTGCTCCAAGGGAAAATGTGGTGCAGTCTCTTCAACTGGCTAGACTAAAAAAACAAGAAAAAAAGCCACAGAAGGTTTTTGTTAATATGTCCACGACAAAGTAGTGCACGGGAAAATAGCAGGACGAATAAAAAAACGAGGGCTTGTGCGCCGATATGACGGGTAACAATCAGTGGCACACAAACACAAACGACTCCAGAGCTGCAGGAAGCTGGGCGTGTCTTTAAAAAAAACACAAACAAACATAAAACCATAAAAACAAGGCATACAATGAGAATGTGAACAGAACGGTCCCTTCGCCTCCTGCTGGTCAGCAGAAACCCGGGAGGCGACACAAAGGGACTCCAGGCAGGTCCTGAACTTCTTCAGCTCATGTGTTGCTTTGTGACGTCTTTTGGCCTACTTCCTGTTGTCAGACAGATCCTATGTAAGTGGTTTCCTCATGTTACATATGCAGCAAGTCTTGCACTGCTGTTTGAAGGTTGAAGAAGTCCTCTTAGGCTCGCAGAATTCAAATCCTGCTTGATTTGAAACAAACAAACAAACGGAAAAAAAAACTCAAACAGAGAACGCGCCTCTTTATTTGGCCTGAAATCGGTCCATGTGGTTGAAATTAGAACAGTTCTACTGCACAGAGATGGTGTACCACTCCCTCCTGCTGATGACTTGGACACAAATCAAAAAGGACGAGACCGACTTCGCCGAGCTCCAGGATGCTCACTCAGTGCAAAGTTCTCCTTTTTCCCGTCCGCCGCCTCTTCAAGTGTTTCAGATCAGTAACTCAACACGCCGACTCGGACAACCCCGCTGCGCGTCACCGCCGATGGATGGATGGACAGATGGATGGATGTGTGGGTGGGGGGATGCGGAGGCGTGCGTAACGGGGACTCAGGGGGGGATCATGGTTTACATACAACAAGCGTATGTGGGACTAAATCTAACACAGTGAGGTCACAACCGACCCGCAACTCTCAGAAACTGCTCATATAATGCCATGGTGCTCCCCTCTGAAACAAGGGATAATGCTTCAAAACAAGTTATATTGGAGGCTGAAACGACTTGGAGTCCACACCTAGTAATAATAATAATAATAATTATAATTATATGTTTATATATACTATTTACAGACTGAAAAACGCCATGCTGTAGCTTTTCTTAAAATTATGAAAAACCTCCAACAATGTATTAAAATAAAGGTTGAATTTAAGATAGCACTTGTTATTTTTCCATAAATGGTCTGACAGGTCTTTGTTTTTATTTTATTTTCTCCGTTCTTTTTTTTTCTTGATAAGCACAGTGTCTTGTTCTAGCACCTACAAAACATCAGGGAAGCTTGTCATGCAGGAGACTTGAGGATGTTGTCACTACTAGTTATATACCAAAAAAAGTCAGTCTTGAAAAATAAAATAATAATAATAATAATAATAATAATAACAAAAGAAAAAGGGAAATTAAAGGTCCTCGACAGGAACAGAAACTGAAGAAACTCAGAAGATCCGCTCGGCCTGTTCCTGTTCCTCAAGACTGAAGGTGTTCAGAGGTTCCTGAGGAGCCTCCAAGACCGCTGCTTTTGTGACAACTTCCTGTGTCCTGCACTCGTCAGCCGCCGCCCTCCGGTTGGTTACAGCTGCTTGTCGCTCTCCTTCTTCAGTCGGCTGAAACACAGAGAAGAGTTTTAAGAACGTGGAGCGCCGGGTTCACGTTCCAGGCGTCTGCCGCTCATCTGACCTGTAGTAGTCCTCCTGACCAGGAAGCGGCCCGCCGTGCATGTGATGGTGGCCGTGGAGCCACTGCTGCTCCATCGCCAGCCGTTGCAGCTCTGCCGACTGCGCGTGCATGGCCTGCAGCTGGTGGGCTGCGGACATCTGCGGCGGCAGACCCCCCGGCAGGTCCCGTGGGTACGGAGCACCTGGAAGGACAACACGCGGTTAGGGTTAGGGTAGGGTCAAGGAGGAGCGCCGGAACACAGGGGTGATGGATTGTGGGGGGCTGGCGTTGACAGTGAGAGGGTTGGGGGGTGCTTACCGAAGACCGGGTGGCGCAGCATCTCGTGTTCATGCGGCGGCTGGCCCAGGAGAGGGTTGGGGATGGCGCCGGGCGGGTAGGGGAAGCGCGCCAGGTGAGGTCCGGCTGCCAGCGGGTCGACGGCCAGCGGGTGGGCCCCCGAGCCTGGAGGACAGACAAGACATTCACCACCACCTTCTGGGTGTCAGAGTCTTAGGGTCAAGGTACACTCATCACATCATAGTGCATCAGCAGCAGGTCATGCTCTGCTGCTGATGCACGGTTTCATTACAGTGGCACTCCTCTCATGGAGCAAAGCAGCGGCTGCTCTCGCTTGCAATCGTTCAGGTTACTGCGGATATTTCAACATTTCGGCGGTACGGATTTAAAATTGTGATTGCGATAGAAGTGAAAATAATAACTAATCATCACTTCTTTTTTGGTTACTGCAGCTGTGACTGCATTTCCCCAGAAACACAAGAAAATTGCTACCTGTGAGACACTTCTGTCACCAACTGCATATAATTACATTTAGTGATACTCTCATTGAACAAACTGGAGAAAATAGCAAAACGAACAATCAAAACAATACCGACAGTTTTGGGGCTTTAACATTAATTGGACTTTATTTGGACAATAAATCAAAATTCTAATCGCAATATGAAATTTATTACGGTATATAGTAAAAGATATGATAAACGCCTGCCCGGTTTGGGGTAAATTGTTACAGGCTGAACAGTGAAATGTCCCGGTTAGTCGCTGCTTACTGCGATGAGAGGAGTAACACAAGAATTCACAAAACATCACAACCTCAACACAAAAATAGGACATATTAATTATCTACTAATACGGCCTGTAACTCCAGGCCTCCGCTGTCCTGCAGCTTTTACATGCATCCCTGCTCCAACGCGCCTGAATCAAAAGGCTGAATTTGCAGCCGTTCATTTGGTTCAGGTGTTGGACTAGAGGTGGTTGGTGGCAGTGGAGGCCTGGAGTCACAGAAGTATTGCCTCCCCTTCATCTTCTTCACGTTTTGTCACATGAGACAACCACAAGCTCCAATAGATTTCATTTGGGGTTTTCAAACCGTTTCACAAATAAATAATAAACCCATAAAATCAGATTTGAATGCAAATACAGCAGCATGGGTTCATCTCTATCAGCGATGGACCGTCTACTCAAGCTCAGCTGAGCTGGATGTCTATTGCTGACCATAGACTCTCAGTAAGATTTAGGTTTGGACTTTGACTAGGCTAACTCTTCTAATGCATAAAAAAGCTAAATTAATTATAAATATTACATAATAATAGTTTATCTTCCTTGCATGTGAACCGCAGCCAGAACAGCTGGTAAACTATTATGACCAATTAGGGAAAAGAATGTGCAATATATTTTTCAGACTTTTAATTGTGAAATATTCTATGAAGTACATTTATATTTCTTCCACTTCAGAGTTAGAAAGCCTAAAATAAATGAAAGCTTGTGGTTGTGATGTTACAAAAGGTTTAAGGAGTATATTATACTTTTGCAAGGCACTGTAAACTTTTCACTGAATATAAACTGACAAGTTCAATAACTACAAGTACAAGGCATCTTACAAAACATCTTATATTTTATCTAATTATTTTAATAAATCTTATAGATCAAACAGTTTTAACTTCATGGCAAATCAAAAAAATATTTGAGCTAAAACTAGAGTATGCAACTTTTTTTTATTTTATACATATTTGTTAGAACTGTCACTGCATGGTAATAGTACAATATGAGACAATCTGTGGAAAAACTGAGTTCTTCTGTCTTTTTCTTATAGTTCTGGAAATACACTGCTGTCAGAAGCAACCAATCAGAGCCAGGGGGAGGGTCTTAGTGCCGTCATTCATGCTTGTGTATGTGCTGCTGCTTGCTCTCTGCTATGGTACAGCTGGCTAGAGGCAAACTACTCAAGCTAGTTAGCGTGACCATGACTGATGGTGGATAAAAAGTTTTCTTGTGATGGTAAGTTGTTTCTTCACTATTAGCACACTGAGCAGCACGTACATGGGATTGATTGAAAGCGCTAAGATCCCCCTCCTGGCTCTGATTGGGAGTTTTTGACAGGGAGGAGATCAATCTTTCCACAGATTATCTGTCTCATCATAAACTGTCACGACATGCTGACAGTTTTAACACTTAACATATTTTTTATTAAAGCTACATTAAAGTAACTATTACAGTAACATTGCTAAATATAAGCAGGGCTTTCGTTTACCTTGGTGGAGAGGGTCCTGCTGGTGGAGGTGGAGGTGGGAGTGGATGTGCGAGTGCTGGTGGTGGTGCGGCGTGACGTTGAACATCTGCAGGCGGGCGATGGGGTCGTTGGCCACGGTGGCCATTCGCTCCGCGTGGAGCCTCTCTGCTGCCAGCCTCTCTGGGTAGGTCATGTCCGGCCGCAGCTGGGGCCCCGGGAGGGCGAGCCGCTCACGCTCCAACGGGTTCAGGCCCGGGTGGAAGGAGGCGAACGGGTGAGGGCCGGCCATGGGGGGCAGGGTGAGCGCCCCGTGCCGGGCGAAGTGCTCCATGGGGTTTGTGGAAGGGTGGAGCGAGTCCATTTCTGGGGGTTTGACTTCGAACCCCGGTTTCATCCTTTCCCTCAGCTCGCGCTCGCGAATCTCCCTCTCCCGCATTTCCCGCTCCCGTAGCTCCCGCTCCCGCATGGCGGGGTCGGCGTTGTACAGGCTGGGCATGTGATAGGCCAGCAGCGGGTCGGCGGGGTTGAGCGAGACGAAGAACGGGTGGTTCCTGTTGGTGGGCGACATGACATGGGGTCTGGCGTACTCGCTGAGGGTGCGCAGTGCGGGCGTGTCGGGGCCAATGTACGGAGGCACCGCTGCGATCGTAGTCGGGGGGCCGTCGAACGGGGGCCGCATGTGGGTGGGGCCGGCCATCGGGGGCTCTCCCATTCTGCTCTCATGAGCAGAACTGGAAGCTTTCTGTGGGGAGAAACAAAAAATTTACGCTAAATGTTTTGTCTAACCTGACGATTAGGAGCATTTTCAGTTCCTGTAGGAGAACGCTCTTCTTCTACTGCTCCTTTCACTTGCAGCGTCCCGCAAGGCTCTAGTCTCGGTCCGCTACTTTTTAACCTATACATTTTGCCTCTGTGTTCCTTTTCTGTAAACATAATGTCCCCTTCCTTTGTTTTTGCAGCTCATATTCAAATGCATCTGCCAATCAGTTGTCTTCAACCACTCTTCAGCCTGACTGCCATTAAAATCTGGTAGAAAGTTGGTTTCTTGAATTTCAATGAAAATGAGACTAATGTTATCAGCTTTGGAAAATGTATAACCCTCCTTTGCTTCTTTCCTGCAGTCAGAAATTTGTGTTTTATCTTTGATAGTGTTTTTAAACTCTTAGACTGAGAGATAAGTGTAAAGTCCAAGGTGAAGTCATACCTCTCAGACAAAGACCTTGAAAAAGTGATTTTCTATGTTGGGCTAAATAAATCATGTCTGCATTGCCTACAGACGTCCACAATGCAGCAGGATGTCATTTAACAGCTCTAAAAAACGACAGCATATATCTTCTGTCCCGGCTTCTCTTCATTCACTTCATTTTTTAATTTCAGGATTGATTTTAAGAAAATCTTAACATTTTTTAAATATAAAAAGCCTTTCATATCCTCAGTTGACCAACACATGGATTATTTTTGGGTTTAGTTTTTTAACCTGACTTCTTTCTATTTCTTGCTTCGTTTTATTGTGTTGTGCAGCACTTTGGTCAACATCTGTTGTCTTTACATACTTTCTCAATCAACTGACATTGACAAACAAGATTAAGTACTCACCGCTGCACGCTCCACCTCCTTCTCCCGCTCACGCTCTCTCTCTCGTTCTTTTTCCTTTTCCCTTTCCCGCTCTTTCTCTTCCCTTGCTTTCTGCTCCGCTTCTCGTTTTGCTTTCTCCAGCGCTTCCTCTCTCTTCTTGGCCAGCTTGGACGAGGCCAGCGGAGTGAAGTAGAAATCTGTCCGAGCGCACGAGTTATAGCCTCGGTCCAGGTACTTGTAGAACCTGTCGGAAACGCAGAACATTTCCAGTTCGTCAATTCGGACCAGTCAGAGGCGAGCTACATCTCAATTTTACACTCTGAATGTGACTCTAATGCCCTGTCGTGCATTACAACAGTCCATTATTCAACGAGGAAATAAACTCCCACCGCAGACACTTTTGCTGCTACGCTGACTCTGAATTAAAATCCTCATTGCTATTCATTGGAAGCCAGAGAGTCACTTAAGCACAAGGCAACCAGAGAAAGTCATATTCAGAAGCCCGGGGTTTGCTCACGTCTCTCTGTAATTAATCTGCCCCAGCTCCATCCTCTGTAATTCTAAACTATCTGCCACCTTCGGGCTAATTGCGGCCTTGGACCGACGTTCTGCTGACCACATCCAATCTGCTGCCTCAAAACGCGGAGCAAGCACTTTTGATTTTGGAGCAAAGCAAACCTGTAACCACACAGGTAAATATTAGCTTATGTACCGGCTGCACCATATTGACTAAACAAGCGTCTGCTGCATTTTAAGTGTAAAGATTAACCCGCATTTCCTCACTGTGCTGCTCTCTCACTGTGACGTCTCCCAAGCTCTGCATCGGTTTTAGGATTTGGGTCACTGTAATCTGTCAGCTTTAGGAATCAAGGTCAGTTAAAACTCCGTCTGACAAGTCAAATATATGGTGGACAAGCAAAGCATAAATGGGATTTAAAGTGACTGGCCTCTCCCAGCAGTCTCTGCAGTTCTGATATTGTACATTTTGATTGTGTTTTCTTCCTCTGCAGCTCCGAGTCAATTAGCCACTTCATTTCATAGAGTCATGAATTCCCTAAACAATTTACATTTCCTTTTTTCTGAAGTATTTTCAAGAATAATGAGGAAAATAGTCATAAAAATCCGCAGTATACTTTCATATAAATGTGCAACTTTATCAGATCTTAATTTATTTGGATTTTGATCTCCATTTTAGCCGGCTGAGTTTCATTAGATCACTCTGAGAAACCTTCAGTTCTACTAGTTTGGATGCACAGTATGGCTACTGGTGCCAAGGCACATGAGTGTTCATTAGTTTAGGTTTTTAAAACATCTAACGTGTTCCAGCAGAGACACATCTCTGCTCCCACACATATATTTTCTGGGCACATAGTGCCCTTTCATAGCTCTAGAAAGTAATTACATTACCTTTGGTTGTTTTAAAAATGCTTTCATACCAAACATAACAAAAGAAATTTTGACTTTAATTTGACGCCTTTAAATTGAGCGCCTGTCTCTTTAAGACGCTCCGGCTCTTTCACATACTCTGCCTTCAACCTTTAATTACAACAATGATCCTCCAGGAGTTTGCTAATTTCTGCTGCCACTAGTCTGCAGGAGCTCAGCTGGAGAAGGAGCTTTAGATAAATAAGCGGCACTTTGTGTGGCACCCCGATGGTTGCTATGAGAGATTCAAGGAGTTCTCAAACATGAAAGAATGAATCAAGCAAACACGCTATGTATGTTTTTGGTGTGAGAATAATGTTGTAACAGGAAATAAAGCACAAAAAGTTGGTTTACATAATACCTCCCTTTATTATGTCGGACTGAGGCTAATTTTTGGTTGTTGAAGCGGTATCAAACGAATCTATGCAGATATGAAACAACAAAAACTGGAGAGGTATGAAATGAACACCATTCCTCCAAACGTACCGTGCTGACTGGCTGGCGTGGCTGGGCGTATTGACAACAGTGGGCTCTGGCGAGGGGCTCCTCTGTGGGGGAGGCGGGCTCTCTGGCTCCTCTGACTCATCCAGTGGCTCCTCTTTGATGTGTACAGGCGGGACCGCCTGAGAGGGCGGAGCGCAGCTGACCGAGGCAGGGAGTGGCATGGAGATGGAAGAGGACGGGGCGGAAGAAGAAGAGGGCGGCTGTAAGCCAGGCATAGAGTTCGATGAGGAAGGTGGTGGGCCGCTTGGAGGTAGAGCTGTGCTGAAAGGATGTGAGGAGAACGGGGGCTGTTGTGGCGCCCCGCCTGGATGTGAGGCCGCTGCTGGAGGGGGCAGGGGCGGTGGCGGGGGAGGCTGGTGGCTGGCTGATGGCGGTAGACTCTGGGACTGGGTGAGAACTGGAGGCTGGGCTGGTGGAGGCTGGAGCTGCTGCCCCCCAGACATCAGCTGGAGGGGTGGGGGGTGTGCTGATGGAGGGTGGTGGTTGGATAAAGAGCTGAGGGGCTTCAGGGCAGGAGGAGGGGGCAGGTTTGAAGGCATCTGAGGGAACGGAGGGACAGACCCGTGAGGGGGGTGTTTGTGAGATTGTGGGGTGGGCATCTGGGGGATGGGGGTAGTGGGAGGGGGCTTGATGTGAGGCATGGGCATGGGTGCAGGGGGCAGAGGTTGTTCTCTGGGAGGCTGGCCTCCGCTCTGAGAGGAAGGGTGAGGCTGAGGACTGTGAGACCTCTGCTGTGATTGGCCAGAAATGGGCGGGGGCGGGACCTGAGAGGCAGCCACAGGGAATCCCTGAGGGGTCATGGCGTGAGGATGTGGCAGAAGTGGAGGTCCTGGCTGTAGTGGATGTGGCATTGGGGGCATGGGGCCATGATGGGGGCTGGGTAATGATGGAGGCGGGCCAGGGGGCGGAGCCTGAGTCAGAGGCGAATGAGGAGACGGTAGCCTCTGAGGGTGAAGCGACGCCCCGGCCTGGATGAGAGACATCGGGCTGGTCTGGGGCAGCGGCTGAGGAGGTAGAGAGGTGGAGGCGGCAGTGGGCGCCACCTGCGGAGGCAGAGAGGGGGCTGAGGTGGTGGGAGGAACAGGTGCTGAGGAGGCGACCGAGGAGCCCGGTTGACACTGGATAACCGGCGGATGCTGGCTCTGCAGGAGCTGCTGCTGCTGGGCTGAGGAGTCCGAGTCGCTTTCGTTGTCACGGGGACTGGGGATGCTGGGGGAGGAGCTCCGGTTGTCCTGGTCAATGTCTTTCGGGTCGCTGCTGAGCTCCTCGTTGATGCTCCGTCCATCGGAGCTCTCGCCCTCCCCCTCTCCCTCCCCGTCACATTCAGAGGGCGAGTCCGGCCGAGTGAGCTCCTGTGAGACACAGAGGAGCATCGGATGAAACTCATCATAAGAAACCTCTCAAAAAGAAACAAATATGGAAGATCGAACAACAGAGTTTATGGCGGCAAAGCTCTGATGTGAAACTAAGAAGAAAAACAGGCTTGATAAATCCACTCCTGTAATAGATACACATTATCATCATTTAATATCAAGTTTTAATTTAGTGTCTTTTTATTTATTTATTACTATGTAATTCTTATTTATCATGATGCACAAGTGTATGGGTTATGATGTTGTGACTAAAGTTTTGTAAAATAAGAATCAATTAAGACAACCCCCTTTACCCCTCCAAAAAAAAAAAAAAAAAAAAAAACAAGCTAATCGCTACAGCACCAGACTTAAAACTACACAAATCCATACTCACCTGCGTCTTGGACTTTTTGGCACTGGCCCTTTCAGGTTCCTCTGTGTCCGAAGCTCCCTTCTCTCGTTGCCGTTTGGCGCTCTTAATAGGTGACGGTGCTTCCTCTTTGATCTTCTGCAAAACAGCGGCGCCATCAGAGGACACAGTGCAAGCAGTTGCAGAGCAAAAAAAGGCTTTTGGACGCATCTATGTGATGTTTACCTTGCTCGTCTTCTTCATGGAGTCTGTCTTGCTGTCGGTGCTGTCAGTACTTGCCGCGCTCGGCGAAGTGCGGCCGCTGGAGCGCAGATCCTCGTTGGTAGGCGAGGCTCGGCCATCAGGACTGACTGTCTGCTTCTTACGACCACTGCGTAGCGTTGACATCTGTCATCAGAGTCGAGACAAAGGGTGTCACGTAAAACGACAAAAGTTGACTTCTTACATATTTTTATGTCTCAAACTCAAAATCATAGTGAACTACATTATAGTTGACTATAATGTAGATTTGTGTACATTTCTACATAGAATGGGCCTGTAAAACCCCAAGATTGCTAGGCTGAATGAATAAAAGAATTGATGGATGCATGGATGGGTAGAAAAATATAACTCTCAGACAATGGAAAATGGAATAAAGTCTGAAAATACAAACAATTGCCCAAGTTTGCATTATTTTCTCATATTTACCCATTATAATTCCTTGAACAGGTTAGGCTACTGGCTATACAAAACATGTTCAGTACATTTTTCACTTCAAATTAAAATAAGCTGCTGTCAGCCGTTTACACTCAGAAAGTGAGGCTGCAAACAGATGCAGAGTTATACAACCTACATCTTTGAAAAGCAGAAGTGAAGCCTCCTGCGCAACCCACAAGAATGCAGCAAGTGGTTTCTGGATGGTAAGTCATCTGTTCTTTTCTAGCAGCCATTGCACAGAGAAAACAATGGTAAAAGTGGTTGCTCGGTGATAGGCAGGACTTGCCATGTGTTGCTAGGTAACAGCAACACCTCATTTTTCAGACACTTAAAAAAAAACATCAACTTATCGTCACAATCAGCTGGATAGTTTTTAGGACTTGGGCTGCTTTTACATCAGCTAAAGTACATAAATGGGCACAAAGTGAATTTTGCATAATAAGTTTCCTTTAAATTAATGTCCATACATTTCCAGATCGGACAGAACTCTTAATATAATAAAAAGCTATTTTCCTGTACTGTTTATTTACTGTAGTCTAGCTGCTCATTTCTCCGGGGGAACAGTCATAAGATTTGTTTTGTGGAGGTGAGAATAGATGTCTGGGTGTGGGGAGCGAGTGTTGGCGCACCGAGCCTCGGTTCCGTCGAGTCCTCATGCTATGCTTCCCGCCGAGGCCATCCTCTTCCTCTTTGACGGGTTTGAACATAAATGGTGGCGGGTCCACGGGCTTCTCGATGGGGGGCAGCTCCCCGTACTTCTTGAAGTGGATGCGGCAGTCGGTGCACAGCAAGATGTTCTCCCGGCCCCCGTGGTGCCAGTCCTTGGAGGCTGAGGAAAGCCATTTACAGTTGTGAAATAAGACACTCTCACTGGGGGGAAGGAATAAACAACACACCGCAATAAACAGACAACTACAGAATACAAAGAAGCGCCTTGAGCAATGTCTGACTTCACATTTCCAGCGCTATCCCCTGCACCTAAATTGTCAGTGATTTATTATTCTGTGTTAACAAGGTGAGGCGAGACGTATTAGCCACCCGTGTGATGGCAACCTTAGACTGTTCAGCTGGCAGCCCGGTTCTGGGAGCCAGCTGTGTGGAAAAAAAAAAAAAAAAAAAAGAGGGAAGGATAATGAGGTGGAGAGAGTGAAGGAGCTGTGGGCTCATGTCTGATTTGATCAAATTAGTCCTGACATCCTCTGATGCCCATCTGTCACACGGCTCTGTGTTGGGGCGGGATCACACGGATCCCGGGACAGGACCAGGAATAGCAAACCGAGTCCAAATGATGAGCAGTGTGCTGAAGTGGTTCCTTGCGGTTTGCTTACTGGTGGTGAAGCAGTGGCGGCAGGCGTAGCCCTTCAGCTCCTGCTCGCTGTCTTCACTGTCAAAGTCATCTTCGCTGGCGGAGCTAAGGTCCACTGGAGGAGAGACAAATGCATCACATTTTCACACCAGATGATCCAGGATACGCATTCGTCTCAATGTAATCTGCCACATTCAAAAGTATTCACACGCCTCGACAACCACAATGCTCCAGCGTACACAACTGTTGGTTTTATGTAACTCGCAAACAACATGGAGGGCATAATCGTGAAGTGAAAGGAAGAGGATGCTGTGGCGCACGTCTGCATTCACCGTGTGGATCCACCTCTAGTTGCCATTTCAGCTGCAAGTCGTTTGCGGTACGTCTCCACAAGCGCTGCGTGTTTACAGACTGGAATGTTTTGCCGTCCTTCCTTGTAAGAGTTCCAGATTGCTTGGAGGCACCAGTGGGTAGTAATATTCGTAGATGCTTCACAAAGATTCTCAGTTGAATTTGGGGATTAGTTGAGGAATATGGTTGGATATAAAAACCATAACACACCTGTTGCTGCTCAACCAACAGCTTCCCCACAGCTGGACTGCGCCACCATCAGAGTTAGGTATTAACTTGTTACATTTACTCAGCAACTAACTTTTTTGGGGGGGTGAAAATACTTTTAGGAATACATTTACTCTGCTTAACTATCTTTACTAATAGTTTTCACATATTCTTCCACCCAAGCTGTGAATCTCTGCTCTTCCTCCAGAGTTTTAAAGTTGATTAAATTAGTAATTTTTTCAATTTAGTAGTTTTAAATACATTGTTCTTTATCTCTTTCTGATCAGTTTATTGCATTTACTGTTGACCTCAACCTTTCATTGATATCACCTGTTAAAAGTTCTTCTAAGGACGGCTGTTGTTTTTTAGCCTTGGCTCTAAAAACAACGATGAAGGTATAAGACCGTGTTGATATACATTTCTTGTCCGTACCAAATAAGCAATAAAAAAATTATTTAAAAAGTGTCTCTTGACAGCTACTTTGAATATTTATCCACCTCCTGACTTGTCACTTTAGGTGGGCAGCCATGTCTTGGCAGGTTTGCAGTCGCTTCATACCATTTTAATTTTTTTATTATGATAGTGCAGAGTTCTGATTTACACTGATAATAAATTACACAGGTTATCTCTGTTTACTAATTGGTTACTCGTGAAGGTAATCGGCTGAAATTTTTATTTATGTGTTAGTTAGGGTTAAGAGTAAAGAATAAAATAAGAATCTGAACATAAACTCAGATTCTTATTAGTGGAAAATTATTTTCTTCCTTCCACTTTGGTCTACCACTTTGCCTGTCACATAAAATCCAATTTAAATATCTTGACGTCTGTGGCTGTGACCTGACAAACGAACAACATTTCCAGGGGGTGTGAATACTTTTGCGAGGGAGAGTAACTGGGGCGTGTATACTCACAGAACTCGCTTGAGGGTGGGCGCGAGGGCGTGTTGACAGGAGTTGAAGCAGTTCGTGTTTTGATGCGGCGGAAGACAGGCTGGCGGCGGTGTCTCCTGTGGGCTCGGCAGCTGGCTGCCTCCGGTGTCTTCTTCCAATAATAGTAGAAAGTAATCAGCTCTCCCTGAAAGAGGGGAGATAATACCATCAAAAGAGTCGCTCGGGCATCGTGTGTTCTGGCTGCATAAAGGTGTGTGGATCAAAAACGGTTTGCGTCGACTTGCGAAAGAATCTGCATCAACTAAAACTGCAGTAAATACAGCGTTTGGGAGCAAAGGGCTGCGGCGCAGGTCAGTCCATGTCGGGATTTGTAGGTGCCTGAGGCGTGTTTGTGCTGCAGCCCTGTCTGTCCCTGGATTAAGCGAGGAGGCGCGCTGAATGCGGGGATATTAGGATCAGTGCTTTGGTGGCTGCCTGGGTGGCAGGAGGTTGAATGGGAACAAAAGAACATGTCAGGCAGCGCTTTGGCGCTACAAATAGGGAGTGAAATGGCTCCTCGCCCCTTCGCTGGAAGAGTCAATTGAACTTTAATCAAACATTCGGTGGGGTGCGCTTGCCAGCGAGCCGGGCGGATAAATCCCACGCACAAAAGGCCGCCAGGAAATCAATACCCGACTGAAACATTTACACATGCAATCATGGATCAGAAAGCACTTTGCTGCATATTAACATCTGTTTTGCAATATCGCAATAACACGTAAGCTTTGGAAAGGGCCGAGTGAAGGAGGTGAAACAACCTTTCTTACCAACCATAAACTAACTAGCGGAATACCTGGATGACAAATTCATGAAGTCATGCTATGTGATTGTTTAGTGAGCAGTAAGTCACCTGTAATCTTTAAAGCCCAGAGGGCAGCCATCTACTGGCGGCGGTCTGTTAAACTGCTGTTCGACAAAGCTCCCCGGGTTTAACGGCTATTGACTGTTTTCCTTCCCGCTTCAGCTGCAAAACTTGACATAAATTAGTCAGCGCGTTGTTCTCTGAAATGCATTAACGGCTTTTCAGCAACAGCGCCACGTCGTCTGTGAAAATTTGCCAAAAACAAAGAGGATGGAAAACCAATTTGGTGAAAATTTAGGTTTATAAAAGTATTTAACAGACGCAAAGCCAGCTGTTCAAAAGCTTTGCATGTTGGACTAAAAGGAAACAAAAGGTCTGCAGCTGCTTTAATTTCTTATCATCAAAGAAGTCTGCTTGAGGCGGGTAGTTGTTGGCTGTAAAAATACAAGAAAGCAGCTTTTTTTATTATTATTATGATTATTTCAACAAGTCATTTAGGTTCAACATTAAGGATCAAGCTTGGTTTTACTGAATTGCTGCTTTGATTGGTAGTTGATGCTCAACTCAGTGGGATTTAGGCCAGTTAATGAGATCTCTCTTCATGTGGTTCTTGGGGGAAATTCATATCTACGAGAAACAGTAGGGACTCCCATTTTATCAGGCAAAGCAGCACTGGAAAGTGTTTACCGACGAGTGTTGGGGTCTAGAGGAACCTGCTCCAATTTCAGAGGAAATCAAGGTGCTGCACATGCAAGAGTTTCCTTCACATCTTCACCAAACTCCGGTCTGGTTCTCTATGCTGATGATAAATAGAGATGCTCTAGCAAACATTTTAACAGTGGCAGGACCAAGGCTGGTGCAATGAGCAATAAATCAATTAATTGCATGATAAAATTAAAAAGAGGTTGATAATTTCCATTTGAAAGATTGTTTTTCCTCATATCTCTCTTTTTCTACCAAAGACTTGATGAAAAAAGGCTTCAGTGTGGTGCACTGGACTCTACCAGCCCCTTTTGTGAAAAGTAATTTTGTTTCCAGAGTCTTTAGTATCCGTTTTATTTGTTATTTGGGGTGTTTAGTTTATTTATTTTGGATATTTAAAATGTCTTCCAGTTCCAATGTGAAATAATTGATCTTTGAGAGTGTGTGCTTGCATTTTTAGGCCACTACCGCTACATTACTTGAAAATGTTGTCAAAACACCAAAATCAATAACTTCTAGGGCAATTTATCGCTCAGCAAAATTTGATATCTTGACAGGCCTAAGAAGGACTATGAATTTGAAATGTACAAAAATGCCACTGGCTGGATGAACAGACGGACGCTTAGCATGGATGAACAACAACATGTTTTAATAAATAACTGGTTGAATGCATGGACGCACGATGAACAAAGTGATGTACGTATTGCTGAATAATGGACAGATGGAGGGACGGTTGTGGACAAACGCATGGATAACAAATAAGTGGATAGACAGATGGATGGACAGACTGACAATGACAGATGGATGGACAAGTGGCTGGAGAAACGGATTAAACTTTCAGAAAATCGGATAAGGAATAAGGCCTGGAAACACAAATATTTGTCCATCTTCGAGGTTCTATCTCCATAGTTGGATCAAATTCCACATTAGCTTGTGTACGAAACCAGCTGAATGGGAGGCCATCTTGAAAAGTTGGGCCAAAAGAAGCTATCTTGGATAAATAAAATGAACAGCCAGCTCAGAAAAACATGGATTTCCTTCTCTCACTCCATAAAAGCAGGAAGCTAAAGATAATTCCTGTCCGTTCCCTGAAAGCCGCCCGGTTTGTGCATCCATTTCAGGCGGCTGCGGGGCGTGCGGGTCATTTCCTGCGCGCCTCTCTCCTCAACCTGGCCGGGGCCAGCTGGAAAGGCAGGCCGCAGGTGCAAACTGAGGGAAAGCAGGCGTCCTGATGTGAAATCCAATTGAAATGTGCAGATCAAAAGTGTGGAGCGGTGCCGCGCGCTGGCTTTGCTTTGTGCTTAATGACTGTTCTCAGCGGTGCTCCGCTGCCTCCTCGCTGCGGGCTGACAACCACACGGCCTCAGCACCAGCTTGGCAGACACAGAGAAAGGTCACCCTGCCTCTCCATCACTTGCACTGTGTCAAGTACCATTACATTAGGGCGAGCCTAATGAAAACATTCACTCAGGCTTTTGAATGAGAATTAACAGGTGCACTGATGAGCCGCTGCAGCCGGATGGAAATGAAAACCGAGCTACAAAGGAGGCGGATTAATAACGTCTTGATGAATTTAAGCAACCGAGAGCCGTTTTTGATGAGGAAGGACGCCTAAAGTGGAGTAAAAGCCAGAAAGATAATCCTCTCTGTGCGGCTCAAAAACAACCACTTCCAATGAGTCATTGCAAACAAAGCAGATTGATCGTGAGACATAACAGGTTCAACATGCAGCCAAGTTCTACAATATGCGAGATAAAAGCAGCTGAAGATGAACACGGCCTTACTGTGGCCGAGGGAAGCTTTGTGCTGTAAATTAGTGTCAAAGGGAGACAGACAGATTACCTCTCAGGCTGCCTGCATGTCAAATTTAGGCCCTCTGAAGCCACATCAGTCGCGTCTCTAACTCCGACTGTGTGCTTTTCTCCATCAAAGACACTTTGTCGTGCTGCCGTAGGCCCCCAGCAGCACTTTAACTTTCATTACCTTCTGTTTCTACCCCCGTGATCAGACGTCTGGGCTGCCAGTTAGGCGCTTAAAAGTGAAATTAATACCAGAAAAGCTGAGAACTCCATGAACTACATTCACGTGGATCTAGTTACCAAAGTTATGAAGGTATTTGGGCAAAACCTCGACAGGTTGTGGCTTTCGCTTAATAATTTTCTCAGACTCTGCAGAGTCGCAGTACAACGGCACAGACCTTGCTGTTGCTGCTCTGCAGAACATGAGATAGTGACAACATAAGCTCAGCATTATAAGGCCTTTTAGACCGCTTCCACCGGCAGGAGCTTTCTGGCTGCTGGATTATCCGACAAGCAAAGGGCTTACCCCTCTTATCACGACACTCAGAGCTTCCAGGGCAGTTATTGCCACTTAAAATAGGAAGCTGCACACAAATACAAGAGTGTGAAATAGATTTAAAGTTGGAGACCATGTGCTAAAACATTTTATCAAAGTTCCGGGATGGCCAGGAAGCGGGCCTAGGCTTTCAAATTGTACAATTTCTCCGACATTAGTAGGAAAATGTTTTCTTGAACTCAGGAATGGCCATCTATGACATTTTCTAAAACATTTTTAACATGAACTACTTCATTTGAAAATTTGAAGCACTTATTTATTCTTACTCTGCAGCTCACATGCCTCTCTTGTTGCATTCGGTCAGCTGCCATCATTCAACTTGTGGACCCGGACATTTCCGGTCCCTCTCAGTGGCAATAGCACAGATTTCCAAGAGTGCTTTGGCATGGTCCATGAGAGGCAGAGGCTGAAAGTTTAATAGTAGCCTACTCGATACACAAAAAATACGATATTTCAGTATTTGTATTATTATACATCAGAGATTTTCTTTCAGGTTCTCCACATCTCTACCAGGAATCAATTTATGACTACCCGTAATATATTTCTCAACACATTCTTCAAATTGGGGATTTCCACATGTAGATTTTTCTTTGTTGTCTACAAAAAAATTCAAGTCATTGGTCAGAGTAACAGGCAAAACAGACAAACGGCTCCAATTGTGTATTCAAACAGCAAGTCTGAATAACGGCTGTGTACTGGCATTAAATGGCGCCGTTTTGTTCCATAAAACACAGATTTCAACCTTGGGATTTGCAGTAAAACAAAAACCTGCCGCTGCGTCGCAGTCTTCACCAGTTGGACCATATTTCACTGGTTTTATATTCCTGATGAGTTAACACATGTTGAATTCATGTGCTGCTATCTAGAACATCTGACATAATTAATCTCAACGCAGCGAGTCTGAAATGGCTTCAGCAAAGCGCAGATGTACTGATATGCTAATTAGCCATGTGCTGCGGGCTATAACCGATATAAAACAGATCAGGAGCTGTCGTCAATGAACCAAAACTACGTTCCTCGATTAAACATTAAGATGTTTTTCTTCCATGTCAAATAGATGTTCTTATAAGGGTGCAAACAAGGCAATATTTTATAGATAAAACATACAGACCAAGTTCATTATAAATACACAAAACAGCTTTCTACAACTAGCATTACAATACGTTTCGTGATGCAGAAACTGAGGTCAACAAGTTACACGATTTAAACAAAATTATTGCAATAATTAGCTATTGCAATCATTTCAGCTGCAGCCTAATTGCTGGTAGGACTTGTGGAGGAGCTGGAGTCCGTGATCCTGCGCTGGCCTAGGTGGTCCAGTGTGCGTTGGCAGGGCAGAGGGCGAGGGCTAAACTCGTGTGTTTACACCCTCATCCGCTCTCAGGCCCAGGTCCGGACAGATGGTTTCTGTTTTTCCTGGCAGATTTGTGACAGAGCCACAAAAGGCCCCTGCTTTGACGTAAAGCCAAACGGTTAAGGCTGTTGCTGGCAGGGAAAGGAGAAGTGTTCGGGGGAAGAGGCGACGAGGGGGAGGGCCGAGCCCGAAGCCGGGAAGAGACGAGAAGGAGGAACGAGACAGCAGTGGATTACAATAAACGATCAAGGCCGAACCTGAGCGGTTTTACTTGCTGAGGCTAATTCAGCAAGTAAAAATGCGTGATAAATATTTCAGGCGGTATGAGGGAACGGAGAGCACTGGGATGTCGTTTCTGGGCTCTGCTGGATGGCGGTGAGTTGTGTAAACATCCATTAGAGCAGCGTGAAGCGGAGCTCCTCCCGTTTCCTCCTCAGCCTTCACATGGAGGAGGGCAGATTGCTTCCTGATTCATTTCAGGCAGGTTAGGGGGAAGTATTTCTAAACTAAATCAAACCGCGGTTTATTATACATGCGCTTGACCCATGGACCTTGAATTCCTCAACAGCTATAGCAGCCGTGCAGCGTTTCATTTGGCGGGCGCGCTGACTTCCATCACCTTTGAGCTGACTGCTAATGTAGGAGGAACCGTGCTGCGTGCTTACAGAGTCGAGGAGGCAAGAATTCAACTCCGAGGTGATTACAGAAACATTTTAGTGGAGAGAAACAGATCAGCCTTTTTATGGCTTGCACCAATGTCTGGTTCTCTAAAAGTCTGACCTGCTAATTCGGGTTTCTGTTTATTCTTAGGACAATGCACAAAAAAAGAAAAAGATGTGCAACAGGTTTTCTGAGTTTTGAATACAACAAAGAGTTCAGTTTTTCCCTTTTTATGCCCTAAACCTTGATTTCTATCTTAACGAAATAAAGTCAAATAAGTAAAAACCACTAAGTTACCTGTATTTAAAGCAAAACACAAAACAACAAGAAAAATCTGATTTGAAATTTTAGCTAGCAATCATCAAACAGATTAATTAAGAGAAACTGAAAATGTGTGAAATGTTGAGAAATGTTTCGATGTGTCACAGGTGGAAGCCAAAAAAATGGATCAACACAATGACTTCACGACCACTGTTGGCATCAACCAGCAGCATGTACTTTGATGCAATTTCAGAACCTTATGAAATGTGGTGGCTTTGGGTTAACTTCTGCAAAATTGTTTAACTGCTCTTTAAATTGTCTATGTCTTGGCAATAAAGAATTACTTTTATTTAGAGGCTAATTATCTGTAGAATCAGACACAAACAGCCTTTAGTCATTAAAAAGTCTAAATAAAGCAACTCGATGAGGTCGAGCATGGAGGAGGATCTCTGCATGTGGAAACTGGTTAGACAGTTTCCACATGCAGCGCCGCTGCGGCGGCGGCCATGCTGCGCAGCGCCTTTCTGTTACAGGGCGACTGAATGAGCTCGGCTTTCACAGGTCAGGGATGCACAGGATGAAGAATCAGCACTCGTGTTTTTTCCTGCTGTAAGCGCTTTTCCCAGTGAGAGCAGAGTGGAAGGCAACAGCGCCTTCGCACAGGCAGCTCGGTCCGGTGTGTTCTGCTGATAAGCCAGTCTGCAAAACCCACACAACACGTAGCCTACCAAAGACTCAATTACACAGCGAGCGTCGTCTATTAATCTGCCTATATTCAGCTGTGCCGAGCTGCCAGCCGCCTTTTAAAAGATCATCAATATGTGCTGGTTGGGTTTATCTCAGCTGACAGCAATGTTACTACCTAAACACGCTAACCCATTTACCAAACACCGATCCTGTCCTCTCATCTGCTGTCAAACCCAACCAGGCCGCCGTAATTTTGCAGCAGCTTTAATTAATGTTTTAACCTAAATATTTATAATCACACCTATCCCCCCGAGGTTGGGACTGCTGGGCTAAGGACAAGGCAATTTAATCAATTTGACGTTTGTACAGATTGTACCAGGGCAAACATCTGCTGCGAGGTTGTGTCGAGAGCAGTGCTCTCCTGTTGGCCGTCTTGCAGATGACAGCAGCTGGAGGGGACAGCGCGCCGCTTTTACACACAGAAACAAGAGGAAACGAGAGAGGCTCTGCACGTCACCTTCTGGTTGATCTGAGCGCGAAAAATCAGGACGAGGAAAAAAAAAAATTATAAAGATCACGAGCACAGACGAGGTCATTATGCCAACGTTTCTGAATGCTAATAATACACGCTGAAAGATGTAAAGATAAACTAGCGGATGCTAATTCAATCACCTTCCTGTGCTGTAGGAACCAAAAGTGCTTTTTAGTTGCTTTTAATCTGATTGTGGCTTTACCAGTTGTTGGTTTGCACAGCTTTATGGGTTTCTTTTAAAAACCTGGTAGGTGACAAAGTAAGAAACACAATTCTTTACCATAAAATGAACAGATTTATTCTGGTTTTACTCCCTTTAAAGTAAAAATAATTATGTTAGGTTCATAATTTTGTATTTTTGTAAAACTGGAGAGAAAAAAACAATGGTAAGAGTAATAAAACACGGTTTAAATAACTTTCAGATTTAATATTCAGCATCATGTTACTTAAAATATGTGTGGGTTTGTGGTTTATATCAAATAAACACAAACAAGTGTTTATTTGATATACAACAAAAACTTTGATATACACCAAAAACTTAAGTTGGAGGACATTTTATTTGGTTCTGCTGCGGATCTTTGTGTTGGAAGCATTTTTTTCAACTTGCATCTAACTTGCGTCTCTCGGTTTTGATAGGTCTTGTTGATTCAATTTGTGGGGGCGCTAATGTTCATCTGCTGCTGCCACTGGGTGACGCCACGAACAAATGGACTAAAGCAAATGTTTGTGTTCCACTCCTGATTTTAGTTTCTTGTGAAGCTTGGACCGCCTTCTGTTGGCTCTGATTTATCTTTGAGAACCAAAATCTAAAAAATAGAGAGTAAACAAAACAGACTTGAAAATATTTTCCAACCATTGGCCATCTTCAACTGGAGTCTTCTTTCCTCAGCAGCACCGACCACACACAGCACAAACAATAATACAAAAGAACTAGTTGATAAATATACAAACATGCAGCTTTTGCTCTAAGCTTGTAAACATTTTATGCTACTTCACTGGGTTTATTAGATTATAGTTGCTCTCTGCTCTCTTGCTCATCAGGTTTACGGTCTATAAATAAACATTATAATACACTTATGCGTGTATCAAGTTAATAAATTACTTTTGCTTTCATGCCGTTTAAAATCTCTCAGGACAAAGAAAAACTGAGCACAGTTTCAAGCATGAGATGTTATTGTAATAGTATTTTTGTTCAGTGAAGCGTATTTAACTTTCCAATTTCTGTGAGATGAAAAGAAACCAGTGACTGAGCACTGAAAATTGTTTTATCTGTCATAAAATAGTAAGGTTAAAGATGTGTTTTTGTGTCCTGGAAGACTAAATAATTCATTTATATGTCTTTGTGTGTATGATTGTTTTTTCCCCCTCTTTAATCTCTGGAAGTTTTGGCCTGTCCATTTCTGTGTTGAGCCACACTGCAAACAAAGCTAAAGCTGATACAGCTCTGTTTAGCAAATACAGTCTGTTGACCCCCCCTCCCTCCTGCCCTCCATCCCCAAACAACATTTTTCCTGAAAATCTCTCCAGTAAAAAAAAAAAAAAAAAACTATCAGCCGCAGAGTTTATCTCTAATCTGCCATTTTAGCACGTTTGAGCTGTTCAAACAGTGGACTCGGCGGGCTCGTGCTCCGTGACGTCCTCTCAGGAGTGAAGGAAATGGTGGCAGCACAGCGAGCTGCAGACGGTCAGACGGCACACCCACTTCCCCCCGCTGGGCCTTGCTGTGACTTTATACAAGGCATTCCTCACTGTTAGTCAGGCCTGGTGTGTTTACACAGAGCCGGGCGCTTACCCCTGGCACTGGCTGTTCGAGCCGTTGCTGCTTCAGGGGCGGCGCGGCTAATACGAGCAAAGAGCAGCAGCGAGGGGCAGACACTCTGTGCCGGACCTCTGTGGCCCTGGATATCTGCCCGAGGGCTTTGAGCTCCGCACTACGCGCCAGGATTTAGAGCAGGAGTGAGCAGGCATGTGAGACATACTGCTCTATTTATGAAACAAAATATGAGGAAAAACACGAGATCAGGCCAACAGAAATCCATATCATCCTTCTGCAGTGACAGGCAGATATTAAACGCAGCGTTCCTTGAGGAATTGGCGCACAATAACTGAAATCATGTAACGTTTTAAATCCTCCATGTAGCAAAGCCAGGCATTTTTCGCATCTAAAACAAGCTATAGCCATTCTTCACATGTTACGACAGCCGTCCCTTCAAGTGTTTACAGGCCAGTTTATTTTTCGTATGCAGGAGGAAAATCAATCTCTCTCTCCGCTTTGTGATGGCAGGCAAGAGGTAATGTCTATTACCTGCCAAGTAAAACTCCCCCTCCAGGTTCGACTGCGTTAATATCGCCTCTATAGCCAATCAACCAGCCACATATTAAAAAATGAAACTAAAAATAACTGGAATGACTATTAAAGAATAAAAGGATTCAGCTTAAGATTTTTATGCTGGAATAACCAAGTGAAAATATCATCAATATATTTTATGTTGACACAAGTCATCAAACTACTTATCGAGTAATATTACATAAATAAATATTCTTCCTTTTTGGTTTTATAAAGTACCCAAAGTACAACAAGCTGACACTAGCTGGTCAGTTAGGCAGGCTATCTGCTCAGGTAGCAAGCCTGCAATCAGCTGCGCAACTGTAATTTTCTCTTGAAAGAAGCTCCATCTGTTAAAGTTTCTCTCCTAGAAATATTTTGAAACAACAAAACCTTCCTTGTGAACTCCTGAAAAGTTCTAGGACGCCTCTTTTAGCCAACTGGATCAAACTCATTACTCCAGCATTTCTCATTCAGGACACAGAGTTGCTAATATTCTTCAACGCAAAATTGTTGTTAAAACAAAAACGCCTTCATGACTGCAGCTTTCTTTGCAACAAAGTGCTGCCCCTCCTCCACCTGTTGCTGCTCACTGCCAATCAGCTGGCTTAAACACTTGCTACCAAAAAAAAAATATATATATACAAATCTAATTGATTGGAAACATTTTCGATATAAAGAACAATTCTCATGAATGTGAAGCACAGCTTCTTACTAGAAACCGGTCCACGCCTAAATCAGACGTCAACTTTTCAAATAGGTTTTCAGAAATAAAAAAGAAACTGTGCCACAGAAGCACCGAGGAGTTCCTGAGTGTGTGAAAGTCTGTGTGTTTGACAGAGAGGTCTGCTGTACCCCCGCCCTGCAGCAGACGAGGAAATGAAGCAGATGAGAAGCATGACAAACAATTTAGGTTTTGTCGCTTTGATGTCTGTGTCAGCATTGTGCCGGCACACTTCCAGCGGGAGCAGCCGCACAAAACAAGGTCTGCAAGGTTCTCTGATTCGAGGCTTCTCAGAGAGAGTCATCCAGCAGATAACTCAAAGGTGTGAAGCTTTCTTCTGCAGGAAAACGCAGAATGCTGCTCTAAATTTCTCCTGTAGTCGAGCGGAAACTTTGCATTTTGTTTGGCAGCGGGTTGCTTTGTAATCAATATTAAATTTCAGCAAACAGGAGCAAAGTCAGAACAGTGTTTTGCTTTTGTCATAATTTCCAGTCAATAAAAGTTGGCAGTCGTTAATCATTATCTGGTCCGGGATTTGATCTTTTTGGGATTTTTTTTTTTTTGCACTTTGACAGAGGTCAAACACAGTTGTTCAGCGACGATTACCACAGTGACGTTTGCGTTCACTCAAACGCAGCGGAGGGAAATATTGCAACAGCAACACCCCGGGCTGCACAGTGCATGCAAATAACACAATTACAGAGTGTGAGAAAGATTAAATAACTGCCTCCACAAATCAAAAGCGCTGGCAGTGACATGGAAAAGGCTCAGCTACAGGATAAAACCACCGCCTCCACTGAGCCTCAAGTGTTCGGAAAGTTAAAAACAAATCTCATTTATTCATGTTTCAGGGGTTTGTTGCCCCCCCCCCCCCCTTTTTTTTTTTTTTTTTTTTTGCAACTTTGACACACTGATAATGTAAAGTTTGACCCTGAACTGTTACAGTTCACAGCTCACATGCAGGACGATCGGGCTCCGGTGTGCTGCGACTTTACCAGCAGCAATCACGTCTCGTCTTTGAAGCAGATTTTAAATTTTATGTTTCCTGTCCCACCAAGTCTGTTAATGCAGGTCTTAGTAATTACAAAACAAGGCCTGTAGTTGGAAAGCAGCGGTGCTCAAAATATACCTCCGAAGATGTTCCCGAGAGCGCACCTCGTTTTCTGTGCATCTGTATTTAAAACGAGCAAACTCCAGGAAAGTACAAGCTGCACAAAAAAACAAACAAACAAAAATAAACCCATCTTACCGTTTCTTTGTTGGGCAGCAGCTCTTTTCGGATCCTGAAGAAGTTTTTCCCAAACTGTCTCAGCCCTTTAATGAAGCGCTTCTGCAATTTTTCAGAGAGAGAGAGAAAAAGAGAGAGAGAGAGAGAGAGAGAGAGAGAGAGAGAAAAGACAAGTTAGTATATGTGAAGTCAGCTAAACTGCGGCTGCAAGAAGTTACTGCTCAGTACCACAACAACAAGGAAGGGGGGAGAAAAAAAAGAGAAAAAGAAAAAAAAAAGAAAAAGGTTTTTCGTTTCTCTAGTCTGTGGTTGCGGAGGTTTGATGTGTGTTTGAGAAACCTCCGGAGCAAACACAGCCATGTCAGGGCAACAAAACGAGAGGAAACGACTGGCAGAGGCAGGGAGAGACTCCTGACGTGAACCTGGCGTTAAAACGCACTTCTCCAAAACACTGGCGGATGGAGACGCGTTCACAATGTGCGCGGCTTGTTCCTCTCGAAAGGGAAAGTTCAATGTCGAAACCTGAACTTGGGGAGTTGAGAAACCAAGAAAACGCCACTGATTTTTTAAAAGTCTTTCGGATCAACACAAATAGTCAGAAGCGGTTCGTGACATCGCCTCTAATCTGCAATAATAATAATAATAATAATAATAATAATAATAATAATAATAATAAAAGCATACGTGAGCAGAAACAAAAACAGAAATCCAAACTACCCAAAGCGCACTCGTTCTCCTTTAAGAGCCAACAGACTGCGAGCCATAAAAAGCGTCGGCCGAGGAAAAAAACACATTCACAAGCAGCGAAGCAGACGACCAACAGATTTACTTTCTTGCTCCAGAGGCAAGCCCCGTTCCTCAGTGATCTCAGCCAAGCGTCTCCGACCAAGTAACTCCGGCAAAAAGCGGGGGGGAAAGTCCGCAGGGGGAGCGCCGCACGACCCTGCGCGTCCGGCCGCAGGTAGAAGGAGAGCAAGAGCAAATAAATCAGGGGACAAATCCACAAGGTCTCCGAGAGCACGGCGATTCTTTTTTTCCCCCCCTTAACAAGAAAGAAATAGCTTGTCACTCTGTGCTCCTCCACTACAAAGGGGAAGGCTTTACATGTGATCTTTCTGCAAGAGAGCCGCTGGTTTGCGGCAGGCTGGAAAACCCGAAGTGGACTCCTGGCGGGCGCCGCGCTCCCTTCAGCTCGTTTCTGCCCCCATCGAAATCGGCAAGGCGCATGATCTTTACCCACCAGAGGAAAACACAAGACAACTGTCTGCTAACGGCAAATCAATAAAACTGCCTCTTTAACGGGAGCCCGCGCCGCTCCTTTAAATGGATTTGCAGCTTAGGGTGAGCATGCACGGAGGTAAAACCAGCTGGGAGCCAGAGAGGGGAGGAAAAGCAGGCAAGGCTGACACAGTTTGGGAGGAAAAGGCTCCTGGACATGATGTGGAAGGGAAAAATGAGTGGGAAGTAAAACCAGACACGGAGCCTCTAATGAAGTTCACTTTCCAGCACAGTGAGTTATGTAACCGCAGATTGTTTACATATCCAGCTTTGGTGTGGAACAAAGGCCAAATTTACTGAAGTAAAAACAGCCAGCTGCAAAACACAACCGTTTCCCAGATGGGGGGGTGAAAATACAGACGTGCACCGGAGAAGAGCTCAGAGTAACCAGGAGGTGCAAAACACTTGCATTTGAAGTCAGATATTAACACAAACACCGCTCTCAGTTTTAGGGCGTAGCTAAATTACTGCTCAGCCAAAACGACACCAGTCTAAACAGTCAAACTCTAAAAGGACTGATTAGAGGCAACGTGTGTTCTGCTGACATCTAAAACAAACAAACAAACAAAAAAAGGCCCGTCACATCAGTCTCTTGGGACATCAGGTCATTTTCATTATCACGCTGATGACGGAGGACTTGATCAGCCAGTAGATGGAGCAATCTGTAACAGAGTGTCTCCAGCCACTTCAAGAGGTCAAAGTGCAGATGACCATTTGGATCGTCACCAACTGCACCCAGACACAACAGAGATCCAGAGGATCAATAATAAAGCCTAAAATATTTAAGCGTTCGCTTTATAAATGAGATCAAAATGGCACAGCATTTTCTGACCACCTTAGAAAGTTTGATCTACAATTAAGATGGAAAGTAGTTCTTATATTTCCCCCTAACTGCTAATAGACAGACCTATTGAATTTAATAAGAAAAAGAAAAAACAATCAGGCTGACTGAAAACACTGAACACACGTTAAAAAGAAACGGGATGAACCGATCGACTGCAAGTAATGATGAATATGTTGGCATATGTTCCGCTGCTTATTATTCACTGTAAACAAAAGGGTTAAATTCATAGTTTTTTTTAGTCAATTGTGTCACAACTATGATGCAGTTTTAAGACTGATGCTGACCAGCTGCCGAATTCTCAAAGGATGAAGGACCTGAATTTGGACACACCTGATGTCAACACAAACACAGAAACTACAACTTGCTAAGACCTAGCCACTACTGATGCTAACGTTAGCATGTGCTTAATAGCTTTCTACTGGTAATAAAATACGATGCCATTTCACATAACTTAAAAATATGTCTGAAAAGTAACTACCTGTATATCAAAATGTAAAATAGTTGCAGTGATTAAACATTATTGCTTCTGTTGCTGCAAACAATGCAAACATTGACATCTGCTTGAAAGTCTTTGCATCACTAAAGGGCCATTTCTTATTTATTTGGACTGTACTCGAGTTGCTTATGTGCAACTTAAAACCTAAACTGCACATAAAATTACATGCTAAGAACACTATACACTACTAAATGTTTGTCACTAAACACACCAACAGTGGTATCTATTTTGTCACTTCCTTCCAGTACTTAAATAAAGGGCTTCTGCTTTTATTTAGTCTAGGTTGCATGTCATCACCTCTACTTCACAAACCAAAATCCTTCAGACTGTTCAAGCCTTGAGGAAACACTCGGGTTCAGCTAAAAATCTAAACCAGTGATAGCGAGAGTACCTTGACTTCTAAACCACTAGTTACTAACCAGGTGAATGTAACACCTGGTTTATAGCTTCTGACAAGACCAAATGGAAAGAGCTGTGCAAGATATATTTTCAATAAGCCAAGACTGCATTGGATCATTTCTATGCCAACATTTAATTTGCTTTGAAAAAAAATATGAACTACATTTGTCGACACTAAAAACCTTTTTTTTCCCTTCAAAAAACAAGTGGTTCTAATGCGTTTCTGACATTTGGGCCTTAAAATCAGACAAGAATGAAAAATGCAATACTTGGACAAATTGAACTGTAACTACAGAGGCAGTTTTACACCAAATTTCCCAAATGAAACAAAACCAAGGTAATAGTACATTGTTTAATATATTAAGTCCAAGAGCTACTTCTGACTCCAGAACTACAGGTTATAAATACCTGTTCTAGCCAACAAAAACTGTGACCATATCTTAAAATGGCTGAAGCAAAAGGTGCATCACAGTAAAACTGTGACTGTAAAAATGTAATTGTTCCAAGGGACCAAATAGTTACAATTTATGTCCCATAAGAACTTGATTTAGCTTTATTTCTTCAGTACAGGTAACGGGACCAATTCTACAGGGGCCCTGGCCCCTGCTATCCCTGTCTAGAACCGCCCATGCTGCACTGGGTTATTCTACAAATATTACAAAGCCTTGGAAAAACAGTTGTGGTATGTGAAACTTTAACTTGATTTGTGTGCATTGTAAAATTTTTAAAAGACATTGCTAAAATCCAATCTTGTTTCATTCTAGTTCATCCGATTTGGTGTTAAGCGAAACATTCAGGTCACGAGTGGAGACGACACACAAAACCTTCGAATGTTATAAGATAATATATATATATTTTTTTTTGCGAGGATCAGACATTTCCATGTCTCTTTCAATAAATCGTTACACAAGCCAGTAAAGCTTTTATACTGAAAATCAATTAGACCTGCTCGTGTAGTCTGACCTAATCAGGTCATCTTAATTATGTCCCATAACTGTACTTTTTACCCAGTCGAACCAATCATATCTTAATAGCTGCGCTTCATGTGTGCCCCCCCCCCTCTCTTCAGTTTTCTTTTTCTCGCCGGCTCCCTCCCTCCTCTCTACATGTCGGCTCCAGTTTAAGGCTCCATTTCAGCTGCCTAGGCTCACTGCTCTCCAGCCCAGCTAATAAATCATCCGCCAATCTGCTCCCTGAATCGTTCTGCCCCTGCTCCGACTGCTCCAGCCCTCGGTTGCTAGGGAACAAAGGCAGAGGAGGGGCTCCGAGAGACGGGAGAAACGAGGGTGGGAGGCGAGGGGGGTTTTCGCTGGGTGGAAGTGCTACCAAATGGCCATCCGCTGTGCAGAAACAACAGGCTTCTCTCTCTGAGCGTGTTCCAGAGAGCTGGCGCTTTTTTTTTACCCTCCCCAAGTTTCCCTTCAGAGCCGAACAGTGCACCATTGTGAGGCTCGAGAGGCGACGTATGAAAGGAGGACGAGAAGCAGAAAAAAACAAAAAAAAGAGGGGGGATATTTCAATGGCCCATTGTGTAAACGTGCGTCCTGCTCGAAGGCCGATTGTTTGGAGTTGTAAAACTGGTTAAGATAATGTAGACACAGGCACACAGATGGTATCGCGATGACGACAAACAGAGGGCGGGCTCACGCATGGAGCATAATTCCCACTAAATGTCATTCCCCGAAAACAGTGACGCAGGGCCGCCGGACGAAAAACAAAGCTACTTTCACTCAATATGGAGTCATTATACTTGACTTGTTGTTAAAAGATGACCTTTTACCGAGCCTGCTGTGTGCAAACCCAAAGGGCTGACACTCAGTAAAAGAGCCAAAAATAAAGAGAAAAAAAAAACAAACACTTTCTTCCATCAAGAGTCAAGCTTGTAGTAAGATTAGCCACGGTGTAAAAGGGAGGAAATCACAACACGCTTGACTAGGAATAACCACACTGACAGACACTTTACTACCCACATCCTCTTTGCATAGACACACAAAAAGATCTATGTTTAGATCTGTAAAAAGCTGTGCAGATGTTTAGGGAGGCCTGGCCTTTTGGTACGAGTCTAAAAGAAAGATGGCTCTCTGTAGACCCAAGGTTCGTCCAGCAGACCAAGTGTAAACGGTTTATATTTACCCCATAACAAATGTGGCAGCCCTCACAACACGACCTTTGGAAAGCAAAGTAACAACCTCTGCTTTTCTCTAGCATGCACTGACACAAAAGGTGACAGGAAATTCCAGTACACACCCATCCTGCCTGCTACTTAGTTACAAAACACCCAAAAAAGAAAAACTCTGCTGGCACTGTACTGTGAATGCAAAAGAACACACTGATCTGAGCAGAGATGCCGGGCAGGTTTTTTTGCTGTGTGTTTTTGCTGCTGTGTGAATGCTTGTTTTCTACCACTGGGGGGCTGCTGGTCCATCCTCTCTGTTTTTTTTTATGCCCACCCTCTTCCCTCCACCCCGGCACCTCAGTGCAGTCATCCATCAGCCATGGACACAGCCGGAGATAAGCCGCGGCACAGTGCAGCTGGCTGAGAAATAGACCTCCCGCCCTGCAGCAGTCATAGATCAGCCTGCGTCTCCGACGGGGTGGCACACAGCGAGACTGCAGCTGCTTGCTTCCGATTGTTTGTATGGCACCTCCTGTTGGCCGACGCAAGGTTAGCACCACTTGGTAACAAGTGCCAGAGACGGCTGCCACAGGTGACGAGCCTCAGGGTTGGTTTCCAGGAGCAAAAAGATTCGGTTTGTGTAAATACTTTGGGTCTTGCAGAAAGTGTTGGTGTCAACTTGATCACAACTTTCAATGGTTTTAGTGGGATTTAAGAATAAGAGAGAGAGAGAGAGTGGAATGAATGTTTGGAAAAAAATAGTATAAAGACAAAACATTTGTATTCAGCTCCCCTGAATCAACTTACAGAACTCTGTTCAGCCGCAGTTACAGCGGCAAGTGTTTTGGGATGCATTTTTAATCAGGTTAGTACAAAACAGTTCTTGTAAATAGCATCTACACAAATATTCAGACAGCATGATGCTGTTACCACTATCCTTAAATATGAGGATGCTGTGTTCAGGGCTGAATGAATTGTTACTTTTTTTTGTAACATATCCCCTGCTTTGCACATAGGTCAATAAGTTTCATTTGGTCTCATCTGGACCAGAGCAGCTGGTTGTAGGAAACCTTAAATGATACTTTCATGGTTCTTCTTTCAACAGTTGTTCCTATTCTCACTAAAATACGAGCCGTGGAGGGCATGGCTATTATTGATTCTGTAAATGTTAAAAAACAAAACAGTTGTGAAAACCTTTTATGTTTTATACCAATTAAAAAAGTAGGATGCCTTGGGCAAAGTAAAGAACTCTCACACTGGTCACATCTTTATGCATAATTTTAGAGAAAAATCTGCTTTTAGTATATATATCTTTCAAAGTGATGTTTGTTAAGGATTTACATTTTTATTGATCACAAAATAAATGTGAGCAGAACTGGATTTTCCACTTTATGTGACGCTTATACTATAATACAGGTTGAGGCTAGCTATAAACTAGAACCGAAATGGATGTCATTACAGTTCTTTTCCTTTTAAAGACTAAAAACAAAATCAGACGTTGTGCAGAGCGACACGGTAACCAGCTGTGGTTTCATGCATAGTGAGCACAGATGAGCAGGTAGAACTTTGTTTGGAGGTAAAACATCATTTCCTTTTTGCAACGTCGCTGCAAGGATGTAATAGCAACATATAACCAGAGACAACCTGTTTGTGTTTCATTTAATGTGCTCTCTGTTCCTGCTTTGGACTTGCTGGGTTCTGCAGATGAACTATAATAAATAGGATGAGGTCTGAGGTAACGTCTTAAAAACAGACGACTGGCTTCACGTCCGACCGTCAGTAGCCGCTTCCATCCAACCACAGCAACAGATTACATTGTCTGCTCTTTCACTGTGGCCAAATGAAATGGCACTCTGGCTTTAACAGCCCACTGCAGAAACGCAACAGGGAGGGTTAGGCTACACACTTGATGTTTCTGATGAATTATTCATAGTTTTATATGTTATCTATTTCATAATGCATGAGAGTTTTGTCTGGTGTAATCTACAAGTCGTCGTTCAACCTGCAAAAAAACAATGTGACGGGTTTCCGGCTCGTCAAAAGGTGCTCCAATAACATCAGAGTAACAAACTGCTGAGGGGGTCGACTGTCTAAAATGTTTCCTTCCCAAGCAGGAGACCAATAAAGTGCTCCTAGAGGAGCTTGTTTCTGCAGAGTGGTCTGAAAAGGACTTTTAAATGAGCTATCTTTACGTGTGCGGTGAGATTAAATACATTAACAGTGAATTCAGAGCTTAGACCAGGTTTAAACGTTACCCTGCAGGAAAGGGAAGCTCGCAGACGTAGGTTAGGAGAAGGAAAAGACGTAAGAAGGGAGGGTGACAAGTGACCCTGCAGACAGGCTGATTCTCTCATTTCAGTGGCCCCGCTGTCACTTTTATTCATATCTGAAACCGTCGGATGGGGTGAAAAAGCGCAGGCAGAAATAATTACCCCAGTCCTGGAGGAGAGACAGGAGGGGGGATAGGAGCGGAGGAGAGGCAGGGCGAGTGTTGATAAATAAATGAAGAGCAGCAGGACTTGGCTTCTGTCGGTGCGTCAAGGTTGGGGCTACATTTACACCTGTCCTTCAAGGCTGCGGCGCTGAAAAGGCTCAAGTGGTGATCAGATCACTGCGGGCCCCGTCCTCGACGGGTCGGTGTCGAGATACCGCGTCCGCAGCCGGGTGGCGCACCAACAATAGGCTGAGTGCCTCCAGAAACAGACGCAAACACACGGGAACCAAAATACTCTGGACACGCTGACGACTCCTCGGCTACCCTTACGTAACGGAGCAGACACACGGATACGTAAACAGGAATTAATAGACGAGTCTCGACATGCGTGATTCGACGTGTAGCCACACAGAAATGGAGCATCATTATTCCAGTGTGTCTCCGTTTGATCTTTTAGTGGGAGGAAAAAAAAACAGTTTCCTGGTTTACTTCCACGGAATAATTAACAGAAAATGGAAAAAAAAGTTCACTACATTATAAATCCGATCAAGAATTTCTTTTTCTTACAGGCAAATTTGTAAATATTATTACAGCACCGTGATTATCATAAGAATCTCCAGTGAAGATGTGCAAAAAGAGGGAACGATGCCAAGCAGGACTCCAAGCAGACACCTGGTAGCTGCAAGTTTTCACCGTACTTTAAATGTGACATACTGACCCTTGTTTTATAAATGCTAAACTCAAAGTGCAAACGTAGTTATAACTGACTAAAGCCTGAGGCTTTGTTAAACATCTTAGGGGTAAGTTGAAAACTCCATCGTAGAGGTGCACTGATTGTAGTTTTTTGGCTGATCACCGATCTTTAAAAAGCCCGACTTGCCGATTATTTTTTCTTTTTTTCTTTACATCTGACACTCTCAGGTGTTATGAAGTCACGATATACCTTGAATGTTCCAATCTTAATTTATTTAAAAAGAAACATTGACTAATACCATAATACTACAAGCTTATTTTACCTGCACATGCTAGTGCTCTCAAATCTAAATGAGAAATTTAAACTTGAGCCGTCAGTCAGTCCTAGCTCACGGAAAATAGGACAGTGGCTGATCTTCAGACCTTTGCAGTAAGTGGACAAGATCTGTGGTTAAGATTGCATCGACCGATCACACAAAATTAAAGAAATCAGGGCCAACCAATCTGTCGACTGATTGGTCTGCGCTTCGCTGTTACATCGGTTTATACATATGACGGCAGGACGGATAAGACTTTTAACCTGGTGCTTGTTTTCTTCTCATATTATAAATATAGGCATATCTGCCTTTCGTGAATGGCTTGGTCCCCTGTCTTTCAAATGTTGAATAGAGGCTAAGACCTCTTGCTCAGACCATCTTCATAAAGCCAGCTGTCAGGTATTACTCATAAGTAACACGCAAAAGAATAGCAGAGGTGATTTAATGTTGTTGTACCATAATCTGATTATGGTCCAACAAAGAGCTCCTGCTTAACTAAAATGTACCAGTCATGTGTGATTGAGACGCATGTACTCATTACCAGTACTTGTGAGCACGCGAGGGAGAACAAAAATGCAACAAGAAAACATCTGAATTCAACAAAAACACACCAAAATTTAAAAGAAGAATAAACTTAGAGACCGAACCGTCTGAGATCTACAGTCCGATTCAGGCAGTGGCGTTATCTTTAAAAAGCAGTGGGTATACAAACACGCAGCCCAGTGTGTCAAAACGCATGAAAGCCACAGCCGCAGTGCTCATTCGGTTTGACATGCTGTAATTCAGAGCTTTCATTTCCCTCCTTCCCACCCATGAAGTGGTGTTTGATCAGCCATTTTCTGATTCCAGCCCTCCGGCAGCTGCGGTGAAGCTCACTTCTAAATACAAATGGAGGCTAACATTACCAGCCCCCAATCTTTTCCCTTTCCAGACTTCCGTGCAAAAAGATTTATTTTGTGGGTGATAAACAGGACGCAGCTGCTCTTAAGCTGCGGAGGAGCTGGGAAACTAAAGAGCGATTTTACTGAAGCCGCGTGAGGCCGGGCCAAGAGCTCTGTTACCTCTCAACAGCTCCCTCTAAAGACAAACGCTGCACTGACCTGATCATACTATTATTAGTGGATAGATAAAGAAAACAGCGGCATTTGATGAATCTGCATTAATTAATTAAATAATTAATTAATTTATTTATTTTTTGACAAAAACAGCTTCTCTTACCACTTCATCCTCAGACCAGCACTTCTCTATCAGTTTAGGTACCGGCTTCTTCACCAGACGCTGCAGAGCCTTGCCTGCATCGTAGCTGCTCTCATGAAGCTGAACACAAACACCACACACACAAAAAAAAGAAAAAAAAAAGACATACAATTATATCAACAGGGCAACAAAATACACAAAAATAAAGAAAAATACTTTTAGACTTTGCTACAATTACCGTTTCAAATAGTGCAAAGGGTGCATTTATGTCTTTTTACTAAATCTGAAAACAATCAGCCTCTTTGAGTTGAAACTTTTTAGATTATCATTTTTGTCCTTTCTTCTTTACATAACAGGTTAGATTGGATGGAGACTTTCTGCAAACATTTTAAAGTTAGGGATTCCCCCTAAACTGGTTTTTGCGCCTACACTTTGCCTAGGCTATTCTAGCACAAAATATGGCGCTTCGCACATAGAACAAAAAGTTCAATTCTGGTTTTATTTGATCAAAACACCATTTGCATCTCCTACATGGCTTGTGGCAAAACGTAAACAGAACTTGACGGTTGTCTTCTTTATAGTTGGCTGTGGATCTCTGCAGCTCCTCCAGTCACCAGGAGCCTCACAGCTGTTTCTCTAAGTGACCTGTGCGTTTAGATGGCATGGTCAAAGTTTGTGGAACGTTTTTATAGCCTAACTTTCTTCCTGACCTGTCTACTGTGATTTTTTTTTAAATGTCTGTTTATCCACTAATATTCTCCAACAAATCTCAGAACAGCTGGATTCATACTGAGATTGAAACAAACAAAGGCGTTCTCCTGAGTACATCATTTGCACTGGATTTCAGGAGTATCAGGGTGAAGGAGAACCAATTACAAATGTATGCAATACTTTTCAGAGTTTTATTTGTGAAAAAAATTCAAAAGTGTGCATCGTGTTTCTTCCACTTCACAAGCATTTTGTTAGTTAGTACTTTGTTAGTCACGGAAACCCGGCTAATACATGGTAATTGCAGGACTCTAAAATGTGTCAAGGTTCCAGGAAACCTGCAGATGGATATTTGAGCTGCAACCAAATCACATGCGAACTTGATATAAGAGGAAAAAAAATTCCACATCTAGGTGTGACTGGACTTGTCAGTACAAATCCTCCAGCATCAGAGGAAATGCCTGCCAAGACCTGAAAACCAGTCTGGGGATGAGGAGCAACAGTGAAAAGAGGCGATGGAGCTTTAAGCACTGTCACATTCAATTGGGTGAAACAGGCAGCGCCGGAGCTCTCCCTCTGAGAACAAACAAGCATTACTCATTGGAATTGCAAATACAGCAGAAGGTCAAGAGACAATGACCTGTTCGCTATGCTAATTTTCTAGTTTATAGACTCGGCATATAAATCCCCTGTTTATGATGATTCTAATCTCTTTGTTGTGCTTGATTCCCCTGCATTCATTGTCAATGTGACGGACAAATCTCTCATTATGCGCAATGTGTTATGTAGGTTCTGAGGTTGGGTTCACAGACAGGAGAACGGGGCGCGTGTCCGCTGTCTCAGAGGCCTCATCACTGCACAGGTACGACTGCAGAAATACTTCCAGCAACTAAGGGGTTTTCATTGTGCAACCATTTAGTGCTGCTGCATGACAACTTACAGTGTTAAGTGCGTTTAAGGTAGTGTCATCTCGAGAGGCGGCTAGACAGCCATCTTCTGTCGATCCTCCGTCACACATCCCTGCAAAGGCAGCCATGCTCCTGCAGACAAACAAACAATATATAGTTTTAATATTTAAAAAAGCAACAACAAAAAATAATAAATTAGACTGAGTAAAAGAAAAATATATAATTCTTTAACATGTCTGGCCTTCAACTTTGAATTTCACTCTTCATAATGCAAAGCAAATAAATATAGTGGCCTTGATTGTGACCAATCCACACAGACCGAAAATGAGCAACCAAATAAATGTACCGACTGTCTTCAATTAGAAAACAGTTCAAATTTTGCAGGTCTTTAGCTTTAAAATCATTATGTTCAGATTTTAAGCCAATAAAATAGTGAGAAAAAAGGTTTTTACAAACATAATAATTCGGGGGTTTTTTTTCCACAACAAAATTGACACATAGAGCTAGGAAGGCACAATATATTGGTACTAATCACCCGATATTAGTCAATTTTCAACATTTCAGTATTGGCCCGATGAATAAAACTAGGCCGGCATAAACAGCCTATGCTTATTTTCATTTTATTGCCATCTGTTTCTGCAGGTTGGTCATGTGATATTTGCTTGGTCATGTGACAGTGATGCAGCAAAGGATTGTGGGGGAGTGTGTGGTCGTTTGTTTTCAAGGTGCTAAAATGGTAATATAGTATCGGTACATATTGGTATCAATATCAGATTGTGATATTAATATGATATGTGCATCCCTACATACAGAAATATATATGTGTGAGTTCATAACTGGTAATTATATAAGCTAGAGTTAAACAACAAGTGTAATACGTGCAACACTGTAATTCACCAGTATTAATAGAGGACATTCCATGCATGACGATAGAACAAGATGCCTCAAAATAGACTGGAAGTAATGATATTACAGGTAATGTTGGTTCATAATAATCTTCCTGCCTTCGATGAGATTATCTGATACAGATGATACAGGAAGAGCGGAGGTTAAATCATAAAGATGAGAAGGAAGTGTCATAAATGCTTGTTAACTGCAATCATCGTGATGATTCCCTAATATTGTGAACCGAATAAAAAATTTTAAGTAGTAAAGTGACATCTTCACAGCTTTGTCTTGATGGTGGCAGACTGAATATACTGCAGTTCAACACCAGAAACACGTGAAGCTACATCACCCCCATGATGACGTACTAATGAGCTCCAACATCGATAAGTAGCATTACAATGTCAATTATGAACTGTAACAAATCACAGATGTTGTACTTTCATGGATATTTAGTCAGGCAGGCATGTTTTAACATAAAATTATGCAAATGCTCTCAGATGTCAGCTTTGCGATAGCAGGATGACGTGGAATGACACTTTTAATCCATCTTAAAACCCCGCAGCGGATGACTTTAGTGAGCTAGACGTAGAAGCTTAGATGCTCCAGACTTATGCGGTAGAATGGATTTCTGTTCTGCGGGCTCACCTTGCAGCTCTGAGGTACATAAGAAGGTCACAGTCGTTGACCCCTGGCATCCAGACCAGCTCCTCATTCTCGGTCACTGCCTGGCCACCAGGGGAGGGGAAAGGCTGCAGCTCTGGGAGCTTGGCCTAATTAGGTCCACAGAGAAGGAGAGAGACAGATGGTATCACACTACAAATAGCACACACAGGCTTGAAAAAAAAAAAAAGAAAGAAAGAAATATCAGCTTACAACCCCTTGTCATCAACTTTTCACTTTGAGCCTGAGTGGTGGCAGTGGGGACGAGTTAGAGTCACAACGATTCAACATCACAACAGAGAAAGTCATTACCGAAAGACGACAACTTTTGTTGTTTAAACAAAGTTGTGAGTTTACATAAATCCTCCAAATGAGGCAGTGGTGTTAAAAGCTTGCTGATATTTCAAAATCAGCAAGTTTAACACTTTTTAATTTTTTTTTTTTTTTTACATGAAAACACTGGCTTCATCGAAGCACCAAACGCTTTTTGAAACTATGGAAACAAGGCTAAATTAATTTTTAGTACCTGTCTACTGGATTTTAATCAGGAAGAAACAAATGATTAAGAAGTTTGGAAATTAATCTACAAAATAATCTTCTTTTCCAATGCTTCCGTGATTGAACTTATATTGACTTGAATATATTTACGTGTGTATATAAATAAACCAAATTACAACGACACATCAACAGTTCCAAGTAACACTGCTCATTAACAAGCTCTAACACTCTTATTGGTAAACATTTGGCAACAAATGGTTTGAGTAAAGAAAACAGCCTTGCTTATGTCAATCATGGTATCAATACAAAAATATTTAACATTGTCAAACTGCTTTTACTTGAAAGACCAGAAACTACTCTTCTTGCTGCTAAAATAGTATTTTGATCATTGCAGTTAGAAAGATGTTAGCAATGGTGCTTATTTATTATGATGATTTTGATCAACTTCAGCAAAAGTTCAGAATAGAGCTAATTTCTCCAGTGATTGTTAGACAGAATATCATAACCCTTTTGCTGTTCTGAGTTTTATAGAATAACAAAAGCATATCATACTGGTATTAACTGGCAGGTCTGTTTGATCCTAGTTGGAGAAACAGACATGCCCGTTTTAAAATATTAGCTTAACAACAGAAATGGGAGACACCGTTCGAGCTTTGGCACCGACACTTGAGCGGGGGAAAGGTGTGCCAATCTGTTTTCAGGCAGCTGACTTGAAGAGAGCAGCAACAGGTGGGGGTCACACAGAAATGCTCCTTAGGGCCAGAAACTCTCCAGCAACAAATTAAAAGGACTTTAAATCAATGCAACAACACAATGAAGAGTTTGGTATACTTTGATATAATTAAACACTAATTATTATGGGAGCCTTACATTTATAAAAATAGGATCTCATAATATAAAAACATAAGGTTGCTTGAGAAGAAAGGCAGGAGGGATTAAATGGTACAGAAATAAGAACGTAAGGAAGGAAACAGGGGAGGAAAGGACATTAAGGAGAAGGAAAAAAGACATGTAGGACACAAGAAGAAGGGACATAGGACACATGGAGAGAAAAAAGGAAGGACTCAAAAGAAATAGAGAAAAATTAAATTAAAGAACAAGAGCTAATAAGAAAGGAAGGACAGAAAGAAGCAAAGCAGGACACAAAAAAGTAAGAATAGAAGAAAGCGAAGAGAGAAGGAGAAAAAGAAGCAAGAGCACATGAAAAAAGGAAGAGAAGAAAAAAAACAACAACCACACATACGTCACATTCAGCTTGGATCTGAATTTTCCACATGAATGATAAGAGTGATCTACTCTCAGTGTGATAACTGTGCAGTGAGCGGCAGCATCTCATTTCCATGCTGATGTGTGCTGTGCAACGACTTACCTGGTGACTCGGTCCCACTCGGATTTCCCCCTGTGTGCTGTTCAGTCGCCTGGGAAGAGACAAGCGAAGGAGATCGAAGCTAAATATTTATCCAATGACATTTACGTCACGTAAAAAGTTTAGCTAATTAAGTAATGCTGGCACAACCCAACAAAAACACAAAAACGGAGGTAGAAATCTCAGTAAAGCTAAAGTGGAGGATAAAAAGTGGTAATATGAATTCCTGACAAGGAGGAAGATTACAAGAAAGAAGATAAAGATAAGTGTGTCAAAAATGCAACAAGTACGCAGTGTTTTATTCTGAGGAGCAAACACAGATTTCAGGAGAATATTCTCGACTCTGCTGCTCAGAGAAAATGTGCAGGCCTCGTATTATGGATGCAGCAATAAAAAAAAAAGCAGGAGGAGGAGGAGGGGAGGATGTGGAGTAGCTGGCTGTGGATGTGCAGAGCGAGGAGCCTCTGGAAGCGGCTGCCGGTACAAACGCTGGTAGCCATAGAAACTGCTGTTTAATAATAGTGTTCGGATTCTCCAGCTGCAGTGGATTAAAGAAAATGACAAGATGTTCCTTTTGAAAAGCCTTCCCCCCCCCGTGTTGCCAAGGCGACGGCTCTGATTTTCATACAAGCGAGTGCGAGGCGGCCCAGAATCTGTCAGCGTGATTTGCACCCGGAGAAGCTTGCACTCCATCACCCGGACCTGGAGGAAACTCAAGAGGCCGAAACCCTCTGGTTCTCTTTACGATCCTCGCATCCACACAAAAAACCCTGTGGTACTCGGGCTCGCTTTCCCCCCCTTCCCGACACGTCTCCTCCTACACAGTTTCTGTGTCAGGACCGGGTGATTAAAGGTGTAACGTGAGCTACGGCTGACAGGAGTGCCGGCACAGACGTAGATACGAGCACAGCACAAAAAATGAAAACACAAATACGTGGAGGTGCAGTGAGTGACCCTCGCCTAAACGGTCCGCCGCTGCAGAGAATGTTGCAACGATCCGTTTTATTTTACAAGAAACATTAGCAGCAGTTATGAAAAACAAATATAATGCAATTAAATAAGCATTAAGCAAAAGGACGAACTACTTTAAGTGCGGATTATTCTGCATGAGATCGTTAACCTCGGTCACCTCTAAATGCTGATCAATTGGTCAAAACAAATAATTTCATTTTCCGATTTATAAAATCCATTAAGTAAAAAACAAACAAAAAAAATCTTTTTCCTCCACCTTTTTTTCCTCTATAAAACACAAAAAACCTGCAGGAAGTACTTCAATTTTTAGTAAAACTTCGATAAAGGATAAGCGCATACGCTTTGATGCGAAAATTGGGCTAATGATCTGTTCACATTTTGTAAAATTCAAAACTGATAACTGTACTGACCTCAGAAAAAGAACAAAAACATCTAAATTGGTCAGCATCAGAATGTGTTGATCCCCACTTCAAGAAAATCAAAAATAGGTATCAGAATGAAAAGCCTGATTGGTGCATCTCTCTATTTTCAAACATTCAGCGCTAATGACGTACAAAAAACCATCAGAGAAACATTAATAAGGTTTTTTTCTGGTTGACAGATGTGTTTTGTTTTTCTATGAATTAATGACCCTCCAAATCACAGTCAGAATATTTTTGAACTCTCACTACTCTGAAAGAAAAATAGTGTCAATTTTTTAAACCTTATTTCTTGTATGCAGTCATCAGGCTTTTCTTGGACTATCCCACATATTGTGTTTCTCTGACATCTGACCTAATCATTTTGACTTTTGTCATTTTTAGGGACTATAACACAAAATAGAAAACTGCGACTTATTTTGTAAGGGTAGTACATTTGAATCCATCAGAAAATAAAGAAAATAACGAAATTACAAAATTACAGTATTTAACCGGTTAGGACCAAAAAAGGATAAAATTGGACGATTCCCATCAGAATGTTATCAAACACGGTTTGTGAGGATAAATGTGAAACCCGTTTGCTTGGACTTATTTAAGAGGAAAATGTATACAAGCATTAAATTATATCTGTTTGGGGTTTGCAGAGTAAAAATATAAACTAAGTATACTCTAGACTAATACGGCATGTGTTCTTAACAACCAAAGTTGTGCAAATGCGTTTTTGACGATGTGCAGTCGGTCAGGTCAACAGTACGTTTGGCAGGAAGTTGTAAGGATGACAAACGAGGACCTATGCTCCAGGACAAAAACAATATGTCTGAGGAAAACCATGCTTTGTTGCTGCAGACTGCAGCAGTAAGATCTGAGGAGTTTATTTATTTGATCAGCAGGTCCTCTCCCAATCCTTTTGACGCACTGAAAGCAACAATTTTCAGCCAATCATATAAAGGCAAGGGACATAAGTTATGAAATTTAATGGAGATAATGTTTAAATTTGATTTTATGCTGCGTTCAAATCAAATAGCTCTATCCAGAATCCAGCACATTTTCCTCTTTGATGCATTAAAATGCAAAGAAAATAAAAAAAAAAAAAAAAAAACATGAGCAGGTGAGACCTTAAAGAAAATCAGCAAAATTTGAAACGTGATTGGTGCATCTCTAAACCGTAAAATAAGCAATTTGATTAATGTAATACAACTAGTACTTCGTAAATTAACAAGACATATTTATATATATATATATATATATATATAATATATATATATATATATATATATATATATATATAGGGGAAGTTGTTGATGATTTCTGCACCAACTAATGGTGTTTATGTTCGTTTCACCGCAATAATCCCCTAAAAGCCTGTTGCCGAGTGCAACAAACAATGTTAAACCTGTCCCTTTATTCCTCACAAGTTCAGCTTAAAGTCAGCATTAGCACACAATCTTGTCAAGAAATTAAAGGCTTATTTATAAAACCCAAACAACGTGACAGTCAGGGCAACCGAGCGTGTGTGTAATCAAGGAAAAACCCCTCCCACTCCATCAATTTCAGCCAATCAGAGCGCCAGACTTGTGGCACACTGACATAATTGCGGTCCAGCTAAGACAGACCAACTTCAAGGTATTAGTATTAGTAAGCAGAGTCGGCTGAGTTTTCGCTGCTCCTCGGCGGCGCCTGAACGCGCCATGTCAGCCGGGTAGTAAACAAGGAGCTGCAAAATGGAGCCCGTCTCATTCCGTTGCAATAACCCAGCTGGGAGCGCATTTAACGGCTTGTTCTGTCGAGGCGAGCCCCGCGACCAGCACACCGCGCATTCGTCGGGACGACGCTGGACGTGGATTTGAGGTGCAGCGGTGCATTTTGTCCGCCACTGGCAGCGCAGACGGAATGCAGAGCGGCGGTGACACTCTTTTCTCTTCTCCCCGACACAAACACGCGATGACAGCGACGCGGGCAGCGGCGCAAACATCCCGGCTCCAAATTCGGAGAGCCCCCGTGAAAATATGACGCGCCGACCCCTGACGCTGCAGCTGTTACCCCGGCGGAGCGGAGCGGAGAAGAGGAGCGCAGACCTACCTCCGGGGGCTGAACAGGTCGTCCATTTCTGACATGGAGCCCCGAGGCTGGGTGGTGACACGGTGTGTGTGTGTGCGCGCGCGCCGCTCGCCGGATTGAACTGCCCCCCTTCTCACACCTATTCCGAGGCGCTCAAAATGGAGAAGCACGCATTCGCCTGCCTGCCACGGAGAGGTGCTCACTGAGCTTGTGCTGTGACCTCAGCCTGCACGCACAGCGTCAAGAGCTCCACTCGCTCCTCCGTGGGCTCTACTGAGCATGTGCCGCGACCTCACACACACAAAGCACGTAAACACACACGCACACACACGGAGCCACATGCGGGATGTGGGATTCATCTCTGCGCCGTGATCATGCTGCAGACACCGCGCTCTGAATACCCAACGAGGAGAGGAGAGAGAGGAAGGATGATGATGATGATGAGGGGGGGGGAGGGAGGGGTCTTTACAGTCACAGGCAACCCGGTGGCAATAACAAGGACTGCTGTCAATGCAACATGAAAGATGCTCCCCCCACCAGCAGCAGCAGACAGCTGCCAGTGGTTCTCCCATTGTGCACAAATACACGTAATCTAAAATGAATTCCTTTACAGCCACATGATTTCTTCACTGCTGTCTGAGTAATAGTGTATGGACACAACTATAAAGTCTCTAACTGCAGCACCTTAACACTGACTGTTCCAAAACACAGCGCTCGCTCTCTCTCTCTCTCTCTATCTATCTATCTATCTATCTATCTATCTATCTATCTACTATCTATCTATCTATCTATCTATCTATCTATCTATCTATCTATCTATCTATCTATCTATCTATCTATCTATATCTATCTATCTATCTATCTATCTATCTATCTATCTATCTATCTATCTATCTATCTATCTATCTATCATCTATCTATCTATCTATCTATCTATCTATCTATCTATCTATCTATCTATCTATCTATCTATCTATCTATCTATCTATCTATCTATCTATCTATCTATCTATCTATCTATCTATCTATCTATCTATCTATCTATCTATCTATCTATCTATCTATCTATCTATCTATCTATCTATCTATCTATCTATCTATCTATCTATCTATCTATCTATATCTATCTATCTATCTATCTATCTATCTATCTATCTATCTATCTATCTATCTATCTATCTATCTATCTATCTATCTATCTATCTATCTATCTATCTATCTATCTATCTATCTATATATCTATCTATCTATCTATCTATCTATCTATCTATCTATCTATCTATCTATATCTATCTCTCTATCTATCTATCTATCTATATATCTATCTATATATATATATATATATATATATATATATATTCCAATGATTTGATTAGTTAACGTCCAAACAGGGTTTTGAGCAACTCATGAGCTGAATAACAGTCTTCACAAGTTTGCCAAACAGACAACTACATCCACAAAGGCCACATTCTCACTAAAACTAGATAAATGGTTAAAGTCCCTATGCACTCATTTCCTGTAGCTCAAAGAGTAGACTTTAAAATACTTTTTGCTACTTCATAAATCACCAAACGAACTAACGTTTGCGCCAGAACACATTAAGAAACTGTTTTTGTATCATTCCAGACCTTCTGGTTCTGGTTCTACGTCTGCTCTGCATCTCCAGAAGCAAACATGGAGAAGCAGCATCTGCAATAATCTGGAACAAACTTCCAAACAAACTGGGCAGCCAAAATTATCTTTAAATCTTGGATCAAAACCCACGTTATGAGTTTCCTTCAATTAATAAACAAGTAGAACATCACTAATTGTAATCTGTCTTTCCTCTTTACTTTGCCACTCCAATGTAATGTTCTTATTTTATGTTTTTAAATCAAGTGAAGAACTTTGAATGCTCTGTTGCTGAATTGGACTTTACCAATACACTTGTCTGGCCTTCAAATTACACAACCGTTAAACCAGGGAGAGAACTATAAAACATGCAGGATGCCGGCCCTCGACTTTGGCCACTGCTGGGCGTTTGTGTTAACCACACCAACTGGAGACGCACTCCTGAATAAGCTGGACCATAAGATGGTGTACTATCTTAAAGTATGCTAAATCTTATGTCTGCAGTGACCTGCTCCATACCACTTGGTGGAAATACAGTCCACTTGTTAGTTCTTCAGGTCAAATACTTCAGGTGGAACACTTCTCATCTCTTGACGTCAATCTCAGAAACGTTTGCGTCGCTGCTTAACTTTAGCTGTGAGACACATGAGCAGTTTCTTCCATATTCAGCCCTTTTCAAGCCACCCACAGCATCTCAAACAGATCGAGATTTAGGGCTTTGATTCACCTCGGGACTTTCCGTGTCATAATTCTCCGCCAGTCTCTCGGTGGATTTACTAGTATGTTTTGGGTCACTGTCATGTTGAAGGGTCCAGCTCCAGTTTAACATCCAATTTATTTACAGATGGTCTCAGATTTTCCTGCACCATCTGATACACATCAGCTGCGAATGCAAAAGAGAGCAGCACACGTAGCAAAAGCCTGGATTTTACCACCCATGTCTGAAAAGGTTGGGCTGCTATTCAAACCACTCAGTAAATTTGATCTGCAGCGAGACACCACGTTTGGCAACAAGACTGCATAATATATCAAGAATATTGTGCCATGGAAAATATCTGTTCCACGACTTAATTACTTTTTATGATTCACCGAAATGTTTCAGTTCAATCACATTCTTAATATCAGACAAAGATAATTATTGCTGATGATTTTTTTGCCCACTCTTGAATTTTCACACAGGAGCGGTTTTGAGCCCCAAACGCCGTGCTACAGTACCTCAATTGTGTTTAAGTCCAGGCTTTGACTAGACCACTCCAAACCTTTTTGTTTTTTCAAAAGAGATGGTTTTGCTGGTGTGGTTTGGATTGTCGTCCTGTTGCATAAACCAACTGCGCCTGAGTTTAATGTCACAAACTGAGGGTCAATCGTTCTCTTTCAGATGTTTTTTTCAGGGCCCAAAGCAGCCTTAGACTATCTCTCTAAAGATTACATTTCATAAGTGTTAATTTTACACCAAAGATTTCTCTTTTTTCCGCATCACACCACAGATTATACTCCAAAAAGTCTTGGGAATCACCCACATGTTTTATTCCCCATTTATTTTTCTTTTTGGCAAATGTGAGATGGACCTTTTATCCAATTTTTTTCTTTTTCTTTTCATGAATCTCTATGGAAGCAGATTTTTACCAGGTCGCTTTATGACATCCTGGATGAATTGCTGAAGAGCTTTCAGAGTAATTTTGGGAGACTGAACTTGAATTCAACATCAAATGAGCTCCTTTTTCCAGTCCCAGCAAGCAGTATGTTGGAAGTAGTCAAACTAATTTCTGTATTTAAATATGATCTCACTTTAACTAAAGAGAGAAGATAAATCAGAGGAAACACTTAAGAAAATAAAATCCAAAAAATCTGTGTTCTCATCACACGAAACCTGACGTGGGCAACAAATATGAAACAAAAAACTAAGACTTCAACAACAAAAATGACAATCCATCAGCATTTACTCTATTTGCACATTTTTTCTTTCTTGTTTTTTGTATTTTCTTGCTGTAATGTAACACAATGTGCTTTAAAAACAAGAAAAAGATTGGTGATTAAAACCCAGTGCATAATTTAACTAATCTAATCAATGCCAAAACTATTTAGAAGCCATGGGGGTTTCCCCAGATCATTTCCCATAATTACACTGCGTGAGGATCAGTCTTTGTTTACTGATAAGATTATCAACGTAATGAGCAGAGGGTATCGCTGGGGTGTGTAACCACAGACGAATAAAGCGGAAGGATGTAAAATAAAAATGACTTTTAATGCCCTGGATGTGTTGGAGGATTAGCAGCAGAATGTTGAAACAATTTGTCCAATAGTACACAAACCTGCTTTTTTTATATATATAAATAATGGAAACATCAGCAACTCTGCTTTCATTTTAGCATATAGGAAGTTATTTACACAAATGGAAAACTAAAGACGTAGTTTAGTAAAAGCCTCAATGCTGACAAAAATATTTAAAAATTTCTGAAATTAGATTTTTATGCAAATTAAACAAAATCTCATTGTTCTTGATTTACTTTCCCTTATCAATGTCTTTTCCAAGATTCATTTTTTTACCATTTTAGCTTAAAAATAGTATAAAATACCTCAGTTGGCCAAGAAGAACCACTGGATGATTGCATATGAGAAAATTATTTGTGACAATGTAAAAATAAACATTATTTTATATTTATTCCTTGTTTTGACATTTATTTTAAGAAGAAACATAAAACAGTTAAGAAGGAAAACTTTCAGCTTATGTCGTCCTGATTTATTTGTTGTTTTTTTTTTAAGACAGAGTAAAATCTACCCAGTGCCTTTCAAAGTCCTTATACCTCTTAAACTTTTTCCCACATTGTGTCACATCATTACCACAAACTTCAGCATGGAATTAAACCAACACAAAGCAGCGCATACATCTAAAGTGGAACAAAACGCACAAGTGGTATTTAAAATGTTTTACAAATAAAGAAATGTTTTTTTTAAAAAAGCGCTCCCTGCACATCTGGAGTCTTAAAAGTCTTGTTCATTGCAAAAATAACCCAAACTTAGTCAGTATAGACACAGAGCGACTTTTCCAGTTCAGCCACACATTTTCAAATGGATTTAGGTCTGAGCTTTGGCTCATTCTAACAAGAACATGCTTTGATCCACAGCGTTCTGTTCCAGTTATGGATCTATTTTTATTGTACTCGCCGGAGGGTGAAAGTCTGCCTCAGTCTAAAGACTTTTGTGGCCTTTAAGAGGTTTTTCTTCCAGGACCGCCGTGTAATTTAGCTACATCAATCTTCACTAAAACTCAGCAGCTTCTCTGTCCCTTCTGAAGAAGAAGCATCCCGCACAGCATGATGCAGCCACCACCATACGTCACTGTGAAACCAGCGTGTTCAGAAAAAGGTGCAGTGTCGGGTTACAGTTGCATGTTTTTACAAGTTGGCCAAAAAAGTTCAGTTCTGAACCAGGAGACGTTTTCCCTCACGATTGCCGTGTCCCCTACACTGCAAACGGGACTTTATATTATTTTCTTCTTGCCACTTTTAAAAATTGATCAGATTTGTCAAAATCCTCCAGTTACAACTTCATAACTTTATATGCTACTTTTTGTCCATCTGTTAAGCAAAATCTCTTTAAAGAGATTAAAAGTAAGCTTGGAGTTATAACATGACAGCATCTGAAATGGCTCAAGGGGCTTTTCAAGGTACTGGATGAGGAATGCATTCTGGCTTATCAGTCAGGGTGAACAGACAGCAGCAGCAGCAGCAGCAGCTCACCTGGTCTCTGGGTTGTATCCAAGGATGTAGAAAAAGGAGTCGATCCGGGCTTTGAACTCCCGGGCAGCAAAAATGTCAGAGAAATGGGAAATGTTGCATTTCCCCCTGCAGGACAGAAGACAGACTCTTAAGACACAAACAATGACATGACAACAAGCCTGAGCAGAGGAATCTGGAATTAAAAAGTTTTTTGGGTGTTTATTTATTTGAGGGGAAAATAAAAAAAATAAAAAAATCCAGTTTCTATTCTCAGTTAGTGACTGCTGACTTGTGATGAGGCATCAGGCTGCGCGCTGAAGCCGTAAACATCAGCTCAACATGTCTGCTTTAACGCGGCGCCTGCTGTTGAGGTGTTGGAGACAGACGCCACAGAGATCTAGAGAGATTTTCAACCTGCCTGCGCGTCCCCTTCTCCCTCCCTCCCTCCCCATCTTCCACGACGAGCAGGAGGAGCAGGAGGGGGCGAGGCTCTGACCACATCTTGATACCATTTCCCGTTTCCAGCACCCTGGTGTCTGACTCTATCAAAATAACAGACATCGCACGCATGTGGGGCTCTGCTGCCAAGCACAGAAACAGCATCTTCCTCTCCCTGAAAAGATTAAAGGGCGCTAAGGCGAGCCGACTTCGGAGAGCTGCGGCATTACAGCATCCCGCTGGAATTCCCTCCCGTTTATCTAAAGCCTGGAGAATAAGTCAAATCAAAGGGAGCTCTGTGTAGGAGAGGTTGCAGCTAATTTTCCCTGAAATCAGTGGTTTCTGGAAGACATAGCTTTACTGCTCACACATGGTTCTGGTTGGAGAGGAAAAGGGGGGGAGCGGGTACAGGAAAGGAGGGGTTAAGGGACGGAGGTGGGGGCAAGGAGTGTTTTTTTTTTTGTTGTGGTTGTTTTTGTTTTTATTTTACTGCGCCTGCACGCGTTGCCGCTGACATTAAGGAGAGACGGCCAATGCTGCGCTGCAGAGCCGTAGACAGGTCTCTCTGTGAGTTTGATGCAGAGGCACATGAAAAGGAGGAGTTATTGTGTCTACCTTTACACATCTTGTGAATTTAATAACCCTTTACGAGGTAATTACATGGATTTTACCTGCTCAGTGCTGCAAACCAGCAGCATCATCATTTTACTGCATGCAAAATAGAAATCTGGATATTTATTGCAGGACTGTGAACAGGAGAGGGTTTAATATGCTGGTTGTTCTCATCTTAAAATACAACTAATACAGTTTAGCTCTTTTCATAAAGTGTTTTTTATGTTTTGATGCAAGTAGTTTTTCTCCCCAGATTACAATATATGTGTGTGAAAATCTACCAAATGTATAAGAATCACAGTATATTGACAAGAGGAAGGAAAGCATGTCAACCTAATGGACACCAGAGGGCGCCATTAAAAAGTGCCTCAAACGTTTCTGGAAAACTGGCACAAGACAAAACAAGGGAGCTAAATTATCCAGCGTTTAAGATTATACATTTAGAGTATCCCACATCTGTTATTTGAAAGTCAGGCAGACAGCTGAGATTAAACGCATCTCATACAGTTTAAACAAATCCAGAGAGCTGTGATTACAAAGCACTGCACTGTTTTGTACCTGAGAGCAGCAGCATGATATGTGTCCACGTAGTCAGAGATGAAGAGCTCTCGACTCCTGACCACCGGGTCTGTGATGACCAGCTCGCGACCAGAATCTGCAGGAAGGGAGACATGAATGAGCTCCACAGCACGTTTATCTTCTGTAAACCCGTCGTTTCACCACAAAGAAGCAACAAACACCGACTACTTCCATCTCATTCATGAGGTCATGAGCACAGGTTTCATGTAAGTCGCTCTGCATTTCACCGCCTCGATAGAGTCGACCTTCACGCTTGCTGAGGTGACCTTGGTGCAAGTTGACACAGATCTGGTCGAGAGCAGTGGCTTTGCTGGGGCCACCCCGCTCCGGCCTTGTGACCACAACTCTGAAAATCCAGTGTTCCTGGCTGCAGGGACAGACTGATAACAGCATCATGCTGAGCTGAGCTGAAGCAAAAGCAGAGACGCAGCTTTCAGGCTTTTTAACGGCTGATGTTGATTTCAGGTTTTCTTTAAGGTCGGATTCTTAGTCGAGCTCTATTTTCTTTCTACAGACTAACTGCTGATCACATGGTCATGTTATTGGTTCTTTGATAGTAACACTTTTTTATTCTGTTTTAATAATGTTTATTATCCTGTTTATTGCAATTTTAAGTTAATATACATTTTTACTGCTTTATCGTGTATGACCGCTTCACCAAGTTTGAACTTTTTTTCTGGCTTAATAATATTTTATTTTAGGATTTTTTTGGTTCCTGGCATTTTGTACCTTTGTTTTTAACTTCTACAAAACATGTTGGCTTACATTTGAAGATAAAAACAGCTCTATGAATAAAATCTACCCAAAACATTAAAACCCATCCATCTTCTGTACACCGTTCTCCCTTGTTTTTACAATGTGCACAGTGATGCACTCAGTTGTAAATTATTTTATCCTAAAGAAAATTTAACAACAAAAAATATATTAGTGTTATACTTGCAATATATTATCATTTTGGGGCAGAGAATAAAATAAAATGGGAATGGTTTATGGTTACAGCTAATAATGTTTAACTTAGTTGTGATCTTTAAACACCGTCTAGCAATGTAAATGTGTTGTTAAGGTTTATGAACATATCCATGCTTCCTTTCAGTCCTCAGATTTGATACAGAGCAGCAAACTGTCCTTGACGCGCTCCGTGTTCCTGTGGATGTGGATGTGTGAGAGCACGATGAGTCCTCTGGCGCTGACGGTGTCGAGAGTGCGAGTGCTCAAGGGCCACATGACACCGCGGGTTATTAACACTTGACAGTGCCGCTGTCTGGCCTGAGGGAGTGTTACCCGGGGAACAGCACGGATCCACGGCATAGGCTTGGCTGCTTGGGATAGTGTCATCTGGTTTCTGTTTGAGATGCAATTCACAGCCAGCTCTCATATCACCCAACAGACCGAGGGGGGAGCACAGACAAGCATGTGTGTGTGAGGCTGGCGATGCTCGGAGATAAGGGTATCTATTTTTGAGCATGGTGTGGATGTGTGGAAGAGCCTGCGACCCGCTCTCACCGTTCTCATTGTTGCGATCCTGCACCAGGTGCTGGTACACGGAGTCGGGCACCTCCGACTGGCGGTAGTACCATTTCACATTCATCAGCAGATGGTCCCGTTTACTCTGAAACGCACACAGAGAGGGAGAGGGAGAGGGAGTGAGCAGGAGACACGGAAAGCTTCCACAGCAAGATAAACAGACATCATTTTGTTTGATTACAACGTCACAGGCTGGCCTCTTTGGCAAGCGGCGACTCTGTGCAGATGCATTGTTCATGACTAATGCAGAGACGCCAAGAAGCCTGCAGAGACACAGAGTCAATTAAAAAGGGATTGCGGGGCATTTAGAGATTTAATTAGGTAAACAGTGGTGGAGGGAGGAAAAGAGCGGATCACTACATTTTCACCTTATGATAAAAAAAATATTTTTTAACAATCTTTTTAGCTGATTTTTATCGCCTATGCTTACTATAGTCTCCACTTCATTTTCTTATTGCTGCCACCAACTGGGCATTTCATTAAGTGCAAGTCAGAAAGTTACTGTAATCTATTATTTGGCCAGCAAGTGGCAGCACTAAGGCAATAAAGAGCCTCTTAAAGCCAAAGGGAATAAAACCATAAAAAAAATAGACATGGTGAAGGAAAGAGAAGGGAGGAGGGGAAGAGTTTGCACAGAAATCATAAAATCCGAGGCCCATGCTGAGGTGAAGGATGAAAAGGGCAAAACACTGTTTTCATTTCATGAAATGAAACATTTATGGTGCCTTCATATTAAGCCTAAAAGAGCATCACGGTTGCTTAAGAGAGCACCAGGAGAGGCTGCTCTCGACTGGGTGCAGGAATGCGACATGGTCCTATTGGCCCGAGCCATCTTTATTACAGATTCGACTGCGGCGCGTCGTGCAAACACACCGAGACACCTGCACTACCTGCAGACAGAGGAGGAAAATATGCAGCGGGGTAAAAGGTTACGGTAATCAAAGCCAGATGCTTAACATCCGCCCTCTCCACGTTCGAGTATGTGAGTGTGAGGTCAGAGCAAAGATATTTAAAGTCGACATTGTTATGTTCGGTCACCGAGGGAGGAGATGGAGAGAACATGCAGCCAAGCAAATCATCACCTCCCTGAAACCTCAAGCCCACCTCTGCTTTATCCATACTCTCCTTTACTTCTCACTACAACCTCCAACACATCTTCATTTTATTTCCTCCTGTTTTTCCCCCACTCTCTGCAGTTCTCGAGCGGGGAGGGGAGCGAATAAGTGAGCCTGGACGTGTTAAACAGCAGCTGGCATGCAGTCAGTCAGCTGCATTTACTGCTCTGGATGATTACAGGAGCATGCACGCCACATTGTGCAGCCACACACAGACTCTTCTTGTGATTCAACAGAGACCCAAACTGATGGAGTGAGACAAGAAGCTCCCCCACCTCCCCACTCCACACACACACAGACACACTGTGTGTGTGTGAAGAAATCTGTGCAGTGACGTCATCTCCCAGCAGTCAGCCAGCCTCGTCTTATCCACTTGGTTTTCGCCTTCTAGGACCAACAGCAGAACAGGCCAGGTTTTCTGGAGCTTATGCAGATTTAATGACTTAAAGACACTGTAAATGCTATCTGAGTAACGTTCTCTGCTACAGAAATCAAAGTGCATAGGCAGACTTGCTTTTTTTTTTGTCATCAAAGAACACATAAAAAAAATAATAAAATCAGACTAAAGACAACCCGGGGTGAGAAAACAAAAACAGCTTCCCAATGATGATTTCATTTGTAACTGCACTTCTCAGACTATCCAAACCAATCTGGTCCAGACTGAAAATGTAATAACCCATTAAACCTAATAACTCACGACAACAACTGCCATTAAGCGTTTGGTCTAAATGGCAAGAAGTTTTTTTTTTTTTGAGGAAATGTGGCACACTCTCCTTTGTAGAGTTGTGTGAGTTGAGCCATACAAGAGGGCTTTGAGAAAGACTGGATGGTTTAAGGCACGGGTGTCCAAAGTCGGTCCTCCAGTTGGTCCATCCTACACGTTTTAGTTCTCTCTCTGGTGGTATCAACCTTTTCAGCTTGTCAATATTCTTCTTAGGCCTTCTAACAAGCCATCATTTGATTCAGGTGCGTTAAACCAGGGAGAGAACTAAAACATGCAGGATGTCTTTGTGATCTTAGAGTAATTTTGGTAGCAGGGTTCACCACTGTTTCATGTTTTTTCTGTTGTGGAGAATGGCTCTCATTGTTGCTCACCAGAGACTTGAAGTATTAGAAATAGTTTTAGAACTCTTTATAGTTTTTCTGAGCGAAAGGGGACATTTCTTTGGATCTGGACATGATGTGTTGTGTTTTGAGTTTTTCTTTTTAACCCTACTTTATTCTCAAAAAGGCTCTATTTAAGGGATTTCTTCATTATGCATGTCAGGCAGTAATCAGGTCTGGGTGTTGGCAGTGAAGTTATGATTAATTACATTCAATCCATCATTTTACAAGGGAGGTAATTATATTTTCACATAGGGTCAGGTTGTCTAGGGGTTTTCCCCTTAAAAAAAAGAAAAAAGAACGAGGTTATCTTTGATGTTGAATCCGTTTGACATCCGAGTGCGACAAAAAGAGCAAAAAACATGAGAACACCCTTTTTCGTGCCACTGTACAACAACTAGAAACATGCAAGCACATTCACAGGGTTAATTTAAACTTACAAAAAGCAGATACCAAATGTTACTTCCACTATAATCAGCATCTTTGTCACTGCAGAGTAGCTGCCACTCACCAGAGCAGATTGCTGCTATGAAGCAGCATTAAGCCCTCTCAGGCAAAAAAAAAAAAGAGAGAGGGAGGGAGGGGCTGAGAGTGCGCAACATATGGAGCACGTAGTGGGAGTCGAGCACAGCGTTCAATTATCGCAATTCTATAAACACGCTGGTTGGAAAAAATGAGTAGATAATGCAAGGAGAAAATGAAGCGAGATGACAGACAGCTTGGGGCCCAGCGAACAGAACTACTAGTTGCATTGTCTGGGTTTTCGCTAAGCCTGCCACGGAAAATGACAGAGCGAGAACATACGAGAACCACAATGCTGAATTGATTAGAGACATTCCACGCTGCCCCGTAGAGAGTTGAGGATGGCTGAGCCTCGCACAATGTCAGACATCTTTGTCTGTCCTGCCAGAGGCTAAACACAGCGCTGCCCTCCCTCCACACAGGCCATAAACCCTGGGAATGCTTCTGCACAAGGGCCAGAAACCTTCCGAGCTCACTATTGAGAGGAAGAAATAAAACAAAAAGAGAGAATGTGGAAACAACTGGAGGTGATTAAAAAAAAAGAGGCAAACTAAGGAGAGACAAAACAGCTGGATTAGGAAAGGAGTAGTATGACCATCTCATTTCCTTCAGATGTTAAATGAAAGCCATCCTCCTACTGCTTTACTGAAACCCCCCAGGGTACAAAGCTACCCCTTTATTCACTGAGGTGATATAAATCTGACAGTCATGCTTTGGGGGACGAATACAATGGCAACCCCTCCCTCCAGTGGCTAAGACTAGCCTGTGGCGTTCTTTGGCTTACTCATCAGACAGGGATTACTGCACAGGAGAGCCATTCCTCAGAGGGTAAACATGACGAGGTTTAAATATATACTCAGACTGTCAAAATTTCTTCTATAGATAAACAAACAAACAATGTATTCACCTCGGTGTTCCCAGCAGCCAAGACAGACCCGAGAAGTGTGTGAGCCAGTTAATTCTGCCTGTGACTGGCTAAAGGTGGCTGGCCCCTTAGGTCCATAAAGGCTGTGCAGTGTTCTTTGTGTGGCCGCATGTGTGTGCAGTCAACTCTGGAGCCGGGGCCCCTGAATGCAGCCACAATACTACAAAGATAGGGAGTAAAAGGGGGTGTACAGGGGTCACCCTTTATAAGTGCTGTCTCTAAATGTGAAAAGAACCAGCTAGGTCATTTGAAGGGGGGGTGGAAGGGGAAGCTACAGATGTACACACTTAAAAGGATGGACTGAGAGAAGGATGGATTCGGGTTGGAAGAACAAGTGAACGATGGTGATTTTTTTTCATAGCAAAACACATTCCAGGAAGTGTTTTTATTTTTATAGAGCCAACGAAGCAGCTGGAGCAACAGATTAATGGGCAAAACTATTAGCACAGATCAAAACTGTTTAGTGGAACATTCATTTAATCACATCCATTGAATTTCTGCACCTTTCTTCATTAAAATAAAACTGTATTTAGGTTTTTAAAAGCTAAATTAAGACCAAATATGACTGTACGGATGGATGAATTGAGTGTATAGACGGTGGACCAATGATGATTGATGATTTTATGGATGGATGCAAATCCTGCACAACAGACAATACATAGTACAAGTACTATGCCGTGTCTCTCAGAAAATGTAACTCCTTCCCTCAACTCTGAGATTCTGAAATAAATTCAAACATTTGCAAATCCTGCAGTCTCCGCGACAGCTTAAAGCTCAAACAAGAATTACAACACAGCAAGTTTGCTTTAATAGGTTCAGCCTACCTGCTGTCTGCTGAAAAAACTGAGCTCAAAAGTGGCAGCTTGAATGAACAGCCTACGTAGAAAATACTGATTCCTTTAAAAGTGGTTTCTATGTCTGTGAGCTTCCTCTGACTTTATCTCTAAATACCGAATGATGCTGAAGATGGCTAACTCTAAGTCGTCACACTGAAGAGTGTTTCAAACTTTGTTTTCTGTAAACACTGAACAGGTACTGAAAATTGCTAACCTTAAGTGTTCTTCAATCAGCAACAACAACATCCATTAGACCAAACTAAGAATGTTGCAATCACAGATGTGTGATTTTAGCTATTCACTGGCTGCTGTGGTCAAAACACTACTCTCTATTTCTGTGTTATAACTGATTATTTTTAGTGAGGCACCGATACCCAATATTTATATTGCTGTTATGGCTGAAAACCAATATTTACCGATATTATCACTTTTATTTAACTACCCATTCAACACCATTAAAAACAACCACACAGCTGACATTTTCCCTACAGTCACACAAAGGATTACTATCACATAACCAAACAAATACCACATGATCAACCTCCTCCCCTCTTGAAAAACACACAGTTTGTGAAACATTGGTTGTTAAGGTCAGCCCAGTTTTATGCATCGGGTTGATATGAACATGTTGAAATATGACTAACACACCAATGTCATTGCTATTGTAATGTGCATCCCGTTTTTTTAACATTCTAGTTTAAACAATCAGACAATGAAAAACATTGGAATCCAGAGTTGGCAACATGTAAACCAGATGTAGCAACTAAAAAGTTACAGAGTTCAGATTCAATGTGGACAGTTTTTACCCAAATTCTGGGATGGATCACATTTTGAGGATCTCCTTATCTCATGCCATTCTCTGGGTGAAGCGGAGGATTCAAAGGTCGTGTTGGTATTTGTCATGCTAGTTGTTGTCATAATATTGTGCCGACTATAAATTCCTGCAAGTTCCTCTCAAATTTGTTGAAACTGGCATTCACTTTACTGCCATCCTGTCAATTACAAGCCGTAAGCTTAAACTCTAATGCCAGATTCCTCCTGCTCTCAGCACCTTACTAATGGGGCTTTGCTTTAAACAAAACCAGATTCCCCTGCTTCCACACGACAGCCTCAGCAGTGCACCTTGTTAACAGGAAACCTCTGTTTACTTTCTGCGCTTTTCCAAACACTCTCCTCTTCCTCTGCCAAGTCTTTCAGTGACCCACCACCTCCACCGCGCACACTTCCCGTAACACTGGTGACAACTGCAGCCAGGATCCTTCAAGAGGTGGCAAGCAGGAGTGAGGAAGCTGAGATAGATCTCAAACTTGCAGACAAAGGAGATGGCGCAGAGCGAGGCAAGGCGGGAGGAAAGAAGGGGGAGGAGGTCAAACAGACAAGAGCAGCAGCAGAGACTCGATGTTAGGAAGGAATGCCAAACAGTTCGGCTCTGCTAGGAGGCTGTAGAGCTAACAGCTTAGTTAGCTAAAGCCTCAGAGGTATAGGGGAGCATTTGGTATGTTAGATCAGGGCTGGTGGCTGTGTGACACCGACACAGGGCTCAAAATGGCTGGGAGGGTGGCGTGGGGGAATGTTCACCTTGCCTGTCGCTAGAGAAGAGCAGGCACGACCGAAGAACAAAAGGCTGATTGAGGCATTTGGAAGCAGAGATGAGATCTGGGAGGACTAATCTGCTGCTCCGACATGATAAGATTAGAGAAGGGAGGGCAGGAAGAGCTGGCTGGGAAGATCACACATATACTTGTATAAACATGCACACAGTGAGATGATGGATCTAATTGGAAAGGTTTTTTCAGCCCTCCCTCATTTTCTCCTGCTCTCACCGAGACGGAGCGATGTGCCAGTACACCAGCGCTCAATAAGCACTTCCATCTGGACGACAGAACACCAGCAAGCACGCCGAAAACCTGCGTATGTGTGGCAACGTATACTGGCAGGATACAAAGGATCTGCTGTGGTCATACAATCTCCAACATCTCAGTGACTGACAAGGGAGATTGTTTTTAAGGACAGATCACACACTAACGGTGTGAAGACGTCCTTAAAGATTTCTTCAGCTTTTGCTTTCTTGTTACTTCGAGTTGTTTTAGATCCAACTAATCTTAATGCTGGACAAATTTTTGCATATCTTTTTTTTTAATTTAGCTGCAGTGGAGGGTTCTCAGCATCTGTTGAAAATAAGTTTCCGGCTGTTCAGCCGGTTCAGAGGACCCATCCGTGGATTTTACATGTTTGTCCTGCTCAGTGACCCAAGTCTGCTTGAGCTTTAGGTCATAATTTAACGAGCACAGATTTTCCATCAGAACTGTTTGCTAAAGAGCCAAAATTTATTAAGTCATCTCGATCCTGAAGCAGCAAAGCAACCCCAGACCATCTCACCACCTCCCTGTTTGACTCTAGGTTTAAATTGCTTCACTTTTGTCTCACCTAGGTACAGACTATTTTCTCAAAAGTCTTGGGGATCATCAGGACAATTTTTAGCCTGGCCTTGGAACTCTCCGCAGACACCGTTTTCACCCAGTCTCTCTTTTTTATTGCTGAAATACAAATACTGACCATCACCGAGGCTTGCAGTGCTTTAGACGATTCTTCTGTAACATCCTGCATCAGTCACCAACTCACTCTTGTGGTAATTCTGGGAGGCTAACCACTCCTGGGAAGGTTCACCACTGTTCTATGGTTCTCATTGTGGTTTGCTGGAGTCCCAAAGCCTTAGAAATGGTTTCTAACCCTTTCCAGACTGGTAGTTGTCTGTGACTTTGTTCTCATCTGTTCATGAATTTCTTCAGATCAAAACATGATGCGTTTTCTTAAGTTTTTCTTAAGCCTACTTTTTGTCAGGCAGGGTCTATTTCAGTAAATCTACAGTTGAGAAAATGAACATTCAAAATAAATCTGTAATTGGGGAAAACATTGTTTGTGCAGAGTGTGTATACATGCAAACCAAGAACATCAGAGAAAGTATCATTCATTTCCTGACTCTGCAGTGGAGTGGTGCCGGTTGGGTGTAAGCGGTAAACTAAACCCTCGCAGGATCAGTGTGTCAGAGCCAGAGGCAGCACAATCTGACTCCTATCCTTACTGGGTTTCAATCTACACTCTTTGCTACCTATTGCCTCCTGGGCCTCCTTCTTTGAGGCATGTATAATAACACTAAACAAATGCTGATTACAATGTTTGAGAGGGAGGACTGTGCACAAACTGCTTCCCTGCCTGGCAGCAAGAACAAATGGAGAGAGTGTGGGAGGAGGAGGCAGTGAGGAGGTGAGGTGAGACCCAGCTGTGGTGGCGCTGCTGGCAGGACCTCTGCGCCGCAGCTACACAGGGGCCTCTCTCTCTCTCTCTGCCTTTTTTTTTTTTTTTGGCTTTGACCTGTTTGGATATTAAATCGGCACCCTCTGCTTTGAACACACTGAGCCCATCTGTCAGCCCAGGTCCATATTGGATTGGATGAGCATTAGCTGAGTCAAACCAGGCAGATTTACTCGTTTCTCTTTGTGTATGTAGGGTGAGTGCTTTTTAGGCGTGAGTGCCCATCCCCATTCCTGGACACATTAAATCCAACCTCCCCCCAGTCCTGGACCCCAGAAGACAAACATAAAATACTTTGACCGACTCACTTGCTGCTTCACTGTGCAAATTAATGACAGGCAGCAGTACATCTGAGAACATTAACAGGTCCTGGTCTCCTCCAGACAAAAGACAAATAGAGGAGAGGAGTAGAGGGAAAAAAGTTGAGGACGGGTTGAGTCACATGAATTTCACAGATGACACTAATTAAGACTTCAGGGCTGAGGGCCACTAATGGTGGATCATACAGGCAACAACAGGCCCCCTTTACACAGTGGAGGGTCACAAGCACAGCACATGACGACTCCGTCTGAGGTCTAACACATTGCTTCACTCCATTTTAGGAACAAAGAGGGCTAATTGGAGCCGTATTTGTTTAATCTCCCCTTTTATATAAATGCTTCCCAAAGGCAAAGGCAGCATGACGAATCCATCAAGCTGACCATGGTGCTCTCCCTTCCAGACACCATGAACAGCAGTGAGAATTGAGAACACTAATGTTGACTACTCGCTTCATGAAAAAGCTACGCTGCGTCCAACTCAAATATTTGCCTTTGCCTCCAACACACTTCTGCCGCAGGGCAGTTTTTAGCCAAGAAACTCAAGAAGAGCTAAGTGGTGGTAAAGAGAGCAGCTCTGTTTCAGGCAGAAGGAGAGGTCTTATAAAGAATATACTCTGGAGTTATTACCTGAAGGACAATTATAGGGCCATCGGGGACCTGACTAAACATTTGTGGTGATTTAGACTAAATTTGAATGCAGTACTTACAAAGGTTTGAGCTGCAGCTACAAACTTTAATGTCTTTTTACTGGGATTTTATGTAATAGACCAACACCAAATAGCATATAATAGTCAAGTTTAACACGCAGGGCTAATTTTCACTGTATGAACCGCATCCAGTCTTTTGCAGTGCCTCCACCAGCTTTGCACATGTGGAGACCTGAGAATTTTATCCATTCATTTTCGCAAAACAGGTCAGATTAGATGGAGAGCAAATGTTCAGAATTTAAAAGCATTTTGGCAAGAGGTCAATAAGTTCAATTGGATTATTTCAAACTTCAAAGACGTTTTCTTATGCCTTTTGTTCAACAATGGCTTTCTTTCTGTAAGACTTGTATAAAAGGTCAGATTCGTGGAGGGCACAACTACTATTTGCAGATTAACTTAATCTCTCAACCAAGCTGCATATCATCTCAGCTTGTTCAGAGTTACAATAAAGTATAAGCCTCTTCCTGGATCTCCCTTCCCAGCATGTATTGGTAGATCTGCACTTATGATGGAAGCTGGAAAGATATCAAAGTCATGTTGGAGTTTCCATTGTCTTCACAATTATTGTGTTGGTCTTTCCCTTATAGTCCCAAGAAAACAAGTAAGAAGTTTGTGGTTTTAATGTGACAAAAAGTGGAAGGATTAAGGTTTTCTTATGCCATAGTGCATTCGTCAGTGTAGATGTTCATGCGTATGACCTAAGACTAGTCTGGTCCATGGATAATACTGATGAGTCAGAACTGCACCCTAAAATGTGGTTTAATGCTCACATTGAAATATTGATGTTCTTTGTGTTGCTCAGCTGTTTAACCACTTGCCGTTTTATGATCATAGAGTGAGAAGGTAATGAGAATTCCTTTGAACACTATCTGGTCCACTGCAGAAAAGTAAAGCTCACAGGGAAGGGTGTGCAGGAAGGATATCAGCTTGTGTGTGTGCGAGTCTGTGTGGATTTACCATATTGGATGTCTGCCCAGGCAGATAATCCAAAACCCTCTTGTGTGTACGACCACCAGTGGCAGTCCCGAGAAAGCTGAAGCAAAGATAGAGCTGTGTGTTGATTGAGTGCTGTGAAGAATGGCTGGAAATGAGAAGGTTTGCTTTAGGCAATGCTAATCAATGTCTCACCTTAGTGTAATTGACACAAACACACACACATGCACACACACTTTATTAACTGACGGGCTTATGGGGAGGTTTTCGGAGCGACGTGTGTGAAGGGCGGAAAGGTTGAGTGTGCAATGGAATGAGTCAGAAAAGGTTTTTGTGGTTTGAGAGAGATGATAAGACCTGCTGGCAAAGGAGTTTGGTGTGCATGTTTATGTGAGCAGGAAAGCATTGGTATGCATTATCTTAGTGCAGGTGTGAGGCCATCAGAAGACTGTCTGCTGGGAGCAGGCTGGTTACTGGTAACATGTTATCTCAAGGTCTGAAATAGTTGCAGTTTCAAAACCTCTAAAACTTTTAGGAATGTCCCTGATAAGACCTGATGATAGAGCTGCACCGATCAAACAGATCAGAATCAGCAGATTTTCTGTCGATCTGCATGATTTACGGTTGATAGGGCTGGATGATATCGCTGCAAAACATATCACGATATAGGAGGGTTTCATATCAGTTGATATCCACAGTTATTGAGTATTTTCTTATTTTAAATACTTCTTATTTAATTTTTCTTATTTCAAAGAATACTATGCAAGTGACCTGATATTTCATGTATTCCCCAGTTTTCTCTCAAGTTGTACTTATTTTCTACTTTCACTCAGCACTACATGGTGAAACTGAAACATATGTTAATCAACAGACTGTAACCAAAGTGTGATTTAGCTAGTTAATAAGACGCCACCAACCTTGCTTAGCAGCTAATGTCTTTTCTCTGCCGACATCCTCCAAAATACTATGCGATTCTGGATCGGAGTACAGTGGAATCATTGAACATTCTGTTTGACGTACTTATTATTGCTATTGCAATATATGTTGTTAGTGATTTATTGCTCAACATTAACAAATAATACTAACAAATTTGTTCTCTGTCATCCCAATTCAATCATCTTTGTCGCTCAATAATCTCATCTGAAAAAACACATCTGATTACCTTTTTTGAGTTAGTTAGGGCTACATACTTGTTTCTCTCTTTTGTCTTATTTGCCTTTTAAAAAATAATTCAAAGTCAACAACCCAAACCTAAAAGAAAACTGGAAATGAGCCAGAAAAAGGTCACACAGCTTTTTGGAGTACATTTATGATCCCCCCTAACAACACAGATGCCAAAGCTAATTTCCGCAAACATGCACGCAAATACAAACACGGATACCCAGGAGGAAGAGGAGTGGCGATAACCAGCTTCAGATAGAGAAAAATAAAAAGGACAATGGGTAGTGCAAGGATGCATCTTAACGGCACGTGTGAAACTGGACAGACGACATTACACACAGCCTTGAAGAAAACGAGAGCTTGAACATTTGTGATTGTACTGTTTTTATCTGCTTCTAAAGATATCCATCTCTCAGTCCGTCTCACCCTTCCTCTATCCGCATCTGAAGGTGACCTCGCCTGTCTGTCAGTCTCCAGTGATGACACTGGCTGTATCAGTAATACATCATGTAAGCTGTGTATCAGCCAGATGCTGCTTGAGCTGAGCAGTGGGTGGTCTGTCAAGCATGCTCGGGTTGTACAATATGCAAATAATCACATGCAAATTACCTGCCTCAGTGTGTGACAGTATATCAGCAAAAGATACAAATGAAAAGCGCGAGCCGATGCTCAGTCGAAGATTTAAAGACGTTGTGGGGCCTTTTTAACAGAAACAGTTAAAAATGGCACTCAGAGAAGCTGCGGTATGAACTCTGGAGAAGAACTGGACTGTGCACACACACACACGGACACAGAGGCCAGAAGCTTAGAGCAGCCTCCTGCTGTGCAGCAACAAGAGGTGTATTGTAGACGACACAGCTGCAATAACAAGGCTGGCTCAGTTCTGGAGCGAGATGGGCTGCGCGACCCTCAGACAACAGCGCCGATGATTAAGGACGAGGTTAAGCGTGTGTCAGGAAACCACGTTTGTAAAATGTGTAAACTGACAATAAATTTTAAGTCACAGTGATAAAACATTTTACTTCCCTAAATGTGGAGCAAGTATAAAACCGGTGTAAATTCTCACTCTGCAAGGTCATGGTATTTCTAAGTGCGTCAATAAAAGAAAATGGACTCCCGTGCTCGTTTCTCAGAAATCTTTTATCCAGTCATCGAAAGGCCTCTCCGGTTCGGATTATGGACTGAGCGTTATTGACAGGACATGTTAACAATGCAGCTAATGGGTGATTAAAACCACAGAAATCTTTAAGATGGAGGCTAAGAAAAAAACAACAGGGGGAGAAGAGGTGTCCAGTTTCTTTTCAAACAGGTGTAGCTGAGTTTCCATTTGTACAAAAGACTCAACATCATTTATTTTAAAAGAGGAAATAAATCAAGATACAGTGTCCTGAAAGTATTCATGCGCCTTGAACCTTTTCACATTTTCTCATGTTATAACCACTATTTTATGTGGTAGTAGTAAGTGGAAGGAAAATGTTTCCCGAATAATCTGTAAAGGTGCAGGCATTTAATAGCTTTCAAAATTTCATCCCATCAGCCCTCTTTACACTGACACCCATGAATAAAATCCATGTTCTAGATGGAATACAGTTAGGGATTTGTTTAAACCACAGTCGGGTTTCATTTAAACATCTTCACCCTTTAGTTTAGATATCCCAAGAGAAAATATGGTGTAATTGTGGGAAAAACTGGTCCTGCCCAGTATTAACTCCTTCCATGGAAAATAGCTCATAGTTTTCCATGTTGCATTTAGAGTACAACACAAAGTACACTCATGCACTTTGTGTTGGTTTATTACATAACATCCCAATAAAGTACATGAAATTTTGTGCCTCTAACATGACAAAATGTAGAAAAGTCATATTTATTTATTAAAAACAAATATGTGAACAGCTATAAAAATATGAAAATATAACAATAAAAATCACTTCAAAATAAGCCGATGTATTTAAACAGGGCCAGTATAAGAGGAAGGGCGTACCAATGTATGACTTATTAAAATCTGCGCAGGCGAAGCAACAGACGAATCCTTCTGTATTTACTGAGCATGTGAATACTACACAAGAAGCTGCAGACATTCTAGCTGTATTGAATTAAAAATGCATCTCTCGAGCTCAATGCTTTTGTAGTATATTTGGCCAGATAAGGTTGTGTATTTTGTAAAACAAAACAAAAAAAAAGTCTACATGTTGCTTTGAAACTGTGAAATCACGTTTTTCGTGTTTGGGAAGTCTAAACGCAGACTTCCCAAACTGTAAAACCATAAAAACACAAATGGTTAAGTAAACAATTCCTCACTAATTGCGAACAAGAGGAAAACAGTGGAGCAGTGATGAACAGTGTGTGTAAAACACGGTGGTTATCGTTCACACACACGCACGCACACACAAGGCAGGGAGCACCCACAGAGACGAGAGAGCGAGACAAAGAGGTTGAACAGCACACAAACATCTCGACTCGGTGCAAATCGTGCACTTCAAAGCCTTCTCTGCCCATTTATCTGTGCCTGCCTGTAAATCAAAAGGCGTTCTTTCAACATGCAAACACACACGCACACACACACCCTTGCAAACTGACTGCATTTGCTTTGTGCAGCAGCAGCAGCAGCAGTATTGTCCAGGATGGGGTAAGTGAGGTAAAGATTTTCCTGCAGACAAAAACATTTAGTGCTTTCTTCAAAAAAAAAAAAAAAAAAAAACTCTAAGAGGAGATAAGAAGTCAGTTTGTAATTAAGATCAGATGGAAAAAAAAAAAAAAGCATCAGCATGTTCAGACCAATGAACACACACACTTATATAATCTGCGCATCCCAGTGTGACCATATGGTTTGGCGGGGACTTCCTACCCACCACAGAGGAAGTGTCCGTTTACAGCGCACAGCTCAGTTGTCCGCCATTACATCCTGTCTCCCAGCTCTAAACAGCCCCGCTCAGGCGCAGCCCAGCCTTGGCTTTGAAGTGAAATCAAGCAGAAGGGAGACACAGTTCGCTACGTCGTGCAATCAGCATGGGCAGGAGATCTGTTGAAGGGCACGCAACCCGGGGTTTGTGAATGAAGATGCTTCACGTTGAAACTGTTTTGTTGTCGTTTTTTCTCGTTCTTTCTCTTTTCTGAATCTCATCGTTTGGTGCCGCTGTGATTGACGTCCACCTGTCCTTGTGTGGAGGGCTGCGTGGGGCCCCCTTACAGCCGGCTCTCTGGAAGAGTGGATGAGCGTAATGGATTGCATGTGAAGAGCGATATGATCGGCTGATGATTGAATGATCCGGCAGACACAGACTAACAGTGTGTGGAACCCAACAGGGCGTGGTTATTGATGACTCCGGCACAGTGGGTATCATTGCCATGGTGCCATGGCAGCCCATACATTACCATCGGAAAGCCACGCCCCTCCACCAACGTCTTGAGCCAATGGGCAGGCATCGAAGTGGTTGAGGGAAAGAGGAGAATGCTGAATGTGCGACTTGATTGACACAGAGCCTTGTTTACCGGCGCCAGGGAGATTTGCATCTTTTTACAGCCGCCCCTCCTTCCTCTACCCTCGCTTTCTCATTTCTTTCTCCTCTGTCGCCCCCCCCACCCCACCTCCACAGAGCCTTGCTTCCACAGTCCTCGCTGTTTTTGGCGTGTCTGCGTGAAGTGGATATTACCCCACCCTGCTGGTGAGATATTGATCAGCCTTCTCCTCCACCTTCTTCTCCTTTCTCTCCACTCTTCACAGGCCACTGCATTGATTCTCCGTCTGCCCTCCCTCCCCCCCAGAGCCCGCCAGCTAGGAGTGATTACACAGGCTGCTCACATACAGTGCAGCAAACACAAGCATTAGAGCCTTTTGGAAGGGGATGCGGGGAAATGTAGCCGGGCTGTACTTTAAAAGGCTATAAAGTTCAGCGGCTGCAGCACCAGCCTTGTGAAAACACTGCTTCTTTTCATTCTTTAAAGAGGAAAAAAAAAAAGAAGCCGAGCTTAGCGTGACATATTACCACAATAAATACGGCTGTTACAGCATGTTAGCATAACACATAAGCCATCTGGCATCAAGCTGAATCTGCTATGGTGGTTTGTCTTTTTTTTTTTTTTTTTTCTCTCCCCATGGCTCATGTTAAAGAGGACTGTGGTAGAGGTTGACAGGTGGACTCCAGACACCTGGTGATTCTGTGCAGAGGCACACAGCGCTAATACAACCTCCTTATAAGGAGCTGTGGTGCAGCGCCCAGCAGATAGAGAATATAAGCCTATCCGCTTGAGTCAACATTGCTCATTTAGACAGCTAGGAATGAGTGTCGAAACTATACACATACTTCAAAAGAGCAAATATCAACCAGGTACGGCTGCAGATCAGGGAGGTTAAATATTAATTCAACTCCGTGCCACTAGGGGTGCACTAGTAATCAAATTTGTATTTCGATCTCAGCTCTGAATGACTACAAAAACAATGCGGTGGGAAAAAAAAAGTGAAACTGAGTGTCAGTCATTGTGTGCTATGTGCAATTCATGAGGAACCGCAATAAATCTAGGCTAATAATTTAGATGCTATGCATTCAGGTGCTCTATGCCTGGAATATATGCAGTGACACATAATTTACAAACTAAATAAGTTGCTTCACTGCCAAAAAATTAGCCAAAGGGAAACTTTTCCATAAAGTTTGGTGATGTTTTTATTTTCTAGTAGTTTTTTTAAGACTACTTTTCATTTTGATACGAAACCAATTCATACATTTTTAATTTATTTATCTCAAGACATACTGTTATTGCAACATTTGCCATTATTGATATGGAATATTTACTCAACTACCTAGAGGCCGGTGTGATAAACGCTGCCTACAATTCAGTTTGTTGATGGGATCGAATCACACGGGGACAACACCATTTATGGTTTAACACAACACAATAGAAGACACAGACCGTGGGAGGAACAACGCTTTCTGAGCAGGGTAAACAAAGTTGGGTGTATTACCATGTAATAAAATTGGAATCAGTTGAACTTCATTCCTAAGCATGAAACACAACAGCAAAGATCTGGTTCATTCACATTGTTAGCTTCAAACAACAAGAATGGCCCAATTTAAACGATGTCTTTATGTAGAAGGAATTGCCAGCACTTATGAAAGAGATGTACCATTTCACTGTGAAATATTCAAACCACCAATCCTCAAACTGAAATAAGACCCACGGTGCAAGCTTACAGGTTTCCCTTGTAAATCTTGAAAACACTCCGCATGTCCACAACCAAAGTATGGCTCGTCTGCACCGTGCAAACATCAGGAGCTGTTGCCTCATCTGTCCAGACCGGAGTAATAATTAGCAGACCAGCCCTCTGCTGCTGTTCACCATATGCCAGCTCCGCTAACAATAGCCTCCAAAGTATGAAAGGTTTTGGAGGAGAAGTCTGTTCAGCGAACAAAGGCCAGTGTGGGCTGATTCAGCGAGTGCGGGCACTTATCTCATTGTAGCCTCTCTCTGGCACCAGCAACAACCCAGCCGGGAGTCTAAAGCAACCGGGCCACAGGTCCCATATATTGTACACGCCCTCGTTGCCATTTGGCATTTAGATGGCATTTTCACATGGCGACAAACTGTTTGCACCTAATTATGGTCAGTTGCTGCTGTGCAAAGGCAATCCTCGCATGAGCAAGGCTGTTAAGACATGTTCTCACAAGAATAACTGCTGCTGCCACTTTTATATGTATTACAGGATCTGGATGGAAGATGATGGCCAGGATGGAGGGCCCACAGGGTGTAAAATGTTAACAGGTGCAAATAAAGGTGGAAGTACGGGCAGTGTGTACTTTCTCTTTCATATTTCTCTCCGTTTCGATAACCGGCAGCAGGCCTGTTATTTGGACTAAATGTCGTCAACGGGTCCAAAGCTAATAAAGTTGCTGTCTGTCCAGAAAAAGGGGCTCACTGATTTTTTAAAAGTCCCGATTACAGCGGGGGTAAGTAAGATACTCCCATAAAAGCCGAGAGAAATCAGCTGGTGACTGAAAAGAGACTATTTTCAGCGCGGTTCTCTGGGAACCAGACTTTAAATGGAAACTTTCTTCCGTCTCTCTCCAGACCCTGTCACCGGCCGGCCGATAGAAAAGTGTAAATATAAGCCCCGCTTCACTGTGCATGCTCAACAACTGAAGTACGCATTTTGAGTAAATGTTTGCACAACTCGGCTCTACAGGAAGGAGAGGACGAGAGGTCGCCGTCTCTCCACGAAGTGAACCCGGAAAGACGAGGGTCTCGATCACCTTGGTCGCTCCTCCTCACTCTCCGCCTCTTGATGGAGAGAGTCTCTGCCCTTGTACGCCGACTCCATTAGCCGCTCTGACAGGGTTGCACATTAAATCATTCCATTTCACCTGACAAGGAGTGTGAAGAAAGAACCAGAAGTGTGAGTGTTATTTTCTTTTTTTGCGTCGTCCTCTGTCGCGAGAGCCAAAATATTTTGCGATGTCCACATCAAGGAAGAGACATAAAAGCAGAGCGATATTAAGAGAGAGAGAGAATGATAGAGATCTCACAAGAACAATCGGAGAAGCCAGATCAAACCGGTTTCTGAACTCCGTTCTTTTGTAAAGCTCAGATCTGCAGCTATAATTCAGTTAATATTGAAATAAAACACAGGCAAAATGATCAACAGGCTCCAAAAGGAATGTTTTATTCTAGGGAATGTAATGATAGTCTTTTTGAAAAGATGTTTGTCGGAACATAATATGTGGTGAATATTCCAAAAACTTGAATATCACATTTTATTTCGTAGAAGCAAGTGCAAAAATATGTTTAGAAAATGTCTACATTTTTCACAGAATGTAGATGATCCATTCTCTGGAGATCCTTACCTCACCTGACCTCTGACATTTCCAAAATGCTACCAACATTCCCAAATCCTCAAAGCAACTAAGCAGAGAAACTGTCCTGTACTCCATTCAGCCTTCCTGTTCCCTGTTACAAATCCTGCTCTCTCTCACTCTCTGGCAGCCCAAAGGAAATGCAAACATATCTCACCATTTTTTTATTGTTACATCTTCTTCTGATTTTATTTTTATACTGTGCTAAGCCCAATGGTTGAGGGGGACTCGGCAATCATTCACCCTGTGGCCCGCCATGTTTTTGAGTTAAAAAATGTCTCAAGTTGACAGGAGACTTGAAAATATCACTTGATAATTATGCGTTATTGGAAGATCAATACCTGAAAACCAACCATAAAGCCTTAAAAATCCGAACATTTTCAAAAGAAATGAAATTAAATAAATAGCCTGGTGGGGGCACCTGACACAACAACCTCATTTTGCTGCTGCTTCAAAAAGAATTTAAAACCCACTCAGTTTGTTTTAGCAGCTAAATGGATCAAAACATGAAAAAAAAAGAAGAAAAAATTGAGCTCCAAACAAGAGTGAAATGCAGCAGCTTGTCTTTACAACTACTCAGGGAGAGAAAGAAGCCTTTACATTCTGCTAAAGACAGAAGAGATTTAAGCAGAGAGAGAAAGAGTCTTAAGGGAGGTCTGCATATTTTAAACCTTTTCATTAAAACAGTGGTTCTGCTAATTTGACTGAGCTTAATAATGCAGACTTTCCCCCCTTTTGCTCTGTATACAAGTGTTAACCGCCTGCTGGAACAAAGGCGGCTCTGTTCGCAAACACAACACAGTCGAACTGTTAAGTACATTCCTATAAAGAGAGGAACAAAGAGCATTTGAGCGTGGCGGGAGCAGAAATGAATACAGCTACTGAGGGGGATAGCGCAGCTCGGCCCTTTGATGCCAGGAAATGTCTTTACCATCACGGATGTGTTTATGCTGCTTTGTAGCACACTTTTAGGACTCAGGCAAAAAATAAAAAACAAACAGGCTTTGCTGTGGAATCTCAGTAGGATCTCAGCAGTGCTTGGAAGAGATTAAGATTCGAAAGAGAAGCGAGAGTCAGTCGGAGGTGTGTTCCTGCGAAGAGCAGAGCGCGTTGGAGGGGAATTTAGAGGTTAGGGTGGTTCGGAGTGACAATGAAGGAATAATAAAGTGTGCAATCTCTTCAGTCTGGGAAGAAAAGAAAAAAAAAACACCTATCCGCAGACTAAATAAAGAGTGTGCACAAGTGTGGTGAAGCGCCCCCCTCCAGCACTGGCAGCTGTGGTTCACTCAGTCGATCCGCTGGCAGTGACAGACAGGCAAAAACAATTTAGACTCGCCCATCAAAGCACATGCTACGCCAACCACAGCGGGCGGAAACGTGACGCACCGCCTGGAAAATACATAATCCTCCTCCTGTGTGTCTGGGGGTGGGAAAAAAAAGACGGTGTGCATTTTGCTTTTCACAAAAACCGGAAAACATTTATTGGGTTGTGATTTTCTGCTTTATTTTAAAGTACCCAGGTATGATCTGAAATGACAGAATAAGTTAAAACCTTTGAAGCTGTTTTGTGTGGAGTGTTAAAAAGCAACGGAGAGGTTTTTTTTTTCTTTTTTTTACTTTTCATTTCTTAAATCAGTCGGAAACCACAAGCCACATTCGTAAAAGTTTTCCTTTTATTCTCAGTCCATGACAATCTCCGAAAAGAACTGACTTGGTTTGTTGTTGTTTTGCTCTTTTATTTTTTTCTTTTTAAGTACGTACACAATTCTGGAGTCTATAAAACACAAAACAAAAAAAAAACAAATAGGTCTCTAAAATCGAGGGATTAGTCATTGTTGTTTTTGCACATTGATAACTTAGGCAGGAATGCATTTTAAGTCAACTTAAACATGTTTCACTGAGGTTTTATGACCAAAATTATAAGCTGAAAAAAAAAACTGTATGGCAATTTAAAATTTGAAGTAGCTTTTTCAGTAAAGTTTTGGTAAAGCTTGCTTTCCTTTTTTTTGGAACACAATTGAGAAACAATTAATTTCACTCCACTTCATAATTAAGCGCTTTAGATTGCGTTTTGTTGGTTGTGCACAGCCCCACCTTACTGTGATACCTCTAAATAAATTTCAGTGAAACTACTGGCCTTCAGAAAGAGTCTGTGTGTGATTTAGTCTCAGTGGAAATCCAGCTGTTCAGCGAAGGCCAGAGGTTTGTTAGGCAGCGTTAGGAAATAACCAGCATCTTGAAAACCAAGAAACTCTGCAGAAAGGTCAGGAACAAAGATGTGTGGAGAAGATTGAAGCGGATCATAAAACAATATCCATTATCTGTAAATAAAAAATAGAACACTGCAACAAACCCAATACGGACACAGCTACCAGCGTTTTTAGATCATCTTTGCGAAAACGTTTTGAAAACAAAAAAAAAGAAGGAAAGGAGAGAAGTCGACATCCAGCTGATGGTCCGATCGAGGCGAGCAGAAAGAGATTGGAAGTGGCTTCACGGTTTTTTGCACAGTAGTGTGCATCCTGGCTGCCTTTGCTTTGAGAAACTGTATATGAGTGATCCTTGGACACACAGAGATCCTTCTTTTCGCGATCAAAGCGCCAGCACATGTGCGCCAGTTGTGTTGCATTAGATCAACAAGCATCCAGAGATGGAGGATAGATGGGGTGAGCTGGGAGTCAAGCTGCAACACATGTACAAAATGTCAGCGGGTCTGTGTGAGATTGCAGAGGTGCTGCAGGGGAGCCGCGGCGGATCGCAAGCCTGTGGGGATGTTGCTGTTGTTTTAAAGGCTGCGGGTTCAAGGTACAGAGCGTGGACATTCCTCAGACCTCACAGCAATCCTTGAAATTTCCTCTTCTCCCGTCTGCTCCTCTCTTTGACCGATGCCCTTCCTCCCTCTTTCCTTCCCTTTACCCTCCCTGCTGGCAAGAGTTAATTTGCACCATGTGTTCCTTAATGGAGAAAGAGAAGGGGGGGAAAATAGGACCCTAGTGGAAGCGTGTGAACTCGATACCACTGTAAATCTCCACTTCCACGGCATTGCAGCCTCCGCCCCTCCTCTTCTCTCCTCTCCTGTTCTCTCTCATTCGTATTTTATTGGCATGTCACACATTGGACAAGCTGGAAATTACACCGAGCTGAGCTGAGAACCAGTGGCGAAGCACGCCAGATATCTACTTCAACTGAGAGAGAGAGAGAGAGAGAGGAAGAAAAGGGGAGGGGGGAGGAAAAGGTGTAGACGCAGAAAAAGGAGGAGGTAAAAATGAGGGGGGACAGAAGAAAGAGGTAATGTGGAAGAAGGGGGGGGATAAAATTAGCCTTCCATTTCCAGAGCAGAGGGCAATCCAATTAAAGCTTTACCGGTCCACACAAATGTGTTTAGTGTCTGCTTACTCAGTGCTGGGTGACCAAGAAAGAGACAGGAGCAATGTTCGATGCAGCTACTGAGACACTGAAAACAAAAACGCTGAAGGAACAAAGTGAGGAGGGGCGAGGGGAGAGGATTTGTCTACAATTCAAGCCCCAGTCTCAACCACAGCACCTTACAAATAGGTTTTTATTGGGATTCAGGGAGATAAAACAACAACAAGCAGCTCATAAATGTGAAGAGAAATGAAAAATGATACACGGTTTTAAAACATTTTCATCAATGTGTGGCTTGTATTTTTATTTAACCTCCTTTACTCTGATACCTTCAAATCCAACCCAGTGAAACAACTTGCTGTTTGTCAACAAAGGCTGATTCAGGGAAAAACTCCTCCTTTTACTCTGGATTTTTATAGTGTTAAGATTTTAATTTGTAAAAAAAAAAAATCAGAAAGGCTTGAAAGCCATGCATTCTTTCTTTACATCCCACAAATGTTAATATTTTTGGTTGTAATTGAATGTTTTTTATTTTTATCAGTTATCTTATTGCTTTTAATTTTAATATTAATTACCACCACAAACATCCAGTGGTCTTTACTAAAGAGAAAACTTGAGCGAAATAAAGAAAGTGTGAACCAAATCATATTTTTGTTGCTGAAAAGAATCAAATTCCAGAAAAAAAAAATACCAACCCCAAAAACAGAACACCTATTCATGTTTTGGATCTACAGTGATTTTGCTTTTCTGCAGAAATCAAACTACTTTGCCTGTGTCATTAAAATACTGTGTGTTTTGTTCAACCTTTAGCAACTACGAATAAAAACTGAAATCATTTCTGTGATTTTAATAAAACACACAGAATCTTTTGTCCATCCACAATTTACATTCCTGCAGGAAAACAAGACATCAATTTTTTGATCTTTGCGCTGCTTAGAGTAACACAAATGACAATCTCAGTGCTGCGTCTCCCACTTCTGGGCTGAATCTGTGCAAAAAGTAAATAAAACCAAACTGCATTTCACAAAACGGAGCCGCGGCGCATGATCAGTGTCTGAGAGGTGGGCATAATTTACAACCTCAGAGGCGTCTTTGTTGTGGAGGATCGGGGAAAGAAAGAAAGAAAAGCGAGTTTTGTTTTGTGTTTCTGGTGATTTCAGACGATCCAGGATGCGGCTTAGTTCTGCTGAACATTTCTCTGGTCATTAAAATAATGAAGGAAAAAAAAAGAACAGACAAGACGGAGGAGTTGCACTCACAAGATAAGACAAATTGAAATTCAGACACTCCTAGATGACTGAGAGGTTGATATCTTGTATAAAGCCTGTAAGATAAAATGCAACGATGCATCACATTGCATTAAGAGTGCTTGGTGAATTTACTTCAGGAGTGAAACTTTGATGAATATTTCCCCCCAGAAGAAAAACTCTTATTTAGTTTTGCTCGGTGTCTTCTGTATAACGCGAATCAATCTTTGTGAAGCTTGCAACCGCTAATCGAATGAAAGTAAAAGAAGAAGCCTTTTGTGATGAATAATTTAGTGACTAACAAGAAGGTGGCCATTGATTGAGCTTTTAAATAGCCTCTGACCACCGGCCCCTCCAGCAAAGCGAGGTCCAACCCCCCTGCATTGTCTGCAGGCTGCACCCACTCCCCATCTGGGAAAGTAATCATCACACCAACACCTAAAACTCTGTTCTGATTTCTCCTCTGGTAGTTTATCTGAGAGAGAGAAAGACACGACTGAACAGCTGGTTTCCATAGCAGCATTTAGGTAAAGCATAGGACAGACAAGAAAAACAATAAATAAAAATGGGCGAGAAAGAAGAGAGCTTTCGGACCAAGAAGATAAAAAGAGGCGGCAGGAAAGCCACAGTGAGGACTGAGTGCAGTGCTCAAGCCCACCAAGAGGGCTGGACGCAGCCCCATCCGGGTCTGGACTGGGCTGCTGTGTTAATTTATCACCATGCACATGTGGACAATCAATCTCATCGGCCTCCCTAAAGACACCAAGTTCTGGCGCTGTCTGAGAGATGCATGCCTGTCTCAGTCTAAACTGAGCAACGATCCAAGCGTGCAAACTGACACCAGAGTAGGACTAATACTTTACGGCGCTGCAGGCCGCGACCGCCTAAGAGCGTGTTTGCACAGAAACAGCAGCTGCTGCAGCCTGTGACCCCGTCACCTCGGCTAAATGACCTAATGTTATTACAAAGAATGGATTAAAGGCTTCACCTCGGTGAAAATTCAAGTGTGCAGAGACAGAGGAGGAGAGAATGGAAAAAAGGCAGGATTAGTAGAGTGTCATGCCTCATAGACGAGTAATAATCGAATGTAACATTGTAAGTGACGTCACCGTAAAATAAAAGAAGCTTCGCCAGTAGACTCAAGTTAGTTATTAGTCAAATGGAGTGCCCCAAGAAAGTATTTATACACTTTGTGCTTTCTCCACATGGTCACGTCTCAAAAACTGGTTTATTTTAATATGCCAGACAGAATCTGCCGTGCTCCTTTGTCTCCATGGTCATGTTTTTTGTTCTGTAGTTTTTGCCAACACATGTCAGCTGGCTGGGTTTATACCGAGAATCAGATTATTACTTACAGGTGACTTCAACTGGTTGATCTTAATTTGTGACTTTGCTTTTTTTTATTTTTGAAATGACATGATGTGCAAAATAAGATCGAAACAACATGAAAACCTCTGAAGAAGAAGCTGAAAGCAACTTCCTTCTTCAACAAATGTAAACAAAAATGGAGTGGGTTTAGATTTTAGTGACTGTTTGACTTATCTTTGGAAAGCCTTGCACTTTAGTCCGCTTCCTGGTTTTGTAGCTTTGTTTGGTCTGCCTGGATTCGAACTGAGCCAGAGTTCACGTCAACCGAACCGAGACTAAACAGACTAAACAGGTATGTGCGAATGCACCCTTAAAGAATTATTAATAATTTCAGAAGGCTTTGTACACCTTAAATCTGCTTTTCAAGCTGTAAATAGATTTGTATCCGTTTGGCAGGTAGGAGACAAAAACATGGCACCGGTTTTCTGTCCTCAACTCAATTTGAATATAGGTGACGGTGAAAGGATGTTCAGATTTTAGCAGCTGCTGTGCTTTGGTTTCTGTTGCTTTAAGGCTGCTATTCAGAGGTAAACATGACAGGAAGAATGCTTCAATCAAGCAGTTTGCAGCCAGCTTGCCTGGCCGGCCCCGTCTACAGACAGCTAGATGCCCTTGTCAAAGCCGCTTCCTCCCACAGAGCACAAAGACAAGCAGACACTTAAAGACAGCAACACACACACTGTAAAGGCCCACATGTTAATGCTTGCGAAATGTACTAGTTCGCTCACAGCAGCTGAGTGGACTGTGGAATTGGAGCGAACACAAATACACACACAGAGAGAAAATAGCCTCTAATGACTGGAGCGCCCCTCTCTCAGGAGATGGCAGCGGCTGCTGCTCTACTTGATAAATATTAACAAGAAGTGCGACTGATGGTGGTGCTCACTGATCCATAATTGCATTTCAAATGTTCAGCGGGGGCTTGGTGGGGGGGGTGGTCACGAGGAGGAGAAATGGGAAGATAAAGAGGGGGAAATTCCCGCTTCTAGGCAGTGACAAGAGAGAAGCCAACAACTGTCTAGTCATCCAGAGCCCATCATCTCAGCGCCTCGGCACCGACCAGAGACTTTCTTAGTCTGTACAGAAGCTGAGCGTTACAGTCCAGGATTGTCACATTCACTGACTTCCCGCAGCACACATCATCACAGACCGCTGACACCGCTACTGTGAATAACGGGAGAAATCAGAGCACAGAAAGAAGGAAAGTAGTTTTTTTTCTTCTTCTTTTTTTGACAGCAAACGTACATCGAGTGGAATGTTTTCATTGATCTGCAAGTGTGATGGACAGAAGTTAATTAGCCTGTGGATTTCATTGTTAAGCTAATTCAGAGCACTTTGGATTCCATTAGGCCTGGAAGTCAAGGTCTGCAGAAAAACTAATAGCTGCTCATGTTAAAAATGCATATTTATGCACATATATTTGCATCTCTATCAAACATTTTTAATTGTGGGGTTTGAATAGGTGGCTTTTTTCCAAGGCGGTATGATGAGCTTTCGGCTCATAATCAGCGGTGAAAAGTGGGATAAACATCCAGTTGATGCACAAAACAAAACAAAACAGCACAAGTTGTCCCATGTCAACATACAAGAACATTTACAATCCCTGCAGACAGTGAATGTATGTCCTGATCCGGCATTGATCTCGCTGATTGATAAATTTCAGTAAAAACATGAAATGTGTTTATTGCGCAGAATTAAGTCTTACATAAGAATAATAAGCAGGAATTAGCTGGTAAACTACTGGGAATATTGAGCCTGAAAGCCAGTGTGTATTCAGCTGCTAACACACACACTGCCTGTGGCTTATCAACCACAGACGTACAAAACAACATTAGCTTAAATAGAGTGATGAGTGGACTGACGGCATGTCAGTGGTCATCTGACAGGAAGTGTGCAGCAACAGATGAAAAATGTTTAAAAGCACCGCAGCCTGATGTCTTTATTGAGCTCTCACAATAGAACCATTACTCAAAGTTTTCATAAGTTTACTTGCAAAACAGCCAGCTAGCAGTCCAGGTCAAAAAAAAAAAAAAAAACATTTTATTTTTAAGTACATATAGTAGATCTACAATGAAAAAAAGCTTCAGACAAATTACAAAAGTTCTGAGTTGTTCATTTAAGGAAACCCTCAGAATGGCAGATTTACCAGAGTGTTTTAGGTTTTAGTATTGAGCAAATATCATAGAAAGAATGACTTTTCAAAGGTTGGATTTATTATTATTATTCATCTTATTTGGGCATAAAAAACAGCCTCAGACATTACTATTTCTATTAAAAAGTCTGCAGAACATTTAGCAATTTAGCATCTTAAGCGCTTTACTTCTTAGACCAAAAAGCTAAATGGAAAAAAAAGAAAATCACAAAAATAGCTAGTGGTTAGGAAAAACATGCTTTTTGGACTGCTAGTAAATAAAGTAACAAATCAAAGCATCAGAGACAAAAGCTGGCACACGTTAAAATCAATTTAAAAAAAATACAGATTAGACATTTAGAGGACAGCCAAATCCACTTCCACAAATCTTGTCTGTAAGATAAACGGCCAAACTATCAGCATGAGTAGTGATTTATAAGCACCATTTTTGTTTTGACACATCTGATAAATTAGACTGACACCAATAAATTAGCTAAAACCATAGATGAGTTAGTTTCCAGCTTGCGCAGAGAGCTTTAAAAAAAAAAGAAAAGCAGTACATTTCACACATTCACTTTAACATATTTGATAGAGGAGAGAAAGCCCAAGCATATTTCTGATAATTATAAACATACTGCCCGATTAAACGGGAAAATAATGTGTAAATACAACGTGCACAAATGTTCCTCATTGGTAATATGACTGGGAAAATCCTCTGTCTCCTTAAGCTGCTCAGACCTACAACATGCAAGATGGACTTGTGGCAAGATAATTGCATTGTGCGTGGCTCTAATTAAATGTCCAGAAGCAGGAAGATCTTTGGGTGGAGATTTGTGTGTGTGCGAGGCTAACAGTGGGAGAGCAAACGTGTGTGTGTGTGAGAGAGGGAGAGAGATTTGGTGAGTCTCCTCAATCCCCTCGTTCCCAGAGGGAGAAATGCTGCAATCACTCCATTAGTGAACGAGGAAGGGGGAACAGAGAAGCTGGGAGGAAACGGAGAGAGAAGGATGTGGGGAAGAAAAGAGGGGAGGGAGGACAGGACACAGCTGACTTGGCCAATAACAGCAAATGAGGTTAGAAACAAGCAGAGAGAGAGGTAGGAGGGTCAATGAGCGTCGAGGACATGGACACAATAACTCCAACGTGGGATGAGAGGAGGAGGAGGAGGAGGAGGAAGAAAAGGAGCTGGGGGTGAGTGACAACAGATGAGGAGGAGGGGAGAGGGGATGAGTTGTAGAGACAGATGGATGAAAGAGAGAGGGATGGAGACAGAGGAGATTGTTAAGGTAAGAGAAGGAAGATTGATCTGTGACGTCAGGGATGGAGGAAAGATGTGCTGAAGGTGTCGCTGCCTCATTGTCTAAAGACTCGGCGCTCACTACAAGCGGTTCGCACGTTGCTGTGTGTGACCGTGTTGCACCGAACCAGACAGTCGAGCAACAATCTGAAGAATCACAACCGGTAAGGAGATCTATCAGACAGTTGTGACACAAACGTTCACCTCAATAATGTTCCTCCATTAAGTAGAGAAGGTAAACTAATTACAAAAATCACAACAGTAATCAAAACCAGGCATCGAGGACTGAAGGGCCCCAATTAACCTCAAGCACAACGAGAGAGAATGACATCATCACAATGAGTCTGTGCGTTTAAGGAAGCAGAAATGTTACAAATCAAGTGTTTATTATAAAAATGTCCTACAGTTTCCATATATAAATCATTCATATACTAGACGGGGAAATCCTGATTCAGACCTTGCTGCTGTTGTACCGTCTGTGATTTAGTCAGCCAATCCCCTCAGTGACTTGTTTAGGGACAATAGTGTGGCAAATTTAAAAAAACAACAGCTTGTTTTTACATCCGCAGTTAGCAAAATTATATTTTAAAACATGTACCTAATTTTGTTGATATAGTATAAGGTTTTACTTTCAATCACTATATTTTCTAGTCTTTACAATGTTTCAGAGGGAAGGGGAGATTGTGCTGGCTGCTGCATCTATTCATATGTGTGATTTCCAGACTACAGAGCTGCCGAAACACCAGTCATCAAATGTTGTGATGTTCAAACCAAAACACTACATATATTAATCAGGAGTTGCTTTTTAGTAAGTATAGTCAGCTCATGAATAGCTAACACTGTATGGTATGACCTGAATTATCAATGAGTCATATCACAGCAAAGAGCAAACATGCTAACATTAGCCTAGAATGTCTACAGGAGTGGGATACAAAAATAATACTAAAGATACTCCCTAAAAATGCTTTTAAATGCCTATTTTAATAGTTTAAACACCAACTATGCCTCAATAAGTACTGACACTCATAGCAGAAAGCAACATCCAGTCTTTTTTATTTCTGTTCCCAGAAATAAACCGCACCAAGGACAACAAATGCATTTTTAGATATATTTTACATATATATATTTTAAATAGGCTCTACAAAAAGATTGATACATGGCTTTTCCAAAAATAATTAGTAGTTACGTTTCACATAAAAATTGCACAAATGGTTGAATACACAACTAGGAACACACGACACTTATTTGTTTATCTTCATGAAATCTACTCAATCTACACAATTTGGCAAATGCTCGGTAACTTGGATCGGTACTGCGGACAAAAAGAAAACCATCTGAACAACTGATACTTGGTATGTTTAAAATAATAAATGTTTGTCTGTTGTCATTAAAACTGAAATACAGGCTGAGATTTAGCAGAAGGTTAAACATTTTGTTGAAAGGACAATAATGTCTTCCCAGTGGTCATCTCTGTAGCCGGCCAGACATGTTAGGAGGAAGGCAGGAGGCTGAAATCTATATAACCGGATCAATAAGTCACAGAGGTCACAGTGGTCACCGCAGCTGCCACTGTTGAGTAAACAAGCGGAGGAAAATGATTGTCCTCCAAGTCAAGACTGACCCCAATCATGATCTAAGAATTGATTCTGTTCCTCCCCTCTTATTTATTTCATTTTATTTTATTTTTGCATGTTATTGCCGACAGTCCAAGTTTTTGTACAGAAGAGCGAATCTGGGTATGAAGACAAGTATGCGGATTTCTACACAGCCTGTTCACCGCTCCCATCCCCACACGGCACAGTGATGGTTTATACATAGCATTAATTGGATTCACAGGTCATTAGATAGAGAACACAAGTAACTATCTGATCCAGCTTAAAGACTGGATCAGATAGATGAGAAAATGGAGATGGTTGCAAGAGGGGTAATATTGATGGGGCTGTTTGGTACAGGACCAATAAAATGTTCTTTCTCTGTGCTGTGCCTCTGAAGCCCAGTTACACCATGAATGGCAGGGGGTTAATCAATAATTTGTGAGGCAAGAAATAAACGGTGGGGGAAGGACGAAGAAGAAGGGGGGAGACGAGGGAAAAGAGAATAATGGTTTCTGCTGTTGCTCCTTTTTTAATGTATCATTACAAGGACGAGTGCGATGACACTGCTCATTATGCTGCGCTAAACAGTGTAGTGGTCAAACATTTCTTTTATTCTAACAAGGCCCATATAAAAAAAAATCTGGGAGTTTTTGGCTGCACTAGCAGCAGCAGCAGTAGCAGCAGCAGCAGCAGCAGCAGCAGCAGCAGCCGGCCCTTTTTTGTGATTTGTCACCATGTGACAAAGTGAAGTTACTGAAGAACACTGTAGTTGTTTAAAAAGCCAGCAGGGCTTGTTGTTTTAACATAGGCGAACAAGAGAGTAGTCTGCTCATACACATTCAAGCATGCAGATGGCTGGTCATTAATTACAGATGGACTTGGGGAGGGAGTCACAGAGAGACGGATGCAGAGAGTTGAAGGGAGAGGTCAGCTGAAGCAGCCAGTTTTCTGTCTCTCTCTCTCTCCCTGGACAATTACCTCTAACTGCCCCTGTGCCTCCCCGGAGCCTGTTAATCAAGGAGCAGGTTTGTAGTTTTTTTTTTTTTTCATGCTAAACTCTGCGTGCAAGAGAAAGGGGAACTTGCGGTACTCAGCACTTTACAGGTACAATCCGATTAAAGTCGCACTGCTGGCTGGCTGCAAGTCCCACGGCTCACCTTAGAACCTCCTGTCCACACAACAGCTGACCTTCATTCATTTAAAACACGCTTTATCCAGAAAGATCCTCTGGACTTTTTAACGTTTTGGTCAAGATACAACCAAAAATATTTCTGTATTTACCATCTCAAAGTGTGCTTTGGCTACTACGTTTTTAGCTCAATTTATTCTCGCCACCGCATAGTCACTACAGAACTAATGCTATTCCCACAGCATGGTGCTAACACCACCACGTTTTATATTAAGGATTCTTCCTGTGGTGCTCAGACATGACACCACATTTCAGTGGCATGAAAATGCAAACAGCACTGATATTTTTGGCCTTAAAAATACAGTTTCATAGCCACAAAACGTGACCACAGACAGAAAGAAATTGTTAAAAAAAACAAACAAAACTGCATGTGTGGTTTCAGGTTCAGTCAAACATACATTTTGTGCAATTTTCAGCTGTCAAGAAGAAACAAGCAGTTGACATCAAGAAATCCTTTATTACAGATGGCGATAAAACACAGAGGGACAGAAAAGCTAACTGAGATCATGCTGCGCGCTACTTGAAAGAGTTTCTGCATGATCGGCATGTGGCCCTGAAATATTCATGATTCATGTGTGTCAGTGAAGCAAAGTATGTGAATCTCTCCAAAAATAATGCACCGTCTTTCATCTGCAACAACAAAGACCAATCTGTTGTGGTGAACTAACATGCAGCGTTCCTTTCAGAAGACGGAGAACGCAGTACGAGACAACAAACTACAAGCGTGTGTGTGTGCGTGTGTGTGTGTGTGTGAGTGTACAAATGTCCTATTGCTTAGAAAACAATCCGCTCTATGCTAAACTGACTGAGCTTGATGAATCAGCCATTCTTGCAGCAAATTAAAAACTAATTTCTTTCTTTATGCAAGGAAAGAGGTAATTTGGTCACATTAGGTTGTAGAAAAAAAATCAATTTAAAACCGGTGAGGGTTTCCTCCATTAAATCAATTAAGTGCATCTACAAACATCTGTATTTTCAGTAGGAGCATTATTACGCACTACTTGCAGTGGACTGAAAATGTGGTAAATATTCAAAGCGGACTCCCAGAGGGCCGTCCTACTTGTCCGGGCAACAAAACCCGACACGAAAAGTCATTTTTGAAATCAGCGCGGATGAAAGCCGCATGCACAAGCAACGCAAAGCCATTTTCCAGCATTAAACACCAGCTTCATTGGTTTATACTGCATCTCAGGTTAGGAGAAGAAGAAGAAAAAAAAAAAAGAACAGACATAAAAATCTACTCACCAGCTTGAAATCCTGAATGCTACAAATAAAGTATGGAGTATTGGGTCGCCGACTCTCAATGTACACACAATCTGCAAGTGAGAAATGGGAAGAAAAAGGGGTTTTAGAAATGATTTTCATACTTATCAGAGCTTTCATGATGCTAAGCAGTCAGACTCGGCAATGCATTATTTCTTGTGCCGTTACCTCTGCTGAAAAGACATTTTTCTCCTCAAGTCAAATTCAATTGGAATGCGAGTAATAGGATTAAAGACTTTTGGAGCGCTACAAGGTTGCCTTTCCAAAGCAAACATTACGCTCAAGGGGAATTATGTTATTGTTCCACTCCGTTTATACACCAGTGAGCAACACTGACTTCGACCTCATCCCACCCAACCCCCACCGCCCCCACCGAGTCATCGCCACATGGCCGTAACCAGGGAGGCGACCTTGGAGGGGACCAAACCTGCAACTCATTTCCTGACATTCGACGATTTTCCTCGCATTTTAAATCAACTTTTGAGTACATCTTCTGGGATCATTTTCAAAGTGCCACCCACATTTACTGGAAATTCTTGCAAAGATGTGTCAAAGGTCTTAAAATCATCTTTTACTTCATGATGTAGTTATATTAATAGTAATACAAATCCAGCTCCCAGTGTATTCATCCCATTATAAAGTAATTGCTTAAGAAAAATCACCCTTTGACAATTATTGGAGATCCTGTGATCAACATTTACAACAACCGTGACAGGACAGCATCAAGTTTTCTTCTGGACCATTTGACAATGTTGAAGCAGACAAACACAAGGATCTTTGACTGTTTCTCAGAGCTCAAACTTTCTGTATCAGTGGTGTCAACACTTTTTCCACATGGGCCAAAAACATCAAGCTCCTCATCCACGCAGGGTCGCAAGGGAGACTGGCGCCGGTCTCCAGTATTCATTGTTTTTCAAAATAAAAAATATTTCTGTTTCTTTCAACCATTTGCATCCAGGCAGGCAAAACTTTGGACACCCCTCTCTGGTTTTGGTCCTCTCTAATACACACCCACAGGTTTGCTGTAGGTCAGTGGTTTATGGTGGAGACTAAACCAGGTTGAGTTGACGTCTGGAGAACCGTTTCTGTGTTGTTTTGGTCATCTAGTTTGCATCATTATCCTGCTCGCCGATAACATCTGCAGTTTTCTAGCAGAGGCCACCAGAGTTACATTTGATGTCTCCTGCTATTTTAAAAAGTTTATAACCCCGACAAGTTCTCCACGCTTCCACGGCTGCAAAGACCCTAACTCACATTATTAAAGACTATGATGTACTTTTCCTTATGTGCAGCCTTTGTTTCACCCCAGATCCACATGGAGTGTTTCTGCCTCCAGATTTTAATTCAATCCCATCATTTTTAAAAAGTCCATGTTGCAACAGATTCCAAAACGAAGAGAATTGCTGCTCAACTTAAAACAGTGAGATATACACTATTTGTTATTTTATTGATATTAAACACATTTTAATTGGATCATTTTTGCTAAAAACATATTTGACACCTTGCTATTTTTTTTCTCTGCTCAAAACACTGGAGTTCAATGCTGTTTTCAATGTCAGAACATGTTCCTGCAATGAAATATAAATTTCATTTTGCCAATTTTTACACCGTTTTGTCTTTCAGATGCTCTCTTGATTCTCTCCCATGATCACATAAAATGTGATGCATTAATCGCATCGTAACCACCAGAGACGTCCCACTCCAATGATGCTGTAGCATAACACGTCTAAATTAGAGGATATGTAATCCCCAACACATTATGTCTAACTAGCTTTGGATTAGATTGACAAAAAAAAAAAACAAAAGAAAACAATCCACCCTCTGTCTCTTATCCATTTTTGAAACGGTGGTCAGTGATGTCGGTCCTGCAGTGAGAGGAGCTGGCCGTGTTGTTGAATGAAATGTGACTGGCGGTACGGTCGGGTCGTGAACTCTCATCTCCTTAACAAAAACATTCACGCTCCCGAGGACGGACTCTGCTGAGAAGAAAATAGGAGGAAGAGGAAACGGCTAAGCCCTGATGCGGCACTCTCCAGACACAACCGGGTATTATTAAACTATAAAAGGAAGATTTCAAGCTGCTAATGTCACATGTATTGTAGTGTGCAAAACCAAACTGGTAAAGAAAAGACAAATCTCCCTGCTCCGTCTGATACAAAAATACAAAACCCAGCTCTATATTGCTTCCTATTGATTTAAAAACAACCAAGCAAGCTCCCGGTTTTTGCTACGACAGCTCGCGTCTTTGTGAGCTCCCTGCCTCAAAGAAAGCCGACAGAGGTAAGATTTACAGTGACAAACACAAACTGCTGGCGCTCATCTCACCAAAAAACACACGCTGAGCGGGTCTGATGCTGAAGAATTAACAAAAGATCTGCAGCTACCTTTTTCTCCCCCCCCCCCCGCTCCACTTCTCTCAGTGACTGACACTGCCATCATCTGTTATTTATTTGTTTGTGTCAACACGGCTATCGATCCGGCTGTGGTTTATCTTACCGCTGGCAGAGGAGAAGGAGGCAGGGGGAGATATTAAATGGCCCTGACACCCAAGATACCGTTTTGTAGAGGTGCTGGTGTGTTACGAGAGCATCCCTGACATCATTTGCTTTGTTTTTTTTTTTTCTAAGTGTGTCTGCATGTGTGTGAGACCCTAGGGTGGGCTTGTTATCTGCTGTGAGCTGAATGAGCTGTTCTAACGGAGGGAGGGATGAGAAGGAGGAGGCGGGGGGAGAGCGGTTATCGCCCACGCTTGGTCTGAGTAACGCATTATATCTCTTTCTTACTCCTAGCCTCTTCCTGTCCTCCTTTTACAGCATCCCTGGAAGTCATTTACAAGATAACATGAATGAAAATGTCCATCAGTCCTATTGTGTGATCCGTGAGCAACACTGGCAGCGTGAGAGATGGAGGGAAGTTGGCGAGGGAGCGGAGGGATGGAAGGGGGTCGGAGAACAAAAGAGACTAATCTGAAGGAGATGACATGTTTCGGAGGAGTCAAATCAGGGGAATTAGGGTTTAGTGTCCCCTCACCTTGGCGGCAAATTCATTTAGAGGAGCCAAATCTCCGTGTCTGTGCCCATGAGCACATCAACAGGCACAAAGGAGAGAGAGCGAGAATGAAAAAGATAGTTGGGGGGTGGCCGCGGTGGGGGACGAGGGCGGGGGACAGGGATCTACTTTAATCACTTACAGACAGCGTGGCAGTCCATTTTTCTAACGTCAAAAGCACATTTTGAATTAATTTTGGACAGTGAAGAGCATAGTCCGCTTTGGGGCATTTCTCTGAAGGCGACTACAAGGCAAAACTCTATGAATTTCAAAAGTTAAAGCAAAGTTAGCACCTTAAAATTTGCCGTCAGAATGAAAAAAAAAGGAAAGGAATTGGCTCCAGGGGAGACACCATGAGGAGGAAACACGGTGGAAACGGGCCTCCTGGTTCCTCAACGGTCGTCGGAGATTGTTAAACATTCCTGCCATTTTGTGCTTTTGGAAGTGGGTCTCCTCGCTCAAGTGGAGAGGTGAAGAGGGGAGGGAGGATAGAGGGTTAGCTGTGGAGTGGGTGTACGTGTGGGGGATGTTTTTTTTTTTTTTTTTAAAGACTGAAGTGCATGCTGGTGTGTAGATGGAGCCTTCACCATAGGAGGAGGGAGACCACAGCAGGACCTTCACAAGAGGAGTGCTCCCATTCCTTCAGCAGCAATAAGTTCAGCTTCCATCGCACCAAACCAGACACGGAGCAAAGGCTCCACACTCCCACTGACTGGGCGCCGGAGCGTTTTAATGCTCGATTTACAAGTTTTACAGAACCAAATCTTTCAATCCTTATCATTATGTAGACCTACAGCAGGCTACATAATAAAAACAGAATTAAAAAAAAGGTAAAATGAAGTAAAAATTTAAAAAAAGGAAGGAAAAAAGTTAAAGGGGAGAAGGAAGGAAAGTAAAAAACATAAAAGAGAAAAATTGTAAAAGAAAAGAAAGAATGAAAGAACAAGTGAAGAAAGAAAGGTAAAAAGAAGAAAAGAAAAAGGGAGGTAAAGAAGGAAAAAAGAAGGAAATGAAGGGAAACGGGACTTAAATTAGTAAAATGATGAAATGGGACAGAAAAGGAAAAATATGGAAGATATCACACAAGAACGGAAGAGAGCAGCTCAAGTAAAAAAGAAACAGGAATAGTCCACAAAAAAAGAAATGAAACAAGTAAGAAAAGAAAGACAAGGGGACAATGTTGGAAGAAGGATGCAAAAAAACAAAGCTGGAACACAAGGAGGCTGGAAAACCAAAAACAATGAGAAAGAAGGAGAAAACAAAGCAGAATGAAGGAAGGGGAAAGAATAGGAACCATTGAGAGGGAGAGAACTGAGGCACAAAGAGCGAGGGAGGAGAAGGAAGGAAAACGATGGAAGAAAGAGGGAAAGACAGGAGGAATGGAGGCAGGAGACGAGGTGGAAAGGAAAGAACAAAGGAACAGAGGTCACACTGTCACCGCTGACTCCAAAGAGCAACGCCATGTTGAATATTATGACCTACACACACAGTCACACACTCCCGACTCCAACTCTTTGTTCGGGGCTGCTGTTCTCTTAAGGCTGCCAAGCGTGTCTGATCTAAAACACACCTCAGCCAAAAGAGTCGTGCATTACTTCGAAACAAATACGATGCCGCTTAATTTGCTGCTGGAGCTCAGCAGCGGGGAGGGGAGGGGCGAGTTCCTGATAACATCATCCAGGCTTTTACTTCTCTGAGCCAAAAAAACAATGAATGAGTCGCACCGTGAACACAGACGTATACAGGCAGTGTTTTGTAAACACGGCAGCGGAGGGTGGCGAGGGGGGAGATGAATATTTTAGGATGAGAGACAGGCTTATTAAAATCAAAGTGTTTGTTTAAGTCATACTAGCAGGTGGTGAGAGTTGGGCAGGAGGCAGGATGCACCTGCATTGTTAAAAGTGGAGCTGGGCTCAACCCAAAAAAAAAAAAGAAACACAAAGCACACATGCATCAACATGCAAGCATGCAACAAAGCTCCTCTGGTGTAATGGCCCTACAGTGGATCTGCACATTTACAATGATGTGAACGCAGACGGTGTCAGGGCTCGGAGGTAAAACTAATAACTGTCAGATTGTAAATTGTCGATTTATTTTGAAAAGCATGTCCGTCTTTCTGATGGTTTATCAGTGATCTTTCAAAGTTTACACAGAGTGTCAAATTTCCGTCAATTCTACAGCTTAGTTCATCAGCAGCACAATGGATGCAATAATGAAACTACAGAGGGTGTGACGACATGGAACAGCTAACGCAGACAAGGGAAGAATAATAAAGGTGTTTCATCTGATCCTGCGCAGACTCCAGCAGCTTGTAGAGACACACCAGCTAATGTCCAAGGCTGTCTGTTCGCTGCTTCCTGCTGGCTCGCTCCCACTAGGCTGGTGTTACATGTAGACAAGGCCTGGAGGTGCAAGGACACTCGATTCCTCCACAGCTTTCCTTCCTGTTTTCCCTTCCGCCGACCCAACAAGTCCGACTTCTCACTAGAAAAGCAAAGGGAAATACCTGGCAAGCGATACCATCAGCTCTCTACAATAGGGGCAGGTCTACAGCTGACTTAGCTACTTGGGGGAAAACAGAGGCTCTTTGACAGTAACCCCCCCTCCGTCGACCCCGCTCCTCTCCTTCTCGCCGAGCCCACGCTTTCTCATTTAGCAGTCGGCAGGTGGTTGGATTTCACTAAAAAGCTCTTTTCCCAGAGTCTCTAGCGTAAAGGAAGAGAGAGCAGAGCAGAGAGAGGCTCTTTTAAAAATAGATCTGCTCAGTTAACGGCAGGCTACAGATTCACACCGCCGTGTTTCAACAGGAAATGATTCCCAGGGCTTGTCCCTTATGTTTGCCTGACTAGAAGCAGCTAAGTGATTGACGGCTAGCCTTTGCGGCTCAGAGGATATGTTTTGCTAATGTGCAGTGGCAGACGTCCAACGTCGAATGAGTAACATTTTACTGGCTTTTTCACAGTCTGCATTCTCACAACAAACCAACCTCTTCAAAGCCTAATGAGAAAGAAATGGTCCTGGAATGTGAAATCACAGAAGCTAATATTTTTGTTAAATAAATAATAATGACATTTTTTATTAAAGGCTCAAATGTAGCAATCAGAAAGTCAAAAATGTTGCCACACTTTTCGTCCTCTCTGTTTTTACAAAAGAGTCAATTCTACTCCTTTAAAATCATGGTGAAATGTGGATCTGGTTTAGTTGAATAAAATGAACAAATTGCCAAACAAAAATATTTATCAAATCTGAATCATTTTTGCACAAAATAACAATATTTAAAAAACCCAAATAAAGAAAAGCAAACAAGCTACATATTAAACTCAGTTTTTGAGGGACATTATATTTAATGAGACTTTGCACAAAAGGTCACATTGTTCAACATATATATTAAAAAATTCCCTTTCGAATGATGCACTGCCATTAAGTGCCATCCCAAGAGGTTCCCACATCTAAAATATATTTAGCCATAAGTTGTCATGTTTTCACTTAACAGGTCATATGAAAATATAAACAAATATGTGGAGGAAAAAAAAACTATACATAACTCCTAACAGACCATCCCTACCATAAAATATGGCAGTGGAAGCGTCACGCTTTGTCATGCTCTTCTTCAGCAGGAAAGAAAATGGGGGGAAGGGTGGAGCTAATTACAGGAGATCTTGAAATAAAGCCAAAAGGCCCTGCTTCTGTTAAAAAAAAAATCTCACAATTATGCAAATTTGTAAGATAAAAATTGATTTTGTGTGAATTTCCACACTTGCAAAAAATAAAGAGGGACTGCCTAATATAATATATTGATGTATGTCAACATCACGTGAAAAAGTCTCAAAAGACGACGTTTAATGCAACATAATGTGGAAACTTGAAGTTCTGATAATCACTGAGGAAATGAAATGTTTATATGACTACAATCAGTGAGGCTGAACGTTAAGGGAAATTGGGAAGCCTGGTCATTGAGCTTCGTGTGTGTTTGTGTAGTATATATCTGCTCTGCAGCTTTAAAACGCTTCAAAACGCACAACGCTCTTGATCCTAAAAGAGCAGAGAAGACTGGAGCAAGAATCACTGGCTGTCCCCATCAACGATGAAACGCAGAAGCACTGTAAGTCTGTCATTTGTTTCTGTATGCTGCAACAAACAAATCATTACCGTCTCACATCTAAAATTAGCTAAATCACATCTCTCTGCAGCTGATGAGGCAACCAGGCTGTAGGACACATGCTGAGGTTCCATTTTGAGGGATAGAAGGGAAATAAGGAGACATGCAGCGGTGAGAGCCAATAGGTATTTAGGATACTGGTGTGTGGATGAGAAAAATCACATTTTAATGTGGCGGCAGATGTATAACAGTTGCACATGTTGTTTTGCATAAGTAGTAGCTATCAGAGTGCTTTGCATGCATGTGCATGCAAAGCATACAGGCAGTTTTTGTGTCCGTCTCCTATTGATCCCCTCCTGGCGATGTGCATGCTCTCTGAGGAGAGGATCTTCAATATGGAGTGGGGGTGGATGAGAAGAGAGAACAGGCTTGGAGGAGTCTATCCGGGCCTGGAGAAGTGGTGTGAGCTCAGCCACAGGGCTCACATCGATCTGGCATGTCTGCTCACCCGGTGTGAGGCTGCTTGCCCCACACAAATGGCCTGGGACACAGTCCTCAGGCCGCCACCGCAGACACTCTCCTCTTTGCGTTTTAAGCAGCAGCAGGGCTTCAGTTAGCTGCAGGCCCAACTACTGGCTGCTCACACTTCCCTTTGCACCAAGTCCCCGTCCAATCGATGTGCACTAAGCTGCCTGAAACCATCTTCAAGGGATAGAAAGGCTAAGCAGAGAGATTGGAGAGTGGTTGGAGACCGGCAGGGTTCAATACTAGATTACCTGTTATTTTGTATGTGATGACACAGGGCCTGCATGCTTCTAAAGCTTCATGTGACAAACAAAAAGCAATCAAAACCCACAACCGGAGCAGATTCTGTCCTGCTTTGGCGATCGCTCTCCATCACAGTCTCCATACATCTGGGGTGGTGCAAATCCCCCTCTGAGGGTGGTCAGTTTTACATATTGTATGTCACTAGACGGGTATAAAGGGATTTAACATTTAGTAAAGCATAATCCATCGCAGGCTTTGTGCCTGCCTAAGCTGCACGCATCAAATCTGATTGCAAGAAGGCTGCTACCAATGGCTAGCTGGGAGGGGAGACGAGAACACACACACACACACCCACACACATACACACACACCCACATACACACACACACCCACACGCATGGTTTGTCACTCGAACAATGAGGATAGGAGACAGCAGGAAGTCTGCCAGGGAGGTGGAGGATCTGCCATGATGACACTGGGAGGTAAATTACAAACGAGAATGTAGGTGCTGAGGCTGTAGTACCAAGTCAAGAGCCGTTCTTAATATAAACCAATCTAACAACCCTCATCGTCATGGTGGGGGTGGGCTGTGACATTTCAGCCCCTCTAAACCTGTCAATCTAACTGGAGGAGAAGACAGGAAACATAAATATTCCCCCAGCACTGGCTACGCTGCGCACTCGGATGTGGAAATTTAAATATTGGATGGAGCTGGCCCTCTGAGATGGTTGGTTGTATTTATACCCCTTTCGAATGTTTCATTGATGTGATTGGCTGTTTACATTATTCTTTGAACTCTACGTCGAGTCAATGCGGCGCAGACCGACTGCACTTTCATTGGCTAACCCTCGGTGTCGGGGTACGAAAGGGCAATAAAAGTGACAATTACATTTATAAGCTGGCGTTTCAGCTAGAAGTCTACCACCACATTCAGTAGAGCTGCACAGTATTAATATTGTAAAACCCTGGAAGTAGGACATCGTTTGTTAATATTTCAGCTATAATATCAGTTATAATAAATCTTTTTTTCCAAGCTCTTCTCTTTCATTGCCAACAATCTGTGGTCTTAAGCATCCACCCAACAGGATGAACATATTATATTCACGCAAAGTTGCAATTGCTGACGTTATCATAAACAATATCGGCCAGAAATGTTTATTATTAATACATCACACAATGATACTGCATATTTACGATAAGTTATGTAGCCCCTAGCATAACGTTATAGATTTAAAAAAATGATACGCTTTAAAGACAGCAAACTATGTATTACTGGACAGAATGGACAACACATCTTCACTCCATAAAAACGTTATCAGTCAGGCTACTTCAGGTACAGTAAGTAGCCCAGAAAGTTTGGGAAAGCAGCACTGGACAAAGAATGAGTAAAAACAGTGTCAACAGCCAAAGTTACAATCTCAAACATAATGTTGATTTTTTGTGATTTTAAACAACAATTTGATCTAACACATTAAGTCCAAACAGTTTTTCCAGTACTTAGCCACCCCAAGTGGAAAAAAAAAGATCAAATAGCAAAAGAATCAATTAATGCAAACCTCCGATGTATTAAACAAGGTGGTTTAAGGAAACCTTCAATGTTTCCTAATGAAACACTTGTACCATGTGAGCGTCCCCTCCACTACCTGACCTTTCACCAGCTCCTACATGAACGAAGAGATGTAACAACGATTTAGTTGTAAGGCGCGCAGCACTGAGCAGCAGGAGAGCAGAGAGCAGCCAGCTTGGCCTCCATCTCTGACTGCTGACATGCTCACCTGCAATATGAACGGTTTGTAAACAACACGTGAAAAAGGAGCCAAAATTACAGCTCAGGATGAGCGCGGCCCTGTTTCTTATGTCCGCGTCGACGAAGCAGCTCAAACATCTCTCCAGGACATCGGAGAACTCTTTGGCCTCAGAAATGATGGCGGACTTTCAGAGAATCAGATGGTGTTAGGAAGAAATCGTTATCGCGGCTGTCGTCACAATCACATCATCTACTAGAGCACCACTTTGCTTTATTGACTCAGCTCAAGACAAAGCTCAGAGTGGGTCACAGGATTGATTGCATGATGCATCGGCCTTTAGCCTGAGGGAGTGTTTCTGCTGTTGGAAGAGTTGATTCTTTGAAGAATCCTCATTCCCTCCGCAGCTCATTGCAACTGAGATGACTGCTTCTTTAAGGGATATCAATTAATGATCAATTAGGCTTTGTTTCCTCGCGTTTCCTAAAGCTAATTTCATCAGGGTACAGGCACAGTTTTACAAGAAATTAAATGCTTTTCCAAACTGAACTCTTCATACTTCTTAGTGGGTGTTTTTAACTTCACTTTGAACAGAAATACTAAGGTTTGTATAGAAGCCATGTTCATTTTGGGAAGGAAGGAGTGGAAGGCATGAAATGAGAATTTCCAGGACAACAGAATGAACTAAAAGAAAGATGGAAAGTCCTGTTGTATAAACGATAAAGAGGTGATTGTTTTACTTTTGCCTATGAGATACACATGGCAGAAGTTCGTGAACTGAACCCAGTGACGGTGAAATGACACAGGTCAACACCGCTGAAGGAACTCACCTCCGGGTCTGTAAACAACGTCGTCTTCCGTAATGAAGGACGTAATCTCTCCATTTTCTGTGCGCTCGTAGCGCGACTTCTTCTTGGGCATCTTCTTCTTGCCCTTCTTGCCGGCGTCCTCGGCCGTGCCGCTGCCTCCACCAGTGCTGCCGTTGTCGTTGTCCTCGTCTTCGCTGTGCTCGCTTTCTGCATAGTTCTTGGCCCCGCCCTCCAGCGTGCAGCTGCGGCGCGGCCTGGAGCTCTCGCTCTCGCCCCGGTCTCCGTCCTGCCGGCGAGATTTCCCGGCCTCTCTTTTGTCCCGGTCCCTGTCTCTGTCTCTGTCCCTCTCTTTCTCCCGTTCCTTCTCTTTGTCGGCCGTCATGATCCGCCACGTGCCTTCCTCAGTCCTCTCACGGCTGGGCCTCCGTGAAAGGTAGACTGTGAGCCTGGGCTTCAGAATTCTGAATTTACCAGTCAAATCCAGGGAAAATTCAGCCACACCAACAACCCCAGTGTTTCAGGAAACCTGCGGAGAAAACAACAACGATTAACACGTTTGTTCCTGTGCAACTGTTAGCTGGTGCATGCACCATTTGCGTCTTTGGTGATAAAATACAACAACCTCCACCTGGAGCGAGGCCGGTTATTCTTAATGGCCGTAATTTTTGGGGGGAAATTTCTCTAAAAACACTGTATGCGCCAGAATAAAACAAGCAGCATTAACAGTTTCAGCTTCAATAATTTCCTCTTGATGAAAGATACAGAAGTAGATTTATTTCAGTGTGAAGTGGAGAAGGAGAAAGGCAAGAACCTGAAGGAAAATCAAAACATTTTGAAGCTACAAGAAGCTTAAACAGAAAGATTTTGTGTTGAACTTTGTCACATAATTGCATAATACCACCACAAACTTCTATGTATTTTGTCGTAATTATATGAGAAAGACCAAAACATTAATGGTGAAGTTTAAAAAAATAACAAAAAAAAAAAACTGCAAAATTTCTTCAAAGTTTTCACAAATTGGAATCTGAAAAGTGTGTTTTGTTTTTAGCAGCATCCATCTTCTCATCAAGTATAATCAACTTCCCTGTCCCTCCTGAAGGTAGATATCCCCACCACGTCTCATCTCATGTTTTCTGAAACGCATACTATTTTGCATGTAAAAGTTGATTTTTCTTTTTTAATCGTACCAGGTAATAGTTTGCCTGTAGACAGAGACTCAGACATGAGCTCTGGATTTCTCCACTCTTCCTGAGTCACCATGATGAAGTCAAATTTCCATTTAATATATTGATCAGCTCTTGATGCAGATTCTTCACTAATGTCCTCTAAAAAAAAAGAAAAAAGAAAAGAAAAAGCCTTTGCGTGCTTCCCTGAACAGCTGGATTTATACTGAGCTTAAATTACACACAGGGAGATCTGGCTACCAAGTGACTGACCTCTAAAGAAGAAGAAGAAGGAAAAAAAAAAAAAGCCAAGTTGGCAGAATACATTTTCACTCAACATCACAATTATGCGCTATTTTGTGTTGGTCTACCACAATAAAAGACAATGAAGTTTGTGGTGGCAACATACGATCAGAGGTGTAACGCTGTTGTTTTATTTCAGCAGTAAAACCAGTAATCTACTTGGTTTACATGGAGCTCAAGCCTCAATGACAAAGTTAGCAGACTACCATCCTTGCAGGCCACTGGTGACATTTCTGCTCATCCATCCATGTGTGCTTATACTTCTACACTCTCCCCACCCCAACCCAATCCAGCACTTAGCTGACAGTCACTGCTGTGATAATGTGAAGTGACAGCTCCGAGGGGGGGGGGAGAGTACAGGAATCCGCTGGGTGAGGGAGGGGAGAGGGAACGAGCCAGAGTCAGTCATTTGCCATGCTTAGCTCGTTGCCACTTACAGCTATCTTCACCGAGCCGCCACTTTTTTCATAAAGCCCTCCATAAACACTGGAGCGCGGCAAAGCTGAGGCAGCGCACTGTCTGCGCCACACTGCTCCTACACACAGCACCCACAAAGGAGGCTACTCATTTACTGCCAATGTTCACCTCCACCTCCGCCCCCATGGCAACAATTTAACAAGAAATGGTTATTATACCCCCCGGAGGGCTGAGGCCGGGCAGTCGGTAGCGGCGTTACCATGGCCATGGTGGCAGCGAGGAAGAAGGGGAGGCTGAAAGAGACAAAACCACCGCTGAGGGAAAATTAAGGAGCGTATCTTCGGGCCAGCGAGCGTTTATTTGAAGAGCCACAAAGACGGAAAGGTGAGGAGTGGGGAGGAGGTGGAAGGTGAGAGGGAGGGGGAGGAGAAAAATGCTTTTGGCTCAAACGAACGCACAGTGATGCACACCGAAGCCTATTTGACAACGGCACTCCTTAGCAGCGGGCGCTGTCATCTCGTGAGCAGACACCAACTGACAGGGCAGCTGCTCTTGTCGTCGGTTTCAACACAAACACAAAGTCTGATTAAACCGCAGCCTCGTCACAGGCCCATTAATCACCTAATGATGAGTTACCAGGCGACCACTGGGCTGCTGGCACACACACACACACACACACACACACACACACACACACACACACACACACACACACACACACACACACACACACACACACACACACACATTAGCGAATAGAGGGAAGATGAAAGGGCTCTGAAGCTTTCTGACGGGCATGTTCGTGCAAGGATATGCAGCCAAAACCAACACATACAGATAGTGTGAGACACTGTGTGTCCTCCTGCTGTGTGTTGGGCCCAAAATTAACTTTCTGACACAATAGCGAAGAGTTCAAGGGGAAAACACTTGATGGATGAGCATTTTATGGAGTTAAATGTCAACTTCATCTAAGCGTTTGAGTGACAAGTTTTGCCACATCTAGAAGGTCAGAAATAAAGTCAAAAATCATCTTGAGGTGTTAAAATGTGTTTCATATTAAATCCGTGTGATACGAGACATGAAAACTGTTTATGAATGCATCACATGGCTAATTAGAGGAATCAGACGCCTGACTGCTCATGTTACATTTAAACCACTGATATTTAAACGGTTTACCTAAATGTAGGCATTAAATCCAATCAGAGCATTCACCTTTATTCCTGGAAGCTGGAACTCGGATCGGGAAGCGGCGTTGCCAGAACCCAAGCACGCTCGAACTGGCAATTAGGAATCCAGTTAGATTTGGTAATTGTTGTGCTCAGTAACCAGAATGACCACTATTAGCTATACAGGCCAATATAAATTGATTTTGTTTTCTCCAGCATTTAAATGCATGCAACAGCAGCAGCTACATATTGCCTGACAGAGGCTGATTTATTGGAATGCAATCCAACAGAAGAGGAAGTAAATAGTCTATTGTAGCTACTGGTTCTTATTTTATAGAGAAGAAGCAGCTTGCCAGCAGATTTTGAGGTGAAAGTCTAACAACGTTAAAGCAAAAGTAAATACAGGTGAAAACATGTTGAAATACATTTAGAAAATATAGAAATTGACCTTTACATAAAAAGTTTAAGACAGCAAAAAACACTAAGTGGCAGCAAATTGTAATAGTGGCATTCTGTACTGTTTATTATTATAGCATCTCCGTGCCTGTATGTTGGTAATATATTCTTCAAACTGTGATAGGTGAAGAAATCTCCTGCAGTGAGGTGACATCAAACAGGTTGAACATTTTATAGAGATCCAGGATATGCAGGTAATTTCTGCTCAGCTGCTACATTTGCCGTTTTCAGTGTCAGAGAGGGTTTTAAAAATGGCAGAGTAAACACAGAGGTGTAAAAACAACATGTGGAAACATTTCCACAGCTCCTTCTAGCTGCCGGAGAGCGAGTGAGCGCAAGTCTTTCAGCAGAGAACGAAGGCCTTTGTAGTTCTTAAAGAGCAAAGCAATTAGCTAAAACGGGGTATTAGCAGTTCAAAGCTTTCAAGATACCAAAAATCCATCCACAACTCTCCTATCGGTGCCTCTCTACATATTTACTTTTTCCCAGCAAAAGTAAATATCCACTTGCATTTTACAGCTGTTTATTCCAAACGTTTGCTTCTACTGGCAAGTCGAGAAGGTGGTAGGAACACAAAGACCTTCACAACGGCACCATTTGATAGCTGGGCTCAAATCCCGAAGGCTGCCAGAATCTGTGTATATGCTAAGCACCTCCTCGCTCCTCTAATCAGTAACATAAGCCTCTTCCAATGAAACCAACAAGGACTCTAAACTGTTGCAAATGGAGGGCTGACCCCCTCTCCTTTGATGTCAGAGGCAGATGTAATCCCCTGCACGGATCTTTACAACCTAGGTACGATTAGTTTGCATCTGGAGACGCTTTGCGCAGCTGCTTTGCTACAAATTCTTTAACTTTGACTATTTCACCAGAAATACACACTGTTAACCCTAGACGGGTAAAAACGACAGAAAGGAAAATCTTAGAAGCTCCGGTGAGGTACTTTTACGCGAGCGGTGGAAGATGAACAAGAAGGAAAACGTAGAAGCAGTCAGTGATTCTGTACCAATAGGGAGAACAGGAATGAGAAAGTAAGATATATGTAGAGAGAGAAAGAGCCATTTCTTCCTCCAGTACTCAAAAAAGAAACACAAAGTGCTCAGTGGAAAGCGGCGCTGGCCGATGAATAATACTGTGAGGGGGCAGGTGAGGCCAGGAGCTATTACACATCAATCACTGGGCCAGGACCCTTTGAAAGATACCAGCTGTCTTAATGGAAAAGCAGAGGAGGGGGAAGTGGCTGAAGAGGGGTTGAGAAGGGCCTGGCTAACGACACCTAATCCGCCATTTACATTACTGCAATGAAGTCCAGGGCTAACAGCCAGGGGGGGCCTCAGCTGAAATACATTTTTCTTTTGCGTGCCTTTCACAATGAGACCTCTGGCCTGAAAAAACCCCCACATAGTTTGTGGCTCGATTAACACATCATTCCCCCACCGGCGGCCGCACAGCAGGTTTGTGTTACTAAACGCAGCTTTTTTCCTTCACTCTCAAAAGAAGGTACGTTTTATTCATTCCAGTCACTCCCACGATTAACTAAATCCAAGATCTTTCGGCGGATAAACAATGAAATCATCGAGCAGTGTGATAGATCAGTCGGGTCGATGTTTTATCGTGCTAAATCTAAGTATTTGATAACAAATATTGCTCAAGTTGCACATCCTTCTCCTTCAATCATCCACTAAACATGACAATAATAGAAATTTAAGTGGGGAAATATAATGATGGCACAATATGACCAGCACACTGATTCACTCAGATTAGGGAGAGAGCCTGAGAAGTCATTCATGGCATATTCAATCGCAGAATTATGGAGTAGCAAAATGTGATTGGCAAGGATTTAGGGCAGGCTTTGCTTGGGGATTGAATGAAATACTCGCATGAATACAGATTAGAGGAGAACAATGTTAGCATGAATATACACAGGGTTATTAACAATGAGGGCGCCTCAAATTGATCCGAATAAACCAGCCAGATTCTCGGTGGAGTGGGGATCCTGGCCGTGGCGGTGTGGAGCTGCAGCGCGTTTTCGTCAGCTCCAATCCATTACTCAGAGTGATCTAATCTAAGCTGCCATCCAAGCTCCCTAGAAACAACAGCACAATGAAAGGCTCAGCTGGAGGCTGGGGTAGGCCACTTCATAAGGGATTCTTTGTGGTCTCTGCACCCTTCCTGCTTTGTCTTACCTGCTGCAATCATGCCTCGCTTTGCTCTCTGCTATGTTTTAGTGCGCCCAACACTTGTTTTTTTCAATTTACAGATGATAACCACATATGTTTTGTTTCCCTTTCCGCTAAACTTGCTTTTGCAAAGACTATTTTTAGTCAACATCCGGGGTTACTTTAGCAGGTGAAAACCACGCTTCAGAGAGAGAGAGAGAGAGAGAGAGAAGGGCAGCATGGGGGTTTCCAAAGAAAACACTCAACCTTAACTTGGAACTGAAATTATTTAAAGCAAATCAGTGCTGCACCAGATCAGATTTGAAAGCAAAAGACAGATAACAGTGAAATATTGCAGATAGGAATTATGAACAAACTATATCCTATAGATCACAATAAAAACAGATGCTTTCTGTCAGAAGTACAATCTAATCCTCAGGGCAGCAAGGATGGATGGATGTACAAATTGGTAGACAGAGTGGAAAAGGTAGAGGGACAGATGGATGTATGAATGGGTGAAGAAAAGACGAATACATAGTTTAATTGAAGGTTCGATGAAAGGATGCATCAATGGATGAATCTGTAGATGGATGAAAGGATAGACGTACCGACTGTATGGATGAAAGGAGGACTGTTGAATGTACCGAAGGTTGGAGGATGTATATGGACAGAATGACTAAGAACAGAATAGATGGGTGTGAAAGTGACAAATGAAAGAATAAACGGATGGATGCAACTTTCAGAGAGCAGGACAGTGAATAAATCTGGAAAAATAAACATTTTTTTCTACATCAATTTCTTCTTTCTACATTCCTCCAGCACCGCAATTGACTTAAATCAAATTCCAGACTTCCAGACTGCGCCGAGGTCCTGTAATCAAACATATTTCTCACAGTCACACAGAAACACCTTGTGTTGCTCCTCACAGTCTAAGCCTGTACTCCATCTCCAGAAGACTAAATTCCCCTCCACTCCATTTGTGGGCTTCTCCACAAGAGCCTGAATTGACCCTGAGGCGGGCACGCCGCAATCCAACACATCCATTACCTCCAATGTTTGTGAGCTAGAGCTTCACTTTGCGTCCTAATACCGGCTGCTTGGAGATACACAGCACCTACAGGTTTCTGCAGCCCGAGCAAAGCTGCTATTTCATCGTCACATTTTGACATAACTCCGAGGAGGGGAAATGCCAGGGCTGTCCACCTTCAGCCTTTTTGCCTTTCCGCTAAATGAGGCACTTTTAAGAATGTAATGGCGAGCGAGCCAGTGAAGGACCTCTCCCAATGTGCCATTGATAACAGAGGCTGGAGAATGTGAGGTATGCGCTGGCAGACAGAGCTATCATGAACGTGGCTCATAATTGAGTTACCGTGTAGCTCTGTGAGAGGCTGTGTGAAAAAAGAGAGGATTTCTAGAGTCTCTCACATTCACCGAGGCTCTGACAATTCAATTTTTTGGTATATTATGCTGTTGAAACGGAAATTTAGCCTCTGTTGAAGCTGGGGTCAGGAGGGGTATAAATACCCACCGGGGAGACATCCAACTCTGATTTGTACCAGAGAAGATTTGTATCATGTCTGTGTCTCCAAACGTTTATCATTATGAAACAGAGCAGAAGGAAGGAGTGGGGGGCTTACACGACATTTTCTCAATCAGATGCATGCCGGAAAAAGATTTACTAGTATAAAGTAGAGATAGGGAAAAAAAAAAATAAAAAATCAACAGTGATTTTTGCCTACTGTTGAAAAGACTCTTGAGATTTTAATATCTGAGCACTCAATCATGTAGCACTTCCACTGATATTCTGCAATCAAATATCCCCACTCTTCCTCTGCAATCTGCCTATCAGCGTAACAAGCCTATCCATCAGTTCAACTTCAACTGGTAGCCCAAATGAGCGTGAGAGGGGAGGAAATGTATTCATACAGCTGCCCTACATCCTCCAGCTACACTAATCACTATGCCACACAGAGATGTGCCAACGCAAAGGAGGAAAAAAAAAAAAAAAAAAAAAAAAAAAATACGAAAATAGATTAGAGTGACAGATAAGACAGCTCGGAGGTTTCAGAGTGATGGCGCGGGCCAGCAGGAGCCATGAAGGATGCCGTCAAGAACAGTGATGCGGCAAAAAACAAAGCCACCGAGGTCAGCACACGAAACGATTCCTCCGCCTAAATTATTAAGCGACGTAACGGCAAATTCTGCTCAATCCTCGAGCAGATGGTCGGGGCGGTGGAGGACAATCCCCTCCTTTCAATGCCTTTTACTGATCGGGGGTAAAGACGAAGGGGGCGGGGGACCTCCACCTCAATATGCCACAGGATGATATTACCGCTAATTAAGTAGGTATTTTATTTCATATGCAAACATCTCTGCTCTAACCACCAACCGCCACGACACGGCCATCTCCACTGATTTCTGGAGGGAGACGAGTTAAACAAAGCCTTCCTTATTTCTCTGTAGTTTTCCACCGTGGCGTCGTTTCAATGTGCAGCCCAGCGCGTTCTATCAGGGTGAACTCTCAAATAGTGTCGCATGACTTAAAGTCAGTAAAACATGAGATGATGTCGATTAGGAATCATGTCAAAGCTGGTCAGTGAATGTACTGGTGCCTTATTTGTCTCAGACTGCAATACATAGAACACCAAATGTAAGCTTTTCCAGTTTTCTTACATCTCCGTGCTGGTCTGCGTTTTCATAAATAATCGTCTTAGTGGTATTAAACTGAGGCTTCTTATGGAAAGGCCAACAAGCATAAAAATGTATTTGTTCTCCGAGACATCTAGCTTTGTGTGGACTAGATCCAAGTCGGTTTGAAAGTTGGTGATTGTTGAAGAGAAAACACTCAACAATAGGCAAAATCTGTTAGAGGACTAATGGAGGGTATGACGTTAGGAATACAAAGTGTTGTGATGATCTTGAATATTGTACTGATATTATTGGTTAACGCGACTACTCTTGCTTTTCCTACATCATGACAAACCTCCATTCTCCTAAAGCAGGTTGGTCACTGAAAGTCATCTGGAACGACCAAATATCACATCAAAGCAGTCCTTTGCAACAGCAGCTATTTTTCTACCCAATTGTCATGTGAATTTTGAGCAAACGTTTTAAAATGTCGCATAAAAAAAATGTGAATTAAGCATGTTTTCCATACACTGACTTGGAGTAAATCTACCAGGATATGCAGAACGGGGTTTCGTCAGATGTTGATGCCGTAATAAACAAGACGTAAAGGTTGCAGACCAACATGGACTAAACATCTCAGAAAAATGAAGAGTTTCCCCCTCCATGCTGGAGGCTTGAACTTTGAAACTATTCCAACTTTTGTGTCTCTGGTACAGCACAGACTCATTTAGCGGATGGAAAAGTTTGCTACATCAGAACTTATTTGGCAATTGTGTTCCCATCTCCCCTTTAGAGCATTTTGTATTTTTCAGAAAAGCCAAATAAAAAGCAAGAATAAAAACATTTTTGTAGAATTGAGAAAGTTATTTCAAATTTTGCAGATTTTTGATAAACCTTTTCTCATGTAACACTTCAAAAATACAGATAAAAAAAAAAACATCGATAGAAACACGGCTTGTGATACAGCACAATTTTTATTTCTGGACAATTACATTCATATCTCTGGAAAAAAAAACATAATGCTGACATTGTTTAAAAAAAAAACACCGTCTAAGCTCTGTGCATTTTTTTTTACAATTTTCTGGAGAAGAAGTTATGCACTAATGAAGACGGTGTGACACTCACCAGACTACAGCACTTGTTTCAAGGTAACGAAGACAGAAAAACAAGCATTTAAAGTACAGTCAGGCAGAAGCTGCTGCAATAAGGCTATGAAATAAATAATGCTTTTCTGTTCTTTCTGTATACAGAAGATGTGCTGCACATTAATGTACCGTCAACACTGGAAATTGACTGAAATGACTGTAGGAGAGACTAGAGATGGTTTTACTAATCAATAGCAATTCCCAGTTTTCTTTAAAGTTGGACCACACAGTAAAATGCGCTTCGAGTTCCTCATGAGAGGTAGAAGTTGTAAATTAGAAAATCACAAGATCCCTTCCATTTATGTAATAAACATGTTCTTCACATTTAATTTGATTTCTATTAGAAAACGCATAATTATGAACATGCTGTTGAATGATGTGTAAATGATGAGCGCTAAAGTCCTGAGACCTTTGACGAACAGACAGGCGCGTGATTAACTTGCCAATCAGAGATCAGACCCAGCTAAGGGAAAATTGACTAATTCTGAACTGTGGTTATTTGTTGATTGATTAGTTGATCTCCATCTGTTAGCATGTTTGTTCTGAGTAAAGCTGTATCTACGTGAGAAATGTACAAAAATCTACTAAATTTCATGGTGCTTTGCTGAAGCCTAAAAATGAATCTGTTTACATAAAGCTGAGAGTGTGCTGAACATTTTGATGCCTAACACATGGGTATCGTGATGAACACAAGCGCTTCAAATAATGAAAATACCCTTAGGGTTAAGCTTGCATGCTGCTAAAACTGCAATCAAATCCAGGGTGGCATTGTAAATATTACCACATTCTGGATGAGTTTGCTTTCAGTCATTCCTCCTTAACAAAATAAAAAAAAAAAAGAAAAGGAGGAAAAGGGGGCAGATGTGATGAAAATGCTGTTAGGGCGAGCAGCATCTCAGAGCTCAGCTCATAAAAACAGAGAACCTGGGATTTAAGCCTCTTACAGCGGTCGAGGTTTTTAGGTTCTGCACACACACACACACGCTTCGACCACACAATTAATTTCTAAAAGCGTGAAAGGGCCAGACCTGTATGGCTTAGTGCTTAGACTAGAAGTGAATGTTTAGATCCTCTTCCATGTTTAGACGTCGCCGACAAAGGGAACTATTTTCTGGAAATATTAAGAGCAGGGGATTGCTGGTAGAATAATGGGCTTTTGGGGAAGGAATTTAAGAACAGAGTATTGAGTATTATACAATGTACTGTGGTGATCCGGAGATTAACTCTGTCTGTTCATGTGTGAAATGGAGACTTGATCCCCGACTGATAGCGTCCTATGGCTCCTACAAACACAAGCTGCATTATACCCACCTCCCCCCCACCCACACCTTAAAACTGCAAAACACCGGTTTAGAAGTTGCACCCGGTGCAATAAAACAACAAAAGGCATGTTAAAAACACAGCCCAACACCTACATAACTCACACTGCCTTCAGTTTGATTGTCTCCTTGATACAGGAGGTGAACAAAGCTGGCTGTGTATCTGAGCTGCTGAGTAAGCCTCAGATATTCTTGGAATGTTAATGTTAGGCTTTGACCATGGCAGTCTCACTGACTTCTCCTCTTGTTACAACTCCATTAATGACAAGGAGAGCACTGCTCTGCTCTGCTCTGCTCTGCCTGTGCTGTGTGATTTTCTGATGGCGCTCGCAGAGTAACTCTTAACTGCCACTGTGTTATGAAACATAACTGTGAGCTAATCCTGTGCTTACGTTGAGTTTAAGCACGCCATATGCTGCGTTCATGCACAGAGAATCAGCCTCAAATGCGTCTGCTACTAGTCGGACTGTCGGAAAAAATGTCTGTTTGATTTATTTTTGAACTAATTGTTAAAGTAACTGAACACAGTGTGTCATCTCCTCTTTGTGAATTATTTTTCATAGAGTATGTCTATACAATTTTAAACAATGCAGCTTTGGAAGCTGAAATACCTATCTGCAATGCTACTTGACATCCTATTGGCCAGTGTTTGCAAAGCAGCCAATCCAGGAGCCCCAGGCTTTCTACTTGGATCCGATTGGCTGTACCACCAGGAGCGGAAATAAGAAAAATTGTGAAATTAAGATTCTGCAGACAGAACAGTTTCCACTGTGCTTATCAAATCATATTAAAAAATACCACAGGTCCAATCTAAATAACCAATTTTATTTTTATATTCTTTTTTTATACCAGCCAATGGATGTGAAGAAAGCACCAAAACCTTTAATGATCTATTTAAAAAAAAATAAAATAAAAATGAAAACCTTGTATATACTTATCTCAAATGTGATCAACACCAAGTGAAAATGAACAAAAAAGGACTCATTACAGGGATGAGCGCAGCACTGTTACTATTTTAAAAGACATAACATTAATATTCAATATGAATATCAACTGTGAGTATTATTTATCGGTTTGCCTGGTCTAAATGTCATTCATTGAGATAGTAGCATTCTCTACACGGTCAAATGTCTTCACTTAATGTGGCTGCATTAAGCCTGACCACACATGGACAAAGCCAGAGTGCAAAAGATATTTTTTATTACTCTTTTTTTATGACATCTTGGAGATGTGACTATAAAACCATATTCGGGTCAAGAAGCTTGGCTTCGGTTTTAGACCTCAGTGGTGTAAATGGCTATAGAACCCCCCTCCCCAAAAAACAGTGAATTGCTCTTTTTGCTTTTAGAAGGAGTGTCTCTGTTTCATTCATTATTGGCTGAAAATTGTGATCAGAGTTGGAGAAAAACTCTTGCTGAGACAAGACAAAATTAAGAATAAGGGTGGTTATCTAAACGCAAAATAAATAGATAGTATTTATTTTTCTCAAAAACTTAGACTATCAGATAAAGGGATGATCCTAAAGCAAATTCTGTACAACCAGAAGGTTCTCAGTTTGAATCCGGAAGCAGTCTTTCTGCACGTGCGTGTGTGTTTTCTCTAGGTACTCCGGTTTCCTCCCACAGTCCAGTTACATTAGTCTTTTTCTCTATATTGTCGTTAGCAGTGAGTGTGTGTGTGCGCAGATGTTGGTCCTGTGTGTGTCTCATGCATAATGTTGCGTTAAAACTACCAAACCAAACAATGTGCTCAAACCTTCTGTTAAACATCATCTAACTAAAAAAAAAAACAAAAACTGTCAAACAATGGCGATAACCAGTGGTGGGTTTTGTTTATATACACAACCCACTGCTGGAGCTGAGCAGCTGTATTAGCAGAGCTGGTCAGACTGCGTTCCCCACCAATCAATGGCTGGAGTGTAATGTGCCTTGACCTTCTAGCTTTCTTTCAGCAGCTCTTTACGTATATTGCTGTCTCTTCTCGTATATCACTTGGGCAAATGGCGTCCTTCACCCCTCTGCCTCCTTTCCCCTCCTTTAAAGGCTGAGGGGACATCTTTGCCTCTGCTGTACTCAATTGACAGCCGTTGCAGCTCCCTGTCATGAAGGGAGGCTGAGGGGGGAACAAGGCTCACAAAGGGGGAAACGATACAATGAATAATTGTCTTTCATAACACGCCCCACCCCTCCTTTATTAGCATCAAACAATAATTAACAGGGAACAAGGGGCAATGGAAAGTCTGCCTTCCGTTTTCTGGGACAAGGGGGTCAACATGCCCCTCAACCCTTCCCCCGTCCTCACTGTCAAGCAGAAGACATCTCATCGCTCTAAAAACACACTCTTAGCTTATTTATGACGCTCAGCAGGAGAAAAAGCGGTGTTCGTGCTGCACTCAGCAAAAACTGGCCAGGCCGCTTTACGCAGCATTTCACTTCTGTCTGTCTCCACGTCTTTCCCCCCACCCCGACATTTCAATATCGAAGACAAAAAGAATATAAATAAATTGCTGTCGTCGGGAGTGGTACCCGGTGAAAATGAACCTTGTTTAACTGAAAACGTTAAACAAGGTTACTGTCGTTACTGTCAGCCCCGGACTGACAGTAACGAAGCCATTTGTGATCAAATTAGCTTTGCACTCAGAGCTTCATTGATCTCGCAGCTCATCTTTTCGGATGAGTCCTGGAAAGGCAGCTGGTAATCCAATAGCAGGGAAGTGCTTCAAGGACTCCGCCATGTTTACCAACCTATTCCCCCGCACAGACGGCCCAACAAGTCAGCGAACGGCACTCTCCGGACGGATTGGAAGCCTCGGGGCCTCGGGAACGACGGCGAAATCAGTAAGAGCCGCAGTGTGACTGAAACCAAGGTACTTGAAAGGCGAAAGTAATTGCTTTCACCACAGCTATCCTATCATGTAATGAGTAAACAGGATGATTCAAGCAAAGTCTAAACAAGCGCTTAAATGTACTGAGCAGTAACACTGGCGCCCTAATGGAGGCTTCACTTCTTAAGCCACATGTAAACTCTACCACGAAATAATGACTATCAATTTAAAGGATCTGGTCTCTCAATGCTGAGTGTGAGCGCTTCATAACTGCATCATCTTCCAATATACTCTTCCTGCAGTTTAAAATTATCCTCACCAGATGACAGAGGAAATGCTTGAGTAGTCGGGGATTTTTTCCAGGCTGAACAGAGATCATTGAACACATGTGTGCCCCTCCCCCACGTGTAGCTGCACAGCCCAAGTGAGCTACCTAAAGTAAGACTAGTTCTTTTGCTTGCAAGACAGACTGAATTTGGCAATCTGGAAATGCCCTTTTAGATGAAAAACAACTTTATCATAGGTATAATATTTCATTGGGATGCCTTTAATTTTGATTATAACTCACATTTTCTTTGTTTCAATCAGTTTCCACAATGTCACAAGATATATTTCCATCCACTGTTGCATTAATTTTCACCAAAACCTTGTACTGACCACTGCTTTTCCAGAATATCCCATGGAAGAGGATAAATCTGGACCAATCAGATCACATGACATTTTTACGTCACTCTGGAGTCTAATTTGTATGCTACCTTTCAAACTAAAGCCTTTTTTTCCCCCGGTTAGCTCCTCTGATTAGTGGCTATCTATGGCTCCGCTGCTGCTCAGTCCCAATCCTTTGACTTCCCTTTGCATTGTTGGTACGAAAATGCTCTTACTTTCGACATTGAACAGCCCTGAGCGTTATGGTTGTTTTACTTCAATTTGATTTCAAAGTGCCTGACAGCTATGATCATTTAGGATTTCTATCCAACCACATTTCATCTCAAAGTTGCTTTCTTAACAATGCTTTAGACAGTTCTCAACCTGATTTTAGTCGTTCCTGCAATATTTTCAGACGTTTTCTCTGCTTGATGCAAATTATTTGACCATTCTTACACAAACCAAAATTTTTTTTCCATGACCACAGGAAGTAACTATCTTTATGACTGATAAAAAAAATGAGAAGCTACTCACTGAATCATTGTGGATTAAATTATTTGCTGCCATCTGAAAGGTTACCACCCAAGAAGTACATAAGCAATAGTTAAATATAGATGGCAATTCAGTGCCCAAAAAAAAAAAAGCACTAAAAGTAATGGGATAGAAACTAAAGGGCATGACTTATTGTCTTGGTAAGGTCACACCATTTTAAATTACAGTTGGTACTCCACATGCTAGTAAGGGGAGGGCTGTCTTTTTTTCAAAGATTTGTGAATATAAAAGAGCTGGCTTCTTTGTTTCCCAAATGAATATTCATCTGGCATATTTCAGAGCTTTCAATTATTAGGATTATTATAATTACATGTCTAAAGCAGAACCAGAAATACTTGATTTTCTGTTGACAGCAATCCAATGTGTTTACAATTTTATCTACCTACCATAAAATTGTGTTTTCACTCCAAGTTATACTAAAATGAGATGTTTGTACCAACCTGCCTATGGCTACAGAACACGAAGTGTAACGCGGGGAGAATCGTTGCGAGAACATCTGTCTTTACACTGTAATAGCTTCTCTGCAGCCAGGACAGACACTAACCTCAGCAATCAATTTTGCATGATGTGAGTGACATGCAACAAGCAGCCAGAGGGCAGAGATCCCATGACATGAAACAAAGCAAAAGGGCAACTCGCAGTGCCGTTTCCCTCCGCCTCGACGCTAATTCTGTTGTGCATTAAGTGTAATGCTGCAACTACGACAGTGTCGCTTCTCACACAGGCGTGGACGCACGGCCGTAATGCATCAAGAATTCATGAGCGAATGCTCAACAACGGACTGAGAGAGTGCATTTCTCTCCTTGGTATCGCTGCAGCAAGGAAAAGCAAGTGAGGGCTCTTGAGCAGCCCCCTGACACACCACGAACACGCACTCCTCTCATACCACACTAATAACCTTGGGCTGTCTACCAATGACTTTATGAAAGCGCATGGGCTCTAAATAGAAGCTCAATTTCTCACCAGCACTCTGTAACGGCTCTATTTCAGCCACCCTGTCATTAAATATTTATCTTAGCAGAGTGGTGGATATCAAGGTGATAACCATTAAAAAAGAAAAACACACAAATATAGGTTTTTTTAAAACCACCTTTTTACAAGCCATAGCTCTCTCCGACATTGGTGTAACATAAGCCTATTTTTGAAAAGGATTATCTACAAGTGTTCCTTTAATCAATGAGAAGCAGAACCGAAGAAATCCCTGAACAACAGTCCCAGAGGAACACCTTCCTCTGAAGCCCTATCAAGAGGAGGATCTCCTTCACCGACAGCAGACTGTGAGTGGGAGTGAGTGTGTTTGAGGATGAAAAGATGTGCTGCTACCTCGCTATGATGTCTTCTCCAACAATCTCAGAACAAAGGCCTGAATTTTGAAGTGGAGTTATGATGGCACGGGGGCTCTTAAGGTCTTCTCTTGCTGTGTGTCCTATTGGTTTCAATCCCTGCTTGTAGGCCGGCTGCTTGTTATGCTCGTGAGATAAGTCACGGCTGTGGGTGGTTGGGTTTACTACAGCAACCGGTGTGCAGCTCTGGTGCCAAAGCCGACAGTCTGTGGGAGGGATTGTGGGCGTTATGGATCACTAGGAGACAGATGTCCAGTTTTGCCCCAAAGCTGACTGAAGCACTAACCCCTCCCCATCAAATATCTGGATGTTTGCAGACTGGACTGCTTTCTGTCGGGATGCTCTTTTCTCAAGACTTGAGCATACAAGCCGATCCTATCAGCAAATGGCTGAGCAGCGTAGTTATTTATGACACAGTGAAGGGCTGCTGGACAAGTAGAGATGCAAGGACCAAATCATCCCGAGCCAATACCGACTTTCAGTTTCCATCAGACCTGCTGACCGTGATTTAATAAACAAGAAAAAATATGCTGCAGGTCCTTTCCTGGAGGTAGTAGTTGTGAATTCAGAAGAAAATGCAAGAATGGGGAATATTGTACAAAACAATGTACAAAGAGTTTTGGTTGATTCTTTTAGTTACGATGCTTTTTTTAGGCTGTGAAAACAGACAAAGGGAAACTGGCTGATTTTAATCTCGGGCAGGATGAGATTACTAGCACTAACCCTCAATAGGGTAAAGTGGATAGCTTTCTAATCCATTTGTGTTTCTCAAACTTTATGATACCAGCAGGAGTGCAACATAACATCGAGCTATGAAAGACGATGCAAAATATGGGGGTCAAGAGAACAAGATTATGTGAGAGTTTAGTGATGGAAAAGATTTTAACATTTTTGGTTTTTCATGGTGTCAGAATCAAAAGCAATCTTAAAGAATATGAAACTCAATCTAGCAGAGCTATAGTCAGGTTTTAGAAATCATGACTTGGCCAAAATGCCACCACACTTCAATGTTGTTAATCAATTTGACGAGCAGCGTCTATTAACAGACACTGTCAACAAACCGGGGCAACCTAAGAACTACTCACTTCAAAATAAGAGTTTTACTCCAACACCAATATGGTCTATTAAGTTTAAAAGGATGTTCAGTGGACTCCTGTCGAGTTGTGGTGTGGTATTTGTAAATTCAACTATTCCAATAATTTTTATGTGGAATCTGGCTCCAAATGTGTCTATTCTCAGATTTCTTTTATAGAGTATATCTAAAATATTCCAAAGAAAATGCAGCGTGGGAAGCTGAAATTCCTAGCTGCAATGCAACTCAACAAACTATTGGCTGGTGTTTCCAAAGCACTGGCCAGCATTCATTTTCTTTGGCACTGATTCGCTGTGCCATCAAGAGCAGAAATAAGAAAGACAGTGGACGTCAGCTTCTGCAGTCAAGAGAAGATGATTTCTAATGTGCACATTAAGGTACATTTGGTGTTTAAACCATGAAAATAGGGGGTGCTCAAGTATTTGCTGATGGCTGATTTTGGCAGTCGATTGTGGTCATTCACCTTCACCAATACTGGAGGTCTTCTGTACCTCAATATTCAGGATCAATAATTATTCTTTACACTCATGGCAACCACAACAAAATGGTGCTTCAAAAAGGGAAAATCTATTTCGATGAAAAATATTGTTTAAGAGACATACGAAACATTTTTACATGATCCAGAGTATGAAGCTTTCAATTTTATGAAGGAAAAAAGAAAAAACAGGAAAATAGCTCTGTTGCCAGAAACCATCTTGTATTAGCCACTTTACGGGGCAAAAAACAAAAAGACCAGGGGTAACCAAACGATGAAATGCAACTCTGATTAAGTATCAAATCAATTCTGCAATTCCCCTTTCAGACCAGATGACTGGCCGGGGAATGGTACGACTGTCTTCCATGAGCACAACGAGATCTTCTGCTGCGCTCCAGTAAGCAGATTCAAGCCCTTTGAGCATCTGTTGTCTTTACCTCACCCCCTCTTTGTTTTAGCGTCGGCTGTCACCGTTAATGATTTCCTCAAGATTTCCATTTACCGCGTAGCATTTGCACGCGTGGAGCACGCCGTGGCGCAGGCACGTGAAACAACGCGCTAACATCTAAGGCGTAGTCAAAGAGCGATTGGGCAGCGCTTAGAAATTTCAGTATCAGCATACAGCCTTACAGTTTCTGCTTGTTTACATATCTGGATTGTGCAGTCATCCCTTCCAGAGAGAATCACCGCCAGCAAAAACAATTACACCTCCTCCTCCTTCTCCTCCCCCTGCCCCCTTCTCTTTTACAAGCACAAGCCTCTCGCTAACTGCTTCGCCTCAGCTTGACAATCAAGCCCATTAGATCTTTCTGAGAATTAGTGCTGGTTAACTTAAAGCACTGACACAAATCAAGAATAGTCATTAGGCTGTCTTTTTAGCATAAAAAAAAAACAGGAATGATTTGCCGGTTCAGAGAGATCATCTCCCTACATGGAGCCCGGGGCAGCTTCTGCTGTCTACCTCATTATTTTTCAGAAGAACAAGGGCGCTGATGAATCCTGTTGGATTAAATGAAAGGTTGTCTTATTATGACCTGGCTTACACGCAGCAGCAGCAGCCGTCGACTCCTGTAAAGCCTGCTCGCCTCGGCAGACAAAAGAAAACGAAGCAACTCGCCGGCACAATAAATATATAGATAAATCACACTCAGCTGAGCTGCGAAAATCAAAGTGAAATAACTGGAGTACATCACTCCCACACTGCTGTACATTCTTGCTGTGAGAAAAGCTGTCAAGCCTTTTGTGGATGCTAACTGAGCAGACGAGTGCCGACCGTACAGCGCAAGCGATTAAAAAAAAAAAAAAAAAAGGCATTCATTTCTGCTTGGAGAAAATTTTTCCAGATGTTTGCCTCTGAATGAGACGGGGGTTTTTTTCTCTTCCCCCATTTAGGTTGCCAGGATGACAAATAAAACGCAGAATCACCCACACGACTAATCAAATGACAGGGTGACAACAAGTCAATATTGTCTCAATGTGGGGACAAGCAATGCTTGGGGATAGTTACAACTGGCGGTTCCAGGCTTCGACTCGGGAGCGCCATAACGTGCCAGACTTCGTGCGGCTGTTGAGACCGAATGAAGACGCTGCGTTAAAGGGAGAGCCTCCATCAGGCAGGGTGTCATTTACCAGCTCAACTGACTTGTGTCTCGACGAGCATGCGCCGCTTGTTGCGGGAACAGCTGCGGGTCGTCAAAGACAAAAATGTAATTGCACCTTGATCTGTTGAGGTTTGAGGATAAACAACTCGCTCCGAGAGCAGCGAGAAGAGTGTATTAACAGAGAAACCCGAGTTATTAGGAGAAATTAGAGAAGCACCAAACGCCATTCCGCTCAAGAAATCCAGGCTGGACCCATTTTGAGCCAATTCCTTTGGGCTCACTTCTCATCTTTAAAGGAGTTCATTTTTTCTTTTTTTAAATAAGAAAACCTGACAATTAGCTTTGCTATTCAGTACATCTTGTAAAACAAAGACGAGGGGGCCTGGGGGGAGACGCTTGAAACAAAATGGAGCACACATCATTTCTGCAAGCCTGGTTACACACAAGTGAGATCAATGGGCAAATTTATCAGCAAATATTACCATTCGCCGCCTGGCAAGTAATCATTAAGGAATGGCACTGATGAATTATTCATCAGCTAATGTATAATTCAGACTTAACAGCAGATTCTATGCATAAATAAAGCGGTGCTACATTTAAACACATTAAATGTTTACTTGATAAAATAGGATGTGAACGCGCAGCGTGAATACTTCCCCCGGTGATACCGTTTGATCGCGGGGCTGAAAGGTTGACACCTGAATACAGGTTATGGACACAGAAGGTGCGATCTGAACCAAAACGGCCATCTGGGTGGGGCTCGCAGAGGGAAGGGGAAGGAAAAATATAGCCCACCCCTGCATGGTTTAAAGTAAGTGAAGATCAGGACTGGTGAATAAAACTAAATATGACAGCCATGCAGTAATTTAATTTTCTGGCACATGATGATTTATGTTCTGTCACTATCTCCCTCAGACATCAGTGGTGTTAAACCCTCATATCGAGAACGCGAGGCTAAACGGAGAGTCAATGGGGAGGAGAAAAGGTAGAGAAGCACCAATTAGGATTTTATAGATACCTTCTTTTTTTTTAACAAAGAATATTTACACGTGTAAAAAAAAATTAAAAAATCAAACCTGTCTATAATACCAACAGAAGTTTGACAGAATATCAAGAAATTACAAGATGTCCTAAACCTTTATCTATGTTTTATTAAACTTACAAAAATGTCTAAAGTTCGGATGGCCGCTTGATGCCATTTTACCATTGTAAAATGGTTAATGTTCTTGGTTTGAATAAGCTCTGCATCACAGTCTTCTCAATGTTGAACCAACACTAGTTCTTCTTCCATCCAACTTTCCAAATATTTCTTTAATTATATATATACATATATATATATATAAACATAGTTATTATTTGTTAGGGTTAGATCAAAACACACGTTTGTATTTTGATCTCCCTCTTGTTTTTCTATCCTTATTCTGACAGATTAAGATATCAAGATGCAGAACAGGTTGAAAAAAGACAAAAATAAGTCATGTTGCATTTAATGCACAAGAAAAAACATCCGATTTTTTAGTACTTCAAATGTTAATCACTGCTCAGGTCAGATTAAGAGACGGACTGTTTCACAGGTACATTTCTATAGGAAAAAAAGAAAAGCATCCAGGGATCTGATGGTGCTTAGAGCAGGGCGGATCCACAGAGAGCACTATTTATGACTGAATTAACAAGGACAGACACCCCTCACCCAACCCCCAACCTAACATGTGAGAAAACGGCCCTCTGATGGGCTCAGCTGCTTTAAACGTGTACAGACACAGATGATTGGAGAGGTGGTTTTCAATTACCCCAATTCCTGACTCTCCGCTTGTTCCTGAGGTTTATTTTAATTAAAGATATCGTCCCCCTCCTGCAAAACGGTCAGATTTTTCTATGAACACTGAAAGCTCCATTTCTGTAGTCACCCACCAGAGGGTACTGCCTCCTTAGCAGTTGCTACCATTGTTGCCATGTCCATCTGTGGCTAAAGTGCTCTAAATGCCTTGATGGACTATTTGCAAGGACAATAGGTCACGAAGTGTAGAGAGAGCTTGTTCCATTCAGAAACGAAACCCATCTACGGTCTCAAAAAGCCCCCCGAAAAACCGAAGAGATTTCAAAACCAGGGCTGACTTTCTAGAAAAGGGGGACGGATGGAAGTGGTGGAGACAATAGTACAGATTCCCCACCTGGCTTTTTGACAAAAAAAACAAAAAACAAAAAAACGATCAATCTGGTTTCTGTTCATGACCTAAAAATAGATTTTTAATGAGTCTATATGCTTTCATTCATGTTGGATGTTACAAAAACAACAGCGTCGAGCGTTGTTGTAATTACGACGGACGACAACAGAGACATCCAGTCTATTGCCTCAAATGGAAACGATAAAGACCCCGGCAGACTTTCTCATTAGGGAGAAAATGAGGAGAGGCCTGGCGACGCTGCATCAAATGCAACTCAGCGTTCTGCGATTCCTCACACGTTAGATCATTCTGTTTAAAACAACAACAACAACCTCGAAGTGTTACTCTGCCACCCGGCAACTGCCTTCATCCTGACATGGGGGAGGGAAAGGGGGGCAATGGTGCAATCCCAGTGAGGGCCATCATGCGAGCAGATTAAATAATGTTTTTTCAATGCCCTGTCAAACATCGAGCCAACCTCTGCGGAGCCAGACAGCCGTTGCGCGGCGTCACACTATGAAGCGTCTCTTCCCCTCCACATGGTCAGAAACAGCCTCTTTGATCCTGATATCTCCTCTCTGATTCCTCAGAGGTGACACTCGTACGCGCGCCCCGTATGTGAGCTGCATGTTTACTAGCGCTCCGTACCTTGTCGGCGGCGAGGCTCGTGTTTGTGAAGCGGGGGTGACTCACGCCGCTGCTATGTTTCTCTCACTCCCCCGCCCGCCCCGATCAACAACGCCGGCTGCGGACTCGGACCTCACCGATCAAATTCCACACTGGATTTAATTTCCTACAAAACGCTGGAGCGAAGCTCTGCAAATAGAGATGACTGAAATGATACAGACAAGGGGGGGGACAGATGTGCGCGTGTAAATTACGATTTAGGCCGCCGTATTCTCCTCTGAAAGCCGCTGCACTGCGAAACGCTCGGCACTCTCGAGCCATACTACTCCCACAGTGCAAAACAACTCAAACTCTTGTATACAACTCCATTAAGAGGGCTGACCACTTCCTCTTTCATTCAGTCCACAAGTAGTGAAACTAAATGGATATCCTAACCTCTGGGGGGGGAGCGGAGGAAGAGGATGCCATTTCTAAAATGAGTTCAGAAGGACGAGCTATGCAAGTTTTCCCATGAGGCAGCAGGGCAGCCCGAGATTATGATTACATGTTATCCAGATGAAGCTGCAGCTGGAATGATTTCTGTCACACAGTCAAAAGTGTTTAAAGATAGCAGGTTTTTTGAAAAAAAAAAAACAAAACAAGAAAAACACTCATGCAGAAGTCATAAGCTAACAATAATGGTAGAAAATACATGCATTAGATCTTATTTCACTTTTATATATTAAAAAAAAACTTTATTGTGCAAAAAACAGATCATCATTCTGCTGCTTTCACACAGTCATTCAGCAAACTACATCTGGAAAGCGGCGAGCGTTAAAATAAACTGCAATCCAAACCAACCTGGCTAAATAAATGTAGCATATAACACTATTGCTACCGTGATTAATCAATGTTATTTCATATTACAGGCAGGTGCAATACTTATTGCTTTTCGGTTGTATATAAAAGCGAATGGATCGTGTTCCGTTTACTTTTTGTGTTTTAAAACCATTTTCACTCAAGCTCATCATCCAGTGAGAATCGTTTTCTGGCAGATGCCCGCTCCAAACATTAAAACCAGCTGAAAGTGTCATACATTACACACAATTTCCATTTATTTTTGGGTTTTCTTGCTTGGGCCCGACTGATTAGTGTCACTCGTCACACCGACACAAATATAATCAAACGCTAGCAAAAGTATCACATTAATTGGAGTGCCGCAACTTTTTCTTAAACCAAATTATGAGTGGGACTTAAAATAACTTCAAAATTGTCACCTTATATAAATGTCCCCGTGTCGTGTGGTGCTACGTTCCTCCGTTCTGTGCCTGAAAAATTCATTTACAGAACACACCAGAAAAATTCACGTCGACATGAATTTTAACGCCGTGTGAGCGCTCACACGTTTGTAGTTAATAGTAGATGATCTTCTATTAACCTTTCATAGCCTGTAATGTAACATTTATTAATCAAGAGGTATCCCCCTGGAAACCGATGAATCGTCCAATCAGAAGCCAATAAAACAAACATATACTGTAGATGGGAGGGATATATTAGTCCCCCCTGTTAGTAAAGCAACATCTAAGTTCATTAAACGGCAGGGATTACTTGTTACCTGCCCCACTGTCCACACACCACGCGGATTTAGTGGTTGATGATCATTTTGATCTGTTATTTCTTACATTTTTAATGGTCTTTCTTTTTCAGTAAACATTTCAATATCATAAATTAGGTTGACACCATTTTTGTCAACCAAGGATTTAGTCATTTCCTGTAATCCACCCATCGTCAAGACGCCAATATATAATTAATTCCAGCAGGAGATGAATTTGGAGTTAATTCGTTTTGATCAAAAGTCACAATCTGTCATAGTTCATGATAGTCTGAACACTGAACCACAGAGAGGAGTGAAGTGATACACAACGGTTCCAGTAAAGGGCTATGGAACAGTTTTGATGGTAACTGAAGAAGGCCGAGGTTGAAAACGGTAAAGCCTCGAGTACGCAATAGCACAGGTGCAAATTGATCTGGAGCCATCGGAGGCACACAGAGAAAAGCAAACGATGCCTCTTCCTACTCGGAAGCTCAGCTCAACAGCACAGTGTGACGTGTTCTCATCCACATGACTCCGAAAAGGCGTGTAAACTATGAAGAAGAGGAAAGGCAGAGAATCAAAGCCTCTCATTGTCTTTATTGCAACATTCAGCCCACTCAACCTGGATTACTCACATTGGAATCATCAAAAGCCGAGGTCACCTCTCGGCTAATAAAGAAGCATTAAAAAAAAAAAAAAAAGAAAGAAAAAGAGAGAGACAATAAAGTGGGAATAGAGGAGATTAGATCGTAGCAGTGAGCAGAGCAAGATTCTAGGCTATTAAATAGTGAGGCAAGAATTTAGGAAGCAGCCGTTTTATTTGAAAGAGTTAACCACTTCCTCTTGTCTTCATTTGAATCTCTGTCAGGTGGAAAGCTGCCTATGTGCTTATGACTCCATTCACAACATGGATCTGTTTACAGTTATTTAGGTAAACAAGCCCACCTCCCTCCTCCCAGCCACTCCAAAACACCAGCTAAGCCGTCTTTTAGACAAATAACTGTAGACTGCGCCTAAATCCTAAGCTCCTAAAACCCACACCCAAAACACATACATGCATCTATATCCCTACAGCCAACCGTCCCTTCCTCCCTCCTGCTCTGTTCAACAACAGACCAGGACCCCCACCATCACCAAGCACACACAAACAGAGCGAGAGCTGCATGTGCTTATGCCAGAGTTCATAGCCTCTGGGGTTCAGAAAGGGAGGGGGACGTTAGGGGGGGTTCAAGTTAATTTGGCCCTTCAACAGTTTGGATCTTTTTGAAGCCGATCTCACACCCACACTTCCCTCGCCACATTAAAAAAAAAAAAAAAAAAAAGAAAGAAGCCGAGCTATTTTCCATCTTTACAATGTTATGACACCAGAAAACTCAAATTGATCGTCCCATTCATTAAGAGGGGCCTCACCCTGGGTGGGGGAGCAACAGGAGGAGCACTATTGCTGCTACCCTCCTTAGTTTCTTCCATTCCTGTTTTTATTTACCTGAACGTGACTTGGGGACTTTCTTAAATCAGCCACATGAAGGCAAAAACAAACAAACAAACAAAAAAAAAAACCCAATTCATTCAATATGCGAGAACATGCGTGCCCAATTAAATTTCAGGATCTGACCGAAAACGATTATTTCAAAGGGAATGAGAGACGGGTGACTCTGTAAAGAAATGTGGTTATATGACTCCAAGAAAAATTTACTAGCACAATGACTTTAATGGTGATTTAATGGTTTCTTTATAGTTACAGAAGTAGAGCCAGAAGGGATTATATAACTAGGCACAGACAAAAATGAGCAGTGTTTAGTTTTGGACGTTTCGTGGCCATGTTTTGCTTGTTTGTTTTGTTCTGGAAACCAAAATTAATCATACTCCTTACAGATTTAGGTTTAAAATGATATTTATGAAATAAAGTACTTTGTTTCAGATTAGAAACGAGGCAGATTCACCTATCATCATAAAGTAATAGTTGACTTTAAAGTGTCAGTTTTGATTTGATCAACATTCCAATAATAATAATAAAAAAGTAATATGTCTACCCTTCTCAATCAGAAAAAGGAAAACTTTTAGTGTCAATTAAACCCAGAGTTGTGCATGTTTCCACTGGTGTTTTAATTATTTGACCTTAGCAAAGAGCTCCAAGTCTTTGAGGTTGGAATGTCCCCTTGCCATCACCCTAATCTTTAGCTCCCCACAGATTTTCTTGGATTCAAGTCAGGACTCTCGCTTAGTCGCTCAAAAAAAACATTTTGGTTAAGCAAAAAAAAAAAAAAAAACCCAAAAGACTAAACCTAAATCTGGCAAAGTGGGACTAATTCAATTTGTCTTTTTAACCTGCATGCACAATCTCCCCCCAGTTTAATTTAACAGACTTTTAATACTTTGGTGGGACTGTTTTTGACAAGGCTTTCTGCAAACATGCCTCCTTCAACGCCCTTTAAAGTCGTCCTCAGGGCAGAGAGGTCGTCATGCTCACCTCTTCTCCACACAACACAACCTATCAGTGATTAAAACGCTACTACAGAGTAGCCAGGTCAGAGAGGGAGCTCCACAGTCCCACAGCCAAGTTTTACTAACGATGCGGCCAACTTTCAGCTCCCCAGAGCGCTCCAAACATTTGACTCCAGGTCACTCACGCTTCCTCCTCCGGGTATAAACAAATTTAGGAAACTTCTGACTGAAAACTACCAAGCGTTAACCCGGTTATCACCCACACAGTGTGCTCCACCTTCCTCAAACAAAACTATCCTGCAATCTTTTTCATTTTCTTTTGTTTTCTTTCTTTCTTTTTTTTTGTGTTTATAACTCACCCGCCAGTCTGCTGATTCTTGGGAGTCCCAAAGACCGCTGCAAACAAGTAGAAGAAAAAAACAAAAACAAAAACAAACACGATCCTTGACTCGTGGAATATGGTAAAAGAAGAAGAAAAAAAATCCAAGAACCGGTGAGAGACGAGAGGAAGCTGGACACTTTGTGCGCTTTTTTTAAAAAAATCCCGTGTTTAAAATACCAACGACAAAAAAAATACAATAAAAAAAAAAACGCAGCCCGCACGGGGGACGAGAGGGGCTCACGTAGGCGAGCAGTACGACTTGCTTCAACAAAAGACGGTTTCACTTCACTGGCGGAGCCGCTCGCGTCCGAAACAACCGAGGAAACGGGCGCTGCGACGCTCGCTCGCTCGGCCGCCCTCGGAGCCGCTCCTGCCCGCCTTCGGCCGCGCTGTTGTCGCCGTCGACGGTCGCGTCCACATGAAAAAGTAGCACGGCGCTTGTTCCGAGCGGCAGGAAACCAGCGAGTTCTCCGTTAACAGGCTCTGCTTCCTTTTTCCACACACACAGGCGCGCGCGCGCACACGCACGCACACACACTGCTCCCCCCCCCCGTCTGTTCACCCTCTTTCCTACACACACACACACACACACACACACACACTCTCCCTATCGCTCCCTTCGTCTCTGTATGCCCTCCTCCTCCTCCTCTTCCACCTCCTCTTCAGCTGTTCAACAGACGCATCCACATGGCTGACCTAGTCTTTCTTTATCCACACACTCTAGTGAAGGAGAATTACACCGAATGTACTTTTGTTTTAAAAAAAAATAATAATAGAGAGAGAGAGGAAAAAAAAGCGGAAAAGCAGCAGAGTGAAACAAAAACATGGAGTGGATTTAAAATAATTGACGGGGACAAGAGGGGTGGAGGGGTCTGTAGGGGGGAACCCAATGGGGTTGTTGATTGATGGGGAAGGGTTGTGTGCAACTGCATGAGGCAAAGTGGCCTGGTCGACCATCATCATCAGCGGATCAATGATAACGCTTATGGGAATGTGACTGAAACACAAGAGCGAGACAAAGAGAGCCGTGAAAGCCTTAATAGACTATAATATGCCCCCCCCCCCCCCCAAAAAAAAAAACCTCACTGCACGGAAATGACGCGTTTTAATGTATAAATAACTGCATATCAGAGCAGGTCGCTGGTTTAAATCTGAAAACATTATTATATGCACCTCTAGGGGGAAACGCACTGAGAAGGAGGCGAGTGGATCAGGCTTGTGCATCTCATTTGCATTTTTTGTACAATGAATTAATTAGTCACCCCACCCATTAAGAAGGCAGGAACAAGCAGGGATGATGATGATGTGACTACAGTTCATTAGCCATATTTGGGAGGCTGATTTTAACAACCTGCACATCACGTTTGGATCTTGATCACGCTTATTTTCCGCTCTTTGTGCTGCTTTTGTTTTACGCCGGCCTGCCAGCGGCGGTTCTGGGTGAGAACCTTCTACCACGCCCTAAAAATAATAACCTGTTAGACATTGGGTGTTATGTTTTACGATACAGGTAGCTAGACTAGTCTCCCACTTTAGATCCCATCTGTAGTGTCAACAGCAAGTCAAGGTTTATGACAGTTACAGTTAGGACAATATTTACAGTGTGTGAAAAAGAGGGGCGCACCCACTCTAAATTGATTGGACAAGCCACAAAAGGAAGTGCCCGGTTTTTTTTGTTGTTGCTGCTGCTGCTGCTGCAGAGTGACTGTGCCGCCCTTCAGGCCATGGCACCCTGGGAAGTGAGCTACATGACCCAACAATAAGAGATAAAACTGTTCAAATCTCACATAATATTCTATATATCTGCATTATTTTCTGAAAACTTGAATTACATCCCAAGCAGCTATTCTAGGTCTGATCTCCATTTAGTAAAAATGACTAATGAAATGAACAGGATTATGGGAAATCATCAAACAAACTGTCATAATTTGGGGGAGAGATATCAAGGAGTTATTAGATTCACATAACATTGTCTTACAGTAAAGTAAGAGATGTTATAATCCTACGTTGAACTCATAGGTTGTCAAAGTGGGTGTGAAGTAACATAAAATATAAAGCTACCAAAAACTAGAAAATGAGTTTAAGGGGCCAAAATTAGAAGGATCGGCTCAACTTTCCTCTCGGTGATACTAACAATTTAAAGAACCGTTACTTTGATAACTTAAACGATTTTAACTGCTGATCATTGTGTGAAAACTGTTGCAACTTGTTTGTTTTGTGTGGGTCAGAAACGACAGATTAGGCCACCGGATCGCACCGTTAACAACTCTAAGCAACCTTGCTATGGTAGATGATATTTGTTGGAGTCAATATTTTCTGATACTGTCTAATGATGAAGTTGCTTTTAAATCATCAAGTGTCGAACCTCGTACCAATGATCCCAAGGTGGGCAGCTCTATTTAAAGAAGTCCACCGCAAAAAATACCAAACGCTGTCGGGGCAAAAAGATCAGAACGGCAGGCTATCGACAACTCCAGATTGTTTCGTCTTTGTCTGCAGAGATAATGAGAACTCTCGCCGCACATGTAGAAGTGAGGGCGGCGAAACAAAGATGGCCTCTCTTAACTTATAAATTAAAAGGATAATTTTCATTAAACCAAGCTAGTAGCTTGACACATTTTCATCGTCTTAAACGTGATATTGGATCGCTGTCAGAATCCAATTAACTAAAGCAAATAGTCTGGAGCTGTGGGCTTTTTTTTGCACTAAGCCAAACAGGGGCAGCAGGAGAGATGGGCAGTGAGGATCAATAGAAATTGAGTTGAGGACGGGATGGAGGGAGGGCTTCATTGTGTTACAAACCACGTTGGTCGTCTTTGCTTTAGCAGTGCTGGGGGTGGTAGGGCTTCTGCTGTGTGCTGCTAAAACCTCCCTCCAGCTCTACGGGCAAATTGTCCAGAGAAGTCAAACCACACACACACAGTAACCCAACACCACAGCAGCCGTTGCACCTCCCTTATCACAGTATGTATACATTTCACAAGGTCAACCGTTTATGATATTTACTCCCACCCACACGCAGTTTGGACACCGTTCCTCGGCTACGCAACTATTCAAAGGCTTCGAGGCTGATAAGGAGGTGCAAATGCACATCAATCTCGATTTCCAACGTACAATTTGACAATTTGCCACCAAATGTTTAAAGAAGAAGAGTCAAACGGCAGCGTTTGCAGGACAACACGAGACACTCGGCGGGCTCAGGGCAGCAGCGAGCCGCGCCGAGTGCTGTGAATCCTCTCTGAGGGGCTGTGCACGGCAAAGCTGGATTGGCTGGAGGGGGAGGCTTCCCTTCCCTGGCAGATGAGATCCCATTATCAGGCAGACGAGAACTCCACCTCCAGGATTTCACAGCTCCTCTGTTTATCACATGGCTCTGTCAAGTTGGGCACCATTAACCGATAATGAAAGAAGACAACCGGTGCAGTTACAAGCAAAGCACTCCACATTCTACAGGCCTAAGCATGTATCTGGGAAGCTGACTGTGTCTATTCAATTCTGCTCTGCATTCAAACAGGCCATCACAATGCCTTTTTTCTCCCCTGAGCACCTTCTTCTGCAGCTATTGTGCTTCAGATCCTGACAGAATAAAAATGCTACTAACCTGCTCTCTGTTCTGAATTCAAGGGAAATTAAACCCAACAGGGCTGTGAGCTCTTTGGAGAAAGAAAAAAAATACTTTTCTCATCAATTTAAAAGAACCCTTCCCTTTAAGAGGAAATCACCGCACGGTTAGATGCATCATAAAAAGCACAGGTAAGTTACCCCACAGTTCTGTCAAAAAGTATTTGCTCATTTACATATGTATTATACTATTTGTTTCAATGTCAGAGAAAGTTAACCTGAATCTACACAAAACTGTAAGTGTTTATACCTGACCTGTAGCATTGAGAAACCAGAACTTGTCTGACCAAATGAAGTATGTTAAAAAAAAAAAAAAAAAAAAAAAAGACTCGCAGAGAAGCACGCCATGTATCGATCTAAAGATATGATGAGAAACACAGTCATTGGGATCCATTGGTCTGGAAATGGTTACAAGTCCAGAGAACCACATGGAGAGTCATTATTCACTCACAAAGAAAACATGGAAGCTCACAAAGAGCAGACAAAATCATTTTAAAAGCGAATTAGCAACTGCAGGCCTAAATGATCTCAGATAAAGTTTACAATTGAACACTAAGACAAATGGATTTGGCAAAAAATGTCCTCTATGAAAGAGTTGAAAAGTACCGCTGAGCACATAGGATCATCTTAAATTTACTGAAAAACATATTGATAACAAAGACTTTTGGGGAAGTAATCTGCAAATTGGCTGATGGTCAAACATAACGATGGCAGTGTGATGATCTTGAAGAAACTGACTTGCTCCTTCAAGATGTGGATGAATTACTGTCATTCAATTGTTAAGTTTAGGGAAAAACTGCTTGTCACATAGGTGCAAGTTGGCTAAATAGCTTTTTCCCCTTCATAAGTGAAATAATCACTGTAATATTACAAAAAAAAAGAAATAAAGGCAAAGAAATCAACAAAATATAACCCCAGCTATCCTCATTCCTTGCCTGTCTAATCCTTCCACACCTTATGTACCATTGTAGACACGTAAACGCATTAAAAATGGATACTTGGTTGACACAAACGATTTGCTTTAGTCTGATTTCTCTACAGTGGAGGAAGGAAACAAAAAAACCACACAGGCCACTTAGAGGAGGCAAATGGAGCTAACAGTAAAAGTGCTCAGCAATACAAATAAGTCAGCCAGTAGCTGAAACAACAGGGGAAAAAAAAAAAAAAAAGTGACACGGATGACTGAGCCAAAGCTGAGAGGGAAGAGACTTGGCAAGCCTCTGAGGCCTCGGCCTCTTAAGCACTCGTATCTAGTAAGTTAATTTAATACATTCGCCAGGGTGAGTGGACAAGTTAACGTGAAGAGGGGTTTGGCTTTTGTAAACCAAAGAAGCGGGTTAGGTTTGATGGCGGTGCTGGTAGTAGGTGAGGGAGATTGTAAGTCAGTAGCTCAAGTTTAACACATGATTAAATCTCTAAAGTCTAACACGTTCACCTCCCTGGTGTAGAAATATCATAAAAAGCGGACGACTGCACTAGATTGTACTTCATGCAGGCATTATCTGAAGCAGCCTCTCTTCTCGTATTAGGAGTAGGAACAGTGGTTTTCCAGATGGGGCCTTTAAAGCAGCCACACGTACTAGATCCATAAAGGAACAAAGACTCTGTGTGAGCACTGTTAGAAGTTACTGTTCCTCATCTGCCGTCCCTCCCCTTTCTCTTGCTGGCAGGAAAGACCGACTTCAAATCATTCGTTGCCCTTTTTAGCCTTCACAGAACCTTAAAGGGAGCACTTTACAAGTTAGGGGAAATCTGAGGGAAAAATAGGCCTCAACGCAACTAATTAAAACAAGACAGCTTGCCTGAAGGGGGTCGGGAGAAAAAGGGAAACTATTAAACAATCCTATTCAATTCCTCAGAAAGTTACTCAAGGAAATCACTCAAGGAAGTGTAGGCTTAATTTGTTCTTTAAGAACTTTTCATAACTCTGCCACAATGTTTTCCACGATTGACAAACACGAGTCTTCATTTCACTGGGGTTTCGTTTGATACGATTCGTGCAAAGACGCACATAAAACAAACAAACCCCAATGTTCTGAAATATTATATTAACTCTAAACATTCGGTCTTGGTTTTCGGAAATACCAGCCTTGAGCCTTGTCCGTCTTCTTGCCCCTCTACCATTTAAACCCAGATTTATGGACTGAATGACTAATGCATGTACTTTAAACAGATTCTTCCTCCTGAATTGTGTTTTTCTATAGCTTTACCAAAGTGACACCAGAAGCCTCTTCTGGTGTCATACTCTGTCCATCAGATTAACAGGAGTTCAACACGGACGTCACGTTTTTCAGAGTTTTATTTGTTGAAGAAAAAGAAACTAATTCCTTCCATTTAACTATTGTGAATTAAACATTGTGTCGGTTTACCAAATAAAATCCCAATGAAGTCTCCGGCTGTGGCATGAAAATGCGAAAAGGTTCAAAGGGTATGAATCCGTTTGCAAGACCTTGTCATCACTTAAACACAAATTTAAGGACAGCATCGCAATACTGTCTCATCAAAGACCCAACCTGTGAGAACAAAGACATGCAATCCAAACATAATCCGAGCGAGCTGCTACTGAGCAAGCCTTTATTTGCCGTCATTAACACAGCAGTAAAAATGCAAGCGAAGCTGAGGAGTAGTGTTTCACTTTAAGCAATCAGTGCAAGGTCTACCGTCACATAGCTATCTTGTTTACATAGCTATTCACAGTCACATTTGGCAGCTTCGCAACACTGAAAACCAAGCCACTTGTAGGCTACATATGTCTAATCTCTTTGCCAAGCTACACAAGCTACTCCGGAGAGTAAAACTCAAAACGCAGCTGCCATTTTGTCATGTAGGGTTTTTTTTTTAAAGTAAACCTTACTCCAGATGGACGCAGCTGCATCCGAGAGATAAATTGATCAAAACCATTTTCTTCCAAAACACAACAAAGCCTTAATGAGACTATGATACCTGTGTAGGGAACAAGACTTTCCTAAAGCCCTACAGTTTAAAAAAAAAAAAACCTGTCTTGCGAGAGAGAAGCTGTAAAAAGCTTAAGAGAAATGAGCAGAATGAGTTGCAAACAAATGCACACATGGATTACTTCAGATAGTGTTTCCCCAAAGCCCCTGATTTTCCACAGACATTCTCTCACATGGACTGTCTGTGTCTGATTCTCCGGGCCAAACAGGGCCTCATTCATCAGAATAAAAGAGCAGTTCTGCCTGCTGTAGCTGCACAGAGAGGACGGGCTCTGAGGAATGAGACTGTATGTGCTTCCAGGAGGCCCGAACGAAGAGAGAGACAGACGGGGCGCTGCGGTGCAAAAGGAGGAAGTTTACATTTCGGGCAAGTCGTTTTTTTTTTTTTTTTTTGTGAACAAAGACACGAGCAGGATAAACAAACAGTACGCGTCTGAGTCCGGCGAAGAAGAAGAAGAAGAAGAAGAAGAAGAAGAAGAAGAAGAAGAAAAAGAAATCCTCTGCTTGTACAGAAGCACAGTGATTAAGCGTGGTCAGGCGTTATCTAAGCACACGAGGGCCTGAAAGCATGAGGCAGAGTGGCAGTTGGGGTGTGTAAGTATTGTGTGGTTACTGTCTCCGGGCTAATGCACTCAGATAACCACTGACTGCTCCATTTCACACAAGGCACACAGTGGTCTCACCTCCACACGCTGCCACCCAGTGGACAGTGAGCAGGGGTGCAGCTTTGTTCAGTCTGGGGGGGAGAACTGAGGCTGAAAGACGCATTACCTCAATAACACAACAATCCGTGATGTGTGTAGGTGAAGTGTTGTGTCCTTTATCAGTTTTACCGCTGATGTTTATTCAGAAATCATTTCCTCTCTGCTTACGCTGCTAACAGAGGAGAAATATCATTCAAAGACAGATGGTGATACTGAAGCGGTTCAAGACGAAATTTTACATCTTGAAATGTTTGCCACCTCACATTATTCACCCGTCTCCCTTTCTGTCATTTTTATTCCATCGGTCTTCCAAGTCCAATTGCCCGGTGCCACTGTCCTGCAGCTTTTGGTTGCGTCCCTGCTCCAACGCACCTGAATCCAATGAATGGTTAATTACCAGGCCCTTTGCAAAAACCTGCTGACATGCCAAGGAGGTAAGGAGGTGTGTTGAAAAGCAAGGATGAATCCAAAAGCTGCAGGACGGCGGTACTGGAGGACTGGAGTTGGAGACCGCAGCTCTGGACGTTTCCAGGCGTTTATCCAGGGCGCTTCACTCGCTACAGCTAAAGGCTGAATACAAAAACTGGCATGGATTTATGGTAAATATTTTTACAGTGGTTTAGATTTAAAGAAACCCTAAAAAAACCAAACAAACAAAAACAGGAAGGAAAAAGGAAGTAACTTAGTAAAGAAAGAGGGAAGTAAGTGAGGAAGGAAAGAGAGAAACAGACCCAACTGGGACCTAAAAGAAGGAAAAAGGAAATATTGGAGGCGAAGGAAGCAATGAAATAAAGAATGACGTGAGACCAGAAGTAATAAGGGTGAAAAGAAGAAACGAAAGACAGAATAAAAGAAAAAAGAAATTAACTAATGAAGTAAACATGTAATAAAAGAAGGAAGAAGCAAAGGGAGGATTAAAACAAGGACGAAAGGAAAAGTTGGAAGACAAAAAAAAGAGGAAGCCAAGGAAGGAAATTAACCCTTTCTTAAAGAAGAAAGGGTTAATACAAGAACAAGGAAGTAGATTGTTATCAATCAAAAAAAATCTGATTAAATGTGTGAAATTACTCTTTTTTATGTACTTGGTGTCCTGAAGAATCCCATTACAAAGCAGGTAATGGATCAGTCTTTGCGTTTGTGTGGCTATGTCAAAGCGACGTGCAGTCATAGCAAATCCAGTTACCAAAAAAAAAAAAAAAAAATGAACGGAAAGCTCTGAAAATCCTCTCTTTTCTCGTGATCACAACAAATACGACACAGCAGTATTCTGCTTCAAGAAGGAATGAAGCAGGGAAGGAAGGCACAGCTTTTAAACAATCAGCTCGGGAGTCAATTTCCAGAGTTTTCCAGATTGCACTTGAACCCCGGTGAATAAGAGCGGAGTAATCTGAAAGGCAGACGCACGGCTCAGCGTGTCTGCACTGGATGCAGTGAGAAACTGAGAAAAAGGATGAAGAGGCAGCAGTCACAGTGCTGAGGCTGCATCAGAAGATTAGACTGTTTTTCTTTTTTTTTTTTTTTTTTTGCAGGTCCGAATGGCCAAACTGCAAGTCTGTGTGCAGTCAGAGCAGACAGTTTGGAGATCAGTGCTGGGGTCAAGAGGAGCCACTTAGCTGTGCTTTGGCCTTCCAACCCCGACAGCGTTCAGAATCAACTCTTACACTGGATGGCGGGGCGGTGGGGGCGATGGGAGGGGGGGAGAGCTTGGCAGCCGTATGGCAGCAGGAGGAAACTACATTTTGTAATTCATGATGGCTTTTGCTAACAACTTCGCAGACTTCAAAGCAGGACTAATGGGATCAGTAGGAAGGTGGTAAGATCACTCTTTAGCAAGAATCTTGCTTATATTAGTGAAACGCACTGGCATTGATCCCAGTTAAACATCCTCAAAAAAAAAAACCCAACAACCTGCCTGACTGAAGAAGCAACCTTATTTGAGCCACAACCAATCCAACTCCTGACCGCCTCATTAATTAGCACATTAAGTTATTATGAGATTCAATGGAATTTGCAAATAAGGCCATCCAGACTCTTGGATATGACTGAAAAGCAGAATTTTGAAATCAAAGGAATTGTTTTTCTTTTTCTTTTAGTTTAGATAATGATGACATGGCAAACCGACGCCTACACAGCTGCTGGCTCTCGTCTTTTATTGTCTGGACAGAAATAAATTAAGAGAGAAATCTTAGTTTGGACTCACTACTCAAGAGTAGCTGAATGGCAGCTTCCAGCGAAGCCCATACCAAGTACCCAACGTGAAAGACGCCCTGTGTTTGCAGAGGGAGTGCGTTTTACAGAGAAACCAATCCGGTGAAGTGAGTGGGTGAGGAACAGAAGAGCGTTGTTTATTTTACATATTGTGTGGGGAAAAGCTGCATAGTAGCTGCCTCTAGAACATAAACAGTGTGGCATTTCCACAGGAGGCTTGGTGCGGCTTTCGCTCCTGCTCACGAAACAACGGATGGAGGGACGAACGGATGGGCTGAGGAAGGAAATGGTAAGAAAAGGCATGGATGTCTCTCTGTTCCTGCACACATCAGCAGCAGGAGGGCAGGGACGCGCGGAGGCCACAGCGAGCCAATTACCGAACTCATTAAGTAAGCTGCTGGCCGGCTTTGAAACTCAGCCTCATCTGCATTGTGACTGGATCCTCAGCGGCTGCTGCAGAAATTTCAGATATGTGCCGGTGTTACTAAAGCACTTTCCCTGCCTTTAAAATACAAACCGGGAATGGAAATAATCACACGGGAAGTCAGCAAGTAATAAATAAAACTGTAGCTAAAAGAGGCCGGTGTGGAAGAGGGTGCATTTCATTTGGATTTTGTGACTCGCCAACACAAAGCAGGACCATATTGTGGGTTGAAGCGGAAGCAAAATACTATAAGGCTTTCAGACAAACAACTTTTAGCAACATCAATCGAACTGGATGGAGAGCATCTCCAAAGTCTGAACTAGGTCAGACTTTAACTGGGCCACTGTATAAAGCAAACCGAATGTGTGCTTTGTATTTCGCTTCTTCCATCTTTCCAGCAACTCTGACAAGCTTCCCTGAAGAAAAGCATCTCCGAAGCATGGTGCTGCCAACACGTTTCACATTAGGGATGGTGGAATCTGTATGCCAGTAGAGGATTATGAGTGTTTGACAAAAACTTTGATTTTGGTCTCATCTGACAAGGTGAAGAGGAGTTCACATGGATTTATTCCAGTGTCGACTGTTTTTTTTTTTTTATGCCGCTATTCTATCAACGCCAGATTTGCGGATCGAACAGCTGCCTCCCTCTTCACATTAAGTCGAACGTATATCAAAAAGTTCTGTCTTAAATCCGTCTGATCTTCCTCCACATGTTCACAGTGTCCAGTACATGACTTGTGGCAAACTCCAAATGGGTCTGCTTATGGCCTTTCTTTTTTTTTTTTTTTTTTTTATTTCCACCACACAATGCACCGCTCTGTGTTTGTCGAGCCCCGAGGGGCTAAAGTGCAGCTCGGGGGCCATTTGCGGCTTTTGGAAGAGTTTTCTGTGGTCCCTGGACGCAGTTTAGGAATGGTACAAATGGTACTCGGGCAAATGGAGCCGATCCAGATGGAAACTATTTGTAACCTTTTGTCTGAGATTTTCAATCGCAAATTTACAGTTTCGTAAATGGAAAATGTTATGTACGAGGCAAAATGTTTTTCTTCTATTAACCACTGTTTTTTTTTTGCTTTTATTTTAAGGACACAGCAAGAAGGGCAACAACAGAAAGTGACTTTTTACTAAAAACAGACATAGGCGCACCCAACAACTAAGGTAGGCTAAATAGATGACACAAGTGTTGACAAAGATAGTTCTCTATTTTGTTGCTAGGAGCAGACGAACAAAAACAGTACCTACATGAGCATAGTAGAAAATATTTCTAAATAGTAGGACACTGTACAACTTTCATTAATTAAGCCTCAGGTTTGAGAACATTTTTCTTTTATTCTCAGAGTCAATTAAATATTGCATGCAAATTTGTTGCTGAGCAGGTTAAAATAAAAACAACAAAACAATTCACAACAAAAATGTTAAACGAATAAAACAAAAAGAATGACGGCCTCCGAGTGCTTTCAATTTGACAATTTTGTCCCAAATCTATTTGGAGGCCACTTGCTCATTAAAAATGAAAATGGTAGTTGTACCATGACAAAATGTTCAAACAGTGCAAGTACTTTTACAAGGTGTCGTCATTAATAGATGCACAAACATAAAGAGGACCAGATGAAAATCTTAAAAAAAAAAGAAAAGAAAAAGAAAACGCAAATTGGCATGAACATGAAAATTTGCACATGCTACTTTTTCCATGACTGAAAAATTAGCATGTGCAAGTTTTGCATTCCAAAGGAGTGTTTGGGAATAAATATGCAGCATTCAACAATAATATTGTAAGTGGCATTCTATCCTGTTAGTGTGCAGCCCTGGTTTGGACAGAGCAAAAAGCCTCACATCAGTCATTGCCTCTGCATCAAGAGCCATTGTTCACCAATCCTGACTGCATTCAGGTCCTACCTCTCTGTCAGGCTGCATCCAAACGACTATTGACACAATGACAGTCTGCGAGAGAAATACTGGAGCAGAAAAAAAAAAAAACCCAGACGCATCGGAAGGACAGGAAAAACAAAAAACAAAAAGCAAAACCATGAACGATGTGCAAATGGAACAAACAAGGTGAGAACAGATTGACAGTAGAGGTGTATTGCAGGGTGAAGACGGCTGGCATATTCTGCAAAGACTGTAGCAGAAACGGAACGTCACCAAGATGCACAAAAAAAAAATAAAAAATACATATATCACAACACAGCCACATTCACAGTGTCATTTTCAATAAGGAAACTGCGAGTTTCTATTCAGAGCCTGAACTCTTCTACCTGTTCTCAATAAACGTCTGGATACACACAGATACAGGCACCTGCAACACACGCTGTAACACACACACACACACTCACTTTCCTCCACCCCTGAACCTCCCCCATTATCCCATGAGCTCTCTCTTCTCTGCCTCGCTCTACAAGAGCTTGGAAATAAAAACATCACAGCTCTGCCTCGGAGCACTTGTTCAATAACATTGACATTTCACATTTCACATTCAGCATCCGCACACGGTGAGATTCCCTGCATTTACTCTCTTTAACTGGCAGAAACAAAGAGCACACGCTCACGCTCGCACAACCGGTACGTGTAACTGTAAGCAATTGCCGACACGGCAAAGATGAGGATGTCAATGTTTGTGCAGTTCGGTCCCGAATGTGAGCCTGTAATCACGTAACAATGCAATAATTGGATTGGAAAAAAAAACCTCACAGCTTGATTTTAGCAAATGTTTACAAGTCAGCTTCGTTTGATCATCATCTAAAACACCCGGAAACGCATTTCCAAACAGCAGCAGAGAGGTTTAGGCTCATCCGTATCACCGCCATGCATCACTGTCTTCATCTAACGTTATCAAAAAGACAGACAGCAACACCTGTAATACGCCCATCATGAATTTTGTGGGTCCCATTTTACATAAAGCTCTCACCTGCCTATGCCAAATTTCTCTTTAAAAAAAGTATAACATTTCTGTCCTATATTCAAGATAAACAGATTTTTTTTTTTTTGGTTTACAGTCCAATAAAACATCGAACTCTCAAAAACAGCCTAAGGTTAGAGTCGTTTTTCCCTGCAAAATTTAAAATCTTCAAATACAGAAAAATCCTTCAGGTTATGAGTCGACAGAATATCAATAAACCACAACTAAAGAGGCCTTTATTCCTGTAACACACCGGTCACGTTGATGTCTTTTGGCACGCTTGAAAATATAATACGCACCATTTCACAAATTTTTTTCTTTTCTTTCCCCCCACAGGACACAAAATTAATAACTGTTCGCTAAGTAATATTTGAGAGGAAAATCCCTGATGGGTTCAGGTCTTTAGGTCACCCAGTGACTGCAGGAGAGAGATACCAGCCCTGCAGAGTGAAGGGGGATTGCTGAGTCTTTAAAAGTTCCAAAAATCAAATAAAGTTCATGCTGTGATTTAAAGAAATGGTTTGGTCATCTACAACAATATATTCATTCACCCCTTTTTTTTTCCTTTTTCTTTTTTTTTGCAAACCTTGCCCTTTTGCAAGCAGGTAATTCTTACTTCTCTTCACATTTGTTTCTCTGGAGCGTGGAGAGGACAACGCAGTGGCTGGCTTTGGATTTGTAGGGTCAGCAGTTAGTAAGGCTCCTCTTCTGCTTTTTGCTTTTTTTTTTAACTGCTGTACATTGATGGAGCCTTTGCAGGCTCTTTGTATCCATCCAGCTGATCAAGGTCTAATCAAAATGGTCAGCCATATAGGTAGACAGCCTTTCTCATAATTAACCAGCTACAAATTCTAAAAGTAAAAGAAACTCGACACAACAATAGTGTTCCAGGATCTGTGCAAGGAGCTAAAAATTAGGATGACGACAACGAGGCCATTTTAATTACAAATTAAACAATTAAAAGTTACTGAATGTTGCTGCTAAGTGCATCTTAAGCGTCAGTCTACACATAAATTCAAAACAACAAACCAACACATCATTGTTATAGATAACACGTCTTGATCCCAGCATTGGTAGAAATATATATTGCTTCTCCAAAAACAAAAGATTTGATCCTGTTTTAAATTCTTGTACATTTTTTTCGTGTAAACAATGTGAAGCTGCAGTTTGCTCAAGGCCATCATACCCCGAGGATATTATGCCAACTTTCAAGCAGTCAACAAAGTGCTTTGTTGCGCTACAGCAAGTGGGTTACACAATACTGTTGTCTAACATTTAAAGGAAATAAATAGAATAACCGCCCAAGTAAACCATCAACACCTTGTCCAACTGGAGGAACCGTGCTCTTTCAAGAGTTTTTACATAACAAGGGGCATCTGAGTGCAATATGTAACCTGCTGTGGGCCACCTACTGTCAGGGCTGAATGGTGTCACCAGGTGCAGCCTAACCTGGGTGACTGAGCAGGGACATCTGTTTGACAGCATTAGCGCCATAAGAGCCCAGCCATAACCACAGATTAAATGGCAGTAAATCTGAGGATTAGATCCATGCATGAATAGCCAACATCGATTTTCCGATCTCTTCAGCAACTCTGGGATTTCCACAGTGATGGACAATGTGGCCAGAAAGGAAAACTCAGCAACAACACGCTCGGCGTCATTTTCCTCCCAGTTTTTTTTTTTTTTTAAACCTAACCATCTCTGCTATAATCTGCTCATGTCTCAGTCTACTGGCTGTATCCAAACAACACGAGACGTACAACATCATTGCTTTAGGTAATGCCCATCCAGCTTCTCCCACAAGTCACAACATGAGCCACTAAAGCAAACTCAAGAGGCCTAGAAACGTCCGCTCCGATCTTACGGTAGGGGTGCTCATGTGAGAGGGAGATTACTGTTGTGCTCCATAAGTTGAGGTTTATTATTTGTGAACGGTTTGGGCAGATGTGAACGATGACGCAGACAAACTGGCCTTTCCTTCTTTAGCTGCCTCATCTCTGCCTAAACAGATGAATATGCCCTTCCGAACCCTCCCGACTGTAGTTTACTCATTTCCCCACTGTGACCTTTTTTGGCACGGCAATCGTCCAAATCCTTTCGCTCCAACCCTGATTCACTTTGACCGCCCCAGCCCCTCGATGCTGGCCGACATGAAAGGGGAAGCGTTTTGCTGTCATGACGTCAGTCCAACCCCTTAGTGTCTCTGGTTGGCTGCCACACGTTTGGTGCTAATGCTGCTATCTGAAACGCAAGGTCAACAATGTGCAAGCCCTCTGCGGCCAGACAATGGAAAGAAAAAGAATTTGATCTAGTTGCAAGTACGCTCGCATTAGATGATGCAAGCTGTGTCCGAATGACTCGTGATTCATGAGTTTTCCACAGAGAACATTGTTAGACTAAACACTGGATATGAAACTGTACACACCCCTGATAAAATGGGCCGTTATAAAGTCTTTACAACCTTTTTCCACTGTCCCTTAATGTGATATATCCTGTACAAACAAAACTGAAAAAAACGATTAAGGAGAAAAATGAAGATAAGTGACAAAAAGCAAGGGCACACCCCTAAACAGATGCTTTATATGAACCAGCTTTTGAGCCAATAAATGGTTTAAAAAGAGTTTATCAGCATCACTCATCTTGGTCTGACAATATACTGTTATTACTGTTAGGATGCAACAGATTTTCTGCCTGATCTAGTTCGCTATAGCATGGCTATTACAAAACTTTAATCTTGGTGTAATAAAGCCATCTTTGTTGACTTGGACTTGTAATGCTGAAATGTAACATTTCTTTTTAATCTTTCCAGCAGACATTTTTTATACATATTGGGTACAGTGGGTTCCTTTTTTTTTTTTTTTTTACCGAATGTATATAGGTCTCCAGTTTTGCAACCGTACTTCTTAGTCCAAACGTACGAAAGAAAAGAGGAAGACAACAACTAGTATATGCCAGAGTTTTCTTCTCCATGAGTGCTGCTACCAAAGTCTTGGTCTCCTCAACCAATTTCTGCATGAGTTATGGTGAGACATCCAGTTTTCATATTTTCTCCAATTATTTATGACTGTTTTTACTGCATTTTGGCCCACATACCGTTAAAAAAGGCGACCATCTCATTCTTAATAACTTCTCTTTACACTATGGCTCCAGCTAAACGATAGAAAATGAGTGAGCGATGTGAAAATCCAAGTTTATTTCTGGTTTATCAGATTGAATAGAACTTATGGCAACAGTGAGCTTCAATCAAAAGCTGAAATGTGAGGAGTTGCTTTTCTTTTTACATTTATCCAGAAACAGACATGCATGTTTTTAGTTTAATTGTACAGAACACGCCACAATAAAAGGACTGTATGTTTTGAGGTGATGTAGCGTCGTCTCGTTTTGACACACCGCAGCTGGCATTTTACTAGGGGTGTGTAAACTTGTGAGCTCCGTCGTATTTTGTCAACAAAATACATCAGGAGGTACGCTTTACTTCTCGCTCCAGCCTGGCGTGTGTGTTTACACACAAGCAGCCACTTTTCAAAATGGCTGCCTCGGTCATATTGAGCCCGACGAAAGCAACTGGCTAATGATTACTGCGTCTTACGAGATAACTCCATTAACCTTTAAAAAGATGTGTGGTTAAGGGGAACAGATGAGGAAAAATACAGGAGCGAGAGTTAGGTGAGAGCGAGAGCGACGAGGAAACTCGCTGTGACAGTAGAGCTGCTCCAATTAGGTAAGCACATTGAGCCGTCAGGCCGGCGCATTCATCAACATGCAGAACGCCAGTCAGCAGCACCAGAAGGCTCGCCTGCCTTTTCCTACTGCACGACTATTCGTGTGCGAGAGAGAAAGAAAAGCGGAGAATGACTGGGAGGCGTTTGGAGAGCAGATTTGAACCAGTCTCCACAGCATTTGGCAGCGCAAATGTTTCTATGCGTGGTTTGGGTGGGTTTTGCTGGCATTTACCCTCCTATGATAAATTGACCGTGAGCCGCCGATGATATCATTATCATACATGCAGCGTAATTATCTGGACCCACAGAGTGCCAAAATCAATGGATGGCAAAATCTGATTTCATTGATTAGTCTGCCGCTGTTAAGCTGCTAAAACATATTTTGCACACAGTCGATGTGTTGTTGGATGGGCTGTGAATGAATTGGTTCCCTGCCTGTTTACAGACTGCAGCAGGCAGACATGGGGTTAGGCGAGTCAACCGGCTTGGCTGGGGCCGGCACGCTCCCCCAATTCCTCATGCTGTCAACCACAGCAACAAATGGTAAACAATTACACAGTCACATAAAAAAAATAATTATTTGGGCTGAACGTTTTACTATTCGACATGACTGAGCCAAAGTTGTTGATGGCAAATTAAATGCAACGATTCTGGAAAACTGGGTCTCGGCTTTTGTGTTTGAGTCAGACACAAACACAAAAGCCGTGTTAAATATCACATGAACAAAACTGAGGAAAAAAAGGTACTTTTGCTCTTAAAGAATAAGGTAAATTTAGAATCTTAAAGCCCTGAACAACCTGGCTTTATTATAAAACATTGCAGCTACAAAACCCCTCAAATTTCCCCTCCTGTGGTTTTCAAAAATCTAGGTTCATTTGGATAATGTTATGGAGAACATGTCAAGAGTCCAGAGCGTCTGCAGCTCTATGGAGCATAAAACACCATCTGTAGTCTCAGTCAGCTGGTGGAACAAAAAAAAAACCAGCCTGCACTGGTATTTTTTTTAATCTTGAATAACTGATTTAAATAAAATTATGTCAGCTTCTTATTCTTGTGTCAGCGTATAATGAGCAGAGTGATTTCATATTGCATTTCTTTATAACTTTTTAGAAATTATTGCTGCTCTTCCTCATAATGTTCCCATTTGTGGTTAATGGGAACTAATATAAACTGAATTGGACAAAAACAATTTCTGTCTAAAACATGCTTAAAAAAAAAAACCCAAAGAAATGTGTATTTTGTTTTTAGTCACGTTCTCAAAATAACAATTAAGCCAGCGCAATATATTGTGACTATATTATGTAGCAAAATGAATATTCAAAGAGCCATTGGAGTTCAATATTTATTCCAAGAGTCACAATTACACTTTCTGCATGCCAATAAGACGTTCAGCCCGGTGGATTAATTCATACAGCCGAAGATGACCACATCCATCACAGATTATTGTGTCCAAAGTGTCAAAAGGTCGTAGAGACCTTTTGACAAGCAAGAAAGACGAATAAGGAAAATAGGGATCTATCATGATTGATATCACAGGATTTTATTATATTGAGCAATCCTAATGACAGCAAATGATTGTTAAACAAAACGTAACCACAGCCACACAATGTGTTTAATTGCAATTGTTGTAATTTCATAAAGTTCGATGCATTTATTGGGAGGACATACTTCAACGCTAACGCTTAAGGCAACATCTCTTCGAGAACGTTAATGTTTTTTCATTTGCTGAACATTTTTCAACTTTATGACTCACTGAATGAATCAAGAACACAATTAGTAAGACTAATTGATTTAGAAAACTCATTTATAAAGGGAAAGAAAAAAAAAACGGTCCAAACATCAAGGCGACGCAACAGAATACAAAGCAGAAGAAGAAATATGCACCCAACTTTCACTGCTGCTTGTAAATCCATCTCTCGAGCGTCAAAAAGTGCCATTTATATCAGAGCTATTCGATTGCTTCATCGTCTATAAACATTTAATCACCAGGTCCCTCTTCTGAACGGTGCTCTTGCTTGAATCATAAACCACTTGCATATTCCTGCTGCTGACTTGCCCTCAATCCTGACTGTAATTTGAGAGCTTCCTGATTTTGTTAGGATGCGTCTGATTGCACTGATGAGCAAAGAGGCACCGCAGAAAAGAAAAGTGGGACATCTACGATGAACAAATACTGATTAATAACACGATACCAGCAGCCACGTGAGAGTGATATAAGGTTGCCAAGCAGAGCACATCTGTGCTGAAGGACTCTTCTGCTTTTACTGTTGTCAAACAACAGTAAAAGAAAGAAATAAAATAAAATGCACCCGTCAGGCTTTTCCTGGTCGGTCCAGATTTCCATGTTTCACCGAGGTCTGACCTCCAGATTCTGATTTTTGTTTTTTTCCCCAAGGATTATGACACATGGGAAAGAGAAGAAAAATCGCTCCAGGTTCGTTGACGAAGGTCACAGTTTGGCATCCATCAGTAAGTAACCGAGCTACATTACTCACATTTTTACGTAGAGTGACATTCAGTTGGAAACTAAATCTGTTGGAAACCGTTAAAGCCAGATGATAGTCCGATTGCTCTCCACCTTTAAACTATTTTCAACATCTAACAGAGAGGAAATCGGTTTACTGTCAGGTATTTTTCTGTTAAATTTACCTTTGTACTCTGTCTGTGCTTTTTCTTATCAAGTCTGTGTGAATGCATATTTGAAACTCACTATGATGCTGACAAATAATTCACCTTCAGGTGCCTGAAGGTTTTGGATCAAAACTACCTGGGGTCATAACTTCATCCGACTCAACACAAACCTCAGCTTCACGCAAAAAGAAGAACTCTGACCATGACGGTGCCACCGCTTCCTTTTTCTGCGAGTGTGGCGTTCTTTTGGTGAAACACGGAGGACTTTCTTTGCTAAACATGCCTCTAAAAAGCTGCGGCCCAAAAGTTGCAGTTTGGTTTCGCTGGGCCATAATTGATTCGCCCACAAAGTTTGAAGATCTTTTTAAGAAGTTTTCTTTGGGAGATTCTGTCTGGCAACTGCATTCCTCGGTCCAGACATAATAAAGAATTAAGACCTGGTCATATTTTGAAAACCAGTCCTAACGAGACATTCCTTTCTCCTGACAGTGGCCTCTGTACAATGAAATTCTTTTGCAACTTTTCTGTAAATAAATAGCAACTATAGGGTAAATCCCAGCCTGGAAAAAAACTCGTTTTACACTTTGGAAACGATCATAAAACAATTGCTTGTTGGAGTTGTGGACTCTGTTGGGGTTTAAAATGACCGAATCGCTTAAATTTGGTCATGATGTATATAATGCGGCAGCTACATTATGAAACTTACTGGAAATTGTGTGAACTGGAAACATCCCTTATGATATCTTTGCCAACTATAAAATGTCTTAAACATTTGTCTTATTCAGACTTAAATTGCTCAGTAAGTGGAAGTGTGATCAACACGGACTGGATGGCTTTGTTTACGTCCTCTACTGCTGTCGCCAAACAATAACCATAAGCAGACTGCAGTTTAAAAGCAGCACATTCACAACACCGCCTTCTGTTTGCTGATAGGTCTTGTTGAAATGTAACGAGAGAAATTGAGCTCATTGGGAAGAGTTTCAGGCAAATCACTGGAGGTAGATGAGAATCGTGGGGAATTGCATAGGAAGGCAATGACCAAGCTCGGTGAATCCCATCAGGACAGTTGAAAAGTATTTACAGTTTCAGAGTCTTTGTGATTGATGGCAAAAGAGAAATCAAGAAGAATGAACACTGCAACCTGAGTGAAAATGTTCCTCGACAAAGTTTTACAAGAATGTGAACATTTGAGCATCAAAGTTAGAGCAACATTTTATTGCCTGTATTTCCATTTCAGTTGTAAAGGATGTCTGATGCATTTTATGATTCATTCAAATCCAATTCAAATCCCAAAAATCTAGCAATATAAGCCCTCTAGATTGTCATTTATGCATCTTGAAGAGTGCAACAAAGTGAATGGTACTGCTCAGTGAGGCATTTAATTTGCAGGAGTGGAGAAAGTTTCTCAGCATTTTATCTGCAAATTTGAGACCAGAGCCGATAAAAGTGACACGATCTGATCTGATCAAGGTTAGCGTCACGAGAAATGGACAAGAACTCAACTACAAAACGTGCCAGGTCGCAACAAGTAAACCGCCTTTTGACAAATCAAATCTATCTACGGGGTTAACTCCATTCTTGGGACTGCCGACACGATGCAACTCATTTCAGTACACAAAGTCTAATGCAGGTAAATAGCGACGAGCGGACTCCGAACGCTTGACACTAAGCTTCCCGGCGTACCAGCCGGCTCGAGTGGGCGAGAAATGAACCTTGTTATGTGTCCTGACACCGGGCCCTGCTCCCCGGCAAATAAAAACATGCCTCTCACTTACTGGCTGCCTGCGCTCACAGCCCCATACATCAGCATTATAAAGGAGCTCGGCAGCCTCAAGGTCAGCTCAATTTCCTCCTGCCGTTATGAAGTATCAGAATCACAGCAAGAGGGGGCACCCACACGCATGTAAAGAAATGATTTAGGGAGGGCGGGAGAGGGGGTGAAAGGAGAGAAGGAGATGAAGGAGGAAAGAGGGAGAGAGAAAAAAAAAAAGAGGAGGAGGGGATCTGGAGTGTGAAGGAGAGGTGGTGTGTAATACAATAGGGAGCTGTGACAAATCACCAAGAGAGAACCAGCCTCTTCAACAGCAAGGATGTGTGAGTGTGGACATTGGTGAGAAAATGTAGAGCGCATTAAGCCTACTTGTTCATTCCACGCACTAAGAATATAGTAGCCTGCAGTAGAAGTAATAGGATTGAGCAGATTCTGTTTAACAACCTGATTCCACTTGTGTAATCGCTCAAGTGTAAGTCTGCGAAAGAACTCGGCTATTAGGCCCACTGAAATATTGTTAAAGAAAATGTGAATGCGATGTTTACCATTGACTGTAATTAAATTCTGAGCTGTTACATGGGAGGAACAGCACCCTAATGCAAACCTAATGCTTTTTTTTTTTACCCTTTTGAGATCCGAGCCCATTCATCACATGCCCAAGCAATTTGATAAATTACACAGAAGCATGAAAGCTGATCATAAGCGTAGCAGAGTGGTAGTGCCTGCATGCGTGTGTGTGTGTGCGTGTGTTTGCCTCTGCCTGAGTAGGCAGTCATCCTTGGCTGCCTTACTGGCTGAGGTTTGACATCTTCAGCAAAGAGCCTGGGGAAATAACAGCAAATTCACTTAATGGCACCACCTCATCATACAGAGAGAGCAGACAGAGAGGGAGAGTTTCTTGAGGTGTTACAAAATGGCTGTGTGCTCTCAGCGGCACGGCAGCGCCGTCTCCCCTTGGTGGGGGGTTGCAGGTGTGTGGGTAAACACAGAGTGCATTGAGATCCATCACGGGCCCCGGTCGGCCAACAGCTGTAATTTGCACTCAACTCTGACCCGTTGCAAAAAAAAGCCAGCATTGCCTCTGCAGAGCTTTTTGTGGTGACAGCACAATCTGGCTTCGTGTGTGTGTGTGTGTGGCCACATGCGTGTGTGACAATCGGTGCGTGCATACTCAAACACACACAGGGATTTTTTTATATATATATATAAAAATACAAAAAATCAGCCACAATGTGGAGTGCGTCTGTTGGTGCATGTGTAAGCAAGCGCATGTGTTTGTGTCTGCGGGGAGTGTTATAGAGCCAGAGGTATAATGGCCCCACTCCATCTTTGTGTGAGGTTTTGCAGAACAATCCAGAGCAGAGCACAGCAGCAGCTGGGAGGAAGCCTGGATTGGGTAACATCTCAGGGTAGCACAGCAGGTATGCTATCAGCGCAGCCCCCAATCACCTTTGGGTTATTTTCAGAGCCTCTGACCCCAGCATGACTGGTTGGATGACACCTCCGTGCCAGCAACAGGGGAAAAAAAAAACAAAACAAAACACTTCCTCACAGCCGTGTTTCGTTCCAGCAGCCCCAAACGGCCACACCATTCTGGAGCTCTTTCATTAGAAAGGGCTCAATCAATAACCGCGCATGCCGTTGTTGTTGTTTTTTTTTTGATAATTTACCCAACAGAGATAATTCTCTGAGTAATAAACTGCCATGTAAACACTGGATTCAATTACCTCAATCCAACTGGGCATAGTCACAGGAAACGTTACAAGGTGGGTTTCAAATCTCTTTCGGCAGCGCTTTGGATGTGGACTTTAATGAAATGACGACTCACGGCTGAAAGCGGCAGTAATGAAAGTACAAGAGAAATGAGATCATAGATTCCTCGAGTGTGTAAAAATGATCCAACATATTGTAATATTCCCAGCATTATTTATGAATATTAGGGGTTTAATGATTCATTTATATGTATATACAATATCCATTTATCACACAAGATAACACTGTACAGCACACCAGGCCAAGGGAAGGGTTGAACAGTATTTTGGGAAAACTGAGGCCGTAATCAGAGCAGAGCGATTCAGTCCAGGTTTGACTGCTCCACATGTGGACATTGTACACAGATTGAACACAATATTGAGTTAAAGCCAACCCTGCTCCCAAGCAATGACATTAGATAATGAAACTCTTTTTTTTAAATTGCTAATTATTCAGGAAAAATACTGACTGACATTCCAGAGTATGTTTTGGAAGAAATCAGATTTCTTTTACTCTGCAGAATAAAACTGACACCAGTGAGCTGATGATTTCTGTTGATACTTTCACATGTAAAGAAAACGTTCACTGTTCAACACCAAGCCATCACAAATCATTCTAGGTTCACATCATACAGTGCTCTCTTCCAAACTTCCTATTCTAGCTGTGCTGACCGTTAATAGACCAGCTGATAACAGGTGGGTAATCTGTACCAGTGCTGCAGGAGGAAGATGGATGCCTCCTGGAGCGTCACTCTTATATAAAGCCATTTCCACTCCCCTGTTACTGCACGCCTTCCCACTATTTGGCTCCCCGCTGTTAGCTTGTCAGCCCCCCTCTCCATCTCTTCCCTCTACACCTGCGAATGACACTTCGACTGTTCGGTCACCCACCTCCCCTCGGCCCCCGCCCTGCTAGCTCCCAGTGCCCCCTGGGGCACAGGGGACAATTAAAACGGGGCAAGTTCTCAGTCGATCTGTCGAGTCTCGGATGGGACCGTGCCCGTTTGGCTGCAGATGTGACTGGATTGGATCTTGCGCGTCCTTCTCACCCTCCTAAAATAATAATGTGCAGTGTCTGTTGTACTTGAGATCAACATTCGCTGAAGTGCAAGGTGATGGCAGCACATCAACATCCCGAGTGCTATGCAGCCCAATCGGAGCGATATATTTGGTCTTACTGCATTCAGACATTGCCCGAGTGCACGAACGCACGCATCCACAAATCCACTGCTATATCCCAGTGTCAGCCAATTACAGGCCTGCCCTCACTGCCCTTGACTACTCCCCAGCCTTGCTCCACAATCCATGTCAACCCCTCAATACAGACTCTCTTTTTTTGCCCTCCTTGCTCCCTTCTTTGCCTCTTCTTCTTTCACTCTGAATATCTGTCTTTAGGGTGTGAAATATTAAGCAAACCCATCAAGATACACCTTCAGGCACAGAATCGGGAGTCGTCTCCTGAGTCAGGTAGGAGGCGATGAAAAAAAAGAAAGAAAGAAAAAGCAAGAGAGAGAGAACCCAGGAAGAGCTGGTGTAATATGCCTTCAACATTATTAAATAATTTCCTCCCTCGGCGCTCCCAGGGTGGTCCCAGGTTCTGTTATTCTTCAGTCAGGGTTCAGCAGACTCGGCTCCTAGGGTTGAGTCTGGCTGCTCTCCTTACCCTGTGCCGCACTAAGCAGGTGTCAGGGGAGTTTCCCCTCAATTAGGCAGAGGTAAAGTAATGCCTCTCTCTATGGCAGCGCCATGAATACATTAGTCTAGCTGTCACCAAAAGCTGCAGCGCGGAGATGTGTAGAGACGACAGACAGCTGTAGATTATGCAAACTACTGCAAGCACTGGAACATTTCAAAGTAATACTCTACTACCATGGATATATGATAGCCTCAAGGAGGTTATTTATAACCCTTATACCTCAAGTGGAAAAATACTAAAATAAACCAACTCTTCAATGTTTTTCTCAGTAAATATATCTCCACAGGCACAACTGACAAGAAATTCACACCACATCTTGGTAATAACCTGGTAATCCACACATACTGACAAATCAGAACAAATAAGGCTGCAAGTTATGGGGAAAGGACACAGGAAATAATGTCTGAACACATAATAGAAGGTGACAAGTTCTGCTCCCTATCATTGAACATAAATATCAGCTGGTTTAGCCCTAATCAACTTCCTACGACACCGGACCGTAGCATTCGGAGCCACGCCCTGGGTTCCTCACAAGACTTCTGGTAGAAAATTTAAAACAATAATCAGAAGAGTTGTCTGACAGGAAGGGATCACTTACAGACAGCTATAGAAAGACCTGACATTAGTAGGCACTGTTGTTTCCAGGAAACTAACAAGTACAGGATTTCCCTGTATTATAAGCCTAGCGGGCCTCCAGGCTGTACTTGTGCTCCCACCAGGTTTAGCATTGCTTATTTATTGAAGTTTTTTTTTTATATTTATGTTTTTTAAGACTTTATAGTTGGTGTTCAGATATGAATCTTCCAGTAACATAATTATGAAGTGATATTTTCAAATTTCCTGTCAACATTAAACATTTTTTTAACTCAAAAATGCAGCAGGCCACTAGATGAATGGCTGCCAAGCTCCCCAACCACTGGGCTTAGCAAGTTTTCTGGGGGAAAACCTTGCAAGTAATGAGCTCAACTGCAATAGCCTCAATGCACAAGACTTAAGACTTAAGGGACTTAAGACTTTAAAAACTAATGGTTATTTCGAATATTTTGGGTCTGTGTGGATACCCATGACTCCAAGCTGTCCCTGAACAGATAGCCTGAAGAACAGCCCGTCCAATCACCTTTGGCTATTTACGAGCTAAAGTCTAGGAACAAAATTACAAGATTTTAATGATCGTACATCTTTGCTTTTCAATTTGATATAAACTCTAGAGTACTGTGAACTTGTTTTGTGATATGACGATAATTTATACTGTGTTACTGGTTCACATTTCTTCTACATGTTTTGCAAATTCATAAAACGTTTCATTCTCTGACAGGAAGCCATCTCCGAACCGGCCATATAAATGTTTTAAACAGAACCAATCATCCCCTCCCTCTGTGAGCCCTCCGCTGTATTACACAGCAGCAGACGTGTATCGAAAAGGGCTGACTGACGACTTCAAGCTGTCCCCTTCTCGTCCTTATGAGACACGTCAATGTAAAGACACATGAATGCAGCAGCCCGTCCTCCATTTTCCCCTCCCTCCTCCTTCTTCCTTGTCAGACACTGTGGATGAGGAGGTGGGGGGTGAGGGGGATGACGCAGTAAATACAGATGCAGTGTGAACCATAATTCTGGGGCCCACTGTCTTTTATCTGCCATGACAGTCTCTGCTGCTGTCAAAAATCAAACAGCCGGGTGTGAGAAGGAGAGAAAGAGAGAAAAAAAGAGGCTAGTATTCCCTTTAATAAACTGCCAGGCAAAGCAGAGTAGAAAAGGAGGCACTCAGCTCTGTTCTCCGCCGGCCAGGCTTGGCGAGGAAGCAGCAGCTGAGGGAAGCGTTGAAATAGAAATGAAGAGAGCGAGCGCTCCTTCAGGCTTTAGGAGGTATTGCTCACGGCTCAGCATGCACTCACCAAGAACCGTCTGAGCCAATCGGTCAGCGGGGAGTGTTGGGTACTCGCGGTGATATGCACACTGAGATGAGGACTGGAGTAAGAGACGGAGGACGGGGAGGGGGAGAACGGCGCCCACTCAGCACCTGCTCCCCAGCTCTGCTGCAGCCCCTTTGAGCTGCCAGGGTCAATTAATTACGTCCCTCCCTTAATGCTCTCCATTAGGATAAACAGAAGTAAGTGAAGGGCAGCCTGACAATAAGCAGAGCTCTGTGCCATCACCCGGCACGACAAAAGATTAGCTCCCATTAATGTGCAAAAAAAAAATAAAAAAAATCAGTAGTTAGGGAAAGAGTTTTGATTTTTCTCGCAAAACAAAACTTTGACCTTCTCATAAAAATTACAGTATCTGAAATGTGAGGATTTAACTGTAATAACCCAAAATGGTATTAGTAAATATTAATAAATTTAAAATTATGATTAAATGCAGCCATTGTGTGGGTTTCAGGTGATAAAAATCCAGGGTTTCTTCCAATGTATTGTAAGCCTGGCGGGCCACCAGGCTAAGCATTGCTTTTTTATTCAAGTCTTTTTAAAATGTTTGCATGATTTAAGACTTTATAGTAGGTGTTCAGGTACTAATTTTCAATCAATAACACATTATCATCAAGTGATACTTTCAAATTTCCTGTCAACTTTAAACATTTTTTTTTAACTCAAAAACACGACGGGCCTCCGGATGAATGATTGCCTTTGCAGGTTTTCTGGGGGAAACATGAAATCACACTTCTTTATGCGACTGTCATCCTCCAGCAGCGTATTAAAAATAGTATGCTTTTCAAGAGCAGTGTTTGTGCTTGTGGGGCTATTAATGCTGCGACACGCAGTCACAGCCGTACAGTAAAGTAATAAATAGTTCTTAGTCACTTTCATCGTTATCACAATAGAATCGCAAAGTATCGTGATAAAACTTTACATCCGTGTTGCCCAAATCAATAAATAACCTAATAATAAATCATAACTGCAGGCTTTCTCCAAATAATCCTAGTAAGTCCTTGTCTTTTAAAGCATTTGTGTTCATTGAAAGAGAGAGGATAAAGAGAGCTGTTGCTTGGGAAATAGGCGGCTTTTTGTTCCGACCTCACAGCTGTCACTAGCACAAGAGGGTCAGTCACTGGCAGCACACACAGGCATTTTCCTTCTACGCACAAACACACCTTTGTGCAGCAGAGCAGGGACAAGAATGTCAGGGCTTTAAGGATCCAAAAGCCTCAGAAGGGTATTCTGCTGAACTGTTTTAGGAGGATAGACGAGTAAAACCCACAAAATACCTGGCCCAATGTTGGTAAATCACGGCGCACGTAAACGGCATTAATGCGCTTCCTTACAATCCAATTACGAGCCATGTGTATCCACATAAATCAGCCGATTTCATTTGAGCTCGAGGTGTTCTTTATCACCGTTGCCGCTGCAGTAATTGAGGCGGCGCTGTGGAGAGGCTGCGCAGTTTTACCTCCATCCGAGAGGTCAAGAGGAAAGCAATTGGTTGACAATGATTATGCCTTGGCTGATTAGGCTATGGTCTACTGCTGAATATTTAGCACTGATTAGGCTAAAGCCTGCAAGAGCCATGTGGCTCGCTAACAAAAGGGACAAGCCAGAGGGCAGGGAGAAAAAGCTACTAATCAGCAGAGGCTCGCTGAACTCGGCTATCTCACCATTAATGGCTGGCTCGATCGTATTTTTTACATTTTTAAGTTATAGATAGCGATACTTTGTGGTAATGTTATCTAGAAAAACTAGCTGTGAATCAACAGGATTACTTGTAACCAATACGGATCTATGACAGTCAGCGCTTTGCTTAAGTATTGGTGATTTCTAACATGTAGTGGACTTACAGATACAAATGTTGATGGATGTTTTTGAGGATTTGAATAATAATGTAAAGGAAAAATAACATGATTATGTCAATATTTGACAAACATCTGAAAAATGTGGGGTAACCTTTGCATCAGCCATCCTCACTCAATATTTTCTAAACGTCTACTGACTGAAATGTTTGCCTGTTCTTAACGAAATATGAATTTAAACCTTCACACCAGTTTCAAGGTTTTTTTTAGCCTCTCTACCCTGTTTTCCTTTAGCATTACCCGCTTTTTACCTCTGCATGATGCTACCGACTTTCAGACACATTTTTTGCTTTCTAGGCTGAAAACGTTCTCGCGGTCACATCTTACCAAAGTTATAATCCAAGTTCAAACAGCAGGTCTTGATGCTACAATTTTTTGGTTCCGTTCAGACACATCAACTGTGACCGCAATCAGAATTGCGTGTGAACGATCCAAAGGCGGCTTGCAATCGCAGAAGAAGAAGGTTTACGTCATATCAGATTTAGTGACCCTGATGGAAGTGGCACAGACAAATCGTTATTACGCCATTGTCACGTCTCATGCGTTTGCTTCGTCCTCGATGAGAAAAGACCACCTTTTTAATCTTTTCAGATTGTTTGAGTGGCCAACTATTAGTCGAAATGTCAACAGATTCTCCTGACAAAATGTGAAAAAGTTCAAGCGAAATGAACACTTTTGTGAAGCATCTACAAAATTGATGGAGAAAATAGAGTATAAACATTCATGCATTCAGACAAAATTATAGAGGAAACCTCCATGAGACTAACTGTGTCTGGCTGTTAATCAGGAAAACCCAGCAATTTCACCATATTAGCAACTGACATACAAAATGGCTTCCGGAGCCCACTTATGGAGCACTTTTTCCTCCATTAGGTATTCAGATATTAAAACTGAAGTGCTCTACTGATCAAAATTGAGAAGAGTGTTGATGAGGAAGATGCTTTGACAGTGAGGGGGATGTGGGGCAGAGCAGTCTAGTGAAAACAAGACCAGAAAAAAGAAATGACAGCAAGGTAGAGAGATGAGGGGGGGGGGGGAAACAAGCAGATGGTTGGAGAAATAGACTTATTTGCAGATTTAACAGCCTTGATCCTCATCGAAGAGGTGAAACTGATTAAGTTTATATCAAACGGCTGCATGCAACACAGAGTGCAAATCACAGTCAAGGCAGGGTTTTTTTTTTTTAACACCCTCTCTTCTCACTTGTCTCTCTTTAACTCAACACCGCTTGTGCTCCTTAAGCGTCAGCTTGTCAGAGTGACAGATGCAGAAACAACCACTGACCTAAATCACTCTTTTCCAGCACATTAACCTCTGTGTCCCTCCTCCTTTTAAAGGGGCGGTATTATATATTCTCCAGGCACATACTGCCATTTTATAGCACTATCAGTTAACTATGTTATCTTCAGTTGTTAAAAAAGGCTGAATATATCTAACAGGACTTAAAAAGAAATTTGACTTTGAAATTTAATGCCTTGAAATTTGCTAGACACTTTGTCCTCAGAAAGTCATCACAATAGTGCTCCTGTTATTCCAGGATTGAGAAATAATTTGGGGTTCAAGGATTTATCAAACATGCTTGAAAGAATCAAAGCAAATCTCAGATGAGGGGGAAACATTATAAAGTGATATAAAGCTAAAAAAAAAAAGCCAATTTAACCCAACGACCTCCTTTTAAGTGAATCCTGAAACACCAACATAAGGAAACTCTTTGACAAAATCCTCAAGGAAAACTACACAATGAGAACAAAAACCACAAAACCCTGCCTTAGCTGGAAGTATCACACCCAGAGCTGAATACTGGCAAGCTGAACCAGAAAACATCAACGATCTGTTCCAGAAAGTTTTTCTCTCCTTCACTCCCAAGACTGAAGCACAAACAACCGTGTAAAGTGCAAAAAAAAAAGCGTTATTGAATGGCTGAGCGCAAACATGGAAAGGATCAATAATACTTTAATTACTCTAGCCCATGTTTATGAAATGCAATAATCATTCATTAAAGATGCAGACGGAGGCGAGCAGGCGGCCTGGCCGGGCGTCACTGCTGCGTGCGATTGTAGGAGGAGGGAGGGGTAGGAGAGGCCTGGCGTAAATGATTCATGGTTTGATATCTCTCCTGTATAATGGGCTCCTCCGGGGAGCTGCTGGGGCTTCACTGCCCGCCTGCCCGCCTGCCTGCCTGCCTGGCTCGGCTCGATTCAGCTCTGCCCAGGCTGCCTCTGCTGCCGCTGTCTGCTCCTCAAGATTAAAAAGAAAAGCCATGAAGAGCTGCTAGCTGAAAACAGAAAGCCGGAATATGAACAAGCGCACATAAAAGGAGCCGGCTAGATTCAATGTTGTACGGCAAAGAACCTGAGCACAAACAGGGAGAGTGAAGGAATGGAAAAGCTTATTCTAGAGGGAAACACATTTGCTGCAAAAATACTGGGGATATATGTTACATCTAGTGGGAATAAGGTAACAGTTCTTGAAAGGCGGAGACACCACCGAGCTCTCCGTCCCAGCACCGACACTTTTTTTTTTTTCGACGGAACAAGTGTTAAGAGATGGGTGACAAAATGCAGAGGCCTTACATCCTGAGAGAAGAAACAAAAGTCTCCTAAGAGGCTCCAGCAGATCCGGAAAGACGAGCTAAAACAGATTTAATTTAAGGATATGTTTGGCTGCAAAGATTGCACTTTGATTCATTTTAAACATCAAAATCAACATGTCAAATAAAACAAGATATCTTTTTCAAACATCATTGATGTCTCAATGCTTAAATTATAAGGACAAAGCTCATGCAAACCAACATTCTTTGGGCTTTTTATTAAGCAATATATGTTTCTTAGTTTAATGTGATTTTGTATTGACATCTTTCTGTTTGATTTTAATGTGAATCTGTCTGTGGAGCTCCAAAATACTAGTGTATTTTGTTTACACACGTTCTAATAACCCCTGATATTTTTTAAATATGCACACAGCATCCTACTTATACAAATTTTAGCTCTCAGCCTCTGACTTCAATTCATTTGAATTCAATTCAACTCCAAAATACTTGATTGATCCTAAAAGGAAATGAAATGTTGCTGTAACTTATATTGATCCTCAAAATGTTAGTGTCAATGGTGATGGTTGTAGGGAGGAAGGATTTTCTGTAGAGGTCTGTGTCACAGCTAATTGAAGAAGCCTCTGACTAAACACACTGTGTTGTGTTACACTCAAAGAGGATGATCGTGGTTGTCCACAATTTGCTTGATTTGATAAAGAATCACCATTCAGTGGTTTCAGCGTTGCCCCCAGAGCAGGTTGTTCTTTATCAGGTTGCTGAACATTTTTAAGTTCCTAATTTTTATGTTGCTACCCCAACAAAAGATGGCAGGAGATAAGCTCCAGGGTGGTCCTAAATCTAAAGATAACTGTTTCAAAAGTCAAAATATGGCATTTTAATTAAAAAAAGTGTTTAAAAAAAACATCAATTGTGCTTAAGCAGTGGATAATAATTCAGCTCACTTTTAACCAGTAAACAAAATATTACAATATTACAACAGTGACAGGAAAGCTTCAAATCAAGTATTGACTTCAGTGTCATTATCCAGGATTTAACAATCTCATTCCACTCAAAGCATGTAACATTTTCTACATGTCAAAATTGCAAATGAGAAGCAATTGAAAGGGTCAATTTAAGAGGTAATGCAACCAACAAACACAGAATTTCATTTATTCCTCTAACAAAAAAAACAAACCCAGGTTGCCACAAATTTTCTCTCAGATTAGATTAACAGTGGACATGTGCCACTCTTACAGACCAAAACCTGCATATAGCAAAAGTGCCACATAATAATATTTACTCTAATTTTACACCACAATGGTTCACTCACCTCAGCATCTCAAGTGCTTAAAACTGTAAGTAAAACTGACAGCATGACCTATCTTCTGACTAATTTGGCTAGCAATCATCTGACCACCTCAATGTGAAGACAAATTAAAGCCAGAAGATTCATCACAGCAAAGGTAACATACCCCATTTCACTAGAGCATGATCTATACAAACATGCAAAACCTAGAACAGGAGTGCTTCCACAAAGTCCCCTTTATGTGCTCACATTTGGAGCTACGTTAACATATGCTGCTCAATGTGCAAACATAACATGACAAGATAGCAAAGATGGAGTAGAAAGTGTGGCAGCTGCAGCCCTAAACACCTGGAGGGACGCAAGGAGACACGATCGCCTGATGAATATTTCAGCTTCAAATTGCTTGTTTGTTTTGTTTGGTTTTTTTTAAATCAGTAAAACCTACTGACTAGGTTTAGCCTCAGTTACAAACTACATCATGATGTGCATTTTATCACCGAATGTGTGCTTTGCAGTGCACATCTTAAAGCATAATAAGATAGCAAAGGAAAAATAGGAATTGTTACAGAAAACTAGACCTTTTGTCACAGACATTACAGTTTTAAAAATAGACTTTGGGGTGGAGTAAAAAAATAATATCCTGAACAAATCATCTCACCCTCTGCCCTCCCCACCCCTTACTGCACCGAGCCAAATTTGGTGGAAAAAAAAAAAAAAAAAGAAGACATTAAGGTTGTAACGTGTTGGGCTAATCATAACATAGACAGTTTAGTGCCATCTTGCATAATTAAATGCTTTGCACTAACCACCTAATGCATACTAATTTGGAACAATCCACTCCCCGAGTTGGCAGATCATGAAGCTCCCTGCGAAGGAGGAGCTCATCTCTTTCTCCCTCTGTGTGCTCACGCGAGACACACACACACACACACACGCCCACACACACATACACACACACAAAGGCTGATTTGCAGGAGCAGCAAGGTGCTAAAGGTCAGGCCGTGCACTTGAAAGAAAAGGTCAGGCATTATTACAACATGACTAAATAAACAGGCTGTACACATCGCACAGTCCAGCCGCTGTGGATGCAGGCAGCCTCCAACTACAAGCTGTACTACCTGCCTGCCTGGCCGGCTGGGATTCAGCTTCATCCCTTGTCTTTATCCACATATCCCTCAAGCTCAACGACAGCTGACATGAGGACTGTCATATCCTGGCTAGATTCTTATCCGCCCGCTGGCTTTATTGCCCTCTTCCTTCTGAGTCACACACACACACACACACAAACATACACGCAAACACACAAAGCGAGAGGAGCAAAAAGGAAAGAAAAAAAGGGAGGCGTTGGTGCTGGAGCATGCTTTAAAGCGCATTAATATTAATTGCAGCAGTAGCTGGAATAATAACACAGACAAGATGCCCCCGTGAGGGAGACAGGCACAGTCAGCTCCTGCTTTCTGTTCCCAGCCCTACTCATATGTAGGAAGGGCACAGACAGACGATCGCCTGACGAGTATTTCATCTTCAAATTGCTTGTATTATATTAGAAGGGGCTCTACCCTCGGTGGAGAAGGGGGAATTTGTGTTTGCAGATATAGCCACGCTGTGTGTGTGTGGGCGTGCTTGCGTGCGCACGCAGCAATAAAAACCAGCAAGATGAATTATTAGACTACTGACATCAACGGCAATTGAAATGTGCTTCAAATAACAGAGTGCTTAAGTGATTCTGCTTTTATCTCGCACACAACTCCTGGCAGGACTACCTTTTATGTCCTTGACGTTGAACTCTTGATTCACCGAACAGTGAGCTCAGTTTTAGATGTTAAAAAAAAAAAGTAGTAAATCTACTGTTTTTCTGGTAAGAAGGAATAACAGAAATTGGGTTGAAGGCTGCATGTCAAAGGCTATTTCCACCTCCTGGCTTATTTTCCTCCCCTCATGTAGAAACAGCAAGACGCTGCAGGTATCAACAGATGACAGCTGCTGTGTGTCCCGTAGTTCCACATTTTCCAGAAGCCTTTTAACACTTATGTTGTGCTGCAGAAGTATTCATGCCCTACAATACAATATTTCGAGATGTTATGCGACCAAAACAAAGTAGTGCTTAGCTGTGAATTGGTAGGTAAAGAATTCATAGATTTGAAAAAAAAACAAACAAACAAAAACCTTTAAGTCTTTTCGAAGCACACCTCTACCAGTTTTACAGTTACTGAGACTTGACTCTTTTGCCCTTTTTTCTTGGAAACGCAGCTCATGCTCAGTCAGGCTGAATAAAGAACATCAGTCTTTCTCAGTTGTATTTTGGCCCGCACTTTGACTAAGCCATTCTTGACACATGAACATAATGTTGTATGCTAACATTTCCTCGTAGTTCTGACTGCACGCTGGAAGGAGAAAGTCCAAAGTATCACAACCTTGGATCTTCTGTCAGGTTTTCTCCCAGGATCATTATTTGCTCAGGCCATCTGTCAATAATTGTTTTGGATCGGTCAGTTTGTGGGGCTGTGTAAAGAGACCAGAGTTATATTTCTCAGATATATATAGCCCACTTCATTTAGGTAGGAGCAAAGGCTCTTCCAAACTACGGCAAGCCAGAAGATGACTGATCTTTTCACTCACAAGTGAAGCCTAGTACAAAGCAACATGCAGGATAGATTGTTGCACATACTGGGCAACTTCTGATGAAAAAGCAAATGAGCAAATACATCATCCTTTAACAGATCAGCATCAAATCAGCAGCACTTTGACACGACTGAGTCTATTTCATGTCAGCGAACTCTGACAAAGCTTTTACAACTTTTCTCTAGGTTTACTATGTTGTCTTGTTAAACTTGTTACTATAATCTTGGCATTAAACCAAACATTTTGTATCCTGTCCCTAATACTTAGCCTAAGCCACTTTTTGTAAATGTTTTCTATCATCTGTAATTTCTTTTTTTAGAAAAGACACAAAGAAGGAAAAAAAAAAGTTTGATTAAAATTGGAAATTGCATCTGGCACGAAAAAAATAAATCATACTTTTAAGCCATATGATTTAGATAACCATGCATAGTTTTTCCACTTGTACCACTTTGTATTGTATCTTTCACATAAAATCCTAAAGAAAAAAAAAATACACAAAATTTTAAGGATTTAATGTGACGAAATGTGAAAAATGTCAAAGGGTGTTCTTTTTTTTTTTTGTCAGACTGCACTTGTGAAGCAACACACATCCTTTATTACCGCCTCACAGCGGCAGCGGCGTTGCCTGCACGGTTTCGTGCTCCTTTTCCGATTTCCCCCAAGACTCATCAATGCCCCATTACCAAGTCAAATCAGGTGGTGCTGCAGATATTTGCCGAGAACCAAGGCTGCAAGGCGCGACAGACATTAGAGGATTCACTCAAGAAGCCTGGGAGGTTTTCCACCAGCAGCACTGCTGGATAACAAACAGGGCGAGGAGGTGAACAGAGAGAGAGAGCGAGAAATAAATATATATATATATATATTTATACATAATAATAAAAAAAAAAAAAGTCACTGCTTGCTAAATGTGTTTGAGTGGTTTATGGCTCAATGGGCAGCGAGGGAAAAAGAGACGTGCAATTGCGTCTCACTGACTCTACTTTAAGCAGCCCACCAGATTGAAATCTCCTGAGCTCCCGAGTAGTCGCACATTATTGTTTCTCATTTCATGTGTCATAAACAATTAAAACCAGCCACCAGATTCCTCTGCCCCACGAGCTCCATTTGGAAAATAATAATGAAAAGAAAAAAATGCATTCTGCATGCACATCCACATCTTCCAAAGCTGAATTTTTTTTAGAAAATGTCACGTATTTCTCACTTTCATCGTCTTTATCTCACCTCAGCAGTAGCTACAAGGTGGACGAGCCCTGGGTAACGTGAGCGGCTACGTGACGAAGAGAAAGGCAAAAAGAGATAGATTGGGGACGGGGGAGGCGGGGGTGAAGAGAAAGTGTCCTTTTAGTTTCCAGAGCGTGCTGTCAACATCTTCATAGCTGCAACAACATGAGGAAGACAAATCAAAGTCCTGGCAGCAGAAAGGGAAATAAAGAAACAAAGCAAGGCGGTAGTTTTTTTTTCCCTTTTCTTCCCCATGTCACTGATTAGAGGAAACATGAGAGGAGGTGGTGAACTCTGCAGGTTCTCCAAGGAAGGTTCTTCTAGGGACGGTAGTGAATCTCTCCCCTGTGACAAAGCTGTCGCACCGAGGAGTGAAATTTAACCTCTTGCTGGTGCACATTTTTTAAGCTTTCACTACAAATATGTGTCTGTGCGCACGATGCCACCTTCTTCGTCTGGTGTTTTGCGGCGTGCTTTGGGTGTGCTCGGCATATCCATTTGCTTTATGCCAAGAATAAAGAGAGAGACAGAGAGTCTGACAGAGCTGTGCTCGCCCTCAATCATCCTCTGAGAAATACGTGCGAGCAAATACAACGTCCGCCACCTCGGCGAGAGATTTGCACAACGGAGCCTGCCGAAGCGTCCTGCCTGACGCTCTCGTTAAAATTAACCGCGGCAAATCAAGATGGGAGCGCAGCTGACTGGACGCGTCCAGCGGGAGTCTTCCGAGATGTGACAAGCACTTAATTTAGCTGTCATCGGTAGCACCGTGCTAATGCTGAGATGTTTGAAAAAAGGCGGCGTCGATTCCTGCCGAGGATACGTGGGACGAGGCTTTTAGCACCGCCACGCCAACGTAGCTGTGGCTTTATTTGAGAAGATGGTGAAATAAGGAGGAGAAGGATATGGCCTTTAAGAGAGAGCTGCTAGGCCCCGGGTCGGCTAAGTGACAATGAATCCTACAGTGAGTCGATTTGCTGCTTTTGAGAGCCTGGAAACTTGTCTGGTCGAGTGCTCGCAGGGGAGACGCGGAGATGGAAGGATGGAGGGACAGAGCCTCACCTGTCGCTGTCCTCTATTTGTCTGAGCTTCCCTGGAGGCTTTTGAGCTGCTCGCTACAACAAAGGGGGACTTATGGGGGGGTGTGAGCAAAGGGAAAGCGCTCTGTGGCAATCCACAGACAGCAGAGGGAAAAATGGACAAGTTTACAGGTTTACAGGTAAACAAGGGGAAGAAACCGAGAGCAGAGGCAGGCTCTGTTTCAAAACGACAGATTATAGCTCAGATCTGAATAACATAAGAGCCTTGTTTTCGTTTTAGTACTCAAGCTTCTTTCAAGGCTTTTAATCCCACTACAGTTGCCTGCTAGTTTCTTCCTTGTCTTGAGGAAAGGCAAGGAAGATTTGAATGCCTCTGTGTACCTCTTTATTTAAAGTCAAAAATCACAGAAGACGTCCCTGAAAGTTCTGTAATCAGGCCAATATTTTTATCATTAAAGAAGATAGAAAGTTACTGATGCATCGCTACCTTCATGCCAATTATTAAATAATTAACTATTGTCTGCAGGTTCAATTTAACAGTTTTTAGGTCACCATAACACACTGAAACAATTTTTTTTTCTTAAACTAGAAATTTCTTAAACATTTTTGCCACTGATTACACGAAAACACTCTATTTGGGGACACAAAGCAATTTCCAGAGTGAAAATTAATGTGGATAGCAAAAACACTAAATGCACTGGCCCAACCTCTAATTTGACCTGTGTCTAGGAGTGCAGGATATTATCGGCATGGTCCGTCAAAAAAATTCAGCGACAGAAAAGCCGTTGTTTTTATATAACAAACCAGTGACCAAGATGCCTGCAGCATAAGACGTCATAAGAAACTGTTAATTATTGATGCACAACTGATGTGCTTTTCACTTACTGCTTGTGAAAACGTCGAGTTTAGTTTTGTGAAGATTTAAAAATTTGCACTGTTTGACTGTTGTCGTTGGCTTGGAGAGAGCCGATGAATTTGACATTAAGCATAATGCAAGTTGAAAGTGCTACATCATTTTCAGCCTCCTTTTTGGCATTTGCATTTGGTAAATTGATAACGCAATATTTTAATGCCACGGTAGAGAAAGACGAGGTAACAGTAACAAGGTAGAGGAAAAAATATTGGTATTGGTTATCGGCCAAATGAGTTTTAGTCTATTGGCATTTGGGATATTGACTAAAAATCCAAAATTGTGCCTCCCTATCTCTAACTGTAAAGTCAACATACGTTACAAAAACCACAGCAGATTAAATGTTTGTGGTTGTGCCAAAACTGCTACAGAACCTCACTGAAGGTTCAACGTTCTACTTTAGACTTCACAAATGTTTTTCGGCATTCTTGTTGTCTTGTTTTGTTCGCAGCTAATCTTCTCTGAAGGCTTTATGCTAACGTCCCATACTCCCATACAAATAAACAATCTGCATTTGAATATAAAAGTAAACCAACAGCATGAATTTCCATCCGAGAAGTAACTACCCACAGCAAAAACAAAACAAACAAAAAAATCACTTTAAATCCAGTATAACACAACTTTGACACTCTTTTCTTTGGTGATCTATTATTTATTATCTAGTCTCTTGTTTATTACAATCATTTTTGACCTACAGGTACATCGGCAAAATGTAACCAAATAACTGTTATGCTTTAATCGACCAACCATCATTTTGCTAATTTACCATCACTGAATCTCATAGACTAACACTACATACACTCACCGTCTGTTACAACATTTAATATCCCTTCAGTAAGTCCAGGATTAGGGAAACAGGCAATACAACTTCCACCAGGAAGAACCTGGAGTTGTGCAGATTAATTCAATGTGACGATTTAAACACATTCTAGGACAATCAAGCGAGTTCCCAGTAAGATTTATCTATGAAAACGAAAGGCAAAAGAAATATTCATCAGCAACACATCAAAACTTTACCGTCGAGTTCAAAGACGGCGCCGCACAGGCAAACAGACATCAGCTGTGCACGGCAAGATTTAACCTGACTTTCAAGTCCACAAAGGATGACACAATGTTGTTTGAGTATGGGCAGCAGATGACAGGAGTAATTTGCCACATCGCTGATTTGAAAAGGAGCCCTTGAAGATGACACAGAAAGACAACTGTATTGTCATCCTAAAGAGGATCTATGAAATCAATGGGACGAGATCAATGCTGTCTCTCCCTCTCTTTCACGGCACTTTACATAAAATATAATAACCGTCACAGAGGCCACCGTCCAGCTCACCGATTTTCTGCACGGCGTGTGCAGACGTCTACACAGCTCATTTTGCCCCAACGGTTCAGAGGTCACTAGCACAACTTCACACGCAAGGAAGGACGAAGGAGGAAGCAGAAAGTGAGAGGAGAAAAAAATAAAATAAAAATCCAGAGGCAAGTCAGAGCCGAAACTAAAGGCAGCGGGAGAAAAAGAGGGCTTGGGAGAGACTAGCGCAGTGTCTTCATTAGAGTAGAGAAGCTAGCCAAGCACTGTGGTAAGAGCTCCTCATCCTCTCAGTTAATTAGGATTTCTGCTGCTTCATTTTAGGGCGAGGGACAGGATGTTGGAGGCTTGATTGCTTTTTATTTCTCAGCCTAACGGCTCGGCTGCTGCTGCCGCCGCTTTATTAACAGAAGATCTTGCAGATTTACAGCTTTGCAGCAAACATCAATTTCAATAATTACAAGAAAACTGTTGGCAAGTACACAATAAAAACACACGCTCGCTTTCTCTTCCCCTCCCTCGATTCGGTCGCCATTCAAAAAAATATCCACAATTCCCACCCCCCACCCCTCTTTTGCACGATCTAATTTCCATAGATGTGCCCTTTTCAGGGCTGAATATAATAAACACACACTGATTTGCCTCAGTCGCACTTTAGCACTTCAGATATTTTACAACCGGTTCCCGGTCAGGAGGCGTGAGCAAATGGTGAATGCCACATTTACATTCAACATCCAAACATGAGTATTTCTGCTGTCACCAAACCAAACAGATGGGAGGAAAAAAAAGCTGGTTTTATGCACTACGCATTATGCTAGAGGTGTTAGTCAAACAGCCAGGCAAGAGGACCTGCCTGTATTTCGATTGATCGGTCACAATAGGATCCAATAATAAACATTTTTAAAAAATAGTATGACTTTTCCCTATTTATTAAATGCATCCAAACACTAAGCTCAAAATAAATGCATCAACCAAATGCATCTACGTTGGCTTGAGAGAATCAAATAGAGGTCAGAGACATCTGCCTATGGATAAACAATAGAAAATTAAATAATTTTAAGAGTAAACTTTTTTTCTCTTTTTTCTGTCCTTTATTTATTCTAAATATAAATACAAGAAACTATATAAATAAAACTACTAATGATTATTAATTAACTAAAATAGGAGCTGGAAAATTGGAAAAAAAATGACTTGTTTTCCTTGATTCAAACCTATTACCGCTACAAAAAAAAACGTAAATTTTTCTTTTATCTTTTACAGTACTTACAAATAAAAAGAAAACAAAAATTATTATTAAAAAGAAAATGTGCACAGGCCATCATCGGTGCATCTCATACTTTTTGCAAAAACGCCACGTCACCCGCTGGGTAAATAATCCTCATCACTAGCGGCAAGGTATTTGGGATTGCCCTTTATTGCAATGGTAATGTAAGGCTAATGCTGCATGCATGAGAACAAACCGATCCCAGACAATAGGTGCAAGAAATCACACTTTAAAGACAACAGTTAACGGCTTCAGCACAGAGAGCCACAGTTTTCATTTGAATAAAATCAATAATTGTGTTGCCTTGCAGTATATTGCCTTCCTGTCATCTCATCCTGCTTACTAATGTTTCTTTCATGAGCCAGCCCACTGCTGGTGACATTATAGCTACAGCGCTCGCACAAGTCCCAGATGGATCAGTGAAAATGGTTGGCGTAAAACACAATTAGTATGGTCCATATGGCTGCTAGTGGAGGAGGAGCAGGAGGGCTCCCTGGTGGTTTTGATTGAAGGCTGCCTCTCTGCTACCTTAAAGATCAAACTGCTGTCATCATAATTGGACCATTTGAATTCTGCCACTTGCCTTGCAAAAGAAACGCAGCCCCACTTCAGCAGATTACCACGAAGCAGGAGGATTCTTGGTGAAATAAATTCACCAACCTTGACTGATCGCTCAATCAATTGCTCTTTCATCAAGATTAATGGTTCATATTGGATAATGGAGGAAATTTAATGTGAGGGGAGCATTACTTCCTGATTTCAGCGTTCAGTCGTATCGATTGGTCCGCAGCCCTCGTTTTTGACCAATGGAATGTGCTGATGGGAGAGCGATGTGTTCGACCTATGTAAACCGAGCTCAGAGTAAACGATTTACTGTGCTTTAGGCGCGTCTCATTCACTGATGGCTCTGTATGCCCAGCCTGACAAGCATTTTCTTGCCTGAGAAACGCAGACACCTTTTAGTGAGTAGAAGCGAACAACAACAGCTTGAGGCAACAGATTTATTACAAATTGATCTATTAGATAGCACTGCTGTGCTTCACTGTTTTCTCTCTCCTCCTCCCTCTCTTTGTCTCTGACAACCTTTCCCTGATGATAGCTGGAGTGTATCAGAGAGGAAGTGCTACAGTGGCAAATCTAAACCCAATCCTCAGAACTCATTTTCTCTGCGCCGACTCCTGGCACCGAGGTGCAAAAGACAAGACGTCCATCTTTACGCCCAGTCGATCCGACGCAACAACCTCGCGCCCGACCTGAAGCCTCAGCACTCGATAGGGTCGTCTGAACTGCAAGGACGATCAAGGACGAGCTGCACAATATCACCAGGTCTTTTGCTCCTGCCTACATAAACCCTGAGCCCTCGCCGTCTTTCCTGACACCTCCACCAAAACGTCAGACTCAAAACAGAGCCTGGTGTGTACAGTCACAACATCAGTCCGACGCCTGGACTCGTCACAGTTCAACCAGCCCCCTTATCAAAGGATCTACGCAATATTTAGCATCCGGGAAACACAAACGCACAACAATGAGAGCTCTAACGGACACTTTAATTAATGACCGAGCCAAGCTGGTCAAAACAATAGACTGCTGCTATTGATAAACCACTCCATAAAATAATCAATTGAATCAACGATATTGTTTAGACTTGTTAATGAAGGTTAACTTTCATCACCACGACAGAAGTCAAATATTTCAAAGTGGGCCGGAAGGGTTACGCATTTTCTAGGCACAAAGAGTCATTTTATAGCACAATCAAGGAACTATGTGACCTTAAGTCGTTATGAAAATGCTATTTTGAAAATGCTATCATGATCTTGATAAATGAAAAGAAGTCCAACCCTGGTGGTTTAGATCAAAGCACATTCATGTGTTTAATTGGTCCAGTCAAAGTCTAGACCTAAATACTTGCAACTGGTGCAGCGAAATTGTGGTTCTTGTTAGCGAGTCAAAAATCTGGAGATTTTTTGTGTGCAGCAGCACACACAAAAATCTAGGATGAAAACAGGTCCAAATAGAAACAAAATATCACATGTTCCTGCTGAAAGCTTCAGGTTAAACTAACAGCAGGAGGTTATGTAGTCCACTCAGCCACATATATTTGCTGAAAAATAGTAACAATGAGTGCTGATAGAAAAGTACCCAGTCTATTGTGCTTCTTCCCTTTAATCACCTCCACCTTTTATCTGTGCTATACAGGAAGGGAGACCACAGAAAAGGGCTTTCGGCAGAGTAAGTGTGTATCTGTGTGTCCCCTGGAAAACTTCGACGTGTTGGAATATTCCAGGGATAGTGTACATGTCCATATAAACATCTTGAGGCGCGCAGCTGCAGGGTGTGTGCAGTGTAACACTGGTGTGCATTGTTTGCGTTTCTCCACCACGAGCACCATGCAGTGTCATTACATGAGGCAATCTCTTACCTAATCAGTACTGACACACACACACACACACACACACACACACACACACACACACACACACACACACACACACACACACACACACACACACACACACACACACGGCACAGTCCTCCTCCTCCTCCTCCTCTTCACAGACCCCCACCCCACAACTCTTCTCTCCTTCTCCTTCGGGGCCAGCCAGCTGATTTCATTTCATTTTTCTCTCTAACTGAGATGGCGAAAGGCTGGCTGTTAGTTTTGACTTACAATTTATGCTTTTTTTTTTCCACGTCAGTGACAAAGAGCTACTAATAGGATCCCTTGCACTGAAAAACGGGGTTGTGACCTGAATCTTATGCAGCCTTTTTAGCCTTTCAGCATTTGGGGGAAAAAAAAGAGAACAGAAAATACTGAACGTTTCACTCGCTCCCTGAAATCTGTCTGTAATAAACTGTTACCATTTTAGCTCAGATTTCCAAAGTGATTTGTTTAAGTGCAAATATATTGAGCGACATGATTGTTTACTTCTTCCTTTAAATCAGGAGTTCACATTAAGATCAAGCCTGTAAACAGTTTTGACACAACGGCAGTGGTCATTCAGCGAGGAGTACGGTCCTCGCTGATAGTCGATAGTCCAGTTAGGGACAAAACCTTTAATTTTTAATTAATCGTTTTTTGTTTTTTTTAATCCAGATAGACGATCAAGTATTACTACCGGCATTTTGATTGGTCTGGGCTCCAGAGGCGTTAAGAAAGCTATTTCTCTCTTTCAAACGCGAGGTAAGAATACATGTTTCTTGATAATTTTAAATAAATTGATTATAATCAGGTATTTTCTGATCATTTCTCACATATTATGGTGACCAATGATATTTATCTGAGCTGAGTGACTGTCCAACCCTTATATTACAGTGTTTTTCTATTTTACAGTGTTATTGTCTACCAAGATATTGTTTTTTTCTCCAAATCATTCCAGCAGATTATTTTCAATTCTTTCTCCCTTCTCCACAACATGTAAACAGAAATGGAGTAGTGTCAGTCTTTAGCAATTGTAGGATTTATTTTTATGTCTTTGGTAAAAAGCCATGAGCCACTTCTCCCTCCAGTTAGACTCTTGAGTCTGTTTTGGTCGTATGACCCAGAATTCCTTGCGTCATAGACCACTTCCTGCTTTAGGCGCGCTCTCCGGTCATTTATCCATTCAAGCCAGAGTTTGCTTTAATCAAACCAAGGCCTAGGTCTGATGGCAGGCCAGAGTGAGATTACGCATTCACACTCCCCCATACGAACCTGACCTTCTACACAAATGAACTAGAGTTTGATTAAAGTGGACTAAGCAGGGCTGGTGTGAAAGCAGCATGAAAGGAGGGAGACACCAAAGTTTGTAAGCTATCTAGGGGTGTCACCCTCTTCTTCATGTGTTTGTTTTGCTGTCGCGTCACATCTTGAACATCAGCCAAGCCTCTACTTCCAGTTCCCACACTCTCCATTCCACAACCACTGATGTGTGCAACTGGCATCAGAATGTAGCCAGTTTCAACATCCTAAATCCACCACAGAAAGCCGCGGCGACGGTAAAACGCGCTCTGCCTTATTAGTTATGGTGCCTGCGCGCATGCCAAGCCAACCAGGAGGATCCGGGCGGCATTTGCGAGATGAAGATGAAGCCGACTCGCGCAGAAAACAGATTTGATCACATCTAGTACATCAAACGCCACCGGCGGCATGCGGCAAGACAGTTCGCAATTGTTAACACGAGCGGCGCTTGCCGATACCATCTCCTTGGCACAATTGTTGGAGCTGCGGAGCTAGGCCCGAATCAAACAAAGATGAGAGAAGATGCGGCGTGCTTGGATCTCCTCTTATGAGAGGTGAAGGGAAGCTGTCACACAACACAAAACGCATCTAGTCTTTCCTTTCTCTGACATGCTGAGGGACTGAAGGGGGGGGGGAGAAAGAAAGGCGAGAAAGAGGCAGGGGAGGGGGCTGCTCGCCTCATTTCTGCCAGTGTGCCCTGTGCGTGTCAGTCCAATATCTTAAAACAACACATGCACGGCTTTGCTACAGCCAATTACCCTGCTCTTGGCACGGGAACTGAAAAACATCTTCGGAGAACAATAAAGAGAGCTTGGCTTGTTGTGCGTGCTGTCAGTAAGTGCTGACAGATTGTTATTTTTAATGAATATACAGCACTTGAATTGCCCATCAAGAGGTCTTTGAGCGAACATTGCTCCTTTGTTAAGGGCATTAATTTTCTGTGTAACCGCCAGATATCTCGCAATGAAACAGATACTCAGGACTACAAAGGAAAGTCTACTTGCCTCCCCCTTTTTTTGTCCGTTGTCTTGCATTTGCCACAAGTACGCCTAATCATTCGCGCTTGATTTCTTAGCAGGCGCTTGACAACATCTGGTTTGCCTGCTTACCCACATCTCTCAGCAACCAAACAATGTTGAATGAAACAACAAATCAGCTCTAATCACCTCCTCTTTCAAGCGACACGGTAGCCTCTACAGTTCAAGCTCACCTCGACATCATGCGCCATGACACAATGGTACAGGTCGAGGCAGTCGGGGAGAACAGGAGGATTTTAAGGTGAAACCGTTTCTCATAACAAAAGGCGAAAAAACAGCGAGCTGCCATTTGTGTGCAACATGGTAATAATGAACACCAGACCGTGTGCATTGACACGTCATCCAACAAAGAGGTGTCGGAGCACAGGGGAGAAGGGATTTTCCTCATGATTGTCTGGCCTTTGCCACATATTACTCACAGCCAGCAGCCATTACTCAAACACATACTAGTCATTAAAGGGAAATAGTAGGTTTATTACACTTCACTTATCATGACTCCGCTGCTACAGCAACCCCACCGGATTATCCTCCCATCGGCAGGGTGTGTCGTCGGATGTGCGATTTTGCAGACCACTCAAAAAAGCAACACGTACCACCTGACAGAACCACAAGCGCCACAGCAGAAGCAAAAGTTCTGCTTTGAGCCAGTCTAAATTATCCTCCACACAAACCCTGAGGAATTTCAGCTGAACAAGAACCACCCATTAAGGTGGTTTTCAGGCAGAGCAGTGGTGAAGCAGTAATCAGCGTACAGCCGGTAATGGTAGATCTCTGTACCTCAGCTCAGCAAGTCTATATTTTAAATGGTGAGTAAAGAAAACCTAAGTCACAGCCAGTGGAGGTTGCCAGGATGAAATACAAAACACCAGGAATCTGAAATATGATGATTATTGAGCTTAGCAATGGAAAGTGGCTCATTAAAGTCAAAAAGAGATAATAATGTGAAGCCAATCTCCTGTTTTACCCAAATATTAACTTGTCGTTTTACACCACTCGCATAGTCCAATCATTATCAGCTAGTAGTAGAAAGAATATAGTGGGATTGGTTGTTGATAATCACGAGCCATGTTACCAGAGTCATGGTAAACAGAGGGGTTAAAAAGAGGGATTCTCCCAGGGAAGTAAAAGCCTGGCGGGCCACCAGGCTTTACTTGTGCTCCCACCAGGCTTAGCATTACTTATTTATTCAAGTCTTTTTAAAATGTCTGCATTTTTTTAAGACTTTATAGTTGGTGTTCAGGTGTTACTCTTCCAAGTTTTCAATAACACATGATTATCAAGTGGTATTTTCAAATTTCCTGTCAACTGTAAACATTTTTAACTCAAAAACACGACGGGCTGCTAAATGGACTGAACTTATGCAGCGCTTTTCCAGTCATTTTGACCACTCAAAGCACTTTACACTGGAGTCACATTCACCCATTCACACACACATTCATACACCGATACGCAGGCCGGTAGGCAATTTGGGGTTAAGTGCCTTGCCAGGAGGCACATCGACACGTGGCAGGACAAAGCTGGAATCGAACCTACAACCGTCCGATTGCAAGACAACTACTCTGCCAGACAGCCACAGTCGCCCTGCTGAATGAATGACTGCACCCCACAACTGGGCCGAGCAAGTTTCTTTTGGGAAACCTTGAAAAAGTTATGGGTTCACAACTGCTCAGTTTTTTTCCCATATCGATCCAACAAGAACAACATAATCTATCAAACCCCAACTGTCATCATGATATCAGTGTGCAACATGGGAATCTAAAGGGACGCTTGGATCAGCCAATACATGATGGAATCGGATTTAAGCTGCAGTTTAGATTCTGTGTGTCACCACTCTCCATGTCCGCACCAGATGTATATTTTTGACAGGTTAGAACTCACAAAAATTGTGAGAACGCTGTGATTACGGAAAAAGAAATATTCTAATCGACACTGTCACTGCAAAACTCAGCAACACAACCGCAACCAGGCTTGTTCCAGACGTTGCGCGGCCCAAGCTGTTCTAACAGTTTAAAGTCATTTTAATTTAATCCCAGGAAAACCTGAATGTTCTCCATCTGTGTGGAGCATCAAGTGCATCAGTGCCCCCTGCTTCACCTGTTGTAGTGCACTTATAGTCCGCTGGCTGAACGAACGGTCCAACGCTTTTCTTTCTCCTGCTAACAAGAAATACAAACTCTGGAATATGTCTGGTCACAAGAAACGCATAGTTATTGTTGGGAAACTAAGATAATGGTTTTTTTTGAAAACCACAGCTAGTAATCTACAAGTCTGTTTGAATGTTTGCTCTGTCCAAGCGGAGTCAAATATAATAACCCGCTAATTAACAGCTGCTACAGATGGCATTATCATATCTGTAATAATTAATGTTACTTTATTTTTTCCTTCAAAGGGAATTGTTTTTGATTTTCTATTTTAAATCAAAAAAATCATCCTGGTTTAACCTTGCACAGGCCAAGCTGAGGATACAGATACTTGTATTCTTACTTTAACGTAACACCTTTGATCAGTTCATGTTGTTGGCACTTCCTTTTTTAATTTGACTTCTCGTTACAAAGTTTCTGTGCTACTAAACGCATATCTTTGACAGAAGCATGGAAATGTATTATTTTTACCACCTCAATTAAAAGAGCACTGGAACGAGTACAACACACAAACGTCATGAAAAGTCAAGCTTCAAGCAGACTAAAGCAATATAAAGATAAGATTAAAAACAAACATGACTTTTTGTCTGTTTGATGTGGTTTTTACCAGTTCATCAGTTACTGGACATGATTCAGCTGGAGTCAGCACAACTGCATCCCTTCAGATGATTATGTAACAACTGTGACACACCGAGCTACCAAACAACACCACATTACAAACCACATGTCTGTATGAAGTTTCATTTTCTGCACCGTGCCTCCTCTGTCCTGCGTGCCGTTACTCACAGATGTGAGCAGTTGCCAGGGATTATTTAGATGCTTGGAGAGGTGCAGCGGCACAGCACAAAACCTTTCCTCTCTGAGCTACTCAATAAGATGTTTGCTTAAGCCAAATGTTGTCAGGAAATATCTATGAAGGATTTCCCTGCATCCAGCCTAATGGTTACGAGTGAGAAAATGCAGATGCTGTCAATACTGAACTCTGTTTCTTTTGGGACACTGAAAGGAAAACAAATGTTTCTCTCTCCTTTGATCTGCTTGCATATTCATTAGCTGCAGTGAAATTCAGTTTATCAGGCAAAAAGGCTGGGAAAATACCAAAACACTGCCACAAGCAGCAGAACACACTTTATATTTTACAACAAAAATGTGCAGATTCTGTCAGAAGAGTTCATCTGAGATCTGTATTACCCAATGGAGTAAAAAAATATGTTTGTTTACTATTACTATTAAACTTGCATTACATCCCTCCTCCTTTAATTATGCAACTCTTTGTTAGCTAAAAATGCAAATCGTGCAAACGTAACTACTGGACAGTGCATCTTTAGTTTTGCAGTCATTGTTTTTAACAGTTTACAGAGTTCTTTCTGCATCATTTGTTGTCAAATTTCAGCCACACAGACATTTTGCAAGTTTCTCCTTTATGTTTCCACAACTCAGCAAAATTGTGCAGTCACCTCAGCTTCAGTATGGTCTAAAACCAGGCCATGTTGTCATCTCTAGTAACCACAAACTACGAGCAGCACAACAGCAATTAAGGCAAACACACAAAGCCTGCAAGTTAGCTTCGCAGGCTAACGTTTCCTGGAGCTAATGACAATAGCTCCTTGGGCTCCGTCTACTTCCTGGAGCAAAGGCGCTTCACTGAGCGAGTTTGAATTACGAGAGCACCTCTCGTCCTGCATGTGAACAGCACTACAGCATTATGTAAGCAAGCAGTAGACAAAACAATGTAACGCTGCGTGCTTTGCACGTCCTCCACGCGAACCGGCGTGAACGAGCCGTTTGTTTCCAGGCATTAGACGGCACCTCGCTGGCATTCCCCAATCAGTGCTAGTCACTAGCCGCTAACATTTGGTCCACCGTAACCAGCAACAGTGAGGGGCAAACAAGCAGCTACCAAACAAGGATGTGCGTTCACAGCACGGCGTTCCCACACTACTTCCTCACGCTTGTCATGTTATTATTATTATTTACTGCCGCATATCAAAGGTGAAAAGAAAGAAGCTGTTTGCAGCTCACGGCACTTACCTTAAAGAGCTTGCTCTACAACATCTGTGATTTGTTTGATGAGAGACTGCCACAACAAACAATAGCAGCAGCAGCAGCAGCAGGGGCAATTAGCCAACGTTAGTTAGCCAAGAGTCGCCACTACAACAGTAGTAGTACAACAGCTGCAGTGCCACCTGTGTGTCTTTTTCTTATGTAGCTGGAACTAAGCGAGCGGCTTTTGGAATAATGCTGTCATAAATGATGGACTATGAGAATACAGAGGGAGTAATCGTTGCCGGGATGCTCAGACTGGTGTGTATGAGAGGTACTCAGCATGACAGCATCCTTCTTCATCTTGGGGTGAAAGCAGTTAGAGGAGGAGAGAGGGGGGGGGGATTATCAAAGTTCAACCGGTGAAATACCGCCACCCACTGGTCAAAGCTGGGAACACCACGCTTATCGCTGACTTTTTCATCTTGAAGAAAACCAGCACTGTGACTCACATTAGAATAGAATAGAATAGAATAGAATAGAATAGAATAGAATAGAATAGAATAGAATAGAATAGAATAGAAGTCATGTACCGATGAGCAGAAGCTGGCAGCAGCTAGCAACATTTACTTTAGAAGCTTTTTGTGCTTGTAGGAGTGGTTTTATTCCACTGTACTTTTTACTTCTATTGGAGTAACATTAATGATTGCTTCTGTTACTTGAATACCATTTCTGGATGCTTGTTTCCTGCTCTAGAGTCCATATGACCTTCTGACTTGTCTAGTTTAGCTCTTTTCTGTACCAGCTGCCATTTACCTTCAGGAAAAGCTCATGTCAACATAAACAAAACAATCCTAAAAGAAAATTAAATTACCTTACCAAATTGCAAGGACAAAAAAAAAAAAACAACTTTAAAAGTAACCTACTTAACAATTGCATAAACAGGGGAAAATAAAAAGGCAGCTCTCAGCTGCAGACACGGTCTGTCCAAAAAGTGAGATTACTTCCAGAGTACAAAAGGCCTTTCAAGCCTGCGCAACAAATGAGGTTGTTTGGCTGCAGTCAGTGTATGGGGAACTGCTATTGACGATTTGCTTGAATCCTGGGAAGCAGGGACAATATTTCTTCTCTGCACAAAGAGGATGCAGTAATGCTCTCCCTCGTATCTTCACTGAGTGATGATCAAACTTGTTTGACTTTATCTAGTGAAACAAGACAATTTGTTTTTATGTTATGCCAAACACTGATGGAACTTACTGGTGTTTAAGTTTCATTTAAACACACACACACACACACACACACACACACACACACACACACACACACATATATATATATATATATATATAAGTACATATTGACAGGATCTTCGACAGTATGCAAAATCTTGTCAACACTTTGACATTCATATAATACTTACTGTAGGTTTTATGTGAAAACCAATTTGCAGTAAGTGTGTAATCGGCCATGAATGTTATTTTGTAATTAGTTTTAATTCACCTAAAGTTGCAGTGCATTGTCTTGATTATGTAAAATCTGATATATCAAATGTCATTCTGCTTTAGCTTTATCTGGAAGTATTTTTAGAGTAAATTCTCGGAGTTCTTCAGTAAAATAAAATAAAAAAAACTAAAAATGGACTTAGACGAGCAGTACACTGTAAATTAACGATTTCTGAGTAATTCAAATTTATAAACTTAATACCAAACGTCAGGACACGCCATTTCTTTTTAAAGGCAAAGCCCTGTCCGATTCACGTTTCATTTACGCTACAACTGCTACGTTCCGCAGTTTTCTGACGTCAGAACGTAGGTGAATGGTAGCTGCATTGCAACACTATGACCACACGATGGCACCAAAATCTTAAAGGTTGAAGTTAAAACTCCTTAGTGAAATTTATCACGCATCCTGGCTCATTGAAAAACTGTAGCATTACAGTTTGTTTAAATCCATAAACGTTGCCCTTTATTATTGTAAAAACAAAACAAAAAAAAACGTATGGACTACATGTTTTGTCTTGATAACATATTTAGGGCAAGGAAAAAAAATCTCCTTGATGGTTAAACAATGTAGACAGGTTCAGGAAGGCATCAAACAAATTAAATTGGCGTGGCACAAACCCAGCAGACTGGTGCCTCTAGTGAATAGAGACTCATCTATCTTGGCAGTCTTCAGTAGAAAGCTCACGCTGAGCCTTTGGATTCCTGCACCCAGGGGACGGACAGAAATGGAGTCTCACAGCCCTGAGCTCAAGTTTCAACCCCTCACAAACTTGTAGCACTGCGAGGAAATGGTTTATACATGAAAACGTTGGTTTCTGGACAAGTGCTCCCCTCGTGAATAATATTTTAATCATGATGCAGAATGTTTGTGCACAGGAGGAAAGGAATACAAACCAGACACTTTTGAAACTATATTATTTATTACATATTTCTGTAGGGGCTTACAGCAACACGAGACCTTGTCAGAGGCGGAACATTGGACACACAGAGCTCTTACCACTGGTTCAGGCAGATCCCCACTAGTTACCTTTGCTCAAATAATCAGAGGATCACAATAACTACAACTCACAGGAAGCTTAAAGAAATCACAATAATGAACACCAACAAGGACCAACACTATTCAGGAGCTAAAGCAGATTTTGCAGATGAGCTGAGCCACATGGCTGTACTGGGACATAGCACCGCTTTTTCACGCCGTAGACTTGGACCTTGGATAATAGAGGCGTCTTTTCCTTCTTCACTCCATACAGGGCAGGCAGATCTAGCGTGGCGAACATGTGTGGGGGATTATTTATGAGCATTGAACACACAGTGGCCCGAGGAAACTGACCCGGTTCAGATGGGGCGCCTGAAGTTCTTGCCGGCAAAACGGGCCTTGTCACCAAGCTCCTCCTCAATCCTGAGAGAAAGTTACCATTTCAGACTCAGAAATCGAGGAATTCATTTAGGAAATGTGGAAGCTTGAGGCAAAGTCTCACCTAAGGAGCTGGTTGTACTTGGCCAAACGCTCAGATCGGCAAGGAGCGCCAGTCTTGATCTGCAAGAAGTTCAGCAATACATTACCAAGGGTTCATACACTTCACACAGTAAAATTCAAGCATTTACAGCATGTTTCCCACTTTGAGATAAAAACAGTTTTAAAAATGACAGTTGGATAAAGTTCATTATTGTTAGTTCCTTGTGATCATATTCTACAGCAGGGACGAAGTAAACTAAAATATAGAAAAATCAGACATCTCAATTTTATGTTTTGAGATGTCACTAACAAAAGAATACCCCAAGTTTCAATAATGTTTAAAGTGTACAATACAAGAACTTTTATTTCGGTTATACTGATCAGCAAGTCATTCAGAATAAAAATTCAACACATTAAAACAATCCAAACAAATCATGTTAAAGTGAATTAACTTTCTGCTCAAAATAAATGCTTAAAGTTACTTTACAGATTTTATTTTCCAAGTGTTCTTGTCTAAAACGAGAACATTTAGTCCAATCTCAGTCCTAATACAGCTTTGCTACATGGATGAAAACATCTGGTTTGAACAGTACATAACATTTTCCAAATTAAAGTTTTAAATCAAACAATGCACTTCATCATAAACCCTGATTGGATCTGAAAATGAACAATGACAGTTTTGTTTGAATCGTCAGTGGTAAATCAATTACCTGTCCAGTGCAGAGGCCCACTACAAGGTCAGCGATGAAAGTGTCCTCGGTCTCTCCAGAGCGGTGGCTCACCATCACACCCCAGCCGTTGCTCTGGGCCAGCTTGCAGCTAAAACAAGGGGTGTGTTTCAATCTGCTCAAAGTGCATTTAATGCTTACAATTTAGTCAACAGAACCGCCGTGTTGTGGACACTCACGCCTGCAGGGACTCTGTGACAGAGCCGATCTGGTTGACCTTGAGCAGCAGGCAGTTGCAGGCTTTGTCAGCGACGCCCTTGGCGATACGTTTGGGGTTGGTGACAGTGAGGTCGTCTCCCACCACCTGGATGCTGGTGGTGGCTGTGAATTTGGTCCATGCCTCCCAGTCGTCCTGGTCAAAGGGGTCCTCGATGGAAACGACTGAGAAGACGGTGGATGTTTGGTATTTTGAGGCAAAGTAACTACTGTTGCCATTTTTATTCCCCAATAAAAGGAGCAGGTGTTAAAACTCACCTGGGTAATCCTTAACAAAGCTCTTGTAGAGGTCAGCCAGCTGGTCAGGGGTGATGTAGCGGCTGGGGTCATCTGGAGACTTGAAGTCCAGGTCATACTTGCCCCCCTTGTAGAATTCGGAGGCAGCCACATCCATGCCGATGACAATCTTGTCGGTGTAGCCGGCCTTGGCGATGGCGTTCTTCAGCAGCTCCAGAGCTACAGAGGAGCAAAACAATTCAGAATTTTAACCTAGAATTTGCCGCAGAAGCTCACTGCTGAATTCAAAAACTAGCAATGCAAGTCAAATTAATACTTTTATTTTTATATGCAAACTTAAATAGGATTGCAGCTAGACTATATTCTAGTAATCAATCTTGGGATTCGGTTAATAAAGTAACTTAAATTAATCAACCATTCAATTATTGATTCATCACGATTAATCTGATTAATCATTTCAGCCCTAGTATTAATTTCTACTCAGGATTATGCGACCTGCCATGTTTTTCACACCTTCTTTGTTTTCCAGGATGTTGGGGGCGAATCCGCCTTCATCTCCCACATTGGTGGCGTCCTTGCCATATTTCTCCTTGATGACGTTCTTCAGGTTGTGGTAGACCTCGGCACCGATGCGCATGGCGTCCTTGAAGTTGCTGGCGCCGACAGGCAAGATCATGAACTCCTGCATGGCCAGCTTGTTGCCTGCATGGGAGCCGCCGTTGATGACATTGAAAGCCTAAAGAGAAGCAGAAACGGATCAGCTTTCGAGTGCAATGACCTTTTGGATCGGACGATGTTTGGGGATGAATCCTCTCGGGACACTGACAGGCACAGGGAGGATGACATCGGGGTTGCCAGCCAGGTCAGCAATGTGACGGTAGAGCGGAACGCCCTTCTCTGCCGCACCAGCCTTGCACACAGCCAGGGAGACGCCCAAGATGGCATTAGCACCAAACTTAGCTGAGGGAAGGAAGAGAGCCATTTTAAAGTGATGTCAAAACTTTTAAAAGTCACAAAAGTTTAGTGACAAGACTTGTAAGCAGTGAGTATCTTACACTTGTTTTCTGTGCCATCCATGTCCAGCATCAGCTTGTCGATCTTCTCCTGCTCCACAACGCTCACATCCTGGATTCAGACACAAGAGGAAAAGTTCAACTGGAGCAATTCAAATTAAACTGGTTTGACTTGTTGATTAGGAGCACACACCAGTAGTAATGCCACCATCTGGGAACTTTACTGGGAATTTTATAACTAATGCATGTTATTTTTAGATACAAGAGGTGAAAGTTATTGTAACAAAGAATCATTTTACATGGGAAAACTGTAAAGTTAGTCCTCTGGTTAAAATATGTTCTGTTAAACAAATTAGCCAAACAATGAATGGTCCTACCTTGCTGACCAGTGCAGGTGCAATAGTTTTATTGATATGTTCAACAGCTTTAGAGACACCTGCAAGGGACAAGCAGACCATGACCGACAGACAGGAGAAGACCATGCAACGCAGGCCACACAGATGAACACAGAGCATCCGATTTATGTCAATGAATGAGTAAATTATTAACAGTATTATCCACTAATTCAGCAGTTTACTCCACCATTTACTTTGTTTTTTTTTTAATCTGTGAACATCTGTTAGTGCCTGACTGACATTAGTCTCCAGAAGCAAACTCATTCTCCATGCTGCTGTGCAGTGCAAAGAGAGTCATCCTTATTTTCCACTTTATTTACCTGGTTACATAATGCAGGTGCCAAGAACTCATTTATATATTTAACAGCTCTTTTGACTCCTAACAGGAGGAACAGAAATGGGGAAATTGAAAAGAAAATGTGATGAAGAAAGAGAGCAAGAGTTTATAGGAGTGTTGAAACAAGCTGAAAGGATGGAAGTGACCAGAGTTTAGAAAGAGAACAAACAGAGATAAGTTACCTTTGCCCATGTAGCGCGTTTTGTCATTGTCACGGAGCTCTAGAGCCTCATAGATGCCTGTGGAAGCACCGCTGGGAACTGCAGCCCTGAAGAGACCTTTAACAAGACATTTGATTTTACAAATGCTGCCTCATGGCTAAAGAAGGCATCATTTAAATGCAACTTCACCAAGTCAGCTTGCTTCCTAAATTATAATTCTGTGGTGCCCAATCTGAAACATCTGAGTCCTGTGGTCAACACCACAGTGAGTCAAAAGCACAAATATTTGTCTCCTCCAGTCTGAGGGGAATAAAACACGCAAGGAGGAAGTCGTGCCACAGATGGTGGTGATGTAATAAGAGAATTAAAAAAAATTAAAAAAAAAAAACACCAACTGAGCATGTGCAGAAAATCTGACAGGATATCGAGTCCTGTCTACACAAGCTCAAACCCACTTCAGCCAAAAGTGAATAAAAACCTGAAAGGGAAAAAAAAAAAAAAAGCTCTATTCGTTTTACTCAGTGGAGCAGCAGAGATTGTAGTCTGAGGGGATTTAGTGCTTAGGCCAAGGGGGCACAGTCGCTGTCGAGGCCCTAAGGTAATGCTTAACAAATCATCTGCAGCTAGAAATCGGCATGCAGCAGCAGGGAGCTGTAGGCTGCAACCAATCAGACCATAAATCAGGGGCTTTGCCTCTGCATCTGCCAAATCTGGGGCTAAACCAGTAAAAGTAAAAGCTGGCTGAATAAAATGCAGGCTGTTTACATACAGATCTACAAGTTGGTGGAAATGTCCAGGACATGAAATGGCACAATAATGATGGCCTGACTGGGTGCAGCAGACGCTCTCTAGGGTTTAGCTGCTGTCAAAACAGAGCTGCTAGACTTCAAAGGACGCCTTTATCAAAAAAAGTAAAAATAGACAAGTTTTACAGTTCACAGCACATGTCAGCTACCCTAAGCTGAAGAAAAGAATGCTGTATAGTAGCTCTGCTGTGTTTTTCAGGCCAGTCCACCTCTTCCATGTCAGTGGTCATTCAGGTTGCTTCATTATCATTCTCAGGACATTTCAGAGGGTTGAGCAACTTCCTTTGTTTCAACCCAAAGAACAGAAACGACCTCAAACCAATACAAAAAATAAATAAATAAATGGTGGGCAGGCCATTAGTTGATTAAATGGACAAATCAAAATCTCAGCCAAATGTGTCACAGGTTGAATAATTTACAGCTAAACTGAGCAAAGCAATTTAATTCAAAGATTTTAAACAGATTACTTTTCTGGGCCAAAACAAGTTTCCCATTTTATTTGATTTTTGACTTCCCAGTTCAACTTTAGAAGGTAGAATAAAATAAAAAAAGTTACCCTAATTTATGGAGAAAAACATAAGCTATTGAATTTTTATTTTACTAAAAAAAAAAAAAAACATGAAGAACAGCTTGTTGATGCATTTATAGATGTGTTTTCTTCATGCCAATCAGAGCCAATCAAAGAGAAAACATGAAACATAATTTCTGACAGGTTGTCCCAAATCTTATCCCAAATAAATTCAGAGTTTTGGTAAAAATGCTACATGGCGTTATGATCCAGAGCAGTTACAGTAACAGTAAGCTGCAGAGGCTGTGTGAAGTTACAGGAGCTATTTTCAAACATTCGGTTTACCTGATCTACTCTGCAGCTGTAGCAGCACCAGTCAACCAGCTGAACTGTCAACTTATGTGATACTTTCCAGGAAGACATCTTTGCAAGAATTACCAAAATATTTTCAGGTTTCAAGCCAAAACTGAATTTCAGGTTTTTCTAAACCTGGCTGGTAGCTAGTCGTTTCACTTCAGACAAAAGTCTGCAGCAGGTTCTTTGATGGAAGTGGTTTTGAATTCAATAAAAAGTGAAGGATTACTAGATTATTCCCATTTATGTTCTCAAACTTTATCAAATATCAACTTTGAGGTAAAAAACCCCAACATTTTAACTTCTATTTTTCAGTATTTTAATGTTTGGAGCAAGCCAACCCTTGTATTCTCATGTTTCTGGTTCAATCATAAATCTGATGCATAACCAATATTCGCCAATAGTAATGGACGACATTTTTTTGCTTCAAAACAAGAATCTGATGCGACTCTGGAAAAGATTATTGCTCTGTAGATAAAGGAGTTGGGCCATCACTGAAGCTGAGCAAGCCTAAAATAGAATCTCAACACAAAATATATTGCAGAAAGCACAGATATCCTCAACTCTTATGATTAATATATTAACTGGCATTAATAAATGACAGATCTGGCAATTAAGATTTTAATTGAGTCCATAACTAAAAACAATTAGGTTTAGATCAGGGCTCACCCTCTACATTGAGGATAAAAAGCTAAACCCCACACATCCTGAACATAAATCATTTAAACTTTTGCCTTCAGGTTGGTGGTACAGAGCAGCATTTGTAAAAACAAGCTACCAGATTTTCCTTCCCCACAACATTGCTGATGAATGTCAAAGTGTTCAAATCAATACATTTCAACATATTCAAATTTGTCTTTTGTGAAAATAGTTTGATATATTTGCAACAGTTTTTATTTCCTTTTTGTTGTATTCTAAACATCTGAGATGTTTATTCTGTTTTTTTGGTGGAAAAACAGAATAAATCTGTACCGATTCTGAAATACAGTCATTTAACTCTTGGTTATATTGGTCCACTTCTATTTCAGAGACTTGGACACTTTAATCTTGTCAAACATGGGCTGGATTATCGTGTGCTTGGTAAGAGCTCATTAAAAGAATACCATGTGTGATTTAAAGAAAATGTTAATGAGTGGGCATTTAGATCTACACACCCAAGAAATAAACTTCCAAATCACCTCTAAGATATTGAAATATGGAATAAAGCTGGATTAAAATTTTGCAGACATTTCCAGGTTTGGTAAATAGTAAAACCCCACATTTCTTACCATCAAGACTGAAATGTTAGAATGTAAATTAGCTTAGGAGGCAAACATCAGCAATATGTAGGGCTTATAGATGAGCCTTACAGTAAGACAGAATTACCTTTCTTGGTGTACAGGTCAACTTCCACAGTGGGATTGCCACGGGAGTCAAAAATCTCACGAGCATGGATCTTGAGGATAGACATTGTTCTTTATCTGTTTGGGAGCAAAAAGAAAGAAGCAAATACTCATTAGTTTAATGCAGCTCTGCAGGAGAGCAGACAGCCACACTGCAGTCTCACAGCAGAGTAAACAATGACTTGGCAAAAAGTAATCAGAATACGCTCCGGATCAATGTTCTTATGTCTTGAGCTGTACACACAGCCAGACTGATGCAGTCTGACCCAAACTGACGTTATGTTGAAGTCAGAGAGGTGTGGCTTCCTGCAGCAGAATAATCTCTGGAGGTTCATTCAGTTTATTTGACATGCTGGATTACACATTAAAAAAAAAATTCTTGCACAAGCGTCCTCTACTGCTAATAATTACACAACCATTTTACACTGCAGTATTTAAAAGTAAACGTAGCAGAGTGTGGGAGTGTGACCAGGCAGAAAGGAATTGGTTGGCCTCTTTTTATTGAAATGATATGGACTGCAGAGCTGAATGGTGCCCTAATCTCTGGCTGTTGCAGTAGCACAGGTCAGATAGGGTTTTCAGTCGGGATGTCTGGCCATGACGCCTGGAGCAGCTTATTGATTAGCACTCAGTCCATGCAAACCATTCCAAATGGAGACTGTGCAGCCAGATGAGAACCAATGGAAAGTGCTGGCCATAAAAGCCTGATTGGAAATTTGCAAACAGTACACACTCAAATACACAAATGGAAAGGCTGAAGTAACCTGGGGCTAAACTTCAATTATTTTAATTACTTTTAGCCAGCTACCATAAAATTAACCAAATTTGACCATTATGATTATGGTCAAATCTGATTATACTGTGGTCTGAATGTAGATTGAGTTGCATATCTATGCATGTGAAGGGACCCTGAATTTGAGCAAGCAAACTGCATTTAGGTACTGAAAACAGAGACTCATTCAATCAGGCAAAGACTGGAAAAAGACTTTTTTCTTGGTTTTTAAATGCATCTTAACCAGGAACACTGATCAAATAGCCGATTTATTTGCAATGTAGACACAGACTGGAACCCGTCTCTTCTGTTCTGACTGCTGGCGACGGTATGGTGCTGAACCGTCAGACTGACAGCAGTGCTTTCAGGACAGGGCAGAGGCTCAGCGCTCACTAGCTGAGGGTTGTCGCCAATAAAGTCTCCAACAACAAAAGGAAAGTTACTAGATTTAAATACCAGTTATTTTTAAGGGAAAAAAGATCTTGGTTCCACCCACTTTGGTTTATTCTTCCAAAATTTGTCAGATTTAGCTTTCACATAGGGTTAATTACACTTAAAAAAAAACATAATAAAACCAACTGTGGGATCATTTTAAAATTTAGATTTTCCGTTTGATTCAAACTACCCCAATTAAGAAATGAAGTCCATTTCACCAGGTTTATAATGAAGCCAATTAGGATTGGTTACAGTTAGCATAGGAAAACAAAACCTTTAATCAGCATCATCCAGGAAAATCCTCATCAGTCCATCTGCTGGGAAGCAGTGCTTCAAATTTAAATAAATACCACCTCCACTTTCCACAATTGACATGTGATATTGAAGTCATCCACGCCTTTTAACACTTAAAAAAAACAACTTCAATGAATAAGCAGGAGAGCCACCTGATGACAACTAAATGGCATCCATTGATAAATAATCAAAGACACCTGATACTTTCTCAAGAACTGAATGGTTGAACTAGTTTGATGAAAATTGTTACAGACCAAATAAAGTCCATTGCTGAACTGGATGAGTTAATAGTAATGATATAAACCATTTGATGGAAACTGACACAGGAGCCTGCACCGACTTGCTGCACAGTAATTTTCCTTTTCGTGTAGCAGACACGCCTCCGCCCCTGCTGCATTCAACTAGTAGTCCAACTAGTGTGACACCACCGAGTTCTCCAAACTCCAGCCTCTTAATAACGTTTTTTTTTTAACAAAATGGAGGCGCGCGTTCGCCTCAAGGTGGACCCGCAACTTGACACCTCCTGCTCCCCTCCACACACTGCGGCTCTAAATGGAGCGAGACAGCCATTCAGTTGACGGGCTGGTTTAAAAATAGACGATATGCTACAGGCTGCTGCGTCCTGAAGATACCAAACCCTCAGCAGTCGAGGAGGAACGCTGGGAAATCATCAGCTAACCGTTGAGGCGTCGGCTAACCCAAGGACAAGCGTCCAAGGATGCCTTCGACGACAAAACCCGAAATGTAGACTTTGAGAAGAGAATTAAGTGATGATATTAACATACGGCATGTACTAGCTGTGCGTAAGAGTTAATAAGTAGTAAGAGCTTGGTTAAAAGAAGAAAAAGAAGCAGCAAAACGCAGTTAAAGTTACCTTTCCGGCCTAACTGTGTGCAAGAACGGTGCTGCGTCTCTCTCGTGCGGGCAGGCAGAGAAGGCGCTCGTGACGCCGTGTGCCGGATGATAAGTGGACGGAATCAGGAATGACGCGACCTGATTGGCTGAGACTGAGTCACCACGCAGAGGCGCAGGAGTGAGGAAGCACGTTCACCGTCAGGCCTCTAAGGCAGGCCGTTATGAGATATAATCAAACCGCACTTTAACTGGTTGGTGAGTATATTGGTACTGAGAAAAGTTATGAGACCACAACGAAAAAGGAGCACAGAGTAATTATATTACATAGTATGACATTTATATTCAGTTACATTTATTTGTATTGTATCGATCCATAATACGCCGCCTAGAGGCACTTAACAAAAAAAGACATCCATTCAATCCTGTCAGAGAGATGTGTTAAAAGTCAAATACATTCCAGTTCATTATATCAAACAACTTAGTAAAGTGCAGTTTATTTTTTTAATTGGTGAAAAAGTTTTGTAAGGAAACCCAGCAAATTGCTTTGAGTTTAGCATTCCCTTCTCCTTGACAAGCCTGTAGCAACACTAGACATTAGATTAGATTGTATCATTCTGGTTCAACCCTTCATACTGAGCATGCACACAGCAACCGTGGAGAGAGAAAAAAACTCCCATTTAACAGGAAGAAAACTCCAGCAGAACCAGAACTCGACTCAGCGTGTACGGCGATCTGCGAAACACTGATCCAGGAGTACTTTCCATATTAACGGAAAAAAAAGAAGTTAATGGAAGTAGTTTCTCAATTAGTGGTTCATCTCGTAGAGGAACACATCATGAGCTTTGAGTCGGTTTTTAAAAGCTACAAGATGAAAGAGAGCAGGAGAAAAGACAGGGTTTAACACTGAAAGACAGGGCCATGTGTTGGATGGTTAACATGTGGCAAACGTGTTTGGCAGAACTCAGTGTGTTATATGATGCAATAGCTTGCCATACATTCCTACTTGACCGAGAAGAAGATGCGGATTTTCTTAATTGAAGCATCATAAGATCAACACAGACAAACACAGCGCAGGTTTGGCTTTTGAATTAAACAAAATGCCGCGGAATGTATGCCTTAACTAGTTTTAAGTCAGAATAAATTGAATGGTGGAGAATGCGGAAAGGAAGATGACGCAGAAACGAGTACGTGCAGAGGAGCAGGCAGGGATCTCCCGACTCGGTGTTTCGTTGTTGGTCACATGTTAGTTGTGGTCTCGTTTCCCGGCAGTGGCGCTCCCCGCTGCTCATTAAAAAAACATAAAATGAATGGAAATGCGGAAATGAATCACTTCACCCAGCGCGAGACGTGCACTAAAAGTAACACGTTTCTTTTTTCTTTTTTTTTTTTCCCTGTTGATTCAAAACATACTGACAACGGGTGAGCATAAAAATAAAGTTCTTAACCTTTTGATTCAATCACAGTTTTAAAAATAATTCAGCCCAAGCTTTGATTTATTTTTATTTTTTTCCTTTTTCACAAGCTGCACTGAATTAGTCAGAATGAATAGTTTGCGGGTTTTCCCCTCTACCCAGCTGCCGTCAAGTCTCTTGATGACACCGCGACTCTGCGGCTGCGCAGTCCGCAGCGTGCTGCAGGATCGACAGAGAGGGAATGACTCCTGCAGTGACCTTGAGACTGCAATGTTTTAAAGTCAGATGCGCCCCCTGGCGCTCACAAACTGTCACACACCAAACTGATTCCGCACGCAGAGTTCGATGCAGTATTCCCTCAAGAGTTATTGGTGGATTAATTCAGAAAATTAGAGCGTCTACAAAAGTCCAGATTAACACTTAGAATAAAGTGCACGATTTCAACCCGAAAAACAACTAAGTTGTCACAGAAAGCATGATAATCTGATCAGACGTGTTGAATAGAAAGAAACAGAGTCTCCAATCAGCTGGTTGCTGATTGCAGACGTAAACTCTAGAGACCCCTGGTGGATTATTGAAGACACGACAGATCCATATATATATATATATATATATATATATATATATATATATATATATATATATATATATATATACACACACACATACACACACTTTTTTTGTGCCGCTATTCTTTGCTCTTGGCCCTGGTAGATAAACTAAAAATGTGCAACAGATATAAGAATACACATTTAGTTCCCTTCTATAATATGAGAGGTGGCTATCACTTAATCCTCACACACGGAAAGAAAGATGAAAGTAATTTCCACACAGCTCTAAATACCTAAGCCCAAAAACATGTCCAATTTTGCAAAACAAAAGTGGAAAATTCCAGTTTGGAAAGTCTTGAGCCCGAGTTTAAAATTTAATGATACACCGGAGAAGACTGTGTACAGGACAGGTCGTCACAATCTGATGGATTAGAACAAGCTTAGCAAAGGAGAGCAGGCAAATATTACAAAGTCAATACGAGGTACGCTAGAATATGTGAGGATTTGGCTTTTTCCTGTGTGTTAATTTAGGTTACTGTGTTCTGTTGCCCGTCTGTGTATTTAAATCCACCTGCATTTCTTGTTTCCTTGGTGGGTCTATGTCTAACGCCATTGTGTTTTCTGTTGCTACGAGTCTGAGCTCCTCGCCTTCTGCTCACCTGTGCTGCCTGGATTTTGTCAATAAACCACCATTTTCTCTACTACCTGGGTCCACTGCGTCTACCTTACCACTCTACAACTGCAAAGCATGACAGTAAACTCCTACCTCATCCATAAATAAGAATTTAGTTGATATGCACAGAACAAATGTCAAATTGAATGTGGAAAAAGTTTTGAAATTATTAGTCCTGGTGTCATTTTTTTTTTCAACAGAAAAAAGCTGGTACTTTTAAGAGACACTATGTGTCACTCTAGGTTTATGTCTAACAACATTCTCTGTGGGGTTTTTGCTTGTGTGAATGTAAGTGCCATCAGTCACCACTAAGGGAGGCTGCAGCCTAGAAAGTCTCTTGTCTTGTGCAACAACATCTCTGGACTCGCAGCAAAATAGTCGCAAAGCATGCCTCTCACAGCTGGGCCTTCGCGACCCAGACAACCCCATGCCACTGCCCCAGCAACACCACCGCTCACACAGACACACACACAGAACGTCTCAAGGCACTTTGTTGCAGTGCACCTGCACTAGTCTGTCAGCACGACCACACAGCCCAGCCTGATGTACTTACACTGATCATCACAAACAAGCACACCCAAATAGAGTAACTAAAGCACCTCCCATGTGTACCTTGACAAACTCAATAATTATTACTGCACAGCAGCACAAGCCAAACAACTTGAATCACAAAGCCAACATGAAGAGCAAACAAATGTGAACTTTCATAGTGAATAATGCTAATGTAGGAACATGCATTAAGGCAACAGCCTGAAAGCTGTAGGTTTTACACTAAACTCAAGCAAAATCAAGCCTTTTATGGAAATTCAAGTCTGCGGCCATCATGCAGACGTAGCAGCAGTTGCGCTGGAACTTGCCAGTAAGCTAACCACAAACTGAAGATTGACCAGTTTATGCATAATTTGCATAATTCATCAATGCTTTCAAAATCAGTTGCAAAGTTAAGGCATCGACATTAATTCTGACCAGCAGAAGTAGATTGTCGTTCATTTTTATGCTTTTTTTTGTGTGTTTGCTGCTCGAGGGTCTCTTCAGAAACGCCTGACGAGTTTTCTCATAATCTTTAGAGGACGTTTTTACACCTTGGATGTAGACAGCGCTAACAAACAGACTTTGCCAAGTCTTTCTAAATTTATACTCAATGGATTCATGGTTTTTATTAAGGCTGATTGATATTAACTTTGAGTGAGCTGAGAGGACACGAGATATGTTAACAAATGTGACATGGCATTAATCTACGCTGCACATATCGATCATTTGGTTGCAGCATTGATCCTTCACAAAAAGAAGTGTTTGCCAAACCCCCCGGGGAGGTTTGCTGCAGTCAGCTGTGGTCACAGTTTCTGTCTCAGAAGGGAACTTGTGACATTTGGGTGTAAAATGGAAGTGTGAAAAGTGCTTGAGTGCGAAAAAGTGGTAAAATATAAACGTTGCTTATTCAGAACCTTGTCTAGTCTTAGATGCAGAAGCAGACAAATTTCTACGAAACCACTACACCAAAAGCAACTCTTAAACTAATTACTTTTGCATTGCAGAAAGAGTAGACGTCTTTCAGATAGACAAACTTCTTATTGGTTGGTTAATAAATGAAACACAAAAGAGGATGCTTGCTTGCAAGTGGCACATTTCTTGATCTTTCCACTTTTATAAAAACAACCTACCAAGATGTATCGGCCTTCAATACCTTAAAGGCACAATACCTTAATGTGCCTTTGAGGTATTGAAGTCCTTAAAGGCTCTTGTGACTCAAGTATTGAGAAGCTTACGCTTTTATATAGAATAAATAATTGCATTAATGGGATTCTTCAGCGGAACGCTTCATAAAGCATCGGCTTCCTTGCGGCATAAACAACAAAAGACATGTTTTTGCAGAGAAGAGGAGCTGAATTGCAGACAGGCTGGCTGCACCGGGCAACTTTCAGGTGTGGACGTGTTGCTTTGAGAGCAGGGCGTTGCTGGGAAAGAGCAATGGATCTTCACCCTCAGTGGACATCTTTTAGACATGGTAAACAAACCCGAACTCCTCAACCCATCAGCTCCTTTCCTCGATCCAGGTTGCCGGATCGAGGAATTGCCGGATTGCATTTTGTGCAAACAACGTGACTCTGGTCCCCCAACGACCAGGTGATGTATTTGACACAGTGGCGTTACATACAGCTTCCCTGCTTCGCTTGGATGATTTTTGCTGTAATTTCTGGAAGGAATATTTAAACTGAAGCAATATAAAAGCCATTTTTTTAAAAAAGTGCTGGTGTTTATTTTCCCTGTAAACAACTTCAATGTACTTTCAGTTTTTATGTGACCACACGACACAAGTAGTGCATGACTAAAGGGTGAAGGAGAAGTATTCATGGCTTCCAAATTCTTTTAGAAATGAAAATCACTCAGCTTGAATCATTTTGAGTTCGTCTATACCAGCTTTGCTCATCTGGAGAGAAATATTTGCCTACTTTTTTTTTTACAAATAGAACAGCGGAGTGACTTTGGAGAAGACTTTTGAAGTCGTGTCTTACGATGAATGGTATATTACTGCTGCGTTTGTCTCTATGAAGGAAACTACGAGTAAATGTAACATTTTTTTGTCACCATTGCATTTTATACTCATGGCTAAATAAATCAAAGGTTACGCGTAGTACAAAGCAGTAAATGCTGGCTGTGGTTATAAATCTGTATTTCATTGGTTGCAGTTTCTTTGTAAAGTTGTAAGTTTTCAGTCATGCGGTGCAAATATTCGTTCACAGCCTGACATTCCTGATCAAAGTTACACCGTTAAGCCTGGATGCTGTTTGTCTAAAGCCCAGGAAAGATGACACAGATTACCTTTAGAGCCATCGCGTCAGACCTTTACATTTCATCGGACTGATATGTTGACTATTGAATGTTTATCCTGAAAGAAATAAAGTAATTCTGGCAAATCTGCATCCTAAGCAGGAAAGAAAATATTTTATGATATGGGTGTACAAAAAGAGGACAAGGCCAGATGTGTTCAATCGTTGTGGAAAACTGCAGTGTGGACGTCTAATGATGCTGATCTTGGAAAAACAACAGAAAAAGGTGACATCAGAACAGGAACTGGTTGAGAATGAAATGGTTGGGTAGTTTTCAGGACAATTTCTTTAAAACCTGCAGGACCGGTCGCTCACTGTAACTTATGTTTTGGTAAGAAGCTCGTTCTCCATTTCAGGAGATCTTTTTCATTGCTTCAGATAAATAAAGCCGCCTGACAAGAGAACTAAGCTTGTATTTTTTTGTGTGTGTGCATCTCTTCTTCTTTGCTGAAACATGTTGGCTTTAAATGATCAGTCTGGTCCTGGCTTTTTACTGTGATCCTGTTAATGTCCTCAAGATGTTGAAAACCATCATTGTGGTCATGGTGGGGATGAACCTGGTAATTTACTGGGGAAGATGACAGCCAGGGTTCTTGTTTAGTTAGACACTGAGGGGCATCATGTCTGTGGCGTCTTAATGATCTCACTCTTTGTGCGTAGGACAGTCTTCCGTGTCTCCTTTGCCCACAATAATCTGGAGTACTGCTTCCTTTATCCTGGCTAATATACTTTAGTTTTTAGTTGTTTTTAATGCAATTTTAAAGCGGCTAATTAATTTTAAAGCTGTTAATGAACTACAGATAGCACTTCAGAAAGGAACATTTTTAATCCAATTTGTTTATTGGATGATTTAACATACATATATTTTTTAAGTTTTTGCATCTTGCTTACTGTTGAGGAATTTGCACCACAGCATTAGTCTAAGCTTTTGTACTGACATCAGGCAACTTTAAAGAAAAGGGGAGTGGGGGGGGGGAAGCAAGACTCCTTCAACAATGGATTTGTTTCTTGCTTGTTTGCATCATTTTGTGTCTAAAGGCAATAATTTATGTCGGATTGCAGCTATTCAACAACAGTTCCACAAATCATTGAACAAAGTTTGTTTTCTAGACCATGAAAACATTTAAAACATTAATAAACCAATCGAGTTCTTTGCAGAGACAGACTTTTTTGTTGTTGTGAGACGACATTTACAGTGATGGGAAAATGTGTCGATAACTCCGTGTAGAAGGAAGAGGTTGTAAAAGCAACTGGAGCAGCAATAACATAAAGTAATCATTATTATATTTATTATAAATAAATATATTTTATTATATTTTGTGTTATACTTACTTGCTTATATATTATATATATATATATATATATATATATATATATATATATATATATATATATATATATATATATATATATATATATTGCACCATGTGTTTTTCTGCTCAGTTAGGTTGCCATTTGTTCAGTGTTTTTACTTCATTAGTAGTTGAATTTTTTTTGTGTGTGCATCACACAAAATGCAAAAAAAAAAAACTATATATATATATATATATATATATATATATATATATATATATATATATATATATATATATAAACTTACTTGCAAAACAAGCCGATATCTTCAACGTCCAATCATGCCTGCCAGTTGCGTTACTGTTTTCGGTTGCAAACATGGTGCAGGTCATTAAGACACGATAACATCTTTGTCTTATCTCTCCAAAGAAGACTTTTGCAGAAGTCTTGAGGTTTTTTTCTTTTTTTTTTTTTTTTGAGAGGTTTGGCTTGCTTTTGCAAATCTGTCCAAGAAGACACACATGTGACAATAAGCGTGACCTTTTATCAGATATATAGAGATTGTTTTGTTTGATTTTGCCATTTCTGTGAAGGTTGCACGGTCTCAGATTGAAGTGAAGATTAGTAATTGCTTAAAAGGTTTGCCAGTTTGGAAATGGCCTTTTAGTCCCTCTTAGTTTGCTGAGCAGGCAGCAAGAATTGCTCCTTGAAGGTCATGGCTCATCTCCTCGCGTCTTGACATTGTGTAAACTCACATTTAATCAGCGGCTTCGGGCTGCTACTTTCTCATTTAAACTTTGTAGACGGAGCAGATAAAGGTTTTCCCAACACTCACCGAGAATCATAGAAACATACTTTCGCCATGACAGCACCTATAACCATAACGACAGAGTCAAGAAAAATGGAAAACATAATATGGGCGAAGTGAAGACTACCCTTGTTCTTCCTCACTTCACTGAGGCAGACTCTGAGCTGACACAAAGCAAACTCCAGGTATCTTACCCTGCAGTGGATTAGGTTTCTTATTTATCTAGTCTGTGTGACAAAAGCTTTACTGTTCCTCCAGTTAATTGCACTCATTCATTCAAGTGCATCAGCTGTGCCAGGGTGGCTTTAGGTAACAATCCTGTATGACAGAGCTCATGGAAAGAAGAATAGACCAGGGAGCATATTATTATTTAATGTTGTCTTTGTATCACCAGACTAAGAAAAAGTATGTTTTTTTTTTCTCTGGTGATCTTCAAGAAGTTAAGTTGTACCATCAGAAGTTCATATTTCAGGTTCCCACTACGTCATTCGGTAGATTTACTTGCTAATAAAACCCACTAAAGCAGCATGAAACATCAATAATGCCCTGCAGTGTGGGAGCTTTGTTTGGCTCATAGTTTTTGTTCAATGTACAAGTTTCCTTTGGAAAAAGCCATTACCAGGTATCTTGTAGTGCTGAAAGCAAATATAGTGGACCAAAGGCATCACTGTTAAAAATTCTCGCACCCACTTCCAGCTTCAAATTAGAATTCATTCGGGATGTTTTCATGTGTTGATCTTATGCTTTTTGAGTATCTTCTCAATATTGTGTCAATTTTTTGTGTTAAAGTGAACCAAGTGCATTTTTAGATACACTTTCCAGGTTGGCATAAAGATATCAAACGAAACTCTGTATCTAAACCTTCAAACGATTCAAAAACTGGCAGCAACACCAGAGGGTGAATACTCTTAAACAGCGGTGGGAACAAAAGCTGTCCAACAGGTAGTTTGTAGTTATAAACTGACAAGGAGTTCCTGAAACTCTAACGGGAGCGGTGTTAATAGAAAAGGAGACAAGGCAGGTGAGACTAACCGAGCTGTAAACGTTGTGCAAAGAACAATAAAACTGATGCCTCAAGGGAAACTAACTAAACAAACACACAGTGATTGAAAAGGTGTCGGTCGGACACTCAGAGTAAAGAAACAGATATAAACTGGACTCTCCAACTCTCTGAGACTAAAGAACCGTCGTTTGGATATTCTGAGTCAGACATGGGCCTGAAAACCAAACATCATTTGGACACGCACGTTGACATCTAGGTAGCCGTACACCAGGAGGTAGAAGTCACAGCCTAAAGAGAGAAGAATACGTGCCAAGAGCTTTTGAGGAGGTTTGATCTATAGAACCTGACACTGAAAAGGAGTCGCCTGCCAGAGATGTTGAGCAAAGGCCACCGGCCGAACCCGAGTGCAAGAGAGGACTATGGACCAAACTGGGAAGGAAATGTTGGCTGAAGAAAATGCAGTGAATCACATGAGATTAATTACGGGGGTTTATTTAACTTTTATTTCACCAGGAAAATTCCATTGAGATTAAACATCTCTTATGCAAGAGAACGGAGTAAACTAAGATACTGGGAAAAACAGAGAGGAGGAATGATACATATGTGCAACAATCGAAATAAGGAACAAAACAACCGAGTGTTATTGTTGAACCTGCAGCATTTGGAAAGCGTTTGTCAAGTACACGTTCACCTTTTGGTTAGTCTCCAAGTTATAAAAAAAAGGGGGGATGAGGAGTACTGTGAATGAATGAAAAAGATATAGTTGAGCAATCCAATAAAGCTGCTGATTCATTTTCCCTGTTACAACATCCAAGGGCACACACACATTCACACACTGGAGAAGGAAATCTGGTTGACAGCAGGTCGGACATCTGAAGTTAGACATGTTGCAACTGGCGCTCAAAGTGATGCTCTGTATAATTTAGTGTCACTTAATCAGATCACCTGATAATGGAATGGCTTTATCAACCTGGATCTGTCCCCTCTTTTTTTTCTGAGAATGTCTTAGGTCTGCACCAACACAGTGACATTGACATGACTCTGCTTGTTCAGCTTCCTTTGAAGTCTGACACAAATCGGGCATATTCTGTTCATCTGAGCACCTTTTCACAGCTACTGGAGAGGATACAAAAGAGACTCTTCCATGAGAGAAAGAGTAAAAAATGTAAAGATATGTTCATCCAATATGTGATTCTTTTAAAAACAAACAAACAACAACAATTAAAGAGATCAGATTTGTTATCTGTACAAATTGTAAACGTTCTGACAAGAACAGCCAGTTCATTTTCTTCCCCATAACAATTCAATTCAAGCCTGAACTAAATTAGGAACATATTTCAGAGTCGGATTGCTGCCTTTTCCAGTCACTTTCGCATTGCTGAGAAGCGCCCTGGGCGGTTTCAGCAGAGAGAAACACCTCCCCTCCCCACATGTGGGTTAAATGCAGAGAGCAGCCCTCTGCGGGGTGTCAGTGTCCTGCGTGACGGTTCCAGGGCGCAGCGATGGAGATCCTCTCCGCGTTTGTCTCCGCCGCTCTTGTGTGCCTGGTTAATGCCGGAGCCCACACTGATATACACTGGACGTACAAAGGTGGGCTTCCTTTCCGCTTTTTGGAAAAATAACTGGTAAAGTCTTGTTTTGCATGACTGAAACTGACCGCGTCCCGGTGCGTAAAACGCGCGTAAAGTAGCGCCGCGCTTGCTAGACTTGAATAGGTTAAAAAAAAACTTTTGTTGATTTTTTACATTTAATTTTATTTATTTGTGTATTTTTCTGTAACTCGAGTGGGTTTATCACTTTTTTTTTTTTTTTTTTTTTTTTTAATTTTTACGTGAATCCTGGGTGTTGAATTGCTGTTTCCTTGCCATGCGCGCAACATCTGCCAAGTACATTTTGGGAAAACCACGGCGGCATTTGGGGCTTGTTATGACACATCCATCGGAAAAAATTATACTGGTAGTTGGATAGAGCAGCTGCTGTTAACATTTGTGCGGTGAATAACCAACAATATCCAATGTCCGCACCGGCAACATCCAGTTGAACAAGTTCTGTGCGCTCTTTGTGTGTGTGTGTGTGTGTGTGTGTGTGTGTGTGTGTGTGTGTGCGTGCGTGCGTGCGTGCGTGTGTTTTAAATCCTTCTACAAACAGTCATAACATAAACATAATGATCGATGCGAATATTAGGAGACGTGGTATTCCAGTGGTGTGCACCTTTTATTGTTAATAATAATCATCATCAATCATCATCATCATCATCATCATCATCATAATAATCAAGATGATTATTATTATTATTACTTCTGATGGTGGATAAACGTCTGCCTGTCTTCAACACAGAGGGAGCCTTGGACCAGATGCACTGGGCAACCAAATACCCAGCATGTGGAGGCAAGAAGCAGTCGCCGATTGACATCCAGCGGCGCAACGTCAAGTTCAACCAGAACATGCTGCAGCTGGAGCTGAGCGGGTATGGCCCTCAGAAGGGAAACTTCCGCATGACCAACAACGGGCACACAGGTAAGAGTGACAAAGAGTAGGAATGACTGACCATTAAGCTGAAGGTTTTGGCTCATTATTGTCCCTGATAGTTAGCCATGTGATCCATATAAAAAAATAATAATAATAATTCAACACTACTTAATTTCTTTTGAAATTTCTTTGACATAGAAATATGAATAGATTACAAATGATTCCAGCAGAAATTATATCTGGCTGCACAGTGGCGCAGTTGGCAGCACTGTTGCCTTGCAGCAAGAAGGTCCTGGGTTCAATTCCCGGACCGGAGTCTTGCATGTTCTCCCTGTGCATGTGTGGATTCTCTCTGGGTACTCCCACTTCCTCCCACAGTCCAAAAACATGAATGTTAGGTAAATTGGTCTTTCCAAATTCTCTCTAGGTGTGAGCGTGTGTGTGCATGGTTGTTTGTTTCTGTGTTGCTCTGCAACAGACTGGCGATCTGTACAGGGTGTACCCCGCCTCTCGCCCGGAGCGCAGCTCCTGACCCCACTAGGGACAAGGGTGAATATATATATATATATATATATATATATATATATATATATATATATATATATATATATATATATATATATATATATATATATCAGATACAGTACAAAGTCTGTCTTCTCATCTGTTTCATGCCATCTGGTTGTAAACGTCTGAAACTCAACAGCTGCACTGTAAAGTATTCATGATCCAGTGATGAAATCTTTATGCTGGCCTCAGTTCAAATCGACCTGCCTTCCTCCATGAAGATCACCAAGGGTCTCCCGGGACAGTTCACAGCTGTCCAGATGCACTTGCACTGGGGCGGCCTGGACCTGGAGGAGAGCGGGGCGGAGCACACCATAGACGGCAGCCGCTACATGGCGGAGGTGGGTGAGACAGTAAAACAGAGCCCAAAAAAAAAAAATCCGTACAGGATTGTTTTGTTTTTTTCAGCTCCAAGCTAATGTGTTCTTTGTTTCCTGCAGCTCCACGTTGTTCACTATAATTCAGAGAAGTACAACAGCTTTTCTGAGGCCAAAGACAAGTCGGACGGCCTGGCAGTGCTCGCCTTTGTCTATGACGTACGTGAGCCACAAACACTTCTTCCTCTGCTTGTCTGCTCAGTTCGGCACCTTATTCACCTCAGGAAAAAAAATTGAGAAGAAAAATGAGCCTTTGTTCTGTTGCAGGAAGTTTCAAAGACGTCTTTGTGCTAAAAATATGTATAAATAGTAATCTGGTGGTCTTTGAAGTTGATTGTTTTTGCCATAATGTATTGAAGGCTTCATTGAGTATTTGGCGGAGGAAAGAGAGTTGAAAGAGAGTTTTATCCAGCAGTCTGCGACAAGTCTGACCTCTGAGACACTTCCTCCCCTGTCCTATGAGGTCGTTGCTGTGGCAACGACCTCAGCCGACATCCAACTTTGACAGCAGCACAGAGCAGTCTGTCTGTCTCTGTTGGACCTTTTGAATTTGAAAGGAGAAATGCTGCTTTGGGGGGTAGAATTTAATTTTAATTTGGCAGAACATCCCTCCATCAAATGCTGTTCGAGGTTTTATGGTGAAAGGTCAAAGCGGTAAAGATCTTCCCAGGTGGAGATAAACCTTAGCTTGTCTTGATTTAGTACTAACTCGGATCGGTTGGAGACGAAAGCCAACATCTGAAGTCTAAAACATCACAAAGGTATATTCTGCTCGCTCAATTTTACGAACATTTAAGCTGTTGCCACATTTGCAACAGCCTAAATGTGGCAACAACTTAAATGTGGCTTTGACAGAAATATTTTCTTTCAGAGAATCTAAGAGAGAAGTTAATTTCTTAGCATGTTTCATACAGTAAAGGCCTTGAATGACATGTTTTATAGTCTCGCCAGGGAGGATTTTTAAGCACCCAGAAGTAAAGTCATTACAGTGCGAGACTCTACAAACCAAAACTACGGGAGTGACAAAATGATTTCCCTTTGACACAAGTAAAGCAAGCCAAGACTTTCTGCTTCATTTCCAGTACGGTCATTTTGAGAACACCTATTACAGCGACTTCATATCCAACCTGGAGAAAATCAAGTATGCGGGTGAGTTCTCCCCGCACGCACGGGTCTCCTCTTCGCACCTCGACCTCCTCAGAGCCCCTTTGACTCGACGTTGCGTCCCTTGTCAGGTCAGAGCATGAACATATCCAGCATCGACGTGCGCTCCATGCTCCCCGAGAACCTCAGCCACTTCTTCAGGTACGAGGGCTCCCTCACCACGCCGCCCTGCTACGAGAGCATCATCTGGACCGTGTTCGACACGCCCATCACTCTGTCACACAACCAGGTATGACGGGGGAAAAGCACGTGGAGGAAGCAAGCCCAGACTAGAAGTGGTCTTACTGGTTTCATTTGTCTTACCCTCTTTGTGCTGCACCCAGATCAGGAAGCTGGAGGGCACTCTGATGGACTTGGATAACAAGACCCTGTGGAACGATTACCGCATCGCTCAGCCGCTCAACGACCGCGTTGTGGAGTCTTCCTTCCTGCCACGCCTTGGGAAAGGAAGTGCGTGATGACCCGTCAATCGCTGGTTCCTCAGAAACCCAGGCGAATCTGCAGAGCTATTTTGTTGTTCTTTTTTTCATTTCGGTCATCTTTGTTTTGCTTTTTGTTTTTGCCTCCGCAGCGTTTTGTCAGCAAGATGAAATCGAATCTAAGCTCCTGAAGATCGAGGGTCTGATAACTTCTCTTGGAAAGAATATGTATTCAGGTGCTTGAAACTGTTGGATCTGAGCGCAGTGAGTGGAAAATCTCCTTTGGACCTTTGTAACCGCTTTTATTTATTCCTCTCTAGGAATGGGAGAACGCTTCAGCTCAAGGCCTTCCAAATATGGTACAGTTTTTTGCATGTCACCCAATATTGCATTTTTTTTTTCAACAAAAAAACATACTCTCACAATAAACACACAGCTGAATACCAGGGCACTGACTTTAAAGCCAATGTATAACATGCAAATATTTCAAATAACACACACACACAAACACCGACCAGTTCTGCTTCATGTGTGTTTGGGTTGAGGCTCAAGATTCAATCTGATTATCTGGCTAGAAAAAAAACAAAACATTTTGATGGATTGCGGAGCTATTGGGTTGAACCGAGCTCAATGTTGACCAGTCACTGTTAGGAACGCCTGACGAGTGCCAGATTGGGCCTGCTGATTGATTATATGCCTTAATTAGTATCTGTAATAAATGAAGAAAGGTGGCGAGTTTCAGTCTGTCTCGTGATCAGCTTTAGCAGAAGTAATATGATGAAGTAGTTCCCACAAAACACATCCTTTTTCATGACTTCAAAACCATCTTAATCGGCTGCATCAAAGAAGATATGTACGTTACTTTTTAAAGGCAGACTTCATCTTGAGTGTAACATTTCATGGCCAAACAAACAGAAAACTCGACTCTTTGTGCTGAAGAGAATCCAAATGCCCATTAGCTTTGAAACCAGACCACGCTTTGAAGATGTTTCTCGTTGTGTTTCTTCTCCAGAGTACGGGGAGCTCTTTCCTCTGGTGCTCAACTTTGAAGACAGAAACTCCGTCAGCTACGCTCTGGCTCCCCTCCACCGCATGGATCTGGACGCCTTCACCGTCTGCACGCATGTTCTCCTCAGGGCCCCGGGGGTCCACACCGTCATCTCCTACTCCAGCGGCGGCCGCGACAACGAGCTGATGGTCTCCATCAGCGAGGACGCGAATGCGAGGGAGGTGGGCCTCTGGATCGGCGACGAGTTTGTCAACATGCCGCACAGCTTCAATACCCAGGACTGGACCAACTACTGCGTCACCTGGTCGTCCCACTCGGGCGGGGTGGACCTGTGGATCAACGGCAAGGTGGGGGAGCAGAGGCACCTGCAGAGCAGCCACATAATCAACCTCGCCGGCGCGTTCGTGTTGGGCAAAGACCAGGACGGGGTTCTCGGGATCTCCGACACGGACGCCTTCGTGGGTAAGATGACGGACGTGAACGTGTGGGACTACGTGCTGACCACCGCGGAGATCCGAGACCAGTACTTGTGCGAGAGGAACAGCAGCATGGTGGGGAACGTGTTGAGCTGGGGGGCCAGCAGGTTCAAGATGTACGGCGGCGTGCAGCTGGACAACCAGTACAGGTGCTCCTGATGTGGCTCAACACATTCCAAGTAAAATATTCCAAATTTGACTCTCTCCGTGTGAATTGGAGGGGAATTAGCTGGCATTTGGAGGTCATTTAAACATTATACATGAGTATTAAAACTTACTCTTACCATAAAGAGAAATATTTGCAAACGATAAACAACTGGTGCTTGACTTTCGGTGATCTCTGGGTTCGAATGTGTGGCTTCAATAGCCTGGAAATCATCTGTGGAGGAATGCAGAGTGCATGTGGGGGGAGGGCGGGCTTCATTCCCCTGGCAGTAAGCAGTATCCTATATATGAGGAATAGTAAAAAGTATATATGCATGAAATCTGGTTGTTTTGCTCCCAATAATGCAATAAATTACTTTTACGAGCTGTACAGTTGAGGTTTATTCCCACTTGTTTCTTTGAATTCCAGTTAATTCCCATGGAAAGGTCCTAACGTAGAAATATGCCGCCGTACTCCTGAAAAGCCTCCTCTGTACCGCGCCGCAAAACCCCCCACAACATGACAGCTGATGGTGTGAGCTTTTTTTAATGTTTATGGTCATGAAGGATAAAATGCCCGCCAGGCTCTTGCAGATCAATATTTAAAATGTGTGTCACGGCTTCATCCATGTATTCATGTCTTTGCTTCATAAATAAAGACCTACATGAAAGGTTTTGGCCTCTTTAATGACTCGTGCGTGCATTCACACCTCTGCCCGTGGAGTGGCATCTGCTTGTTGTATTTTTAACCTGCAGAAGAATGCTCAACGATATCCAAACAGCCTGAGACTAAATCCTTGCAAAGACAAAGAATAGAGTCTAAATAAAACCACTCAATATAATAGGAATAATATTTCTTCTCAATGCTTTCATTTATTTCCTTATAAGTCTACCATCTTCTGTATTTTATCCAGTATCTCTTTGTCGCTTCTCAATTCGTCCTCCAACTCTTTCATATCCGTTTTGTTCCTCTGGGCGAACATCTGGGAAACCTCCAGGAAGGTCTTGTTCTTGGTTTCGGGCATCACGATCAAGAGGTAAATCAGCGTCAAAAAGCAGATGACGGAAAAAAGGAGGAAGCTGAAGGGGCCCATGCCTTTCTGAAAGAGAGAAGGACAGGGAAAGTGATCTGTTAGTCCTCAGGAGTCCTCTTAGTCCTCTGGACCAAGTACTCCTGCCCACTGTGAGTGACCATCACAAGCGTTTAGCAACTGGAGCTGTATGGAAAATCATGTCTCATCAAAATGACATCAAGGGCTGCTTCTAATTAAACCATCCTTTTTGGAGAGGAAGTCAAGTCAAGGTGAAGTGAGACGAGTTGATCTTATTGAAATACTCTTCTGGATTGTTTTGGTTTCTTCTACCTAAACACATTCCACACTTGTTTTCTTTTTCATTTGTTGTGTTTTTCTTCATCTTGATGGTTTTACCACCGTGTTTATTAAAAGAGAACGGCTTGAGCCAAAGCTAATGGGCGCATGATGTGTCCTTACTGGAAAGGCCCAGTACTGGTTTACAAACCTGTTACACATTCAGAATCGCTGGATATAAACCGTGAACATGAACAGACTTCGAGCTGCAAACTTTGGCCATATCATCTCAAAGTTAAACACAACACCACCATGGCGGTTTCTGAGGAGTCTCAGATTCAGCATGGATCAACTCAAAAACCTGGAGCTGTAAAAAAATCTTCATGGGCGCCAGACTTTTATTTTTTGAGACTTTACAACCCCGACCTTATGTCATTGAGATTTTACTGCATGTGTGACAGACCAACATGAAGTTACGCATGATTATGAAGTATGATGAAAAATGTCCAAATGTTCTCGTTTCACTGGAGCAACTTCTTCCACATGTTTGCTGCGTCCCCTTCATACCTTGAGGCCAACTGCAAACTTTCAATGGATTTTTTTTTTCCAGCTGAAGTTGAAAGGACGGATTCAAGACATCTATAACATCGGTACCAAGTCGATATCGGCATTGGGTCGATACCAGTGTGGTAGAATTGATACTTTAGATCCAGATTCCATCTTGAAATTTTATTCTATTTGTGTATTGTAGTTTCTCAACTCTACCATAAAAATGAAAAAAATATTTTCACTTTGAGTTGCTCTCAAATTGTAATATTTTGCACTTGGTTTATTTAGGAAAAAGCGCAAGTAAATTGTGTGAATGCTATTCAAGTGTTTTGCAGATACTTAGAAACTATGTCCAAATTCTGTCCTAGGTTTGAACAACATCATTCAAGACCTACAAAAAGACTTAAGTTAAAGAGAAGACATTTGATGATGTGTCAAACATAAGCAAAGAGCACTGGCATCATGCTCTTTGTTTACTTGGCAGCAGATTAAAAAAAACAACATATGCAATATCGCATACATCTAATAAAACCAGATGAACCCTATTAACTAAGGAGATGGCTATTTAAAGAAACTGATGAGTAGAGAAGAAAATGTATGAAAACCATGCATCCCTTTGCTTTACTTGTGGCACTTTGTGTTGGCCTATGATACAAAATCCCAATAAAACAAAAGAAGACAAAATTCAAGGGGTAAATACTTTGGTTTGTCTATTAAATATAATTCCCTTCATGGCAGAAAAGTAAATATATATGTTAAGTAGAGGAAACTAAATTTTTACTAGATATAAATATTATAACGGTGACTCGCCTTGCTGCTTTCAATTTGAACAAATAAAAAAAAAAACATTTGGACGTAATATAAAAACATATTGAAAAAAATAAGCTTCAGCTGCTTTGGTGTCTCTTGTTTAACCAACCTCCATGAAGGGGAAAATGAGGCCCACAGTAAAGTTGGAAATCCAGTGGATGGAGCCACCAAGCATGAAGGCCGCTGGCCGAGCCGACTGCATGAACATCTCAGTGGTCACCACGTTTGGAATGGGGCCTGCCGAGCACACACACACACACACACACACACACACACACACGCACACACGCACACACGCACGCACGCACGCACACACACACACACACGCACGCACACACACACACACACACGCACGCACGCGTACACACACACGCACACACGGGGTTAACCACATCCGAAACACTGCAACACACACCAGTCCTCTCAAGCCGAAGAGAGGAGGCTGCCATGACAGAGTGCTGAATTTACAGAATCTGTGATTACATGTCTGGTCCAAGCAGCACTTCAGATAATGGAGCGGTCTGTTGTAAGCAGCGTGTGAGTAAATAACCACAGGTGGGTCAGACTTACTGGGTCCGATGGCATGTCCCATGACGTAGACGATGACACAAATGATACTGATGTAAGGCATCCACGATACGCTCTCCTACCAACAAACAGGCAATGTTTCCATTAATCCCTTCACTTGTTTGCAACATAAAAGATAAACTACCTACAAAACACGCTTTGGCAAGAGAGTATTTTGACCATATTATCATTTTCTAACTCCAAGCTGGACAAACTCGAATGCTTATGGATTCAATCACTGTTGGTGATGTGTATCTGTGTAATGATGGAGGCCGTGACCTGAGGAGGTCAACACTATATATCAAGATACTTAAAATCATTGGTCAGATTCTTCTTCTCTTTAGGTAAAATGGGATTTAACTGACTCTGAAAAGCAAAAAAATCATATCTCTCAGACAGATGCAGAACTCTTGAGATCAAAAAGATATTAGGGCTTGATCAAAGAGGGCCCTGCAGTTACTGATTGACAAAAATAAGACTTGCCTAGTAATTGCCCATGAGCGTAAATGCCATGAAGTCTAATAGGACGCAAAGCAATAAACAAAAGCGATATGAATTAGCATTGTTTCCACAGTGGCCTACTGCGTTCATTCATCGTCATTGTGCAACGTCACTGCTATCAGTCTGAATGCAACGCTTTTAAGGACGGACCGTGCTCTGCGCTACGTCCATCTATCACTGAGAAGTTCTTGCTGGTATTTTGTGTCTCTGATTTTTAGCAACCTCAGCAAACAGAGATGCGGGATCATCGTTTTATTCCTTGGAGCAGGTGCAAGCTGCAGGTGTGAACTATCAAACCCCGCAGAGCAGTCTTTTCTTATTTTTCTTATTCAGTCGTTTGCCTGATTGAAACGTCTAAATTACATGAATTATTTGTGCGATTGCTGGAATATTTATTTCTTAAATTGTTCTGCACAAATGAATCCTGTCATTTGTGCAGGATTATAGCAGGTCGTTATAATTGCAACCTGGCATTCTCTGAGATTATAGCGTAATGTTTTTCTTCATTTTTTGTGATTGCCTGTGCTTCTTCAGACAGTTCTGGGGCATTTCAACCTGTATATCCAGACAGTTGATATATCCTATATAATAACAGCAGGATGTTTTCATAACCTTTATTGAAATAGAGGCAGTGAAAACAGCCAAGCAGGGGGAGTGTATGCATTAAATATAAGAGTCGCTGCAAGGTTTGGGCATTCTCTTATTTACTACAGAAAGTAAAGGTTAAACTTTATTGCTTAAAATATTTTCACAGTCTTCAGAGTGTAATATACTTGCATATAAAATGCAGGTGGGACCTTTACAAAGTTTCAAAGTCTTATGTTTCCATCCCAAAAACAATCCGAAACACTTCTTTACAAGAATTAAACAATTGTAACACAATGTTCTACAATACTATAAATCATAGTAAGCTAATATAGCTGAAAAAATTCTGCTACCCTTTTGTCAATTAATCCAAGTGCCTAAGGACTTGTAATAGTAATTGATTACTTTTTGTTTCCTTGGGTGTATAAAGATGTTTTTGCACATCCTCATTTCCCTAAAGCTGCTCTATCACGGGGTGTGACTTTAACTGGTTGTTCCCCAGTCTGCTCGGCCAGATTCATCACCTTAATGTGATTGACATGTATCAGTCTGGAAGTGGCTACAAGGCCACTTCAGGCTTTGAGACTCAAGGGAACAAGACTGAGATCGATTGTCCGTAAATAAAGATGTCTGATGCTTTAAAATGTCAAACAGTGGCCCAAAAAACGAACAAAAACCATAAAAACAGAGAACGCTATTTTAAAAAAAGGCCAGCAGAGGGCACCAGAGTGTCGTGTTAAATCTGAGTCATGCTGCAGCTTTCACAGCTTACCTGGAAGTTGAGGGCCACGGTCAGCAACACACAGGCCCCGCAGCAGACCCCGAATCCCGTAAGAAGAAGAAGCCGTCGGCCTGAGGACTCCACGATGAAGACCTGTGAGAACAAGCTTCCTGTTCAGAGCTGGAGCTACAAGCTGCCACAATTAGACTGCAGATTTTAGCTCTTCTACTTTATTTTATCAGGGTACTTACAGCAGCTATGGTCATGAAGACATTCACTGCACCTGTTCCCACAGTAATGTACTGGACGTCCTGCTCATTCACTCCGGTAGATCCATAGATACTATCTGCGTAGTAGTAGATCTGTGAAAGAAATGCGTGGCTGAAAGAGGTGCGGACGGGGCTGGTAATAAATGGTGGTGCTTTGTAGTAGACAATGTTTAAAGTAAAACAGATGTCAGGGTTTTGAAGGCCAAAATGAATGATGCCCCACCGCATTGACCCCGGACAGCTGCTGGCCCATGTTCAAAACGATGATGGTGTAGAGCTGCCAGCGGAGATTCTTCTGGGACAGCAGGGAGACCACCGACAGGCGACCCTCGAGTTGCTCTGACTGTTCCTCGAGAAGCATCTCTCCTATCTCGTCGTCCACATCATCCCAGCCACGCAGAAGCTGCAACACTGAGAGGGGCAAAACACACCAGACCTCAACTGCGTTGAGTTTCGATGCGGCCGCGTGAAACGGTTTGTTTTCTGTCCTGGCTTCTTACCTTTCTTGCTGTTCTCCTCGTCTTTCTTCTGGATGAGCAAGTACCTGGGACTCTCTGGGAAGAACGGCAGGAAAATCAACTGGATCACAGCGGGGATGGCGGTCAAGCCGAGCATGAGGGTCCAGCCTGGATCAGGACACGGTCAGGTTTCAGTTGAAGGCTGAGTGTGAGGAATAAAGTAACACCCGGATTTATGAGCACCTGTGTTGTTGCCCAACAGGCTCCTGATGCCAAACACTTGCGCAACGAGGATGCCAATAGTGATGAAGAGCTGTGGGATGATTCCAATGGCTCCTCGCAAGTTTTTGGGTGCGAGTTCGCCCAGGTACATTGGCACCACGTTGGACGACAGACCTGCAAACATGGATGGGGAGAAATACAATATATACACCAGCCTGAACTGCAACGCTTTGCAAAAGTATTTCAACCTTTGTAACATTTTCCCATTTCACCATGTTACAACCAAGAACATTCTTCTGACTGATTTTGTAACATAATGTGCTCAAACAGAAACAAGATGTTTGATTCGAGGGGGAAATGTTTGTTATCTGACAGTTATTCAGAATTAATCTGCACTTCTAACTGTGGAAGTTCAAAGGGCAAAGCAACAAACTCACAGCACATCCTATCTGGTTAAACATGACTGCAATTAAAAACTAATCTGCCTGGATTGATTTATCACGTTTTTCCATGTGATAAAAGCATTGAAATGCATGAATGAGAGGAGTTTTTTTTGTCTTTTTATTAAGTCAGTGACTTTAAAGTACATTTTATTTTAATCAACAAAAAGACTGAATTTGGAACTAGCTCTTGTTGAAGATGAACCGATGTTGAATAAATACAGTGACGTGTTCTTTATCATCCTCAAGAGGTTATTATCAAACTCAAACCAGATAACAAAGCGGTCATCACATTTTGAACCTAATAACTCTGTCAGTTTTTCAAAGTAAGTGAATTTACTTCCAGGTATTGATCCTAAACTGATTGGCAGTGTGCAGTGGTAAGGTGCGAAACCAAAAGAGGTCAATGGAGGCAACAACAAGAAAAAAACTTAAGGAAAGGAGAGGTGACCAGATTTGATTTTTTTTGCCAAATGGGGAATTTAAAGGTTTACATTTTTAGGTCACCAAACTGCAAACATGTATCCTTCAGTGGTCAAAAACATTTATCTTCAAAGTGATAAAAAATGATTTAAAAAAAAAGATGTTTCTCTCTATTTTATTGGCAGAATGTAACGTCAGTCAAGGAAACTGACCAATCATAATTGTTGAATAATTTATCACAGTCTTTTCCGCAGGTTTCAGCCCTTCTGTGATAATGAGCCGACTAACTTTGCGTAAAATGAACAATGGGTTGCTTTGGGTCCCAAGCATCCACACAAAAGTTAAAAAAAAAGAAAGAAAAAGAAGAGAATAAATCATTCTCAAATTATTATATAATAATTAAGAAAGTCCAAATGATTTCAAACAATAAGATTTTTCTTTTAAGAAATAACTACTCAAACAGCACAAACAAAATCTTCAGCAACACAAACGTTTGTCACCCGTTTTGTTTGATTTTGGTACAACGTGAGGGACGGCAGACCCTTCGTCTACATAAAACCGAAGCAGCTACACAGAAGCCAAACATTTTTGCTGCACAAAACAGAACAAGTTAGCAATATTAATTTCTGTGACCCTGACCTTTGACTGCCTTCAGAAACATTTATTATTATTGTAAAGAGGATGGCAGCACAAACATCTGACGCAATTCTTTTTTAAGAGTTGAAGGAATCGGGGCCTGGGCTAACTGCCATGAAAAAAAAAAACGATTGAGTTGAATACGTTTGTCAAACAAATGTTTTCAAATGAAATGTCCGACCTGCACATATTCCCACTATGATCCTGGCCAAAATTATGAGCTCGTAGGACCCGGCTGTCTCACTGAGTCCCATCATGATCGCCGGGACGATGGAGAAGACGTTGTTGAAGAGGAGGGTGCCCTTCCTGTTGCAGGATTAAAACTGATTAAAGACCTGCTCCTCGACGCAGAACCGTAAAGCTTGCTGTGAATGAGTTTTCACCTGCCGAGCTTGTTAACCAGCGGAGCCACCATCAGAGCTCCAAAGAGGCCTCCGAGCGGGAACATGGACACAGTCAGTGACCACAACAGGGTCAGGAGGCCCTCTGCCATCGGCTCATTATAACGACGGATGTAGGTTTCGTTGTAAAAGTCTTGCATAAACTGCAAAGAACAGAACAAGGCTGAAAGCGTCTCTGATCCAAGTCTTAGTACCAATGATGGTTCAAACAAGAAAATAGTTACTGGTGCTGGAGAGTTGACGACAGCAACATTGTATCCATACTGGAAGGACGAACCAAACGCGGAGACAAGACTGGCCAGTGCCAAAACTTTTGTTAGTCTCTAATGAGGAGGGCGACATGAGAAAAAATATTTCACAAACACAAATGTCACCCATAATGACTATTTAGACACAAGGATAGATCAGGCAAAGCAAAACACTGATACTCACCCCTCTCCGGTCCTCTGGCTTCCCCATGTCTATGTGGTCATCCATCGTGGTCAATATGCAGATACATTCTACATACATAGTTGCTTTTTGTTTTTGCTGCACCGCCCACTCTGCGTGCCCTTTGGACGTAAGATCAAAGATCATGGTAAAGGTTTATGATTAAACTTGCGATTATTAACGTAAAGGTTAGCGTAATAACGTAAAGGTTAGCGTAAAGATTAAACTTTACGTTAACCTTTACGTTAAAGGTAACAACATGCAGGTTGTTCAGCATGTTGCTGAACAACCTGCATCCCAGTTTGAAGTCTTCTGCAGCTGCTGCAAGCTTTTTTTTTTTTTACCATGTGCTTATCTGCACCAATGTTTCCATCAATCCTAACCAGTGAGCCTGAACTGTTGAGAAAAAGTAAAGTATCCCATTTTTTGGGGTTTTTTTTTTTCACTGTTGGATGGCGAGGTGAGGGTCAGTACTAGTTTTCTTCCACAAATAGGTTTTTCCATGTCATCTAGAGAGCTGAGCTTTTGGTCTCATCTTACTAAAACGCGTTTGTTTCTCAGGTTTGCAGTAGATTTGAAGTTTTAGGTTGCGAACAGAGCAGCATGGGGTATTGTTTTATAACCTCATCCCGTTTCAAATCCCTCTGCAGTTTCCTTCCCGACTTGCCTGCAGTGCTCTTTGGTCATCGTGACGCCGAAGGGACATTTGAGGCCTTTAGAGAACAGCTGCATTTGTACTGAGATTAAAGTATGCAATTTCATTCAGGAATCACCGGACTTTTAGCCATGAAAACCTGAAACCCACCGCGCAGTGTTAGTATTGCCCGATTACATTCTAATGAAACGCACAAAAGATTGTTGTTGAAGTGCGACAAAGGCACTGCGTTTGCATCACACGACAGCGTTGTGATACTGTATCTGGTTTTATCAATTTAGGCAAATTGATAAAAACAGCAATTAATGCCAATAAAAAATAAAAAATGATAAGGCACCTTTACTGCTTTAAAAAGAAATACAACAGGATACTAAAGTGACAAACAGCTGCCAAAACTGTCACTAATCATCCCTTCTACAGTTTACAGCGGATAGTTTATTGGATCTATCTGCTTTTATGGCACACTGAAGCTACATGAAAGAAGAAACGTCTGCAGGATCAAAACTGTTGCATGTTTCTTCTTCTGCTTGCTCTACTTACAATACGTTATACTGTTCTTGTCTCCAAAGTCTATTTGCCTATAAAAGATCACTAGTGTTGCTTGCTCTTAAAGCTGGATGTCATTTCCAGGGCGTCTCGTTGCAAAAGCAATCATCCCAAATATAGATTCTATGAAGGAGATAAAGCAAAGATAAAGTGTGATCAAAATAAACACCTCTGAAGAAAAGAAAGGCATATAAACTTAAGAATCATTTGCAAAGTGAGTCTGGTGAGACTTTAAAGGGATAAACCAACATTGGTGATTGTGTGCTGGGGATCTCATCGAAAATGTAAGACAGTTTCCTGATTAAATGTGGCAAGGTGTTTCACCAGAAGCCCAGCTTAACGTGGATAGAAACACGAGATTATACCCACGCAACATTTTGAGCAGCACTATTTCCAGAGTGGCATTGAAAGAGTGACATTTTAACTAGCATTTACAATCTGTCACTGTAAAAAGGTTTAAAAATATCCCAGAAGTCCAAAGACAATTTTTATTGTTGGCTTAATAGACAACTTCTTGCTTAGATAACCAGGCTCACAAACCTTACGCGGCGACAAGAGGCGCGCAAACACGGTTCTGTTTGTGCTGCTTTGCATTGGTCTGTCAAATGAGATGCTAAAGGTGCTATTAAAAATCACCAGATTTAGTCACAAATGCATTGGGGTGTTGAGTCTGTATCTCAGCAAATGTAGCCAGTCATGGAGAAATACGTTCCCAAGTAAATATTTAATTCGCCGTCCAGCTATTTAGTTCACAAATAAAATACTTGGCTTTCAAGTTAAATATTTACTTCGAAAGCTGAATATTTACCTTCTAATCTAGACATTCAAATTTCAAACTAAATACTTATTTCCAAAACCAAATGTTTGGCTGGCCAACTAAATATTTACCAACTAAATCAATAGTCAGGATGCAGCAGCAAGTAAAAGCCGTGTTTAACTCCTGAACGTCTGAAAGTTTTTGTGTGACAATAAATTCTCACTTCAAACAATTACTTATTATCATTTAACTGTTTTTTTTTGTGTTTGTTTTTGTTTCATGAAAATGAACAAACGCGTTGTGTGAAAAACGCAGCAGGGGGTGAACGGGGCGGAGTTTGCGTGCAGGAAGTCAATGGTTTGGACTTCCTGTGTGGCCTCCTTCCCACGGTGCCATGGTTACGCATCATAACAAATGAGCAAGTATTGGCGGAAATGAATCCATGAGAGCAGCATATTAAAAAAAATAAATAAAAATAAGATAATAAAGAATAAGACCAATTTTCCCGCCAGAAACGCGGGAACGAAAGTTAAAGCAACAGAGTAACTTGCCGCCGTAATTCTTCCAGCGTTTCTTTAAAACGCTCATTGCTTCCTTTTGTTGAGAATTAAAAAGAGGAATAACTTGATTTAGCTCGTTAATTCATTCCTCTTTTTCACGAATTCTTGTGTTTCAATATATATGCAGGGAGAAAGAGCAATCATACGACGTCAGACGTCAGATATCCAGAGTTTTATCCAGAGAAAATTCAATGCAAGAAGAATGTTACAATAAGCATCTCACCTAGATCATCAAAAGTCCAAGACATGACAAAGCAGAAACAATTAACTGAGTAAAAATGGAAACAAAAGATGCATCTTCTGGGAAACTCTCACTCAGCACAAAGAGATTCGAACTTCTGCTGTAAAACAAACCATTTTATAAGAATGTGTATTCTCCTCATTTAAATATATGCATTAAGAGGTGTGTTTTTTCCTTTATGTGGGCTGTCTTAAATGTTCATTTTATTACCTCTGAGACCCGAACACCCAGCTCTTCTCGTACCAGGCTCCGACCTGATTTACAGCGTGGAACTGAAACGTTATCTCTGCCTCAAAATGATCCAACAAGAAACCATTTGGTGTTTTTTAAACAAACTCGCACAAAATGTATTGCTTAATAATGACTATAAGTTTGGATCTAAGAAGTAACTAATTCAAAACATGCTTACAGAAATATATTTAATTCTAATATAGATAAAATTATTTATAAAAAGTTTTAAGATCCTAGTGAACTTTTGAACCACGCTAAGGAATTTGTTAATTGTCTGGCAGATAGATAACCTGTCTAAAGAGATTTAAGGAAGTCTCAGTCTGTCTTTCTTTTTTTTCTAAGTTTGTCTTAACGTAAAAAAGTTAACTTGTGTACTATTGTGCTACTTTTAAAATTCTATTTCAACACTTTCTTCGCGACGGAAACAGCACACTCTTACTTGCGTCAGCGGAGCTCCTCTGTTGTCCTCGTACCCGAACCTCCGCCTGCGAAAACGGAGCGAAGGAAGCAGCGCTGAAAACTCAGCAAAAATCCGTTTCCAAGATGGCGGCTGTTGCCAAGCGACGTCTCCGTGGACGACGCACCTTGTCACGACTGATGCGTGGAGGAGGCGAACAGGAAGGAGGTCTCTCTCCATCAGACCACAGCGCGAGAAAGACAAACTAGAGCCGCTGCTTCTGCACGTCGAGAGGAGCCAGTGCAGCTATTGTGGAGAAATAATAATAATAATAATAATAATAATAATAATAATAATAATAATAATAATAATAATAATAATAATAATCAAGTATATTCCTGCTTTGAGTGAGTTTTTCATATTTTAAATATCAAATAGAATCCTTTTGCCGCAGTGTTTTAAACCCTTCGCAAACTTGTATTCTCGTCATACTTTGAAATGCTTCAGCTAAGGATAAGGAATAACCCGACAGATAAAAGAGCAGGACAAATCGTGCTGTAATGGCCCACTAAAAAAGTATTGTGGCGTAAAACATGTGCAGGGACTTATTGGAGTATTATGTCAAAAAGGTTTTGTAGGGTTAAGGGTTGGAGTGGTTGTGTGATTCTCTGAAAGAGAAAAAAAAATGTGCAAATGAGACATTTCTCCTTGTTTATTGTTTTTTTTTTAAATGGATGAATTATGCTTTTATCTTTAAGAGAAAGATAGGCTACTTATCTTACTGTTTGCAAAGTCAGATAAGAAAATTGTGGCAGAACAGGATGCAGTGGGTCAGAATGTTTTACCAGCAGAAGTAAAAGGGCGAAACGTACAAGAAAGCACAACTCCTTAAATGGCCGGCAGCCAAGAGTGGAGGGTTTTGTGCAGGAGGGGAGTATGAGGGAATGTATCAGTATGAGGTCCTCCTGCAGGGACTTATTGCTGTTTGTGTTTGTGGGCAGGTTGTGTCTCCATTTGGCCAAATATATTGATTTAATATATGAGTGATTTCACATTCCAGCTTGGGGTTTATTTTCCTTTCCTGCCTGAAATATCTAAGACCCGGGTAGAGAGACGTGTTTCTGAAGCAATGGTTGTTTCTGTCTCTCAACATCGGCTCGAACGCCTCCCTAATGAGACTACTTCTCGACTGACTGGGGAGTGACTTGGGATGAATTCATTTATTTGACAAAACTAAAGTGATCCGCGAACCACGAGCATAAGCGGTAGCTGATCAAAAATAAGTAAATAAATAAAAATGAGGTAGTGGAAGCCTGAACAGCAGCACTGAGAAATATTCTGCAGTGGTGGCCATGACTGCAGTGAACAGGTGGTGGAGCTAATGTGCAGGGCAGCGTCACATGATCTAAAGAAGAGCCAGAGGATGTCACATGCTTACCACACACTTCAGCTGCTCGCTGCCTGAATGTCCAGATTCTGAAGTAATAGAATAACTTTACTCCGTGAGCCCTTTCTTAAAGGTGTTTTTGTGTTCTTGGCGAATGTCAGGTTGATGTTCAGTTGAAGTTGTTCCTTATTCAGTGAGTTGGACAGTGAATTTGAGAACTGGCTCTTACAGCAACAGAATCAGCTAATTTAACAGTTGGTGTTGAGCATAAAAATGACTCCCCCTGACGAGTGGTCACCACAGCTCAGAGGTACACTGAAACATAATGAATTAACCGGGCGGGGAGCCAGCAGAGAGGAGAGAGAGTGCACAAACTTCTTCCTTAAGTGTTTTCATCAGCCCGAGGTGTTTCAATGTCAGCCAAATCACACAATGGATTAAATGGTGGAGGAAATACAGAGAGAGCGGCCATCTGTGTGCTTCCTGCCGTCCGCAAGGAAGGCCCGCTAACCGATTTACTACACCTGCAAATATTCATGCTTCTTTCATTTTTATTGAACATTAACAACTTTATCAAACAATAGATAAATGGTCAAACGGAAGACAATTTCCATAACTAACAATTCAAAATGGGTGACAGGCTTTTGTAGGAGAATCTCTGGTCACATGAGACTGAAACTGAACTGTTTGACCTACATGCAAACCAGCCCTGATAATTTCCCTCAAACATCACCCCTGCAATGAAACACAGCAGTCCAACCAATGAAAATGAGAGCAGCTATTAGAATTTCCCGTCCTCCAGAAAGTAACCTAGTCTCACAGTACTCAAGTACTCAGCAGCAAGCAAGGGAAACATACTCCACTGCACATGCCTACAAATAACCTGCTTAGGGGATCAACAGGCAAAAAGGATATTTGATTTTCTAAACTTTTGGGCAAATCGGTGTCAAAAATAAAGGGCCTGAAACCAAATGCGTCCCACAATTTTCTAATTTTTGTTAATAATTTTAAAACCACGCATCATTTTCTTGCCACTTTACGACGATGCTCAACTTTGTGTCGGTCCGTCAAGGGAAATCCTTATGAAATACACCAAAGTTTGCAACGGCAACATCTCTTGTGAGACAGTGTCGGCCCCACGTTCACACACAGTCTGTTTTCCCAGGCTTGCCACCCACTCTGTTGTCATTACTCTTATATTCCCCAGCATGAAAGAATGAACTGTGCCCTCTGTCCCATTACTCCAACTAAACGTTAAATTAAACCTGTTTATTTGAATAAGACCAGTGTAAACATTGGGGATTAAATTAATGTATGGAAGCCAGATGCTCTAAGAAGGATGCGCACATATTTTCAGTGTTTGTTTTGATGCTTTAAAGCTGATTAATCCCACACATGCAGAAAATACTTCTCTTAGTGTGTTTGTTTATGAGCTTAACTCAGATGCCACTTTTTCCCCCTCTTGTTAACTGCACAGCTCCATTCAGAATACTTCCCCTAAAGCCTATTTATCATGTGTGTCCTTCTGCACAGCTGCTTGTCATATATAGGGTGTGTGTGTGCTATTTTTTTCTTCAGATGATGGCGTCAGGAGGAGTTGTTCACAAGCTTCCGACTTAAAGAAAGCCAGGATCCACTGCGCCAATCAGTCAGTCAAAGAGCCAGATTCTCTAAAAATAGTCATGGTTATAGGTTAGGTCGACGCCGTGGTCTGTGCGGGTTTATTCAAGTTTACAGCCTCCCCTCTGGTTTGTTGACGTCTGGCCAACACAGGCATCTAGCAGCAGGGGTCAAGCGAGACGTTCAGGGTCACGAGGGCTGCTCAGGTTGCAAGGAGGAAGGATGACATGTGATGATCGTTCATGCTTCTCCTGACCACAGTGACCAGCAACGATGAAGGTGACACATCAAACCGAGATCTTTCGCAAACGCTGCACAGAAATGTGTCGCAACTGTGCCATTACACAAGAGCGATGAGTTTTAAATAATAGAAAAGCAGCAAACTGGCCTGCCATGAGTGTGAAACAGGTTTTCGCACTTATAGTTTTTTTTTTGTTGCATTTGAACTGATTGAACAGGCAATGAAAACCTGGCACATTCTCACAAACGATCACATAGAAAAATGTTCAGCTGAAAATTGTAGATCAATTTTACACAGTGTCTCTTACCTGCACATTTCAGACGTGTCTGTTCCAGAACGCCTGATTCAAATGATTTCCTGACCTCCTCTGTAGTCACCAAGTGCTGCAGAAACATGTTAATCACCCACTTTTTCAAGTTAGACAGAAGGAAAACGGCTAAAACATCCAGGTCAGAGGTGTCTGAGTGCTGCAGCAAGTTTGACTTCAGTCAGTACAAATTATAGCAACCACAACCTTCTACTAGTTTGTTTTCACAATTATTTCTCCGACCTTCAAAGTTACCAGTAGATTTGGAAAGAAAATCAAACGTATCAAGAAGGAGGAAAAACCTGCAAAATAATTCCACATTTGATAAAACAGCACTGAAAATAAGGATTATAAAGACAGATTTTAATAAAATGTAAAAAAAAAAAAACATGTCAAACATGTCAGCTACTCTATTCTATGTTTTTTTATTTTTAAATCTGATGGCATTTCAAAGAGTGTATGATGCCATACTCTCTATCAAGGTACCGAGAGCATTTGAAAGAGAACCAGGTTCACATATCAGTAGAAATTAAGTGGTTTTGTTTTCAGATTTATGTGAAACTCATCTGGGCCATATGTTTCTGAAAAGCTTAATCTTACCTATGCACACAATTCCATTTAAGTATCAGCAGTAGAAAAGTTTATTGTCACCCATTAGGCAACTGGATTTGCTCCAGCCACAATCACACACAGCAAAAATATCACACAGACACCAGACATGGGACATTGCAACAGACAACATAAGGACAGTCTATTTACTCACACTCATTATTTTTGGCATTATTTAACTTTTATGAGTTAAATCCCTGCATGTTTTTTTTATTCTGGCTTGCACAAAACCCACTGACTTTCACATATAATTTCCTCTTTCTGTAGTTTCTCCCCTTTAAATGAAAAATACTGAAATTAAAGATTTGATTATCGCAAACTGTTCAAATATCTGCACCACGGATACCAATAAGCACCGAAGGAGCTGGAAATTTAAAGCATCTCTTTAGGAAGAAACTTCAAAAATGTCTCAATCTATAATGTAAAATGGAAGAAAACTTTGACACTGAGTTTATGACTGAGATTTGATATGCTATAATAAATAGTTCAGTAGTTTGAGGTTTTAATCATCTACAATATAAAACAAATACGCTGAGGAACAGTAGAAATTTATTACAATACAAATACGGTAGGTCAGGCCTCAAATTAAATATTGTGCAAAGGTTTGATGCAAAAAAAAATAATTCACTCACCAAAATATTTAGTGGCAGTCAATGAATGGGTGACCAGAGTTCAACAGTTCAAAAAAAAAAAAAAAAAAGCACAGACAAGATCTAGAAATAAAGTTCTTTTCCCACTTTAAGGAAGACGTTATTAAATTCTTTTATGCTTCAAGTCACATTGTACAAAGCAACACGAGGACTGTAGATGTTAAACTGGCCAGAGAACATTTCCGATTTGTCTCATGGAAAAAAAAAAAAAAAGCAAAAGCGGAGGAGACCCTAAAATATTCCACAGCTTAATTCTGATCAAGTTAGAAAACAGCCCATTTAAATCATCATGAGTTGTACTGTAAAGTTTCTAAATCCTTACAGTGACTAAGGATTGCTGCAACATCTGCTGACATCATGTTAGCATCAGATATACGTGTGTTATATTCAGTTCATCCATGCTAACCCGCTATACTGATCTAAGTTTCATTTCACATTCCAACATAGTTTTTCCGGTTGCAGAAACATTTAGTTGAGCATAGACTAAGCACACACCAGTATGCCAATATAGTACCGAGCATCTCGCTGCAGGACTGGAATGAGACATTTTAAAATAAGAGGAAACAGCATTTCAAGTCAAGCAGCCACATTTAGAGTGATGCGAAACCTTCTAATCAGTGACATCAACAGTGTAAAGATGTTTTGGCAGATTATTTTCTTTTATGTCATTTGGTTAGCACAATCGGTTGGACAAAATATGAAGATTGCCCAACCGTTCCTTCACAGTGGCAACTTTGTTACAGTACATGATAAAAAGAGGCGCTACAGTAACGTGTCCTTCATTTGGTGTAACAGACTCAAGAAACATAGCAGAAAAACCATAAGAGAAACATCATTTCAAAAAGTCATCTAGTGCTCGGTATAATTCAGGTAGCATCAACCCAACTCCCAGAGTGCAAGCGTATAACCGAGACGATGCGTCTGCAGTATCTCCATCCCACGCTTTCATAAGGCTTTCCTGCTCAACCGCTTCTTTCACCTCAGCGGTTCAGCATCATCTCTCCCTCTGCACTCCACTGGTGCCATCCTCTTCTTCTTCTCCTCCTCCTCCTCCTCTCGAGTCCCGTCTCGCCGGGTGCCGCTGTGGGGTGTCGTCCGAGTGCGGCGCCTCGGCTCGACAGTTGGAGGAGCAGCAGCAGCAGAGCGCAGTGCAGAGGCGAGAGCGGATGGGCTGAGTGAAGAACACAAACATGACGCAGTTGGCTGCTCCCTGAGACGTGTTGCCGATACCCTAAAGGGACGCAGGAAATAAGCAGAGACACTTAACTGACCAAGAAAACTGGGAAAATTATTCGTTTTATTCATTTATATTTTTACACGGGTTTAAAAATCCTATGATGGCTAAATGTAGAAATATAGTCCCTAAAAGGGCAATATTGTGTGTTTTCCAGTCAGTCAAGCAACCGTGTTACTTTTAGTTGTAATATCAATGCTGTATATATCAGACAAATTTGACTTTCCAATTTAACGCCACTTTCTGACACTCCACCTTTATTCCACATCATCACAACAACCATTTTTCATTAAGCCTTTAACAACTGGCAGTAGTAGCAAAATGTAACAAAATGGACCTTAAAAAGCCAAGCAACTACAGTGACAGACATTTACATACACTGAATTAATGTTGGGCTTTTAATAATGCATGTGGCTACACAATAATTCTTGGTCTGTTAAAAGGCACAGAACCCATCACTCCATAAAGAAGCAAAATAAAGCACAAGCCTGCTTTCCACATTGCAAAAATGTGCAGTTATCAACACGATCGAGTCAAACGGCTTGAAGAGAACGGCTTTATGATCAGAGGAGACACTGACGGGTCTTTAAATGCAAAGGCGAGAAGTGTGGTTGGATGAGTCGAGATTATGATTAAAACCTAAGAACATTTTACCAACTGCAAACCATGGCGGTAGTTTCATCACGGCTGAGGGTACGATGCAACCACCACAGGTATCATGCATTCAGGCTCCCTATGCTATTTACACATTAGAGATGCCTGCAGGCATCTTTGTAGACATTATTGCTCGTTGCGTTATTTTGTGCAGCTTTGAGGCTGAGGGCCTGTTCACTGCCAGTACACAAAGTTGTTGGAATGATGAAGGAGAACTTCATCCAAATTCTTCTTCCCCTAATAATATTCAAGCTATTGATAAGTCTTCCTTTCACTGCACATGTTCTGCTGCAAGGAGTTTCAAACAGAAACCACCGGTCAACAGAGAGAAACTGCAGGATGACGGTGTGACGAGTCATGGGTTGAATCACATCCTGTCTCACACTCAGGATAGCAGCACATCAGCTAATCATAGCACACATGCCCTCATGCTGAAGTGTCTGCTTTCCAAATACAGCAGACAACAAAACAAAACGAGTAAATATGAAAAGACGTCATCTCCTCTAAAAGCAGCTATTTTCACACTTTAAACTCACGTGTAGTGTGACCAACACCGGGTTCTGTCTGACCGGAGAGTTAGCCAGCAGCAGGATGAAGCGCACCGTGCTCCAGATGCGCAGGACGATGAAGATGATGGGGATGAGCGTTAGCTTCACATCTGCCATGGAGGAGAAGGACTGCGACGGGGGTCTGGTGGCCAAGATGGGACGATATTCAGACAGGGCCGCATGCTGCGCCAAACAGAGGACGCGGATCAGGGAAGAAGAACGGGGGAAAAAAAGAGAAATGCAATGCATCATCAGGAACAATGGGTCAGATTTTCTGACAGGGCGTTATTTACAGTCTGACATTGGGAGGGACACTGCAGATGCTGTAATAAAGCCAATAGTTCTGTCCATCATTCAGATGAAGTTAGGTCACTTAACTTTGTGTTTAGAATGGCGTGGTCCAAATTTACTTTGTGATCAATGTTTCTTCTTTAATCAGGTTTCTTAAACATATTTTTGTAAGAAATTTTTATATTTTCCACAATCAAAAGTTCTTGATTAATGGTTTATTCAACAATAAATAAAAATGTTCGTAAAGAAATTTGCATAGCCTTTAAATTGGGAATCAGAAAAAATCTTGCATGTTGTGACCTAATAAAAATGACAGTATCTCAATTAATAGTTGATCTGTTATATTAACTGCTTAAAGACAGTAGGTCCTACTGTATATAATGATGATGGACAAGTAAAACAGGTAACTCTTGCTCTTCAGATTCAGGAGATATGTAAATAAAATAGTTGTCAGTCAAATCAGAAAAACATGTCCACACATTCACAGACAGATGGGACCCTCACCGCTCTGTGGATATGCCTCTTTATCAAGATATAGAGCACAGGAAGAGTGAGGTAGGCCAGGAACTCCCAGATCTTTCCAGTCAGCAGCATCCACAGGACCCGATCCGGAGCCTCGATCCTGACCCAGCACCAGCCCACAGACACCTCTGATGCATCGTAGCCGATCTTGTTGAGGCACACTGCGGTGACGGTGATGACCAGAGGAACGCCCCAGCTGGAAAACAAAAGCAAAAGCAGAACTAGTGAGGAGAGTCGATGTTAGTTACCTCAAAGTTTTTTTTTTTGTTTGTTTGTTTTTTTTAACTTAAACTAACGTTTGTGGGTGGTTTTCTTTCTATCCGTCTATTGCAAACCGTTTTGGTTTGTGGATGGTAGAACCTCAAACCCCACTGCCACTTTCTGCAAAAGCAGCACTCACTATTTCCTATTTAAGCATGAGCTGTTCTCTGAAAGCAACCTGAAATATGCTCTATTTGAAGATTACTTTATTACAAAAATAGGGTGGAATGTTATAAATGCCATTAAATGGACTCTCGCATTGTTGAGTGTTGCAGAAACAAAATTCCCATTAGATTACATCAGTGCTTCTCAATTATTTTCCGTTACGCCCCCCCTAGCAAGAAGAAAACTATTCGCGCCCCCCACTCCCCACCGTGACCGCGCGTCACGTATTTAAGTGACGCGCTAATTTATTTGGCTTCATGCTGTCGGCTGCGAGCATTTTTAGACACAGCAAACACGCCGGTCTTTCCTCTTCTCCAACTGTAGTCACAGTGAAGCCAAGCGCTAAATACGCTTCGTCGTATTTCCTCTTCTTAGCTTTCGGTTGACTTTCTATTAGACAGAACGCAGTCGGAGCTTTTTGTTGACTTAACACTGCTAACCAAGGCAAACTTGTTGTCTTGTAAGTCGTAAAATGTTGCACTGTCGCAAACGTGACAGAAGTAACAATGAGAGCGCCACTGCCGCCTACTGTGTGCAATTACACTTTATACTGGTATGGCCAAAAAAAAAGCCTGTTCCCCAGGGTCACACGCGCCCCCCCCAGGTATTGCACCGCGCCCCCCAAAGGGGGCGCGCCCCACTATTTGAGAAGCACTGGATTACATGCTTGATATCTTCTGTCATGTGTGCAAGGCCACTTGGTCTGCAGCAAACCTTCTATACCCAGTCCTTAATACAAACAAATACATGAATATTTCCTTTTGTCATGATGCACATTTTGTTTGTGAAGTGAAATGGTCTGGATAACGACACCTTTGCAAAGTGCTGTAAGTGAAAACCTGTTAGGAGTTTCTCAAACTTCCCAGCATGCCTCAGGGCTGCGCTCGGTTTCTCTCAAAAGCCACTCTGTTTGCAGCCGGTGTGGCCGTATACCTGACCAGGTGGAAGACCAGGACCAGGCCGTCAGCGACCCTCTGGCTCGACCGGACGATGAAGACGTAGAGGTACACGGCGATGGACACGGTCCAGAAGAAGCTGCTGGTGTTCGAGAAAGTGGATATGGCTCCCTGGGCGACGCACTGGGCCGAGTCGCTGCGGAAACTGCTCCAGACTCCGAAGGCGTAGGAGACGGCCGACAGCCAGTCGGTGACCGAGAGGAACACCAGCAGCCTCCGCGGGGTGGTCCTCAAGTCCGTCCAGAGGATGTGCGTGAGGACGATGAGCGAGGAGCCCAGGACGGACAGAGCGCAGGTACCCAACACAATGACCCGCTCGGACAGGTACAGCTCTGTCTGGGTCCCGTTGGCCATAACTCACAGCGAAAACCGGCGGCTATTTCGGAGTTTGCCCAGATAGGTCCGGCAGCGGGAGCAGCAGGCCTGTGCTGGCTGTTACCATGTTTCCCCTCAGAGGGAGAGCGAGTTGAAAACTTCCAGTCCAGGCGAGGCAAGCGAAACTTTTGGCCCAGCGCTTTAAGCCCTCCCTCCTCAAGTCCGCACGCCTCCCCGTTTGCGCCAACCGGAACCCAAAGCAGAAGTCAGTCAGTCAGTCAGCTGGTGAAGGGAAGAAACAAGTTTATTTCTGTCCCTGGATTATTGTTCATTTTCTTAACTGGTCACAGCTGTCGTGTCACCGCGTGACGTTACGGCTGAAGCGGAGATTGTTAATTGATCTAAAACGGATCGATGAAAAAGTTTCGAGAAGTGTTTTCACGTTCTTGTCTCAAAGTTTCACGTTTTAGCAGAGGCGTCACCGAGTGACGGGGCTCTCAGGGCGGGCAGTGGTCCCCTTGTATTTAGGAAAACTCCCCCCGTTCATCATTTCCTTGGATTGGTGGGTTGGTGCCATGATCTGCTGAAAATTTCTCATCATTTGTCCCATGGGAAACACCTTTAATGTGAATAACTGATGTCACATTTCCCCCAAGATAAGGAAGTCTTGCGTGTGTTTAAAGCACTTTGCCTTGTTGCTGAAATACCCTATAACAAACAAACTTGATTGATTGATTGATTGATTGAAGGTGCATTGCAGGTCCAGAGTTATTTACGAATGGCGTTTTGGGCTTTAAATGTAGCTTGTGCAGACATGTTTTATTGTTGATCTGGATTTCCTGGAAAACGTGTTTCCTTGTTGAAGTTTAGTCATTTTTTCATCTAATAATGCAAACTGTATAAAGAAGGGCGTTACTGATATGCAGTAATGTGGCTTTTTATTTCCAGAGGTTTTAAGTGTTTTTAATGCTGCTCTTCACGCCAATTGAAAAATGATCAACAATTGACTGGCCTGGATTTAATTATTGTTTTAGTTTCATTAACTACTTTAAAATGAAACCTTTGATTTTGTTCAAATGTATCTGCAACAGAAGCATTCCACCGATAAATCAAAAAGTACACGTGAATGCGAGAACATGAACTGAATTAAAGGTGTGCCGCTGATGGGCTCAGCTCTAGAGTAAAAGTTTCTCTTATCAAGCAGCTTGCAGGGCCGCTGTAATAAGATCACAACTAGTAACCTCTGTGGTGATTAATGAGCGACGGCTGCTGTTCATTGTGTCCAGAAGCTGTTAATTATTTCTTGGCCTTGAATTCGAGGGTTTCCATAGAGCGAAAATTTAGGAAGGCTTAAGAGTCAGCGACGCAGTGACCTTGTGTGCGAGCCAGCGTTTGCTGCTTCTGCATCGCTGCAGCTCAGGAAAAAAAACTGCAGCCCCCTTCTGCCCCCCTGGGTTGCAGCAGTGCAGTGAAATCTTTTTTTTTTTTTGCAGACTGCAGCAAGCGCAACATCTGCACTAGAGTCAGCATCGCATTGCGAGCAGCAGTGACGTGTTCTCCATTCACGTTCCTCTGATTCTTTATGCAAAAAAAAAAAAACACCAAAACATCAGAGGAAGAAGATGGATTCAGCTGTAATCACTGAGTGAGTCTTTGAATTGATGTGCACCTGTGTCATTTGCACTCATTAAGTCTGCTTTGTTATCCTGGCAGCATCAGCTTTTCAGGTGCGTAGGTGCTTTTACGCGGCGGCAGAGCGGTTCACACACAACACACCGTTTTTTTTGCCCCCCCCAAAACAAATGACGCAGAAGAACAAATTAGTTATTATGAAATGTTTATTTACAATTAAAATATCTAACATGGAGAAATGTCTTGGCTAATAAGTTTGATATGTTCACATTAAATTAAGGTTGGTTACAAAGAAGGATGCACTTACAACTGGAAAAAAAGGGATCCAGTACTATTAAGACGTGCTGATATTATTTTAACGCTGAAAACAAAAAAAGATTGATGGAGGTCCAATAAATGGGTGCAGACTTTAATCAACAAAAGCATGCAGAGAGGCTGTTTTCGGTCACAAGATGGCAGCAGGAGAACATGGAACTACAGCTTAGAGTTCAGAGGTTCGATGCCTTCATTCCAGTGTAAAAAAAAAAAAAGCCATGCTCTCTCTCCTTCTGTCCGTCTGCCTTCAGATTATCTCGTTTCCATTTCGAGTTTACAGCCCGGGTCTGTTTCCACGTGAAAACCTTTGTTCAGCCTCTGCACCTTGTGACGAGCATTGATCCCAGGGCGTCTTATTGCGAAGAATTTCTGCGGCAGTATACTTGCTGATTGCTTCGTTCTCACTCCTCACAACAACCAGCTAAGACACTGCCAGAGAAACACCCACAGCAGCCGCAGCCTCCCGTCCGTCCACCCGTCTGTCCGCCTGCTTTCTCTCAGCAGGAACTTGGCTGGTTTTAGCCGCACAGTTTGACCCCTTCAGTCTGGCGCTGCTGACGTTTGCATTTCACTTTCCTGGCTTTTTGGCGTCGCCAATCACTAGAAGACCTACGGAATGGAAGATGTGGGGAAGAAACAGGATTGAGTATTATTTTGAATGGATGTGTTTTCATGGCGCATAAAACATTCAAGTGGGTAGGAAGTCTTTGCTCCCTCCTCAGTAACCCAGAGCTTGTTTCTGAACAGATACTTCATGTCCCTCCAGCCTTTTTTCTGCAGCATCACTTGAAGTTTGCATAACTTGGGCAAACACAAACACCCGTGAACTAAGAATAGATCTGTCATGACTCATGATTTTGCAACAAAACCTTGGTCTGGGCTAGCTCTCACCTACTTGTGTTCACTCGAGTGAACCCGTTGTGTGTTGATGTACCTCAGGAACAACAGCTATTCCCCCTCCTTTGCCCCCTCCCCCCTCTCCTTGGTATCAGTAGCTTTCGCTCGCTGCAGAGCTATTTTAGGCCAGCTGACCGCTGCTGTCTCCGTGTGGGATCTGCTTCTCCGACAGGACAACGGGAACACTGGAGACCGGCGTTGCAGCCGCTAACGAATGGAAAAGAGGGACTTCTGATTTGGATTCTTCAGTCGGGTTATATCTGTCGTCCGTCCTCCGCGTGCTTGTGAAATTTGTTTCACGTTTATGCTTGTGCAATTGGAAAATCCAGAGCTTGATTTGTGCCTGTAGGCGCTGGGTCTTGTCTGATGTAAAATAATTTAAGCGATTACTAAAGCGATCTGCAACGTTCACTTTTTAAATGATTTATTTTTATTTTTTTATGAAGAATGAAGGACTCTTCTCCTGTCCCGCAGAGAGGCACAGGGACTCCTCTTGACCTGCTTTCTGATGCCAAACAGCTGCATCCGCGTTCGTCTGTGTCTTTGTCTGGAGGCCTGACGCCGCCTTCGCTGAGCACATGACGACAGGGATTCCTCCCTGCTCCCGCCCTGTTGTAATCCCTAATCCAGGGCCGAGGAATGCCAATGAAGACGCAGCGCCGCTCGCTAAATGAATGAAAGGTTGCCGCTCTGCTTCGGAGCCTCCGCTCATTAAGAAAAAGAGTTGTGAAGATTATGTTTATGAATGTTGTGAGCAACTGAAACTGTCATTTGAGATGATTGCAACAGGTAAATGCATCTCAGCTGATTGACATTGGTTCATTCACAATGTTTTTGTTTTTTTTAAATAGAGAAATGTAAATGTGTTTGAAAGACAACTCCATCTGTTCATTCATTCAGAGCATGTTCAAGGCTACGAAGGTGGAATTTAACTTTAACATTTTTAAAATTTAAATCAACTGGGTATGAAAATACTGTATGCTTACTAATTTATTGAGTAGTTATTTCTTGAATGAATTAGGTTATGTTACATAAATATGGAAGTAGGTAATCTCAACAGTTAAGTCATAGGATGAAATTGTCACGTTAATTAGTGCGTTTAAATTTAGCTCAAGACAAATTTACTCAAACGGACTATTTGTATTTTATCGTATTGATCTATTATATAGAGGTGGGACAAAACATGTTTATACTTCTAACAGATTAAGATTAAAACTATTTTTGTTCAACAATAAAGTTTGCTTCTAATAGGAAATGAAATGTGCAACTTTCAAAAAATGTGTGAAGCAATGTAAAAGGAGCATCGGTTTTCAAGAATAGTTTTTATTTAGATGTGAAATAAATGAAATGCCAAATAGCACTTATGCTATTGTCAATAATCAATGGAAAAATCTTTAATGGCATTCAAGCTCTTCCTGTAGATGCTGAACAGCTGACAATTTATCTTTGGCAATGAGGTCGTTTAAGGTTGAAGGTTTGTCATCAAACTTAACATTTTAGGGTGATGACAAAGATCCTTTATCATATTTTAGTCAGGACTCTGGCTGTGTTCCTCCAAACATGCTGTTAAAACTGGAAGCTTCCCTTAAACCTGTAAAAACTAAACTTTTCTTTTATTAAAAGAAAACATTGGAGACTCTACAGTGATTAGTTCTTTTCTCCATTGTTTCATTAAAATATTGCATGTTAACGTATTGCTTAGGAAGTAAACAGAGAGTAAGTCGTTTGAAAATAATTTTGCATTTTTAATTGGAAAAAATAAAATAAATTCTGTCAAGGCTATGAATTGTGGACTTAAATGTGTGTAGCTGTAAAAAGACATAGTCATACATTTGGTGGTTTATCTTGAAATATAATAAACATAACATTCATTAATATTTAGAGTAATTGTGGGCCACTCTGGGATTTACTCCCACTGATGTAAAAGGAGTACGGAAGAATATATTTTATCCTCAAGTAAGATAAAAAAAACATATTCTTCTTCTGGCGATTATGATTATTTATAACATTTAAAAACGGTGACGTTGTTTTTATTTTGTCACCTTCTAAGGTTAGCAGTAGATACTTTGGGAATCTTTACCTTCTTTGGCAATATCTCTCTTAATAATGCAAATTATAACTAAGCACATGTTTATTTTTTCATTCCTCGTCTCCAGCGCCGCTCTGCGCTCCTCGGTTGCACTCGTGTCAGCTCACGGCGCTCAGTAGTCATGTCTCTCTGGCTTGGTCCCTCTGCGCTCACATAATCACCTTATGGCTGACAAAGCTGTTAGTATTTATTGTATAGGGAGGTTTCTGAATAGTAGTGGAGCTTTTAATTTATAAATTAGAGGCTGGAGTCCTTTTAATTCAGCGTAATCAGAAGCAATAAATAATAACTGCTTCTGTGCTTTGAAAAGCATTTTGTTTGTGAGTAAGCGAGTCATGGGGCAGTGTGACCTCATATTAATATGTAAGCTTTTACTGGTATTATGTTCATAAAAAATAATAAAATATTAGCTAATTGCCTTATCTCAAAACAAAAGTACACACATATTATAATGGCTGCTAAATATTCTCACATATTGATTGATTATTTTTATTTTGATGTTTATGTCTTTGACTTTTAACAACAAAACCTGCTAAACTTGTTAGTAATTATTATGGAGAATGTTATTTTTAAACAGGAATGCGAGTTTAATTTGTCAGGCTGTTTGGAAGACTCATCACTCTTAAGCTTCTAAAAATAGTTTTAAAACAATTACCCTATGATGAGTGACGCATTTACAAGCACTGAAAATGTATTTATTTTTTTTGCTACCAGAAATATTAGCCAGCATCTGACTGTGTTTTTCTTTTCATAAGTCAGTGCAGAGGCCTGGGGGACATTGGAGTAACTTTTTTTTTTTTTATGGCTCCCGCTCTTTTATTAGAGCAAACATCCGAGACTCTTTTTCAGACCTACAAAAATTATTTATTTTCTACTTTGTTTTCTGGAAATTTTGCTGATTTAATTTATTGCTTAGTAGGTAAAAAGAAAATAATAAATTTTTAATGTATTTGCCTTTTTCATTTACAAAATAAAATAAAATATGGCAGTCGAATACCAGTACTTTAAAGTTGCGATCTACTGTTCTGTAGAGCAGAAGGTTTAGGCTCTGTGGCGCTACAGGGAAAAGTGCTGGGGGCTTTTTGCAGCCAGCTGACCTTCAGTTTGCAGCAGCTGGGAGAGAGGCATCGCTGTGTAACTCTATGCTTCAGCAGCTGGACACTCAGGCATTTCCTCTGACTTCAAAAAAAGTTCTTGTAGCTGCACGATGGAAAATTAAAACCATTTGAAACCGAAGTTTAGAAACCATCTTGCCATGCTTTTGCTCTGGTAACGAGTGTGAGTGAATCCCTTCTGCTTCTACAGAGAAGAGTGAGTTAATGGTCATGGCGCACATCGTGAGCAGAAACCACACAGACGTCATGGTAGGCTCGTGTAAAACACACGGGTCACAGTTCGCCGGACGGTGAACCGTCACTGAGGGGTTTGTGTATTTTTCCCTTTTCAGACGTTTCAGTGTGATTTCTCTGTTGAGTTTATCAATAACATGTGATGAGAGTGACAACGTGGAAAGCCCGTCCTGGTTTTATCAGCGTTTCTGTGTACGCTGTTGTGTGATCTTGCTGACGACACTTCTCTTTTGAGAGTGAGAACGCTTTGAGTGCATCATCACTCCTAAAGTAGAAGCTGTAGGACGTCGTCCTCCTCCCGGCTTTGAAGAGGGGATGTTGCTAATTCCACATTTCTCTTGGTTCAGAATGTCCTGTGCATTCAGCAACCTCTTCCCCAGTTACCAAGTCACTTTCACAACACCGAAAGCTGTCATTTTAAAATCACCCGTCGATATTTAAATAACTCTCAACCTTGATTTAGCCTATCTGAGGCCTTCGAGCCAGCCCTTTCTGACTTCCCTATACTATAAAATTTGAAATGCTCCACGATTAACTGGCTCTGTATACAGCAAAAGTGTCCCATGTTATGGAAATAAGTTCTAACATTAAAGTCAAAAGTGATTATTCACACTCACCAGGGAATAAGGCGGTGGCAGAGCTCCTCCATCCACCCAAATCTGCAGGGCGCTGCAGGGTCACTACACACAAGGTTCCAGTTGACCACAAGCCTCTTCTCTTTCTCTGTGCCTCCTCTCTCTCTCTCTTTCTGTGTGTGCTTCACCCAGACAGCACAACAAGTCAAGGCATGTTCCAACACGCCACCAGCAGTCGAACCTGGTTCATGAGCCTAGACCACAGAAGGGGAGGAGCGGAGGATCAGAGAAGGGGGAAGCCCAGAAAGGACCCAGCGTGACTCAGCCTCCTCAGTTAGCTTAGCTTTCACTTTGAGACACTTCCAGCGGATGATGGGGTTACTGCTCCAGCTGATGACGTGACACAGCTTTAATACACTGGCCTGGCTTGTCTTATTTTATTGATAGAAAGGGGAAAAGACTCGTGTTTGCTGTTTGGAACAGCGTAGCCCTTAAGTTGTTTTGGACAATGTGGATTTTTTTTTTTACTAGTTTTAGAAAGTTATAGTTTCAAAACGGCTCAAATTTGTCATGCCGTTTCTGTGGTTTGAAGGGATTTTAATGAGACGGTAAAGGAAGCAAAGTGAAGCTGCCCTTGTGGCTGAGCACTGCTAGTGAGCTGGCTGAAAAAAAGGCTGATATATGGATAGTCATGGCTATGAAAGTAATTTAGTTAGCTGTAAAACAGAGTGGCATGCCTATTGCATCAAACAGACATGCTTAGGCCTGTCACAATAATGTTGTTTTGAGGCCTTTTTCAAATTATGGCGTGGCGTGATAATATAATAATAATACATGCTTATTGGTCTTTTACAGACCAATAACCTTCTAATTTTGTGATGAACACCTATCTATCACTGGAACTGCAAGATATTTTAAATAAACACAACCAAAAACAATGAACAAAATAAAAATAAAAAACAGACGCTACACCAAAACCATTAATAAAACCAGCCATGAAGTCTAAACAAAATTGCCCTTCAAAAATTATTAATCATCAGAATGGAAATTATCAAGCCATGGGATGAATTGATTAATTGCTTATTGCGCCAGACTTAGCTGTGACTCCTGCCAGATTTTGAATATGCCTAGGGGTGTGAATAATATTCAGCTTACATGTAGATAAGTTTATTATTAAGTCAACTTGAACTTTTTTTATTTCACTAGGAGATCTTAAATGTAACTTTCAGACACTGCTTTTCATTCTTGTTATAATATAAAGAGCAGAAGTGTTAATCGAAAAAGCAAATAAAGCTACTGGTTTTTATTTTTTAGCATGAATCTAATTCTCAAAATTGTGATAAATATTATTGATAACATTACTGCAATAATCACTGCAATAACCAATATTCTTAGAACTTTGTCAACTATAGGAATCATTTCTCTTTTAGGTCTCGTTGAACTTTGACATTTTTTGCACCAAAAGCCGCAATAAAACTGCAGCATTTTCACTGAAGGTTATTGTCCCATGAAAATGTCACACCGCCACCAACATCTAATAGTCAGCAACAAAATCGCACTCTTCATTGGTCGAAGCTGAACAACATGAAGCGCATAAAACGCCAAATCTGAAAGATCATAAATTTACCTTTTGTTCTGTCTGCAGTGGTTCGGGTTTTATCTGCACCAGAAGCTGTAACTGGGCACCAGCACAGCATATTAATGAAAGCTGCTGATTCAACAGATCATGTTATACAGTAGGTCACATCAATTACCGATGAAGCCCATCAGCATGAATTATAAAACCGAAAATCAGAGAGAATGCATCAGCAAAGATTTGGAATCCGTGTGAAATATTAATGCCTCCTTCGCGACATTTGATGTTTGATCTGAACTTAAAAGCGATTCGTTAACGCAGCGACGAAGGATCTTCCGTCAGGGAGGCGAGTTTGTTTTTATCGCGCTCTGCTTAGCCACTCGTACGCTGAACCAAGCTGAATGTGCCAGATCATCAGTATCCATGAGTGTTAATTACGTTGAGTAGCCGGGTTTTTATTTAGAGGAGGGGTGATGCCAGTTCATCACTGCTGTTAGTGGAAGTTGATCACTAGGCAGATTCTGGCTTCAGCAGCAGAAGCCAGCTCAGCAAAACTCACCTGCTACAATATGGCCGGAGTTTGGCTACCTGAGCGCCTCTTAAAAAGTGGCGTGCTGTCCATCAGTGGCGTCGCCCTCCGCTGCGGCCCGTCAGCAGGTCGATGACCTTATCAATGAGAGAGCAAAGTCACCGGGATGCCACACTCACGGAGCGTTGAGCTCTGCCTGGAGCTTCGTCTTTGTCCCGCTGCGGGCGACCAGACAGAAACTCTGTGAAGAGAGCAGGAGAGGGGAAGTTGCCTGGATGTGGTGGCGTTAATTCACTGACAACCATGATGCAGCACTGCACTCCCAGGGTGTTTTTTTTTTTCTTCTTTTTTTTTGTGTGTGAAAGTGCAAACTGACTTATTAAATGTATGCAAGAATTAACCTTCTATTTACACAAGAGTGAAATATGGACGTCCACTGAGCGAGGCCACTCGGAGGAAATTATTTTCTGTTGTGCAAAAGTCAAATCCATGCATAAAACCTGAATTTATTGCCTGTCTTACCTGGGACTGCAGTGAGGCCTCACTTTTATTTCTGTCGGTCAGAGTTGTTGGTGAAGCAGTGGGATGGGGGGGGGGCGTGCAGAGGAACCCCGAGCCCAGCAAGTTCAAAGCTTGCTGCATTGATTACATCATCGGAACAGGAGTGCTGGAATGGGACAATGCACCATCGGGGGTAAGGAAGGAGGGAGGGGGGAGCGGTTGAGGGTGGTGGGGGGGGACTCATCTGTTTCTGTTCTGTCTCTAAACTCGGACACGGACGTGTCACGTGAGACGAGGACTCTTTGACGAGTAAATGATAGAGTTGTGAGGTGGTGTGCATCTAAACGTTCCTTCGTATGTGAGTGTGTTGTGTGTGTGTGTGTGTGAGCGCGCTGCTGTGGGCCAGCACTGCAGGAGTACAGCTGCTGCAGGACACTGCAGGATCGGTGTTCTGCTGCCTCCTCACTGCCTCTTCCTCTCTTCTCTCTGTTCTCTGTCAGGCAATTTGCTCAAGGAGGATGGTGAAAGCATGTGCTGCATACTTTTCAGCGGGGTGGGGGGGTGAAGTAGAGGAGAGAGAGGGTGTAGGGGTGGGGGGGATCACTGAGGTGCAAAGCATGCCAGTGAGGTGCTTTGTTGGCCAACTGTACCTGCAAGCAAGATTACAGTAGGAGAAACTGGAGAGCAGGAGAAAAGGAGGCGGAGGGAAAGAGAGGAGAGGAGACGGGTTGGGAGGCGGGGGGCAGGGCAAGAACTGAGGTGCAAGAAACATCAGGTGAGTGCGGCAGTTTCCTGTGCCGGCAGTGCAGCAGTCAGCCCAGTGAGCCGGTGTGCAGGAGAACTGCAGATGTTCCTGTTTAGTGTGAAGCTCACAGCGCAGAGCCGTGGAGCCGTCCGCTGTGAGTTCTTCCACAGAGAGCCGCCTCGACGCCTCGTCGTCTTAGCACCGTTACCTAAAGTGAACTCACTGCTGACCCAAACCCGGCTGCTCTCCAAACTTGTATTTTACACTGACTCACATTTTGAACATGCACCACCTCTATAAACTTTTTTTTTTTTTTTTTCTTGTTTTTAAAAGCTCTTAAAGTTTGGTATGGAACGAGTAACACTGACTTTTTGAATTCTGACAAACTGCTGCAGTGAAATTATGGACTGCAAGAGTATTTGTGCATCTAGAAGCATCACTGTTTCACTTCATCAGTGTGAGGTCTGGATAAAGCATCCTCATATAGGACATCTGAGGAGTCATATTAGCACAACTTCAAGACTGCACCACAGCTTGCCTGTCCCACACAGGCCACTGTGGCCTCATTTTCATTTTCCCACTCACTACCTATAGACTCAGCCATTGTTGTGTCCTTACACACTTTAAGCATTTTAATCACAATAAACGCACTGTGTTAAATGTAAACACAAAGCTAGCAGGAGGAAGGGGAAAAAAAATCAGCAAAGTCAGCAAAGATGGAAGTCTCCACTAGAGGAGGGAACTCTGTGCATCCCGGTTAAGTTTTCAGTGTCCTTGTGAGAAATGGAGTCCTGTCGAGCGGCCGCTATCTGACACGCCGGCCGCTATTTCCAGCCTGTACTACGTGTTAAACATGGATGAGGGAGCAGTGGAGCCTGACTGCTAGCCGAGTGGCTCTGTCTGTCTGACCGCTGCCTGCAAGTGATGAGGCAGAGGCAGCCTGGAGCTTCAGCACTGCAGGCACGCACACCGACTGGCACATATCAACTCATCTAATGTAAATCCCAGGAATATGCCATTCTTCAGAAACGGGTCAGTCGCCAAAGCAGACGAGCATGCGAGGTGAAGCGGACTAGAGGAGGATGGGATATTTACCTACAGAAGAGTCTGACACTGCATCACAGCGAAGGAGGAGAGGACGAAAACTTCTCTTCACTCTCTGCGAGCCTCCCGGTCACTGGCGATGTGCTTTTCATGGCGCGGCAAAGTTGACTGCAGCACTGCCTCCTGAACAGAATGACATTGTTTGCACTCTCTCTCTCCCGGTTACTCCTCCTCCTTTCTCCGGTGCACGCTTGTTCCCCCCTCCTCTTCTTTGCACGCTCACTGGCAGCACAAACTGCACAGCTCAGCAGTGTTCCCCCACTGCCGCAGCAGATCCTGCATGAGCTCTGCGTATCTGAGAGGGATGGGACTTTTAAAGGGGAACGCAACCTCCAGGGTCAGTCGGCGTCGCACATCCTCTCCTCCCCTCTCTCCACATTCCTCAGCATCCTTCGTTCTCATCCTCTTTTTTTTTTCTTCTTTCTCTCCCCCCGCCCTCCTTCTTCCCAGAAGAATCATCAGAACAGAGAGACCCCCTCTGTGCAAACATAAGTCACCGTCCACTCATACTCATGTTAACACCAGTAGCTGTTCCTGATATGTACATCCTGCTTCTTCTGTTTATTGTCACCCCTACTAATAATTTTCTAAAAGGTATGAAGATGTGTATTTTATTTAAATATTAAGCAAAATATTCAATCAAGTCCAAAACTAAGTGGTATGAAAGTTTTCAAATGTCTTAGAAGTCTTTAAATTTCCTTTTGAAATTCTTGCGAGGATAGATGCTTCCCAACTCTTCGCATGCGGTTTGCAATATTAGACATCACCCATATTATTTTATTTCACTCTTAAGGGTTGGTTAAGTATAGAAATGACATAAATTGATGTCCCGATCGCAGTCATGCAACCCTGCAAACTGTCTCCTGAAGTCCTGTTTCAAGTGTAATTGTTCTCTGAGGTACAGTGCGAAATTCCCCTCAGTGGAGCAAAATGTCCTTAATCTGCAACTACCTACCTTCCATTACCCATGATGCAATGCTCTACTGGTGCCATTCTGCAGTGCGCTAGAAACAGAAAAATCTTGACCAACTGAATTTGTCTCGTATAGATTACAGTGAGGGTGAGATCATCCATCATTTAGTCAGGCTTTAAGTGCCACTCCCCCCTTACCCCCAGACCCTCGATGATGTTTTTCTATAAAAAAGATATTGTTTTTACGGGTTTAATTCCCAGCTTTCAAGTGATGATATTTGGACACCGTGCTGATAATGGTGTCTCCATTAGAAATCCTCAGTGTTTTACCCATTAGCGTTTTTCTGCAGCAGTGCAGTGCTCTCTTCTTCTCACTGCAGGAGTCTTTTTTTTTTTCCCACGGCTTCGTAGCGCCTTGGCCCTCAGGTAAATGCCGCGAGGCTCAGTTTACTGGAAATAAAAAATAATAGCTTCATTTATCTCAAGTTAACCCTGATCCCATCGAGTCTGGGTTTATGCTCGTCTCTTTCCAGCTCATTAGAGTTTGCATATTATGCGAAGGCTTTTCCCCCAATTAACTTGCAGCTTCACTCTTGTGAGATGCAGCATTGGTGGCGCAGATTATTGAATCAGCACATGTCACACAATGTATTGTATTCATATCAAGAAATGCTCATATGAGTGATATGGTAGTTATTGACCAGTGATGTTATGAAAAAGGTGACCATTTTGGATTATGGTTATGTGCAAATTCATCATCTATCAATAGCAGTTTTTCTTTTTTCCATATTTTAAATATTAAAAATGTTAACTGCTAGTTAACATATCTGAGACCCTAGTGCTAGGGTCTCAGATAATCTACTGTATTGATGCTTTATACAAAATAGACACATTCTTTGCGTCAAGCCTTCTATTTTCAGAGTTACTGCCCTGTCTTCTATGCAAAATAATCAAGATTTTCCTGAAAATACCTCAGTGCAGCTAAAATAAGACAAAACTAACTTATGAGGGACTGTTCAGCAAGACATAGGAGCTTATTTAAAGTCATATTGATTAAAAAAAAGCCTTATTTCACTAATAACAAGACATTTTTGCCATGTTATAAGTACTATTGTTTAATCAACATCAAGGAATTAATTGAACTAGTTCAAATAACTCCTTGGTAACTTTGGTAAATGTCTGCATGGAAGCCATTGAAGCTGAGAACCGCTTCCTCTATGTCATGCAGTCAAGCTGATCTGCACGTGTGATCAGCTGCTGCTGCTGCAGTCTTGCAGCCACCATGCTCTCCTCTGCACTCTGTGACTCCAGGTGAAAATGCCCCCACCAGCGCATCCCTCCCATATCTCAAACCGCGCTCAGTAATGACATCCCTTGCAATGAATAAGCCATGAGGAAGAGCCCTTTTACAACACATCCTATTAGATTACCTGGCTGTGCTTCACCTGGCTAATCTCACTTCAACAACTCTGGTTCTTTTTGACTTAATGTTGCCCATTGTTAGCGCTCCAGAGGCTGCCAGAGGAGTAAAAGATAAGGATCATAGGGAGTTATATAATGTTTATGACTGTTGTTTATGACGTGTCATTCTGTGAAAAATGACACTTTTAATGCAAAGTTGCTCTAAAGGTTGCAATAAAAGCGCATTGCACACTGAAGCGTATACTTTCACCAAATAATGCAAAGTTGGCACTTTTAATGAACTTTTAATGCAAGTTTTAGAGCAACTTTGCATTAAAATGTATTATTTTGAACTTTTCTGTGACATAAACATTTATGTCAGCACGGTTCTGTCCGATCCTCTTTTGCACGATCTGAATGAAAACCTATAAACCAAACTCAGTGATGAGAAAGGCTCCACAGCATACAGGCACCTGGTGTCGTGGCAAGAACCATGGCAGGATCCATTTGAGGAAGTAAAGGTTATCTGTCATGTACGGACCTTCTTGACACGTACAGATAATGGAGTTAAGCCCAGCCATTGGCTGGTGAGTTAGTGTATGTTCTCTTTCAGTGTTTCTCTCCTTTTTTTTTGTGATTCACAGCTCATTGCTCAGCTCTATTGATCTGTCCGGAAAAGATAATGGACACATTGATCCACGAGCTCAGCAGCTTGCTTGGTTTACACATCAGTTCAGACTAATTCTCAATAGTCCTCAGTCAAGACGAAAATTGCTTTGACTGACAATTGACTTCTTGGTCTTGAAAACCGTGGATTTGAAATTTGTTTTGGGAAGATATTCAGTTTTTTTCCGCTCGGCAGAAGACTTTTTTTTTTTTTGTCAAAGTAAAGAAATAATTTTTCTGTGAATTTCTTTGTAATCTTGTCAATGGAAAAAAAAATATGATAAGTAAAAACAAAGTCCCACAAAAGGTTACAATATTAGACAGTACAATTGGTTAGAAATATTTTAAAAATATAGAGAATCTAAATACTTCAAAACAATTTACGAACAGTCACAAAATGCATTAAAAGCTAAGACGATGTGAGATTAGCTCATTTATGTCCCTTCCAGCAATGAAACAAGCCCACAGATTTTGATAAAGCATGTTTTATTTGCGAGAAAGTTGTACAAATATGGAGCCATGCCACATCTTTCTCTGTTTACTGTCTTAAAAACCACAAAATCTTGAAAAGCAAATGCTGAGAGGACATTACAATATTCATCAATGTGAATATATGCATTTCAAGTTTAGGAAATCATGCTTAGAAAATTGTGTTTCTAAGCATGTTTTGATGCCAGCTTTCAACAGTCAGATGTATTGTCTTTGCACGGTGGCCCGAGTTCAGAACTGCTGTGCCGTGGCTCTTCGAATGTTTTATTTTGAAAACATTGTACCACAATGTCCATAGGATTATTAGACATTTTGAACACTTTGCTTTTTCAGCTGTGGGGCATGTATGAATGCTGCACACTTTCCCAAAGTGTTTTTCCCTCAGCGCAAGAAATATAGCTTTACTAAATGAAAACGCATTTAAAAAAAAAAAACACGCATGTGTATTCCCTGGCTTTATCGAACAGTAAGTGGAGAGTTTAGTTAAGGGAGACTAAAAGATTTCTTCCTTAGTTGTTTCTGTCTGAAACTGACTAATAAGATCAAATGTAGCCTTGTGACATCCATGTGAAAGTAGGAATTTATTTCCCAAAATAAACCTGATAGACGGTCTTATTTAAACCTGGGGCAAAGCGCATATTAAAATCCTAAGCAGTTCTTGTTAAATGGGATGTCCTGAATCAGTTGCTTTGCATTTTTACAGGCTCAGCCTGTAACGCACGGCACTGAGTTTTTTCAACTGGAAACTTTTCTCTTCTGATTTTATAAAGATCTAAGAGTTTAGGGTCGGGGCAGTGATGTTGTTGTGGAGGTTTCTACTGCTGCCTCACAGCAACCTCCTACGTTGGCATAATATCCTGTGTTTGCATGGGATTTCTCCAGAATACCAGAGTCCTCCGCCCATCCAAATCCTTGGATTTTAGGTAGTTGATACCATTCGACTTAGTGCGTTGTTGCTGACTGGCATGGTGTCCCCCCATCACACCGCTTATCTTTGGCCAACATAAGAATGCATGAGAAAAATGAGGTTTGTTTTCTGGCTCTTGCATGATAAATTATAAATTGGCTTTGTGGAAGCAGCGTTAATTTTCTCTCCTAAGTGTTCTTGAGCCGAAGCCGCGGTTTCCTCTTCACAATCGAGCCCAGTGATGCTGCAGTGTTGCTCGAGGATCTGCAGATTACATCTGTTCAATATTGATTCCAGCCTGGTTTCTTCGGCGCAGGAATGCATTCAGATTCTCTGAATCCTTTAATGATGTTGACATTTTCACGTCGTAAAATCTCCACATTCCTTTTCATTTTGTACTTAAATGGTTCATCTATTTCACGACACATCAGAGTGGGGGACTCATCCCCAACCTTTTCTAGATGCTGTTTTTACAGTTGCACCTAAAAATCTTCAACCCTCATGACTGCAGATTAGGTTTCTCGGTAAAACGTTTAATTGCCCAGATAACCACAATTAACCAATTGCACAAGATGCATTTAAATGGGTACATACAACAAGTACTTCATGGGTTTTATACAAGTTACAAATCCTTGTCGCACTTCACTTTTCCCACATTTTGTTCTGTTACAGAATTATTCCAAACTTTGTTAAATTTGTGTATTTCCTTACATTTCTACACATAAATACCCCATTTTTGTGTGTGTAGACATTTCAGGAAAGATATTCATGTCACACATTTAGGATTAACAGAAGTAAATGTGGGGATTAAACCTTTGTAAATGTGCCAATTGTTTGCCTACACATTTATTTATGTTATTCCAGTGATTGTCTGAGTTCAGATAATTCTCATGTCATTTTGTCGTTTGTTTTCTTGCACATTGAGCACAATATAACTCTAGTTGGACTGGATGATGGGATTCTGACTTTGCAGATGAAGATCTCTTTTTCTCTGGACCAATACTTCTTTACTGACCCCATTTTTATAAAAAAAAAAAAAACAAAAGAACAACAAAAAAACAAAAAACGAACAGATTCCTCACAGGGTGAAGTGGAGCTACAAAGAGAGCCGTAACAACGATCCAAACCAGCTCTCTTTTCCTGCCAGAGGAACGACTGCACACACACACACACACACACTCAGATTTTTACCTGGATGGAAAATCCCAAATATTTTTTTCAAAATTTCTTTCTTTTTTTTTTTTTTTTTTTTTTCTTCGGAGCGATATTAAGCGTCCTGCTGCGAAGACACAAACGATTTGAACTGTGTCATATCTTTGGGGTCTCCTTCGGCGTGAGATGGATGGCGGTGAAGGAGCGGCGATGGAGAACGTCTGACAGCTGGCAGCTCTGTCGTAGCGAGTGAGCAGATGCTCTGTCAGCCGGCCCGCCTAACACACGCATCAGTCATAGCACAACTCTGGATGTGGATCGAGCCCATCACAGAACTTCAGTTACATTTTTCAAGCACCGCTCCGGTCTTTCTTTTTAAGACGAAAACTGTAATGCAGCCATAAAAGTCTTGCAGCTGCATTACATGCGACTCTTTATATACTTGAGACTAACATGTTTCTGTCGCAGTCCACCAGCGCATAATTAAAAGAAACAAAGTAACTTTTAACAGAAAATCTTGGAGGCAGCTCTTTATTCTGTTATTTGTGCACTGAAAAGCTGCCGAGCTGCTTATGTTAATCCTGTTTTTACTGCTGCATTGTGTTCAGGTTGCTTCTTGGAGGAGTGCCGCATATCCTCGACAGCAGCTCGTGTCATTTGTAGAAGTGCGCTGACTCCTGGCCTACATTCACCGCTGCCATCATCCGACAGTCAGAAGCGAGTCGAGCATGCTGGGGCAAAGACGGATAATACGCCGTCACCTCCAGAGGTGCTTTTTCAATGCCCGTGTCTTCCTATGAAGGCATTCAGCTGCTGCAGTGGCTCTACAGGGGGAGTCCTGAGTCATTGCACTGCTTCCGATTACAAAAAAAACTCAACGCACACACACACGCTCAACCTCCGAAAGGGCTGAACTCGCTGAAAGAAGCTGTGCACTGGCTGAGATGATTTGCAACGAGACAGAGTTAAAAAAAAAAAAAGATGAAAACTTTGCTTTTTTTGGAGACTTTCATCAAATGTGATGTTCTAATTAATAACTGTGTGCAGTGCTAAAAGTCGGCTCTCTTACAGGTTTCAGTTTTTGATTTTTAGTCACATCAACTCATTTTAAAACCGATCAGGAATAATTGAGTATTTACAAAATGCGTTTTTCAAACACCACCACACAAAGGTGAACACAAAAGTGTGTATTCTGTTATATCTGCTGTAAAACTAACATGCATATTGTAGCCTATATTAAAAAAATAAAAAATAGCACTTCAAACATGTTAAAAGTGCTGACCTGAGGCGGCGTTGCTGATGCAGGATATAGAAGATTTGCTCTCTGCCAGACAATCCTGAGGGAAAACGTCCAGCCATCAGATTGTGATGTTGAGCTCAGGCACACTGGGGTTGTACAGTATAACAATCATTCAAAACTGTCCAGCAAGACCATTTCTGAATAGAAGAAAAGTGAAGGTATTGGAGTGGCCTGGTCAAAGTCTGTCTGCACTGGCTGCTCAGACTCAAAAATCCTCCTGTGTGGCTGAATTAGAGCAGTTCTGCAAAGAAATGTTGGCCAAAATTTCCAAAAAGTGATAAAAAAAAACCTCACAACTCCTTCCTGCCAAAGTTTGGTGGCATTTGCCAAGAGTCGGGGGGGAAATTACTTTCTCACATGAGATCATTTGGGCAACTTTTTTTTCTCTAAATAAATTATTATTTGGAAACTGCCTTTTGTTTTCACTCTGCTTATTTCTGTTTCATATTAAAATTGCTTAACGATCCGAAACGTTTTGAGTTAAACTGAAGAAGTGAGGCTTTTAATTTGTAAGTCATGGCGCACATCCAGGTGGCGCAGTTGGTGGCACTGTTGTTGCCTTGCAGCAAAACGGTCCTGGGTTTGAATCCCGGCGTTCGGGTCTTTCTGCGTGGAGTTTGCAGGCTCTCCCGGAGCATTCATGACTTCTCTCCAAGTATTCTGACTTTCTCTCACAGTCCAAAAACATGATCGGGTTTATTGGTTTCTCTAACTTATCCTTTGGTGTGTGCATGTTCTCTGGACTGCTAATGCAGCTCCTAAAAAAGGATCATATATAATGCCTGGTTTTTTGTTTATTTATAAGAACTTCACACGATGATTGCAAACTTGCGCCTATAGAGATGCACTGGAAAGGATTTCTGGCCAGACAACACTTCACATACCTCCAGGTTTAAATAAACATCTTATCATTTGTACTGAGGAGACTGTGTGGCCCATGCTGTGTTTAGAAATGGAGAGAGGAATACAATAAATATTTTTCCTCAAATTAAGTCTGTTTTGTTTCCCCCTCAGAAAAATATGTAATTTTACTAGACTAAATATGTAGTAAAATAGTAAGTCATTGAGAACATTATATTACTTAGCCAAATATTTAAAAAAAACAAAAACAGGCTCTTCATAAATAAATTAGTCAAGACAATGCAGCAATTGATACAGCAAATACTGATTACACACCAGAGAGGCACCATGAAATTGGCTGGTCAACGGAAATGACCTCATTTTTGTCTTTTCAAATCAGTGAATGCGCCACATCTAAGGGCTACAAGGTCACCCTAACACCACCCTTTTGCGTGGATGTGGTTAGCTGCACACTTCAAAACTGGGTTCGGAAAACATTTAATAAGCTTTCTAAAAAGCCTCCACCAAAGCCCTGACCTCAGCAACAACCAGCGCCATAAGCCTTTTAAGGGCTGCAAAAAGCATCTGGTTTCGCTCAAACTTGTGAGGACAAAACCAAATATTAGCAGGAGTTAAAAGTATATATGTCTGAGATTGTGTGGTGATTTGGATCCTGTGTGGAGAGCAGAACTTGTGCACCAAACCGCTTCAAACACGTGCTGAATGTGTATTATCAGTCGACCCAGGACTAAGAAAGAATGACTCAAATAAATTCTGGAAATTTCCAAAGTAACGTCCCCCCGTGCATTTAACCCTGCGGGTTTGAGGATGACCAATGGACTGGTCGACTCCTGCCACACCAAACTGTTCATTTTATCGCCGTGGCATTATTTAAAGCCATTGGTTGTATTCAAATCAAAAGCCTTGCGTCGTCACTGTAAAGACTGTTAAATGTAAGACAGTTCTGATCCGTTAGCATGTGTGTACGGAAAGACTGCTCTGCACATGGCCCAGTGAGGCGCCTCATCCACCTGGGAGCCATCCTGGTTGGATGAGGTGTGCTTGTTCCACTGCTGATTGCCTCGCCGTGTTACAGCAGCAATGCACCATTCAAGTATGCGGGCAACTTGACAAATGAGCAGCGATCTGAGCAGTGGGGGGATGCTTGTACTGCACCACATCCTGTCCCGTCCACATCCCCCTGCCCTGCAGTGGTTCACCTCCCTTAACAGATGCGCTTTTTACTCCAAACCGGCAAAAACACCAATAAAAGTCACACAGGAGGAATATGGGCTCGCGACACGCCTGCTGACACATGTAGAGAGAGTGAAGGAAGCTACAGTACAATTTCAATTAGGCTATATATATATATATATATATATATATATATATATATATATATATATATATATATATATATATATATATATATATATATATATTTTTTTTTTTTTTTTTTTTTTGCAAAAAAATTACTTTTTGCATGTTTCAGATTGATTGGTATTATGGAATTATGTTATTAAATATTATATTCATAGAATCATAGAATCATGTTAAGTGAAATTATTTTTAAAAAGTCTTTCTGGCTTTCAATAGTATGGACACTCCTGTAAAAAAAAAAAACCTCTTAAAATAATTAGTTTTTTTCATCTTTAATATATTTATTGTGTACAATATAAATGAAAAAACAACAACGACAAAACAAATCTGTTTGCAGGAACGACATAAAAAACAAAACATTTTGAATTAATTTCAGCATTCAGTGTTCACACCTGCCATGAACTCTGGTGAATATGATCAACCAGAAATAAAATCCTGCTGTCCCAGTAGGATTTTCCTCATATTTGTTCTTGTCTATCCTTTAGCTACAGCTTTAGTTTGCAGCTCAAAATGATCACTTTGTATAAAGGTACAGTTAAAACCAGATGTTGTACTCTATAAAGTAAAACACCTTTTTCCCCTTTAGTCAGACATTTTTACCTGCAAAATGAGAAAATGTATTTTTTGTGGCCAAATTTTGACGTCCCTATATCTTGTGAAGCCGATTCAAATTTTCATCATATTGTTCTTTCCACTTTCTGCCATTTACTTTGAGATGTAGTCTCTCCTGCAGCAAAACAGCCCCACAACATAACACTGCCACCACCGTAAATCACAGTAATGGTGGTTTCTTTGGCTTGCAAGCTTCTGCCTTTTTCCTCCAAATGTAAGTGCGTCTGTAAATTGTGTCTTTTTAGTGCAAGTTGCTTTTGGAATATTGGACTTTTTCCTCTCTGGGTGGCCTTTTAGCCGATGTCAATAAAGAACTTGTTCTCTCTCACCACGTCTTGCTTCTGTTCTGGTGTCGATTCACATATTTTCACAAAACTCACCCATGTCTGGGACACAAAACCTGTCTTCTTGAAAGACACGATGGCTGGATAATCCCACTGTGTTTCTATTTAAATATCATTGAAGGTGACAAAGGTTTCAAAAATAATGATTCGTCTCAATTTCAAAGTCTAAAATCCTGCTATTTTAACAGTAGTGTTTACACTTGAAGTGAGCCTCTGTATGACTTCATTTTGGACTATTACTGCAACAATTCGAGCTGGAACATGGGAAATATTTTGTTGTGTTGTGGCAATTTTTTACTCTAACAGTCATCACTGCAATTTTTGCCATGCATCATTGGTTTAGATTATTTGTATTACTGGTTTATTAAAATGTATTAAGTTTTACATGTTCAGTATTGTAGCAGCTGAAATGAAGTGTGTTGAAGTTCATCAAGTTTCTCAAACAATTGTAATCATTCACCTGTTTTTCTCTACATGTTGCCGACTATAACAATAAAAATAAGATGCAATATAAAATAACCATACTAAATGTTTCTCTTTTTAAATGCAACACATTAAAATCCTTCCAAACAAAATGGAAATGAAAGATTTTTCCCATTCCTGCCTGCTGTGCTAAGAAAAGACAACGATTAAGGTTATCGCTGTGTAAGGATTTCTCCTTTGACCTGAACTCTGGAGGTCTTATATTGCAAGCGATACTTTGAAACACAAGACGTCTTCTCACCTATGAGCATCAATCTATTTAAGTTCTCCAACAGAGTCGAAGGGTTGCAGAAAACCAAGGAAAGGCACTTGAAGATGTTCACAAAAAGCGGCGTCGGTTGGCGACTTTTGCATCAGCCGTGCAGCTGAAAGTCAGACCATGAAGTGCTGAGCAGCTGAACTCGTTCACCAGCTCCATCGCCACGTTGGCTGCAGCTGCGTCCACCCACTGGCCTTCTCCAGCAACTGCAGTTGCGAGCGAGCGAGTGGCAGTGTCTGACGCAGCATGCAATCATTCACCTTGACTGCGTGCCGCCGCTCGAACTTGCCTCCGTTGCAGCTGTCAATGCATACCTCCACTCCCCCTTCCCCACGCTACTCCCCCACCACCACCACCTCCACCCCTGGCCTCCATCCTCTCTGGAGGCAGCACACTCTGCCAGCCGTGGAGTGGGATGTACTATCGATCCTGCTGAAGTGATGGTTTCTAAAAGGGAGCCAGTAAGCATGTCTGCTTGCCCCGCCTCCACCGTGGAGCGGCCCTGAGATATCACCGAGCTCAGCACATTGCTCCATCTCCGCATGGGAAAATGGGATTTTTACCGGGAGATGAGCTGAGTGGAAGGTAATTCAAGTCGTCGAGCTATGTTCCTCATGGAGGATGTAAAATGAGCCAAGTTACCTTCAGAAGCCTGACACGTTGGACAAATAAGGTCATATTCAAAGGTCTCTCCTATTCCGGTCCACACCATGGAGAACTCACACCACACGCGAGGCTTGAGTAATTAGTCTGGGATTGGAGAAACTCGTCAGGGAGGTTTTCGGTGTTTGATCAGGATGAGTGTGTGCGCCCACTCCATGTTGGGAGGAATAAATATCCTGAATGTGTTCAGACTGATGGCCTTCAGACAGAAGGAGGCGTATGCTTCAGAGCAGCCGCTAGATGGCAACAGAGTACTCAGTTTCCACAAAACTCACCTGAATTCTGCTGCATTTACTTTTGAAACCTAGCAGTCATTTAGAATTTTGCCTGAATCATTGACCTGAGTGACTGGTACTGATTATAATCATCCTTGAAGATTGGAAACGACTGGACTGGCTGTCCAGATCATGAAGGTTATGTTTAGATCATTCTGTTCATTGATAGGTAATTGGGTTTCACAAGCTGTGGGAAACTGAGTTATTAAGATTTTGCTGAAAAAAATTCATAAATCTTCTTTTCATGTATGAAAGAAAATGTTAGGTAATCATTTGCATCACATCTTTTAGCCTTTGTTGCATTCTCAATGGGGCAAAAAAGCTGCTTATAGGAAGAAAGGTGAGGCAGCATTGACACGGCATGGAAGGATACTTTCATCCAGAAAGAAAACTGAACTTCAGGTAAGTTTTTATAGAAAATCTCTATTGGTTTCTGGAGTTTTAAGTGTGCTGATCTTATTGAAAATGAGGCCATTGCTGAAATCCATCTGACTGTGCTCTGGGAGGAAGGAGCTGAGGAAGTCAACGGGAAGCATGGAGATGACTGCAGATTTCAGCGCCTCCCGTAGAGCTGTGGGGATGGAGGGGGGCCTCAGGGCCCAGAGGATGGCAAGTTGATTCCTGAATAGAACATTTGCAAGATGCAGTGTGGAATATTGTGGCAGTATTTTGAGTTGGTCTGCTCTGTAGTTTCTTGATGGGGGAAGGTCTGCATTCTTTCTTGGAGAAAAAAGTATGGCTTTGGATTTCTGTGAAGGAAAGAAATAAAAAGCAAGAACTACACAAAGAACTACTTCTGTTTGTCCCTACTCGCCTCCCCTCCCACACTCAACTCCACCAGACTAGTGGCAGCAGTAAATAGCAAACACCTGGTGGAACTGTATCTACTGAGCTTATCAGGCAAGCAGCTTCTCAGTCCACGGCTCCTAAGAATGGCCACTGCTGAGGACCAGGAGCACTGCTGTGATGCCTTGATGAATGTGGGGTTTTGAAAAGTAGGAGCTTTTTAAACAGACAGAGGTCCAATTTCACCATGTCAAATTATGAGGTCAGATTTGTAATATGTTTGCCATTTTTATAACAACTGAATGAGCCCGGAAGCTACAAAAAGTAGCTTCCTTTAAATGGGCAATATTATGCAAAATCGAAGGTTTTGAGCTTTACATCATCTTATAATGTTATTTTCTCAAAAATATATACTTGGAGTCTCCCATAGCAGCCACTCAGCAGTGCAAAATGCTTGGTGGGACAAAGGGCTGGCTTCAAGGATGAAGCTCCTCATCGGACCTGCATCATTCCATCTTCTGCCTCTGCTCCTTAAGACTAGCCAGTTGGTGAACGAGCTGCTTCCCAGCGCAACGCTGGTAAAAAAAAATATTGAAGAGTTAATAGAGGAGTGATGTCATGATTATTTCCTGAATAAGGAGTGTCAGAAAAAAGCTGGAGTTTCTGGAAGAGAAGCTCTTCAAGAACATTACAAAGTCAAATCATAGCCATAATTTTAAGTCACATTTGATATATGCGGCATTTTTATAACAACTGAAGGTGACTTGATTGTGCTATGAAATGGCATCATGTAACTGGGAAAACTCATAACTCTGTATCTTTTAATGAAAGGGAAATGCCACTCGCAATATGGCGGAGATCCGTTGCTTCCGCCTTGACCTCTGCAGGCAGAACCTCGCGTGTTGCTGCAGATCGTCACGGGGAGGTCCTAATCTGCTGGTGCAGCTGGGAGCATTTTACCACGTGATTCGAGCGATGTCAGAGCAGTCATCACCATTTCACCTAATTCATGTCGGGGGCTCACACGGTAAAAGGTGAAACAGCAAGAAAAACTGCTATGAAGTAGACGAAGAAACCCGACCCCGGTTTCCTGCTGCTAATCACCGCCTCGGAACTTGAAACAAGGTCGGTTTTCTCTGTTCATTTTAGCATCTGTTTTGCTTTCGGTGTTCCTCTCTTCACATCCTAAATACATATTTGGTGTCGGGGAAACAACGGTTGGCAGTTAAGGACTCTCGGTTCCCTAACGTTCAGTGTAGCTCGGTTAAAGATCCGTGTTCTGTCCTCGTAGCCTCTTGGTACCATTAGCCGTGTTGCTATTTATGCTAACCATAGCAGGTTTGTGTCGCTGTCTTTCCAATTTATGTAACACAGAACGCGACTTGACTTGAGGCAAACTGCTAAAAAGCAACAAGGCTTTCAACTAATGGTTTCCAATGTTCTGGTTTACTCGCTTGGAAACCCGTCGAACAACGAGTGCTCGTGTGGCGATTAGCCTGCGTGAGCAACGGCTAACAGGGCAAGCTCAGCGGTTAGTAGGCCCGCCGATGGTCCTTTACTCTCCTATTTGAACGAATACGCTTCAACAAAACAAGCCGGAATATTTCAAATTACGTTCAACTTTTCAAGGAGTTGCTTCAGTCTTTCCCAGCCGGTAGTACAGACGGAGAGTAACAAACTTTTTTGTGTGAAAAGGTGAGTATCTTAGCCTGCTTTAAACGGGAAGTGTCGTTGTTTACAGAGTAGAAGTTAAAGAAGGTAGAAGTAGCTAACCGGGAGCCTAATGAACAGCTTTCAGAATGTCATCTTGTTAAAACTCACAATGTTCAGGTAGACATTAATGGTTCATAGCTGTATTTCAGGTTTTGTAGAACCGTAAAAGCACTGGTTTTGTGGGGCAAATGATAAAGGGTGACACGTGTGGTTTTCTTTTTAAGACTAAACACGTCTAAAAGAAACGGGGGAAAATGTTACCTCATTCTATTGATCCCGCATTGTCTTATCAGTAAAATCTGTGCAGTCTTTGATGTAAGCTGTCCTGAGGGCTTGGTGTAAACATCCCTAAACTTGAACAACAAGGAACACAAAGGCAGTCAGGAAGTGTCAGAATAGGATAATCTGGGAAATTAAAGTATCTTTCCCAAACTAATTGGGATAGGGGTATGGTACAATTTAAAAGTAAAACTGTATACTTTGAGTAAAAGTATTTCTTCTTCTTCTTCTTCTTCTTTTTTTATATATATATTTTTTTTAGCTTTATCAAGATAAAAGATTGTGTGCCCTGGTAAGCTAAATGGCATGCAAGAGTTTTCTTCTTCTCACTGATAAAAGGATAATGACTTTGGTAAACTTTTACCCAAATGCGCCAATCAACAATCTGCCCAATTTAAACTGGGCACAGTTTAAATTGAGTCTTACATGCAAAACAAGTGTTTCCTTGGCTCAGCAAATTCAATGAGCCCTTCCTCTTGCATTGTAATCAACTCTAACCCAAACCAGGGGCCCAAGAGCCCCAGTCAGGCCAGGAGTTTAGCCTGCAAAACTAAGCGAGCCACAAGCCAGCTTTAACTACTTGCCGTGTTTATATTTGTAATATTTTACAAGGTAAGAAGTGGCGACACGAGGAATAATGGTAAAGTCCTTGCCCAAAGGTTGTGAAAATGAACATGTTTCATTCTTTGTGAATGCTGGACAGCCAATGAAAAGAAGATGGTTTACATTCAAATGCAGGCCACCCGTTGCCTGCTTTTTCTTCCCTCCTGTTTTCCAATCAGTGAGGAGACATGACCCATTTAAATGGTTGTTTACTTGCATTAGAAGAGCCAAGGCGGTGCTCAATGAACTCTTGTCTACAATTTAATTAGAGTGGCCTTCCCAGCAGCATAATTTTCCACATTGCAAAACGCTCTGTACCATGGCACTGCTGTACAGTCAGGCACAGATTGACCTGCACCTGCATAAAAATCTCCTTTGAATGCTCTTATATGGGTCATTTGGTGCAAAAGCAAACCACAGTTAGTACTGTAAAGTGAAATTTTGATCCAAAGACGTTCATGTATGATGTGTTGTCTAAGATCTTTTCGTAAAATGAACGCATGATGTGTGTTAGCACCTCAGTCATAAAAATTGTGTCCTGTCACATCTGAGCTGCTCTTGGTATTTGGTAGGAAAATGAGAAGCCATATATTTGCCAGAAAGAATGGTTTTGTACTTTATTTAGATAAAAATACAAAAATGTATAAAGTCTTGTTATTGGGGAATGCTTCACTTTCATTTTAGCAGAATATTGTTGCCTTATAAGGAAATGTACCCCAACATTTCTATTAATTTGTTTTAGTTTGTCATATATTACATGTATTGGGCTTTTTCTGTTGTTGATACATTCATGTCCTCAGATTATGTCAAGTGTTCTGTCTGGGCTATTTGATTGGTTAGTAAAACTAACTTCATTATATTGTCTTAATCAAATTAGATTTAGATGTTTCTCGCCATATCTATGCAACCCAATTTTATCTTTATTTACATAGAACAATTTTAAAAATCGCAAGCCTCCATAGACAACATTATTCCTCATAGATATGTTTTGTTGTAAATTCACAAAAAAAAAAAATTCTTCTTTCTAAAGTTTTCTAAAAGCTGTAGAGTTTAACAGTAGAACTCATAAATCTGGCTGTCATTCAAGTTCCAGCAATTAAAATGTATATATTTTGTAATGTTTGCCTTTTTAAAATACTAAATTGTATTAAGAATCATCTTATATTTTTTTATTTGTATATGTTTTTGTTGCAAGATCTGGTCTAGTCTCTTGGAATCAAAGAATAATGCTTCAACTCTGTCTGTTGTGGCATATGATTCAAATTGCCTTGCCAACTCAAATTCTTTACAAACACACAAAGAAGTTGGCGTGTTGAAGCTTGTTGTGTACAGTACATAGCTTCAGTCTCGTCCTTCTAAAGACTGTTGTTCACATCAGCTGGAAAACTCAATTAATGTTTGAAGTTTAAACGGCTTCCTCTATTTGGGTAATAATTCAGTCTATCATAGTTAATCTCTGGCTAACAGACGTTAGGCTTTTGAATAACACAAACTTGTTGATCTTGTTCCTCTGGGTTGGCTTCACGTTGTGGTGTGCTGCTAAAAGGGGGAAAAAAAACATTGTCAAACAAGCCAAGATATTAAGCGAAACCGAGTTATTCATAAATGCATTATGCTGACAGTTCTACAGCTTTCTAAGGGCTGTACGACAGCAGACGCAGGTTTTCTGGTTGTGTCTCAGGATTTCTTGGGACACTGTTGTCCTAACATGTTTTTCCCTCTCTCCAAGAATCACATGAGAACAAAGACACTTTTGAGGCTACTTGCAGCTCTGCAGCTTCTCGGGTTTTGCCCGCTTTTAACCAGATTCAGTTGAAACATACTGTTTCTTGGTAGATGTAAACATTAGATCTAATTCTTTTGTTTTTGGAATTACATGACAGATGCAAAAAGAAATCTGCTGGGACTAGAGTCAAATGACTTTAGTTTGTTCTGCCCTTTGTAGCCAGAAAACGCCCTGGATGCTGGGTTGTGGTGGTAACACTCTGAAGTGTAGAAGTTGCTAATGACGCCAGAAGGCACGGTTAACTATTCTGAGTATTTATGAGGTGTTCAAGTGTAAAGTTGAAGGAAGCACAGAAGCTGTTATCACCTTTACATCACAGAGGCATATCAGAATGAGTCACCTTTTTTTATATGGAAATAAACGCACACCCACGTCATGGAGTAGTGCATCACCTGAATGAGCTACATGTCTACTAATCGTGAAACATTCAGTCACCAGCACTACAGCATAGGACTAGCACTAAATTGGCTGAGTTTCACCTCAGTTCACGTTTTCTGTGTTGTTTCATCTCCAAACTCTTAAAGCCTACTTTAGCAGACATAATTTGACTGAGACAACTAAACATAGATAATCTGGCGCTTCATAAAGCAGCAGCAGACAGAAACTTTAACTCATTAAACAGCACTGCAGTAAAACAGTTCATGGCTTGCTTGCACACCTTTATTAATTTACTCACCCACTGCATCACAAATGTGACTGGATATTCCACATCCAGAGATTTTGTACATTGTATGAAATATCTTTAACAGAAAAGGCCTCAGCTGAAATGACCTGCACCGAAAATGAAATTTACTGATTATATCCACTGATCGATATAATCCCGGCTTTCAAAGAAAATATCCTTGAAATTTACAGTATTCTAGCTGGTAAGTTTTATACCTTTTAGATAAGTTGACTGCAGTGATGATGTGTAGCTATTTCCCCCTTTTTTATATGAAGTAACTAATTGATCATATTTATAAGTATAATTAAATATCTAAGGTCTCAAGGATTCAACAGTGGTGAACATATTAAAAGTCAAAATTGACAGCAGTCAATTACAAATCAGAAATTATGATTATCACTATAAATCTCATCACATTTTTCTGATCACACTTGTTTGAATCTTTTTTAGCTTTGTCTGTTATTAAATTTTCTGTAATTGGAGTAACTAAATGTTTCCAAGAAACATCAGTCACTACAAAGCTCTACAACCAAGGGAATGCATTCAGACTGGTGTTTGTAAGTAATGCTAATTGAGAAAATAATATGCTAAGGACGATTCAAATCTTAATACCATAATCATTTTTACTGGTTTAAATAATAGTAAACCCCTTGTCCAAATGACCACTCACACTAAGGGTTAGAAAAATATTTAAATGTTTGTAGTTTTTAAAAGCAGACACTCCAGTTTGGAAATTGGCCACAAAATGTTGATCGGTTCACCTCTCTACTCCTGATGTTCACCTTTGAAGTTTACACACAAGAAAAATAAACTTCCTGACGTGTTTTCTGTGCTTTCATTTCTCAACTGTCCAGGCTGGTCATTAAGGTCTCATCTTGGTGGTCCAAATCAGACGCATCCCAGGTTGAAGGAGCCCGGCGGAGGAGAGGCTCCGAGGCTGAACACTCCCCCCATTAGTCTTTGAGGCAGGGGGGGGGTGAGGAAGAGGTAGGGATTGAGGAGCTGCTATACCTACCTGGAGCATGGGGCAGAAAGTCCCAGGTGGCATTAAAACTATTGACATGCGGGATCCGGCGTTCAGTCCCCTAACATTGGAGTTACAGGCCCTGAGTCACACCAAGCCTTCTCGTCTGGACCTTCTGCTGGACATGCCACCTGCCAGCCTGGACACTCAGATCCAGCATTCATGGAACAACGACGACCGCTCCCTCAATGTTTTTGTGAAGGACGACAACAAGCTGGTGTTCCATAGGCACCCTGTGGCGCAGAGCACCGACGCCATCCGGGGGCGTGTTGGCTACACGAGGGGACTTCATGTATGGGAGATCAACTGGGCCATGCGTCAGAGGGGCACGCACGCGGTGGTTGGCGTTGGGACGAGCGACGCCCCTCTGCATTCTGTGGGGTACACGGCTTTGGTGGGGAGCAACTCTGAATCCTGGGGCTGGGACCTGTGCAGAAGTAAACTCTACCACGATGGCAAGAACCTTCCAGGAAAAACCTACCCGGCTTTCTTGGAGCCAGACGACACCTTCATAATACCAGACTCGCTCCTGGTGGTCTTGGACATGGACGAGGGCACTCTGGGTTACATAGTGGATGGACATTATCTCGGCGTGGCTTTTAGGGGACTCAAAGGCAAGAAGCTGTACCCAATAGTGAGCGCCGTGTGGGGACACTGTGAAATACGAATCCGGTACATAAATGGACTTGATCGTAAGTATGAATTGTAAATGTTTCAACATATTATGTTGCCATGAGCGACTGTGTGACTGTATGGAGGTTTTATAATCAGAGGATTTATTGATGCTGTAAACTAAGGTCGAACAGTCCATGCCTTGTCCTCACATCAAAACAGGCAAAGCACAGCAGGACTTTTCTGTGAAACCCTTCTTATGCACTGGTTATAGCTCAAAATTATCTGCAATGTGCTTTGCAGTTTGATCAGGTGAATTATTTATGCGATGCTTTCAGCGACTTGCTGTTTCATCATGTCAGGGGTTGATGTGTCCTTATGAAGAAGGACTCTTCACTGAAAAGATTGGTCTTCAAGGGGACTGTCCTATTTTATTCCAATTCCTTTGGCTCCAGTAGTTGGTTGGACAGCCTCCTGAATAGATATTAGTGAAATATCAAGAGGTTCTTGGTTGTTGAGGATCAAAAACTGATGCTGCTCAGTATCACAGAGATTAAAGCAAATGCACTACAACTGGATTAATCCTATTTTTTCATCTTTTTGGTCTGGAAACATTGGTGCACATCAGACCGTGCATTACCCATCTGTCCCAAGTGCTTTGTGCTCATTAGATTTTTATGTTTGACTCAGATCCCTTGACCTAGTTTTGTGCCTGTGCAAGAAAAGCACCACAGATAATCTCTTATTCACAACAGCAATCTACAGTTCGAAGTGACAGTCTCTCTTTTAGCTGAAGAGCAGAGTCGATCCCATGCCTGAAGATGGAAGCCATTTTCAGACTTGGCAATGCTCCCTATTCAGAGGTAGACATGGAGACGACGTTGTACAAGTGTGGCTCCAACACAGGCCTGCTTGAACTCTGATAAAAACCCACACCCTCTTAGCTGCAGTTAGTTTCTTCCTCCTCCTCATCAGAACAATAGTTACCAAGTCTTTTATCTGACAGTTTGACTGATGCGTCCTACAGAAAGGTTGCAGCTGGAAAATCTACCTACTTCCTGGATAGATTTGGCAGCTGGTGGCAAATGTGGGGCACAATTTGTCTGTGTGGGCCCGACTCCTACAGTGGGTACACACTGCATCCTTTGAGTTTTTGTATATTTCTTACTCCCATCAATTTATAAGACAATTGTACTTCAAATAGTCTTGATTTTATTTGCAAGTAGGCATGGGGCGTGAGAAGTACAAGATGATCTAATTTTATTTGTAATTGAAACAATTCTTCCCACATAAGCATATCAGTGTTCACAGCTGGTGAGCAACTGATGGTGTGCAGAATTATTGTAAAACTAAAGAGTATTGTACCAGGCTGTTTTTTAATACATATTATTTTAAGCCAATTAACTGAGAAGAAACAAATGGAATCAACATTTCAACCATTTTGGACATGGGATCAAAATGTGTGGGGAACTTGTGTTCATTTTATTTGGATGCTGAATCTACATGCCGCTAATTCCAACGAAGCAATCCAACTTTAACCTGAAGGATGTGTGACGGCCCTTTAGTTTCCACGTCATTATGGTCGTTGTTCTGGTTCAGCTGCTTCAAACCTGAACTATTTTGATCTGCTGAATTTAACTTTCTCATAAGGAATGAAACAATGATGTCTTTTTTTTTTTCAGCCAGCTGACAATTTTGGATTTTTATTTTATTTTATTTGAAACCTTGATGTAGTGCTTACAAAGCCAAGCAGGTGTGCAGTTTAAAGTTCTTACTGTAACTATTCTCATTGATTCTTATGTAGGTAACAGAAGGTAACAGTTGCTGACCAATTTAAACAACACAGCCCCGGCAAGCCGATCCTGTTCCTCACCCTTCTGCCTCTTTTGTCTTCCCCTAGCTGAACCTCTTTCACTGATGGACCTATGTAGGCGTTCGGTGAGAGTGGCGTTAGGAAGAGACCGGCTGAGTGAAATCCACAGACTTCCCCTGCCAGCCTCTCTCAAGAACTACCTGCTCTACCAATGACGAAGTTGACTGACGAAACACATTCTGCACTCCCTTGTTTCTTTCTCTGGGATCGTCCTTGGGTTCAACCCGTTTGGCAGCATTACTGAAGCCTCCAGGACTGATATAGGCGCCCGCGTTAATCAGCAAGTACGCTTCTCTGTCAGTTGCAAAACTCCTCTCGAGTTTCTTATCCTGTTTTTATGACTCTTTTCAATTGTAATCTTTAACTTTGTAAAATCAGGAATCACTGAGTACTATGCACACACTGATCCAACTGATGCCCTGACAGTCACCGTGCTGGTGAACCACTTTTGGCTTGTCGAGTAATGTGGCATCTCTGTGACCTCCAAGCTTGAGTTATGCATTCCTGTCTTTGTAGCCTTGGAAATCTGAATGAAATTGTGCTGAGACAACACTGAGCCAAAAACACAGTACACACAGTAGTGCGCCGCTGTTATGTGACCACAAGATGGCAGTACACTTGTATCAGTCTCAAATTAAGCATTATAAAATTCTGGGTTTTAGAGCTGGTTTTTAAATATATTCGCTGTTCACATGACACAGGAAAGAGTTGATGACCATTTTATAGAGTTACTGGTGCTCTGAGTCCATTTAAGAGCAGCACAGGTCACTCACTGCATGTGCTGCTCTTAAACGGTCTCTGCAACATGGACGTATGCGCTCAGCTGCTGCAATGCAGAAATATCATCAGCAGTCTTCTACAGAAAGATAATGTCACTGTGATTCTTTGTAGCATGCACCTGCAGGAAACTCTTCTCAACAAACTTTTTTTTTATTATCGTTTTTGTCACTCCTTGTTTTTATTAGTGCAGTAGTTCTTGACCATGTGCTGTTGAGGCCCAAGAGCATTTTTTTTAAAACTCATAATCTCCATGTTTGAGCACTGATTTGCACATACTAAAACAAAGAAAGGAGGAAAAAAAGAACATGTAAATGTTTGCCAACTCTTGGGCCCCACTGGCAGAAAACCATGAACCATTATGTCTTGTTTGTCTATGAAGTGTAAAGCTGGGGGTCAGGGTTTTTTGGAAGCTGGCTTTGTAGGTGCCTCACTTGATAAACTTTGGTTTTAAAGCACCATATTAACAGAAAGCGACAATCTACAGAGTGCTGCACAAACGTAATGGAAGATTGCCAACAGTTTGTCAAATGCCATATCATAAACTTGTATGTTTTTAAATGTGTATAAGTAGTACACCCTACTTTTCCTTGCTTGCTTCCACTTGATTTGTATTACTTCGTGTAAATTTGTTTGTAAGTATCTATTAAAGATTATTTCACATTATCTGGGGTGTTCCTTCTCTTATTGGATCAGACTTGTCCTTCTGCCTACTCAGGCTATTCTGTCAAATATAGCAAATCCTATCTAAAAGTGATTTCTAGTATTCGGCGACAGTGGTGCAGTTAGCAGCACTCTTCTTCCAGCCCATGTTCATCCCTTAGCCCAGAAACATGGCTGTTGGGTGAATTGGTTTCTCTAAATCGTTCTTTACAGGCCAACATGGTGGCCTGTCTCTCCATGTTGTCCTGCTATTGACTTGCAGCCTGGCCAGGGCGAACCCCGCCTCTCGCCAAGGGACCACTGGAGAGACGGGTACCTAACCTATTGCCACTGTGCAAGGACAAATGGGTATAGACAATGGCTGATTAAGATGTGTCATGGGATTCTTCTATTAGTGATTGAACCATGCAAGTTAAAAACAAAAAATGCACTGATTTCAGAAACTAATCTCAGAGGCCTATAATGACTTTTTATTTTCTTGGTTGAAAGTTATTGGGCAGGTTTTCTACTATTAATAAGACACATATCAACATCTAAATGTGATTATGCCCTTGGCTGGCTTTTTGGTGGGTTTTTTGCTATAATTTTTTCAAGCTGTGTTGGGTTTTGTCTAGTTCTGTTCTGCATCATCAGGCTCCTCCCACACCAGGTGTGTTTTCAATCTTTCTGCCCCATTAACTTTTGCCAACGTCATGCTGGTGGTTACTTAAGGTTCAGTTTTCTTTTTCTTCTAACCACTGAACAAAGAGATGGTAAGTGGAGCAGCTACATATAAATGTACCACAGATGTTTCTATTGAGCAGCTTTGACAATAAAGGTTTAGTCATCACCTTTCCTCAGAACTATAATGAATCTGAAAGCTGGACAAAAATCCCTATGAAGTTCTTCAGAAAATAAGGCCCTTTTCTGAAACTAATCCTACACTTCCGCCCTCTGGTGGCGGATTTACATATTACACGTTTCTCGTACTTTAAAAATGGTTGCAGGAAATGTTATGGCACACAAAAGCCTTAAATGGGACTGTTGTATTGAGCCCGATGTAAAAACAAAAAATTCGGATTATTTTGTAAACACATAAGAACAATAAAATTCTGTCTTATATTACAAAACCTACTGTGAAAATGTCTGAATTGTTTTAGTGGTTTTCTAGATTTAATCAGTGCTAAGTTGAAAGAATCATTTATAACTAAAGACTTCCTTCCCATGTATTAAAAATAAATATAAAATCCTGCCTTGAAAAGAATTTAATCATTTATTTTGTCCATCCATATTAAGAAGTATATTTCAAATAATTGCTCAAATACACTGAAAATTATTTGGGAACATTTTGTTATGTGCTTCTCTTAAACAAGCCATATTTTATATATTTATATTTTTTAATTGAGCAATAAAAATTTGTCAAAAGCATCAACAGTTCAGTTTCAAACAGAAAAAATGTTCTGACTTGTATTTCATATCTGGCTTTAAACAAGTGATTGATCTTGAATGTCTTGCATAAGTGGACAGTTAGACCAGATGTTTTTCTGAAATTGAAAAAGATAAACTAAATAATGTAGAAGGAAGTACAAACAGATCACCAAAAAATAATTCTATTAAACCTTTTGTTACCACAAGTTGGCAGTTTTACGAGCCATAGTCTTGCTCATTGTGATGACTCCATGCAGCGGCAGGTTTCAAATATACTCTTTGAAGGAAGCTGTAGGAAGGAAAAGACTGACTTTAAAGTGTCCATCTGTCTAACATCTGCCACAAAGCATTCAATTTGGTTGGATATACATGCAAAAACGGGACCCCCATCTCTTGAGCTCCAGTAAGTGAAATCATTTTCCTGCGTCATCAGAGCAACCGAACAATTCAGAGAGTGTTGAGAAAATGAATCACCGGACGGGAGAGCAATCTCTCCACAAATAGCGCAGAGCTGTGTTGAGTGTCTGCGAGATGCGACGCCTCAGTTTATGGCAGAAGGGAGCTCTGCTGGGCACCAAAGGACATCACTGGCCTGGAGACATGACCGTTATGCAACTACATGTGATTCAGTATCTACAGTGTGGTTTATGGGACTACCTTGTTTACAGGTTCAAACATACAGAAAACAGCAGAATGTGAAAAGTGGGCAACCCATAAAATTTTGATATTGATTGGTATGAGCACAGTATTATTATTATTATTATTATGTATTTTGTTTTATGTATTTGTTATATTTATTTTTGATTTTTGGCTCATTGGATTTTTTTTTTGTATGTATAATGTAAAGCACTTTGAATTGCCTTGTTGATGAAATATGCTATACAAATAATGTCCTGTTTGAAATAATCCAAGCATGAGATATGAGTGATCCTGGATACTAGCAGAAGGTACGTGTTTCTTCAGAGAGGTGGTCGAGTTCAGGCTTATAAATGAGGAGGAATGACACCAGTCAAGTCTAGATCAGAGTAGATCTGAAGCTCACGTTGAAAGGAGTCAAGTTTGGGAATATGATCCATATGTCCCAGAAATGTTTGATCAGCGTCTGGGCTTCTCTGCTGGATCAGTGACCCATGCAACCTGATCCCAGATAAGCGGAAGACTGTGGATCAAGAAATGTGTGCCAGTTCCAGAATAAAAGACGCATTATTCAATAAAAGAGTTTTGGGATATAAATTAAGTTGATTATATGGGTTAATAGGTGTCATTGAAGGAGAGGAGGAGCCAGCTGTTCCCGGTTTCTGTTCCATCACTGTGTCCCATCTGTGACAGTTTTACACAGATTTTAATCCATGCATTTGTTCATCTTTTTACATAAGGCTCAGGATTAGGAACAGCAGCTGGCAAAAAAAATAATAAAAAATTAAAAGCAGGCAGATTTCATAAAGCTGGATGTAACTGCAATTATCAACGACAAAAGTTGTGACGCGAAACCGAAATATAAAGTTAGGATTCATCAGTTTAACTCAAAGGAGAAGCAGATGTGCAGAGAACATCTGGTCACTTGGTGTCAGCATTTCCAAAACCTGAAAACCTTCATCATTCATTCAGCCGACAAAACGCGTGATTGACGTTTCATAACTGGAAGTGATTTCATGCATAGCAAATCCTGGGCCTGGTTCCTGCTTTTGTTGACAGAAACTGGTCAAGCTTCTCAGTGTAAACACGTGAAACAAACAGGAGGAAGAAGTCGCCTCCTCTGCTCGTCTCTGTCGAATCAGATCACAGTTTGAACACACACCCATAAACACACACCCCTATGACATTTATTCTGCAGTACTGGTGCTATGTGCTTCTTAAATGTGGCACATCAGACACATGAATACCAAAATAGAGCAGCTGTATCTAATGTCAGAGGTGCAACAATTTACACAAGTTTAAATTAGATCTGATGGCATGACTGCAGGAAAGTACACCTGTTGTTACATAATGTCAGCCGCTGCACTGCTACTCCTTATAAAAGAATATACAGAATCCAGCACTACTTCACGGAGCAAAATAAACCATGTTTTCCGTGTCAACACCCTGTTATCAGCTGCCAGCAGAAACACTGTCATACTTTTAAACAGCTCAAAGTGCAAGTAGGTCTTGTCTGACGAGATGTTTTGGCAAAACGAGGATCCCGCTGTGACAAACGCTGAAGGTTTTATCAAAGTTACTACCTTTCTTTCCTAACAGCAAATATCCTTCATTTGTTTTAGTGGATACTCTGTAGGAGAAAATGTAAGGTTTTACACATATACATGCAACATTTCATGGTCTGTGGTCATATGCTCACCTTCTGTCATAAAAGCGGTTTTTGTTTTGCCTTTTCGTCTTATCTCCCTACTCATTCCAGCTAAACAGGTTAATGGGAGATTTAGAAGCTATTATGTCAGCAGGAAGTAAGGCTACAAGATAAGCATATAGTTCAGCATGTCCTGCCCGATATTGTTCTTGTGACTTATTTGATGTCGCAGGATATTGCACATAAATGTACATGTATTTTTGCTGCACATCTTCCCATGTATTTATGGGAACAACCCAGAGTTAAGTTCAGTGCAGAAGCTTTCTACCTGGCATCAGTGATGGTTTGAGGGTACATTAGTGCATGCAGCCTGGGCATCCCATTTGTGAATGTAACATCAGCCAGCTGTTGCTTTTCCACAGCCTTCATTGGCCACACAAGTGATTACTGAGGTACAGTTATGTACTATTTTTCTCACTTTATACACCAATTATTTATTTTTTTTTAAACGATCACTAAATGTAGCAAAAATGACCAAAATAGCCAGCAAAACTGCTGTGGCGGGAAATGCACAGGGTAGGTTTTTTCAAGATGTCGAATTTGAATGATGGTTTATTTAATATATATTGCTTATAGGTCCCATAGTACAGGAAAATAGCTGTTTAAAGTACAGGTAAATTTGGACTAGAACAAGCTCCATTCGTAATCCTCTTTTTTTTTCAAATTAGTCTTTAAAATACCAGAATTTGCACATAAATGTATATTCTGACTGTCGTATGTGTGTGTGTATGTACATATTTATCTTCAGCTTAATTCATTCTTCATTGGGAGGTTCATTTTTAATTCTACTTAAGTAAGACTCTTCACTTCTTTTTTTAAAAAAAATATTTATTTGGAAAAAGGCACCAAAGATGGCTCTAGCCCAGGTGTCCTTCTCTTTCTGAATCCGGCCCTGAAGGTGGCAACACTAATTCTAAGCACAATGCTTGCATTGAGCCTGCTTTACTTTGTTCTAACGCTGCTCAAGGTCAGCAGTTCAAAGTATTGCCCGCTTGTTTTGTTTTAAGTTGTGTTCGTGGTCTCGTCGTGCAACACTTTTGAAAAAAAAAAAAAAAGCCATGGAGACGCCGAGAGGAGCACATGTATCCACGTCAGAGCCGACACCTCCGTCCGTCCCTTTTACGTAAGTGGGACGGAACTGGGCAGCACGGCTGTCCGCTGGAAGATCCAGAAAAGCCGGCGACGGGCTTGGACACGCAGATACAGATGACCTGCTGAACACCGGTCACTTAAACTCTGTCCGTGTTTCTCTTTCTGCGGCTCGACGCGGTTTCTCCCAGGACCCCAGCGACAACATGGTGGCTAATTGAACAAACGGGAAAGATGGCACAGAAGGACACTCTGCTGCATCTCTTCGCCGGGGGGTAAGTCAATTCAAGGTTATGTGAACTTAAAATATGTGAACCTTATTTTAAATACTATAATTGTTTGGTTCCGACACGTTTTTTTAACGGTTTCTACTTTCCTGTGTTCGCGTTAAACCCAGCTAGCTCCTGTTAGCATAGCGCAACCTCTCGCGTGCCGTCAACGTCTTTCTTTATTTTATCATTTAATTCAGTGACCGACTGATTATTTCGTAATGTAAATGATTTAAAGGACGATTAAGTTATGTGGGAAAGCTGTGAACTTTAATTTTAGGACTTTATTAAGGTTATAGTGGACAATGACCGGCCGGCGTAATCTTCCCAGAAACCTTCTCGATCAGGAAGTTTGCTAATCTTCGGTCGCTAAGGTCGCCTGAGATGCGCCAGCTAGTTTCCCGACGAACAACACTGTTATTTCGACAATTAAGAGATGAAACGACAGCTTAAGGGGTTTCATAACGACGTGGTTTGGGTGACTGTTTTACCCCGGTCGTCAATGCGGCTGTATTTACCGCGGTCGCATTTATAGCTAGCTCTTAGCGTCAACATGTCCTTCACTGCATTATGTAAGAGGTAGCAACCGCTCCTCTGACATGACGGTGACGACAGACCCAGCACGCAGTGTTTGCGTTTCAAAATTGCATATTGCCAACACAGCAACCAGCTTGAATTGCATCATAAAAGCCACAGTTGAAGGAAGAATTATTTTAATCCTGTCTTGTTAATGGCGTCGTTTAACGTTTCAGTGTTAGCTCCGCATATGAAATTTACAATAACATCAGACTTGTTGGTGTAATAGGTAGCTGCTATGTTAAATGTTGATCTATTGTTGAAAGGTTGAAGCTTTCACAAAATCTGAAAAGAGGTGACAAGTTAATATATCGGAGAATATATTAGGAGAATTAGAAGGTGAACTGCACTTGATGTGCAGAGATGGTTTGTCATTAATTTTGCCTGTTTTGAAGATGAGATGTAACAAAGTGCATGTCCGAATTACAAGCCCTTTGTTAAAATTTAAACAGAATTTTAAAAAAAGCATTTAATGTAGTTTAGACATCAATTTCTTTTGGCAATGTATTTCATGTTTTTTTTAAGTTATAACTCCAGTGTTCTGGAAACATGCCTGTCATGCTGTTATTGTGGTTTAAAGGTTTTCTATGTGATAACAGACCTGTTTTTCTCTAAAAGCAGAGTAATTTTACTCTTCTTTGCTACCCATAGAAAGAGGAGGAAAAAATGACTAAAAAGCAGGAGCACAGGGATTTGTTACCAGGATATTTGTGTATTCTTGTCACAGAAAATTATGCGCTCCTGGAAATGACACATTTTTAATGCTGACAATTGTGAACTTGGTTCTAACCTCTGACCAAAAACAAAATAAACACATGCGGGTGGGTAAAGGTAATGACATTTATACCATATATTCTTTTTTGCCAGACAGTATTGTGGATTTGAAGGTTTAAAAAAACAAGAAAACCTGGCCATGCTCTTACTAGCAAAGCAAATTTAGCTTTTCATTTTTGAAACGGTCTGTTTTGAAATTTTGAGTTGTCTAGATGTTGGAACTGTCCATTGCTTTCATTAAAGTAATGCTCTATTTTAAAACTATCACAGGTGTACCATAGGGTGGCCAGAGGATGACTATCTAAAACCAGCATGTTATACCAGTACCCTACAAGGAACAGGATAGTGAAGCAGTATAAAATTACGTAGACTTAAATGGTTTGCTTGACATCTATCACTGCTTCTTTTGAAGCTTATGTGAAATTAGTAATGAATGAATGGTATAAATTTTTTTTATTTTTATTATAGTACTGGCCTTTTCTGGATCTGAAGAACAAGAAATGATTAGACTGTGCTTTAAAACTTTTTAATTTTCACCTTAATCTCGAAGGAGCTGGTTTGAAATCTTTTGGTTTCTTATCTAAATAATATTTTGATTTGAAGCCCCGTTTCATTGCCCTGGCTCCACTTGTTAGCTGCATACAGAGTTACTTCCCTGTTGTGATAATTGTTCATGCCTGCAACAATTCATCTGCGAGTGTTTGGTTTTGTCAGAATTGCCAGATGGGGAGGTTTCTGGTAGTTAAAGATTAAAGGTCAGGCCATTATCTAGCTGTTGTTTCACGAATAACATTTCAAAAGCGCTAATATTCTGCACAATGAGCAATTAAATTTATTATTCTTTACTTTTGCTTAAGTCTTAATCAAAATGACAAGTATTATAAGCAGTAGGAAAATTAACTTTATTTTTTTATTTTTACTTAAATGCTTTAGGAAAGCTCTGTTCTTTCAAAAATCTCATGCCAGGATTAATAGCAGAGTAATTGGATTCCAGGTAATCAGTGACGAGATAATTAGATCAGTCGTTTTGTTTTGCTTAAGTCTTAATCAAAATGACAAGTATTATAAGCAGTAGGAAAATGAACTTTATTTTTTTATTTTTACTTAAATGCTTTAGGAAAGCTCTGTTCTTTCAAAAATCTCATGCCAGGATTAATAGCAGAGTAACTGGATTCCAGGTAATCAGTGACGAGATAATTAGATCAGTCGTTACTTTTGCCGAGATATTTCACTTTGTCCTTCAGACATGACACAGCAGAGAGGCTTAATGTAATCAGCTCTGGTCTGGTAAGCTTGCTGCTGGTGAGGTTATACTGTTTTTTTTTTAAAGACATTCTGCTTTATTAACCTGTTGAATGACTTTGAAATGAAATGCCTTAAAAGGCCTTCACTCAGGGAGAAGCTCCTTTTTTATGTGCAATTAGGATGTCTAAGTTGAAGAACCGTGTCCGCCAGATGTGTTGGGTCCACTCGAATACTTTCCACTGCGGAGTGAGGAAACTGCTTTAGACCATAATTGTTAACTGGTCTCCTGGCCTGTAGCTCTTCAGCTGCGCGTTGATGGAAAAACACTCCTCAGTGGAAGCTAATAAGTAACATCCAGTGGCAACAGAGGATTCTGTGGCTGCATACTTGGGTTTTTATCTTCACGTCTCAAAACTTGCTGAGTTCCTGTCGCTCCTGATTCGTTTTGTAGATGCAGCGGCACAGTGGGAGCCATTGTCACCTGCCCGCTGGAGGTGTTGAAGACACGTTTGCAGTCGTCTGGCCTCACCCTGCGGCCCATTTTCCAGGTCCAGCTGGGAACTCTCAGCGGCGCCGGGGTTATCCGACCCGGGACGGTTACACCGGGGCTGCTGCAGGTGCTCCGGTAAGACGTTTATGTTGTCAGCTAAATGGTGTCGCAACGCGGCGCACTCTGCGAGCTGCCTCCGGAGATGTTTTATTGTTCCAACAGCTAATGGAGGGACAACGTGTTCCTTTCCAGCAGCTGGTGAAACCTGCCGTTTATCTGCACAACATTTAGATCGACGTCTGGAAATACTGTGTAATAATTTAAAAAAATATTATTCCAATTATCTTGATTTCTCAAACATAAAAAGCTTTATGATGTTTTTTAAAATTCCTGGAAGCACTTTCCAGAATCCTGTTACTTTCATAATCTTTAAATCAAAACGGCCTTTAATCTAGTCTTACATAAAGTGAGGATTAAGTACACTGTGTCCTGCTCATGTTTAGAGGCTTTCACCCGCTGTTTGTTCAAGTGCAAACTATCTCTGTTCTTCTTGCCTCATGATTCGACTAAAACCGATTTCTGTGGTCTCTGTGGAAGTGGTCCATCTTCATGTCTGCAGAGATTGGTTGAGAAGAAATAGACTTTCCCCAGTTGGCTGAGAGAGAATGTGGGAGGGTTATTGGTCAGCTGCAGTGCTGGGTCAGAGTTATATTACGCTCGGACGGTTTGCAAACTGAACTGGTTTAAACTGGCGCTGGCTGCTTTTATAGGCTGTAAATATTAGAGATTATCCTCCAGGTCTGCCAAACAAATAAATCATCAAGACTAGAGCTGATAATTCATTTGATTTGATTTTGTTTTAACTGATCAGTGAAACCGTTTGCTTCGCTCTGCTTAAATCCTTTAAAGTTCTCTATCTAACGATGCAACATTGTTGTTTTAAAGATAAAAGAAGGGAGATTTTTCAAGAAAATCTCCTTTTCATGGAAAAGGTGATTAAATAAAGTAAAGTGAATTTGATTTGGCACAACACCAAAAGCTTTACTGGATGTCACTTCATCCTAAAAAAAATGAGTCATGATGTTTCAGTGTCTATTTGTTCAAAATGTATCTGAACATTTACATAATTTTGCTGATTTCCAGAACAAATTGAATTGAATGTTTTTTATGCAGCCACTGAGCTATAAATGGCTTGTTGAAGAGACGTTATCGTCTACTTTAATTAGTATATTTTTTTAAGCTTATGTGTTTTAAGATGCAACAACATTTGTTTCCAAAGACTAGGACAGAAGCAAAACACAATAAAAAGGATGATGACAAACAGATTTTATGTTTGTCATTATAACATTGACATTGAACATTGCTTCAACCTAAAAAGTGGTCAGTATGTCATTGTTTGAGAAGAGGCGTCAGGTGTCGGTGACAGAAAGGAGTGGAGTTCATGAACCTTGCATGACTAAAAGAGTGTGTGTTACAGAAACACTCCCCTCTTCTCAGTTCCTGGCAGGGCAGAGTGGGTCGTCACATGGCAATGGGTGGGTCACTTCCCTCAAAGGGTTAAAACGTCTGTGAGGACGCGCCTGGCGTGACTCGCCAGATACCAACCAGGGCATGAAGTGCAGAGCAAAATCCACTGAACTGAGCTGATGCAACTATGAGGGGGATTGCAGCAGAGTTCTCGCATCCTTTTCTCTGATTGAAACGAGAAATAAACCTGAACAAAAGTTGGTGTCATTCATGTTGGTGTATTAAGTGTTTCTGCTTTGTGTTCATTACAGATCAATTCTTGAAAAAGAGGGACCAAGTTCTCTCTTCCGAGGACTGGGGCCGAATCTCGTTGGTGTTGCCCCTTCAAGGTACAGCAGATTCACTGTGAACACTTCTCAGTTCCTCAGGCTGCGCTTTGCTGTGCATCTTTGCTCCAAGTGTATTTCAAACATGGCAGCCTGTTGGTGCAGATGAAAATCACACATTCAAATGCCTCGATGGATTCAAAAACAATAAACAAAACACATTCAAATTAAGGCGTTTTAACTTTGACTCTCCAGAGGTTTAAACTGAATGTCTGGGGCAAGCAATAAAACACAAGACTGTCTGTTTATCTTTTTTTTTTTAATGACTGAAAAAACCAAACTTGTTACATAAACAGGAAGCTGTTGTTATGGCAGCGGCTTCCTTGTCCCATACAGTGTGCGTGTGATGCAGCTGTGAACATAAGACGGCTGGTTTTCATCAACCTTGGGGCGTGCTTTTCCGTGTGACAGAATAACAAACATAAAACCGGGAATAGGTGGAGATTAATCTGCAGGGAAAGTTTTGACAGGAGAACATACTATGATTTCTCAACTTCACCTTTATTCTATGTTTAGTGTCAACAAAGTTGTGCACTTTGCACTGTTTCCCTTTGGCTGATAACCTGGCTGTACCAAATGCCTTCTGATTCACCTTGCATTAAATGTTGATTGGACTTTAACACTGAAAGGGAGTTATGTGTTACTTATAAGCTTCGTCTGTGGTTGAACAGTAGCCACAGCATTATGATGCGCTGCTGTTAGACTGGCAAGCTTCAACAGATTTCAATGCAGAGCGTCCCAGTGGATATCTCTGGCTTGGCCGCTGCTTATTCAGCGTGTTCTCGTGCAGCGACAGTCTGTTCCAGAAGCAGAACAGAGAGAGCTGTCGCGAGGAAAGAGATTCCTCTAGGCACACCATCAAAACTTCACACGGTCCTGTTCCGCTTTCATATAGCTTCGCTTTCACATTCGCATTGAGTGGACGAAAGCACTTTTGTTGTAAAACTGTGAGCTAATCTGCAGCTGCTTCTAATTAGAGTCCTTATCAGCACCTCTCTCTGTCTCTTTCAGAGCCATTTACTTTGCTGCATATTCAAAATCAAAGGAGATGTTCAACGGGCTGTTTGTCCCCAACAGTTGGCTGGTGCACATGTCCTCAGCTGGTACTGCAGGTGAGCAGCCCGGTGTCTCTAATCGATAAACAAAACAGAAATGATATGCAATTTGACGCCATATAAACTATTTATTAAACCTGATAACATGAACTATTAATTAACCTGATCACCTCTAACTTCATTGTCTCTAAATCCCTTTTTGCTTGTCCAACATTATGATAGCATGCTTGAACTTTTAAGATTAAAATTTAAATGTTCATTGTTTTCAGCTTTTGTTACCAATTCTCTGATGAACCCCATCTGGATGGTCAAGACAAGGATGCAGCTGGAGAAAAAGTACGTTCTTCTCCCTGTTGGTATTTTCTATATTTGTTTATATTCTTAGGCACCTGGTGTTTTGTGAAATACCAACCAGGGGGGGCAGGTGCTAAAGTATAATTGACCTTCAAGTGAAGCCATTTAGGTGGCCTGAGTTCACAGTCACACTGCTCTGCAGTGCGTGAGGTTGAGCGTGTGACCTGCCTTTATAAATACGCACTACTGACGCACTGTCCTTCATCCAGTTGGCCATATTTACGTTGCCAAGTTTGGAGCAGTCGTAAGGTCACAGAAAACAAGTCTGCTCTCTCTGTTCGTTCCTGCTGCGCAAGCAGGTGAATTTGGAACATTTTTCTAAAAGTAGGTTATGCATTTATTACATCTTTGAAGGATAAATGACTATATGAACAACAGAAGAAGCTGAGTTAGACTGGTTAATAATTGACCAAAAAGATCGAATTGATCTTTCTTCCTTATGTAGGTTAAAGGTGACAAATCACTTAGAGTGAAATGTGTCCATGTCTTCTCCTGTCCAGGGCTTTTTTCTTGTAGGCTGGTCTTTTTAAACCAAATTATCAAGTTCCACTGAAATTTGAGCACTCTCAAAATAATCCATCAAAAATAATCCATCTGTCGATGGGTAAAGATGCAGTGACCAGGTTTTTCCAGGAAGACACCAAAATCCTTTGCATCTGTCAGTCGGGTCCAGTCTGACCATTTGGGATTTTATATCTTTTTTGTTATTATTATTATTAGTATAAGAGCTACATAACAGAACTGACAACTTTTTGTGGAATAAAAATACAATATATGACTTTTTTATCATACTCAAAAAAGAAAAGGCATGTACATGCTGTTGGTTGATCTGCTTATAGACAAAATATTGAGTTAGTTTGGTGCTTTTATTGAAAACAAAATCAATTTGTGTTTGACCTGCCAGTTGCTGCAACCAATGGTGCATCTCTAGCATTAAGATAACATTGTGATAAATGTTTGCAGATAGATTTCTCTTGAGGGACTTTTGTTGTCTTTATTGGGTGGGTTGTTGACATTGAGAAAGATCAATCTTTTAGAACAAATCTTTATTATGATGCATATTCAAAATGACCCACTAAATAGAAAATGCTTTGGATCTTTGTACCAGTCAAAGCACTTTGCACAAGAGCCACAATTGATAGGCAATGCATTTATTAACCATTTTGTGGATTGGCAACACATGCCTTGCGACAGAGGAGGAAACTGGAGTCTAACCCACAACTTTCAATATTGCGTAGAGTGCCATATCAGCCCAATTAAACAATAAAAACAGGACGATGTGGCCTTTTATTCCCCCAACTGTTTAATAATGCTCGAAAGCCGACCTACTTACAACAACCACAAATTGCTCGTTTTCATTAAACGTCCATCTCAAATTTGTTGTCATTGCCTCTGGCGTCTTCTACCTCATGGAAAATATGACTATTAAAAACCACTCGTGACCTCTTGTCACTAACGATCTGCATCGTTTTGACTTTTAGAGCCAGAGGAGAGAAGAAGATGAACGCGCTGCAGTGCGCTCGCTACGTTTACAGGACGGAGGGAGTGCGGGGTTTCTACCGTGGCCTGACTGCGTCCTACGCCGGAATCTCCGAAACCATGATCTGCTTCCTCATCTACGAGACGCTGAAGAAGCACCTCGCCAAGAGCCAGTTCGCCTCGCCGAACGGAGACAGCGAGAAAGGAGCATCAGACTTCCTGCGGCTGATGATGGCAGCAGCTTTTTCGAAGGGCTGCGCTTCCTGTGTAGCTTACCCACATGGTAAATTCGCTGCACGTTCAACTCAAGAGTCCTGATGTATTTCTGATGTTTGTCTAACTGTTTATTTGTTGTGTCCAAACAGAGGTCATCAGGACCAGGCTCAGAGAAGAGGGTAGCAAGTACAAGTACTTCTTCCAGACGGGGAGGTTGATAGCTGTGGAAGAAGGCTACGCAGCTTTCTACAGAGGACTCGTTCCGCAGCTAATCAGACAAATCCCCAACACAGCCATTGTCCTGTCCACCTATGAACTCATTGTCCACCTGCTGGGAGATTCCAAGTGACGTTGTGTTTGAAAGCTGGGACTTTTATGTGCACACAATGGATTCCATAGTAATCCCAAGAGACTAAAGAAAACTTGGCATATACATGCATACATACTTACTTTCAAAGTGGTCCTGCATCGCTGTGAAGAAACGGTAGCAGCTTGTACTGTCATCCAAAGAGTTCGACACGTTATTTAATTCAGAGCTTGTTAGTTTATCAACACAAAGCCTCGATACTGAAACTGCATACCTGTGCAAGGTCATGTTTGTAGTTTTAAGTTAACTAAATTATTATTATTTTTTTTTTTAATTTTGAAGGTATTTGTTTATCACTGTATCATAACAAATGATGTGGGCAGGTTGACACGATTAGCTAACGATATCATTCAGGAGAAGTTGTAATACTAGAGCTGCTCTTTTTAGTCGTAACATGGGCTACTTAAAGGTTTTTGTTTTACAATCTGTTTGAAGTTGTTTGAGCTACAAAGAGATTTATCATATTTTTCCATAAATGCACAACTCTACAGAGGCATGCGTGTTTCCTTCGTGAAGATGTTCATACTTTGCCAAAAAACAAAAAAATCTAATTGGAGGTTCACTTGATCACTGTGAATCAAAAACTACCACTTTACATTTAGATATTACTTTACATTTAGATATTTTATGTTAAGATACCATTTTATTTTTTTCAAGACCCATAACAACATAAAGCAGTAAAAATACATTAAGGCAGTTACAGCCAAACTAAATGAATTTAGATTTGACTCCCTGAAGCCAGCTAAGGCTGTTTTATAGAGAACAAATTGCTTCTTTATTAAACAACCCAACCCAAGGTTTCATTGTTGCCTCTATTGTTTATATTTTTGCCTTGTCTATATCAGTAAGTTGATGGGGAAACAGTGGAGGGGAAACAGTACTTCCTGGAGCAGTTTTTTTTTTTTTTTTTTTTTTTTTTGAAGTCATACCGTGCAAAAACCCCATAATGACTCAGACATGAATCAGCAGAACATGTCCTCTTCTTTCTGTTTTTGGTTGATTTTTAGCTATAGTGTCCGTCTCCTCCAACCGGTTGGAACCGACTCATGAGCAAGTGGGAGGACTGTCATGGGAAGCTGAGTGAAACTGCTTGTTCACACAGCATGACTGATGGGTCAGCCTCAATAAGGGGTTTTCACATTTTTACTAATATCTCTGACGAGAACAGTCACTTAACTTTTTTTTTTTTATGACCTTCTAAACAAATCTTATATTTTATTCAGTGACGCAAAGGTTAGAAAAACATTTGATTAATTAATCTTCCACTGCAAAACTTGATTGCATACTGAGGAAGTGATGCACCTGAAAGTCGCAGGACATCGGCCCTCGAGGTCTGGATTTGAGGAACCCTGTTCTATTGAGTCTCACTGAAAACGTGGTAAAATCAGAGCATATGAATATATAGTGGGGGAAACTATCCCACATTAAAAATGAGTTTTTAACAACAGCATTGGTAGTAGCCTTTTTAAATAAATTTGCATATGGAAATAAAATCGACAGGCACACTTTGGCAGGCCCCGGCTAAATTTCTTCAGGAATTTTCTAGTTCATAACTTGATGTTTCTCTGGGGTATAAATATGGTGGGACAACCCCTTACCAGTGGAAATATGCCTAATAATAATGGGTTGATTACCATGATGCCACCATTGAGAAAACAAATAATTTTTGACAAAATGATCTGTGCTAAATGTATGTAAATGTGAACAAATACACCAAGTATGTTGATGAGCAGCAGCACGGATCAAAAACGAGGACTCCCATCATTTAAGAGTTCGACTTTTTACATAACAGAGGTAACAGGTATGCTTCTAATTACACATCTCTGGTTGTGTGCCATGAGCCTGTCAACAGTCCTGTTTGTGCTTATTACTCACAATGGGCCATTGCAGTTTGTGGATAACGAGTTTGAGCAAAACCAAAAGGATGCCGAGGTATAAACATGCATTAGAAAGCAGGTTCATCTCCATGGCAGCCGGGAGAGGAACACACCCTATTTTATCTGGCGGCTAGACGAGAACAAGTTGTTCCGTTTTTGTCGGTGCTGAGTGATTTCTAGGTTTTGATTGTTTTTCCAAGAGATGTCCAAAAATATTCATACACTTTGGAGCATTTAGTCACGTTATAAGCAGACGTGACAAGGGTAGTGCATTTGAATGGGATGTCAGGTGCTGGACCAGCACAAAGCAGTGAATGATTGTGAAATGAAGAAAATAAAAGATTCCCTAAATTTAAAAAAAATGATATGAAAGGTTCAGCATGCAGCTGCAAATCTTTTGTCTCCACTTTAGTACACTTGGAGGCCAATTTAGCTAAATCAATTTGGGAGCAGACTGTCTATGATAATCAGTATTCAGGTCTTGCCACGTTTTCTTAATGTCCAGACTTTGACTGGTCCAATCTAATACGTGAGGAATAGCAAAAGCAAATGAGGTGAATTAGCGGTGGTTTCCAACAACTGATGATGTCATGTTGGATTATGATGGATTATGTTACTGTGAAACATGTTCTCCACTTCCTGGCTGTTGAAATGTAAGCATGACAGTCATTTATTACAGTCTTGAGACAGCAGCAGGGTCTTCAGTCAGAGGCTCCTTTACAGTCATTGCAAAATTGACTGCTACCAGAGATCCTTCCTCACAGCATGGGCAATGTCTCTTAAAGATACTTCAATGATATGAGTTACAACATGCAAATCAATATATAAATAAGTCTTTGAATTTAATTTAACTGAATTCCAAGTCACCAGCTTGGAATTCAGCTTTTCGCAGTCTTCATGTAAAATGTACTAGTAGGTTACCTGATTTAGTCTTAAGATACAATAGCATTATGTTTCCATATGCAAATTGCTCATATCTTGAAAGGTTGCGTGTTATTGGATATTTCACGAGAATATTGTTACCTTAATGGCTTGGAATTTGAAGCCACGCCTCTTCGCGTGCGGGGCCTCCGGAAGCGGGAGCTAGCAAACTGCGGCTCCTGCGAGCAGGGAGACATTGTGGTGAACTTGGCTTGTGCTGACCTCTGTCTGCCGCAGGGAAAAAGGCTCCCTTCGGCTCGGAGCTAACCCAGCTGCAGAAGCGTGAAAGCCACCCGGGTTCACTCGAAAACTCCTCCAGCTCCACTTTAGCGCCGCGTTTCAGTGCGAATAAAATGTATTGATTAACCGGAGAATGTCCCCAAGTTCGCTCGCGCTGCGTGTGCATCCGTTGGTCGCCGTTGGTTAGCAGTTAGCTCCTCGCCCCGCTGTGTCCTTTGTTGCTCCGGTCAGCGGATGTTTTCCAGCATCTGTCAGCGGCTCCGTCACCAGGACAACACCCGGACGTCTGATGGGAGGCTGAGGGAACAATGTCGAGATTCCTCCGTGTCATTTTAACAGGTAGAGCACCAGCGATTAGCCGAGCGCAGTGGCTAGTTAGCACAGTGTCGCGTTTTTTCTACGTGATTATGCAACGTGATAATCAGCGAACATTTGAGCTTTGTTGTTAAACGGAGAGTAGGCTTACGCGCGTCTTTTCTTTTTAAAAATGTACTTAAGTATTTTATTGGTAAATGTCGTCAACCACTGAGGTTGTTAGTACTTTATTAATTCGAGTGTTTGGGAAACCACTGTAGCTGAAATTAAGTATGTCTTGGTTTTTATTTGTATGATTATTAGAGTTGGTATTGTACTGGCAATTTTATTATATTGTCATTATCATTATTTTTTAATCAAACTTACTTTTATTTCTTGTTTCATCACTTATCTATGATTGTTGTGGAGGACTTGGTCAGCTGAGGCTGAGGATGTTGTGAATGTGCTATTAAATAAATTAACTTCCATTTGACTTCAGTTTAACATATGAGGACATCATAAGCGCTTATTGGCAGTGTATGATGACATCACAGTTGGTAAACAAGGTATGCATTTAAAGAAAGTCAGAAGATTGACTTTTTGAAACTCCCCGAACTCCTAAATTATGTTTGCTTTGCATCATCTGTCATACTCAATATGCATATGGCAACAGTGGACAGGAACATCAAAAGTTAACCATGTTAATGTAAATAGATGTTTTCTATGGCTTTACAAAGACATGGATATGTAATTCTGATTACTCTCTATTCCTTCATAGGCCTGTTGGGTTTTCTGTTCGATGGAGTTGGAGCTTTTGGTGTCGGGACTTATGGTGAGTCTGGGATTACTGCTGTAACTCTGCATTCATTGTAGCTCCTGTCTGCTAAGTGGATTTCCTCCAATCTGCAGGTGGGGTGAGAGTAGTGAACGGGGACCACCACTGTTCCGGCAGAGTCGAAGTAAACCTTCACGAGAAGTGGGGAACGATTTGCGACCATGACTGGGATATTCAGGCAGCCAGTGTGGTGTGCTCGGAGTTGGGTTGCGGCTTCGCTGAATCCGCTTCCCATGGTGCCGAATTTGGCCAGGGCGGTGGACTGATTGCTTTGCGCTCCATCCATTGCAAAGGGCATGAGTCCAGCTTGATCCACTGTGATGCCTTCATTGACAGGAACTCCTTTTGCACCCATCAGAATGATGCTGGTGTGAAATGCTCAGGTGAGACCTTGATCTGTTGACATAGTGTTGATTAGGAGTGGGAGCAGTTTAATGTGGTGTAAACACACCAGAAGACATGGCTGGCAATAAAAAAAAAAATAATACAGGTCAAAGTAACAACATTCAAAAATACTACGGACATCTGCAGTTGAAACCAGATGTTTACACATGCTGTGTGAAAAGACTTGTAATCTTGTTTCCCCTCACTGTCTGATATAAAATCAGACTAAATTTTCTCTGTTTTAGGTTTGTTAGGATTACCAAAGTTATTTCTATTTGCCTAACATCAGAAAAAAGAGTGAGTTTATTTTACTTTCTTCAAATTCAGAAGTATACACACATTTTTCATTATTATTTTGTAGACTTACCTTTCAAACTACATAAGTTGGGTCTTTTAGAGTTGCAAACCATGCAGAAGGTTCTCACGACAGTTTCCTGGAATATTGGCCCCTTCCTCTGAACAGAGCTGGTGGAACAGAGTCTGGTTTGTAGGCTGCCTGGCTCTCACACACTTTTTATCTTTGCCAACAAATTTCTTGAGAATGAAATCAGGGTTTTGGGATGGCCATGGCAAACCCCCGCTCCCTCACTACCGTCTGTTACCTTTTTGCCACTTTCTAACTAATTTTTATGTAGCTTTAGCAGGGTTTTCCCCAGAAAAATTGCTAAGCCCGATGGTCGAGGTGCTAAGGCAGAATTTCGTCCGTGTGTTTGAGCCAAGTTTTTTAAAGTTGGCAGGAAATTTTACAATATCACTTGAAATTATGTGTTATTGGAATACTAATACCTGAACATCAACACCAAAGTCAAATATAAAAAAAAAATTAAATATCGTAAATATACAATGCTTAGCTTGGTGGAGGCACAAGTAAAGCCTGGTGGCCCGCCAGGCTTATAATACAGTGGTGAGAACCCTGGCTTTAGGGTCAGTATAGTGAACACTAGACATTAGACTTCTTGACTTTTGTCTTGAGATGATGCTTTATTATTGGGAGATTTAATTTCGTCTGATTTAATGTCAGACAGTGAGGATTCAAATGATTATGCATCTTTTTACACAACGTAGGTAAACACGGGGTTTAACCTGTAATCAGTGAACTATGTTGTTGCTTTTCTCACAGGTACTCTAATGGAGCCCAGGCTCTCAGTGCTGTCACCTCACTTTGTGTTTTCTGCTGGCGAGTCTGTTCACTTCTACTGCAACATTCAACCACGTGACCGTGTCTGCAACGTCCACCTGTACAAGCACGGAGTCGAGACGCCGCTGGTCACACAGAGCGCAGACCCGACCCAGATCGGAGTCAGCCTGGTTCTGTCTGATGTAGAAACTTTTCAGCAAGGCAGCTACAGCTGCCAGTACAACATAAAGGGTGGTTTCCCTCCCCACCGGATCACATCTCCAACCAGCCACCCTGTTAATATTACTGTGGGTGAGTATTAATCTCTGTCTTACTTATATAAATAGTTTAGTCCTTATTTTTGTTTTTTCCATGATGCATTGCCTTGAAGGTTTTTCCAGTTTATGTTACAAGTCCAAATATCTTTGCATTTTTGGGATTTTAGGTGATTGGACAAAGTCAGATTTATTTTTCAGACTTTTAAAAGTACAAATCTGACAAGAAACATACATTTGCAATGAAACACATTGACTATAATGTCTTTAAATAAAATCTAATGCAATTATTTTTGCTTCTGAAGTTGCACAATTGGGAAATGAGGTCAGACTTTGTTGAGTTCAATGTCAGTATAAATACCGATGTTTCCTTAAAAAGGCAACATCATCTTGTGTTTCATTAATTTAATATTCTAAGCTATTTAAAAGTAGTTCAACTTATATATATGTCCACACAAATTAATCTTCTGGCGCAATGTTTCTCTTCTAAAAGGAACTCCTGGCCGTTTCGACACAATCTGATTGGATGACATAGGTTTCAGTTTTGTGCAATGCTGCCCCCTATGTTTTTCATGTTTAAAACAACGCTTCAGGGCAGATTTGCGTTGTTGCTTGCACTTTCTTAACGCAATATGGCGGAGATATTTATTTATATAAAACTCAACTGCGTGCCTACACGGCCTTGGCTAAGCCATTAGCTTTTGTTTTCGCTCAGCTGAGATGAATACTTTGTCTGATTTAATGTCAGACAGTTGTTTGGTATTTTGTTGTGCAGTTTAACGTACTGTTTGCATGACTAACAGTTTTCCAATTTGTAACGCCAACTACTCATGCTCAAAAAAGTTTGTAGATTATCTGTAATTCATTTTCCTTGTTTTACTGGCAGTTGACCTCTTGACTCCCCATCACTGGTACAACACGTCCTCTGAGGCCCGGACCGGCTCCGTCATCAAAGGCGAGGGTTTTAACATCACTTGCTCCACCCCGCGCCAGTACCCCGGCGCTTCATTCCAGCTCCGCCTGGTGCGCTCCAACGGCACGGTGCGGCAGTCGCTCCCGGCCGCCTCGCAGTCTGTTACTTTCACCTTCCCCAACGCCCAGAGCTCCAACGAGGGATACTATTACTGCCTGTATCGGGTCCAGCTGGGCGGACGCACGTTTGTCTCCAGAGAAAGCCAGCCTTTACCAATAGCCATTAAAGGTAAGGCGGTGATGAATGCAAAAATGGGGGAATCTTGAGTTTTGAGAAATGACTCTGCCCACTTTCAGATCCTGACCCGCTACTAAGCCCCCTGGTGATCAGCTGGCTGGTGTCCGGGGTGACATTCGTTATAGCTGTCATCATTATTTTTACTGTGGCGAAGGTAATGTGTAACAAGGAGAAGAAGCCCTCTGAATTAGAGCGGGAGACCAGAACCTGTGAGTCAACTTCACCATCAAAAGACTAAATATATCTCGTGTGATTTGGAGTGAAAGATGTTCTTCTCTTCACAGGTGTGGACAACACATATGTTGCCTTATCAGTCAACAAGCTATGATGGAGTCTGCAGATAACAGGTGCTTGTGTGCAAAATTGAGCATGTCTTAGAAATGTTTACTGGCAGTTGAAAATTTGTTTTTGTTTTGATTTTACCTCATTATGTTTAAATAAATTTGAATTATTACACCTTTATTACACATTTTAACCCAAGCCCTTTAAAATGCTGCAGCTTTAAGTTGAACACTTAGCTAATGATAGCCATCAGGCAGCTCTGTGCTGGATAATCTCAAGAGCTGGACTGGATGTGACTGTAGGGGCTCGTCCTGACCTTTGACATGTGTGCCCCATTTTAAATAAGCTGTTGTTCTGATACTTAGTTCCTGTGATTGTGGTATAAAGCTCCATGTTTCTGATTATTTGACTACAGCTCAGCTCAACACAGGTGATTTCCTGCTCCTAATAATCATGAGTTGCAAGGACTATTTGTGAATCTAGTAATAATTTCCTCTTATTTCTATTAAAGGGAGGAAAATATAGGTAAATATATTTATAAACTGTCATAATATGGTCCTTCATTTTATTTTTTTATGGATTCTGTTTAATGAGGACCAAAAACTGTTGAAATATTCTTTGATTTACTGCAGTTTAACTCAGGTAACTCTTATTGCGTCTCTTATGAAACATAAAATTGAGGAAACAAGAAATTCAACTTAAACCTAAAGTAATTTGTAAAGAATAATTTTCAAAATGTGTTTCGATGTGAAAGGCCAGTAGAGACGTAATAAAATAATTACAGCAATAGTTTCAGTAGAAGGCGATTCTAGAAATGAATAATCTTACAGATAGCTGACAAAATGTGAGAATGTTGAACAAATACGAATACATTTTCAGAGCACTTGGTACATTTCTTTTTGCTTATTAAATTAAGCATATAAATTTCTGTCCTTATTTTATCAGGTTTAACTTTTGGACATCCAGATGGCTCAAATTGTCTTCAAGCACATCCAACTGCAAAAGAGGGGAAACAGCAGCAACTGGATACTTGCTGCTCGCCACCTGCTGGTGACCCCTGGAACCAGTTCTGAACAGAACCGAGACTTCTGTTCAGCACTTCCATTGGGACGCAGCTGGGCTGTTTTACTCTTTACTGGAAAAGTGGATAAGGCTAATGTTCAGCACCATGTTATTGTAATGTGCAGGCCGGCAGCCATGTTGGAGCAGCCGTAGCATGAGCGTTTCTACGGTCCTGTTAGTCATGCGTAAAGTAAGCTCAGCGCTGGAGGCTGTCACTGTCTCAGACGTACACTAAACCTGAAATCTGTGAATCTGAGAAATGAGCGAATACGTTTCTGTGTTCTATACAGAGTTTAGCAGCTTTGTTCCAGATAACACTAATAACAAACTGCTTAATGATTAGATACCTGCCCTCAGAACAATGATCCTTAAAGGATTATTTATACAATGTAATGTAAAGACTAACACTACTATGCATTTTCATTGTTTTTTTTTTCAATAATGCACTTGTTTTCATTAATAGTAGCTGTCGTCGGTTAAAACGCTGAATTTTTTCTTGCAAACTGTTAGACAATCTAAACATGTTGCTGATGGTACTTTTCTTTAGAGCAAACTGCAAAAAAAAGCTTTTTTTAGGCACCTTGCAGTATGTGGTTCATTTATTTTTGTATACATTTATCTTGACACTTTTGTTCCTGAATAAACAACTTGAAACTCTTAAATGCTTACATATGCAAGCTCTTTATTATATTACGAAAACCAATTACAAAACAAATAAACTCTGGATAGATGGATGACGTGGTACAAAAGTGCTGCGCATTTGAGCAAAGCATAAACTTATAGCACTCCAGCTTGTTCTGGGCAATTTTACACTTTTTCTTTGGAAAATCTTCACATACTTATCATCGAATGCAATTTACAGTTTCATCAGAATTGATAGTAAAACACAGGCACTTGAAATTTAAGTCCGTCCAAAATATTCGCTAATGGCTGTGAGCAAAATGGAAGCATCAGTACTTGTTTGACAAACATTATTAAATTCAGCCACACTGAAAAATGAGTTAAAATTATGTACAATAATCGAAAGTGTGTTACCGTCAAAAGTCTTTGAGTCAGACTTGCTCTGCAGCGTTTAAATATGCAGACATTAAACCGGGATCTTCAGCGGTTACTCAGGTCTAAGTGTCTCATTTTTATTACAAAACCGATTTTTTTTGTTTTTAAAAAGGGAGAGAGCTGAAATGGCAATTTAGATTGCATAACTACACTTTAAAAACCCAATATTTACCCTACTTTCCCCAAATCCATAAGGTAAAAATATTTCTTTTCTATGCTCTACTTTTACACCAAAATGATCAACAAATAGCAGCAGGAGCTTTGAAGGATCATACAACCCAGCAATTACAGGATCAACAGAGAACCGCCACCTGTATACAACAAAAATCGGGTTTGTCCTGCAGTTTGACTCAAAGAGGTGTTGTAGTGAAACTTGGAACAACAATGTATTTTACCCTTGCCTGTACAGTCATGCAAAAAACAAAAGACATTCCTTTTAAATCCAAAGGGTAACGGGGTCTAGCTCACATTTTTTCTCCCACTTTTGCTTTTCGCTTAAGAATAATAAAACTCTTGGCTTACATGCAGTTTTCTACTCTTCGGTTTAGATTGAAGTTGTTTTAGAAGAAGTTTAAGGGGAGAACCAGAAGGAGCAAGCTCTTTTTGGTCAGCCGCAGCAGGCAGGTGCAAACAAATTTCAGCTTAAAAAAAAAAAGAAAGAAAAACAAACAATCACAAATATTGCATCAACCACAAAGACAGCAAAGTCTAAAATCCCCCAAAATACATCCATCAACTGTAGATGTAAAGTAAACTGATTTGATGTCCCTCCACATCAAATCAATTAGAATAAAATCACACTAATCCTTTGATAGACTCGTTTGTCTCCATGTTGGAGAAGACCAAGTAGAGGAAGGCTGCCAGAGCCAGGAAGAAGACGAACTGGAGCCACAAGGGGATCAGGCGGGACGACTTCTGTGCCTTTGGCTTCTCTGGTTCCGACTTCTTGGGCGTTGGTCTGGCGTACGAGTTGCTGCTGTAGGTGGACGGAGTGTCGTACATGTAGGGCCTGAAACAACAAGTCAGGCTGCGGCTGAGGATTCGTCATGTGTCAAACTAAATCTGCAGAGCTGCCGTGTATTTACCTGATAAAAAGCTGGCTCATGACACAGTTAGACTAATTCAGTTTACAATTTAGCTTCTGTGCACCGATGTTCCTCACTGATCAGTTAAATGAAGTTGGGTAATTCGTAAATGTGAAATCCGGTTGAGAGTCACAAAAACACAAACTTTGACAGTGAATACAATTTGTAAATGGTTTGCATTTACATCTTTTTTGAATTTTGTATAAACGCCATAGAAATAGTTTCCACAATTTCTTGAAACATGTCAGCAGATCATTCAGCTTGTAGGAGAGAGAGACTTTGCAGAGTTGCTGCCATTCTGTGCAATTTTGAAAATGTATGAAATTCACTTCAATCCATTTTCAGGTCTAGATAAATATTGTGATTCATTGCCTTTCATTCTCTAAATAAAAATAGTCTCCTAATGCTCAATCAATGATGTAGTTTTAATTTAGTCGATATAATATTGACTAATTGATTAAAAACTATATCAGCTTTTAGTCTGGAAGATAAAGACTCTGAAATGAAGCTGATTTATCTGCAACTTTTTAAAAATAAAACTTGCTTAAAAAAGTGCATCCAAACGGCACAAAGTATAAAAAGACTAGACATTTTTAAAAATAATTTCTGAATAACTGATAAGGTATTGAAAGAATACAACCGAGGTTTGCAGAAGAAAAAAAAAAAAGCTATGTCACAGCAGCTGAAGTGAGGGTAGGATATTTCACAGATGCACTTACTGATCAACCAAATCTCTTCCTCCGTATTCAGGCCTGGAACTTGAGTAGCTCGAGTAGGAAGTGCTGCAGACAGTCATATAAAAGTAGAAGATTCAAAGGGCTTTAAAACAAAAAAACAAAACAAAAATAAAATCCCAATTTCACGAACTGCTTATTTTGACTTACTCATGCCCATATTCCCCCTCAGCCCATTCTCGCCTGGATCTCATGTAAGACCCCCTATAGCAACAACACAGACTGGTTTGTAATCGCTAACCCGATTTAGTGAAGTAAATGCAGTGCAAGAAAGAAAACGGAGAAACTGACCCGTCTCCAGAGGTCTCGCTTCTGGTCTGAAAGAAAATGGAAACAAACTGTAAGCACTGAAGTTGAACACAAGTGTGGGTGTGAAGACAGCACATCTACGCTACGAGCAACTTCCACTGTTAAGCTACATGCAGAACTGTTGTTCAGGGTGTGTGGCTCAAATTTTCAAAAACAATCACATCGCTGACTTTTAATTGAAAAAAAAAAAAAGTTTGTTCGGAAGTGCACGTTGCACCTTGTAAATAAGAAGTTCCAGAAACACCTGACCAGAGGGTGGGGAGAGATACTTACTGGTGTCCTGTAAACATAAGTGACTTCTTCCTCTGTAAGAAAACACAAATATCACATTGAATATCAGATTTTCCTACAAATTTACTGTTCAGAAGTATCAGAGATCTCATTGTCTTGGATTTTCTAATGGAGAATTGTGTGGTAATGCTTAATGTAAGCTGTAGTTTTTACATTGATAGATAGATAGGTATAAACACAACACTTTGGTTTTGGCACGCATCGTGCATGAGGCCAAAGACTTCTACGAACACAAAAGGCCTCGTTCTTTCAAATATGATTCACCGATCTCTCTTAATCTGGGGTAGTGAGCACGTCTCCCTTGCTGACATAATCTGTCATAGTCACATATCAAAATGAGGATTAGACAGTATGATTACTACACAAGAGTGCCTTAGGCTGGCCACAATAAAAGGCCACTCCAACCTGCAGTTTTACTAAATTGGGGGGTTTCCGTTCAGCATCTGACTTAAATTTGACTCTGGTCAATAAACCCATCAGTCATCAATCAGGTTGATGATTGTAGCCTGTGAAATGTTGGTGCCCTCCTCTTCACTGTAAAGTTCTTGGATATTTGCAGGACCAGGAGCGTATCGCTGCAAACGCCGATCCAGAGCATGTTGACAAGTCTGGTGAGTCTGCTGGCTGTAGAACAGCTGGGATGTTTCCAGCTTCCAGGGATTGTGTACAGATCCTTGCAAAACGAGGTCATCAATTACCATCACCAACATGAGGTCGTGGATGCATGGTACAACAACTGGTTCTTGATATTGTATCAATAAAATGCAACCATAACCCCACCGTCACGATGGGCCACTCCATCAATCAATCATCTCTTCCATTGATTATAATAGGCATGTATCAGATTCCCCATTCCAATAGCTCTCTATATGACCAGCCAAAGATTTCAAGGGGAGTGGCAAAAGCAAATGGGGTGGAATAGCAATTGCTGCCAGCAACCTGAAGAGTTATATAGGACACGTCGCTATGAAATATCAGTACATTTGATTTCCTTTTCGGGATAAATAGTCATTTTAATTTAACTGAACTTTATGAGAGAGATCAATATTTCGACGACACACACACAGTATAGCAATACTGTTTGCATTTGGATGCATTGTGCAGCCATGAAAAGTACCAAAGAGAACCTGCGATAAGAGAAGTCAAAGGTCAACCCCATGACCCCAGCCTATTGAAACGAACTGAGTGTGTAAAGGACTGTTTACCCTCCTCTCTGTAGTAGGTTTTATCGGATGATGGTTTGGCTTTCTTCCCCTTGGCCATGGCTTCCTTCAGCTTCTTCACGTACAGACTCCTGGTGGTCTCTGAGCACGAGCAGACATCACACACACAAAGCAACGTTAACGACGACGAGCAGCCTGCAAACCACACCGAACACTTTCACGGCCCGCCGAGGTCCACTGACGGTGAGTCACTCACCAACCACAGGTCCATGTTTGATCCCGTACTCATCCAGCAGATCGCTGATTTCCTGCGGAGTCTTGCTGTCCAGCGAAGTCATTTTGGCCTATTTTGTTCGGTTTCTGTCTTTGGTTCGACTCGGCTGTCCTTTTTCGGACTTATTGGCGGTTAAGTGTAGTTTAGTTTCTTTTGGCGTCAAAGGAAAACCAAATCGACTCCTCCTACACATGTGAGCTCGATTTCTGTGCCCGGCGAGCCGCGGGAAAGTCGTGTGCATTCCGAATCCTAATTCCGCCCTTCCGGAGTTGATTTGAGACGAAAAACAAACGCTCTCCCCGACGATTTGCGCACAACTTCCGGTTCGCCTGGATTTTTCTTTGTTGGAATTGTTTTCGGTGTTTTACGGAAGCAGCGCCACCACCAGGCAAGTATGAGTATGTAACACTTTACACGGTAAAACCAGAGAGGCGGTTTGACTGAATATTTTCATTGCCTGGTTAAAAAGGCACCTACTGTCTGTCTCTGTGTTGCAATGCGACAGACTGCTGACCTGTCCAGGTGACACCCCCCCCTTTTTTTTTTGAATGATTACATTTTAAATTTACCCTCACAATTTTATTCTGCACAGAAAGAAAACCTTTTCATTCAGTGTTTGGTGGAGTTAGATTATTCTCACACAGGAAATCAGTGCAGTGCCTGAAGCAATAGGTGTGGTTACATTGTCTTCAGGTAGAGAGGTTTGATTAGTGAGCCTTTCTGTGCCTCTGTTTGCTCAATGTGTGACTGGCAACCACAGAGGCGCTTGTGTTATGTAAGGTTAACTTACTTGTTTTTGTCATTTGACAAGAGAAATGTGTATTTTTGCCAGTCTTCTTCCTGACATTCGGTCTTTTAAATGAGGTCTGTTTGGCATGTCTCCAAACGTTTGCAGGACACCGGCCCTCAACCAGAACCCTGGTTTGTTTTGTGATTTTGAATCATATTTGCGTTTGGTTGAAAATGTTCAGCTCAGAAAATGAGATTCATAAATTCGGTTGACATTTCAGCACTTTAATTCACAAAATCATTACCACACGATTCATAAAAAAAAAAAAAAAACGTTTTTTTTTTTTCTTGTAATTTACATTTATATATTTCCAAAGAAAAGGTCAGAAAAATAGCATCAAAGGTAGAAATGCATTTGTGTACAGAGTTTTTTTTTTTTTCATTCTTTATAACCAAAGTGAGCTGCGGCTCTAATAGAAGAGAAACTGTGTGAGCCAGTCGGGTTGGTCCGTGGTCAGGTAGAACATCATCAGCCCGGTCACCGTCAGCACTCCCAGCGTCACAATCAGCTTCAGTGTCCTGAAAGACTGGGAGAGCAGAGGACGGTCAGTCAGAAAATAAGCTTAAAAGGAAACACTCTGGGTTAAGATCTTGAGTAAACACACACCTTGCGCGTCGCTGTACAGGTTTGTGTGTTGACGACGTCTGCCGGACTCTGGTGCTGCTGAACGATCGGGGGGTCAAACACAGGTTTGATGTCCTGGTCTTCTTCAGGCTCCCGCGGTTCCTAGTCACAGACAAATCAGGCCAGTTATGTATTCATCACCTAATGTGGCCTTGCTACACCTTGTCACGTTACAACCAGAAAGTAAATATGTGGGGCTGAGTAATATAACTGAAAAGTGGAAGAATGACAGAATTTGAAGCACTCATTGTGAATCTGCTGGCATACTGCTGATTATCGCAGCACTCTAGATTAATCCAGGTTAAACATGACTGGATGTATGAGATGTCTTGTTTATATACAGTGGATTTTATAGAATAGAATAGGATAGAAAAATATTTTGCTTTGGTTCTTAATAGATATATTATAGGAGTCTGTAGATAGCATTACTACACAATGATAAATAAATTGTACATATTTTGAAAGGGTAGAAATTGTGACATGAAGCAGAAATTGGACATGTAAATATGTACATGGGAGATTTTTGAGTGAGGCAGTAGGAAGAACTGGACATAAATTTTGGTTTTTTATGTTTGATTATTATGGGGTCTTTTTGTTTGTTTACTTCTTACTTGCTTATTGTTTTGCTCTGACATTTTACATGTTTGAAATGAATAGAGATTTAATTACATTTCATATTACATCCCACTTAAATCTAAGTTTGCGGTTGTAACAGATAACATGAAGCAGTTCAAAATCTATTTGATTAGATGAATGATTTTGCAAGGCTTTGTTTGTTCTCTCCTTCTCTGGTGTGCTGTCTAAGTGAATTAAGATCTTCTTACATCAGATTGTTCTGCAGAGCTCGAGTCTTCGTCCTCGTCCTCAAATTGTTCCCCACTGCTCAGGTCATCCTCCGTATCTTCAGATTGTTCTGCAGGATTCAGATCTTCCTCGTTGTCTTCAGATTGTTCTGCAGGATTCAGATCTTCCTCTTTGTCTTCAGATTGTTCTGCAGGATTCAGATCTTCCTCTTTGTCTTCAGATTGTTCTGCAGGATTCAGATCTTCTTTGTCGTCGGATTGTTCTACAGAGCTCAGGTCTTCCTCCCTGTCTGAGGAGCTGCTGACTGAGTCTCTGTCACTGCAGAGAAGCACAAATCAAGCAGAAACCGTTTTTGTTTCATCTGCCATGCTTTGCTTTACAGTACACTTTAGCACTGGCAGAATTTTACCCACCTGTCAGTTTCATAATAATTCACTTGAGATAAGGGGTCCGCACAAAACTGAACTTTTATCTGCCTCTCTGAAAAACACCAACAATTGGAAACCGATCAGTTGTTTATCACACGAGGAAAGACTGAATCTGTGTTCTGGAAACTGACCTTGTTGCCCGTTCTCGTCATCGCAGTTGTCGTAAAATTTTTTGAAAGCTTCGATTCTCTGCTTCATCTGTTCAAAGTTTCTCCTTTCTTCGTACTCATCTTCCTCCTCTTCTTCCTCCTGCTCCTCCTCCTCCTCCTCTTGCTGTCCATCATCAGTGAAGTCATTGGGTTCAGTATTGAAGAAGAAGCTGTCGTCGATGGATCCTTGGACGAACGGACTTGCTGGTATCGAGTTTTTCTTCTCCACCACAGAGTATCTGTTGACATCTTGATCCGGACACTGATTTCTCCCTGAATTAGGTGATTCTGTCCCATCTGTGTCCTCTCCACTCAGGAAGAATTCATACAGGAAGGTTTTGGTTTCTAACTCACCGAACCCTGAGGTGAGGAACTCAGCAGGATCGTGTCTGTCACGCACAAAGCTGCCATCATCAGAGCCGCTGGCACCAAGAGATTTGATGTTCTCCAGGTTTGTGTCGTCTTCAAGGACTCGGGTTCTGGACTTATCTGAAAATACATCACTGGATCTTCTCAGCGGCTCTTCATCCTCACTGGAGCTGTAGGAGTCGCTCTCACTTGTCTTCTCTTCATCATCAAAGCTAGTCCCGCTCAACAAATGCTCTGTTTTCCTCTGAACTTCATCTCCAGCTGCTTCATCCAGGCTCATCATCATTTTCTCCACATTTACTTCTATATCTCTGCTAAACAGGAACTCTTCCTCCTTCCCAGAACCCGCCTCCTCAGACCCGTGGCTCCACACGCTTTCGGTCCCGGCTCTTTCCAGGCCTGCTTCCTCCCGTGGACGAGGCGAGGCGCTCCGTGCAGCGGCAGCATTTCTGCCGTATTCACCAGAGGAAAAGTCTGAGGGGTAATCTGCAAAGCTCTCGCCTGCCTCCTGGTGCTCCTCGCCAGTGAAGTCTGACATTTTCTCTCTGTAAACCTCACCATCCACTTCAGAGATGAGATCCTCCAGATTCTGGAGAGATATGCAGGAGAACTCCAAACCAAAATCTGCTGGATCGACAGCGCTGGGTTCTTCTTTCTCTTCCTCCTCAGTTTTCACACCTTCGTCGTCGGATTCAGAGGAGTCCGGTTCGACCTCTTGTTCCTCCTCACTCTCAGGACTTTCTACAGCGTTAGCATTTCTACATCCGTCCTCCTCTTCATCACTGTGCACCTCTTCTTGCAGCTTGTTGCTGACTTGAAGCTCATCAACATCTTCCAGGATCTCAGAGTCTTCATCCTCCAGGATCCCATGCACTGTTTCATAAATTGACTTCAGTCTATCGTCTTCTTCCTCTGGGCCTTCAGCCTCCTCCTCTCCACCTCTTCCAGAGCAGAAATAGCTCCGTTCTTCTTCGTCAGAGCTCGAGCATTCATCGTCCTCTGGGGTCTCACTGCTAAAACGGGCCCCATTAAGCCCCTCTTCATCATTTTCCTCATCAGTCTGCTCTTTGTCATCTGAGTTCGGTGCGTCTGCATTGGGGCCCTGCAACGAAGCTGCACCTTCTGCAGATGCTTCCTGAAGCCGAGCCTCGTTGTTCTCTGTCACTGGGTTTTTGTTCTGTTCTTCCTCGCTCTTCTCATCAAAACATAAGCTCTCAAAGTCCAAATCTCCCGTGGAAAACGAGGGAACCGAACCCTCTGCAATCAGAAAAAAAAAAACATCTGAGTGAAATCCTATAACATAAAAACAATAATATTGCTACAAAAAAATGTTTGTTTGTTTTTTACCTGAAAATGCATCAGTGAGAAGATCAGCAAAGCCCTCCATCTTAACAAACACAAGTCAATGTTAAAGCAGAATTCATGTGAAGACTAATTTAAATCTGTTGTAACAGTCTGTTTCTAAAAAAAAAAAAAAAAAAACCCAAAGACAGCTCAATGTAACTCCTCTGCTTTGGCTGCAAGTGACTTCCTGTCGAAGAGATCGAGCATAAATCCACACACAGCCACAGAAATATGTTGCTGAAAAGCAACTGAAATGAACTCACCATAAAAGATGAAGACGGAAGAAAAATCTATTTTGACCCCGTCTGAAAAGTAAAACCTTAAGACTCAAGTTGTTTGTGTTTTGTCCTTTGCTGCTCTCGCGCACCTTCATGAGCTCATGAAATGATGTCAGCTTTGATGTGGGTTTGGTTTCAGAAGCACAACACAAACCCCAGCAGACGAAAACGCTTCGTGCAGAAACACTGTTCGCCGGTGCCACCTTGGCGAGGAGCGAGACTAAAAGCACAGAGACTGTTTCTCTTGATCGCTTTGTTAATTCATTTCTTTTTTATTTAAAACAAGAAAAAAAATCAAAAATCAAAACAAATGACATTTCAGGTTAAAATAAGTCTTGCTCGGGGGTGATGTGCTGTGACCTACAGCTCGTTCCTCAGGAGGTAGCGGTGAGTTGGCCTCAGATCAACTTCAACAGGAAAATGGTCGCTCACCTCAAGAGCCTGAAGGGACAAAGTGACGCAAATATTATCACGCTTACATGCAGAGAGTCACTAAAATCAGGTGTTTCACATGTTCACCTCTTGCTCTGTAAGATGGAAGTTTTCCTTAAAGTTAAACACTTGAGCCGAACCAGGAACTACGGCAGAAATAATCTCCCGACCGTGAACAATGATCCTGTGTGATTAAAAATTAAAAAAAAGGCAACATTGACCATCAGAAAAAGATACATGGAAACATGCACACCTCGCCGTCTGACCAAGACTGTTGCAGAATGCCTTCATTATGACTTTAATAGTTCTAATTTATTGCTTTATTCTACAAATGAGAAATGGATTAGCATGGCTGCTTCAAGACATAAATACATTAGCTTGTTATTTTAAACCTTTTGTCACAAAAATCCTAAAAAATAAAAAAAGGTCCTTTTTTTTTGCTTTCATTGTGTAATGTGCCATGCAATGTGTTTTTTGTAATCAGTGTCTGACTCAGTCTGACTACACTGGTAATGTTTTCCATCTAATGTTCTCTAAAGTTCTTGCACAATTTGTTTTGTTTTGCCAAAACTGTCAGTGGGAACAATTCCTGATGTCACCACCTGGTTCTGGGCAATCTAACAAGCTACCACATAAACGCCGCTGAGATTGGATATGCTTGTATCCTACTCCTTAAACTCAGAAAGAGAGACATTGACCTTTTGAAAAGGTCAGATTTTTGTTTGGTTTGATCTTTTTATAGCTGCGAAGTGTGCAATTAGAGATCTCTGCTGAAGAGGAAGCCACACTTCAGACTGAGATACCGACGAAACTGAAATGATGAGATTCTTCATGCACGCCTGTAGTAGTGCAGCCATATCTGTGCGACCCGGCCTGACCTGTCGTAGGCGCACCGAGTCTTCTCCCTGACCGTCGTGTCCTGCTCGTCTCCGATCAGCCAGTGAAATCCGGGATCGTTCCTGAGGCGCACGGCCTTCCACCCTTTCACGGTGACGTAGCTGCAGCCTGCGTTTAGGTCCCCCAGGATGATCACATTCTGGAAAAGAGGAAGCGAGGCATTACTCATGAAGTGTACGTGTAGAAAAGAGAAACCAGCTTGGATCAAGGTGCTTTGGCTAAAAACAGAACCAAGTTAGACAAAACTGATGCTGATGATAACGGCGAGGTTTCGTCTACCTCAGTTTTCCATTTCTTGCGAATCTGTTTGACAACACCGTACAGCTCATCGATCTCCTGCATGGCTGTTTTTGGACATGTGTGTTGCCCAACAAGGACAAAATCCTTGACCACTAGAAAGGAAACACTTTTAGTCAATGGTTTACTTCAGATCTTCTAGATAAGCATGTTTATGTTCAGAAGGCTCCAAATATTTGAAGATACAAGTCATTTCATTTTGAATTTTGCTTAAATTAATGCACCTTTTCGTCTGAACGTAAACAATAGATGAGTTTTATCTTCACACCGTACATTACCATATAGCAAGTCTGTAATCCTTGCAAGGACTGCCTTGAACTTTTTCCACATTTTGTCAAAATACAACCATAAATTAGCTACAGATTTGATATGACAAACCAACACAAAAACTCACTCACTGAATAATCGCAGTGGGAGATATTACATTACAGGATAAATGATTAATTTATGGTGGCTTTTTAATACATCGTTATTAGGAGGAACTAGATGAAACTGCATCATGAATGACCTTGACTATAACTCAAGTCATCTCTGATGATTACAAGGAAACATCTGTGCTTAGCAGGAGTCAAACCTTCTGAAAACTGTTTCTATCATTCCAGAAGTAACAAGGTCATTCTCACTGTGACCTATAGCATTGTTTTTGTATCAGCTGTGGTCATTTCCTACATACAGCCAGGTTGTTTTTGGAAGCTTTTTGTCTTTTATCGAATGAAATCAACATGTGAAAACTGCTTTTGTGTTAACCCAGGTTATCCTCCTCTGACAGTAACAAATTTTGATGATCTGAAATGTCGACGTCAGACTTTTCTGGACTCTCAAAAGATGTTTCACAGTGAAGCCAGGCATTCCCATTGACATGCTGAATGTGTTTTAAATTAGTCAAAAAAGCAAAAACAGAAGAAACGCGCACGGGGGCAAAGAACGTTTTCTTGACAGTGTATATGTGAGGAGTGAATGGACTCTTATTTTGCTGTGTTTCTTACATGTTGTGGGGGAGTGAACGCGAATGACAAAAGGTTCTCTGGAGAAAACGTCGGTCTCATTGGTTCCCTCTCCCTCCACTTTAGGATGCTGGAAGCGCTCCTTGACCTTTAGCATATTATTCCTGCAGATGATCACACAAGAGAGATCTGTGAGCACATTTCTGGTCCAGAGCTGATTCTAAGAATCAGATTCGGTTCACTTCTGATTAGCTGAATTACTTGTAAATGTAGACATATTGCTCTTTGTAGCTCTTCCTGCCCAGTCGTTCACTTTCCTCGGAGGAATAGAAGTTGGATTTGTCGAATCTGATGACAGCGACATCAAGATATAGTAAATATACTGACTTTCTCACTCCAGACATCTAACCTTCCTGTTTGTACCTGTTAAGATCCTTGACCAAAGCTTGTATTGCTTCCCCTCTAGAGTCCCGGACCTCCTGAATGAGGCTCAAGTCGCACCGAGAGAGGATCTTGAGGACAAAAGCAAAAGAAGAACACAGGTAGATCTATCAGACACCTGGTTTTCCTCATGCAGTTTGTTTTAAACTCCCGGCAGAGTACCTTCAGCAGAACTCCCATCACCCTCTTGTTGTTTGCCTTGGATTCACCAAAACTCTGAACATTGAAAGCGCAGATTTTCAGAGAAGACGTGACGCTGAACGCGCACAGCCCGACCACAAGCAGCAGCCCAGTAGTCTTCATCTTGCAGACGTGAGTCGTTCTGTGAGTTAACGAAGCGGCAGAGCTTCACGGAGACTCTGCTTACCGTAAGAGAGAGGACGACCAGCAGACTGACTACAAGGACCCATCGCTTCACTGGTGCATTTGGGGAGCATACAGGTAAATGTGGTGGTGAGAGACGGGGGCTGTGCGCCGTGGATGTGCTGCGTCAGTGGATTTTGAGAATGGAGCTTCGTCTGGAACAGTTAAAACAACTAGAACACAATAAACAGTGGGAGAGGAGCTTTGTCTCTAAAGTTTGAGAGTTATCAGACAATAGATGATGCTGGAGGCTACACCTCTCAGCTCCAGGAACGATTACATGGAAAGAGCTGCAGCATAAAGCAACCGCAGCTGGTAATAAAGATGCATTTTAATGTTTAGAATAATTTTACTGCTGCCTAAAGTGAGGAAAATAAACAAAAATAAACTAGAAGAGTAATTTAAAAAAAACAGACACAGCACTGAAGAATAATTGATGCTTCTGCTAAATAAACTGAGTTTATTTCTTGTTTTTAGTGACAACACTGAAAGATTATAACCCAATTTAAGCAACTATTTAGAAACATTCAGAAATACTCGCCCACTTACCTATTTCCAGCCTTAGAAAGCATAAACATAAACCAAAAACGGGGTCATTTAAAGAGAGATGTGTGTGAGGTTTTGTTCATCTGTTCTGTGTGTCAGTTCCAGTAAAAACCAGTTTGCCACCACTCTTATCTCACTGACACAACAGCACCTTCCTGATTGATCCGTTTGGACGTTGGTCATGATGTCAAAATGCTAACGTCTAAAGTCACAATCTTTACCTGACCTTGAGAAATCTGAATAAATTAGAAAATATCTGCAAATACAATTTTTAATGTAGAATATTAATTTAGACAATGGCAGTGGTGTCACTGTGGTGTTTTTTTTTGTGCTTGTAGTTTGGTCTTTTTGATTTAATAATGTTCAAAACGTCTTGCCGTATTTAGGACATCGTTATTACCAAAAGGTTGTTGCCATAAATGTTCTACTTTTGTTGTTAGATGACAGGAGGGTGCTGAGTTGAAGAGAAAGTTACATTTTAGGAAATACAGTGTGGCTGTAGCGATATGAACAACTCGAGATCAAACTCAAACTACTCTGGCTGGACAACTGACTGCATAATATTAAAAACCCTAAGCCTAACCTTCCAGAGTTACAGCGTTCTTCTTGGCTTCTTCCTCCTGGGCTGCCATGTTAATTTAGATGGACGGCCATGTCCTGTTCTCAGATGATAGACTGGTAGAAGCTCGAAGAGACGTTCAAAGTTGATGACTTGCTGCTTGTTTAAAGCAGAAAACTTTCTCTCTGTATTTCTTGGTTTTCAAGATTTTTGTCCAGTAATGTCCACTAAGAAACATTTTTAAACATACAGATGGACCCTTTAGTCTGGGTTGGTCACTGCTGGAATTTGAAATCGAATTAATTTAGGGGTGTCGGACTAAGAGCTGCTGAACATGTCAGACTTTTTACATTTTAATTAGTAAGAAATTTTGAAAATGCCGTTTCCTTTTTGCTCAACTTCACAAAAAAATTTCAATAAAAAGTAAGTTGAAGTTTGTGGTTGGAATGGGACAAAATTATATAATTGGATGATTTGATATTTTAAACACTCCATAGAGAAGGAACCATTTGCAAGGTAATGCATATATTGAATTTAATAATGTAAAATGTTAATATTTCTGATAATTCAAATTGAAATAATCTGCAGTGAGGCAGTTTATTTCACCTTTATAAGATGTTTTGATTTGACTGAATGATCATTTCTTGTATGTTTTTTCCTTCCGGTGTTTGGATGTGATTGGTCAGATACTCAGAACCACTTCTTCAACTCCAGCAGCGCTCAGAGATCTTAATCATCAGAATGAGTTTGCCTGATGAAACCCTGTGACTGAAACATTACTCAGCAAAAATTACAGGTTAGGGAGAGTTTTTCTTTATGCCAGGAAAAGTAAACAGTTCAAAATAATCTTGAACTGATCTAAACACAACCCTGACAGATTTAGATTTAATAAGAGTTAAAATCACCCAAGAAGTCTGTTTTTGAAAGGAAATGTGGAAAAACAATGTGGGGAAAAAAGTATCAATAAAAGAAAACAAAACTTGTATCTCCGTTTTATTAAAACATATTGACAATTATTTATTTTCTTCTGAATGCTCAATGAAAAAATCTTCAGTAAGAATATTTATTACAGCAGCCATGCCTTCATGTTTCCATTGTGTTTTTTGATGATTTATGGCGATGATCTTCAAGTTTTGAGGTAGAAAAACCTCCTTGCCATCACCATAATCTTCGTGTAAATCCACAAATTCTCAAGTCAGGACTGTGGCTGGTCTGCTCCAAAATGCCAACATTACTAACAGTCAGAAGAAACGAGACAGGAAATTAAAAGATCACTTTCCATTTTCAGCTGAGCCGTATATCCTGTAGGTGACATGCAGACATACTTTATCTGCTGCAGACCTTTTACAGCTGTGTGGTTCCTCTTTCTTTTAATGAATAACCACAAAAACCAAAAACAAACCAACAACAACTGATTTGATTGTTTTACTTTAATAGATCCAGGAGATTTTTAGGTTTGAGAAAAAGGAAGGCAACAGGGATAGCCTTTCTTCACGTTGCTAATGACAAAAGATGGAAATGAATGAATTTATTTTTAATTAAGGCTGTAATTCTGGCTACACGGTCCCTTTACAGTACAAAAGATCATCCCTGTTCTTGCACAAACCTGATGTTTAGACTCACAGTTTCTGAAAATCCTCTGTTGTGAGTTGTAAACAACTTAAAATCACTTTCAGCATTTTATCCTTCTGCACAAACGTACAGTGCACCCGCCACATTTTCAACACATCGCTCCAAGGCTGAAAACTAACACACGAACCATGAACATTCATACTAAAAGTTTTAAAACTAAAAATGAAATCTACAACGGTACGAAACGACAATTTTAAAACGCCATGCTGTCATATTGGCCTGAAGCAGCCAGAGTTTTGAGGAGAGGCCATTTCCATGAGATAGTCTTCTATTCTGGTCTCTATGTCTGCGCACAGGACCTCTACTTGCTCCCTGAAAGGGGGATGCCATGACCATAACATGGCAACCCCAGCCACAGCGAAGAGCAGGAGGAAGAAGAGACAAATCCTCCACCAAGAGTTGCACAGCATCTGAACGGAGGGAGGGGAAAAAAAGCATCACATAAACACATTAAAATCAGTTTCTGGTCTGAGGGAACAATGACTTCCTGCTTCTCCCGTGAGAAAGAAAATGTTTAGAGCTTTGTGAAGAAACACACACACACACACACACACACCCCCCACCCCCACCCCCTCCACACACACACACACACAGAGGACTGACCGGTCTCCTGCGGCGGTGGCTGAGCTGCCGGAGTTCGTCTCTGCACTGCGACAGTCGAGCCTGGCTGGACTGACACTCCTGCTCCATGGCGTGCAGCTCCGTCTGCAGCTCCTCACACTGCACACACACACGCACGCACGCACACACACACACACACACACCATATGGAAGGAGACCACACAGACTAAATTTAGCCACAGCCCACCAGAACCACATTTACATTTCAGAATTATATCTAAAGAAAAATCTGCCAAATGTGCTTTAATTTGTAAAATGTTTTCGCAAAATGGAACCTGGAAGAATGTTGTTGCTTAAAGATTAAAGATGCGCTGGATGTACATTTACACTTAACTACCAAATAAACGTACTTTTAAATTATTTCTCCAAAGTGTGGGTGGAAAGTGGCTTCAGGACACAATGTCCACAAGCAGCAGAACAGGAAATCCTACTGTGATTGGTGTTGTTTCTTCTTTTCTGATCAAATTCAGGCTGCGGGATGAGCCGCAAAACAACTAGTTTCTCTTGGAACATAAACAAATCACCTGCACTGCTATTCCGATAGAAAAACAAAATCACCAAAAGATGGAGCTATAGTTTAGGTCAAGATGTTTGTCAAAAGCCTCAGTTGTATGAAGTCCTTGGATGAACTCTTTCTGCCTTTTTGGTCAAATGGCAAAAATACAAAACCAAACAAAATCTTGACATGTTGCTTAAACTACACATTTTCAAATTCATTTTCAAAAGTCAGATTTTCTCATCTGAGAAAACTTCGAAAGTTTCATGACAAACTTTCAAAAGCATCTTTTTTTATTTAAAAAATATGTTTTTAAAATTATTATTATTTTTTTCACATTTAAGTTGTAGAAGATTATCAAGGGTGTGTTTGTCAAAAAGGAGCATCAGCTTGAAATTGTTCAGATTTTTTAAGGGGCTAAACAAAAGGTTGTTAAAGACTGCAGCAGGTTTAACTCTGGGGATCACGAAAAGACAAATTTATCAAAACAATAAGAACTTGATATCTGAGCACAGAAACAATTTTCCCAAGAAATTCCTTTTCATCATTGAACATTTCTTAATATTGTTGAGTTGCTGAGTCCACAAGCCTAAAATATAGTTTCACCTTATCTAAGGTCAGGAAATGTGTGTTTTTCTGTCCAGTGACCAATCAAATCAATCTGGTTGGGATGTGTGCTAAAACCTTTCGTCCGGTTCGAGTTTACCGTAATAATTTGATGATGTTGTACCCTGTATGGAGAATTATTCAACCATGTCGATAAATGTAAATTAAAATTGACACAAAGGTATGTTTTTTTTAAGCCCTGGAATTATTTTTGCAAAGTACATAGCTGTTGTATTTCTTGTCTGTTACTTTTGAAACCGCCAGCACATGGACTGTGTGAATGTATTTTAGCTTGCTGTGAACTCATCCAAAGGTTACCTCTTTCTCCTTAAGCTCCAGTTTCTCCTGAGTGAGTCGGAGCTCCTCTTCCATCTGCGAGTCCCTCCTGACGGTCAGTTTTGGATCCACGTGGTCCGACTCCAGAAGCTCCTGAACGAAGAAGCTCTGGCCCTCATCGCCACCATCTTTGGGACAGAGAGGATTTCTAAACATCTGCGGGTTGTCGAAAGTGCAGAGATCTTTTCTCTGAGCAAACATGAGTGAAACGTTTTACCTCGAAGGTTCTGAATTTCGTCTCTTAAAGCCTGGTTGTCCTCCTCCAGGAGGCAGGTGTTGTACTGAAGCTCCTGCTTTTCCTGTTTTAGCAATGCCACCTCCCCCCTCAGCTCAGCCTCTCTGGCTCTGGACAGCTGCACAGCACACACAGTCAGGTTAGCGTTTATTTATTTAGTTGCATTCAAAGCTCTAACTCTCCTTATGCACCATACCTGGACTTCGGTGTGCAGCTGCTGCAGCTGGTCATTGCTGAGGTGATGATTCTCCCTGAGCTGTCCAGAGCTCAGCATCAGCTCTCTGTAAAGGCTCTGCCACCTCAGTGCCTCTGCTTGCGCCGTAACGAGTGCTTCCTGTGCGCAAAACGTAATATCCTAAACAAATCCGCTCCAGAACTGATGGACCAATTAAGTCTAGCTGCACAATGTGGAAGTTCAGAGGGGGAAAAGAGCAAACTTTGATGTGAATTCCACCTGCAGTGTCTCAGCCTGGCAGAGAGCATCAGCTTTCTCCTGTGTGACTTTCTGCAGAGCAACCAAGGCCTTCTCCTCATACGTTCCCCTCTGCTTCTCCATCTGTAGCATCAGCTTCTTCACTCCATCTTTAGGAAACTTCTGCAAGGACACAACACTCGATTGCCACACCTCATAAAATATGACAAAAAGAAAATCTGAGTAGTGTAGAACGAGAATTGTTTTATTTTTGTATTTTCTTTGCAGAAATCACAAAGAGACAATGAAGCCTGTTTGGTTTCTGCTTCAGTTTCCATCTGCTGCTGCTTACCTGCCGGCAGACTTGCAGCTGCGCCTCCAGAACCTTGATCTTGCTTCTCAGCAGATCCTCACTGCAGCGAGACTGTGTGGGTTAGAGAGGAAACGAGAGGCTGTCACGCTTCAAACCTGCAGATGTAAAATTAATGGTTCGTGCAGCAACAGCTGTGACAGCAAGCACGTTGATTCATGGGCTCGTCTAACAGGCGCACACAGACATAGCGAAATGTCACAACGTGTGCTTGCACTGAAAGACACAAAAATGATAACATACCTATGACAGAGACTAATTTAAAATGTCAATCACTTTTAACTTAACCCACTCAACTTGTTCAACTAATTTTTAAGAAAATGGTTTAGTATTTCCCTCTCATGCATTTCCCTCTCAGAGGAGCCAGAAGAAGGCTCAGGAGGACGCATTGCACCTATAACAGTGACAGAGAGCTACACCCTTCCGGTGTAAGAGTGACAGCTTGCTCTCCTCCTATAGATGAAAAACGGAAGCAGGAAGTTTGAAACCACAAGCTGCACAGGCCTTCCGTAGCCGCCAAACGCTGCTGCTGCTCGGTACGAGACTGTCACACGTTTCACTGTGAAAGACAAAAAAACTGCCAAAAACAAGCCGACCGCACGAGAAAGAACAATCAAATCTAGAGCTCCAGAAAGAGAAAAAGCATCTCACCGTCCATAGCACATCTGATGAGTTCACGAGGTTGGTGGAGATCTCCGTAAGGACCGCCAGCTTCTTCTTCACCGTCTCCTCTCTCCACAGGGCTTCCTGATTAGAGAGCAAACCGAAATGCACACTGAGCACATTCATATAACCTGTTGGGTCTACAAAGATCTGCTTTAAATGAAGACAGAAAAAAAAAAACAGCTGAGGATGTGGTTTCATTTACCTGCAAGTAATCTGATAATCTCTGAACTTCCTGTTGTGACAGAGAGGAGACATATTTAAAACAATTCAAACAACTTAATGACAAAAATGAACTTTACTTCACACCTGACAGGAGATTCTAGGCAAGTGGCAGACACTGAAGTCCGCCTTTAAACCCCCCATCTCATCCCAAATTTGCAAACCGTGTGCTAAACAGGCCCCAACTATTCACCAAGGGTGACAGAACACAATCTAACATAAGAGATGTAATCAAACTGGCACCAATCATGTTTACATACAAGAAACAGGGAAGTACCTGGCAAATAAAAGTACATGTGTCCAAACATGTCCAAGAACGGCTAAATATGCCCAGACATCATCGAATTCAAACAGACATCACTAAAACATGACCAAACGTTCACCAAATATGGCCAAAGCATAAACAAACATGTAAACAGTGGCGTTTTGAAACTTACTGATTCTTTGACTGTGACAAACCCGGACCTGCGAAGGTAAATATCTCATTACTGAAGACCCGGAATGCTCCTGCTTGTAATAGATTATTAAAAGATTATATTTCATGGAAAATGTGAACCGAGCTCACTCTGTTTGCACACTGATTTCCTTCTGTGTCTTTTTTTCAGTTTGTGCAGAAGATTTCTGGAGAATCGTTGCGGTCTCATTCACTGTTTTGGTGCTTGTGTTCTGAGCTATAAGAAAGAGGAAAGCCAGATATTTTCAGTGGAACAGATCAGATGTAGCCTGCTGGAAAACTGAAGGAAAAATGTTCCTGTTTGTTTTACTTTTTCTCCTGTGCTGGCTGGTTTCTGTGGTGGAGGTAGATGTCTGTTTCCTTGCCTGACCTTTCTCCTCTTTCGTTACTGGTATTGAGTCTGACCACAGTAAAGCCTGAGGGAAAAGAATGGATGAGAGAAGAGCATACATGTTCACATTTAGCCTGAAAGAGCGCAGGAGGCTAAAACAACCTAAAGAAACATTTACCCATTTGTTAGTGCTTGGACAATCACTTGTGCTCTCTGGTGTTAGAATCATCTCTTGATGCCCATCTGCAGAGGAAGACGTTTGCGTTTTTGTGACCAGTTTCTCAGATTTGCTCCTTGAGCTATAGAGTCTGTACAGATGCGACTCGGAAAGCGAGGACAGATCCGTGGAGCAGATGATGCACTTTGAGCTCTGTGGCTCCGGACTCAGCGATCTCCGGTTCAAAAACTCCCACTGCCTCTTTTGCTTGAGCTGATTCTTGATCTGTCTCGTGTCGAGCTCTCTGGTGGGACTTCGACACGAAGTCACGTTGTTGCGTCCCCGTAAATACTCGCGTCTCTCTGCTCGGTAATCAACTTTCCTGTCAAACTCTCTCTCCTGGAAGTGTCGTGCTGGCCCGAAGTCCAGGTGTTCCATGGCAGCTCCTTGGACTCTCACGCAGCCCCGACGCTGGAGGGGAATTACATCGTGACACAGGGCATGCAGAAAATAAACATTTAGCAGTTTGAGAGTACTGAAGTGAAACTTACAAGTTGAAAGCTTTATAACCTAAAGATTTACACTTTTTGTCGTTGACATCTTTTAAAGTGAAAGCTGTCACACACTCTCAACCACTTATACCCATTTTCTCTGTGAAGCATGCAGGATGACCCGAGTTTAGAGGCATCTCTCTCTAAAACAAATGCTACTCAGGAAGCTTCTTTAAAATCTATTTCCACAGTTGTCAACAAGAGACTCCCGCATGCCCCGCCGAGAGTTGATTACAGCCGTGCAGGTGCAAGATAATTTAAAGAAGAAGAAAAATAAAACCCCACAGATGAACATAAAAGCGTGAAGATTAGGCTCACCTTTTAGGCCATGCCATTCATTGAAGAAAGTTCTTCTAGCGAGGCCGAGAAGTCGTCCATTTTCTCCCTCTCCTCTCCGACAGCGCCCGGGGTTTTTGTCTGCGTTTCACATGTAGCTGTTTCTGTTGAGCATAATTTTACAGGAAGTGAAGAGAACCACCGCGTCATATGTTCCTCTATCTCAGCAGCCACTCGCACCACGCTGATGCCACACACGGGTGGGCCCCAAGATTACAGACAGACCTAGACAGGCCAGACCACCCCCCCACTCGCTCCAACGCAGGCCAGCCAACTGGGATAAAACACACCATTTGGACAGAGAGCAGTGCTGTGTGAGCAGACACATTGTTTTGAAAGCTGAAGCTTTATTCAAGTCTGCCGTCTGATTGGTGATGAAATAGTCAACTTATTGCCCCGTTTGTGGCAACTACAGGCTGACAATCTGACATTCACGACTTTAACATCAACTTTAGAACAAACTTTTGTACACAGATTTTCCTCTACAGACATCTGTATTATGTACATCATATGAAATGTAGTAATACATTATGATATAAATCTAAAATATTGATATGACATAATAGCATAAAAAACAACTATTCCAATTACATGATATACTAGTTATACCAGTACAGCTTATTTTCATTTATATATTTTCATTAATTATTTTTTATGTTCATTTATTATTTATTTGTACTTTTTGTGGTGTTAGATCTAAGACTCCCTCAGGGACTTATGACTTTTTATCTCCAGCTCCAGAATCCTCATCATTAACACAATTTTGTTTTTTTCCCCAGTCATTCAAATCAATACCACTGCACAGTTTGCCATTTTTTCCCACGTTTGTCCGGCTCATTATATCTTTTTAAAGTTTCTTTTTTGTTATACCTCTTACCTTATTATTTCCAGTTTTGTATCTTATGTAGGGCACTTTGTCCTGCTTTTGTTGCATGTAAACAGTGCCTGTTTCTTTTATATTTTGATCATGTGGGTTAAAAATTATAACCAAATCAATTCCACTTTTGATTTTTAAAAAAGTGGAATTGAAGTTGTATGACTGAAGAGTATATTTCTTGTCTTTTATTGGGCAATGTTAGTTTTGCACTACTGATTTTTGATTGTGACTTGTTTTTATGACAATTTACACTGAAGTGAATAAATGCATTACACTGCCATACATTAACAGATCCAGGACTAAAGTTACAGACAGAAATCAGACAGTGACTGAAAATGTTCAACATGTCTGAAATTAATGTGGATGTTCCTGACGGATAAAAAAAAAGATAAATAAGCACAACTTATTAAAAACATAAATAAGTAATTATGAATAATTATTTTCAAATCCTGATATTATGATGGGCTTGTTTTTTAAACTGAAAATAAAACATTTGTTATAAATGCGTCCGCAATTCATATGTACCAGTTTTTGGCGCTAAACAACTCTTACCTGACTTCGTGTTTCTTGTGTATTTATTCATCAAGGATGATGTTTTGTTTTAAAACTTCGCTTATTTTGTCTGACGTTCACAGACCTTGCTCCTTTAATACTGAGTAATCTCTATTTAACTTTTGCACGTTTGTAAATTTTCTTCTCTCAAAAAACGTCTCGAAGGTGTGCCTTGTGCGAACACCGCCATCTGGTGGTTTCTGAGTTTGGTGCCCTCAGAAAAATAAACAAGGTTGTCTTTGAAGTCTCGCGTTGTTTCTCGAGACTCCGTCATCCTTGTGGCTTTTGCAGAAGGGCACGGAGAGGCCGATACAAGGTGCCCGGCGAAGTACAAATCGGCACTTCACTCTTCAAACATGTTGTCCAGACTCGTTTTTCTCTCAGGTTTGTGAGGAGAAATTTTGATCGTATCACGTCCGTGAATTGTTATCTGTTTTTTGACATTCTCCAGACAGAGGCATTACATTTTAAATGGCTGTATGTGAAGGGTAAACTGTAGGCCGCGCACTAAATGACAGGCCAATGCTAACATGCTAATATTGAAGATAATAATATTTGTGCATTTGAAGTTATTGGTGATAATTCATTGAATGCTTTATTGTTGCAATTACCGTAAAATGTAAATAACATAATTGTTTTCAATCTCCACATTAACTTCCTTTTGGTGTAATAATCCGAAGCTAACGGTAACTGCACGCCTGCTAATGTTATGTTAACGTCTCTTGCTTAAGGATTTCAGACTTTAAAGCTTATTTCTGTTTGTTCACAACCTTTTAATATGAAGTTAATCATATAATTTTCTTGCATTGTTGTATGTTGTGCAAAAAAAACCTTATTTTTGTGTAATCTTGTTGTTTTAATGACATTTTCCACTGGCATTGTCTCTGTCAGGGTAAAACCATTGTTGGCATTAGTTCTGACTTTGCTCTAAATCACCTTTTCCCTCTGTTTGCAGCAGGTTCTCTGAAAAGCAGCGGCCCCATTGGAGCTGGGTTTGTATCTTTTAATACTTATTCTAGAAACGGTTAGACATTTGGATTTTAATGTATAAGGATATCAAAAAATAGTACCAGTTAAAATCAAACAGACTTCATTCTAACTATGATTATTTTCAAGCAAGTGTGAAGTAATTTTACCCTGTGTTTTCTGGAGTTTTCCTGACTAAATGAATTCATTTGATGGCATGTTGCTCTGTATCATGCAGTCTAGGTGCTCCCACAAATGAGCTTCAGTTTGATCTCAGAATCTGACTCTTGCAGTTCTGTCAACAACAATTTGTCATCCAGTTTCTAATTTGTGCTCTTTTATCTCACCTTTGTTTTATTGGTTATTCTAAAATGGCTTTTTAGTGGCAATTTTGATGTGCAACAACCTGATGTCACATCTCCACTGTTGGATGCTGAAACCGATGTTAAATTGGTGATAATTGTCACCAGTTGTCGGCCATACCAAATAAAATACAGACCTTTTTGGATCTTAAAACCCGATGATCTGTTACAAGCAGGCTATACGTAGCTGCAAGTAGTAGGAAGCAGACAATATCACTTAAAGTAACTGATCTTTTTGTCTTTCTCAGTCTGGTTCAGGCGTCTCGCTCCCTCCAAACATCCTCTCAGAGTTTGGCCCCCTTACCTCCTTTGCCAGAGTACGGAGGAAAAGTCCGCCATGGCCTCTTCCCGGAAGAGTTATTCCAGCTCCTATATCCTAAAACTGGAGTCACAGGTGAGGGGTGCTGCTACGCCATCTAGACTTTCCTAAAGTCACTATAGCCCTTTTTCTTTTGAAAGGGTACAGTGAACAAAAAAATGTAATTTCGAAACTGTTTCATAGAACTGCATCTTGGATGTTGTTCTACTAGTTTAACTTATTAAAACATTTTTTTGTCTTTCTCCAGGACCATACATGCTGGGCACTGGGGTTCTCGTCTACTTGCTTTCCAAGGAAATTTACGTCATCAACCATGAGACCATAGCTGCCATCTGCATTGGCTCAGTCATCGTCTATGGTGTCAAAAAATTTGGTCCAAGTGTCGCAGCTTTTGCTGACAAGCTAAATGAGGTGCCTACATATTTGACTTTTTCCAAATAATTCATTCCATATGTGTTTGTGATATTGATGCAAACTGATGTCAGGTTGTGTTTACGATAATATAGTAACTTACACTCAAGTGGCTTTGGTGCTCTTGTTGTTTCAGAGAGTTTCTGCTCCATCCAACCTGGCCTATATATTTTTTTTCTCCATTTACTCTATCTGGTTGTTCAGTAAAGCTGGAGACATGACGCAACAGTCTCTACGGTATTGGAAAAGACTGAGAGAAAACCAGAACAGATTGTTTAATGTGTCTGTACACATTTGCTTTACATCATAGAGGAGGATGGAAAGGGTTAACTTCGACTCCTCTCCTTTGGACATGTCTGATTTAAGAGTTCATAGTAAACAATTTAAATTAAGGCTGCAAAATATATATCATATTTATGGTGCAATGTTGGTGTGCATGATATCAGTATTGCAAAGAATTGTTTTAAGTTTCATTAAGTCATTCTTTGCTTATCAGATATCCAGTCAATCTGTAGGGTTTCGTTTCACTACATTTAGTTCCCACGTTTGAATCAGATGATGGAGCCCAACAGATTAAAACCACAGAAGTTAAGAAAGAAGGCGAAAGAAAAATGTGGATTTATTGGATTGTAATATTTAACCAATGACTTCTGCATCATTTTTTTAAAACCGCACAACAATTTAAGTATCTACCACAAGAGATTTGCTTAAAACTTTGACAGAAAAGCACAACTCTTCAATATTTACAAAAAACTTATTTTTATAATTTCATTGAATTCCGAATCAAAATGTTTTTTTAAAGCACACTAAAGTCTTTTCTGTACAGAGACTATATCGACTGAGAACATGTTGGTTGGTAGTGGGTCGTATTGTTAGCAGGGTAACAATACGACCTACTATTCGGACCCAAACTGTTCAGTTTTCACTATATTGGTTCCAAATACTCCCTTGTATTTAATGTTTTTTTTTTCTTTTTACCCATAGCAGCTTTGTTTTAGTATGTTCTGTCAGACCTTTAGTTCACAATAGGGGTGCACCGATTTATTGGTGCCGATTTCCTTAATTTTGGGATATTGGTGATCAGCTGATTTTTACATGGGAAGCCAATCTTATCCACCAATGTTATCAACCTTTGCAAAAGTCTAAAAATCAACCACTGTGCTTTTTTTTTCTCCCGTGAGAGAAGTTTGACTGACAAACTGACCGACCAGGTCATGTCTGCACATTTACAGTTAACAATAGTCTTCCCCATGGTTGCCAATTCAGCAACTTTCTTGAGATATTGAGCAACATTTCAGGCAAAAAAAAAATGGTATCAGCCAAAATCAAAATTGGTAAATTAGGTTTTTTAAAAGATCGATAATCAGAAAACTGCTATCGGTGCACCCCCAGTTCACAATGTTCTTAATGTTCTTCTCTTTTGAGCTTGAAAATAATTTTTTGAATCTTTCTTCTCTCAGGAAAAAGTGGCCAAGGCCCAGGAGGCGAAGGACATCGGCATGTCCAGCCTGACTGAGGCGATTGAGAATGAGAAGAAGGAGCAGTGGAGAGTTGAGGGTCGGGGGATGCTGTTTGACGCCAAGAGGGTAAGCACCTCTGACTTCTCACCTGTGGTTCACGACATTACCTGTTTCCATCGCAAATGTGAGCAAAACGTTGTCCCTATTCCACTAATGTTGAAAAGACACAGTTTCCTTATTGTGGCATTTCCATCAAATAACGTGAATATGTTTGTGTACTCGATAAGTCTTACAAAAAAATGCCACACCATCTTCCCCCTAAAAGAAGAGCACTTCCTGTTAGAATTATGTCCCAGTTCTGACCCAACATATTCACCTTTTGTTTTTCCTCTTCTGCTTCAGAACAACGTGGCCATGCTGTTGGAGACCAACTACAGGGAGAGGCTACACATGGTGACCAACGAGGTAAAGAGGCGCCTGGACTATCAGATTGCCCTTCAGCACCTGAACCGCCGCATGCAGCAGGAACATATGATCAACTGGGTGGAGAAGAACGTCATCAGCAGCATCACTCCTCAGCAGGTCAGTCCTTCCCCTTTTCATGAAAAAGCCGAAGCTTAATGAGATCTTGGAGCTTTGCAGTTGTGCAGAAATGCCCCACATAAGGCCGTAACATTATGTAGCGCAATAAAGATAACTGCCTCTCTATGGCTGAGCTGTTCTTCTCATTTATTTAAAGTATTGACTTTGATTCAAGATAATGGGATTAAAACTTAATCAACTGCATTCTTTTTTTTAAATATTTGTTTTGACTAAAAATTTCGATGTTTGTTTTGGAAATGCCACAAATTGTTCATGTTGATATTATTTAGTTATTTGTTATCGAAAACACACTTACCAGTGTAATTTGTTGCTGCCTCAGTAGGAAGTCAGAGAGTGATGCACAAATGTTTTTCTGATCATTTAAGCAATGATTAATTTGTGTGCGATATTTAAGAATGACCAGTTTGTCAAGTTTTGCAGAGGTCTGTCTTTAAAAAATGGCGTGGGAAAAAACATCACTGAGAGGATGATCGATTAGACGATGTTACTTTGTCGTTTTTAAAGGATTTTGAACTCAAATGTGATTTCACGAGAGTAAAGTCGGTTATTATATTTAGATTGTGCTCTTTTAATATGAATCTTGCTGCCTAACTCAAATTTTTTTGCAACTCACTGATCCTTTATTCTTCTTTTTTTGAGTTATTTACAAGGAAGTCAACCCAGGATATTTACAGTGTTGACCCCAAAGTATTTTATAAAAATACAGAGATAAGATATTTAATATCTGAACATAGTGAAAAGTTTGTTTTCTTTAGTTTTTTTATAATCAAAAGGTTAACCAAATACAGACTTTTCCTCACATAATCTGAACCTAATCCAGGAAACTCTTGTTCTGAGAATAGACAACCAGCTTCAACATTTTGTTATGGTTCATTGAACATGCAGATCATTAAACGCAATAAGGTAAATGTTCTTAAGTGTCCAGAATGTTGTAGAAACTGCTGAATAAGACATCAGAAAGTCTGGAAAATAACTTGGAAAAGAAAGATTTTTAGGAACCCGGTTGTTTGAAAAAGCAACAACAAAATAAACCTGGTATATCTCAAAGTCCGCATGTTAAAGTTTATTACAGGACAATGAGGAAAAGACAGCAGCAGTGTGTTTGTTTGTTGAGGTTGCCTGGGAAATTTTTTCTTCAGATTTTGTATCTTCAACTTTTATTTTCTTCCTTTTCCAGGAGAAGGAGAGCATTGCAAAGTGCATCGCAGATTTAAAGGCGCTGGCTAAGGCCACCCAGACCAAAGCCGCGGCGTAATCCTCCCTGAAGAAGACTAATCGGACCCTCAGCTCAAGGTTTCTGGATGAAACGTTATGTTTATTTTACAGAGTGAACTATTTCTCTTCAGCAGTTGTCTATGTCAACATTGTGGGTGTGTACAGTATTTACACGTCAAGAGACGGTAAAATAAATGGTTCTCTTATTCAACCTAAACTGTGTGCTCGGTTTTTGTTCTGTCCAATATTGTGATATAACATTATTTGTTTGCTGTATTACCTTTTCAAATATAACGAAACTTAAACCTTCTTGAGCTGCTTTGTTGCATAAACATCGAACAATTCTTGAGACCTTAGATAAGTCTGAAGAAGGCTATATAAAGCTGCACCTACCCTTTGGATTCATAATGAGTCACAGCGTTTTTGCCCTTCAGGTGGCAAATCAGGCCGCCCCTCTTGATCCGTCACTCCTGTCAGAACGTTGCACTTTGAGCCTTGAGCTTGCAGGCGGAAGTCCAGGACATTTTCTAGGCGATGGTCTTTGGTATCAGATGTTTTGTGCCATCAGACGTGTCGGAGGGAAGTTAATTTTGACTGGAGCGATGACTCCGGAGCGGAGCTGATACTCAGAGGTGAGTCCTGAACGATGTGCTGGGCTTTATATGAGTGGAGGTTGGACAAATAAGTCTTTATTGGTGACAGCTTTGGTTGCTGTTTTTAAGGTTGAAAATGTGTTTGCTTTTATAGGTGGCTTGCTGTTAGCAGTGAAAGTTACTTTGTATCTTGTTTTAAATCCAGGAGGTGTTTGTTAAATTTAGGGCTAAAATACAGAGCTGTAGTTTAGTGTTTTTTGGTCAAACATATTCAGCTAAAAAGCTTTAAATTAACATCTTAATTTTGAAGCATAAATCATTAGTGAACACAACGACCAAATCACAAAGCTGATGCACCACTGTTGTTCTTGATACAGTCTGGAGAACAGTTTGATTATTACTCAGTTTTTTGTTAATTTAAACCCTGAATATATCACAGGTCCTGTAACTGATTAACTCAGCATTGCCCTGTTAGTGCCAACAGTCTCTGAATTTCATTTTCATGCCTTCTTTTAGGTTACCAAGGACAGTTTTGGATGATAATCAATGATTGGTTGTAGAAAGCAGTTCTTTGCTGAAGAGGCTCACGTTGGCAATTCAAATTCCCTGAAGATCTTTATTCAAACTAAGACAGCATTATTATTACATTTGTAAGAAATATTAATCTGCTCTGGTCAGATCAGAGACAGAAAACATACTGAAATTAACTGGGTAAGCGACGTTTTGTTTTAAATCATTGCTTAGTGTGAATTTATAGAAATAGCTGTGAAATAGAAATTTTTGAAACTTAAATAATTGACAAAAATATCCATAGCTTTGTAAAAACTGTTACATCTGGTCACAGCAAAGAATGAAATGGCTACAAAAAATCACCTCAAGCTGGTCAAAAAGCTACAAGAAGCTATGCATAGACCATAGTGCAAAATGAGTAATGTTTGTAAGACCCGCTTCTTTCTTTAGTTGGATGACATAAACACATTTATATTGAACTTTTTCAACTAGTGAAAGTCATTTTAGATTTGTTGCCAGAGACCACGTCCTTCATTTTCAGTTCTGCTAAAAGAATAATGCAAAACTCAGATTGAGCTTTTTCAACAGCATTTGAGTACGTGATGAAAACAAAAGAAAAGCCAGATATTCAGAAGGAGTCTAATTCAATCTAAAAAGCTTAAAAACCATCTTCAGCTTAGGGCTTAAACATTTGGTTGTACCGTGCAAAAAGCCATTTGCAGCTGAGTGAAACTTAGGTTGACTGTGGATGTTGAGCTTTATAAAACTGTAACATCAGCGTAAAAATATAAAAATATGATGGGAAGACGTGACTTCCAATAATGCTGATAAAGAGGATAACTATGAGGGGTCCTAATACTGAACCCTACAGGACACCATTTGCTAAATGAAGTGGATTTGAGATAAAACTATCTGGCTGTCCGCAGAGGAAAACAGGCGACCAGTTCGAAGATGGTTGTCTGCAGCCGGACAAGTCCTGATTTGTTGTATGTTGTCCTGACAGACGTCCTTCTTCTGCTGGTTGGAGTAAATTCCAGATTATCCTCGCCGCCCTGAAGTGTGAACCTCAGTAGATCCATAATGCTTGGAAACGGCCGACCTTTCTCCTACTCCCCGAGGTATGCTTAGCAAACAGTAATGTTTGGATTCACTAATTGTGATTTAAAAGCTCTCCAGCTCTTAATAAGTCTCACCCTCGCTGATAACAGTCAACGCACATTTCTTTATTGTATGTATCTTTGTATGTTTTGAAACTGAGCATATTAAGGTTTTTGAATTGGCACAAGCTGTCCAGGTGCCTCAGAACACACCATTTTATCTTTCTGTGTTTTCTTCTTCTTATTATCAAGGGGTTTCTCTCAGGAGGATTTCCCTCAGAGGCGAGCGTTTCACCAAGATGAGCCCAAAGAATCCCTGCTGCAGAGAAACAGCATGTCCAGACCCAGTGGAAAATCCATCTACAGTATGTCCAGACATCAAATCACACCTCCTTACTTAGATATAATAATGTTATCTGGGAGAAACAAAAAAAAATATTTTTTTTTTCATCAGTGCAGAGAAAAGAGTATGCAGAGATGCTCAACAAAAACCCAGACAGCTTTCAAGTCAGAGTGGAGGTAGGAAACGTGCTCTTGCGTGACGATGTGCTTATTATTTTGAATTTAGCCTCAACTTCTCTTCACAAACCTGCTCCTCCCACAGCATCTGCTCATCTGTGAGCTGGACGGCCAGGAGCTGAGGTCAGAGAACGACTGTGTGACCAAGCTCAAGGAGCTGGACGGCAAAGGTCGTCTGTGGCCCCAAGAGATGATCTTAGAGATAAAGGGAGCCTATGTGGTGCTCTGTGACATTGAGACCAAGGTTGGTATTGATTATCTAAATAATGACCTGAATGATTTGGCAAAGAAATGAAATAGTTAGGCGAATGCATTCGAGGTAAAAAGATGCAACTTGAGGAATACGCGGTATAACCACAGCTTTGAAAATAGGCCCGGCACAGTAACAGATACTAATGGCAAAACACATTCTCAAAGATAAATAAGCTTTAAATTGCAATTAACATTCAAACATACATTTTAAATATCCAAAAATAAATACAAAAAACATAAATGACTTATGAAGTCAGTGTAAACAAAATTATCTTTCAAAAAAAGGGTAGTTGAGACCAAAGCACCACACTAAAGATTTTTATCATTCAGTTTTTGGTAAAAAGAAATAGAAAAGAGAAAAATGAAAACCACCTGAAGATTATGATATGCTAATAAAAAAAAGGGAAATGCTTTCAGTATAACAATCTGATTCTTCTGGAGTTCCTTTATAGGACCTAGCAAAAAGGTCTTGTTCACTTGTTATTGTAATCTATCCAGTATGCCTTAATCTGCTTTAATAAGCAGAGTATGATGGGTGTATGAGTTCAGAAATATTGTTTGTCGATTAATTTGTAGTGATTTTACCTTGTGATTTTACAGGCGGAGCTGGATGCGATACCTCTGACGAGCATCGTGAAAACCCGTGCGGTCCTGGAAAGCTGCGCCTACAACTCTCTGCTGGTGGTGACCGTGCAGGAAGCCCGCAGGCGCGGCCCTCAGGTCTTCATGTTCCAGTGCGAGGAGACGGGGGTGAGCTTTTCCTTTCACGAGAACTTTTTACTTTGAGCACCAGGGCGCTACAGAAGAAGGAAATATGTGAAACTGGTATCTGTACATGCTGCTGGGGGTGTGATTGATGGCAGGTTTTGATATTTTATCAGGCAGAGCTCATTAAGGCTGATCTGGACAAGGCAATGCAGAGAGGAGGCGGTGATATAGAGCCACGCAGGATGACGCCTGACATCAGGTACATGACTGAGCAAACATCACATGTATGAGAAATTGGAGAGATCGGATGTTTAGAGAAATAATGCTGGAAATATCTTCAGTCGCCAGAGTGCAAGCAGTTTCCGGCAGGATAGGTTCAGTCCTATGCAGCAGGAGGAGAACCTGCCGCCTGCAGACTACGTGGCCCCGCAGTGGGACAGCAGACAGCCAGGTACGCTCAAAGCAAGCTGGGTAGATAGTGCAATATGTAGCCAATAGCTTAAATGTATTTAATTGGGATTTTATTCAGTAGAGCAACATACATGCGAGCAGGAATCCACTGACAGATGTTATTTTTATCAGTATGAATGGAGTATTAGTTCACTAACGCAGTGGTTTCCAAAGATTTTCTTTTTGTGTGAAACAACATCATTATTTAGAAAATCAACCAAGAGACGGCGGTCGTAACATGAGGCACAAACACAGCAAATTACCCAGAAGTCACCGTCTCCATGGTGAAACATGATGGTGGCTGCTTTTCCTCAGCATGTCAGGGCAGCTCGTTGGAGACGATGGGAAGACAGCGCCGTAAAAGGCCTCTAAAGGTTTTTATAGCCTTTTAGAGGCTGTAAAAGATTTCAGATAGTTTCACTAGATGTAAACATGCAGCCAGAGATGCAATGAAATTGGTTTGATTAATTCCTTTGATTAAGTCCAGAGTTGAGCTAATTGAAAAATCTGTGACAAAACTTGGAAAAAACAGTCCTTCCAGTCTTGAGTTATTTTATAAAGATGGTAGAGACAAATCCCAAAAACCAACCAATGTAACCAGCTTCTGTGAGTTAAAATTTACTGTAAAAAGTGTTTCAGCAACAAACTTGAGTAACCATCGACATTCCCTGTCATTTTTATCTCTTATCCATTTAGATTACAGACCTGACTCGCGTCCTTATTCTCCACAAGAAGAGATGTCGAACTATTCCGATTTTCACGATTCAGACATGGCTCTGCAGCGAGCGGAGATGGAGAGAAACACGGTGAGTGCCATGTACTCTGCAGCTCTCTCTTTGCTCCCAAAGAAAAAAACCGGCTGACTTCAAGCTTCTGCAGCCTCCATTTATGTTTTCATTCCTTTCCTCAGGACATTTTTAACCACATTTTAACTGATGTGGAGATCTTCGGGGCCAGAGTAGGACAAGTTATGAATACAGCTCCGGAGAAAGAAAGCAAGGGCAAGATTAAGTTTCCAAAAAAGAAAAAATCCAAATCAAATGGTAATAATCGTCAGAGATCATGCGCGTATCATAACACGCCTGGCGGTTAAGTTGATGATGTGACTGTTTTCGTGTTGCAGCATCCAATCTGCCACAATGGAATGAATATGTCGCCTTTCTTCAGAAAATCAAATATGCATTCAATCTGCTGGTACGTACCGGTTCGGTCGCTGCAGTTTGGCTGTGAAATAATCTGTTACTGTAATAAAAACCCCCCCAAAACTTTTCTTGACCTCACAGGGCCAGCTGAATGGAGCCCTAGACAACCCCAGTGCTGATGTATATGTGCATATCTTCTTCTCTTTCCTGGGCAATGTAAGCTCCTCCCGCTCCAGGTATTTCTCCTATCTGGTATCAGTTGTGACAGTGCATGTTTTTTCTTTTTCTCGCAGATCGTTCCTCTGTATCCCCAAGATTTACCTCCAACAGTCACCTCTCCCCTGCTGACGGACGAGGCTGTGAGGTTCCTCAATCAAGTTTTGGATCCCCAGGAGAAACACCTCTGGACGAATCTGGGAGAATGCTGGAACATTCCCAGGTTGGTTATTTTCTACAGGCAACCGGTTCTTTTTTTTTTATTTCCTAAAGCTTGTAAAAATTCCTCAGACACGACCCACTCACGTAATTTCTTGACCCGACAAGCCCAAACTGGGCGTAGGCATCCGGCACCACATAAGTAAATACAGTTCAAAGTTTAAGTCGATTTTCTAATATGAGGAAAAATGGCAGAAAGGTGTGTTTTATTATGAATCATAGCTGGAAAGACAGACTCACTGCAACAATATCAGAGGAGTTGTTTTAGGCGATGCAACTTAAGTCAATCTCTTCTCTCAACCTTTGGATTTTATGTAATAAATAAAAAAAAAGTAGCAGATTATAATGGGAAAGAAAAAAAGGTTTGAACAAATAATAAAAATCTGACAAATGTTAGCATTTATATTTAACGAATTCATCCGCTGCACCCTTGAAATACAAACTACCAAATACAATCAACTCATAAAGATAATTATTAAGCTTCTATGTTGCTTTGTCTTATCTGTCTGTCCGTCTATTTATTTCTGTTTCTGGTAGAAAGCTGACTTTCTACCAGTTGAAATTAGGTAGAAATGGATTTGAACAAATCCATGCACTGATTTGTTCAAAGCATCTGTTTTAGTTCAGAGTCACCCGGTGACATCATACTGTAGAGCTGTGTATCATCCGCATAGCAATGGTAGCTAGTCTTATTGTTAAAACCTGAGCTAGAGGATTCATGCAGACATTAAATAGGAGGGTTGAACCTTGGGGTACCCCACATGTGACTTCTGTGCGCTCTGATGAGAAGTTACCTATAGGCACAAAGAAATCCCTGTTCTTAAGAGTCAAACCAATCGAGAACTGTTCCTGAGTCCTGCCCAGCTGCCAAGTTCAAGAATATATCCTGGTCAGTGTCAATTGCTGCTACAAAATCCAACAGAACCAGTACTGTGGTTCTTCTATAGTCTGCATTTATATTGGTGTCAGTTTCGTATTGTTATTTTTTCTTTAACCCTTCTTTCTGTTCCCAGGTCTTCCTGGCTGGGCAATGTCGATCCTTACATCCCAGAGTTTTATGACGGCTGGCAGCCTCCCGCACCCCTTCACTCCCCTCCTGATCCTCAGCGGAACCAGACACTGAACAGAAACAACAGCCAGCGCTTTCCGCCCGGACCAATGAACAATGACCGGAGCTACTCGCCCAGAGCTACGGTTCAGCGCTCTCAGGTGGTTCACACTTACCCAGTCATCAAGTGAATGAATGTTAGAAATCATGAGTTCTCAGCAGCTCCAGCAACAGATTAAGTTGTGTGTGTTTTTTTTTTAAAGACATTGTTTACCTGTTAACACAACACTGCAAAGTTCTGGATGTGTTTGGAAATGGCAGAAAAGAGTGAAACTTTTAACCAGTTGACAGGAGTTGAAATCATAGCAAGCAGATAAAAAGGCCAGAGCAATTATTTCCATGATTTTCCACTGTTACTATTCAACAAAGCAACCGTAGAACATGTTTGGGTTTGAAGAAACAAGCTGAACGTCCACGGTTCTTATCGTGATGTACCTTGTGTCTTTTACAGCCCAGGTCCAACGGTCCAATGAGGTCGCAGCCATCTCAATAGTGAGTTTTATCAGCAGTGCCTGCAGGGTCGCACGCAACTAACATTTCCTTGTTCCTTACTCTGTTTATGAAAAAAACTTTAACAAAATGTTTTGTTTGTTGCGGTTTCAGCCCGACCGAGCCACCGCTCTTCATGCGAGTCATGTACAACTTCTCAGCAAGGAACAGTCAGGAGCTGACCGTCACACAGGGAGAGATGGTTCAGGTAAGAGGTCAAACATGATCGCTTAAAGGTATACTTTTAGATTTATAGTACACATTACTGGTTTATTATACCTAGCATGGCTATTTGCAATCGTCTCAGTGTCTACTGCCTGTAGAAACCCTTGATTGCTGTTGAGGAGCTGCAGAGATCCATAGCTTAGGTGCAATCTGGCCTTTATAATAGATTAAAATCATTAAAAAAACATCGGGTTTGATGCTTCTTGGTCTAAAGTTATGCTTTGTAATTTGATATTGTCCATATTGTTCACGCCAACGAAAAACTGTGCATATATTTATGCAAACTTTAATGCAAAAAGTTACATTTTTATCCACTCCAACTTGTGCGTAAAATATGGCGCCACACATTTTTTTTGTGCGCACACACGCTTCATGCATGAGGCCCCAGGTAATTCGACTCAGGTGTGTTGAACCATATCGGTCCCCAAAGGTTGGATTTGAAGACCACTTCTCTAGATGTTCAAAGCCGTTTCTGACCACATTTCAACGCAGTTAAATCTGCAAGCTGTTTGGAGAATCTAATGTTTGGATTTCATAAATAATGCATGTTGTCTTCCATATTTTTATAGTTGCTTTAAAGTCCTCTGAATTAGGAGATTGTCAATCTGATCAGATGCAAAATAAGACAACTAATTAGAAGGAAAACTTTTGCTCAGATCGACTGTTAAAATTTAATCTGAAATACCACACTTTTGGTTCTTGCTGGAACTGCAGACAACAGAAGGCTTAATAATCTTTAATCTTCAAACATCAGTCATTTTTCCAGCTTGTTGTTTGTTCTTGCAGAGGAACCAAGGCTTTTGTAAATATTATGATCTTCTTGACAGGTGGTCCAGAAATCTAGGCCGTGGTGGCTCGTTCGAAACTCCCGTAACGAGGAGGGCAACGTTCCTCCAAACATTTTGGAGCAAGCCGAGAACGAGTCCTCAGAAGAGCAGCCGGTGAGACAAGAGGTCGGTGGCGCAACATAGAAACAAAACTAACCGATTTGACATGCTCTTCCTCTTTCTGCTTCACAGTGGGACTCACGGCGTCAGGTTACCCTCGACTACAACTCCACTCCTGCAGACGTGAAAGCATGGCTTGAGAGCAAAAACTTCTCTAGAATGTAAGGACCACTCTCTAACTTTAGGATGGTCATTCAGTAAAAATGAATGATTTACAAAGAATAAACAGGGAATTTTTGGTTGTCAACTTCTCTTGGCCAGCACCGTGTCCAGCCTTGGAGTCCTGACTGGAAGGCTGCTTCTGGGAATGACCAAAGACGAGATCAGGACGGTGTGCCCGGAAGAAGCTGGAAAAGTCTACTTCCAGCTTCAAGGCATTAGGACACAACTTGCAGTAAGTGCACTCTTTTGAAAATTTTTAAGTCATAACAAACCTTTGGTAAGTTGCTGATGCTAATTTTTATTCATTCTGATAACTTGGAAAATGGGTAACCATGTTGTTTAATTTCGACTGTGACAGGAACAGACAGGTAAAATTAATCTGTTTCTGGGATTAATGAAACTTGGCCAGTTTTATTGGTCACAGTCAGTTTGAGGCATCAAGACCAAACCTGTACACCCAGAAGGCCCAGGCATGCAGGGCACCAAAAACAAATCAAACAACTTTCAGGAAGATTATTCTCCTGGAATAAATATAATGTTTTACCTTGGAATCAAAAATAATCTGGTTAGCAGCACTATAGAGTTTATTTGTTAAAACACCAAAACACTATACTCAAAAACGAGATCAGGAGTGTAAAAGGAAAATTGTATGCCAACCAGTAGAGAAAAAGTCCAGCTATTACAATGAGTGACCTTTAAGCAACAGTAACCCTCCAGTTCTCTCAGATCGCATCTCTGCATGCAGAAAACATCTGTAATGCTCTATTTTTTTCCCTGCAGCTTGCCAGTGAGCAGTCACAAATGTACAACAACCGCTACTGACAACAACCACAGGTGTGATGCTTAAACTTCTGGACTTAACGGTTCTGGATCCCTACAGATCCGTTCTCACTCTTAGGATCTACAGACCTTTATCCAACCTGGCTTGTTTATTTCAAAAAGTATGGCCTGATTTTGTATAGCATATAAAAAAAATAAATCAGTCACTTGAAGTAATGATGGTTATTTCATGTTAATAACTCACCTTTGTATTAGGCTAATCAGCACTATTGCCTCTAATCTAATCATCCATGAACATGTATAAATATGTCTAAAATTGTGTAAGAACCTCCTACTGCAGTAAATTATTGTTATTTTAAATGGCCCTTGCATGTGATTTATTGTAGAAAGTTTGTTAATAAATAAAATCAGATTCAAGTGAGATTTAGTTTATTCTGTCAACAAAACATGTTACCAAACTAGCAAGTGCTTTGATTGAAATTAAAAATATCGGTATTCACCTTGACAAACCGAAAGGACATGAAGCCTTCATGATACAACAAAAAAGATGACAAATTTACTCCTGAATTTAAGTTTCTCCAGTAAGTTGCACTTGTGGAAAGCACTTTGTATTTCTAAGGCAGAGGTGAGTTGAGTCTTCACTCCTTCTTGTGTCCCCATTTGGCCATCTTGTTGTTGACGGGAGTCTTAATGAACCTGCTGGACTTCATGTAGGCAGCGATCTTCTCTAGAGCCTGAGACGACAGGAGAAGAGATAAGCGGACGGAAAATTAAATGACGTTTTCTGGCCCTGATTACTGAAGTAATCCGTTATCTCGGGTTTAATTACTCCATAAATATACTTACTGACGTCACAAAGACAGTTTCTCGCAAACAAAAGAATGGCAGCATCTTTGCGCTTTTTTTGCATCTGCCAGTGTCAGAGTTTTCTCACCTCAAAGCGGTCTAAGAAATCTTTGAGGTTTTTGAAGTCGTCCAAGCATGAAGGATGAAACATCCTGTGTTGATCCAGCAGCTCATACATGATGAAGTCCACAAAGGTGATCTAATGGGAACATAAATTATTACCAAGCAGCTTTTAAAGTACGCAATAAACTCAGGCATTTAGTCATGTTCAGGAAGTGAATTCATAATGAATATGTGCCAGTTCATTTAGCAAACTCTTTGAGCTCATTTTAATTTCCACCAGTAAATTAAACACAAATAATGGGAAGTAGGGAGCTCTTTCAGTCTGAAGAACCACAGGGTTTGTGGTTCTGGATAAAGTCCAAAGTCAGCAAATGTGTAAATTAACTTAAGTTATGATTAGATTACTTTCCAAATAGTCAGGATTTCTACATTTTCATGTGTAAAATTATTTCAGCTCATGTTAAAACATAAAAAACAAAAGTTTCTGAAGAATTTGTGGCAGACATTGTTAAGGATTTCAGGATGGAACCTGTGATAATCAGACAATGTAAAAAAGAAAAAAAAATACAGGTACATCTAAAAATTTTGAATAGTGGAAAAATTCAATATTTTTATGAATCTTCATAGTAAGAATAATTTCTGTAAACTGTTCAAGATATTCTATTTTTAGATGTACATAAACAGGAAGAAGGAAATTTAGAAGAAAGGATAAAGAACAATGAGGAAAGGAAAGATAAAAAAATGGAAGACAGGGATATATAAATACATTCAAAATATGCGTTTTCCATACTGTATAGGAACCCTGTACTTTGGCCTTAAATACATTTTGCTGAATGTTTTGATATTTTTGTAGCCAAAACAAGAAAAAAATGTGCTAAAAATAATAATTACGTTTATTTTCACTTTTAAATCTGAAATATTTTAATCTATATTAAGCCTACACTGCCCCCTGCTGGTGTCATTGTATAATATCTGAACTCAAGCTCAAAGGAACCAAACCGATTCCTCAAACTGTTTGAAATTTGAGACTTTTTTTCACTGCAAGTTTTAAATCTGCTTACATCAACAATTTGGTCTTTATAGAACATACTTAAAAATAACTAACCAGCTGAAAGGTGGCCACAGGAGCAACCAGCAAATTAGATGACTTACTATTGGATCAAACAATGTGCTACAAAGCTTAATTTTTAGCTTTCAATATAAACTCAAACTGAGACAACTTACCTTATCACCAGCGAACCACTTCCTGTCACCCAGGAAGTCAGAGAACCGCTTCAGCGTGCCTGGCAGAGAGCTGAGGTACCCCGGCTTTTGCTTTTCCTGATTTTATGGAGGGGAGGCCGACTTTAGTGGGTGTTCAGATTTAATGTGAAAACATTTAAACAACATCTACTTACGAAGTCGGTGTAGCACAGTATCACAAAGCCGTTTCTAAAGTCCATGGCCTGGTTCTCCAGCACGTCCACTCTGACCTTTTCATCCTCTGTCTCTCCACCTGTTATTACCCCAAAGTCCACAGAAAGAACATTTGGCTTCACAAAACTATTAAAGAGAAAAAACACTTGATTTTGTATTATGAATGAAAGACTCCAAAACATACACAGATTGTGTTTGCGAGCGATGTATCTCATGATGGCGTTGCTCTGCGTTATCTTCCTGTCTCCATCCAACAGGTAGGGCAGCTACGGTGAGGGCCAATCACAAAACCATCACCAACAAAACACTTGAACCTGCTTCACGGTGAAAGCAAAGCTGAGTGATTCTTACGTTGGGGAAGTCAATTCCAAGTTTCTCTTTCTCACCAAGCCAGCAGCTTCTGTCATAGTCCGGAGCTATGAGAGAGAAATGTGTGATTTATTCAAATCTTCTGGTGATGTAGTGGATTTTCTTTATCTGTTAACTGAAACAGCGCATCACCTTCACCACAAGTGTAAAACTTTTCATCATACGTAGTGCCGGTGTACTCCAGGAGGAGGCGGATGGGCTGGGCCAGCTGCACGGATTCAGAAAATGGGGAGAAATGATTTCATTGTCAGGGTTGACATCGACACCAAACGCAGACATGGACAAACTTCAGAAGACGCACAATTGAATTATTCAGTTTTATATAATAATAAAAAAAAACATTCACAGCATTATTTAAGTTTTAATAAGACTGAGATTTGTCTAGGCTTTATGTAAGGTTTAGATTACAACTTCTCAGAGGATGACTATTTGATTTTTCACTTAATTGAGTTTAGTGTCTAATTAAGTTTTAAATGACATTAAGACAACAGCTTGCGAAAAAGACTCTTGACCACTCTCTATGTGCTATAATGTAATTATCTTGCCATTCATTGTCTTCATGAAAACCTTCTCAAGTTAAAGTCTGTGTATTTGTCTCTGTAGGGATAATTAAACACAGTTCTCCACCAGCAAATCCTCAACACACTCGCAAACAAATCCACATTTACTGAGGATGAACATATTTGTTGCCTTCTTCTGCAGTCATTAAGAGGAAAAGAGTGCACATTTCTTTGATTTGGGTTTTCGTGCTTTTAAGCTAATTGAGAAGACGTCATTATGTTCTGGTCAAAGTCACACAGCTACACAAAAATGATTTTGCTTTGAGGATGAAGATTGATTGTTTTCTAGCTTGTAAAAATGTTCAACGGTAATTTTAATATGCAGCAAACAAAAACACTTTACTTTACAAAACATTTGATGCAATGTCAAATAAAATCCACAATTTAATGTCTAAAAATTACAAATGGCCAAAAACAGTTCAATACCACCTGTACTAAAATACATTTCCGTTAATGACGTTATGTTTGTTTTATATTTTACATAATCCAACTGAAAGTTTCTGCCATCAGTAGTCTTTAACAAAACTGGCAATTTTAAAAAGGCTATGCTCTAAAAAATTAAAAATTAACCATTGCATATAAATTGGTTTATTATATCAGTATGACTGTTGACCAGCAATACAAGAGGCAGTGAATAATTAACAAAAGTAGAAACAATCCATCAAAGGCTAAATGATGGATGGCAGATGAAAAGTGCAAGTCACATAAATCAGCAGTTTTCAAATGTTTCATACTATTCCTTCTTAGGAGCTAATAATCTCTCCAGGAAGCATTATGTTGCAAGTAAAATGCCAAAGTACAAGATTACAATCATCCATATCTGACATAAAAGAATAAACAGTTCAGGAGTCTCACTTATCAAACATTGCATGGGTACTAAACTAATGGTGTATTCACTCCTGGCACATTTGGGACGCTTCAAACAAACAAGAGTTTGTATCCCCTGATGGTCCAGACTTTTTGTGCAGGTGCGAATAAACTGATGTGAAACAAGCAAGACCCATTTTTTGAGGCGGCGTCGGTCTGCTTCCAACCAAACCCTTGTACAGTTTTGCCTTTGAGCTGATTGGTTAGAATCAGCTACTGTCTACATCGTCTTGCAAAATACAGCTTTATATAAAGGAACAATGAGCAACAGCTTTAAAAAAAAGTTAACTTAATGGCTTAAAACTGGGAGCAGCAAACCTGTAAAACAGGCTGTTTCAGTTTTGATCACATCTCTTGATACGGTACACACGTCAGGTGGATTTTTTCTAACAAAACATATATGTGTTTAGTGTTCAATCGTGACATGACTTGTGTGTGACTGTAATAACATTGTATTTCGTGATAAGTGTAACTACAGTCTATCCTAGGCGGCAGGCTGGTTATAAGCTCTCTAAAGTGCGCTCATTTGCTGTTCTCATAAATCCACAATTTGTATAAATTGGAATTAAAACCAGAATAAATTGGACTCTGTGCAAAAAAAGTGATAGTTTTGAATTGTGGCTTACTGAGGTAGACTCACTCATCTAATCAGTAAAAGGGCAGCGGAACTTTTCAGCATCTAAAATATATATATATATATAAAGAAATTAAGAAAATGCAGTTTTGAAAAGAGTCCACCAATCACAAGTCTAAAGGAAGACAGTTTCAGACTTTGGGGGCCAATGAACAGAAAGCTTTGTCTCCCTTGTTGTCATGTTAATATGGGACCTTCAGGGACCTTAAGGGACGCAGAGCTGCAGAAAAACCTGGGTCATAGTTCGGTGTTCGTCCACGAAGAGTTCTCTAAGACTGTAACATATTCCTAAATTACACTCTTAACTGGAAAACAGTATATAAAGACTATATGGGTTATAGCCCACATCAGACAGCACAAAAGATACTTGAGTAGTGCATTTGAGCAAAAATATCAGTCCAGTAAATGCTGTATTGAGTTTAGTATTTGTGTGTGCTCATTCCACCAGTTTTAGGAACCACTCTGACCCAACCTTTGGATAAGGGCACCAGTACTTCCAATGCAACCATACATTGATTTAGAGATTATTGAGCCGAGTTGAGGCATTTTGGTTCTGCTTAGTTTCTCCATAAACGTCACTTGCCAAACCTTACAGTATGACTTAGAATTATGGCCAGGCATATTTAGTTCTCCTTTTTTTTAAAGAATAAAAGCAGCAATATTAGGAGAAGTAGTGGTTTTCTCACAGGACTTCACTCATAACGTCATAATTTTAATCTCGTTTTTAAAGAAAATCTCGCGCGCACTCAGACCAGCTTGCAGTCGCTATCAATTCAAACCATAAAACCCACAAAAGCCTCGCGACACGGAGCAGCAGCAGCAGAGACCGGAGCGGTGGAGGCTGAACAGAAAGCTGGCCGGGGGTCACCAACTGTCTGCCATGAACAACAGCCTGAAACGCTGCAAGCTGTGCGACCGACCCAACTTACCCCGCGAATGTCCCAGTAAGAGAGAACCATGGCCATTTTGAGTCGGTGTTCGGTGCCTTTCTCGTCTCAGGAGGAAGCAGGGGGAGCAAACTAAGCGGAGAGGCGCGGAGGAGCGGAGGTCTTTCACTGGCTGAGAGGAGGAGGAGGAGATGAAGAGGTGGGCGGGGTTAACAGTCCAAACGCCGCATTGGGGCTCTGAACCTGTTCTGCGAGTCGCATGAACGTTCAGCCTCCAACGGTTTCTGCGCAAGAGCACAGAAATAAATCATCCCGGTGAAATAATGACCGACAGCGAGGATAATGAACTAATTTCAAACAAAACTCGTAACTAAGGACTTTCCATGACTGAAAGTAAACTGCTGTAAAATGATCCTCCCTGCAGGGATTACTTTCTAAACAATGAGTCGTGTCGTAACAAGCACGTGCATTTTGGTCATGGGAGAGTTTAAAAGAAAGAAAAGTACATATCAGCCAAGCCCATCACACACACACACACACACACACACGCACACAAGAGCTTCAAATCATATAGACATTCCTCATGCATATGGTGAGGTTGAAGTTCTGGAAACAGCTCTGCTTCTGCAAACTCAAACCTAAAACGATTAACGACATGCAAAAATGTAAGAACCTATTTTTTTGCATTTGACTTGAAATGTAAAAGCACCACTTTGAAACATTTCTGAAACTTTTGTCTGATGTTGCAATAGTAACACCTTGCATTATGTTTGAACTTCATGTATACTTCAGTTCTTCATAGCCCAGATTCAATATGGTGTCAGAATCTGATGCCTTGGAGAAATGGTCCATATGGAAATGAAGGCATCACACAGTTTCTGTGAACATGTGTTTGGCGACTTTTGTTAACAGGCAAAATTAACATTTGTACCAAATAAAGTGGCCAGGAAGTGTAAAGTCAGATCTTTAGTTCTAAATGTGATGCCTACAATTTGGTTTAAACAAATGAGCTGAGAAAATGGATATTATTATCTTAAATTAAAGACCTCAACTGTCATGTTATGTTGGCTAAGCTAAAACATGATTGTCACACTATGGTGTGGATTTGTTCCATTATTTTTATTCCTATCAACAAAAGCTGAGATCTCTCCACATTTACAACAGCTTTGAGGTGCCGTGACAAGTCAGCATGATCTGTAAGTTTTGATGATTTATACGTGAGCCTTTATGTTAAGATTAGGGAAACAAATAGGAGGGATGATTGTGTAGGTAACTGAACTGCACCTGCATGCTCAGTGTTATAAGGAACAATGAGTGGTCATAAATCAAAAATGATTCATCAAACCTGTAAAACAAAGTGGTTGGTGGATGCAAAGTTACATTCTATTTATATAATAAGATGTTTTATTAAAACTTTGCTTGGATTATGACATGCAGATGTTTCACATTTAAGTAGTTCCTATGAATATTGCTTTGTATGTTTTTGCTTGTCAAAACATAACATAGCTACACTCCAATTCACAGTATGCTATGTATTGTTTTTTTTTTTACTTTCAGAAAAACTATTATCAATTTGGTCAACATTTCTTTCTGAACTCCCAGCTTTCTTTGACCTACATTAGTGCGTGCTGAACTGAATACACTCAGACAATAAAGTCTTTGTTTTGCACCTTTGAATCATTCATTTGCTCACCCCCACAAAACCCCTCGTGATTATAGAGTGCTGGCTGAAAAAGAGAGGAGCCCTTATTTAGTCCTTTCTTTTTTTCTTCCTTTCTTTATTTCTCTCTTTCTTTCTTTACTTTCCTTTCTTTCTTTTCATTCTGTAAATCATAAGAGTTTAACTTTTAAAATATTCCCCTTCTTTTAAATTGTACATTGATCTATAAGTAGCTTTTAGATTGAAAAAATGCACAACTTCCTGAAAATATAAAAGGCTTTCAGTACTGACAAATAATACAGTTCTTTGTGGGCAAAGTGGAAAGATGACAATAAACTAAAGGCAAATTAGGACATTAATTGGGGCTTAACAAGTTGTTAGCTTTCAGTTCCTTAAACCTTAACTTGCTTTTCAGTTTGGTTTAGCTGAGCCGTGCAAGAAGGTAAAAGCCAAAATAATAGATCTACGTGTATTTTTTCTTCGGTTTTATTCAAAAAGGCATCTAATGGAGATGCACTATTCAGTCATCCTCCAATTAGAATCAATTAATTTTCCATGACCTTTACTGGCGATGAGCAAATCAAATACTGACAAATCTTATCTATCCAAGTAACCTAATAGTTTGTCATGCCCACATGACCCACATTTTCCAAAAGGGTCAACTTTTAGATCACTGTCTGAAAGAGTTATCTGAAAGAGGATTTTGTTAATAATCAATGTGATAAACTGCTTTTTTGTGGACCTTAGAAGTTTTCTTATACTTTTAAAAGAAGCTAACTTTAAATAATCTTTCAGTTATTCTAATTGGGGAACAGCAACTTTCTCTAAAGAATCTTAGACCTCCATGTTTTAGGGCCACAATTCAGAATGGCATATACAGTTTGATATTTTTTTACACCGCTAGGGGGCCTCACCTCCTAAAGAATAAACCTTAAACTTTGTGAAACCAGAATTTTGTACAGACCACATGGAGTGATTTCAAGGCTTTTCATGGGTGTATGATTGTCTTGACCTCCCACCGAACACCCCAAAACAAAAGAAAAACAAAAAACAAGGTGTAAGTTCTCTGACCCCTTTTTCCTTAACCACTTTGAGGCTGGTACTTAGTTCTGTGTGTTTTTAACTACGAAAACCAATTTTAAGGTTTAAACAAGTCATATTTTTGTACCGCTGCATTACATTGCAAAAGCTCTTTGGCTGAATTTGCAGCATCTCTATTCATTTAGTCTCCAGTCTGTGGTGTTAAGTAAAAATGTAACATCTTGCCTGAATCCCAAACAGAAAAAAGCGAAGCCGGAGCAAAGTTCTAAGTAGATACATTTACTTTAATCAGTTCAAAAAGCCTCACATGTAAAAAGAGTTTTAATCAAACCATAGTTTTCCTAACATTGTAGCATTAGTATGAAAGTAATGAAACTTGATATGTTGATCCACCTGTTGACGACTTTCCCTGAGTTGCAAATTAATTGTTAAATCAAGTTCTACTTCTTTATTCTCAAACTTTTCATCATGTCTTCCAGGAGCAGAGCTGTTGTTCTTCACTTTTACTTCACTTTCTTGAATGACCACTGTGCCATGCGGTTGTTGATGGGTTCCTTGATGTATTTATCTGACTTTAAGTAGGCAGAAACCCTGTCCAGAGCCTAAAACAAAATACAAAGGAAACAAACATCACTTCACAGTAAATCCTGACTTGATCAATTGTATTTCATCATATCTGCTGGAAAGATTGGAGAGAAGAAAACATTGAGAGGAACTTATTTAAGCTTAATAATGGAGGCGTCACAGAACAACATGGGGGGCAGTTACCATGCTGGTGGACAGATCATTGTAAATTTAAACTGCAGAGTGTTTTCTTACCTCAAAACGGTCCAAGAAAGCTTTGAGGTTCTTGAAATTATCCAAGCAGGGAGGATGAAACATCCTCTGCATATCCAGCATCTCGTACATGATGAAGTCTGCATAGGTGAGCTAATGTAAAAGAAAACATACTTAAAATTATAATTTGCAGTCAAAGGTAAAGTTGACAGATTATGTAAATAAATCAAAATAAGTATTTTGATGCAGCGTTACTGAATACATTTACATAAGAGATCAGTGCCTAGCTTTTTGTGTCAAATGTAGTGATTTTTGGATGAGTCTAGGGTTATACAATTTTATTCATTTATTTCGAACACATAAACACATATGTAGTATAAAATAATGCATAAGAACAAGGAATGCAAAAGGCACATATTGTTTGTATTTTCGGAAGACTTAACATAGCAAGATTATTAGTTTGTATAACAACCCACATTTTCTTGTGTAAACTCCTTTTGCATGATCCCAATGTCTGCAATATTTTTGCCGAGCTTTCTATGTGTTACTACTAATCTCTGGATCTGCGATCTTCCAAGCAATATTTTGTAATTGTGAAATTAGAAACTGTGACAGCAATTTTTGATTCAATATATTGGACAGATCTGTATTTATCCAGTTTGTCGATGTTTGCGTATAATAATGGGTCATCCTCTTCTAACTTTTTTTGACATAACCTGAGGATTTGTTAGTCTTATGTCATTTTAGCTTCCCAGGACAAGAACCCTGAGAAAATAATAAAAACCAATAAAAGCCTAGATGCAGGCTGTTTTATAGCTGACCATGAACTCTTTTATGTTTATAAGATATGTTACCTTGTCACCAGCAAACCACTTCCTCTGTCCCAGGAAGTCAGAGAACAGCTTCAGTGCTTCTGGCAGTGCCTTCATGTAGTCTGGCTTTAGACCTTCCTGATTTCAGAATGTATATATTATCATTACAGGACATTAAGACTTATTAAGTAAGACTGAGTATTGCACAGTTGAACAGATATATACGTACAAGGTCAATATAGCACATCCTCACAAAGTTGGCTCTCAAGTCTAAGCACTGCTGCTCCACCATGTCTATCCTGATCTTCTGCTCCTCCGTGTCTCCACCTGTTTGAGGATGAAAGTTTTCAGAACTCACAGGCAACATTTACAACAAAATTTATGTACTTTGTGGGTGAATGAATGGGCTCTCCCAAACAAAATTCCTATTTATGACAAATGATGCTCACACAGGTTGTTCTTTCGTGCGAGGTATCTCAAGATGGCCATACTCTGCGTGACCTTGTGGTCTCCATCAACCAGGTAGGGCAGCTATTTTAAAATGTAAATATTGTCCTCATGATTAAAAACAAGAAACATTAACTATATCCCGGAATAAAAGTAAAATAAGAAGGCAAGTCTTGCTTACGTTGGGGAAGTCGAGTCCAAGCTTGAATTTTTCATTAAACCAGCAACTTTTGTCAAAACCTGGGGCTGTCAGAGAAAAATGGGAGTTAAATTACCAAAGTTTATAAGTTTTAAATAGTGATATGTCTTTAAGCTGAAATGAATGTTAATTACCATCACCAACGACGTAAAACTTTTCCTTGTAGTTGGCCTTGGTGTACTCCAGCATGAGCCGTATGTGTCCGGCAAACTGCAGGGAAGAGAGTTTAAGGTTCCACCAACTTAAGAGATTTTCACAGGAGATTTTCACAATCAGAGGATATGCCAACATAACCCAAGACACACAAACCAAGATGAAGCTTAATCTCTTCTTTGAAATATTTTTTGTTGAGGTAACTAAGACCTTCTGGCTCCTTGGTTATGCTTAACCATTACTCTTCAAAATAAGTTATTGTTATCAACGTATAATCTTTCTGAGAGTATTTATAGCTACTGCAAAGAACAATGAGCTTGTATCTCACTGTAACATATCTGCAGCTTTGTTACAGATAAGCATGCAATAAGTTATGCAATAAACCTTTATTGCATAGATGTCATCTCAGAGAACCAAAAGGCTTATGATTTGTCTGTTTGCAGAAAACACCGCAGGCTTCACAGTGTTGTCTTTTCTGTGATAATTATTGATATCCAAAAAGGACAGTGTTGAGTTTTGCAAGTATAAGTAAGCAAATGATTTCTACTGATCTGCTTACGCTATCGTTGCAATCACTGTAATGGTCCTACTTTGTAAGGTCTATGTGAAATAAGAAACACATTTACTATGTGTTTTTTTAATCTATAAGATTTATTGTTGTTGTCACTGTAGACTGTAAAATAAAAATAGTACCTTTATGACTTTTTCTAGGGTTATGTGCAGATTAAAAGCCTTGTGAATTTTAATCCCATGGAGCAAGAAGTGTGCTCTAGAGTTAAATTGCACTTTCGAAAGTCGGTCCGAATTGCGTGGCCATAAAGAAGCACCTCTCAGTGAATGTGTCCATAAAAGCATAGTAAAAACCGTCTTTGGCATCGTCTGCTGAAGCACATTGATAGCAGCTATTTCAAATGCCTGCAGAGACAGACCATCTTCGCTCTGATTGCTGCTCTGCAATATGCACAACGTGTCAGAGAGCTGCAAAAACATCAAGGTTCAACGATACCTTCAAAGCAAAAGTATTTACTTACCCCTCGGACGTCCCAGTAGGCCAATAACATGGTCATCTTGAGTTCTTGTCTTCTGGAGGGAGTGTGGCTCAGAGGAAAAGTTGCTGCTGCAGAAGGATTGCTTGGCAGTGAAAAGGAGAAGAGAAACAAAGTCTTTTATATCCTGTGATCCAACTGGAGGAAAAAGTGGGAGGGGTGGGCCGCTGTGTATGTATACAGTGCAAGCAATGAAGTTAAGAAAAGTGCTGACTCATGATTGACCTTGTTTAATTGGCTGCACAACAATACTTCTCTGTAAATGATTTCTTCTTGTATTTTTTTTTTTGTTTGGAAAAAAAATGACATTCAGGGGTTTGCTAGTCAGTTTGGGGATCTGAAACATGCAGGGATGGGAAAACGAAGTCATCATTATACAAAACAAAGTGGAGAATCAGTGGAAGAGGAGGCAAGTTATGACTCGGGGTGCACAGAGACTCCTTCACAAATCAACAGTCTGTTTGTAAAACACATATTTTCACCCCTTTCAAATTTTTCCAAACTTCATTATGTATTAGCGTGGACTGTTGAGTGAAAGACAGAAGATCAAGGTCACACTGGATTGTAGCCCACACCAGAATTGATAACATGTATGGCTTTGATAAGACAAGCAAGCTCATACTTACTCAGCATTTTTTTTTTGCTCATAAAAGAGATAGGAACATTTTATGGCTGTGCTATGTGACTCAGCATATCTTTCAAAATTGTGCTGAGTCACAGTTTGCTGGCGAATCTTATTCTAAGATGAATCAATCCAAAGAGTATGATAGAACAATGTAAAGCAAATAATTATTCATTTTAGTTTCTAAATGAAAAGGCTTTGATTTACACAATTGTCAGTACCAGCAGAGCAACAAAAGTCTTTTTTTTTTTTAAATCACTGTTTAAGATAAAATCTGCCATCCTAAAACACAAGCTTCCCGGTGCATCACATAAGGCATTTTTTCTCTCGCCTGCCCATTTCTATTTTTCTTGTTTATTTTTCTCTTATTTCCGAAGTTATTAATCAAAAATTTACTATGCTGCCGTTGCAGCAAAGTGTCTTGATACCAGATAAGAACTTCACATTGATTTCAGGAAAATTTAACCACAGCTAAACAATTTGATATTTGTGAGAGAACTGCGGCAGGCTGCAGTGGCCCGATTTTAAAGTAACATTTCTTCATCGATCGTTTCAAACCGAGTTGGTTTGGGTGGTGCATTTAGTGAAGAGGTTTCTCAAGTCTCAACGTCGCTTCCTGCAGAACTACAAGAAACTGAATGTGATACTACAGAAAGTATCCTGGAGCATACATATTCACACTCTGCTTATTCAAGTGGAGCAATGTTCAAAATGATCTCTGACTTCTCCGAGCTCTGAGTGCAAAGCGGTGACGTCAAGAGGGATGATAATGATGGACTGACCAGCTGACAGAGAAGATGTCTGACCCTGGTTACAATTTGGTTGCGTTGTTTTTATTAACATGGTTTTATTTGTCTTTCAAAATACAATTTTATTGATCTTTCATCCCTTAGCTACTATTGGCAGTTGGGTGCAATTAAATAAAACCTTAGCAGAATAAAGCAAATATTAGTAAAACTTCTCTTCTAGATTTTCAGTTTTATTTATTTGGGCATATGATTATTTAAACACTGAATCACTGACAAAGAAAAATATGTCATTGAACTGTCAATAAGTAAAACCAATCAACAAACAGAAGCTTACTTTGCTCTGTTTACGCACTGCTTGCTGAATATTAACTTCATTCATTCTTTAATTTACTGACCTCAAAGATACATTACAAACTGAATGCTCATGTTTAACAGCATAAATTATATTTACTCTTACCAGACACAATAATATTCCACAAATGACACATGAACAATTCTCAAAAAGGACACATTTAGATTTTACATAGCCCTAATGACACCAGTATCCATAAGACAGGAGTTTTAAAATGATTTTGCACTTGATCAATTATCAGTTTATAAACTTTTCTTTATATCTGGCACTTCTTTTTATGTGCAAGGAGTGTAAACTGAAGGAATAGATTATACCATGTACAGCTTGACATGTATCCAGTTCTGTCTTTGTAAAGGGCTCGTGGTGGTGATCAAAGGTCAAACCATCAGCAGATACAGAGTCGTAAAGCTAGTATAATGTTTTACCACAGAAGTGTAGTATCACTCTGCTTTAGGACCAAATATTGACTTGTCCTCATTCTACTTTTATGAATCACTAATAAAATATATAACAAAATGTTGCAGGTAACTAAAGATGGTTCTCTTTGGTACAATATGATTGAAACTCAATCATCTCACATGTTTCCGAGGTTGTAATTTAATCCTGCTCGCCTCTTCTGCACATATAAAACAGATTTTGCTCTTTTTTTCAAGTTTGGACATCTTTACATTTGCAGGACATTTGTAAAAAAAAAATTCTAACGGTGTTATTGTTTGAATTGTTTATTGTATTTCACAGCAACTACATTCAACAGAAATTACTGTGAATGATATGCAAGGACATAAAAGTTAACAAAATAATTTGATCATTTGACGTCTGTTCAAGTTTAAGTTAGAGATTTAAATAAAATCAAGGAAGATGATGTGTGCGAAGGCTTCTCTGATTTGTTAGCTACGTTGCCACAGTTGCTCATGGGAAACTATTAACGCATTGCCTCTAATTATAACCTGTTTATATTAAATGTGCAGAACACAAAATCTCAGACGTAAAGCCACCAAGTAAGAAACCTAAAGTGCAATAAGGCTGCCATCCAAAGAGAGATGCCACAATGGGGTAAGCAATGAAGGCAAACAACCATGCAGACACAGCTTAGGGTGGTTTAGCATCACCAGTAAGTCTAACATGCATGTTTAGGACAGAGTAATCAGAGAGTACAGAGACCACATGCAAACTACATAGAAAACAAGATTTGTTTTGCCAATCCTTTAACAAAGTTCCTTTTAAATGGATTTCTGTTTTTCAAGACAGATCCAACTCTGTTTGACAGAATAACTATCCACCCACAACTTCTGCAAAGTGATGTGGTCACTTTGCAGAAAGTCTAAAACCCACCTACCAAACACGAAGGTTTCAAAATGGTGAACTATTAAATGATGTCACAACATTAAGTTTGCCCTGTGACAGACTGGTGACCTGTCCAGGGTGACCCTGCCTCTCGCCCGAAACGTTCGCTGGAGATAGGAACCAGCACCTCCTGACCCCACTCGGGTCAAGGGTGTAAGAAAATGGATGGATGGATGAAAAACATTGAGTTCATCTTAGTGTTCCAATTAGTGTCGTGCAGTTTCACATCGGTCCACACACTGCTACTGCACACACACACACATATATATATATATATATATATATATATATATATATATATATATATATATATATATATATATATATATATATATATTTAATTTTTTTTTGTTTGTTTGTTTTTCAATTGATAGATACTGCCAGGTTTTCAGACTCTGCAGACGGCTCTACTATCGCTTTTTCTGAATCTGTAAGATTTCAGGAATGTTAAATCTTATCTATTCACTTCTTCAACTCGTTTTATTATAGCTTTGATGCAGCTGGAGCAGTGGCTGCAAGATCGAACAACTAATGAAGGACTAACAGAGATAAAAAATAAAAAAAGAACATTGGCAAACCTCCGAAATAGCCAAAAAAGTAACTAAGTAACTTCATCGTAAATGCAGCTCTAAATGTTGTTTAAATTATTTCTCTTTTCACAGTCAATCTTGGATCCCGTTTATTATTAATGATATTTTTGAAAATGTGCAAGACTTGGTACAGCAATTACAGACATTGGACATACAGTAAATGGTGACAGAATATGTTAACAGTCTATGATTCTCTTAGAAGAGATTAGTCAAGGGACATTTTGGAAAAAAGCATCAGGAACAAAACAAACGACTCCGGGAAACAAAAGGAGGAAAACTGAAGATACACAGGTTTTAATTTCTGATGTTAGCAGCTTGTAATCATCCCATATGGAAGGCTTTTCTTTTCTTTCACAAGTGATATGTTTCTATGCAAACATGTACAATGTCCAGATGTGGAAACGTGGCCTGAGCTGAGCCATCTGTGCTGCACATTCACTTCTCTGCCTGCACCGCTCCCATGCACAACGCCCCCTCCTCCTCTATGGTCTCCAGCTCATCTGTGCGGATGGCCTGCGTGATCAAATTCAGCTCCTCACACATGGTCTCGTAGCGGTACGCCACGCGGATGTCGGGAACGTTGGTGCGCCTGATGTCGTTGCTCTCCTGGCCTTCTCTGATGTAGTCTGGGCCGAGCCAGTAACCCTTCATCTGACGAGGACAGAGGGAGATCAGACTGTCTGCGTGCTGATAGTCCGTTTCATAACCGTGAGGCAGGTTAATATGCAATATGCAAAGCTACCTTGTGAGAGAATCCACTCATTAAGACGCTGTTCCTGGCTAACTCACACATGTCACAGGAGCTCAGTTTCCACACCTGAGCAGCGATGCTGTACTCTTCCATCAGCGGCTCCTGCACAAAATAAACACGAGCTCTGAAATCAGTCCTAATATAATGTAGAGGCAGTTTCCCCCAACAGAATTTAAATTTAACCAAGGTTTTCAGCTAAATCTATTTACCATATTAAAATGTAAAAAAATAAAATAAAATCACAAATAAAACTCTGTAAATGCAGATTTCTACTGAAATTAAACGATAGCAGAATAAAATAAAAGAATAAAAACTGATGTGAAAATATTCTTTTGTTAAATGTATGGTGCAATCATGAAAGAAGACAAACAAATGAATTAAATGTATGCTGTTTTTACATCAACTAAATCAGTGTATTACGCTGTTCAAAGGACGTTTTAGGGTGCAATAATTTTTAATTGTAGTACGTTGAAGAACTTTATTGTATGTAATCGTTAACTTCTTTTTTCTCAAGGCCCTAATAAATTTATACACAGATCCAACACTTTTCAGGTAGGCAGGACAAGCACACCTGCTCCTCTTAGATTATTTTATTTCAAAGTTTTATCATTCTCACTGTTAACGGTTCTGTTTAAACTCAAGAGTTCATTTGTGAGTTGGTAAGCGTTGTCTGACCTTGGTAAAGTGAAACTGCAGGGGATCGTCTGTGGAGAGAGAGACCATGAGTCCTCGAGACAGGTACTCTGGCAGAGGGTTGCGGTGGTAGCTGAGGAACAGGCTGTTGTTGCTGAGAGGAGACATGGCGATGCCGATCTGAGCCAAATAATACAGATACTGCAACACAGGAGCCTGGAAGAGAAACAGGGGCATCATGTTGTGACATGAGAATTTTAAAGAAGAAATCAAACCACAAAGGAATAGAAAAAGCCTCGATGTTCTGACCAGTTTCTGAAATGTGATGTTTCGTCACAAAGTACAATAAGAACATTTTGTAGTTTGGAGACGGGGGGGTCCCACCTTTCTAAGCAGCAGCCCATGGGAGATGTTCTCAGACAGCATGAATCCAGACACCAGGTGATGGATCGGCCCCGCTTCCCCACAGTGAGGCCGCAGAACAAGGGTGTGAAAGCCGCGCTGCCTGGGATTAAAACAGTGTAGAAAATATTGGGAACCCGGCAACAAACAAGACTGAACAAACACCCACAGATCTTCTCCAGTGAAATGCAATCAAAGAGAAACGCAAAGGATCTAAAGAGTTTACTGAACAGTAGCCTTCAAAAATATACATATATGTATGTATATGAGCTGCACTGAGGTGTAATCTAACTTACCTGCGCAGGTGATTCAACACTGTCATGTTTGCGTACATATAGTAGAGGTAGTAGGAATATGGCGGGTTGTCCTCCTCTGTCCAGTTGGCTGGCAGCGGACTGTCCAGGTTGAAGATATGTTGCTCTGGTTTGGATTCATCATCCACACTGTCAAAGCCAACAACCTGCAGGACAAATAAAGTGCAGATCTGTTAAAAAAAAAACTCTCCGAGGATGACATGAAGGTGACGATCGGATTCAGTGGGTCAGTGAAATGGCCGTACATGCTGAAGGAAGAGGTGCAGCTCCGGGTGGCTGCCGGGGTTGATTGTGACCTCAAACAAAGGCCTGAAGATATTCTCAAGCATTTCCTGGAAGTTGGACAGCTGTCTCTTTGTATGGTAGACATCACTGTGAGGGGAGAACATAAACAAATAAAAAACCAAAAAACCAAAAAGCTTATAAATCATTTAATGAGTCTTATGTCTACAAAGACTTCTGGCTGTTTGGAAACCTACAGAAATTAATTTTATGACAGATTAAGTAGTCAATTCATTTACTTAGATGAAGCAATTTAAATATAAATATTTAACTGTAATTCAATGCAACAAATAAATGATTAAATAATATTTATGTTTGATAGTTGAAATAACACAGCAAATGTACTAATTTGATAAATTATCAATTATAATTTTATTATTAATAAACCTGAATTTATTTCACATTAAAGTATCTTTTTGTACATTCAAATACACACACACACACACACACACACACACACACACACACACACACACACACACACACACACACACACACACACACACCACACACACACACACACACACACACACACATATATAAATTGATTTATGTCAGTGCAGAAACTCACAACAGTCGTGGCACCTGTACGAGCCACCGCACGTTGTTGGAGTAGACCTGGTGTCTGACGGCCCACTTGGCCAGCTTGTCCCACTCGTTTCTGGAGCGGCCGTAGATGGACAGCCGGAGCTCCACGTTCTGGTACTTGCTCTCCTCCAGGTCCGCCATCACTTCCTGGGAAGTGATGAGAAAAAAATAGCCACCAGAGGGCGACAGCGCTTCAAAGAAGAGACAGTCAGGATTTCATGGGACTTGGCCAAAGAGGTTGTGTTTGGTTTTAAACGAGTACCTTTATGATGTGACCGAAGTACTTCCCCTCGATGTAGTTGTCGGTTTTGATGAAGATCTCTCTCAGAATGGATTCACCGATGGGATTATATTTAGCGTTGAATTTGTCAAACCGATGGAAGGTGTTGCGGTCCTGCAGACGGAAAACAGTTGAAACTTTTCATTGCGTCTCGTTGCTCTTGTTTGTCCATTTTTAACGCTGTGTTGCTTACGGCGTGCATGTCCAGAGTGTCCACACTGAGGTCAAATGCGGTCAGGTTCATGCTCTCAAACACCTCCATGAGTGTCTGACCTTTGCCTTTCTCCACATGCACAATCTCTTTTGGATATTTCTTCATGGCTCTTTTGATGAAACGAAGAAGATGCTTCTGGTTCATACAAGACGAAGCGTGAATGTGAGTGTCTACCTGTAAAACAAACAAACGGGGGGGGAAAAAAAATTCTTTTTCTGGGTTACCACAAATGATTATGACACAACAGGGTACAAGAAAGTGTGGTTTCTACCTTACGGATATTGTAAAAGTCTCTGTGGGGAACCTTTTTCTGTGCTGCAAGCTCCTTCATTTCATTCAGCAGAATGTGCATCTGGAATTTGGAGCTCAGATACTGAAGCCGACGATAGCAAAACGACTTTCTGTGGGGAAAGAAGACATTTCATCACACCATTTGGTGTTAAATTGCTTTCAAACAATCAGTGCCTAGCAAAAGTAGTCATAAGCCAGTGACACTTTATTTTGGCGTATCCTATCAAATCCCAAGAAAAGTTTGAGGCCTATAGGAAAACTTTTGCAAGGCTGTGTTTTCTTACAAAGTAGTGTTTAGTATGAGGAACTAGAGCTTACACGGGTCCATTGATGATGAGGGCCATCATGACGTTCATATCAGCGATGTACTCCTGCAGGTCTGGGTACGGCAGGTCAAGCTCTGTGTTCCTGTTTGCGACATTACAGTCAATCAAGTCTGGCTTCTGCCACTGGGACACGTGAACTGAGTCTAAAAACAGAAAACTCCTCTAACTGAAGATGAAGCACCAAGAGTTTTGTCCCCAATATCTTACTTTTCCATAATGTCCCTGCTGGTGTACACGTGCATGACGCCGTTCACCATCTTACAGCCGTAGCCCACATCGGGGGCCATGCTGGCGGGGTCCCGGTTCTCGTACGGGTGCGTGTCAGAAGCAGGTGGGTGCACCGTGGCATCTGTGAGGGGGCAGAGATTCATGCTCGGTCTGAGCTCAGCAGCCCACACACTGTGGCAGCATGTTCAGGGGGGTGTAACAGATTGTAGAGCTTTAAATCTGTGGGGTTGCCAGGTTGTGCTCCGCTGAGAGAGTACTACTGCTGTCGCTTAGCAATTTGGAGTCTGATCCAGAAAAACTAGCATCACATGTTCACATTCTTCAATGTTAAGTAAATAAAACATGAAAAAGAAGAAATACTGAAAATAAGTCATTTTCTCTCTCACGGCTTGTACTTTGCAGTTGCCTGTTTAATTTCTATTTTTGTTTTAGCATCTCGCTCCAGAGAGGTGGTCATTTCTGCAACTGGTCAGCTGGCGGAGTCAAAAATAGTAGAGTTGAACAAAGGGGCACATTTGTTGTCTGAAGTGTGCTAAATGAGTTGCTAGGCAGACATGCAAAAGACGCTCATGGTGATGTCTTTAACTAAAAGCACAAAAGCTTTGGGAGCAAGTGAGACATTTCAAAGAGCTCAACAACAGTAGCATCTTCTGTGGGATGAAACTAGTCCCTCTGCTGTGGACATGAGAGATTTTGTCCATGTGTAAAAATCTACTAAACAGTAAACTTCAGCTGGTGGCCCCCATGTTATAATAACACCAATACATCTTGCTCGCAACTGCTAAATATATGAATCTTTACCAAAAAGGGTGAGTGATAAAGCAAACAATTTGTTAGTATAAGCAAATACTCTGTGCCTCCTGTTAAATAGAGTTTAAATTATGGTATGTATTTGTCAGTTTAATACTGATTTTAAACTAATCACATTTAACATTTATTTTAATGTGTAACATTTTACAGGTAAGCCACAATATAAACCACAAATATTAGGGACCCTTTGTTGTAAACACTAAGGGGTCCGTGCATAGGTAAAACATGGCTCTCTGCTCCAGGTGGGAATGGCCAAAGGGCGGCACAAGCAAAATTGTAATTGCCTGCTGTGGCCTGACAATTTTTCTATTTCCTGTTTGTCCACTCAAGAAATGAGGAGGGGCTCTCTCCTATTAGGTGAACAGCAACCAAACAACTGGCTACACATTTCTTTCTGTGTACTGAATGTGTTTTGGATATTTGTTTGAGTGTAGAACTGAGACAACAGCAGAGGTTTGAAGCTGAACCTGAAATAAAAAGCTGGAAACTTTCAGCTTTCTGCATGTTTTTTGAGGGGAGCAGTAACTTCTCACAGTTAATACCTAAGTTAACTTCTCTGTTTCTGTGCTCTGGCTCATTAAGTGTTGATGCATGTGCCAACCTGCAGTAATGCTGGTCTCTGTGGTCTCTGCCAGCTCCTCCTCCTCCTCGTAGATGTCCAAGTAGAGCGGTCTCTCGCTCAGCTCCTGCAGGTAGCGAGCCGTGGTCCTGTAGAAGCTCTGCAGTGACAGACCCATGTACTTTTGCCTGATGAACAGAGCCTTCACCACACATTTGGCAGCGTCCAGCAGATCTGTGAAGGGAACCTTCAGGGAAAAGCAACAGCTTGAAAAAGGTGCAAAGATAGAGTATGTCTCCACGGTGGAGGAGGTGTTACATTAACGGTGAAGAAAAGCAGAAAGTTTCATTCGACTTTTCCAACTCACCCCACATTTCTCCTCTCCAGAAATAGTGACTCTCTGGTACTCCCTCTCTGGGACCACGTCTCTCTCCTGCTGATTAGGAGCCTCGCTCTGCTCCTTCATGAATCTGATGGCATGAACATTTGACATTTGACAACAACAAACGTTTCATAACAAAATCTTTGCTGACTCACTCCAGGTCAGTGGCACTGTCCGTCTTCATGAACTCCTGTTTGGCTCGGAGGAGGATGTCCGGTTCGAACCTGAGCACAGAGGCGCTAAACTCACTTTGGGATCTTTGATTTGCAACCAAAACCACCTGAGCTGCTGCATTCATTACAAGTTTCTTTACTTTCTGCCACTTACTTGACATCCTGACTAATCTGGCGCTCCAGGCGATGGCGTTTCTCCTCCAGCTGTTCGATGGGGCTGTCCTCTGGAAACTCATAGGGGGCGCTCCGCATCTCACTCTCCGCCAGGCCGCGGGAGAACAGCTCCTTCACACAGAAGCAGAAACAATAAGTTAAGCTGACATATTAGCTTAAAAGACGTGTGTTCACATTAGGGGAGCTCAATGGGAGAGTTTGGACCTCAGCTATCTCCTTGTATTTCCCGTCCATGGAGGTGCGCAGGTCGATGGATTGTTTCAGGGCCACTGGGATCCCGGGTAAGGAATGCTGGGAAGTGAGAAGTCGGCGAGGGCCACGAAATTCAACTGCAGAGAAAGAGAGAGGCATTTATTAGAAATCAGTGCGACATTTGCAAATAATTCTTTGCCCACAGCGAAACAAATTCTGTATGATGGGCTGGAAGGCCACCCGGCGATGAAGAAGCCAACATAAAAAACTGTTTGCACATGCACCTACCTTGTGGTCTTATCAAGATAAAATGTAATCATAATAACCATTGGTAAAATCCAAGGAAAAATGGGCATGCGTGCAAATCTGAGTACAACATCCCTATTAGGAATTTAGGTGGTGGCAACAAACTGTTGTAAGTTGTTTGACACAAGTCGTTTAAATCGTAGTTCTGTGAAATACAGAGAAAGTGTTCTGAATTTGAATAACAGGAAAATTAAAAATGCATCCCTCATTATCCTTGCATTTAATTTGTTTTGGTATTCAAGCCAATTTTCATCAGAAAAAAATTTGTCTGATTTAACGGCAAGAAAAGTGTTTTTTTTTTTTTCGGCGCATGTTCTAACAAACAAGTACAAAACCATTTTTGCCATATGTAGACAGCTTAAGCTGAGTAAAGGTTTTTATTTTTGAAGGGTTTTTTTTTGCTATGCACTGATGCCTGAGTTTGTTGTCCCAAATGTAACAATTTACTTGTAGCTGCCTCCTCAACTCCTTCATCATGCATGTTTTATTTCTTCACGTTCTCCGATTCCGGACATGGAATAAAATTTACTTACACAGGCGGCTTGTGAATGTAACAGTCTTTGTTTTGTAGCTAAGTTCATGTTCGTAAGGGTTCACGCTTTACATTGGTCAAAGATTTGACCTCTCTGCAGTCTCATGTGCCAGATTGTTCTGTTTTTGCACCCAGGCTGTCATTATTCCTTAAACTTTTGGCAAACGAAAAGACTGCGTGGGCTTCCTCTCCTGGTAGGATGTCTTTGAACAATTACTGACACCGAAGCTTTTTATAATCCTATAAAACCTGGAGCCTTAAAAACAGAAAAAGAAGAGGAAAGAAGGAAGATTATTGCTGAAGAAGCTCATTTACGCTTCAGACAGTGAGCAGAGACTAAAACGAGTCAGCTTGGTGGGTTTCCACAGTGCAGTGGAGCTCGGTGCATATTTATGCCTTTGTACGCAATGAACCATTTAGGTGAAGAGCCATCAGAGCCGAGGCAGTCGGGCCATTATTGCCCTGCAGGACCCAGTCCTACACAGACTCGGCTCTCAGAACGTGAGAATCGTTGTGAAAAGGAGGGAAGTGAGTGAATGCACTTAAAGGTAATTTTATTTATAAAGCACATTTTCAGCACCAAGGCAATACAAAGTGCTTTATAGGAATTAAAATGAAATGCAATTAAAATTTAATAAGCAAAAAGAAAGTGAGTTATTATTAAGACATTAACAATGAGAGAAGGGTGAGAACTACTCACCACAGGTGTAGTTTTTAGACAGATACCTATCTTTCACTCGAAACTGTCACTGAAATATTCATCATCATGTTGAATATTTCATTGCATGCATGGCAGAGTATCAGTGATGTCCCTCGGTATTTATAGACCATGTTCAGAAAGAGGTCAGAGAGGATGCAATGCATGTTGCAGTTTGACCTCTTGGTCAGCATTTGTTGATGACAGCAGCTCAGACACAACGCACACATAACCGGGCAAGTACACTTTCCCTTAAAGCAGGAGCATCCATCACAATCTACAAGCTTTTTTAAACTATTTTTTATAATAATTGAATTGCCAATTTTTTTTTCTTTTTAATTTTTTTAGAACACCTATTGTCTTTATTTAAGTCTGGACCCTTGCAGAATTGCAGAAAAAAATAATTGTTAGAAACTAATTGGCCAGCCCTCAACCCACCACACATTTGATCACACTCAGCCTAACACCGTCCAATCAACACATCCCACTCCACACAGAGAACAAGTTTGCTGGGACCACATGGCTGCAATGTCAAAACATAGACTGTATCTGAAACTCTGAGGAACAATGAGAGGAACACACACGTCTGCTGCACAGAAAAATACAACTTAAGAGTTGACGTTTGCAGGAAAACTGTTCGCTGAGTAAGCAGACATCATATAACATGAGACATTCACCATAAATGTTTCTTTGGGCAATTTTAATATAAAAAAAATCACATTCTGTATTTAATGTGAATGTGCACCATAGGTAAAATAATAATTTCACCAGAAATAAAGCAAAGTTTTTAAAACAGCTGAGCCAGAAACCAGAACTAAATTCAACAGAAAATTGTTGGGAGATTTGAAGAGACAATAGTATCAAAAAAGAATAGACGTCTAAATCTAAATGACCATGTCTTAATCAAAAGTCTAATTTTCATAGTTCCTTTGCATATTCTGTGTTCAAAGTCAAAAAAATTTGCACTGAAAGGTTACATTTCAGATGCTGAACAAAGCTGACTGGATTAAAAAACAGAACAAAAGCATGAACAGTCATGCTTTTGTGTCTATAAGCCACAGACGTCTGTGCAGTGCAGCAGCAACCAAAACTCCTCTGCTGTCAATTCAATGGATATTAAGCCGCTCTAATGACACCGGACAGTGGTGTGGAGGGCAGGATGCGACAACCACATTGGTCTGCAGTAAGGCCAAGCCCAGCCACTGCCTCCAGACCTGAAGCTAAGCCCCTAATGGCTGCTATATTTGGATCAGTGGCGTTTATGGTTATATAATAACTCATCCCCTCACGGTCGGGGAGCAAACCGCTCTGAAATTAAATCCATCAGTGTTTTTCTTGGATGTATTTTGCCGGCACAGATATTAAATTGACCAGAGTTCTCCTGCAAAATTTGTTCAACTGCTTTATGATTGTCTACAGGATCTAAGAGATGCTGGGAAAAAAAAGACAACACTCACTGCTTGATATCTACTGAGTCAAAATGAGATGAAACAGGGTTCACACAACAGAGAGAAAGGCTGGAGATGTGCACTCACTGGGGGCTCTTTAGTAGAAACATTTCCTCAATAACTTGTTAAAATGACCAGTGAATCTGCCAATCACTTGTTAGGGACTCAGTGCCTTTATACACACAAAGTAAAGTAAGTAAATAGAGGATCAGAAAGGGAAAGAAAGGGTATTTAAATTATTTTAACACAGTCAGAAAGAGATGATCTGCTGGAATCTACAAACCAAACATTTCTTTCAGATTTTTCAGATTTACTGAGAATGGATTCAAAAAATAGAAAATATCAGAAGAAAAGCCTGTGTGTGAACAAAAAGGCCTAATTGATATCAGGGGTCAGTAACGCTAAAGTAATGTGGTGGTAACAAGTTCTGGTCCTGGCCTGTGAGTCTAGATTTCTGCTGCTGCAATCAGACTGTAGGATCAGAATTTGGCAAAAACATCAAATCCGTCTTGCTTTGTATCAACACTTCAGACTGGTATCAGTATAATAACGTGTTTTGATGGCACATTTTGTTTTGATGGCACATTTTGGACTCCAGGCTGCTTGGTGGTGCCACTGGTAGCACTGGTTTTGGCTGAGGTCTTCCTAGAGTTTGCATATTCTCCAGTGCATGCAATGAGTTCTCTCTGGGTACTCTGACCTCTTCCCATGGTCTAAAACATACCTGTATAATTGCTCTCTCTAAATTGTGAGTGTGTTCGTGGCTGTCTGTCCTGTTTGTCTCTGTGCTGGACTGTGCAGGATGAACCCCGACTGTCGCCCATCGACAGCTGGAGATAAATCCCAGCTCCCCCTGCAACCCAGCAAGGACAAGCGGCGGGTTTAGACGATGGATGGACTTCAGGTCCATTATTGTTTCAGCTGAGCATCATTAAATTACACACAGCTAGCTTGAGTGTTTTTCTTCAGTACATCCATCTCATTATGACGACAGTGAGGCATCTTCTAAAGGGTAGTTACAGCAGCATGTCACAAAGCTCAGATAGTCTCACTTTGGGCTCTTGAACTTGACAGTGAGTTCCCTGTACAGACCTCAGTCTAAAAGAGCGTCTTCTCTGAGCAAAGTTTTCTGCAACTTGTTGAATCTATCATGCAATATATAGAAAATAAAGCAGTTCTGAAAACAGTGTGTTTAAGAAAGTGATGCAAGAGACAGATAGAGAGACAGATAGTCGTGTGATTCTCACTGTCAAAGGACTAAGAACGAACCGCGCAGCTTTGAGATCAGTATGTTTTATTCCGTTTCCATGCCTATAAATGTTTACCTTATAACTCTGGGCCCTTATTTAGAATAAATGTTCAGCATGAATAAAATTCAACATCCTCCCTTAATCTCTCTGGTTTTACCATCAAGCAGGCCTCTGCACAAACCACCGTAGTCTACCTGCACCTGTAGAGATTTTAAATCTACAGTGAGGGCTGTGACTCATCGCCTCGGTGGAAAATGTTTCTCAGTAAAACTTACATATTCTCACAAAGGCAAGATTGCTTTGGGATGCCAGAGACTAACAATGCTGTAGAAGAGTTTTACTTGGAAAGCTCCAAGCAGAATTGGATTTATTTCTAATGCTTGGCGAATGTGAAATATAAAAAAAAAGGCTTTCTGGTAAAACTGTCAAACGAAATGCAAAAACCGAGAGTTTTCAAAGCATTCATATTACACATGTTTTTTCTTGAACAATATGCTTCAAGCTAAGTGTCTCTGCTAGTTCTGCATGTGGTTGACTGCTATCTAGAACCAAGTAAATCCCACAGGATTTGATGACCATATTATGATAACTAAGCAGCTTTTAAAAACTGGTTTCCTTGTGGTTCAACATCTATCTGCGGACCTTTGCCGCTGTCTGCAGAGACAGTTTTTATCTCCATTCCCACAGGCCAAAAGTGATATAAAAACAGCTTCTTCTCTGTTTTTCATCAGCCTACCTTGTGGAAACTAAAAAGCACTAACTGCCCAGATACAGTCCAGCATTACAACCCCTCCAAAATCCCACGGCTTCCGCGAGTTGCAGGCATTATCGATCTGGACTTCTTCTTTCTGCACACTTGCACCATTTTACCCACTCTGGAAAAGCACCAGGAAGCAAGTTTGTGGGGCGATCAATCAGCACACTGTCTCCTCGGCACTAAAGACAGCGCTGCTTGGGGCTGTAGCACGAAGCCGTCAGAGGACAGCCAGAAGAGAGGTGATTGGGAAAGAGGGAGAGGAATAAAGGAGGGGAGCATTTTGTGCTTTTTTTTTTTTCGTAATGAGGGATGAGGGTAGTGGAGCATACCTGTCTCCTTAGAGCCAGTTTTAACCAGCAGCTAGCAGAGCCAAGGGAGGACAGACAGACAGAGGGAAGGAGGGAAAGAGATGTTGTCCTGGCTGGGAGATGGAGCATGCCAAACAGCAAATGGCCCAGGATGGCGACTGCTGTCCTTTCAGCATGGGCTCAACATGATGGAGGCAAAGGAGGGATGGAGAGAAACAAATGAGAAACACTTCAAGTCAAAAAATGCAATACTGCAAACACACTCGTGCCTGCACATCAATGCACTCACAGAGTCAAACCATCAGTCATCTCTGCTGCTATCCATAATCTGTCCCTGTCATACATACACAGAGCAGGTCCGGCAGATCCATGAACTCCCCCTCACAGCCCCCCTCTGCTCTGCCTGCCTCCTGGTCCAGGCCAGCTGTCGCTGCACTAGCCGCCTCTGGAGCTCATCTTCCTCATTTAAAAGCCTCTGACATCAATCTGGACTGTACCACAGGAGGATGAGGAAGCGGGGGACGGGGGGGGGGGAGGGAGACGAAGGAGCATCAGCGGAAAGCACCGTCTCTCCTGGGTTGAACTGGTGGAGCAGCACCCCCCCTGTTCTCCATGCAGTCGCCTGAGCTGTGTTTTGCTGAAGGGACCATGTGTTCAGGATGTTTGTGTCATGTGTGTCTGAACAAAACGCTGCTGTCTCAGCTGTAAGGTTTGACATTTCATTGTCCTCATTGTTTGTTGTTGTTGACAAATGGTAGAAGTCTGAGGAGGAAAAATGCGTTCAACACATGACCAGAACTGAATCTCCTCTCACAAATCAACTTAAAGAGTCACTTCGTCGTTCCCATTCAGGCTGAAGTGTTTATTCTGGAATGACCTTCTCTTTCTTCTACGATGGCATATTAGAGACATACAAAAAAAAAAAAAAAAAAATAAAAATAGTAGTATTTTGAGAATAAACTCATATGAGAATAAAGTCGAAATAACATGAGAATGAAGTGGTAATAATTTGGAAATAAAGTTACAATAGTTTGAGAACAAAGTCATAAAAAATAAAGTCCAAATAATACAAGGATACATTTGCAATAATATGAGAATAAGGTGATATTCTCATCTGAGGACATGAATCATAAAGCCATATATTCTTGCAATATATGTGTCTTATATTACAGGAATATGTCATAGTATTATGACTTTATTCTTGTAATTTTATGACTTTGTTTTCCTAACTTTATTCATTTTATTTTCTTACAGTGGCCCTAACACTCTATCGTATTGATTATGTGGCCTCAAGTTAAAGCATTAAGTTACTTGTCTTTACACAGACGTGAACATGAGTTGCATCCCACTTTTTATCTATATTTTTGAATTAGGAATGGATTTATGGGAACTTTAATGTAGGATTAGAAGGTCTGGCTATAATACTTGGTATGTCAAAAATGTTAACAGTTCCTTTAAGTGAAACTGAGGAGGCAAACCCAAAGCACACCATCAGGTTGTGACCATCATCTCATCGGCTCGTTGATGGGAAAGGTGTGTTGCATTGCCACAGGACCTGGGAAATCGATTCCCTGAAGCTCTATTTAGACATTTCTTGAACTAATCTGAAGGACATATTAGTTTGGATCCAGCATCTGTGCAGAAAATTGGCAATCTCTGCACATTGTGTATCTCAGCATCGAATAACGCCACTCATTGGCCGACCACTTCATTCCCAGTCTCTACCAAAACTGAAAGAGTTAAAAGCAAGAAAACTTTCTGGCTCAACCTGTTGCCCAAACTCCAGGATCTGAACCCAGGACTTTCATGCTGCAAGGCAACAGCACTACCAACTAATAGATGAGGCTATTATTATTTCATTGTTTGTTTATGTGATGATTCCTGCTTTTTGTTTGCTTCAGGCTCTTTTGTCTTTTATGACCTGAGCTGCTTCTCTGCTGAAACTCAAGTCAATTTTTACCTTCAGTTTCTGGATATCCTCTTACAACATGGAAATCTCCTAAGTAACTCCATGCAATCCGACATGACTGGAATCACAAAAAGAAAGAAAATAGATCTGTTCTGTAAGGCCTTCCTGATGGGCAGGACGTTATGGGGGGTGAAGCCCAACGTCACACTTTTACCAAAGGAATGAACCCACTCGGCCAGAGCACCAGAAAATCCATTTAGTCATTTCTTATGCCCCTCACTCAAATGCAAATAGGTTTTGAAGAACTCCTATCGGTTTTCAGTGAGCATTGAGACATGGATTTATTCAGAGGCGGCGCTCTCTAATGGTCATGTGAGGTTTTACAGCCAAATAACTGCATTTATAATGATTCATTGTCAGTCAATGAATCATGACTTTATTCTTGTAATCATCATTCAGATGTTCATCCATCAAGAGATAAAATAAACCTGGTTTTAAACAAATGTTTGTCAGATTGCCTGCATTTTTCTGATGATTTTGATCTTAGAAAGGTGTTGTAATCAACAAGATAATGACGTGCTTTAAATAATCTGTTCATATTAAATCATGTGAAGACACTTCCATCATATCCACACATAAAAATGAAAGTAGTTCACAATGCATTATGGGTGTTTTAGTAAATCTGGCATCTTCCATAGATGAAAGTTATTTAGCAAATCTCTTTACAGCAACTCTTAAAAAATCACTTGAGAAATTTCTCGAGCTGTGTTAAGACAAAGCAACAATCGTTTAAAGAAATCACAAAGTGCAGAAATTTATTTCATCCTTTTATCAATTTTTTTAATCTTCTCATTCAGATCAGTAAAATTCAAGGCAAGTTTGTGTTCATAGGCTAAACTCGCCACGTTATGCAAATGATAAGTAGAATTTAGAGTCAAACATTTTCAGCCATTACAAAGTGTGATCTGAAGTCTGTACCTTTCAGACTGGACCTCTTTGAGTGCAAGCAGCAGCTTCTGTCGGGTTTCTGTCGACTTATCGACTGCATGAAAACACCATCAGGCTCCAGGACAACAGAGCTGCGACCCCACCCTCCCAGACCCCGTCTCATCCCATATGTTGCTCCATCTGAGCAGCGGAAAGGAAACAAAAAGGCGGAGTGTCTGAGCTCAGGTTATCTGATGAAGGTGTGTCGGTGTTTCGGTCAATCATTAAGAGATTAGATTCTTGTTGCAGTGGCGTTACAATGTTTGTCTGCGACCCACGCTGTGATATCTGTGTGGGATTGTAACAACGACAACAAGTGACACATACTAAGAGCATGCCGGTGAAGCCCAGCGTGATCAAAGGTCATTCATTGCTTCCTGAATGACCACTCTGAATCAGTGAGCTCATTAAAAGACTTCCTTTAGAAATATTTCACATTTTATTATAGGCCAGGAGTTGCTTTTACAAATATGATCAACGTCTTTCTGCAGCTTTCTATTAGTCTGAGAAGCGGATTAATAGGGGTGATTGGGAAGTGATTGAGAATCAGATTTTGCAAACACGCTATCATCTATGGTTTAGAATCTAAACTTTAGATGACAGCGTGTTTGAATGTTCCATATAAAGAAAAGACTAAAGTTTCAATCAAAAATCTGTGGCAGGACCTGATTGCATTCACCCAGTCAGTCAGTCAGTCAGTCAGTCAGTCAGTCAGTCAGTCAGTCAGTCAGTCAGTCAGTCAGTCAGTCAGTCAGTCAGTCAGTCAGTCAGTCAGTCAGTCAGTCAGTCAGTCAGGGTGATTATATGCCCTGACTGACTGGTTTATCAAAGGACAGATTAAATTATCTGATTTCTTGATTTTTGAAGCTGTAACTTTTCTACAAACTGTCGACTGGATCTAAAAACAAGTCGAAGGCACATTTTATACAAAAATGTTTCAGAAATATACCGCACTTTGTGTTGGTATACCACATGAAATTACAGTAAAATAATCTGCAGGTTTTGGATGTATTATGATAATATGTGAAAAAGTTCAGAGAAGTATGAAAACTATTCCAAGAATCTTTAACTCTTATGTAGTGTGTATTTAGAGCTGGACTAAAGAAGCTGTGGAGAATCGTGGTGAAATTTTAATAATGAAATCAAAAATCTTGCAGCAGAAGCATGAGGAAAGTGGGACATGAAGCACGGCCAGAGAAACAGGGATTAATTAATGCAAAGAAGCTGAACAAAGACTCACAGATGAAAACACAAATGAACACAAACACACAAACACACAAATGAAACTCAAACACACACTATAATGTATGATATTGTTGGTTTTTTTCCTACCCTGCTCTTCATGCATTTTCCATCAAACCATTTTGGTCTCAATTAATGTCAGACAGCTGTTATGACTCAAGCAGACAGCTCCTGCTGCATTCATTTACAAGCATTTCCACACGTTTCAGTGCCTCAACAAGTCCAAATTGTATCAGCGCGGAGTGGGAGCGAGCTGGAGAGTGGGTGTCTCTAATCCCAGAACTACCTTCCTCACACCCAGAGAAGAGATTCATCTAAAGCTGCTCTTTGCTGAGCTTCACCCTGCAATGATGTGATAAATACAGACACCAGGCTCAAACACGCTGCACAAAATACACTCCAACTCCGAGCTGTTCTGATCCTGCAGCATATTTTCGCATTTGCTCCCTTTCAGCTGAGCATGTTCACTTGTTCAGGGGGATGATCCATTTTTACTGCATGCAGGTGTCATTTATAAAGCATGTTGAAAGACGTCATGCGATCTCTATTTAAAATTCAATCGAAAGTGGCTGAAGCAGAAACGAATCCAAGACAATTCGAGACCGTAGCGTTAACCATCTGATTTGATTTGATCTGATGCAATCGAATCAGCCTGATTTCGCTGCATTTGCAGTTACAATACTGTACAATCTGCCCCCCAGCTACACAAGCACCCTTACAAAAAAAGAACAAAACAAAAGAGATGAGTCACCTAAATGTCATATTTGCTTACTCAGTTAGTTCCCTTTCAGCTTTAACAAAATCAAATGTGAGTGTTGGTTTTTCCATGTGCCTCTGCAGATTGTGTCTTCGGTAAAGTCTCTAACGATGAAGAGGTAAAAGAAATGGGACTTAAAAAACCCAGCATCTGTTCAATTGTTCCACTCAGCATGAGATCATTTATTTACAATAATGATTTTGTTTACGAGCTACAAAAGTGGATAATTGCTGAAAACATCCTGATCTGGGAGCTGATGATTCACTCAGCTTTCCTGCTGCTGGATCAGATGGCAAATTATTGAGCACATTGACCCTAAACTAAAGTCTGAGCATGTCACCGTTGGTTTCCAGTGGAGACATGAACAGGAAGACATTACTGAGACAACTTTAGATTTAAACAATGCAAGATTTTGAAGAAATATGACTAGAACAATTGTCCAAGTCAAGACATGGACTTCAAATTTTATCATGATACACTACTGTGGCTCCAGAAACACAAACACTGTGACATAAGATACTGTGCTATCACAATAACATTGTGAAGTGCAACTTTACCACTCAGCAGGAGATAACAGCTGCTTTTATTTCTGTTGCCAGAGATTTTATTCTTTGATTCTCTCATAAAACCAACAACAGGAGCGTAGAGGTTTTGAAGTGTACATCCCGCTGTTAAATCGACAATTTCGATCTAACAGGAGAGACTTTCATTCACCATTTTCAAAGCTTTGCAACGTACAAGGATAAAAGTCTCACATAATCCAAATGAAAAACAAAGAGCTTTATTGAAAGAAAAACATAAGTATGCTGTAACTTTGTCTCATAGGTTCTAGCATATTTGTTTCGGTTTCAGTTTTTCTTCAGTTCAGATAATCAAATTAACTTGAACTGGAAGAAGTAAGAAGAGCTCTGCAATGGCCAGAATATAGCTACAATTTCCATCAAGTAGTGATTTTGTTCGACTTCACAAATATCTCCTGGATTTTCCACATGTCTGCACTGAGGGTTGGTGTGTCAAAATATATTTATTATTTAAAGAAAAAAAAAAAAACATCTGAAACTGGCTCAAAACTCCAAATATGCCCAGCAGAACATGTTGTGATCTGATGAAATATTCTGTCCAGGTTTTTAAGCAGCATAAAAAAGGTGACATCATCAAGTGAATCCCAAAATGAGAGTGACGGTGGCGGCATCGAGCTAGTTTCTCTCCAATAACTGTTGGTTTGTCTTTTCCCCCAAAACCCCAGGGTGTCTGATGTTTTATGTCACGGATGATTTGTTGTACATGATATATGATTTTGTGGAAAATGTTTTAAAATGATTTATCATGCTCTAATTATTTTTGTATTAGAGCGATGTGGCATTTTGGAACAGCATTGTACACTTCTGAGAGCTCTGTAGGTTAAACAGCAAAAGTAATATCCAAACCACGACAACATTTTTTCCTAGATTAGTCCAACCATTATTTCTATCATATAATGTAATACAATAAAAAAAATAAAAATGAAACCTGCACCGATGCAGAAATCATTTTCTGCATTTTCTCTGATGAAAAGGAAACCCTAATGCCTGAATGTGGGGCTAAAAGAGACAAATACGATCCGCACAGAGGGACGCTTCCATCTTGTCAGAGAGCGACCTGTCAGCCTCACATCACTCTGGAACGAACAAACAAGTTTTGCATTTCAGAGAAAGTGTGGCTGGAGCAGCATATGACGCCTCCTCTTTGTGGTTAGGATAAAAGACTGTGCATACATCAGAGTGGAGGCTAATCCTCTCTTTCAGCCGAGGACAAAGTCCTGAGGTACCAACATACACATTCTCCCTCTGCAGTTAAACAGCTTAGCAAAAACCACAGTCATCAAGTTTCTTCTCTCAAGGAAAAGAAAAGGACAGGAAGAGTCAATTTAAAATCAATATGCCCATCGAAAAGTCATAATTCAGCCTAAAACATGACAGCAGTTCACCTGAGAAAGGGCAGTTCACCTGAGAAAAACAAGTTACGCAACGGCTAAATTGTTTCATACTGGTGTGGCTCATTTGTGATGCAGCTCTGAGAGAGCATGAAAGATGAAGCCAGAAAAGATAACAAAATAAAAAAAAGGGAATATAATAGGAAGACTGTGAACATGCTTTCAGCAAAGGAGTAAAATGCCTGAAATCTTCCCCACAAAACAGCCTCTGTTGCATCTTCCTGTAATCAACAGGTTTGCATTCAACTACTGCCAGCCTCCTCCAACTCAGGGGAAAGTAATGCGCACAAAGTGTTTTTATTTACATTGGCTTACTTTTTCTGTTACTCATCCTGAAAAGCTGTCAGAGCCGAAACATGAGGTTTGATGTTTATTTCTCACCTCCTCCACTCACCTGTGCTGGCCGTGTACTGCAGGCTGCCGCGCTTCTTAAAAGGGGAAAGAGGCTTGCTTTTGACCCCAGAGCCACCGGCTGCGGTCCCGGAGGGCACGTTGGAGGACATGATCCCGGGTCGTGTTGCTCGGCTCGAACAAGAGGAGGGAGAAGAGGAGAACTGAATGAGTCAGGCTGAGCTGTGGAGGACGGAGTGATGCTGGGCGAGTGAGGAGGCGAAGAGAGGAGAGGAGGAGGAGGACAGACGAGAGAGAGAGAGAGATGTAGCACAGATGCTTTCAGCTTGAGGGAGTCTCACTGCAGTCGATGTGTGAGAAGGGGTTCCCAGACTCACTGGTCCATCAGCATCAGCATCCCTCTGCAGAGAAACAAACTCCGCCCCCCCAGCAAAAGACCCCGGCGCCTGAGCTGCAGCGTTGGTTGGGGGAGCTGGGGGATGTAGGGTCTCACATTCCCCACCTGGTCATGCGCAAAAAAACAACAACACACAGCCACTTTTACAGCCACGCACAACAACCACTACAACACACGCGCTCGTGCACACTGCTCTGCTGTTGCCATGACGACCACAAATCTGCGCGTACTCTGTAGTGCAGAGTGTTGGCCAGCAAACTTTCTATTAATAAATTATAAAACGGGGTTGCATAAAATTTGATAAGGAAGTGTGAAGACGGTGAGGCGATAATATCAACGTTGGCCCTGCAAGCACAGCGAGTCAGCGAGACACAGAAGACCTGCAGAGGCGATGCTGCGCAGCATCAAGCACCACCAAGCACCACCAAGCACAGACGCTTCCTGCTCATAGTTCAGCACTGACAAAATGTGGACTGAACAGAAAGTTCTCAATGAAACCAATTCGCTGTTCAAAAATTGTTTCAATTCCATCCTTCTGGGAGCTTTTGTTGTTTTCTTTCTGCCAGTTCATTTTTCTCTCCCTGGTGAAAAATGAATATATCATGTATGTTTAATTTTAATACACTTGAGCATATTTCAGTCAGACTAATCATGAGTATACTTCAAGTTCACTTAGGATTAGTTAACCTGACATTTTGGAACAACTCATTTTGTGTTTAATAGTATTTAAACTGTATTAAAGCACAATTTAGTGTTCTAAGTGTTCTTAGTTGTTTGGACAACTTAAGTTAAACTTAGTATACTTTAGGTATATTGCTTTTTATGTAACATAAATGTCTTCTGTCACTAATGCATTTCAAAGATGCAGCAATAATTACCTGGTTATTAACAGGCACTGGTTAGGAGTGATCATTGAAAACTCCAAACCTCTTCATGTTTGGCTGTTTTGTTTTTAATTACAAATTTCCAAGTTTTTTTTTTGTTTGTCACAATCATTGTCCATATCTTCCCCTATCAGTGTAATTCCTTCCCAATTATCTCTTTACCATCACCCGGTCTGCTGCCTTACACCAGCTGAAACTCAACAGGCTGTAAATCCAACTCTGTGACAGCTGAAGCGTCCGATCTTCTTCATTTTGTAGAGTAAATGTTCATTTGCGACGAGAAGGCAACCAGCTCCACCCTACTGACTTGCATATTTTTACAGTTATGAAAAAAGGACATCAGCAGGAACCCTTGTCTGTGTGTCATTCTACAGAAAGTAAAAAAAAAAAAAAATAATCGCTTTAATTTTGGGGTATCATAACACTTTCTTTAATCCCCTGGAAACATGAACATGTTTGACAAAAAGTCAGATTAAAAAAAAATGTAGCTCTCTTAAACATTCAATTTCTTATTTTAGCGATAGTGTTTAGAGTTATGTTTGTAAACTAAATTTAGTAATTTAAGTTTAATTCCTAAACCTCCGTTTCCACATAAGTAATGGATTTATGACATACGACTACAATGCACGTTTCAGGACACCTGAAATAACAAAAATACTTCAATAAAAGTTAAAAGATAAACATGCAGCGCCTTGATGAGCATTTGAACATGAGCTATTTTGGACTGAGGCCCTCCTGTGGTTCGGTGAGACCAGCTCACTGCCAACCAAGGGCTCAATGGGGTCAACCATGAATGAATGCACTCAGCAGGAGGGTCTGTGTGTGTGTGGTTTCTTATTACTTATTCATGCCAACAGTGGGAAACATGCGCCCTCTTGTGGCATGAAGAGAAACTGTGACATCTTGTGTAACCCATCTCCTCACTGTAGTCGCCACATGACCTTTACAGTCAAAACAAAGTAATTCGCGTCATCTTGAAGCTTCGTTTGCTCGTTTTCATGCAGTAACACTGACACCAGCTTTCAAACAGGAGAATGTATCATTAGAGGATTAGAAAAACAATAGCTGGAGAAATGACAAATTTCCAGACATGGTCTCAGATTTTCAACTACGGGGAATATTGGCCCTTATTGATGCCAAATCAATTGTCCAGCAGTCCTGGTTATGATTTTCTTTTCTCTTCTTTTAATTTCTCAAAGATATATACAGTATGACATCTTGAGAACTTATTGATGATTAATACAGCCTGATGTTTCTTCTTCTTCTTCTTCTTCTTCTTCTTGTGAGAGGAGGGTGTGTGAGGAAGAGCGGAAGGAGAGTGAAAGAGAGCGTGTTTGTATATCTTTATCTTTTCTTACTGTCTTTTCACTGGGTGTCTAGTTTTATTTGTTTAATTGTAATTTTGTGTTAGTTGTATCACGTTTTAAGGGGTTTTTTGTTCGTTTGTTTGGGGTGTGGCCGTCGGGCGTGCCTGGCTTGCCGGCGTCTGACGGCAACAATGGTGGGTGTCGGTGGTGGGTCTTTCTCCACGCTGACACGGAAGAACGGCATCAAGGTGGGTGCCGGCTCTCCGTGCAGCGTGGAGGAAGTTTGTTTAGCGGTTGGAGAGGTGATTGGGCACGGGTCTATTCGGTCGGCTGCACGGATGAATGGGGCGGTGGTTTTATTTGTGGAAAAAGTCGAACAAGCTCAACAGTTGGTGGAGGCGGGCGTGTCCGTCAACGGCTTATTTCTGCAAGTGTCACCGTTAACGCTACCAGCAAAAAAGGTGACACTATCGAATGTACCGCCGTTCATTAGCGATGAATTTCTAGTAAAGGAGCTATCGAGGCATGGTAAGGTGGTTTCACCTGTTAAGAAGGTACCATCAGGGTGTAAATCACCTTTATTGAAGCATGTAGTTTCTCATAGAAGACAACTGTTCATGCTTCTAAACAAAAAAGATGAGGAACTAAACTTACGTTTTCATGTGAGACTAGATGACTTCGACTACGTGCTTTTTGCAACCACTTCAAATATGAAGTGCTTTGGTTGTGGACAAGAGGGACACATTATAAAATGTGTCCCGACAGGGCCGGGCTAGCCGCTTCGGTATCGGAGGAAAAGCAGCCCCCTGCTGGGCAAGATGGCGAGGCCGCTATTGCTGCTGCGGCGGGGGAACCCGCTGCTGCGGCGGGGGAACCCGCTGCTGCGGCGGGGGAACCCGCTGCTGCGGGGGGGGAACCCGCTGCTGCGGCGGGGGAACCCGCTGCTGCGGCGGGGGAACCCGCTGCTGCGGCGGGGGAACCCGCTGCTGCGGCGGGGGAACCCGCTGCTGCGGCGGGGGAACCCGCTGCTGCGGCGGGGGAACCCGCTGCTGCGGCGGGGGAACCCGCTGCTGCGGCGGGGGAACCCGCTGCTGCGGCGGGGGAACCCGCTGCTGCGGCGGGGGAACCCGCTGCTGCGGCGGGGAACCGGAGAATGTTGATGAAGGGTCAGTGGAGGACGGAGATAAGAGTGGGAATGTCGGAAAAGGTGAGAGCATGGCGGTGTGTGGTGATGGGGTGAATGGTGGTGTGAGTGAGAGTGTGGAGCAGGTGAATGACGGTGTGGAAAGAGATCTGGAAGATGTGAGGGGCGATGAGGAGTGTCGAGTGTATGAAGGTGAGGGAAGAGAAGCTCAGGCAGAAGGACAAAGCAAAAGGAAAAGGCAGTGTAGAGTCGGTGGTAGGGGATGAGAGAGAGAGAAACGGGTGAAGTAGAGGAAGACATGGACTTGAAGCCAGTGTCCCGGCAAAGAGACGCAGCAAAAGGCAGAATGTAGTGGCTGCTGCAAAAGCTAGCAAACAAGCTAGCAAGTTGACTGTAGAGAGGAGGGAGGTGTCAGACAGCAGTGATACAGAGAGCTGGTTCTCTGACGCCAGCGAAGCCTCTGTATCAAAAATGGACAAAGAACCGAGATACCCAGCAGAAGCCTTTACAACCTTTTAAGGCAAACAAAAGGGTTAAAGGGGGTAAAATTAGAAAAATATTTCCCTAATTTAAGAACGTTTTATTTCTCTGCCAGACACCACATCAGACACAAAGAAGAATCAGATTTTACGGACACAGAAATTTACAGGTTAAAAAAGATAATGTCAAAAGTTAGAAAACAATTTTAATGATATATAGTGATTATTTATTATTTATTGTAGTGTTTTGGTGGGTTGGTTTTAGTTTTTTACACAAGATGGAGTCTTTTAAAATAGCATCTTTGAATTTAAATGGGGCCAGAGAGGTTGAAAAACGGGCATTAATTTATCAAATGTTAAAACAAAAGAAAATTGATGTAATTTTTCTGCAAGAGACACACAGTGATCACATATTAGAAACGGAATGGCGCAGAGAGTGGAAGGGAGAGGTCATATTAAGTCATGGCACATCTATGAGTGCAGGGGTAGGCTTTCTTTTTTCTAAAGCTTTTACCCCTATTGCTATTGAAACCGAACACGTTATAAAAGGGAGGTGTCTTTTAATAAAGACAAAATTTGATTTTTTTAGCATGGTTTTTATTAATATTTATGCTCCGACTACCAATGCAGAGAAGAAACTTTTTATGAAAAAATTGGGGAAAGACTAGGTGATTGCGGGCCAGAAGATTATGTTTTCATAGGTGGGGATTTTAATTGCACTGAGAACGAGTTTTTAGACCGCAATCATGCAGAGCCGCACCCGATAGCCCAACATGTCTTGAAGCAGCTGGTCTCGTCTCATGGCCTGGTGGACGTATGGAGGAGGATGCATGCAGGCTCCAGGCAGTACACATGGTCCCACATTAAGGAAGGTAAAATCTTTAGCTCGTTTAGATCGTTTTTATTGTTTTAAACACCATTTTAACGTGTTTAAAACATGCCAGATTTTACCGTGGCTTTTACGGATCATTCGTTGCTTTTAGGTAGTGTTTTTATCAGAAACATTTTACCAGAAGTGCGTACTGGCATTTTAATTCTGCTTTGACTTACGATCAGAGTTTTAAAGAGGTTTTAACTTATTTTTGGAACGGTTTTAGACAAACGAAGGCTGATTTTATCTCCATCAGACAGTGGTGGGACTATGGAAAGGTCCAGATCAAACTGCTGAGTCAACAGCACACTGTCAATGTCACTTGTGACATTGCCGGATCTATCAGAGATCTGGAGATGAGCATAGTGGAGCTAGAACGACTTAGTGACGCCACAGGAAATCGAGAGCATATTGAAGCTCTCAAATCAAAAAGGCTAACTTTGGCCAACCTGCTGGAGAATAAAGTCCAAGGCGCGTTGGTCAGATCCCGGATGCAAGACATCGCAGAGATGGATGCTCCCTCTGGCTTTTTCTTTGGCCTGGAGAGGAAGCACGGGCAGAGGAAAATGATCCACTCGTTGCTGTCGGACACGGGGCAGCATTGAGCGAACCGGGGCAGATAAGGAGGAGGGCTGTCGATTTCTACCGTTCACTGTTCCAAAGCGAGAACAGGGAGAACGACGAACTGATGGAGGAGTTCTGTGAGGAACTGCCTCAGGTCTCTGAGGAGACCAACAGCGAGTTGGAGCGCCCTCTGAGCATGCAAGAACTCCACACAGCCCTCCTGGGCATGCAGGGCCAGAAGTCCCCGGGTGTTGATGGGCTCACGGTGGAGTTTTTCAAGACCTACTGGGATCTTCTGGCCAGGACATGCTTGAGGTGTGTAATGAAAGTCTGGCCACTGGTTCGCTCCCCTTGTCCTGTCGTAGGGCGGTCATCGCCCTGCTGCCCAAGAAAGGAAACCTGCAGGATATAAAGAACTGGCGCCCCGTGTCCCTTCTCTGCACCGACTATAAAATCCTCTCCAAGGCCCTAGCCACGAGGTTAGGAAGAGCCATGGAGCAGGTCATCCACCGGGATCAGACCTATTGCGTCCCCGGCAGGTCTATGGTAGATAATATCTACCTAATTCGGGATGTTTTGGAAGTCTCCGGTTCATTGGGTTTACAAACTGGCTTGATTTCACTAGATCAAGAAAAGGCATTTGACCGCGTTGAACACGGCTTCCTCTGGAAAATTATGGGGAAGTTTGGGTTCAGCGAGGGTTTTATCGCCAAGATCCAGGTATTGTACAGTGACATTGAGAGTGTGCTGAAGATCAATGGCAGCCTGTGTGCTCCTTTTAGGGTGTGTAGAGGCGTCCGACAGGGCTGCGCGCTCTCGGGGATGCTCTACGCACTCTCCCTGGAACCCCTCCTGCAAAAAATGCGCTCAGAGATCCATGGCATGGTTTTACCTGGTTTTAACAACAAATTGGTTTTATCCGCCTATGCTGACGATCTCGTGGTTTTTATTAAAGATCAAAGAGACGTCAGCGCTTTAACCGAGATCATACAGAAATTCTCCATGGTCTGCCGCCAAGGTGAATTGGGGAAAGAGCGAGGCCCTGGCTGTTGGCAAGTGGGCTGAAGGACTCCCGGCTCTCCCCAAGGGCATGACTTGGAGGAAAGATGGCTTGAAATATCTTGGTGTTTTTTTAGGCGGAAAGGACTTTGAAGAAAAGAACTGGGGAAACATAGAACAAAAGATAACAAATAAACTTGCCAAATGGAAATGGCTACACGGCAAAATGTCTTATCGAGGAAAAGTGCTGGTGTTAAATAACCTGGTTGCCTCACAACTATGGCATAAACTTGTTGTGTTAGACCCGCCATCAAGGCTGTTGGCTAAAATCCAAACAGAAATGGTGAATTTCTTTTGGAATAACCATCACTGGGTACCGCAATCAGTGTTGTTTTACCTAGAGAGGAGGGGGGCCAGGGCCTTGTCCACCTGGCTAGTAGAGTGGTTGTTTTTAGATTGCAGTTTTTACAGAAATATTTGACAGGATCTCCTGTATGGAGAGATGTGGCCAGCTGCATTTTGAGACGTGTGAATTTATTGGAGTTGGATGCTGCTCTGTTTTTAACAAATTTTAGTCTTTTAAAGTTAAGGGAGATTCCGCAATTTTATCAGAGCGTTTTTAAATCGTGTGCTCTTTTTAAATTGCGTAGATCGGAAACGAATGACTCTCTGCATTGGCTTTTAGAAGAACCATTGGTCTGCGGAGCAAGATTAGACGTCGAAAAAGACACGTTCCTAGGACTATCAGAGACTTTGAGCAGAGCTGGACTGGTGACTTTAAAGCGGCTGATCCAATTTTCTGGAGCGGATTTTGGGGACGCCCAGGGGTTGCCGCTGCAGTCAAAATGAAGTCCACCAGAACAATGGAACGTGTCCTGGGGAAAGTAAAGGAGAGACTGGCTGCAGAGGAGAAGGATTTACTGCAGTCATACAAAGAGAAGGAATGCCTACCAAGAGACACGGATCCATTCCCAAAGGTACTCCTGAGTCCGGGCTTTGAAGAGGACAGTGGTCCCCTTTTAAAGAACACGGACTCGGAAATGGACCTGTGCAAGGTAATGCCAAAGACACTGTACAAAAACTGTGTAAAAATCCTAAACAGGAAAACACTCCAGGGGAGAGCTGTCAGCGTGTGGGCTGATAAGCTAAAAGGACAGCCGATACAATGGAGGACGCTATATAAACTGCCAATTAAAAAAAGGACTGGTGACCTCCAGTGGAGGGTGCTCCACGGCGCCATTGCCACAAATGCTTTTTTATCGGTCATCAATCATAATATTGTAAATGAGTGTCCTTTTTGCACCTTATCAGAGAGTGTTTTTCATGTTTTTAGATTGTACACGTTTAACTGGTTTTTTTAGTTTTCTATCGACTGTTTTTAGTCTTTTTAAAATGCTTTTTACCAATGCAGTATTTATTAACGGTGTACCTCATAGTAAAGCAACTAGTTTAGATCTCGGCTTTTAAACTATTTATTGGCTGAAGCTAAACTAGCTATTTATATCACTCGAAGAGATAGGATGCAGGATGGACCTCAGTTGGATGCTGTGACCCTGTGGAAAGTGAACATAAAGGCGAGATTGAGATTGGAGTTTGCTTTCCACAGGGCCACCGGGAATTTGGAAAAGTTTTTGGATTTGTGGGGATGCGATAACGCACTATGCATCATCTCAGAGAGAAACGAACTAATTTATAAAAAAATACTATTATAATGATTTTATTGATGTAAAGAGAAACATTGTGAATTGTGTATATATATTTGTTTAATAAATGTATTGGTAAAATCTTCTTCTTCTTCTTCTTCTTCTTCTTCTTCTTCTTCTCTGGTTTCTAATATTAAACAGCATTTCACCCATGTTTCAACAACATGGATGTACAGCAGGATAAAGAGAGTCGTCCTTTCAAAACTCTGAAAAGACACTTTTATGTTTGAACATCAAACAGCTAAGGCCTTTTAAAGAGAAATAAATATGAATGCTAAACAAATTAATACTGTTCTTACACATGGCAGACTTGGATTTATTATTTTTAACAACCCAAAATATCTAAAATTAACATATGAAGAAAAAAAAAGATAAGATTAAAAATCTATGTAAAGTGGGCAACAATTTAGGAAAATATTACAATTACTTTTTATTAAAACATGGCATGTTGAAAGTGATTAATACCCTTAGGAATAATCTAATCAAAACGTTTACTTGCATTACAACAGTCAACAAATTTTCATTAATTGTTGACATTTTTTATGTCTCCACTCATATTTTTGACAGTTTCGCTCTAATTCTCAGAGATCTCGACACATGGATCGTATGGCCTCCTTACCATCACCCTAATCTTCAGCTTCCTCCTCGAGCCAGTAAAATAACTCAAGGTAAAGTTGAAAAGCTTAAAATGCTAATTTATACAAAGATAGAACATTTTAAACTGTATCTCAGGACTTCTCAGAAAACAGGTTGCTTAGACATGTAAATATCCAAACAACCTGCTGATGTTGTGTCATCTATTGGTGATCAATACATTAAATGAATATTGAAAGACTCTTTTCTTTTTTTGAGCTTTTGACTGTTGCTCCAGATCTGACCCACCTCTTAATCCCTATTAGGCCACAGAAACACACACACTGACCTCAGACACACTTCCTCTTGCTCCTCAGCAACGACACATTTATACATGCAGGGCAAACCAGAGGCTGAACCACTAAGGCTAAGATTAAATTAAATCATATAATTTTTTTTTTTGTAATTTGTTGCACTAGATGATCAATTTCATGGCTTGACGTTAATTAATTGCTTAAATGCCAATTTTTGGAGTTTTAACTGTGTCTTTATGTCATACACATTAATTAAAATCCTCATGTATTTGAAAGGAGATTTGACTTATTTATTTGTTGGAACAATTATTACTGAAGACATGAACTGTGGTTGTTTTGTACAGCGTGGCAAAGGTCCCACCTGCATGTATCATTGGAAACTCATCTGTTTTGTCCTCAGTTGGGAATCTCTTAAAACCACCGTGAGCTAATCGGAGCCTGGAGCCTTCTGAGGATTTCACACACATCTGTTTCTACCAAAGACAAAATCACACTTCGATGCGCATCTTTCAGGGAGGAAAACTAAATTTCACTGACACTTCCAGGATCACAGAGGTCTTCGATTTAGTTTCATCGTGGGTTGTTTAAAGGAGGCTCTTGTCCAACCGCATCGAAATCCCCATTATTAGCAAGAGAGTGAGCCTTTTTCATTCATTATCTAGAGAAATCATTAGCAAACTTTCACCCTAACCAGCTCATCCGTACTAAAGTGGGAAAAAGCTTCATTTTTTTCTCTCCTTCCTTGGGTCATGATGTAACGCGGTTTGTTCCTGTCACTCAGATGGATCTAAGGCTGTAATCTCGTCAACAGATCAGAGCCGCGGTGGCTGCGCGCCGGGCGTGGCCTACTCCGACCATGGCCTAATGGGATTGGCTACCACCACTCGATATGTTGCAGCGATTAGCCTGCTTGAAAGCGTTCAGGGATTTAGGCTGCAAGCACCAGGTTGCATGCAATTAGTGGAACATTAGCGGCAGAATGAAGTGTGCAGTCCTGAGTAATTCAGGAGACAACTGGGTGATTGTTGATTGGCCAGATGAGATGAAAGTCAACATAGAGTCAAGACAGTGCTTATAATTCTGCACAGATTCTGTGTCTTATTTGAAAAGAAGTATTTTTATTGATTGAAAGTTGCTCAGTTGTTGATTTTTATTTGCTTCTCACCATTTCCAACATTCATTTGGAGATGTTCTGGTTTAGTTGCTCCAGTGATACTGACTTTATACCACGGTTTATCCTGCTTCATTGTGACTCTCAGGATGACAGCCAGGACGAAAGCTCAATCCAAGTTTTGTCCAACCAGCTCCTCCTACAGAAACCTGCACATGTGCAAACAGTTCGAAAAACACAAAAAGGGTTTCAGGAACCCAATCAGCTCCATCCGTAGATTAGACTCAAGACGGGAGACTCAAGACTGGGCCACGGATACACCATGGGTATCACTTCCATTCTGAAGAAACATGCTGATGGAGAAAATAATCTACATAGAAATTTAATAGGAGTTATAATAATAATAATAATAATAATAATAATACATCATCCAAAAAATAAATCAATCAGATCTTCTGATCAGAGTCACAACAGTTAATGCTTTTACAAACTGCGTTTTAATCTTACTATTACTATATTACTTCTTCACTTGTTACTTACAGGTGAGTGTTATTATTTTGAGGTGCTCGTATTATTTCAGTGTAATTTCTGTCCTCCAGCTTCTTTCTACTGAATCCATGAAGAAAGTCAGTGAGCACAATGGAGAAACGCCTTATCTTTTTAATATTTCAAAGTAAAATCAGCCTTGTTTTTAAAAGTATTAGCATCAGGTAATTATCTATTTCTTTTACCCATTGAATAGGTATTTTGAATTAAATTATGCTGCTGAAAAAAAAATGGTTTGGAATCTTTTTCCACTTTCTTTTCAGTGGTGTCAATAAATATAAAGTCTGTATCATTTTCAAACCTTATTCAAGTTTATTTATTTATTTGCATTCTAACCCATATGAAGCTTGTTGTCAAACAGAGCTGGGGCGTATTTGTCGGCCGATTCAGTCACATACTTAAAGCAAAGTTTACAGAAACAATCTGCCTTTGATGGATTTAGTAATCTCAAGTACAGTTTCTCAGTATTTGGCTTCTGACCCGACAGTGCCGAAGACAACGCCCACTGCTCTCTGCCTCCGAGCAGCACAAGGCGGCTCACAAGACTCGCTGCTTCGATCCTGCAGGATAATCTGACCGGGCTTAACCTCCACGTCTCCTCCTCAAAACAACTGCACAAATACAAACTTTACTTTATGTGCATCTAAATGTGTGAGATGAGATCCCACTGGAGCTGACGCAGATTGTGTAATGTGCACCACGCTTTCAGGTCATGGCGTCGTGGAGACCCCTCTGTACGGCATGGTGCCGCATTTAGCAGCCACCTCACCACCTGGGATTTAAACCTCTTAGCCATAAGAAGTTTATAAGACCTTAATGCCGGCCTCCTGCCTCATCCATGTGACGGATGCTGAAGTCAAGAGTACATCCAGCATGAAATTCAAGTTGGGATGAGAGGAGCAACACTTGTAAACTCTCAATAAAATCTAAATGGAGAATGTTTCTGAAATGCAGACAATAAAATCCTGTATTCTTTTCTCTAAAACAAAACCTTAAAGTTTCCTTCCATGTATGCTTCATATTTGTACAGCAATAATAGTCATATGTAGTTCTGAACATGCATTATATGTTCAACACCAAGTGCTGATCAATGAAAATCAAGAAAATATTGACATCACTGTCTTTCACTGCAGCCTGAAGTGTCCAAGATCATTTTTTTCCTTCTTTTGCCTCAATCTCCTCCGCCCTCAATAGACTAAATGGATTGAACCTCCAATCAGGAAGAGGCCCCTCCTAAGTCCAGGTTTAAGAACAGGGAATTAAGAAGTGACTCTCTACCGGTGAAAGCTGGTGACTTCATTTGAGCCTTTACAACACTCCATGTAATCAAGATACATTTCAGGAAAGCTCAGCCCCTCCTTTCCAATCTCCTTCCGCTCTAAAATCACCTTTCAGCACAATTAGTGCTGTGATTGGATTCTCTGCAGTTGCTCACATAGACCCGTCAAAATTTCCTTCCTCGAGGACCTTGAGAGTGCGGAGGAAGAAATCATGGGTGCAGGAGCAAGCGCTGAGGACAAAAAGTCCAAGGAATTGGAAAAACAGCTCCAGGAAGATGCCGATAAGGAGTCTAAAACGGTCAAACTGCTGCTGCTTGGTGAGTCGTCGTATATGAGTGGACCTTGTTAGTTGAAGTTGTGCTTTTTGTCTCCTGCAGCAGGTGATGCTAAGCTCTTCAATTGATAGGTTTTGGGTTTAGAAGACGACAGACAAAGCTTTTCAAAACAGGGATAACTTCAGAGAAGATGCATGAAAGAAATCAGAATACTTATACTTTTAGGTTTGAGGACCAAAGTTCAAACTAACCACAGCAGAACATTTGACTGGTAAAGGTTGGAAGATGAAGGTTTCACACTTGTTTCATTTTTAATGTCTTGCCTTTTTTGGATTTCTACCATTTGATTTTGGTACAAGCTTTTCTTAGGATCTTTTTGAAACAACCGAGGGAACTGATGGCTGAAATGAAGCTTTAACTCACTTACAAAATTCAGGATTATGCCTCAGTTAAAGAAAATCAACAGACAGAGGAAGTGGAAATTATATGTCTCCAGAGAATCTAATCCACATCCTCAGCGAAAGTAATTATTAAACATATAGACAGAAGATAAAAACTGAGTATTTTGACAGATTTTCACACCGATGCTCAATATTTAAGTATAATTAAATAATTAATGTCCACAATTTGACTATATTTCAAGGTTTCCTTACATATTTGGTGATTTTATTGAAATAAGAGCCTCTGCTCCCGGTTGACCAGGCGGCTGCTGACTTTCTGGTTCCAACGAAAGGACGCAGCTTCTTAAAAGATCACTGACTTTAGTCTAAATGAATCACAGCCCTGCAGTGATACGGCAATCCGATTAGCTAACAGGTTTAGTGGAGATCCACTTGCTGAGGTCTTTGTTGATTCTCAACTCGCACATGATGTGTAACAAAAATGTTTTAATGGCATTTACATCCGACTGCCTTAGTTCTGATTCCAGATTTTATCCACTAGATGTCATTTCTGGATATAATATTGAATTGCATGATAATAACCATCGGTAGTTGGTCCCTTTTTTAAAAGCTTTTTGGCAGTAACTGGCTGTTGTCTGTCACTGACAATGACAGCAACAACACAGGAAAATATTCAGTGGAGCGCCCCCTGGTGGTTGGGGAGGAGAACTACAAATTTCAGGGCACGTTTACCAAGTTTGCAAATTGCTAAAATATTGAGAATGTAAACACTGATTATATTTTTAAACATAATCTTAACCTCATATGAAAAGTTTGAGACCTGAAAATAAATTAGGACAAAAACATAAAAGACACATTGAGAGTAGTTAAACCTGCTTTAAAGCTTGTGAGCTATAAAGAGATTTCTGAGCTTGAGAAGAGTTACATTGATCGTTCTTTGCTCATTTATTGCGCATTGTTGATGAAATTGGCTGAAAAACATGTTTTTAAAAATCTATTCAACAGATCCTATTTGACAAACATATGGAAGCATAAACCTGTAGTCAAAGCATCTCTAAGTAAAACAGAGTCTCACAGAAGACATGATGATTGTGCTATCTGGCTTTTTTTGAAAACGTTTTCCACCCTCCACTCACTAATGACCACCACACCCAACCTGGGATCTCCTCTAAAAAGGTTTTGATGAACCCTTTAAAAGCTCAGCAGTAAGTCTGCGGCTTAGTGTTGCTGAGCGAGGCGGTCAGCCCTCGCTGCTCTCTGACGCCATAAACTCCTTCAGCTCAGCGATAGCTTTCATGGAAGTGCAGAGCCTGATCTGCTTGGAAGCTTTTCTTCAGCCAGCACATCCAATTCTGCCACCGAAATTATGTGATTAACCCACGTTAGGCTTGCATGATCATTGTTCACATGCAAAACCTGAGACTGAAGATTGTTCACTATGCATTGTGGCTTTGCCAGTGCACTGTCTATGGGGAGGGTGGGATTTTACCACAGGATGCAAAATGTTCAGGAACTACAAAAGAATGCTGAAGAATCGAAATACTGTAGAGTAAAACTCAACAACATGATGAAAATATTGGCTTTTATCTGTATGATTTTGGTCTTTAGATAACTTTAAACCACCCAAACTTTACTGATCACTCTGAGTTAACTTTGAGCTAACTCTTCAGGAAGATACAGGAGCCTATTGTGTGAAGTAAGTCATTCCTTGACATTGATGATAAAGCACTTGTTCCATTGGCAGAGTATTTCACTTGTAAAATGGGAAAAATGTCTTGCTGAGAAGTGAGTGGTGAACCAAAATTACTTTGTAATATTTCGTGTTTTTGCTTTGTGCATCGTTTGGATCTTAAATACACACATTTGAATGATGACAGAGAAAAGCTTTAGAGAGAAGTCCAGATATTCTCGCTGACAATTTCCCTCTTCTTCAGGCGCTGGTGAATCAGGAAAAAGCACCATTGTAAAACAAATGAAGTAAGTATTAAAATCCATTCCTGGAAAGTTTCTCTCTTTCTCTATTTTTTTTTTTTCAATGTGGTGATGAGAGTAAAGAAAATCCACAGGGTGGCACTGTAAGCATTAGATCGACAAAATATGAACAGTAGGAGCTCTTTTTTAAAACAACTTTTATTTACCAATGTCATTTTTATTTTGTGTCAAATAGACTTTCATCCACCTGAGGCAAAATCAGTGATGAAAAGTTGTTTTTCTGCTCACAAACAGGATTCTCCACCAAGGTGGTTACACAAAAGAGGAGCAAATGGAGTTTAGGGCGATCATCTTTGGCAACATCCTGCAGTCTGCTCTGGCTATCATCAGAGGCATGGAGATGCTCGCCATTGATTTTGGCTCACCTTCCGGGCAGGTGTGCTGCAAACGTTTCCTGATGCTCTCGAATTCCAAAGCAGAATTAAAAACAAATCAATAAATGACCTTGTTTTCCATGATCTGTGCTTATTGTGCATAAAACTCGTAGGAGGATGCGCAGAAGCTGCAGAACTTGTCAGACTCCATTGAGGAAGGAACAATGCCTCCTGAGCTCTCCGATGTCATCAAGAAGCTGTGGAAAGACTCTGGAGTGCAGGCCGCGTTCGAGAGAGCCGCTGAGTACCAACTGAATGACTCTGCTGGATAGTGAGCAGCTTTTCTCATGAAAAGGCCAGTTATTGTGTAGCTACAAAGGGCATATATGCAAATCTTGATTGCTTTGCTGTTCGTCCTGACATCTCCAGCTACCTCAGCGAAATGGACCGAATCTGTCTGCCGGACTACATGCCCACCGAGCAGGACGTGCTGCGATCTCGAGTCAAAACAACTGGTATTATTGAGGAGCAGTTCTCCTGCAAAGAGTTGCACTTCAGGTGAGCTTCAACATTTACATATCGATGGAAAACGAGTTGACTGCACTGTCCACGGAAACATGTTGGCCCAAAGTTAACTTCCTGACCTTCCTGACCTGTAGGACAACCTGAAGTAAATAATTAAACCTGTAGATAGAGTGCATCTCCTAATTTGAACAGATTTAAAAATCCATATCATCCCAATAATCTCAGAAATAAAATTTAAAAAAATCTAAATAAAGGTTCCCAGTTCTGCCACTTAGAGAGCTTGTTTCAACTTTTTACACTTTTACAGGATGTTTGATGTTGGAGGTCAGAGGTCAGAGAGAAAGAAGTGGATCCACTGTTTTGAGGGTGTGACCTGCATCATCTTCTGTGGAGCCCTGAGTGCTTACGACATGGTGCTTGTAGAAGACGATGAAGTGGTGAGCCAGAATGGCTGCAGTGTTGTCTGAAAAAACCAAAGCATGTCGTGACAGTTTTTGTGTCTCTGGTCTTTCCAGAACCGCATGCACGAGTCCCTCCATCTATTCAACAGCATCTGCAACCACAGATTCTTCGCTCTGACCTCCATTGTGCTTTTCCTCAACAAGAAGGATCTCTTTGAGGAGAAGATCAAGAAAGTCCATCTGAGTATCTGCTTCCCTGACTACGACGGTACGTTCAACAAATGCCAACGTATTGCGATAGTTTCACAGGTTGATAACTTTTGAGAAAAAAAATCCCGACTAATGTTATTTACACCAAAGAAAAAACACAAATGAAGTGATTCAGCTGCTTTTCCAGGGACTCCACCCAACGTTGGGGGCAATCAGAGGCTTTATTTTGAATGGAAGCAGCTTCTGGGGTATTTAGAGCAATTTAAACATAAAACAGATATTTGAAAACATACTTTCTTCATGTACGTCATAGATGCATATTTCTACTTTATGAATATAAAATATGTATAATATTTAAGGGCTTGCATTATCTAGAAATTATGCTGTGGATTTTTTAATGAGAATATTATGTGTTATCTGGAGATACAATGAATCTAACTGTAATAAATCCAGTTCTGAAACCTCTCTCAATAAAGATAAAGACTTTCTTGTGTCACTTTTACAGTCAGTAGCTAGAAGTTACTCCTGTTTGTAACAATCAGACACCTAAAACTCCTAAAACACATCTTTTTGCGCCAAACGTAGTTGATTTGCCTCCCAAAGAGGGCGAGGCTATTTATGAGGGTAAAAAAAGCAACACTGAATTTATCTATGCTCCAACACAGGGGAGAAACCCAACACAGGGGAGAAACCACAGTCACACTTTCTCCAGCATTATATTTAAAGAAATTTAAACCATAGATAATATAATGGGAAATTACATATTATAGAAGTCTATTTATCATTTAGTTTAGTGGACGAGCACCTCAGCTCCAACAGACCTCGACCGACTCTGAATAAATGCAACTGTGAGTCAAATACTGCAACAATGACACATCAATAACATTATGTAGTCTCTATCTATGCTGCTGCTACTGAAGAACAGTCCCTCACCTTAGCATTCTGAATGTTTGAAACTGAAATTACAAATGACAACACACAGCTGTTACCCACATCCTATGTTTGTCTTCAGTGCACTCCTGGATCACTGCAAGATCATCCGTCGTCTGCAGCAGCGGTGCCCAAATTTGGTCCTCCAGGGCCACCGTCCTGCAGGTTTCAGTTCTCTCCCTGGCGGTAGTGACAACCTTTTCAGCATGTAAATGTTCTTCTTACGCCTTCTAACGAGCCGTCATTGGATCCAGATCTGTTAAACCAGAGAGAGAACTAAAACATGCAGGATGCCGGCCCTCGAGGACCGACTTTGGGCTCCCGTGATCTATAGTCTCCTTTCCTTGCTGCTTTGTGGGGGGCTGGTGTCTATCTCTCCAGTAGCCACTGGGCGAGAGGCGGGGTACATCCTGGACAGGTCGTCAATGGACAGTTGCTTATTAATTAAAAGAAAAATAGTAATAACAACATGAAATGTTCATGTCAAGTTAAAAGTAATGTATTCCACGCCACTAATCCCAACGCAAAGGCAGCATTGAACCTGGGTGTGGATGACAAAGATCTTAAAGTTGGGCCTTTGTGTACAAATTTGTCATTTTGTGTTTTTCTAGCTCTTGGCCTGGAAAAAAATATGCTAACATAAGAACAAAAAAAGAGTTTTACTGACGACAGAGCAGTTTTGGTTTGTCTCGATTAACTGATGCATGTATGTGTCGAAAAACGTCTTTCAGGCCCCAACACATATGATGATGCCAGTAGCTACATCAAGACACAATTCGAGGAGTTGAACATGAAGAAAGGTCAGAAAGAAATCTACTCCCACATGACCTGTGCCACAGACACGAAGAACGTCGAGATCGTGTTCAACGCCGTGACGGACATCATCATCAAAGAAAACCTTAAAGACTGCGGTCTGTTCTAAGCATCTCCGGAGTGACGGGAGAGAGGTACGAGGTCTTTTAAAACTGTCTTCACACACAATGACGGGTCCCACATGAGACAGAGCCCTGCAAACGTAATGAAGTCAATATTCTCTGGCCGCTGTGTCGCTCGCCAACAACAACTGCAGGCAAGAAAGGTTGGACCCCTGTGGACTGCTGAGGATGACAACTATAAATAGAAAGACTGATATAATGCTCACGACCACTTGTGATAAAGACTTTACAACCTCCCAACAGTTTATTTTTCTGTTTTCTTAAGCAGCTTTTAACTTTTCCTCATCTCTCATTTCAGAACAACTTTTTCAACCTGAGCCCCGCACACATTGGCATTAGGAAAGAAGTGTACCAGCAGGGCAACAGGGCGTCCTCAGACTGTTGTGTTTTATGCCAGCGTCACATCAAGTTGTGGCTGAACGCTCCTAGAGAATATCATCATCTCCCACGTTACCTTCCTGCAACTCTCTGCATGTCCGGCTGGGTAAAAACAGCTACGAAGTCACCATGTGAACGCTGTGGAGCCTCAGATTCCCACACAGCTAAAAGATTAAAGGTACGAAGATGAAATAGCTGCTTCTGTGATTATCATTGAGTTTTTAAAACTTATGAATTGTAAATTATAATTGATCTCAAAGCCAAGCTATGTGAAAACAATTAAAGCCGTTTGGGAAAAGAAAAAAAAATTCTGAATAGACAATTTTCTTTGTTTTGTTTTTGAGTGCAATAGTCTCTGTGATCTTGATATTTAAGCTGAAAAGTTGCTGAGCAGATATCGCTGAGGTTCCCAGTGCTTGCATTTTGTCCAGATTACAAACCCAATTGTGCATGTATCTAACCTACATAGTGTTAATGTACTGAATTCACTGAACATTTTATTGTTATGAATAAATCTGACAAACAACAAACACAGTAGATGAACTTTGTACATAAGAATAGACGAGTTATGTTTTGAATGATGAATTATCTGGAAACACGAGAGAAAAACATTAGCGGACGGATGCTTTATGAGAAAAGGGAATGTGAATCTGTTCTTTCTTATGAAATGTAGAGGCATGAAATAAAGATGCATTAACATCAAGTGTGTGTCTGTGTCTTTACATCCGTCACATCTTCATCCACTGAACAAAGTAGTGGATGACGAGGCCCATCGCGACAGCTTCAGCCTGTTGCTCGATGACGAGAGCCGCTGTCTGATAAAAATCCTGTTTTGATGTAAGTGGAAATGGCAGCCAAGTGAAAATCATTGCTGATAATCAAAGGTTTCCATTAATGACAACAAAGGGCAATTCAAAAGAAGAACTAATTTAGTGTCTTTCTAAAAATAAAGCCAGCGGACAAGGCATTGACATTCCCATTTGTATAATGATGAGGAGTTTTTGAAGACGTCAGCTTGGTCAAAGTCACGTTGGTTCGAAGTCCTCTACAGAACATGGGGAAACTATTTTCTTTTGCGTTCCCTCACAAAAGGCTTGCTGCAATATAAGCCTTTTGTAAGAATATAAGCCTTTCTTACGGTATCCACCGTACTTTCTGCATAACTGATTAGTTCAGGTATCCTGCATGAACTAATCAGCACAGTATTGCAGGCGAATGCAAAAGAAAAAGCAGTGAACCTAACGTTGATGAACCACTGTGAAATGTATTTCCCCTATAGGGCTCCATACATTGGAAATATCTGTTCAAAAAGCTGATTATATTGATTTTATACAAACCTCCTTTTATACCACAGTGAAGCATCTGAATTAATCTCAAACCAAAGTACATGTCATCAACTCTCCACCATCATGCTTCATGGTTGATATGAGCTACTTGTGCTGATCTGCTGAGTCGGTTCTCTGAAATCATGGCACTTTTTATTACATCCATAAATCTCAAGTTGCAGGCTTGATTCAGATGCATCTTTGCCATTTTCGAGACCTTCTGCTTCCCCACCAGACATGCTTGTCTGTTTTTCGAACATGGCCAAAGATGGAGCTGGCTAAGTCGTCCATTCCTGTGGGAACATTTCAAATTGGCTGCTACTTTACTTTCATCATCCAGTGGAAGCAGCAAGTTCTTCAGATAACTGCGCTGACATTTAGGGAAATTTTCTTTTTACCATGACTACACAGCAGTGGCAAATGGCTAAAGGGTAGAACTATCTCCTTTATATTTTTGAAATGACTCCCACTTTCATGTTTTCAGCATAATATCATCTTTAAAAAAAACAGACACTGACCTTTACTGATTCAATAATATTAGCAACATTTATAGTCCAAATAAAAATGAAATAAGAATAAACAAGCAGAGTAAAATAAAAATGTCCCTTCATATTGATTTCATCTGTGATTTGTTTCAAACATATTGTTCACTATATTCTGTTCTTGTAAGTCAAAATAACTAAGTGGACTATAGGTGGGGAAATGACCTCTAGTTATCTACCTTCAATTCAATTACATTACGTATCATATTTATAAACGGCTCACATCAAAATCTTTCCAAAATCAAACGTCATGAAATTCACATATCCAAAGGTGGGAATATTAAATCTATAAACTGCATCTAATAATTAAAATAGAACTTAACAAAAACAAAAAAGTCATCAAAAGCAAAACACGGACATTTATGACGAGACACAACAGAACTGTGAACCTAACTTTCATGAACCACTGTGAAATGTAGCGATGGGTATTCCTTTAAATGATCCATTTTAGTCATTTTGCAGATTACATACTGAACATAAAAGCAACAGAGACTTCATGTGTCTGAATAATCAAGAGATATTAAATATAGCTGGACTCGCAGTAATCATCTGACTGAGAGGAAAGTGGTCAGAGTCGCCCTTTGGATCCCGCCTGGCCATGAATGTAGTCTTTAGATATGCTCTGATTCGTCAAGACGCCTCAGAAGTCCAGATTCCCTCAAATCACCTGCAAATAAAACGGACATAATTACTGATACGTCATAAACAGCTCATATCACTCATATCTCTGCCACATTTAGAGTTAAACTTATTGCCATATAACCAAAAACAAATGTTTGTGAACTGAGACCAGCGTGCTTCAAAAGTTGATGAAGCAGCACAATAATATAAACCTTGATAATCCATTTAAAATCCTTATAGTTTCATTTGTAGTTTGTAAAATTCATTTTAGGACTTTATGGGCTGATCCAACACAGGATCAGCCCATGGTCCACTAAGCAAAAAATAATCCCAGTTCTACAGTAAACTAAGTTTATCTGCCATTAAAGGGTATCAGCACAAAATGTAGCAATGGCAAATTATACAAAATTCATGCATTTTAAATAAGTGTAAACACACACAGTTCTCATAAAATGTCTGGATGTTACACAATGTCTAAACTGTTATGCTGCTGTTTAAATGTGAGCAGTCAATGCAAACCACAAAGCAGATAATAGTCTAAATGTGTTTGGATAAAAGATGTTAAAACTGTCATGTTTTAAAATTACTTTGCCAAATAACATCATATTTTCAGGCTGTTTGTGGAAAATAAATATGCTAACATTCTGAATATTTTTACAAGTTGCTTTGCCTGTCATATTTCAGGCTGTTTCTCATTGATATGCAGGAGTTTTAAGCGACAGGACATGCAAATGTTGGCACCCCTGGTGTGTGTCTCTGCACTGACAACCTCAGATGATGAATGAAGGAGGTGTCTGTCTTCTCCCTTCCGCTGCTGCAGTTTATGGAAAATTCAGCCAACAGTGTACCTGAGGGAGCTGCACGAACAGCACGGATTGTTTTTTATTTAGCGCAAACCAAACTTTGGTCCCGCCACTCACCACTAGTTGGACTGGCAACCGGGAGATGCCTCATAGTCAGTCTGCACCTGGTGATATTCTTAGAAAAATAAATATTTCCTAGTGCTGCCTGGCCAGATAGACAGATACCACATATGGACAATGGAAAAGGAAATAACACCTTGGAATCAAAATATTTCCCTGTCCTGTATCAGTGTCGGGCTGAACAAGGAGCGATCTGACCAGATGGTGTTGATATGTGAGTCGCAGCACAGCTGAAAGTCAGAACGCTGACCTGGAAGGCAGCAGGAGCTTCAGTAGAGTCCAATCTCTCGCAGGTTGATTTTGATGATGACGTCAGTGACCGCATCAAACACAAACTGCACATTCTTGGTGTCTGTGGCACAAGTGAAGTGGGTGTAGATCTCCTTTGTGTCTTTTCGTTTATTGAGGTCTTCAAACTGGCACTGGATGTAAGCAGCCGCCTCTTCATAGGAGTTCTCACCTGTAGTAAAAATTAAAAAATTAAAATATATATGTACTGCTGCATAATGCTGCCCACACCGTCACAGACGTTAGATGTTATTTCTCCTGATATATTAAAGTATTTTTTCTTAACTTTAGGGTAGTTTTTGTAATACTGAGGTAATCTTAGAAGTTGAGGGAATTTAAAAATAAATTTTCAGATAGACTAAACACAGGAGCAGTAGCAGAAAATCCAAGTATAAAAAGAAGAAATGTTCAGCAGAACCAGCAGGTTTGCCTCACCGGTGTACTCGGGGTAGCAGATAGTGAGCGGACTCTTGGAGATCTTCTCTTCGAACAAGTCCTTCTTGTTGAGGAAGAGGATGATGGAGGTGAGTGTGAACCACTTGTTGTTGCAGATGGAGTCGAACAGCTTCATGCTCTCATGCATCCGGTTCTGTGGACGACATCTGCGGTGAATTCACCCCAAATAGTCCTTCCTTACGCATGGCTGTTCCGCATGTTACAGACTTAACTCTGACTCTTTTTACGGCCCTTTAAAACCTTGCAGGCCCAGAACTAGTTAGTGCCGGCGGGTATGAAAGACAGACAAAACCTCATGGCTGTTCATGGTTAGCTGAAACGAACCACAAGTTACGCTGTGAGAAAACAAGCCTGTAAAATCATATTTCACAAAGGAGGCCGCGCCAGTAAACGCAACTTAAAAAAACACACAGCAAGTTGCAGTCATCCTTTATTAAATTTAGCTCATTGGCTCATCTAAAGAAAGCAGGATAGCCAACAATAAATCTTGTTTCACAATGTGCCGTAACCACATCAACCATATCTTGTAACACAAGGAAACATAACGGATGTCTGCACTGCCTCTCACAATTATTAGCACAGCTGGTAAAGAAATGTCATTTGCTTAACATGTAATCTCTGTAAAGACATCAAGAGATGTCTATTTTGTTGTCTCTCTTCATCGTCTTTTACAAGTGGTGACAAAATAAACTTGAGTACGAATCCAGCACTGGTCGTCAAGTTCCAGCTGTTCACATTTTTTGCTATTGTTGCGTTTACTAAGTATTTATTATCTTGTTGCATTTTCCTGACTTATGAAGATTAGCACACATCTGCCATGCTTTACGACATGAACTCTTGTCTCTTCGGTTTTGAAGAGCAGCTTACAGGAACAGGGCTCTGTGTGTAATGTAGAAACAGAACTTGACTAGTTAACAATTCGGAATCACTTTATTTGAAGGGTTGTGCATAAGCATGACATGACACTATAATTAACATGAAATAACACCTGTTATGAACATGAAGGAGTCCTCATGAATGTGTATGACTGTCATTTGGTAATTAATGACACTTTAATACAAAGTTGCACTAAAACCTGTACTACTGAAAGTGTCCAAACACAAATCAATTTGTTTTAAATTGTTTTATACATTTTGACTTGGGCGTGGAGTTGGTGCTATTTATGCTTTTAAACATTTTAAATGTCAACATTAATGAGCAGAAAAACAATTATTAAAATGTTCTGCAGGGGAACGTTGACCAAACATGAAATTCTGGTTTTCTAAAATCCAACACAAAGATTTCTGAAAGACAATGTTGGCTGAAAAAAATGATGTTTGTGTTTCCTCCATTATTTTGTCAGTGTATTAACTTGACTTATTCTACTCTGTGATTGGACAGTAAAAATAAAATCAGCTCATTTCAGAGTCACCTGGTCCATTTCTTGTTTTGTGTTGGTGCTGATCTCAACACACAGTTCAGGGATTTTCTCCAGCAAAAAAGAATAAAAATAAAACCCCACAGAGGAGCAAATGTGACTTGAAAAACAGGAAAAACCTTCAAACAGCACCAAGGCTTACTGTGAGGTCTTCGAGTTATGTGCAAAAAGTGGTTTGTGTTCGGGGTGAATTAGATCCGGCTGAGCCATAAATTACATCAAAAAGGCAAAACTAATTGAAAACCAGTGACTTGAATGTTGATGTGAGTTTGACTGATTTCCAGTCCTGGCCTGCTTGTTTATGGTGCAGCCACAGTTTAATTTTCCACGCCGGCACACCTTTTTAACTTACGACCACTGAATATTGATCGTGTGGCTATAAATCTCAAATTCATGGCCACTCTGACAACCGCGCATCCGTCACCTACCATTTCCTCATCCTCAGCCAAGACAAGGTTGTAGTCACTGAGCGCCACGCAGAAAATGATGGCGGTAACTCCTTCAAAACAGTGGATCCACTTCTTTCTCTCCGAGCGCTGACCGCCAACGTCAAACATCCTGCAGACACACAAGCAGAGACTTAGTGCATTAACAGATGAGTTTACTCAGATCACTTTTGCTGTCATTTTAATATCAGGTTTACAAGGTTTCATAATCCGGGGCTCAGGCACACAGAGCGTACACCCAGATGCCATGCAGGCGACCCGACTTTGTAATCTCCTGTCCGTGTGTTGCTCTGCGTCCGACTCCACCTGAGGCGCTCTGCAGGCAAACCATATCTATCCCAGGCTGACACAGAAACGAAAGAACGCCCTGTCCTGTGACACCAATTCAGTGATTGCACACTTTGAGGTTCTGAGCACCGATGTTATTACAGCTAATGCTCTGCCAATATTTCAGAGTACAGAAGCTGGAGGGGAAAAAAATAATGTAAAGAGGAGGGAGGCAATATAATTATAAAAGTGGCTCACATAGCATTAGAGCAAAAAATTAATCAGCGTTTATAAGATAAGCCATGGTTTGCATGTCGGATCAAAGCAACATCAGCCAAATGGGGAAAATAACACAGACAGAATAGTTTCAAAAGAAAACTAATAAAAGTGCCTCACAAAGTTTTTAAAACCTTTTCTTTGTCATGCTGGAACTGCAGACGTAACATATTTCATTGGGATTTCATGAGGTAAACCAACACAAAGTGTTTTGTCCATTATATTGGACAAAATAAGAATGTATAGTTTTAAAAAAAATCTTGCAAAAATAAAATGTCATCAATTTTTTTGTTCGATTCACCATCCTAAAAGAATAAAACGTAAGAGGCACAGAGAACATTAAAGAAAGAAGCAGCCAAGAGGTCCATCGTAACTCTGGAGGAGCTGCAGAGATCCACAGCTCAGGTGTAAGGAATTGTAAACACGGCCAATATTCACCATGTAATCCACAAATCTGGGCTTTATGGAAAGTCGTTTTTTAACAAAGCAATAAGAAATCCCATTACCAGTCAGATGAGATCAAATTCAAACTGTTCTGGTCAACATGCAAACCTCTGTGAGGCAGAAAACTAACTCTACTCATCGCCCTGGAGTCTGGACACAGCTTATGGTGGAAACATGGTGTTGGCAGTATTGTGCTGTGGGGAGCTTTTCTTCTGCAAGGCACCTGGAGGATGGTCAGGTGCTGATGGGAATACGGATGAAGCTAAAAATCTGACTTATAACCAAGGTTCACCTTTCAGCAGGAAAAATATCCTAAATACATGACCAGAACTACAATGCAAAGTACATGAGAATGGCCTAGTCAAAGTCCAGAGCAAAATTAAACTGACAGTCTTTGGAAGTTTGTGTTCACAGATGCTCTCTGTGGGATTTGACTGAGCCTGAGCAACTTAGGCAAAGACAAGAGGACAAGTACATGCCACATTTCTCATCATCCCACTTTCCTCTGCGTGCCACTTTGTGCAAAATTCAACATAAAAAAAAGAAACAGCCTAACTAGTCTTCATGCCTTTATGTCTTGTAAGTGCGCAGTTTCCAAAAAACAATCAAAATGTATTTGAACAACTAAACAATGAACACATCCACCATTTAAAACAAAGACCAGACCTGTTTAAGTATGAGAGGATTTTCTTTATAGCTACAAAAACTCCCTGAAGGCTGAGCTCTGCCATGATTCATCAATACTAACTTGAAGTAGAGGTCTTTGAAGGTGAAGTGAGTTTCCACGATCCCTGTGGTCTTCACCCGGGTGCGCAACACATCCTGCTGAGTGGGGATGTAGTTCGGTTTGCAGATCCTGTCCAACGCGTTCAAGTAGCTGAGGGACAAAAAAGGACATGATGTAGCAGCAAATATTTATGTTTGTGGCAAACTCAAATCGTTTTCTTTTTTCTCTCGGTGATTAATTGTTTGTTTGCACCCCCTTTCGACACCACGCCAATTAATTTCATTCTCAAGAGGCTTTTAAAACGAACAAAATGTCACGCTCGACAGGAAAACATCTCTCAATATACTTAGAGCAAAACATCTCTGGACGCCACAGAGCAATACTAAATATGGGCTCATAATTTCAGGGGTGATAAACACTGGCTTCTGGTTGGTTGAGTAAAAACAGACTGACTCCACTGGTTTGTCTTGTCGCAGGGTTCGCTCACAGCGCATAGAGAGTCATGACAACTCGGGTGTTTGCACAACAAAGAACACGTCCTTCACACTGGGCGAGATTTTTGCTCAGGATGGGTGTGACATAAAGCAAAACAGAACTGCATGAGCTGCATCTGTGTTTGATTAGTAATATAAGATAGAGGCTATATTAGGCTCTTTGTTTGCTTTTTCAAGTAAAACACTCTTGTTTCACTCAGTGGTTGACAATAGTAACATGTTTCATTACTAGCGTGGTAAAATACAGCAGCCCTTCATATCATATTACAGCCACAAACTTAGAGTATTTTACAATAACTTAATATGATAAATCAAGAAACAGTAGTATTTAACATATTTTTCTAAAAATGTCTAAGATCTCTTTTAACAAATGAAAATATTAACAGCGTGGACCGGCTTTATATCTTTTTTGAATTCCTTTTTTGCAAAACAACTCTGACTCTTTGAGGTTATATGAAGTGTGTTGGTTATTTTCCAGTCTTACCACCACTTGGATTTCTTTCTGGGCTTTGACTGGGCCATTCTACTGCAAGAAAATGTTCTGATCAAACCGTTTTCTTCTGGCTGTATGTCCAGGGTTGATGTGCCGAGTTAATTTTCAACCAGTGGTTTGCATGTTGGCCAAAACGTTTGCATTCGGTGCCGTCTGATCTCTCAGCAGTGGCTTTATTGCCGCACCAGAAAGGCTGATTGTTGTCTTGACCACAGATTGTGACACCTGACCTGGCGAGCTCTGAACGTCGTCCCTGTTGATTCTGTCAGTTTGAGCTGAGATCAGTACTTTGGCAGATTTAAAGTTGTGCCACATTCTTTCAAATTTCAGATTGAGCAGTGAGCACAAAGTACTACTTTATACCTAAATTCTTCTTTATCCCTCTTCACCCGTCTGGTTTGTTCCTCAATGGACTGCACAGAACAGCTGCCTGATGATTGGACTTTATTAGGGGCTATCAGAGTAAAAGGGGTCAAATAGAAAAATGTATACATAACCACATATCTTTTTGTTCCATTTCACAATTATTCACTACCCTGTCTTCGTCTGTCAAATGAAATTAACCAAAGATTTTAACACCGCAATTTGTGAAAACATGCAGTCCAGAGAACGTGTTAGAGAAAAGGACGCACTGATTGTTGTTTTCCAAATGGTTTAAAAAGCCTGACCTGATTTCTGATATTTTTATCTAAAATGTTGGTAAATATAGCAAGAAAGTTGCTGAGTTGGTAACAGTGTCGTCAGCGAATGTGCAGACATGACCTGGTGGGTCTGTCAGCCGTCTGTCACGGCAGAGCAACAGAGGACAGCGACTGATTCTGTTGCTGACGATCTTTCAAAATTGGGGCCGATTTATCAGCACACCCCTAGTTAGGGGGAAAGTGTCATTTTTATCAACAACTGAGATGTGTTCAGCTCTTATCTGGAGCTGCTGATTGATGCGCAGCGCTCTGTGTGACGTCCTCACTATGCAGCCGAGTCGTTGAGCTGATACTCTCGAGATCGGTCGAAGCAGGCCCGGACGCCACTGTCGCGCCACAGCTTGCGGATGACGGCGGTCAGCTCCGGAGACATCACTCCTTCCTCCGCCGTGCTGGCGAGGGTGAACAGCTGACGCGCGTCGTCCTGTAAGACACCATCGACAACTGCTGACGCTGCAAAATCCCTCCTGTGTTGACTTAAGCCACAAGTGAGGAGGAGGCCGTTGACTTACCGCCCGGGCAGCATCGCCAAAATCAATCTTCAGCAGCCCCATCGCCCTGATGATGGCCATGATGGACTGGATGGTGTTGCTGTACACCACCACTTTGTACTGCTTGCACTCTTCTTCCGAGTAGCCGTCCTCATGGATGATTCTAAAGCATAAATGAAATCAGAGCAGACTCTCATATTCCATACAAATATGAGAGACAAACAGCAGGATTAACAGTCTCATATCTAATTCCACGTTTGGCAGATCTCATGCCTCGCCGAACTTTGAGCTTCAGTGAGCAAACGGCATGCTTAGCGTGGGAACCGGCCGACTCTATTCAGGTCCTGCCAGGCAGCAACCAGCCTCTGGGGCCTTTTTTTTTACGTGATTTGCAAAAATATAAAAAATAAAAAAAGAGGGGCTTCCTCCTCTCTGCCCGAGGATCACAAAGTAAAGTTTCCGCCATGCTGCTACAATTTTTCCAGACAGATGAGCGCAACAATGTGGCAACTAAAAGAGCGAGCGAGCCTGTCTTTCATCAGCGAGAAATAAAAATAGCAGAGAGGATTCCTGCAGGAAGTGTGAAAAGCCGTGGAGACCAGCATCCTGACTGTGATGAAAGTCTGGACTTACTTCATCTGCTTGACAATAGTGCTCTTTCCGGATTCCCCGGCACCTGGAAAAATAGGGGAAAGAGGTAAAATGAAGCATTAATACTTGGCATCAGCACAGAGTAGCTCAGATGGTCTAAAATGTGAAAATAATCTCATGTCATAGAATCAATTCTTCTCCACTTTGTGAGTGCAGGGAGTGAATTCATCATTCGTTTATGCTGGAGGGGCTGGTGATCTGAGTCATTGGAACATAAAAAAAATGTCTAAAATAGAACAATGTTTTCTGGATGCAAATTGTCTCTGTTCAGCGGAAAGCAGGGTCACATAAGAACACACAAAAACTTATCGTTAAAGCAAGATATTGACAACCTCTTAGAAATAGCATATGTTTTGTAAATAATAGTTTATTGAGGTATAGACAAAGTTTCAGAAAAATATTTGTCACTGAATATTAAACAAGATTTCTGGGTGTTTCTAGTGATAATCACTATCACTGAGTTAATATTGTTTTAATATACAAGCAGATAATATTTTCAGATAAATACTGATTTCGACAAGATAAAGTGTGAAATATGACAAAGTTTTACTTATTTAACTTAGTGCAGATTATTCTAGAATCTGATATATTTATTTTAACTAAATATATGTAGTGATTCTTATAGTCTTTTCATTTGATTGTCGTTGATTATTTTCAATAGTTTTGATTAACACTTATAATGGATGAATTGTGATAACATAAACCTTAATAATAAAAGATAAAATGTAAACAGTACGTTCACTTGTAGGCCAATTAAATTGAGTGCATGTTGATACTAATTTGTGCTAAAATGTTAGCATTTTGTAATCAATATTTACTAACTGCTGTCGCAGCAATAAAAAAAAAAATCTTTGTCCATTTAAACCCTAAATTTAAATTTGTTTTTACAAAATTCTTATTTTGTACTGAAGATGACAATAGGACAGTTCTTTCAAATATAAATCCAACAAGTTATTTCTGTACCTTTTATAATAATAATTCTTACCAGCAGCAGGATTTATTTGTTTGTTTCTGTCAGTGTCGGTTTTTACCTATAAACTCTCCCTTAGAGGCACATGTTGCAGTTCCTTTATTATTTCTGACAGTTTTTCCCAGTGCTGTTAGATCAGATGATGTTTCATTTACTTCATCAAGACAGCTTGTGTCCAGGAACGCCTGCCTGACGCCGATACACTCTTTTGTCTTTCAGCCTTTGTTCTCTTTTGGTTTTCTTTTCATAGAGGAAGCACTTAAAGAGGAATTTGTATTTAGTTTCATGTTCACATTAAAGGGACAAAATAAAGACATAAACCCTTTGCAAAACTGAGACAACAAACACAAGAAAATTTGTCTCCACAGAAACAAGTTATATTGAGAAATGGAGGCACTGAGTCTTTTGCACAGTTCTGCAGCTGGTAGGAGTGAAAAAAACAGAGAAAATCATCAGACCCTGACATGAGATTAACTTCAACTTTGACAATACAATATCAGCGATCTGTGACGGATGATTAACCGATGACTGAGAGGTCAAATCTTCCCAAAGCCTCCATTACGATGAGTGAAATTCTAAATACTGCAGAGCAGGGAAACAATTTCACTCCAACAATTAATTTGTGCAACAATCAGCCAAACAGGAAGCAGCCGCCATGTGTCTGGCTGTCTCCGTGTTTTTTTTCCACATATCGCGCAGTGCTGGGCTTCAGGGAAAAACAGAAACGACTCAAAGAGTGTGTGAGCAGTTTGAGCCAAACACCAGCCTGTTGGCGGGCCCAAACCCAGCTGTGCCCATTGATGGAAACGGTTTACAGGAAGGCCTCATGCAAGTTCGGCTCTTTTTATTATTGTTATTTTTCTGTTACAGATGATTTGTCGTGTTACTGGAACCATGAAACTCTGCTGGAAGAAACATGTGGAAGGTGGAACGCCGTTTAGCTTCAGCTGATTATTTTTAGTCAAATCTTAAGAATGCAGAATTTTTTTTCTCTGCTGCATTTCCAACCCTGCTGCTGGCCGTGGTACAGACATTTTTTTTATACACAAAGAAAACCTTAAAATAGTTGTTTCAGAAACTCTGCACTGCATCTATTAATATTTATGGGAATGTTCTTATTCAGCTTCATGCCACAAAAATGACGGGATGCAACTGCTTCCCACCAACAACCTAAAACCGGAATAAAAACTGTTGGTAAGAAAGTCCAGTAAAGTCCAAATGCGACCCAGGGGTCACGTTTGTCCTCCAGATTAATTCTGACTGAGATTACAGAGTGGTACAACTTTGACCCATCAGCACATGTAGTAAACAGAGGAGGAGACTTCAATTTGTTCCTAATTAAGCGGAAAAAAAAAGATTGTATTTTTAGAATTTCCCCACAGTGGTAAATGTTTTCTTCTTTTAAATTTTAATACATCCAGCATGATTTAAACAAAAACGGATGTGGGTGGGCCTGAATGTGTTTTAAATTATTTTGTTAAACTTTGCTAAATGCAGAAGAAATAGTGACCCAAATTGCAAATAAAGAACAAATAATGAAATGTCTTTGATTCTATAAGAAAAGCTGTTTGATAGCTGCTCTTATTTTTCTTCCGCCTTACAATTATGCAGTTTTGTGGCTGTTGTGTCCCAACATGGAGAAAAAAAACTTAAGCCACATTAATACTTCTGCAAAAACCTGTAACAACGATGTGAAGCTGAACACTAGCCAGGCACAACATCAGGAAAAGGAAAACCCAAACCTGTTTCTTAATAAGGTATGTTTGATTCAAATTCAGAGATACTTTAATAAATTACATGGTGTTACTCCTGTTACAAGGTTCTTCAAAAAGGTTGTTGTAAATAACGATGTCTGTGGGCAAGAAAGATCTCCTGTAGAAGTCTGTGTTACTGTAAATCAGACGATGTCTCTGACTGAAGAAAACCTAATGTTGCATAGCAGATTTAGAAAGAAAATCTCTAGGATTGTTTGTAGTTTTCTTGGTTTTAAGAATGGTCAGTTTTATAATGTAGTACTTGGTTTCCGATCTAATGAAATGTGGAGTTTTTAGAAGGAGTCTCAGGTATTTATGGATTCACCCAGGTGAAGCTTTACAGAACGACCAAAAACCAACAAAGCCAGGCTGAGCTGAGCAGCAACGTTTACATTGACTGACAAATTATTCCATTCTGGATTTAACTCTTTAAAACAAATAGTCGAGGTGCAGATATGGGACATTTTATGCACAATTCTGTAATTTCACTTCTGCAGTAACTACCGAGTTGTGCAATGCCAACTGACTCTAAACAAAACAACATCAGTTGTTCAAAACATCATCCCAAAAACTAAACATTTCCTCAGCTCTGATCCAAAACATGTGCTGGAGATAAAAAACCTCTGTTCTCAAGGACTGAGGCTTGCACTTGATTCAGCAGCAAAAACGCCAAACTGTGAGCTGAAAAGAGCAGCTTTGGGTAAAACAAACTCGCTTTGCTTTCACTTCTGAAAGGGGGAAGCATGAATAAGCTGCACCGGTTCTCCTTGGGTTAAAGAGCAGTGAAAGCATGTGTGCATGTGAAACACTGCGGGTCAAACTCAGACAGCTCAAGACAAACTATTTCCATAAACACGTCTTCTTAGCTCGTCGTGGCAGCAGCAGACCCACGTTTGCTTTGCTTTGTAAATCATCAGAAACTGCATCATGAGTTTTCCAGGCGGTGGAATTAAAAAATATTTTTGCTGGTGTTTTCCTAAAGGGAGCAGCCGTGTCAAAACACAAAATAATGGGCTTAGCATTGTTCTGTATGGAAAAGGTGTCAGAACACATTCCTGTGGCCTTCAGCAGCTGGATATTGTCAAGGGGGATCAGAGCTGAATATTGTGTTCAGATTGCTGTTCAACTGGAATTAAATCCTGGAATTGTTTGGTTGAGCTGACGGCAGCAGAAGAGATTTAAGCCGGTCACAGGAGAAGACAAATTGCGCTGATTCACCTCCTCGGTCCTCACAGCCACCAGTTCCCTCATTCACTGCATTTCTTGGCTGATCACCAACGCTGGACGCCTGCCAGTTCACAAACCAACTCTGCACAGGCATTCACATCGACGCAAACCCACACCGAAGCAAGACTCCAAACCGAGCCTCTTTTTACAGGAATCTAAACTTTTGGACTTTTCTTATGATTCACTGCTTGTGGTCAAATAGGAGAATGGTTTCATTGGAGGAGAGTAGGGGCTCTTAAAACTCTGTGGCTTCAATAACGGGCAGCAGCCACATTTTTTCCCCCTTTTCCCCCTCTAGCCCTCCTGTACCAGCACAGACGCAGAGTGATTGGCTGGAAACATCTCTGTGGTTAGTATTTCAGAAGAAATGTTTCCAAACAACCAGCCGTTTTAGGTGGTACAGGAACAATGGAAACGCATTCATGTCCCTTAAATGTTTTACCGTTTGTCCCTTTACTGAACCACAAACTTCAGTTTTTTTATTTGAGGTTTTAAATGAAAGGCCAACATGAAGTACATGTCGGGAATGAAGTCTGGTCAACAAATTTTAAAGTGCAAAACCCGTCCAAAGAGACATAACAACGCTTCCTTACTGATGAATCTAAGCTTTTCCTTTTTTAGGCAATTGAGAAATACCAAAAAATATTCATGTTTGAGAAATGCGATAATAATAAGAAACATATTTTTTGTTTCTGTTTTGAAATGTACAACTTTACATAAATTGAATAATCTGGAAGAGGCCGGATGAAATGACGATGCGTTTCGCTTTGAACACTTCTGATTGGTTAATTCACAACATTTGAGATAATTGGAATAGAAGAACAACCTGTGAAGATATCAGGAAGTGAACGTTGGAGTCCAACAAGTCTGGTTCATCCTTGAGGAGAATTTCCATTTAGCCTAAGGCTCCAAGTGAATCTGTTTAAACAATTATGCTCACGTGTGAATATCCAGGCATCGCACCGTTTGGGAAGAGGATAGCTTCCGAATCCCGGAGGTGAATGTGAGATGGGTCAAAATGTGAAAATTCATTCGTAAGCAAAAGAAAAAGACCCTATTAAGTTTGACTGAAGACGGTAAGAGATTATCCACAGTAATAAAAACATCCAGCGTGAACACGGACAGAAAGGCCAGATAAAAAAAAAAAAACAACTTAAAAAACCAGATTGTAATTTAACAATCCACCGAAAGAAAATGTCCTAACTTTTGGAGAATCTGGTGCAACGAACCTGAAATGTAAGTTTTTCACCATCATGACAGTCGTTCTCTTTAACTGAAAAAAGGTGGAAGCTTGCAATCATATCTCTGTTGGATATGAGAGGCAGATTTAATTTATGTGGCAATAGTAGGAACAAAGCTTTTCCATTTCGTGACTTTTGAGTTTTTATTAAGCGCCGCAGATGCTATTTGTTTCATGGCCGGCCTTTAAGGGGCAAGTTTTTTCTTCTTCTGAAAGGGAGAAGCATGCCAGCCATCTGGCCCTGCAGCCCTTGTTCATGTGCTGCAGCAAAGGAGATCCAGCTGACCAGAGCTGAGATGATGTACTAAAGGTTAAAAGAAGGTTGAATGAACTAATACAAACTTGATGTGGCATAGTTTGAGGCAACATGGCATCACAAAACAATCGCTGCTGGGTGTGTCTTCAGGTCGGGATGAACCACCGACCCGCTAACTCACTGGGGAAACGCTTGGTAATCCCGAATGCCAGTCCGCCTCTGAATACCAACTCTGCACAGAGTTGAATCAGGACAAAATGTGGAGCCATTCAAGGAATATGAATATATATATTTTTTTGCCATGTAACACCTAAAAGAGGGTCTTTGACGTACAAGAGTAGAGATAAAATATATAAGGGGAACAGTTGACTCAGAGTTGTGGGCTGACAGGAAGTGCTTTATGGGGGGAAAACAATGCTTCGTGGTATCAGAGATGGGATCTGGAACAATAATAGTTGAGAAAGAACAAGTAAGAAAACCCATTATAGCAACAGCAATGAGTGGATGTAGAGCAAAGGTTGCCAGTGGTTGCTATTGGTCATAACAATTGATGTAAAGTGGGATTTCTGCAGAAGGGTAAACTGTAAGGGAAGTGGTATATTCTCCTCTGGTCTCGTCAAAACAAATCAGATTCCCTGCACAGAATCGATTAACCCGCTGATTCAGCTTCTGTGTGATTATTACCGACAGGTTCGTCCGTTCCTCAGACAAACCATGTCTGCCTCATTAGATTATCACTAATAAACACATTTCAGTGCTCAGGAATACGACTGCAGAGCGGAGATGTTTCTATGCAATTTAAGGTGCATTCTGCTGCAGCTGCTCAGGACGTCCTGCAGCATGACCCGACATGTCACATCTGTCCTCAGACTCCTCCATCTAATTACATATCTGCTACTCTTGATGACCCTGAGAAGATGTTTGAGTCCAGCAGTAATTAGATTATCTGAAAAAATGTTGCGCAATATGATGGGACGCTCTGATCATTCTGGGCGTAAATCGTTTTGTGAAGTTCATTTTGAATGTTTCAGAAGTGGAACATGAAACAATATTCCACATTTTTAATATTTTGCTTCCAATAAGCTTTGCTTTCTTGTCATATTTTATAGTTTTTCTAAACATCTATCATAGTTGTTTTTTTCTTCTTCTTTTAGTTTGGCTGCAAAGAATTTGGGCGGCTTAAAGGTTTGGGACAAGCTGGAAATGCTGAGCGCAGCTGGGAGTGTAATCCTCCTGGCATCTCTGTGTGGCGACAGGTTCGCTGGGAGAGCAGCAACAAATGAACAGTGAGTTCAGTGAAAAAATAAATAAATCACGTCAGCTGGTTGAAGATTTTGAATCAATTGAAGTGAGCAAACTGCTTCTGCTAATGTAAAAAAAAAAAAAGAAACCTAATTTAAGCTCAAATCAAGACCAAGTCTGACTCCTTTTCTTCCTCTGCTTTGTTTTGATCTACACTAAAAAAAAAGAGAATAGTTGATGCAGCTTAAATATATTGCATTAATTGGTCACGTGTGATCAAATGAAGCTTATCTGAGTTCATTTATCAAGCATTTTAAGTTGTCAAGATAAATAAATGTAAATAAAGACAAACTTAATTCAGTTACTTGTGACACTTTTTTTTTTAAGTTAGAGCTCCATTCTGTTTTTTTTTTTTTTTTTCAAAATGTTGGATAAAATCCTGATAAAATACATTTAATGTGACAGATTCTAAAAAACGTGAGGGGCCTTAACTTTTCAGAGGCACAACAGTTTGTACATGTAACTCATGCAACCGGAATGTCTTCCTCTTTGGAATAAGGTCAACTTAATACAATTTTGTAGTGCGCATGTAGATGACGCTTTCCATGCAGACACGCACAGAGATTCACCAGGAGGATCTTCTGCCCCAGTTGGATGAGGCGCACCACGTCCTCCGGCTCGGGCCTGGTTCTTTTAGGATTTAAAAACAGCGGATTGAACAGTTGAAGAGAAAGAAAACAGCTCTTAAAATCAAGTTCATACCATTAATCGACATTCACTGTATTCAGGTGCAATGTCAGGACATACGGCATAGACAGAGCAGCAGAATGACGCTGACAACTTTCCTCCTTAAAGTCTAGAATTTGGGGCAACGTTATGAAAAAATATAAAATTTAATTTGACCAACATGGGCTACTGTACGAGCAAATTGTTAAGTTAATTTATTTCGGCTGTCTCAAATGTGAAAAGCAGGTGTTTGTTTCTGTTAATTTTCAAACATCTCCTCAAGGATGAAAACTAAAAGTGAAATGGAGCTAAGAGCTTCACGACGCTTTTCAAGCCCGCTGCTATCCCTCTTGCTCGGCACACCAATTTGTACCAAGTATTTTCCTTCCACTAAATCTTCCATTCAAATGCCTGATACAGAATTATGTCAACAGCGGCTTTCTATAGTAGAGACCTACCCTCCTTGCATTGTGTATCAGGCAACATGTATTAAAAAAATCCATCTTGTTTTGGTCTAATGTAATAATCTATTTTTCTGAGAAAACTGTTTTATGGTTCTCCATCAACAAAATCATCAAATTTCATACAATTCTTATCAAAGTTTCACTTTTCCAACTAGATCACTAAATAACCGAACTGTCAGATGGCATCCTTGTCTAATTAGCTGCAGCCATGAATGCCAGCTTGCATGCAGATCCAGAAACATTTCCTGCTCCTTGCAACATTCTTGTTCAGTTGTTCAGCTTCTCTGATGAGCTGAAGTGAAACAGAGCTGCTGCTGTTTGCCAACATCTTCAGTGACAAATGACTGCACTTGTCCTCTTATGTAAGCACGCCACTCTTGCTTCTTTTCAACGACTCAACACTGAGAGAAAGCCTGCAGTTGCTCTTTGACCAACATCTGGTTTCTCTCTGACAGTTCTCTCAGGGAACGATGACTCCCAGCTCCCTGACTGGGAGAGAAAGGGGAGGAGTGCTGGAGTTCCCAGACTGCAAACTAATAAGTGGCGGTGAAGGAATGGAAAATTAAAAAAAAAAAAGAAAAAAGAAAAGAAAAGTAACCTTACAGACTCTGCAGGCATTAAAGCAGTAAAAGAAGAAGAAGAAGCATCAGGTATGGTTTCATACCGAGTAGAAGCAGTTTCACCTCTCTGGATGATTTCTCTCTGTCCTCTCGTATGTTTTTATCAATCATTTTACTCCTCTCCACCGCGGCTTTATCCTCGGCGCTGATCGTGCAGCCCATCTTCCGGTTCTTCTTCAACTTTTTCTTTTCTTTTTTCTTTTCTCCTGCTCGGGGTGTTGGCTGCCGCCCTGGCCTGCTGGTCCTGGCTCGGTGTGAGCTGAACTTCCCCCGGCCGGGAGGAGAAGCGCAGATTGGGGGGAAAGGCTTTGGCACCGGGAGCCGCGTCCAGTCCAAGCCTTACTGTGATGCTGCCGCTGCACGCACCGAGCTGCAGCCCCGACCAAGCGTTTAATAATAAGGAAAATAATAATAATAAATAAATAATAATGATAATAATCCCCCAAAAATATGTCTGTAGATCTGGAGTAAAATTTCTAATCAAAAGAAAACCGACTGAATAAGTTATTTAAAGAAACTCCTTCAAATAGGAATCAGATTAAAAAGAGGGAAAAATATATATATATAGGCTATATAAATGTATTAACATATCCACTGCAGCTGCGAGTTGATCCAGTTGTTCCAGCTGCAAACTGAGAACAAGAGTTAAAAAAAAAAAAGAATCCAGCCGCTGGCCTTCTGGGAAATGTAGTCGTTTCCACAAGCAGACGGGAAAGAAAATGATCTAGTGAACCAAGTTTTACTGGAGCTAAATACGGTGACGGGACGCGAGTGTTTCTCTGTGTTGACAGTTTTTATTTAAAGGTTTTTTTGTTGATGCAACAGCGCCCTCAAGTGACTCAGAACTAAACTGCAGCTTGTGGTGCACAGCACAGCATTCCAATGATATTTGCCCATATTTATTGAATACAATAAATATTAATTATTTATGTTGGCTTATCTACTGGCTGAAGGAAAATGATAATTTTTTTCCAACGCAACTCAAGTCTATTTTTCTTTAATTAGCCTTCTGAATCACAAAAAGCCCTGAAACATTATTATTCCACACAATAATGTAATAATATCTAATAAAAGTTTTTTGTTTTTTTATTTCTATGTGTTTTCTATCTTTGGGAAGTTGAGAAAACACACTTTCAGAAGCTGCAAATAGCTCAAAATCCCTGAGTAGATTCGTTCATGGTTTTATGGTGGGCCAGTTACAGCTCCACCTTTCACGTCAGGAGGAACAAGAACAATGAGTTAAGACGCTAAAGTTCATTTCAGGTTTAAGATGTGTTCTTGTGGGGGCAATTTCAAATTAGGTGGTCTGTGAGTGTATCTGAAATGTGGCAGGTGGATCTTTGCATGAAAAAGTTTGAGAAACAGTGCTGTGGATGTAAAAAAGCTGGTAGAGAAATACCTCTAAGGCCTTGAAACTGTAATCAAAGGTGCAAAGTGTTCTGCAAAATGTTTACTGATAGGAACCGAACAAATGTTTGCCACACTTTAACATTTTTTCTTTGTCGAACAAACAAACAAGACATGCATCAGCAGTCTTCCACGATGCAACCTTGTATTTGTGTGTGGAATCCCAGCGACATATTTTAAAGTTTGTAGTTTGCAAAAAATATTCAGAAAATCTGAACACTTTTCCAAAGCATGGTGCATATTGTATACCTTCCAAAAAGAAGAAACATTATTTTGAAAGCTAAGTTTATATGTATAATTTAAGTGAAGAAACTAGAAGAGTGCTGTGTTTATGTCCTTGAATGCAGAATTGTTTGATCAAAATAAGCCACGGTTCTTTTCCTTGATCATCTCCCGCCTCCTGCTCCTGCTGCCAAGCTAACCCTTGCTATGCCTGCACATCACCAAGGCAACAGCTGATTTCCAAGAAGTCAAGATTTGAGAGTAGGTGAGAATTTCTTGTAATTGAGTTAATCTCTGGTTCATCACTGCAGTCAGCCTCCGCACCGAATCCTGTTGATGGTGTCCTGAGTCTGTGTGTGTGTGTGTCGTCTCTTCGGAGCTTGTTTCAAGCCGTATGTTTACAACCAAACTCTGCCATTGTGCCCCCGGTGACCTTCAGAAGTGACAGGTCGGTGGCAGTTTTATTGAGTGTGGTAGCTGGGAACAAAGGTCAAGGTGTTTCAAGTGTTGCTGCGCTCTGCAGGAGGCGCCCTGCATGCACCACTCGACATGAAGGCTGCGGCTGTGACCGATGGGGAGCAGCACAGGAGAGGGTATGAAAAATAAACGGATCTCTGAGGGAATATGGACCAGCAGCCACTAGGTAGACACCTAAAATAATGAAGAAACTATAGAATATAACAGAAAAGTTGCTTATTGTGGATGATTCGGGTGTATCAACAGCAGGTTACAGAAAGAAATAAGAATCAGAGACCAAGGGGAAGCTTACAATATAGGAAAAAAATAATACTATGTAATTATTAAAAATAATCAATTCAGATTTCAACAATCTTAAGCTGATTGTGGATGTTTAAAAAATTACCATGCAAGTAGAAAGCAGCCACAATTTACAAGAAATTGAGAATAAATTAAGAAATAATAATATTAATAAGAATTATGATAGTTAAATCAAAAAGATAGCTAATCTTGACATTTCTGTGAGGAAGTCGCAGCAAGCGCAACGTTTAGTGAAGCCAGACAAAAAAAAAACCCTTTGAGCTCAATACAATCATAATGAACCTCCACCTTTTAGTATTTGTGGATTCACCTGTTTGCTGTTTTTTATTCTGTGAAACATAAACTGAATTATTTGTGGAAAATGGGCTCATTTGGAAAATAATTTGTAGAGCATATTTAAAGTATCCTAAATGATTTGAAATTGTATCGGCTACAAAATAAACCTCGACCTTGACATCCAGAGTTGATTCTAAAGGACACATTTTATTTAGATTTTTTTTTGTGATGTTTATGGAAAATCTTGGAGATGACAGTTTTATGTATACAAAAAGAAAAAGTCACCCACAAAGATTTAATGGCTGAAGACCTGGAGAAAACGTGGAACATTGTGTCACATTGTTGCCTTCTTTCCCATCATGACTTAAGAACTTGACTTTCAGACTCTGCTTAGCTAAGGACTGAAGCTTCTTTTGTCTTTCACATATCCAGTTTTTCAATTTCAATCAAAGTTTTTTTTTTAAATAACATTTTCAATATGAGGACTTTATGGTCTTAAAAATCTAAATCAACTCCTTGAAGTTATGAATCTAAACATATCTGCAGCAACAACAAGCGCAACACATGAGTTAAATAACTTCTGTCGTCTTTAATGAGTTCAGCAGATGGACAATACACACGAGGAATAACAGTCTTTTCAGTTCAGGTACAAAAAAAGAGATGCACAAAGGAAAATGAGCACATCCATCTCTTTGGTGTGACATGGAGGACAACACTGCAGTTAAAAAGTAAATAAATGGTTCACCTTCCACCAGGTCAGCAAGCTGCTTCTTCTTCTTCTTTGGAAGAGACAGATGTTTGGCAGGAAGAGAGTTGAAAGCGTTTCATCAGTCTGGTCAGGGTAGTTTTGCTGACGTTGTTAAACGCTGGTGTTAAAAATCAAGGCATTTATATGATCTTGTAACTAAAGGACAACAGTTTAGTAAGTGCTGATAATAAATTAACACACACAAAGTGAGGAACACAAAAAGACTGTGCCACTGATTCGTCTTTTAAAATGTTCAATGTTGCTCCGTGGCTGTGACTCAGGAAATTAAATGTTTTTTTTTTCCTTTTTTTCAAAAATAAACATTTTAAAACATGTCTGCAACAAAGTCAAACAGCAAGGAAATTAAGAGAGCTATGTGTTCCCCCTGATAAAAGGACATTTTTTTGGTTTTGGCTGTTTGCCTTGTGTTCAGAGTCTTGTGATCTCGCCAACTCTCCCGTACGGGACGAGTCCAAAATAGATGGAAACAGCACAAAAGGTGCCTTTTCTTCAGGGATTAGCAAATCTGTCGTCTTTGCGACGTCGGTCACTACTAGTGTGACTTGAACAAACTGTCCGGCTTTCCGCCTGGGAACAGAAAAAAAGTGCCTCTAGTGTCTTCCATTTGTTGCTAAACGAGGCCAAAGGCAAAGCTTTCCATGTGTGTGAGCGTTGTCACACCTCTGTGCTGTGTGTAGCCACAACAAGCCTGGTTGTTTATTGCACAAACACGGGAGTGCTCACGCCGCTCTGGTGTTTACCTGTAAACAGCACAGACATCGCTGGGTGTAACGAGCGCCACGTTTTGTTCCTGCGGTTTTTCTAACATGGCGAGGCTGCTGTTTACTGACAAGAGCCTAAACCCCCTTTTGCACGACGCGCCGCTGCTGACAAACAAACTAAACCATCCACAATGTTTGTCTTTGAGTGGAAGGGGCTGAAATCACGAGTCTCCCGTTTTGGTGAGGAGGTGATAATCACAAGACTAAGAACAGATAAACATGATAATAACATTCTGGAAAATGGCTAAAAATACACTGTCAGCCTGTTTATTATAAATACCAGCTGCAGCAAAAGCTGCGGAACAATCCTGTTCAACACAATAAAAGTTATGTTACCTCAACGCATCATTTTTCTTTAAAGCCTTTGGGATATTGTAGCCTTTATTTCCTTGGTGGTTTGAAGTGAAAACAGAATGAAAACAGATGATTCAATGCAATACCTTAAATCTTCAATAAAAGTAGAAAATATTTTTTCTGCACCTTTTAGTGGTTATTTTCCTCAATTAGCTGAAATCCATGACTTTTAAATTGTGGTTCTTGGGCTGCATTGAGCGATACTTTTTTAAAAAACTATAATTTGCAAAGTGAAAGCAAACAAATTGACTTTGATTCAGCAGAAGATAGTAAACCCAAGACAACCAGACTGCATATGTTTTGCTCTATTGACACCCAAAGTCAAAGATTCTGTCCAAATATGACAAAACCATGTTAGAAATCAAATGGAAGACCAGTTGGATTTGCTAACTGATGTGCTTATTTAGCCCACTTAGCTGTCTACTGTTAGCAACAGAAGCTAATGACAAAATCTTTCTCTCCATTTTTGTGCAAGGACTGCAGCAGCAAGTTCTTCAAAAGGACAGACAGCTAGACAGCACTGTTTCATTTACCCTGTGTTTTACAATAAATTTGGATCAGAAACCTCCAGTTTTCTGTCTTACAATTATGATTTATATGAACCTCGTTGTTGACTTTCTCTTCAAATTGGAAAAATTCGGTGTCTGTAAAAATGGAGCTTGTATTTAATCATCTTCCGTCAGTGAAGCTGTAGGAAGATCTTCCATCAAGTCCTGCATGTTGATAGTATGGCGGTACTTTAAAGAAGGTATTACTTACCAATGTGATACTTGTTAAAAAATAAAAACAACAACTAGAGAACCACCAGTTTAGAAGATTTATCAATATTTATGTCTGAATCAATTGGGGCTAATTGTAAAGGAGGTTCTCTTATGTTCTGAAATCAAAACATTTAAATAAAATTATCTGAAGGACAGAAAAACTTGTCCTTTGGATATACAAATCCACCATTTTTGACATGACAAACAGTGCTTCACTTTGTGCATTAGCCCAAGATCACTTTGTTTTTATGGAAAGTGCTAATAGATGTTGAACACTTAATAAATAAATACATTTCTGGAGAATATTAAAGAAGTCATTCAGCACTTAAAACTACTCTATCCCTGATTTATGCTCTTGCATTGTCTCAGAGCCTTTTCATGTTTATATAAAGTTCGTCACGTCACCTGAACTGTAACCAAAACATCAAGTGTTATGTGACGCAAAGCAAAAACAGCATGATACAATATGACTCCTGAAACATGTAACGGGACAGTCGGCGATGCGCAGAACTGGAATTCTTCAAGGGTTCATCGGGTTCTGACACAAAGCCCAACTCCAGAACACATTTTGCAGTGTGCTTGATCTGTCACTTGGAAAACGTTGGAAAATGTTGCAGCTTGAATAAGAAACACTATGAATAAAACTAAACATGTTCATTGGGTTATTAGATGGTAGAAGAAACAGTACATGAGGCAGCTATATCTCTGGCGCAGTCTGGCAGCAGTTCTCTGACACACAAAGCTCATTGTTCAGCTGTTGCTGCTGTATGAACTCTGCGGTTTCCTCAAGGATCTGCCCTGGGATGGGGAAGTCAGCTGGCGTGTTCTGCTCAACAGCTGATTTTTGAAGACCTTCAGTCTCTGCCTCCTCCGGGCTCGCTCTGCAGTGAGAGTTGCAGGGCTCCAGATTGCATCCAGTGCCCTGGAGGAACTGTAAAAAGTTCTCCTCAATGGAGGCTTCGCGGCTTGGCAGCTGCTCCCCCTCGACGGGCCCGGCCCTCTTGAAGATGCAAGCCAGGCGGCGGCCCAGCTCCTCTCGAATCTGACGGTTCAGGCAGCCGTAGAAAAAGGGGTTGGAGGTGAAGCAGAAATAGCCGATCCATGTGACCACGTCCTCCAGTTGGGTCAGCGAGGCCGGCGCGGTGGAAATGACAGCTGAGTAGAGGTGAAAGGAGAAATATGGCAGCCAGCAGCAGAAGAACTGACCACCGACTGCCACCAAAACTACTGCTGCCTTCCCACCGCTGAAGGTCCTTTGAGGAGTTGTACGTGCTCCGGTGCCTCCAAGGCTTGCTGCCATGGTGGAGTGGCTGCTGACAGAGTCAGAGCGTTGCCTTGACGTGTCCACCCAGGTGGGGTTGGGACCACGGTGCATGGATGCCACTCGGGCCACCTTAAACATATTGCAGTAGACCACCAAAATGATCAGCACCGGGCACAGAAAATAGATTACAGTGAAGAAAACCATGAAAACAAGACGTGTGGTCCTGCCTCCTGTCCAGTGGAGGGAGCAGTGTCTTTTACTGGGAATGAGGACTTCAGGAGTCCCCACAGTCGGGGAATCCTGAAACAGATATCCTAGCAGGGGCAACATCGACATGACGACAGCTTTAATCCAGATCCCAACTAGCACCGCTACCACCACCCCAACCGTCATCTTCACCTCATGACGCATGGGATAGACGATGTAGTAGTACCGCTCCACGTTGATGGCACAGATGGTGAGGATGGCAGCGCTCACTAGACACACACTCAGGCAGAGGTAGCTTCGACACAGGGCCTCATCCTCCAGGATCCGGTCTGACAGCATCCCCAGCGGCATCACCAGCAGCGCCGCCAGCAGGTCCACCAGACAGAGGTGGAACACAAAAGCAAACTTCCTCAGCTGCGGCGTTTTAGTGATGACAATCATCACAGCCAAGTTCCCCACCACCGCCAGGACGTCCATGACGAGCATAGCACACAGCCCTAAGGTCTGATTCAGATCTATCCCATTATCGGTTGTTCCGATTTGTCTGGTTATGTTGGAGACATTTGGCCAAAAAGAGTTTTGGAATGGGGAGGCAGCAGACGCGTTGTTCCAGGAGGGCCGTGGTCTGATAGTATGCTCCATGAGAGGTTGGAATGAAGAGGAGGGAGCTTGCTGAATTTCACGGGTCCATCGCCCATCCTCCTCTTTCAAAGGGGGAATCTGAGAAATTCAGCCTTTGGTGTTGGTCATAGTAACCAGTGAGGATTTGAGTTTGGAGGCTGGCGGGCGATGATTCAAGTCTTCACCTTGACGTAGACAATCTTGAAAATGAAGGAGTCCTCTCTTGACTACTCAGCAAAGACCTGGAAGAAAAAGAGTTTCTAAGTCATTTACTTCTTCACATGGACTTTATAGACTTGAAACTAATCTGTCTTTTGGGGAGTGTGCTTCATTGAATGATGTCGGACAATAAAACCGATTGTGTATCAAGTTTGTAAGATGTGCAAAATTATACACAAATCCTTCCAGCATCAAACACCAACTCGTCCATTCTTATTTAACATTCAGTGCAGAAGTGCAAAAGCATGGATAAGATGTTATAGAGTTAATCATTTCAAAGCTTTAAGTTGTGTAAAATAGGTTTTTTTTTCCTCTAAATGCATTGCCCTTTGTTGGCCCAAACCTTTTCTGTCTTTTAAAAGTTATTCATCTCGATGCCGGCTGCACTTATTTACTGACAAGGCCATAATTTATTGGATATTTTGACATCTGCATCCTCAGATGTGTGTTTTCAGGGCAGCAAGCCCCCAGGGAGAAGCTAAAAGCAAAGGGTTGAACCATATGTCCGCATTAAGAGAGCAGAGAAGAAATTATGGATGTCCAAATAAACTGCAAAACTCAGCATTGCAGAGCTCCCTGTTGTCTTAAGTGATGTGAGGAGGAGATCAATAAGCGCTTTTCATATCGCAAAAATCCTAACATGTCTTCCTGCCATTAGGAAAACGCCAGAAAACTTTGCCGACAATTCTCTTATGAAATCAAACAGGACTCATGCATATGGTGGTGGGTCACCCTCAGCAGCTTGTTTCAGTGTTTGCCAGTCGAGTAGACAGTGTTTACTGTCACAACCTCACCTGGACGCAACCCCTCACAGTGTTAAAGCTCAGGAATGAGCACCGAAGCTGTGGTACATTTCCATATGCTGCTCACCTGCAGGTGCAAGTTTTCCACTTCATAGGTGTCACAGGCCTCGTCCCCTGCAGGGCTACTCATCTTTTTCTGCCCACGTATACACACAACAGGCGCAACCATCACCTGACAGGTGCAGGCGTAAGACAGTGGGTGGTCTTTTCTTAACAGGTCAAGGGAATCGAGTCACTTATTTAAACTTCCTATGATGGAGCAGCAACTGTGGATTATTACTTTAAAGTGGGCGGGAGCTGAGTTACACCAAGGTCTTGCAAAGTTGCACGTTGTGAAAATTTAAAGTTTCCATCTCATCATTACCTCTGTTTAAAGACATGTTGGCGAATGCAATTTTATTAGATTGTAGGGACCATATCGTGAAGTATGGCTGGCTCTCCACCACCTGGTGCTTCAGCCAGCTGAAAAAAGGCCTCTCTGCTTTTTCCCTTGATGACAACAAAGACAAATTTGGTTGTTCTGATAAATTAACAATTGAAAGAATAACCAGTTTCCACCACATAAAGTCATGGGGTGGAAGCTAAAGAAGCTCCACTACAAAACCCAGCTACAAAAGTGAATGCAGTCTGGCTACCACAGCAGATAGCCTAACTAGTTAACTCTCAAATATAAGCTTTCTTTAGTCCCAGTGTTACTCCATGAAAAGGAGAATGACAAAGAGATCCTCTGCTTTTGCTTAAATCTGTGCATAAAATCAAAATAGCTGTGAATAAGTGTTGCAGACAAAACTCATTGCAACTCGTAACATTAATAAATCATAATATATTAGCAGTGACAGGGAATGTTATCGCTTTTTTGTAAGTCAAAGAAATTTGATCCTGGTTTATTTGTTTTGGTAGTCGTTTTAAATTGTGAACATTTTACTAAAGGTTTCCAGACCATGAAAATGTGAGTCTGCTCCATTTCGTACTTACATGAAAGCCAAACATTACCATCACTTTGTTGTACAGAGAAGCAGTCTAATTTCTAAAAAGGCCTCATTGAGCTAAGTGTCATCTGAAAAGCACAGGAATTTTTAAATGATCCATTTTATGAGATACAAACCACACAAACAGAACTATTTATTGTGGGAAGGAAACATTTAGCACACTTTTGCACAGTTAATGTCATCAAATCAGCAACAGCAGTGCAATTTAAGTTCAAACTCGGGCTCATGCTGGAAAAAAATTCATACAAAGCTACAATCCAAGGCTGTGCTGAGTCCCTCGGACTGCTGACTTGGAAACATATGACCCTATCATATGCACATGACACTGTTTGCTGCAAACAGAAAAAAAGTAGGCTGTTGTTCAACCGAACCTCTCGCTTCACGTCTTTCTGACTTTCCTGCAGCGACGCACGAGCAGCAGTAGTGACACGGTGTGGAAAACGAGGTGTTTGCGTCTGTAGTTTGTTGTTTTACATGAAGAAGCAGAGATGTGGTGGAACATCATCCTGCCTCATGAGTCACTCCGTCTACCTTCAACCCACCTTCTCGCTCCGCTGAGGGGGCAGCTGTGGCTGGAGATGTGTGTGTGTGTGTGTGTGTGTGTGTGTGTGTGTGTGTGTGTGCGTGTGTGTGGGTGTGTGTGTGTGTGTGATGAATAGTCAGTGACATACCTGAGTCTGCAGAGGGCTGCTTCCTCCTGTGAAGGTTCCCAGTCTGCTGAGGCACTGCTGACCTGTTTCGCTTTCTCACCCACACACACAGCAAACACTGATACACACCACGTCACAGGGAGGGAAGGAAGGAGGGGAGGAAGGAGGGAGCAAAGAGGAGGAGGGAGAGGATGAGAGTCCTGAATCTCCTCCTCACCTGGGCCATTTCAAGTTGCCATGCCTGAGACCGGTCGCATGCTTTCATGTCACACACACACCCTCACACACCTCCAGCCTCTCAGTTTTATCTTTGCCTCTCTGAACATCAAGGTGATCCAGAGCCAAGAACAGGAGCAGGAATGAATGATGCCCAAATGGGTGTACATACTCCCCACACCACACACACACATAACACACACACCCACACGTACACACACACGCACACACATGCATGCACGCACAGACACACACCCCCACACACACACACCCACACCCCCCACACACACACACACACACACACACACACACACACACACGCACACAGACTCTTGGTGTCGTCCAGAGCGACTGCAGAGCTGTGCAGGCAGCGGTGAGCAGGCAGGTTCCCCCGTTCTCTACTGGGTCTTAGTGCCTCTGCACACAGAAAGACATTTCCCTGCTTTTCACTCCTCCAGGTCACCACACCACAGGTCAATCCAGATCCTGGTAACAGCCACCGTTACCCTGAGGAACCGTGTGTATTTTTTTCACATTCATCACCAGTTATTGACATGAGGAGACATCTTACTCTCCAAGAGTTTCTGCCATTTTCCAGTGATGGTTGTATACATTCAGGTGACAAAGCCACAGAAACCAACCTGGTCCCCTGTTAAACCTACAGTCATATTCAAGAAATCAGAATATTTAAGAAAATGTCATTTATTTCAGTAACTCAGGTTACTAACTACAATACGTGATACAGATTAAATACACAAAGATTTGTATTTTCAAGCCTCATTTTCAGTTACCTGTGATGATTTTCCACTTCTTGGTAATGAAATTACCATATTAGAGATTATAGTGTTACTCCAGACTAATAAATAAACATTCTAATTTTAATAAAATGAAATGAAAATGTGGCAGGATCCTTAACTTGTTGTTTTTTTTTTTTTTGTTTTTTTTTACATCTTAATCAGTGTCTTGATTTGTGTTCTGCAAAAGTTTGTTTCTGCCTCCATTGATTTTATCTACATAAAATCTTGTCTATTTTCGGTTGTATAAATATGAAAAATCAGAAAATCTGTAAGAGGCATGTAGCGTACATGTATCATGGTGCGCATAAAGGATTTATGATGGTGTGTTTTGAGCATTTTTTTGCATCTGTTTTCTTTTTTTAATCTAAAATGGTTGCTGTTGTGTCTGCCAGCTCCTTTCATCCATTTATGTTACTCTACTTTCCTGTTAGGCCGTGAAATGAGGATTTACACGGCTGGGATTTTCTGTCTTCTCTTCATGCCGCCTGCTTCCTGATGGATTGGTTCATCACTTGACACGGATCTCCATAAACCCAGATGAGTTTGACATTGCTTTCTCTGATGAATCAATCGGTCATTTAAAAGCATATTAATTTATTGATCCAATTACTGCCTTGTTTGTCTCCTGAAGGTTACCTGCTGAGAGCCTTTAGGTGCTAAAAAAAACTAGGCTCGGATTATGATGGAAAGACAAACAGTATTAGGGTTTGTGTGCTCACTGAGTTTAGCTTCTTAATGTTAGAAGAAACTGAAGTGCTTAAGTCGATTTTTACAAATAACAAGCTCGTTGCATGTTAATCTGAGGCATTTTCAAGCTGGGAAGTGAGCACAGCGGCCTCTTTGTGTGTGTCGATGTGTGCGTGCGCGTCCTGTGACCGCGCTCGTGTCCGAGGTGTTGAATCATGACGGAAATAGCGGATCCTTGGTCATGCCAGGAGCACCAATCACAAGGGAGGGAAACACAATGGTCTCCATAGCAACACCAACTTTTGCTTCCCCGTGTGGCCCCTGCTCCCCACCGCAGCGTGAACCTCAGGGCAAACGGCCTCACTACCCAGCATGCATCAGCAGCCATTTGTGGAGGCGCTCATTGTGTCTTCTGACTGTGTTGTGTCTGTGTTTGTCCTGTTCCCTGGGCTTAACTAAACACAGGTGGGCTGATTAAAGTTCAATTACTGCCACTGATCTCATGTGACTGCACCGCCACGAACTCTGATGCTGCCAGTAGGGGGAGCTCTCACATTTAACAAGCCATATCTGCAAATCCATGGAAATGTTCAGCATCTCTGCAGCACAGCACTGATCTGATTCAATGCTTGTAGAGCAGACATTTCATTGGCTATAACTCTCCTCAATGCAATGCTTAGTCATGTCATGCAAGTTATCATCCAATCGGTCTTTCATGATGCTGGGAAATTATGTTTAATCTGTAGTCCAGGTGAATTCCTGGACTTTGAGATGCAAAAGGAGAAATAAGTCTTTAGTCTCTATCTGAGTGTATTTAGGCCAGCTTACGATTCGGCCTACGTCACACACTAAATTGTTCCGCAAAGTCCTTTTGCATCAGTTCAAACAAACCTGGATGACTTTAGAAAGGTTTCATTTTCTCCCTTGAGTGAAAACCAACCCCAAGGGTTCATTCATTTTAAAACTAAACCAATGGGAATGAAAAATTAATTTATTAAAAAACCTTTCTCTGATTATATTTGTATTCTTTCTTTAAGTTGAATCTAAGAACCAGAAACCCCATCCTCATAGGGAGGCTGCACTTTTCCCACAGCTTTATGCCTGACCTGTCTGCTCTGACACTCGGTTCTCCTGATGCTGCTTGTTCACTAATGTTCTCTGTATTTTCGCTGAGATGAGATCAAGCTTTTTTACCAGTAATGTGCTATATGCAGTCTTTTGGTTTCACTGGACTCTATTCCAGAAAATTATTGTAAAGGAGACTGACTGTTAATCTGTGTCACGCTTTACTGACAAAATCACCTTTTTTTGTCCATAAAACCCCACCAAGGTGAAAAGTTCAAATTAAACTATAAACACAGCAGCAGGATCAGAATAGTCAGAAAAACAAACCCCAATGTAACACCTTCATTACTCAGTCTTTAAAGCAGAATTCAAAAATTCTTCATTTGTTAGGTGGAACAGTAGCAGATACAGCAGAGAAAAAAAAAAGAGAAAGTTGTTTGATGAATTTCCTAAACAGATAGTCCGGATACAATGCGAAAGCTTGCTGGGAGCTCTTGGACAACCTGTTCCGCGTAAACAGCCAGGAAATATGCTCTCCAGCAACAGTAGTGGACTTGTGCTGCTTCATTTCCCAGACTCAGGCGCTGTGGTCCAAATAGACACAATTAGCACTCTCTGCTGAGTCCAGGTTGGCGCTGACATCCTGCACGCTCTGAGTCACTGATGAGTACCAATGTCCAACGCCGCCGTCTGCCCAGAGAGGCGGAATAACACAGCAGTGAGGAGCACAAAAGTCGACTTTAAAAAACACAAAGATTATATCTAATTTTTCATTGACCATTCATTGTTGGAGTAGCTTGAGATTTGCTATTTTTCTTTTGTTTATTAAACAATTGAGGGCACTATATTTAGTAATCAGATGCTCTTCTTCAACTCCTGTGCAGGAATGTTTGTGACTCTGACGGTGAGTGATGAGCCACAATTTCACTGATTCAGCTGTTAATTTACAACAACATAAATACATACAAAGCTTTTCCTCTAACAAAGTAAAGTATCTTTGGATACTTCTGACTTAGATGCGAAGATGTCCATGAAGAGAACAATTTGATTATTGATGGCATTTTTGTGGAGGAGCAGAGAGAGGAGCGTTTTTTGATTGAACCAAAAGTGGCCTTCAGGTGATTTTGCTTAACTATAAAGGAAACATTCCTGAGTTAAAAGGAATAATTACTTGGAATTGCACAGAGGAAGATACAGCACAAAACATTAAATGGTGCAAAAACATTTACAGTTTCCTTTTTGTGTACTGCTTCGAACAACAAATCTTATCTCTGTAACATCTCATCTTCAACATTTTCCAGCAGAAAAGGAGTAAGACTATTTTTTTCCAACTTCCATATCAAAAATGTAGGGGGGAGAAAAAAAAAATCCCGTAAGCGGTTTTATGTTTCTTGGAGCAGATAATCCGTAATCCCATGGCACTGGAGGCCTGAAGATCAGAGAATAGTGCAACTATCCGTTTGTACTGTGACACTGTTCAGGCTAAGTCAGCTCATTTACACTAGTTTAAAAACTAATGTCACACTTTCAATCAAACACACAAAAAAAAATTGGTCAAAGTCAATAGATTTAGTTCATATGACCAAAAACTAAACTGGCTGATGAGGTAGTTTTTTAGAAACCTGTCTGAGCTGACTGCTTGCAGTCAGGCAAGCAGCCTGATAAAGATATTGGCTGCATTATCTGGTGAAGATAACACAGCCAATATCTACATTATTGGCAATAATAATGCAATAATATGTGATTAAAAAGTCTTTGCTAACTATTTTGACTGCAGTGTGACTTACTTTAGCCCATATTTATGTTTAAACAAAATAGGTAAATCTGTAAATTATTTTTATTTTCCTTTAAAGGCACTCTAATCTGCTACAGACCTATCCCTAAGTAATCTTGTTTCGTGCAACATTCTTGAAAAACATTGTTTCTAATTAGTCATTTGAGCTTGTACATCATAATCAACGACTTCCAGTCAAATTTTATTAGCACAGAAAACCTCTTTTCATTCTCTCACGGCCTGGGTTTGTTTATATATTTATCGCATTAAAGGCCAGAGCTGCATTTTAAACAGTCAATGAGAATATTAAAAAATATTTTTGAAGACATATTTGACTATATGTCTTTGAACAGAGATTGAGATCATGTGTGTTGCTTATTCTTGTGTGTATTGTACAATTTCAATTATTTAAAAGTAAAATAGCAAATAAATTACTCTGTACTCTGTATTTATTTTTTTCCCAAGTGCCCTGTTTTGGCATTTTGGGAATACCGTAAGGAGAACCTGGATGCCTCCTTGTATAGCTTTGCTACCTGGAGTTGCAACATTGAAGCATTTTGAAACCTCCAACAGAGGTGGTGTGTCAATGAAGCACAAGAACTGAAGCCTCTGGCCAAAGTGGCACATGAAGGGATGCGGTACAGAAATCCAGCTCTTCTGCTGCATCTTCAAGAGCATGCTAATCCCAGAACCTGGAAACGACCAAGATATCTCTGCAAGACCCGACTGCCAGACCGCCCGGCACTGATTCGTTTTTGCATCTCCAAGCTTGTTCGTCCCAGTTTCATCTTGTTTGCTCGAGTTGCCAGTTTCCATGTCACATCAAGTAAGTTTGGTCTGTTCTGGTTTAATGAAAGTCTCCTGGCTACACTGGGCTCCTCCACAATCATAAATCACAATTAATCCCACACCAAGATTGCAATAAACAAGGCTTGACTGAATAACATTTTTTTTTTTTGTTTTGGTAAAAACAAATCATTTCAATTTGTCTGTAGTAACACGATTCCCCTGTGTGTCGTTTTTATTTTAGAGGGAAACAAAATAAATGACTGTTGAAAGTGACGTGCAGCAAACTGTTAAATACAGTTGGTCCAGAAGCGACTAATCTGCCACGCAGTTAATGATTAATAAAAGAGTCGTGTGTTGAGTGTAAATACCACACTCCCACTCTTCACAATCCATTCTCTCTGCCTTGACAGCTGGTGAAAAACTATTACTAACTGTGCAAATTCATAGTAGGTGATAGAAATGGTCATGGAAATCCATATTCATGAGAACATCCCAAATGGCAGAGGTCTGCAAAAGACAAAACACTGACATGACACATTTTAGTAGAGTTTGGCAGAGTTTGACTCCGAGGATCTATTAATGGGCCGAGACTCAATGTGCTGCTCCTGAAAACCGTCTCTCACGACTGACTGCAGTCAGAAACAGCGCAGTATAGTTTGAGCCCTCATTTTAGTCTCCCCCACCCCTCTCTCTCTGCAGTCTTGCCACGTGTATTCAGTCCCCCCATCTGAGCCAGCGAGAGCTGTGTCCTGCAGGCTGGATGTGCAGAGGACCAAGAGGAGGAGGAGCAGAAGGAGGGGGGAGATGAGATTGCGAGATCCAAGCAGATGCTGCACGGTTAATAATGCAGGCCAGCTGTCAGCATTTAGCCAGGGTGACAAAGTGAAAATCAGTCCAGCAGCTTTCAATCTGGGCACACACAGGCCTGGTGATACAAGAGAAGCACAGGAAGATATAGAGATTGATTTATGCGTTTTTGCTTAAAACACGGTCGGAGATCAGTTTTAGTTTTCGCCCACAAACTGGTGCAAAAATAAAGCAGGAATTCCAACATGTATTGCCTTTTTGGATCATAAAATTGGCTTAATCATCCATCCATCAAAAAGTGAAAGTGAAAGATACTATTCAATATAACTCTGTCAACTGAGGACAATTAATATTTCCTCACAGTGCTAAGCAAACAAAATACATTATAAATGAGCAAACAATAAGCAGCTCAGCTGTTTTCTATTCATGCCTGCAATATGGTAAATCTGAAAGAAAAACAACTCCTGTCTTGCTTCAAGACAAAACCCTGTCACCACATTGAGGATATTGTTTTTTAGACAATTAAATCTAAAGCTATGCCTGCTGTCTTCTTGGTTTTTATTGCTTTTTGTCGGTGTGATTCATTCCATTGTTCTTTTCCTAAAAGCTATTGAGTTTACTTTGATTTAGTCGCTGCAATACAGTGTAGTTAAGGAAACACTACAGGAACTTTTTTTTTAAAAGAATTTCATAACTAATGTTTTTAATTCATCTGTTATGTCCCTGTGTGACTCTATCTCTGCTCTATTGAATATTTGGAGAGTAAAATAAGGGGATTAACTCAAAGCCTTTCAAATGAGATTGTAGCTCTGGAAGAGATAAGAAAACAATAATGTTGTAATGCAGTATTAATGGAGGTGAAGAAAAAATATTGTGTTTGTATAAGATCATCAGGGGTTAGTCATTTCACTGAAGAAAAGCGCAAATGTAAATAAAGATCTCTGAGGGGAAACACAAATATCTTTGTTTTGGTTCAAGCGACAGATGAAAAAGAGTTACTTTTAGAAGTTACTTTTGGTTTTATCAACCTGGTGTCACATTCATGCAGTGCAGCTCCTCACACCAGCCTCCTGTCGTCGGCCCTTCATGGCTGCAGAAGAAGAAAATAAAATGGTCGCTGTGCAAACGGTGGGAGAAAGCAGTAAGCTAAACTTGCAGCTGCTTCAGGCCTCCAAACCAGCAGGGGGCCCTCAAGAGTGCTGGAGTCCTCACTTAAAATGATGAAAATTTTTTAACAATTTTGAACTGTTCAAAAAATGTGAAAACATTTTCCAGTGACCCAGGGAAGAACAATAGAGGGATGCATAGCAGTTTCATTCAGTTATACATCATCAGATGTTAACAGTGGGATTCAAGCTGCACATATTTCAGTGCATTCTGTCAAAGTGAGTTCCTTTCCCCGTGGCACACTGACATGTGGCGGGGCAAGGATCCAAACCCGCAGGTTTCTGAGAGCGGTCATGTCAGATTCAAACATGAATAATGACATGGAGACACAGCGTGAGATCATAGATAAAGGCCCTTAAATCAAATTCTGTTTGGGTCTCATACATCTCAGATTCACTACTTTCAGGATTAATAACAGCAGCAAAAAGAGACACAGTCTCATAAAAAAAAAATAAAAAACCCTGAAATTCACCACAAGTTTGTTCAATTTTAGACCAATGCTGGCTAAAAACAGTTCTGTTTAATTAACACAGAAATGCTCCCTCTTGTGATGGTTTGGTTTCGCTGTGTGGGATGACCGGACGCTGGGAAGTCATTGACACAGAACAAACATGACACTGAATATCTTGGTGGAGGATGGAGGGGCTTCGTGTCTCACAAGGAACAGCGAGGATGGATTTAATAAAACTTAAACAAATGAGCAAATTGTAAATGTCTAGGTTATTTATGAACACAAAATAAGAGTTGTAGATACGTTTAAAATCGACAACTGGAATGTAATACTCTGAGTGTTTCTTCATACTAAATTGCTTATTATTCTTTCTCCTGAGATAGAGAATAATAAAAGTTACCAAAAGTTACTGCTATCCAGGAAGATTTGAGGAGAAAGACAAAACAAATTTAGCTTAAAACTGCCAGGTTTTTACCTAACTATGACAGAGTAAATGCCCAAAGAGTTTTACTTATTCCAAATCATTTTAGTCAAAATATTGCTGTACCTGTTATTGTTTAGGCTTGCTGCATCAATTTCACATCTAATATTTCTAGACTTTTGTGCTCCCTCATCATTCATTCCCGATGTCTCCAGCAGCCATTATGTAATGATGCCACAACCAAGTCGCAGCTTAAATCAGAGCTGGAGTTGTTGCTGCTGCTGCTACTGCAACTAAAACAGCTTTTGGGTTCAGTTCCCTGCGGTGCACATCCCACATGCTGACAAGACAGAGGCAAGAGAGTGGAGTGATTAAAACAGGGGGAAGCCTAAAACCTGTTTTTGAAATCCTCTTACGAATTCACCACTGTGCTGTTATGCATGAAGCCTTTTGCCTTATGCAATGAGTGCAGTTGGGTTTTTTTTTTTTTTTTTTTTGGTTGGTTGGTTGGCTTTGTGAAGGTCAGAGTTCAGAGGAAATAGGGAGACCTCTTTCCTGTGTCAGGGACCGTCAGAAATCACAAAGGAGTGACTGACTGACAGTTTTAAGCGTGATGTTTAATTTTAGACGTATCTGAGGGTTTGAAGAAGTGTTCATTCGTGTTGCTCTGTCACTAACACACACACACAAACACTTTTGCAAAAAGTCACCTTGCCTCCTTCACCTCTGATGACAAGGAAGATCCTCATGTGTCCCTCTTTATCTACAGCCGGGATCTGGTTGAAGAATGTCATGCAATAAACAGCCCCAATCAAATGATGCAACCGGACACTTGTCCTTTAAAGCCAAAGGACATTTTGTTCAACTCCCCCACCTCTACTTTCAGACCAGCTGCTCTCCCTCACTGTTTCTTTAAGGACCAACAAATCACAGTCCTCCTCCCCACCACTCATCTATGACTATATTCATGTTTTGGTGGGTATTTTCTGTTATCTGAAGGGCAGGTAAGTTCATTTGTTCAGACTCTTCAACTCTCTAGAAGTACCGTCCTTCAAAAGAAAAACTCTATGAAGTGAGCTCATTATAAAGTAATGTTTCCATATTTGGTAAGGCGAGGTTTCTCAGGGGAAAGCCATTTCCATTTCTTTAGAAAAACTTTCCTCCTTCCTTTCAATTTTAATTATTTCATTAACAGATCTCCAGCTTTGTGTCATCATTATAGACTCTTTATTATCCTGCAAACCCCACCAAAAAACCCCAATAGAAATTCAGGGTCGTTTGCCCTCATTGCGCTCTGAAACGCAGACTCGATTTTCTGTCTGCCCTGAAGCTCAATCATTGCCGTTTGACTGGAGAGCTGCAGAGGCTGCCTCTTCAGCGAGGCTTGATGTGCTTCTAGTGGCCACAGACACAGCCGCTGCAGAGCAAAACATGAAGGGCGGAAGAAAAAAAAAAGCCAAGTACTCAGCAAACTGGCCTCCGGTCAGTACTTTAACTGGTCCTCTTCGGCTTGATGGACTTTTAACAAACATAACAGACATTTTCTTGTTCAGGCTGAGTTTCCAAAGCACAACAGCAAAGTAGAAGAAAAGCACACAAGGTTTTCAAAACTTTTTAAAAGCAAAAATCTGAACAATCTTTTGTCCATTCATATTTATTCCACTTTTCTCTGATAATACTAAATACAATCTCCTGAAAGAAATTGCCATCCCTTACTTAGTCGATATAATCCACCTTAGCTTTGGTAACTCTGGGGGAGCTGCAGATACCCACTGCGCATAATGGAAAATCTGTCGCAGAAATTTGGTATTCCGTGGAAAAGTGACGAGAGGAAACCCTGTTTAGTTTGCCACAAGCTCCATATGGAAATTAGCACAGATGTGGAAGAATAGCGCCCCCTATGGGCCATTTGGGAATGACTTTTCTATACTACTAACTTGGTACTTTTCATCGATTCAGCTGAAGAAGCATCTCATTTAAAATGTTCTTCATTGGAGTTGTCTGACAGAAACAACACCATAGTATGTGCACACTCAAAGAAAAAGAAAGAAATGTCTCCTCACCACTTATATTCAGCTGCATGTAAAACATGTTAATGCAAATGTGCAATAATTTCTGTCAACATGAGGTCAGGTAAAGTTTTTTTTACTTCATTTGGTTTGATCTGAACTCATTATTTCTCATGTCTCATAATTGACCCAAATAGAGAGCAGAAGCCAAGCCAATTGAAATAGGGTGAGACATAAAATCTTAATCATTTTTAACATATATCTTAAAATAATTAATTTATCTAACTTGAGAAGTAAACTGTTACATTGTGGCAACATAAGGGTGAAATTAGGCAAAAGTTGGTATGAAATAGACAATATAAAAACAACATAAAAACCTCAAAATGTTGGTAGAAATTGAAATGTAATGTAAGGCAATCAAGCTTGAAACCCCCCAAAATTTTATGACCTTCAGAAATTTTGAAAAAATATTGATCTGGACACAGCTGGATTATATTTTGTTGCTTTTTGGCAACCGAATATAAACAAACAAGGGATAAACCAAGTTAAATTAAATCCTATTTTAGCAATTTCTACGTGGCAAAATGTATTTCACGGTTGTTTTTTTTCTAACACAAGAAGCAAAATGATGAAGCTCTGAGTCAGTGACTATTTAAAGACACATCCTGCCTTCCCCTGGGACCTTCGTCCTATTGGCCAAGAACAGGGGCAAGCCTGACGCTGGGAAGAATGGAGGTCATTCTGTTTTCCCGTTTACTTCATTAGCTGGGAATTATCTCTCTCCGCTGAGGCCAGCCGACACGCATCAACAGTTTTATTATCACCCTCAGGAAGGAATTAACAGGTATTAAAAACACGGCCTGGAAAGCGTCTCGTCCTGCCATATCAGCCTGAGGATAAACAAAACAAGACTATTGCTCTACTGCGCGGATAATCGCAGCTTCAATATTATTGTGTGTATTTGTAATGAGTCATGTCAGTTTCAGCTGACAGAATGATAATTACGATAGCGTAGCTGCAGTGGCGATCGCTTTAATTAGAGAGGGAAAACAATGAGCGGCCTGCCTTCTGATTATATCCATTGTCGGTGACACCTGCAGCCTTTCTCGGGGTCTAGAGTCGGGGTCTCTGCCTTCAGAGGCTAAAATTTGTCTGGTTACAAAGCAGTGGGAGGACAAGACTTGCAAAGATTACAGACAGCTTTTATGTTTCTTGGAAGCATACGCCGTCCGTCGTGGCATTTTTCTCTTGAGATACGATTGTCGGGTGACCTCTCGTCATCCTCGCACATGTCATCAAACACAACGCTGAACGTGTGGCCATGGAAACCAGGAGCAGCTCAGACAGCTAAACAAAGATTACTGTGTTTTATTATCACTGAGACAATTACCACAGCTACTTGTCCCTGATTTTTTCAAAGCAGTAAAAAAACAAAACAAAAAAAAAAACAGTGGTTATATAAAATGAAAGAGTGACATGTGAGCAGACATGCACTGCTTTGCAAAAAAATATTTGCACTGCTTGAACTTTTCAACATTTTGTCACAATTCAACCACAAACAGAATGAACTTTATTGAGAGTTTATGTGAAAAAACAACCAGTTATAAATATAAGTACACTTATATTTGAAAAAATATACAGGTGTTCACTTACTGAGATTACATTAATTATTGAAGATTGTTTTCTGTCAGGGCATATGATCATTCGTCACAGTAATGATGTGTAGATGAGCATGAGAGGAGAATATCAATGCATACGTGTCAAGGACACATCACAGAGGTTCGCTGTTGCCTTCAGGGAACATATAAACTTGTCCACAATCGCATATAATTGCTTCATTGCTCGCAGGTCTTAACAATATGATTCCATATTGTATTACACAACCAAAAATCAATGTTTACTCACCCTCAGTTTGACAGTACTGTTAGAAAAGTATTTCAAGTAGCTTTGATTTTTGGGGGGGTTTCTCCACATGAAGCTTTATTTAAAGCTAAACATCGTAGCGATGTGACAGGGCAAAAAGGGAGTTAGTGTCTATGGGCAACATGGCAGCTAGAGGATGAAATTACATCTCTTATTGTACATCAGTCTGATACAATCTGTGCAGCTGCCTGGCGTCTGGCTCCATCCACATGAGACAGGATGTGGAGATTGTTTACTATCATATCACAATGCAAGCCGTCCATAACTTGTATTGGGTTGTGAGGCATAAAAGTGCACACTTATCATTTTTGCAGTCTGAGGTTGCAAACTTTCAAACTGCAGTCCATAATATGTGTGATAATAATTAAATTAACGCCATGTAATAAAAGGCTGCTAAAGTGTTTCTTTCAAGACTCACCGTCAGTGTTGCCACCGTGTTGCAACGCGTCTTGTTTGTTTTTTGCTATCTAAACACGTTCAAATTTATGCGTGAAATGTTTAAACTCAACACATCAAATTGTGTTTTAGCCAAGGACATCTAGTGACGGCAGTTCTTTGACAATATCTGGGCTCGTGATGTGTTTTTATCCTGAAGTCTAACATGCAGACATGAAGAAACTGGACAGGAGCAGGTAGCTGAAAGACCTGGAAAAGACAAGGCCACCCGGGTTTAGCACAGAGCCAAGCCAGCCGACTAAAGGCCGTGAGCAGTTGCCAGGCAACACTATCCGTATCGCTGCAGGAAGTCGAACAGAACATTAATCACTTTCAGCTCCATCTCACCAGCGTCACAGCGCCAGAGACACATGCAGACAGAGGTTTCACTCGGGGTTCAGACTCTCTGCTTTCTGTACACGGTTTTCATTTCACACGTTTACATGTGTGGAAGTAAGAGAGTAAATGTCTAAAACTGTGCACACAGTCTAAACCCTGCATGGTTGGTTGTTTTTTTTTTCTTTCTGGAAACAAGTCGAACTCGTTTCAGGAGACTCATCTTTCGCACCTATAGTTTATGAAGCCCAGACATTATTAAACCAACGCGTGAAACATTTAGACAAGCTGAACTTCAAACATGTATGTTTGATAAGCTGGAGAAAGGTGAAGGAAAAAGACTTAGATGTTGTTTGCGTTCTCACTTCCGCTGGCTCCCTGGAGCTCAGAGAACAAACTTTAAAAGGCTTCTTTATAAACCAATGAATGGCTTAACACCAAAATACATCACAGGGCTGGAGCTGCCGCTGTATCAACCTTCCAGACCGCTACGGTCTTTTGGTTCTGGTCTACTCCACAACACAAGAACCAGAATCAAACATGGAAAAGGTGCATTCAGTTTTCATGCTCCTCTAATCTGGAACAAACTTCTAGAAACCTGCAAACCATCTGAAAGAGTGACTTTCTTTAAATTATGGCTGAAAACTTGCCTGCGCAGAGTTACCTTTGATTAATAATAACTGGAACATTGATGAATTCTGATCTACATTCAATATTTGATAACGATTTTAATTATGGTAATGTTTGTTGATTGTTTTCTGTTTCCAGTGTTGGTTACTGTGTGATGCTTTTATTAGGTGAAGCACTTTGACAAGACGTTTTGCTGAAATGTGTCATACAAAAAAAACTTTGCCTCATATAAATGTGCAGAGAAACAGAAAGCATTTGAAGAGAAACTGCCAATCAATACAATTTATTTTTTGATTTACTCTAAAGGCGTGCAAGAGCAAAGGAAGCATAAAGATTAGATTAGAAAAAAAGATTGAATCTAAGACACATCTGTCCTGTTCAAGATTATTTAGTTCCAACTCAAGACATTTAATGGCTCTTGGTGACATCAAGTCCCAATCTCATACTGCAAATCTCTACCATTAGTTTTTCTTAACAGCAAATGGTACCATATAGTGTCTGCATTTCAGTCTCAATACACTGCTCCAACACATAATTTGTCAGCAGAAAATCTTCACTATGATATTGTGGAAATACTTCACTTAAAAACAATGTAGCTTCATAATTTATTTCTAAACAGTTTGCCGGAGCTGTGCGCTAACATTAGAGTGCTTCCTCTTGGTTTTGATAAGACTTGTCAGTAATTCGCTCGTATCAAAGTGCACAGCTTTGCTCACACTGTTTTTTTTTTTTTTTTTTTTTATCCCTTGTAACAACAACAGCGTTGCAGCACTTTTAACGTAATTTTTTTACATTAAATCTGATTTCTGTAAAACAGATTTCAACATTTGTTGATTTGCTTGCTTTGCTGAGCCAAGTGTGTAAATTTGAGACGGGTGCAAATCGAGTAACAGATGTGACTTTGATAATGAGTTCTGGTCTGGATGGTGCGCGGCGATGAAAGCATGTAAACAAGCTCCGATGTTCTGGTACATTGTGAGAGTTATGATCGACAAATATCTATTTTGTTCTTAAAATAAAGAGCTAAAATGAGTTCTTGACATGTTAACATAACATTGGGTGAAGGATTATCTTTATTTTTTACTGTTTGGGAGATTTATTTATTTTTTCTCACAAAACAGGTGCAAATGACTAAATAAAAGAGTAGCAAAGATTCAAGGATTTGCCCAAAATACTTACAATCAATTAAAAATATTCCCCATTATTTGATCATATTGAGTATTAATTTCTTTAAAACAATCTTCTGTTCTTTTTTGTCACATTCTTCCCATTGTTTGAGATGATATACCCCTGAGTGGGAGGCCACAGCAGCTTCCTGGCAGCACACCTGCCCTCGCAGCTTTGCCAGAGAAACAGCATGAATTACAGCAGCAGGTCTGTGAACTGAGGAAACTTCCCAATAGGAAAAAAAAAAAAGGTATCTCAGAAAGCAGTTTGTGGGTGGATTCACTTGAATAAAAGAACTGACAAGGTGTTTCCCCTGCACAGTTGGCACAGACTTCATCAAAAACATAAACAATGTGAGCGCAGAGTGTAAGAATAGCCAGAGCCGAGTAACAGACTGGAGGCCGTCTGCAATCCCGAGGCTGTCAGCCACGAAATGCAGCCCTGATGGCAGGATTAACAATGTTCCTTTTAAATATTCCAGGAATTGTTTCACTTGGATGTCTCTTCTGCTTTGGGCTCCTCGAAGACAACGACACAAATACAACCAAGCTGCCTGTGTGCAGAGTTAAGACACCTGGCAATACCTTAATCACAGCTGAATCAGGGAGATTACTCACTGCAGGCCAAGATAATTATTTAATTTACATAGTCTGCTGTAGTGTCTGAGAACCTACGTATATGGAGACAAAATAAAAATAGTAGCACTACTCAGAACACGTAGTCACTGTCGAGACATTCGGCTGTCAGATGGTTATAGGAATGATATGTGGGAAGGAGGAGGGAGGAAAATGACAGTTTTGTTCCACATTCTGCCACATGTGAGTGAAATCTGTGTCTTACTTTATGAGAGAGGAGAATCTGGCGCATATGGCTACAAAGAAATACGCCCCGTTCACAGAAACGTAGAAATATTCACAAACAGTCTCCGTTCATGTACGGCAGACGTGAAGGTGACGTGAAAAGTGACCAGCTTTTAGATTCAACACTGCTACCAAAAGGTTTCTGGAAAAAAAATCAGTCAAACTCACCTTAAGTGTAGTTCGCCACCCGAAAAAACGTGTCACAGTTTGTCTACTTCCTTTCTTGTTTAACTGAGACAAATGTAACCTTTACAAAAGCTGCTTGAACATTTGCATTTTTTTTCCATCTGTCAGCCACAACATGTATTTTATTTAGATGTCAAACAATAGCACAAAGTAGTTCATAACTGTTCAGAGGAAAGTAAATAGTACACAGCTCACAATATGTTTAACAAGTAAAAATCTGAAAAGCACACAACCATATTCAGAACCCTTGAATACTTTGTTGAATTACGTTTTTGCTACAGTTGCAGTCAGAGATTTATTGAGCTACTATCTTTGCGCGTGCATTTTCCCCAAATCTTCATTGCAAAATATTTCAATCTTGCTCACGTTGGACAGAGAGAGTCTGAGAAGGCCTGATTTTCACATGAATATCCTTTGATGGGAACATTTTATTGTGTGTTTGGGGTCATTGTCCTGCTGAAACACAGCAATCCAGTCTTTTTCACAAACCCTCCAGCTCCACTCATCTTCAAAATATCTCAGGGCCAATTCCAATGCACTTGTAACCCACATCATAACACTGCCTGCATCATGTTTCTTAGGGTTTGTTGAGGATGATGTGAAGTGTAAGTTTTCCACAACCAAAGGTTGGGCGATCTCATCTGACTGGAGCTTCTCCTTCCACGCTTTTCTTTGCTTTCCTTGTCCCCTTCATCTTTTTGCACATCTTTACTTCTATTGACAGAGGTAGACTCTATTTAGGGTTATCAGAGGGGCGTGAATAATAATATAAAATACTCAGTAGATAAGTGAAATATTATCCTTCTACTTCACAATTATGGACTATTTGTTCTGAACTGTTGTTTAAAATCCCAGTAAAACACATTCAAGTCTGATTATACCTACAGAGCATATAAAGACTATTTTGCGAGGATTTCTAAAGTGCTTCTTCTAAATCGACAGTCAATTAGGAATTGCTTTGCTTGAGGGAAAAAAACATAATAACCCCTATCATTTGCTCTGTAATATCCGGCTCCTTGTGGACTTTTCCATTTCCTCTCCAGAGCTTTTAGCGCGTCTTTAGCGCGGTCACTTTCGGTAAACAGCGCTTTGTGGATTTGAGCGCATTATACCGATCAGCGACTCCACCACTGCAGTAGCAGCGGCTCTTGGCGGAAAAGAGCCGCATGCGGGCCTGCGTGGAGCCGCAGAGAGCCAGTCATATGCAGACTGCTCATTTTTAATGACCCAGTGGCTCCCGCTGCTGCTGCTGCTGCTGCTGCTGCTGCTGATGATGATGATGACGATCAGAGCCGGACTTAAACCCAACCTGCACCAAAATGCACCAGAATCTTACTCGCTCCGGAGCAAAACGTGCTTCTGATTAAAACAACAACAACAACAGCAACCGACTAGAATCTGATAACTAAATGAAGGTGATTAATTAAACGAACGCCTGATTTCTGCGTTTTACGTAAGCATTTTTTTTTTTTGCGTAATTTTGCGCCGCGCGTTAGATGCCTCGTGGAGCGGGATTATTTTGCCAAAGAGATGTGAGCAGGGGCTCTCCCTCCTCCCTGCACCAGCCGTCCTCAGCTGCAGACGCGGAAGCTCGCTCGGACGGCTCCTCGTCTGCAGAAACGCCGTAAGCAAAAAACGCAGGGAGCTGCGTTCATGAAATCAGCGTCGCCGTCTGCTGCTGCTGCTGCTGCACCCCGACGACTCGAGGCAAGTGTCTCCATCTCCATCTTTATTTCTGTGTACTTGTTATTTTTTGGTCAACGTGACGGTGCGGCGCAACGGCGCGCGCGACTCTTACATAAAATGCGCGGAGGGCAGTTTGGGAACATGACACGACGTGGTGCTGATATTTGCATGATTTTGCCTGTGTGCGTTTATTTGTTTGGACTTTTTTTTTTTTTTTTTTTTTGTACTGTGCGGCAGCGTGCAGCTTGTGTCAGGGAGATCAAGAAATGGCGAGGTGGAGATGGAAAGATGGGCAGAGCGGAGGGAATCAGTGTGTCTTCGGGAGCGTGAATACACATGGGTATTTAAAGACAGACACGTAAAGCTGCACAGGAAAGTTGTGCTGATGGAGAGGGGAAGGCTGAAAGGAAAATTACGCGAATCTCCACACCGGGGGGTTATTTTGTATTTTTATTTTATTAGAAGTCCACTAAACGCACCATTTACTGAAATTGAATGTATTTATGTTAACAGGAATAATTTGATTAACCGAAGGGGTGGCTTCTGCTTCTTAACCCCCTCAGCCACTGCCCACAGTTTTGAGATGGATCCTATTTGTACTCGAAGGTTGTGTTTTCCAGTTACCAGTAAAAATAAAAAACAAAGGAAGAAAGAAAACAAAAAAGGGAGGGACCCTAAAGTTCGTATTTCTTTGACTAGTAAAGTTTTGCATCCAGTTTCCCCCTGGAACTTTCTGAGCCAGATGCACCAGCAGCCTTCTAATGTTTTTGTGTTAAAAAAATGTTAAAGAATACGATGAGGTAATTATGTGTTATTGGAAGACATTGTTGACAATACACTAACTAGTGCCTTAAAAAAGCAAACCCAATCAATATACTGAGCTCAATAAATGTTATTTCTTTTGCACTTCAGTTAAATCCTAATTAGGTTATCAACCAGTGGGTCTGATAACCTAAATGCTGGTCACATTTGAAACAAAGAAATTTAAAGAAATACTACCTCAAATGAACAATGATAAGTAAGCACAAATGTATTGTTAACCAAATATTGTAGGGTACACAATTTAGGTGTTTATAGCATTAGCAATTTTTGTGTGTTTTCTAAATTCTACCTTTTTGTTTAAAGGTCCTGCCTTTCTATTTTGAGGTGTCTTTGCAGGACAGGTTTGCCGGTCCCAAAACTGATGCGATCCTTCTAGTCCAAGGGAAACCCTGAATATGGCTGCCACACATAAAGAAGTGGTAGATGCTGCAGGTGTTAACTCTTCATTTACACTTTTAATGATCAGAAGCTCATTAAACAACTGGCTCACTGTAATAAAAAAAGACTCAAGCAACATGTTGTGAAATAAATATAAGAACATCCTGTTTGCTACACTTCAACTTTAACCATCTTTGCTGATATCAAAGATGGTTATCATGGTTAACATCCTGTTTTGCAGCACAACTTTCCTGCCAATGTCTCAACTTTTTACAACTGGCAACTAGAACTCTCTCAGCTCGGCTGTGATGTCATTCCAACCTTTGACCTCCGGTGCTAAACGAATGCACCTTCAACACGGATTCGGTTTACACTTGGTGCCGTTATCAAACTTCTGTGCCTTATTAAAGTGTTCACCCCTTTCAAATCACCTCGTAACCCTAGAAAATCAAATCCACCTGTTTGTTGTCACGGTGTTTCTACAACTGTTCTGGTTTAGCAGAATGTTGGTGAACAAACAGCATCATGGCGGCAGAAGGATGTAGAAAGATCAGGGTTAAAGGTCAAACCAACCAAGTCATGGTTGCACACCTAACCTGAGAAGTCAGGGAAAAAGAGCGTTACCCAGAGAAGCAGTCTCGAAAGAAAATAATTCCAATGAAGAAAAAATCCAGAGATTTTGTACTGTATTCATATGATTAGAGTATTATATTTTGTGTTTTGTTTTAAAAATCTATCTAACAACATGTTTGTCTTATTTTTCAGCTTTTATTCACCAATGTGCTTGGGACTCCTACATCCTAGAGCGTTTTCCTGAAAATGGGATCATAATAAACCTCTCGAGGATTGAGAACAGCTGCTAGCATGTTGCAATCTTCCACCAGCGCAGGTGAAACTTTACCACTCTGTAAGTTTCAGAATAAGTTGCAGAGATGGGGCCTGGTTCTCACCCTCTGCGCCGCCGTCCTCTGGCTTCCTGAGGCAGCGGCGTCGACGCTGAACTGCCACACGAAGTGCATCTGCGCCTCGAACATCGTCAGCTGCTCCAAGATGGACCTGACTGCCATTCCCACTGGTCTGCCACTCTACACCACTGTGCTGGATCTCAGCTACAACGCCATAGTTCGGCTCAAATCTGATTGGACTGCAGTCAAGCTTCCGAATCTCCATAACCTCTTGCTCAGCCACAACGATCTCCATTTCCTTTCCTCTGAAGCTTTTACAAATGTGAAGCAACTGCGCTACCTGGACCTGTCCTCCAATAAACTGCAGCTGCTGGATGAGTTTGTTTTCGAGCCTTTGGTCAACCTGGAGGTCCTCTTGCTCTACAATAACCAAATTTCACAGATTGACAGAACAGCCTTTGCCTCCATGGCCAAACTTCAGAAGCTGTATCTCAGCCAGAACCAAATCTCCCGCTTCCCAGAGGAGCTAATCAAAGACAGGTATAGCCTGGAAAAGCTGAGCCTCCTGGACGTTTCATCCAACAGGATCAAAAAGGTTCCCATAAATGACCTTGATATGCTGCCTGCCTGGATTAAAAATGGCCTCTACTTCCACAACAACCCTCTGCAGTGTACCTGTGACCTCTACACACTCCTGGCCCACTGGTACATTCGTAAGCTGAACCCTGTTGTGGACTTTAGTGACGAGTTCACATGCATCCTGCCTAATTCGCAGAAAACCCAGATTTTCGACCTTAGTGGCGAAAGCATGAACTGCAGCACGTTCAAGGAGGCAGACGAAGAGGCTTTCCTGGAGCAAACGCTGATCCTCAGCTGTGACACCAAACACCGTGACATGATGAAGACTTGGGCGTTGCCCGGGAACGTTTTGGTGATGTCAGGAGACAACCAAACTGCAAAGGTCCTGCCAAACGGGAATCTGCAGATAAGTCCGGTGAAGTATGATGACTCCGGGACCTACACGTGCTTCGCTGTGAGCGAAAATTTTAATGAGACTATCTACATTGTGCTGAAAGTCCATAACTTCACCATGCATGGGGCTGGGGAGACTTTGAACACAGCTTACACTACCTTGGTGGGCTGCCTGGCCAGTGTGGTGCTGGTGCTCATGTACCTCTACTTGACACCGTGCCGCTGTTTCTGCTGTCCCAGCAAGGGCAAGACCCGGGGCGAGGACAGCATCCACTCCTCGATGCTCAGCGTCACTCCCACCCACGAGGACCCGGCGATGAAGGCCGAGCTGAACAGGCACGTTGCGTTCATCGACTCCAAAGACTTGCAGGGCCAGAACGGCAAGGTGAATCCCAACGGGGACGAGGACAATGACGACCTGGATGGAGAGGCTGGCTCTCTCATGAAGGGGAAGAGGAAGAAATCGGTAGCAGAGTCCATTAGCTCCGTCTTCTCAGACACTCCCATGGTGGTTTGAGTCGACAGTGACGCTAATGGGCACATTAAGAGCCATGATTTATTTAATTTAAACTCCTACTGTGACCTTGTGCGGGAAAAGGCTAGAGGGATGGATAGCAAACTTATTGCATCTGAAAGGGAGCTCAAAGCGAATAGTCTTGCTGTCAAAGAGGACAATAACCCAGACTTTTCCAGCGTTTCAACCTGTAGCAATTACTATTTATACTGTGAAAGGAAAGGATGCATACGGGCGGACTGTGGAACCTATTAGAGAAGAAATGTGGTTGTCAGCAGCACTCAGGAAGCGATGCACTACAACCGATTGAGAATTGTAAAAAAAATTGCAGATTTCAAAATCATTTTACATTTTGGTATAAATCAAAACTGTAGTTTCCTCATAATTACATTTTTAATGAAGAATTTGGTTAGGCTGCATCATATCAAACAAAGACAGAAACTGATGTGACCAAGTTCTGAGCAGAAGTGACATTCACCTCGAGTTATATATGATATATATATAGTGACACGGCATGCCATAAAAACTATTACATTAAATTATATGAGATTCTAACGCTTGAGATATGTAATCAAGGTAAGAACACATGGATTTCTCAGAAATAGATTTTTACCCTATTTTTTATCTGACCCTTAGCAGATACAGATTGATCCTGCTTTATCTGGGTTTTTAAGTCATAAATCCATATTTGGCAGCTATTTATCAATTACACATGATAAGTGAAAATTTCCTAATTGCATGGTTAACAATTTTTGGGTAACCATATGCTGAAGTAATTGTGCATTCAGCTTCTCCCTTATTGTTTCTTCACATCTGCAGTGAAAACCAGACAATATTTTGACCGCCTCTCACAGGTAACCGCACGCAGTTGCCTGCAGAAGCACATAAGGTGCAGAAAGGTATTTTGTTCTGACAGATTATTAACACGTCGTCTCAATTCTGTAAACACATAGGTACCAAACTCCTTACAAGGACGGAGACTGCTCTGCTTGTCGTCCGCTGAGGTGCCACATGCTGTTAAATTTTCTTCTTGGCAAAGTAACAGCATTGGTTGTGCTAATCCAGAGCTTAAGACTCAAACGCTCAGATGCTTAGCCTATGCTGCATTATGTTATTTTATTCTTAAGAAAAGAGGTGCACATCACGAGAAAGCTGAAAGTTTATACTTTTTTATTGTTTGTGTTCAGATGTGATAAATGAGTTTGAAAAATGAGGTACGGTTCAATCAATAGTTCCCAGTGTCACACCTGAAATGTAGCCTTTTTTTTTCTCCCTTTCTTGCTAGAATCTGGTGTTTGTTGTATCAGCAGTAAAGCTTTGGCGTCTTAAAAATAAGCTCATGAATAATGGAGATGCAGCTGTACATTACTGGCAGGAAAAGCGAGAGTTAGCCCCAGCTGCCACAAAAACAAAATTATCAGGGTTTTTTAAAACAGATTGTGCAAGATTGTCAAAGTGGGGTTCTGCTAAAAGGTTATAAGCTGCTAATAACAAAGTATCTGAAAGTTAGAATAAATCCAGACTAGTTGGTACTGCAGGCAAAGCTAACAGCAAGTCCGAAAGGGGTAAGCATGTCTACCATTTTAAAACAACTTCAAAGTCAAGATGGTCCTAACCATTTATGGAACTTTTTTTTTTTAGATCTAAGCTGTTTTGAAGTTTGCATTTTGGCTTTTTTAAAAAGAGCATCCACCTGCAGGTTCTGTTTTCGGCTCCTACATTCTCAGACTGCTTTTTCCTATTAAAGTTAAGAAAGTTAAAGCATCTCCGATGTCCTGATGTCTAAAACTGACCCTCATCTTGACCCCTTGCTGTAACAAACAGATGCTGAGTTGGTTTGCCAAAGAAAAGTACTTGAATGTATGTTTCATTGGGTACTTTTTTCAAACAGGAAAATAATTAGTTATTCAATGAAGGTCTATTCCTATATAGATATTTACTTGCTTCTCTGTAAATGACAGGACAATGCAAGAATGATGATGTTTTAAAAGGTTAAATGATAGGGTTTGAATAAACCGCTGTGACATCGTTAAAAGTTGTTTTAATATTGTTGAAGTTTGTTTTCGTCCTGGCTCCTCTGTGTCATGCTATGAGGATTTACTGTCCGGTACCAACTAATCTGGATTTATACAAAATTAAAACGATAAGAGTCTTACCTGCAGCAGGTTGTTGTTTTGGTCAGAGTAAGTGCTGAGTAGAAATGGTCGGGCAGTGTAAAAGTCGAGAAAAATCATTTCTGGTGCACCGCTATTTTTTATACCAAAACTTTTTCTTGACTGGAAACTTTCTATATGTCATGTTCTCCTCCATTTGTTTTGTTAAAAAATTCTGCCTGGTTCAAAGAGGTTGTTGGATGAAACATTTATAAAATACTTCTTAATAAGGCCTATGGGATTATCAGGATTGGAGTTTCTTTTAAATCTGCTTAGATCAACTCCTCTTTTGGACTAGCTGGAAGCTGGACTCATGCTAACGCCCCGCCCATACCAACCTGGATACTTTGCAAAATAGAGATTTTTTACAGGATTTTTCTGGTAACAGAGATTTTAAAAGTTATTTTCCAAAATGATTTACATTTATATCATTGTATCCTGGACCCTTCAGGTGAGGAAGCTAATAATGAAGAGGGATGAAGAAACCATGTTGTTGTTGGGAGACTCTTAAGCCCAGCATTGCGTTTGCTCCACTGCAGAGCTCCTTCTGTTGAATTCAGAGGTAGTTACAGTCTCCTCCTGCAATATTGCTCTATCTTAGAATAAAATGCAGCAGACTGTTTCTTTCCTTCAAGTTTGTCCTACAGAGAGTTATCTCCTGGAGGCACAATAACTGCTTAAACCTCTCAAGAACCCATCTTCAAATATTCTGAACTGCCCCTTTAAATACCCTTAGAATATTATTTAAACATCGAACGCCTTGGTTCATCCAGAAAGGGCGGTTTTATTAATCTGCCCTGGGTTTATGGTGCAACCCAACAAGGCCAGCCGGGCATAAATGTTATCTTTATCTTTTGATTGCAAGAAGTTTGAGTCTGCCTTCCATGTCTTTCTCTCTCTGAACCAGTTGGGATCGATCATGTTATCGTGAGTCACCGTGACACAAAAAAGAGGCATTTTCTTTGCCTTCATGTATACTGACAGCCTCAGTTCAGCCCAGATGTGTTTGCTTTGTTTGCTGCGTCTTTCCCGGTCATTATAAAGCTGCCCTTTCTTTGGCTGGAAAGCAATCACTCAGCAATGAATGCGATGCCCTTTAAGAAGTCTGCAATTTCCCTGAATCTTTCATGAAGCGTTTTCACTCCCAGCTGAGTCATGTGGTCGAAAAGTGCAACACAATACCAAATTTCCTTTATGCCTGTGAGTTGTTATTCAAAACAAAAAAAATCTAAAACAATGATAAATACATAAAATCGCATCTTCGAAATTCAAACAAAAATCAATTTACACATTTCTGGTGCGATGTTTTCTTACGCAAAATTGGTGGAAAATTCACAGTTGCCGCATGCACAGCAGCATCTCCTGAGTGGGTGAGAAAAGGAAGTCACACTTGTCAGAGAGGTGGTGTGTGCGAATCATATCACTCTGTCACACGCTGAAACACCAGGTGGAGAAACAGACAGCAGCAGAAAATACCAAGCCACACTTAAAAAAGCTGCATACATAACCCTCACAGACGGGTAGCGTTTGTCCGAGAGAGAGATCCATTTTAAGGGTTTCACTTGTTTTTTTTTTTTGTCCTTTTGCAGCTGAAATGTGTGCGTTTTATCCATCGTGATGCTGTCACTTAAGACGGTGCGAGAAGCTGAGATCACAAACATATATCGTGGCTTTTGAGAAGCTTGGCACATTAATCAACCATTATCAAGAAGGAGATAAATTTCCACTAGGTCCACTCTGATGTTCGACCTCCACAGTTCGTATCGTAGTTCTCTTTAGCGTTTTGTTCAGTGCTTTTTGCAAAGGTCCTGACAGAAAGGGAAAAGCTCAGCTGTTTTTCTCCAAAGCAAATCTGCCTTTGTGTATGTCTATTTCAACAATATAAATATCTCTATATATATATATATATATATAAACATGTATGTGTTAAGAGTCACATTCTGCGTTTAGTATTGATTAGCTGTGTACTGTTCTGATGTACTGACTGTATTCTTGTATATTCCAATACTGTTCATTTTGCATTTTGTCTGCCATTGTGCTACTGTTAGCTGTTCCAACATCCAAGTCTTATTATAAATGTTTATTTTTAAGCAGGGTAGGAATTAGTTGTTTTTTATTGAAATGGCTGGGAAAACAGAAAATGCCTGAATATGGTATCAAAACTTACATGTAGAGAGTGCCAAGTTTCTTTCTGCTTTTTAAAAAAAATAACTTTAGATATAAATCCTAATTGGCAGTGACTAGACTATGTAGCCTCTAGTTATATTCGATCAGTATTGGATTTTCTTTTGTTCCTAAAGCCATAAGAAATTAAAAACACAGTGCTTTACTAGATTGTGATGCCATACTATGGTAGGGAGCTGCTGGCAGGTGAGTGAGGGAAGTGGGAAACAGGGATCTCCTGAATTTCTGAAAAACAAGTGTGTATGAAAAGCTCACCAAATAGTAGGTAAATAGATTTCCTCAGGACTGTGTAACGTCTCTAACTTGCTCACATTTCCAGTATCTTTTAAGCCAAACCCTCAAACATACTATTTCCGCACCTTGCAGGCTCTTTGCTCTTAAGATTAAATAAATCCAGCCAGATTAAAAAAGGGGAGGGAACCCGTTCTTACCACCCTGCTGCACATAATCATCTTTCATCCATAGCTATAAAGTAGCAATCAGCCATGAGTAGGTGAGACAGGAAGCTTGTTGCTTTTACCCGAGGCCATAGCATAAGAAGGGAGCTTTAAGCAGCACTGAAAGCACTGTGTTTATTGACCACAACTTTAAAAATGATAAGGTTGGTCACTGCCATAAAAACTCAGAGGCCTCGTCGCTGAAGGATAATGGCTTTGCATGGTATGCTTAAAAGCTTCTCTGACTGCAGGATAGCTGCAAACTATAGGCATTAAAGAAGAGTAATACACAATAATTTGACATAATAAAAGATACAGTTTTACATCTTGTGTCGTTTTCTTTTCTCTATAAATCATAAAGCAATTAAACTGATGCTAACTTTATTACAAAGTTCTGATCTGCTTTGACTAACACATGGTGGGTTAAATCTGTGGATTATAATAGCACCATATATAAACCTTTTTATTAAAATCTAACTGTTGCCCATTCATTTACTATACAGATAATCAGCTTTGGTAGACGTATAAATGCTTTTTCATAGAACATTACTCAGTCAAGATGCTCCAAAACCACTGATTACGAGCTGTGTTTTACTGCCCTCTGGTGGTTAAACATGCATCGTACAATCGACAACGATTTACAAAGGATTCTTTACAATCTAATACATTAATGTAATTAAAGTAAGAAGGAGATCAAACACACTGATGTTAGTGGTGACAGCAAAATTTCTAAGCTTCTCAACTGTTAAGGTCAAAATTTGCATATTTAAATAAGGTCATTTTACCATAAATCAGCCAAGAGGTGCTCTGAATTTCTGACAGTCAAAACAAATAGAAAACTCATGAAGAGTCAATATCTACTCCCCGAGAGCTCCAGATGAGGAGAAGCAAAAGTCGTTTCAAAGTTAGAAAATGCGTGCTCACTGCGCCTCACTCCCCTGCTGAAGGAAAACACTCATCGAAGGTTTTCTGAGGAACATTTGGACTAAAAATTGAATTCTTTGGATGCTGTTACACATATTTGGGGGACAAACTGCACTTCATATCACTCCACACACAGTGGTGGGAATTGGTGGGGGGTTTTCATCATACTGTAATGGCAAACATCATGTCATTGGAGAAAACTCACTGTGACAGGTTCATTACTGATATCTAAATATACATATTGAAAGCACTGTTACTCAGCAGTCACACTCAACATTTTAAGCAGATAAACCAAAGAAAAATGTTCCAAATAAACACAATTCAACTAAACTGCGAGGAAACGACTACGGCAGACATGGGGATGAAATGCGGATATTTTTCTTTCATAAATTTTCAAAACGGATGATCATTTTCTTGGCAAATTAATCTTTCTTATTACAAAGAGCAGGTAGAGAGACAGACACAGACTGAGACATGAAGTGAAGTAAGAATGATTTGAACACATCTCAAGTGTTGAGGCAATTAATTGTATTAAACAATAGTACAACCAAACACAAACACTGTAAATGCGTTTGCGTGGACATTTTCCAAAAAGAAACTGAGAAAGTATATCTTATGTAACGAGAATTTTATTTTTTTTATTTGAAAATTTAACAGTAAAATGCTTTTAACGGGTTCAACAGAAACACTCCATTCAGCACAATATTCAGAAGTTAGTCTAAACTAGAAATATTACCCTTACTGTAACAACAATTATTATGACCGCAAAAGGAAGAAAAACAAAAACTATTTGACCTTTACATAATAATCTCACGGTGGCACTTATATAATTTAAACATGGGCTTCATTTTAACTAAACACATTCAAGTACTTGAACTGAAACTGGAAATCTGATTAATATTCTTATCAGCCCTGAGTTTTGGACAATATATAATTGCAGAAAATTTACATTGAACAAAGATACTGTACAGTATCCTGTGAAAAAGGTGTGCAGCTGTTAAAGCAGGTTTTGCATTTGTACCCGTTATCTACAAACTCAAAACTCAAAAGTCTGCATGCTTTAGTATTACATGGGTCAGTCTGTATTAATATTTGGCTAAACAATACATTTTAGTACCTTTTTAGATGAAATGACAAAAATAAATTTCTCATTAAGCAAAAAAAAAAAAAAAAAAACAACCAAACAAAAAAAAAAACAGCATAAAATTAGAATCTTTTCTGCAAAAATTGCAGTCAGTTGCATATATCAGACTGTTTTTGAAAAGAGGGAGCCGTGCAGTTACGATGGCGTCAATCCAGCTTCACCGTTGGCAGGCTGATTTGTCTTGTGGAAAGGAGTTTCTTTGTATATAAACCAACAATTTCCTCCCCACAGGATGAGGTTTAGGAATCCAAATATCTGCAGAAAAGTTAGGACAGAAATTGAAAATTAGCCAAAAAGGATGCATGGTTTTACTCCCTCCACCCCTTTTATAAATAAATTGTAATTACTCCAGAGAGGTAATACTTTGCAGAACTACTTTTTTTTTCATTGCAACGACAAGTCTTTGAGAGAATTAATGATTCTGACATTGTTGACAGTTTGGTCCATCTTTGCAAAGAAGATCAAGTTTAATCAGACTGATCTTCATTCCCCTTGTGGCTCATGTTATCCTGCTGGAAAGTGAACCTCCACTAAAGTCCCTAAAGATTTTCTTTTCCAAAATTCCCTCATATGTTGAACTAACCGTCTTCCCTGTTTAGCTTTGGCCTAAACTGATGGGAACATGTTCATCCACATCCGCTTGCCTTTCGTTTCACATGACATGTAAAATATTTTACCTGACATGTAAAATGTTTTACATGCAAGCAGAACGTCTGACTTTTTCCAGCCTCCCATTAATGGGACAGATTGGTTGAGTGCATAACTAATATGACTCCCGTCAACAGATTCTCTCACCCAAGTGGTGAGTCTCTGCAGTCCCTGCATGTTTTGGTTAGCCTGAATCTCTTGATTTGATTTTCTGACAAATGCTTACTTTGCCTGGTGTGTCAGTGTAGGATGGAAGTTTTGAGAAGTGGTTTCATTTTACAGAAAGAAAATCTTGACCCTCTCTGACACTCATACCTTGAGATATTGCTGTACAAGCTAATCTTGATGATTTCTGAAGGAAACTGGTGGCGCTGAATTTTACTTTTCAGGATTTAAAAAACGCCACAAAAAAATGCACACAGACCTTTTAAAAATTTTGAATGAAAACTATGGTTTCTACTTCCACTTGACAAGTATGTCCAACAAAACTCACTGACAAGACACAATCGTTTGTGCAAAACATGGAGCAGTTCTGTCTACATGCAAACCCGATTTTTTTATGCAAAGAAATGTCACGTTGTGTTATAACTCACCACAGAAGCATTTAATTTGCCCATAGAGGGCAAGGCTCCTGGGGTGCATGTGCTCGTCTTGCAAACGCCAAGAACACTGGAAATAGTTTCAAAACTAGTGGCTGTTTTGACATCAGTCAAACCTCTAGCCCAGGCGGAGGATGATGCGAGCCACAGGAAAGCCAAGGATGCAGTCACCAGCAGATCCTAGAGAAACAGCAAACGTATAAAAGCAAGTTTGATCTTGTGTTTAGTTTCAGGGCCCAACATAAACAAGCAGGTCTAATAAGACAGAATGAGGTTTTTTTCCCTGATTTGACTGAACCAACCACAACACATCTGAGAAGCGTTTTGGATGCATTTTATGCAATTCAAAAGAAAATAAGAGGAAGGCGGCTGAACACATGGGGAAACAAGCTCCTGGATTTACACATTTTTAAAGCATGACTGTATCTAAAAATGTCATTATTGCAAGTTTTTTTTTGTATTAAACTCTGTAGATTTGACAACACCAACTGTTTTAAATCATCTGTACTAAATTGTCTACAAAGATAAACAAAGATTTAAAAAAAAAAATGTATCTACACATGTTTAGGAACGTGGATGTTCCCATCATAAATTAGGAAATGAAAAATAAAAGGTAACTCCATTTTCACATGAAATAAAAAAAAATTTAAGTAAAACAAAATAATGTACATTTTTTTTCTATTTTTGTGAAAAATTTAAGTGATAGTTTTTGTTTTATAATCGCGCTTTAAAATGTTTTAAAAAATGCTTTTCTTTTCATATTCCTAGGCAGGAATAGATAAATGCCTTCACTGCTTTAAAATATGGAAACGCAAATTAAAATATTTGCCCATGTGCTTTTCAAACAAAACAAAAATTTAATTAAATCTGGTCTTTACTCACTTCTATATCTGTTTTTCTCCCATCCAGACTCCACAATCTAGTTGAGAATGTGCTTTTTTAAGTTGTTTTTTTAATGCTATATACATTTACAAAATTTCCTAGATGTAAAACAAAATGGAAACAAGCACGTCTTTAAATCCTGAACAGTAACCCAGAGACGCTTCTCTAAGCTGATGTTTTCAGTAAAGCAACAGATTCCTTCTGCTGTGGCCGAGATTCCTCACAGTCACCCGCCTCAGTAGCTTATGACAACACAGCGATGTTGCTCCTCCAGTGTTGCCCATGGTGCTTGCTGACAGAAACGTTTGCACAACACAAATGTCCTTCATTTGCTTGTAAACCACACCCTTCGCAGCCCTAAACTCAAACAGCTCTGCTACACTTTCTTCGAACTCCAGTAAGATTCAGGACGAGGGTGTAGATACGATTATTCCACGACAATTTCTTTTTTGGGGGGGGGTTTCTTTTGGTCCACATTTATCAAGTCTGTTGAAACAAAGCAAAAAAAGAATGCAAGAAAGCCATGCAAACGTACCGTGATGGGACCCCGAGTGGATTCTCTGTACAAGTGCTGATAGCCCAGATAGAGGATTAACGAGGCGGTGCTGTAGAGAAAAGCCAAAACTCCGATGCAGACGTAGAACTGTGCAGAGGACGAGTGATCTCCGGTCAGGAAGTAGGTTTTGGTTCCATCGGTTTCACAATCGGTAACGTGATAGGGATGGTCCATCAACCTTTGCACACAAATAAGCATTCTTTTCTAAGAAACCACAGATGAGGTTTCATAACTTTGCATTGTGAAACGGTTAATATCTTCAGTAATTCTTTAGCAGTGGTTTAAAATCCTTTCAAAAAAGACGCAAGAGTAAGCGCTGGAACGAATTGCTCAATCTCTGCAGAATGGAGTCCTACCCCTTCCCCACACGCTGCTAATCAAACTGAGATGTTGGAAAATATTTCCAGTCACTAAAAATATATATAATGATGTGGAATTAAAGTCCTGTCACATCTTGGAAGCATCTCTTGATTTGGCACCATTCTGAGCCGTGGAACACCATCCTATTTTTTTTTTTTTTTTTTATTATAAAAAGTTTGACTGCCTGAAAAATATCCATGTCTCTGCTACAGAGTCAGGTGTGTAAAGATTTTCTCATCATATCTTTTAATGCTATTACCAAATAAAGTAATAGTATGTAATAGTGTTGAAGGGTTGAAGTGAGGTTCAGAGAGTTTACGGTCACATCCTTCACCTGGATTGGACAAATATTCAAACCCAGGGGATTACAAACATTATGCTAATGGATATCAAATATCGACACTTTCACAACCAATCACTGCTCATTTTGTTACTTGATCAGAGGGATAAATTCAGCCCCCAAGAGTAATACCACCATAATTGTCAAAAGCAGTGAAGAGCTTAACAGCTGCGTATTAGGAATAGTCTAGCCTCAGTCTAGACTCTTATTTTCCACTAAAACAGTATCATGTCCATTTTTTTAGTGGTTTTAAAGAGGCAGTATTATGTGTTTCCCAGCCATATAATATCGGTTGTTAAAAAAATTCTGCATATGTCAAACATGACTTAAAAGAACTGTAGCTTCATAATTTAATGCCTTGAAATTGGGCCTATATCTTTTTGAGAAAGTCCTGCTCCAACTTTCAGGGAATTATTACAACATCGCTCTTCTTTTAACCTTTTAACAAAGTTATGAGCAGCATTTTACTGAGAAGCAGCTCATACAAAGAGGTCGGCAGGCACGCAGCTCCAGCAGGTGATTGCTAAATGCTGCTGGCTAGTCTGAAGGAGCTGAATGAGGGAATGGCAGCAGAGGGCTGCGCTTTGAGGCAGAAATATGGAAATTGCAGCCCGGAGGAGGAGTTTTGCACAGCTGAATGGATGCCATGGGAGATTAAAGCATTTCTCAAACATGCACAAAATAATCAAAGCCACACTAAGGGTACGTTTCTTATGAGGAAATAACATCAGAACATGATGTCAAATTAAAAAACTTGATTTTACATAACATCCCCCCTTTAAATCATTGAAATCAGCTAAAGTAGAGCTACTCTGGCCTGGTTCACGCTTGAACCAGGCCAGGATTTGGGGGTTTTTCTACAAACTCTTGGCAAAACGACATCTGAGAGGCAAAGAACAATTCATTGTTTTTAAAAATTACAGACTGTGCCTTTAATGCAACAGGTTTATTCATTGTTTCCTGTTCTATTAAAAAAACGTTACATCTTTATCTTTTTTTGCTTAAGATTTTAGTCTAAAAGTTTTTTGTTTTTTTTTATCTTGAGGTAATCCTGGTGACGTGGGATGACTTGAACATACCTGAACGGGTAGTTGAACAACGCAGTCACTTCCTCGCTTTTGCTTCCATTGCACTTGACGTTGAACGAGGTGGATCCGCTGTAACCTCCAGTCGTGGCGAAGGCGAATATGGAAAAAACCTGCAATCACGGAGGGGGAGAGACAGAGTGGGGGACACACAGTTGGAGAAAAGAAATGAGGAAGGAGGTGGTGAAATGAAAAGTGCTGATCTGACGCTCACATACATGAGCGCATGCTTCCTTGTATTTGGCATGAAACATGTTGACAGGAAGTCTCGATAACATGACTTTCACTGCAAGGCTCACTCTTTTTTTTTTTTTTTTTTAATAAAAGGGTAAAAATTGGGAACCTGCAAATGTTTACATTTAGACGCTGCAATTGTTTCTCGACATGTTTCATAACAGCTGCCCACTTCCACCCGGGGCTGCAGAGTATGATTCAGTCTGACACGAACCATGAAGCTGCAACGCGTTCCACATTGAAGCTGTGGGGAGGGTCACAAGACTAAACTGCCTGATCAATTTGCGAGGTATTTCTGGCGTGCAAGAGACGAGCTACCCACGTAAACACACGCCCAGAGCCGCACGGGCCATATGGAGAAGAAACCCTGTAAAACTCACCCACTCCAGCACACGGATGAACGCCAGGGGCTCCTTCAGGGGTCCAAAGTCGAGGGTGAACCCTGATGAGAGCACTTTCTAATAAACGTAAAGACAGAATATGTTAGAAAATATGAAGGAATCTGCCACCGAGGTGGGCTTATCGAGAGAGAAAAACAAAAAGAACAGAGAAGGAGATCAACTGGTTGAACAACAAAACTATTATCCTGGTCTCCTCTGAGTGTTGTGGCCCCTGAAGTTACCTGAGCCACGGACTCCATGTTCGCTCCGAGGGAAAAACAGACTAATAAAACTTATCCGCTTGTTTTTGGCCTTGCAGCTCCGTGCAGGCTCCTTGCGTCGAGTCAAACTTTTCAGTGAATCGCTGTGGCTGACACGTGACCATAGACGTTAAGGCGTTAAGAAGAGGGGACGGCAGGGGGCGCTGCTGCGAAAGCGAAGAAATATGGGATTTCTTTTTTTTTTTTACACGTCATGTGGACTTAATTTTTAACCCTTATCCGAAACATACAGACTGGGGTTTTATTAGTTTTATTGAGAATAATTTCTGAATTAAGTGGGATTTAGCAAAGCATTTCTTCCTCTTTAAAGCAAATGATTACGTTTGTGGAAGTGGCTCCAACAGATTCCTGGAGAAACATGAGACTTCTCAGTCCAGAAGATACAGGAAAGTGCTCTCTGGTGACCATAGCCTGTGATGAACAGTCACTTCGAAGGGGGGAAAAGTTTTTATTTTTTATATTTTGCACAACTGGTCAAAAGTTTTGAGACGCCTCAATTTGTCAAAGTCCCAGTGCACAAAGAAGTGAAATCAAACAAATAAGCGACTGAAGTTAAGAATTAAATCACAAAATCAGATCATAGGTCAACATTTATTCTAAACTTTAGTCTCATCAAAGTTGCCACCTTTTGCTGAACAAACTTGTAGATGTTTTCTCTGTGTCAGAAATCAAAGGCTCTTCTGAGAGTTTTTTCTGTTTCTGTTGCAGAAATGTCCATCAGTATGTGGCTCTTGAAGGTTGCTTCGCTTCCCCTCAGCTCTATCCAAACTCCCAACACCCAGCTTGAAGAGATTAAATCTGGAGACTGATCTGCATACTCCATGTTTTCAAGATACCCTTTTTTTATGAGCTAGTTCTGGCATAGTTTAGACTAATGCTTTGAGTCATTACCTTGCTGTATGATGAAAGTCTGACAAACTAGGAACCATTCTTTCTCTTTCCCCCACTTAACAGCGTAGAATGGTCCTGCTTGAGGAATCGAATATTTCAAATTTTCATTCAGCAGTCCATCATACCGCCTTCCAGTTTTCAGAACTCCATCAGCAGTGTTTCATGGCCCAGTCAAGCCTGTTTATCTCATTCTGACTTTGTAGCAATGGCTTAAAAAAAAAAAAAAACTCATCTTGTCAAGCCTGAACCTGGAAATCTTTCTCTCACAGTGGAAAATTAGATTTGTTTACTATGACCACAATTAATCACCTAATCTGTTAACTCCAAGAAACTGGTCTTCTGATTCAGTCATGGCTTTGGGTCAGCCCGACCTCTTCCTGTCAGAGTTTGTCCCAGGGGACTTTTGATGGTTAATCCCTCACCTGACACCCCCAAAATGCCTGCGTGTAAGGGCTCCATGAGGTCACCAGTGTTGTCATCATCACAGGTAAGAGATTAAGGAACTCACTTTACTCACTTTACTTTCTTTGCCTTTTAAGAAAGGCCTACTTTTTTAAGTGTCATGATGGCCTCTCTCTCTCTCTTCCATTGTTACTTGCCTCTTTTTTCCCCCACATCTGGGAATACAAGCATAACTTTTTAACACAGTAAAGAATTCAAAACTTTTCAGGATCTAAGACTCACAAGTCAGATTTGACTTTCTGCATCTGGTCATCCTGTCCCACTTATGTGGGAAAAAAAAAAAACCTCGCCGTCTGGTTAGACTGGTAATCAAAGCGCCATGAATGAGGTCCAGAGTTTCTTTGTGGGGATGGGAGAAACATAACAAAAGAATAACTGTCTCTCTCCGCAGCACTCTGAATCCATTCCTCTCGGCTATAGGCACATGACATCCTGTTGTAAATGTGCCAAAAAGCACCTGAATGACTCGCCGACCTCAATGCATCCACTGATGAGAAGTTGCGTTTAGCCTGTAGCCAGAAAAAAAAAGAAAATTTTTGCACAAATGCATAAAACAGACTTGATCGAAATTTGATTTCTCCATCGTCTGTTCCTAATTTCACCTCAGACTGAGATTTGGTTAACTGTTGCAATAAATTGTGTAAATTCCTCTTAACAAAGTGCATACTAACATTTAATATAAACTGTGCAATTAGTATGCAGTTCCTTTTTTATCTTTTCTAATATGATCTGGTTTAAAATTACTGTAAGTGGGGCTAATATTCCCAAAGAAAGAATTTGTTCAATAAACCCACAAGTGACGGATTGCTTCAGATTTATTTTGACACAAACACACTTTTCCTCTCAGCTCCATAAGACTAGCAGCAGCAGCAGCAAATAGAAAACATTTGGTGTAACTGTGGGTCTGCTGATCTTATCATACAAACTACCTCTCAGTCCAGCATTTCTAAGAACAGTTGTTCTTATGAGGGAAGTTGTTGTGATAATTGAGTGTCAGAAAGGACAGGAGCTTCTTAAAGACACAGAGGCCAATTCCATGGCATCACATTACAAAGTCAAATTTCTTGTAAGCATTTTTATAACAACTAACTGTAACATAGTTGGCCGATTGTTCTATAAAATGGCACTGTGTGACCAGAAAACACATAATGCCGCCCCTTTAATTGAGTAATATACATCCATTTCATCAAGCACACATTTCTCTATTAAAAAATATAAAAAAAGATGTAATATTTTAATCTTAAATGATGTGTTTTCATTTGCTGAAAAACACACATTGAGAATGTCAGTCACAGTATACTTAATCTACAAAATATGTCTCACTTGGTAAGAATTTTTTTTTCAATATTACAGTTCACTGCTATGAACCTGCATACCTGACCTGGTCACTGAGGCCATTTCTAGAGATTTTATGAGCAGTAACTGGAAAACAAATAGGTTGGGTGTGATGGGCAGTTTATTGTTCCACAATATTTCACTTGGAAAAAAGAAAAACTACTACTGGTTTTACTGGTTTTGTTACTTTGATAGAGGTTAGATGTCAAACATTTATACATGCTCAGAACTGGGCTGAGGCATGAGCAAACTGAGCCACTGCTGGTACCCAGACCATCAAGACAACCAACCTGTTTGACTATTGGGAATGATGGTTTTGGGTGGCTTATTTAAAAGATTTTAGATTGTTTAATAATACATATTTTAAAAAGCATAAAGAAAAGAGCTTCATATCCCAAAAGGTGGAATTATCCTTAATTGATTTAGACCGAACCAGTAAAATTTGGTCCAATGTTCAAGTTGTAAAACAGTGTTAATGTTGACTGTAGGGTGGTGTGTTTAACCCCATTGGCTCCCAAATCAGAGTGGAGAGACCGAATCAGGTTATCTAAAAAGCTACACATAGATAGTTAATTAAGTAAAAAGAGATAATTTATAATGCAGTCAATAGACTGAACTTACTGAATGGACATAACCATACCAATAACCACATGTCTCCTTCAAGGAATAAGGGTGCTTAAAGGTGCCTTTTTTTTTGCAGTGGCTTTATTTCACTTTCTATGGAGGAATGCAGCCATAAAAACAAGCTGTGTGGTTTTGAGAGCAAATTCAGATCTTCAGTAACACACAACTAAGATAATAAAGACTATAATTAATGATTTAAACTAAATATTAAAAATAGCCCCTTAAGTTTTTCTGAAATGACTGAGACCTGAGTGACAGATTTTATTTTATAAGATAAGATGCAGCATTCCTTCTGTTGTTTTTTCTGTGGCTAGTTCACAGACTTGCTAAATAGGTTGAGCCACTCCATGAGCAAAAAAATGAGGAAATGCAAACACCTACTGCTCTGCTCCTCCCATCTCTCATTCCTTGTCAGAACTGTGTGTGAAGGCATTGATCGTGACTTGTGGTGTGAAGCAAAAAGGCTGAAAATGGAAGGAAAACCTGAGCATGAACTGGTTTTGAACCTGTTGTGTGCTACTACAAAAAAGAGATCATATTTAATTTTTGTCATTTGCAACATGTTGTCATTTGTCATTTGCAACAGTTAAAAGTACAAATTCACTATGATTCACCAAACATTTTTTATAATCTGGAACTATTCATAATATAATGTTATGTGAGCATGCCTGGAAAAAAAACACACGCAGGAATGTGAGATACTTTTTGCATAAATGTATGAACTCTTACATATTATTACGTTTTGCTGTTAAATGCCATCTTTAAACAATCTGGAAATTGAAGAAGTTTTTGTATATTGGCCAACGATTCAATATTTGGTACTTCTACTGCAACATGGTTCAATAATAAAATATGGACAAAAATGATCCATTTCTTTTTTATTATTATTATTATTTCTGGGGGTGGGAGGAGGGGACAACAAAAAAATGTAAACAAAATAAAAATACAAAAATAAAATAGACAATCACCCCTCCAAAAAAAAGGTAATGTGGTTTGATTACCTTGCTTTATTTGATGACAACTCTCACATACTTATAAAACAAAATAAGGTTGGAAATGTTAAACCTTTTCGAGTCATTGTCACCTTTTTCATCCACATCATGATGCAAACGGGCTTAATGTAGGAATAAATGAAAAGTAGTAAATAAACGATTGATATGATGAACTCATTCTGATTATTGCATCAACAGCCCACATTTTTATGACATTTGTTTTTTTAGTTCTTCTAATTACCACCACTGGTGCTGAGGTGCTAATTAGCATAAGTGCTAATTACCATCACAGCAGTTTTGCTGCCGTCGTTATGAACTGCGTGGTCAGTAAAGGACTCTAAGTCTCTTTCAACATTTTGTTCCTCAAATGCTCTTTTTGTGCTCAGACAGAAAGTTCAGGCTACCAAACAGAGCTGCACAGTAGTAGCTATCGCTCAACCTACCTTGACGGTCTTTTGACAGCTAATTGTGCGGTCCAACCTCCTTTTCCATTACCTGACCAATCAGAAAAGCCGAGGGGTTGGCCACGCCGCGCAACAAGCCAATCACAAACGAGCACAGCACTAGAACATGCAGACCAATTTGTCTTACTGTACAGTGTATCTTGTTGGCTGTGGAGCGGCAGCGCGAATAATTGGTGTCACACCGACCGGTTTATTATGCGCAAAAAAATCAGATAATTTTCTGGGTTTTTTTTAGTTATTGTTTTTTTTTCCCTTTGCAGAGAAACAAGGACGTTCTTTGTTTTCAAAGCAGGTGCAGTCACTGTCAGGACGGCTCCTGTTTTGTTGATGTCATCCGCGGCGGAGCTGCAGCGACCTTCAATTCTTCAGCGAGACCAGGATCAACAAAGAAGGATTTAGTGTTTTTCTTTTCTTTTGGGTCGCCGTTTCGCCTGTGCCCGCTTTCGCCAGCTGGCAGGATGGGACTCCTGCTGCATTGTCTCCTGCTGCTCGCCGTCTGCGCTCTCCCAGCCGGCGGCTTGGATTTCCAGCCGGGATCCAAAGCTCTCGGACAGCCGGCGTTCGTGAGGCGCTCCGCGGAGAGGAGAGCCGCGCAAATCGCGAAGCGGTCCCTGCCGTCGTGGCTGGGCGCATCGCAGCACCACAGGATACGGCGACGGAGCGTCGACCAGGGCGAGGCGTGCAAGAAGCACGAAGGGTACCAGAGCAAGTTAAAAGACAACACCCACAGTGTAAGTTACCACCAGAGGTCCTGTTTCAAGTCGCAGTCCGACAATTAAAACTGCGCCTAGGGAAGGAGGACAGTGCGCAGGTGCTCACTAGGTGCACGAATAAGCCCAATGTGATGTTCCTGGTAGATAAATTGAGCTTTTTTATTTCATATTCGTAATTGATAGATGTCACACGGGTATAACTCTTTTCCATAGAGAAAGAGAAGGCAAGAAGCATAAGAGAATTAGGGCCTCTCAACTATCAGGAGAAAACCTCCACTCCCCCCCCAAATTGCTACATAGAGATCAAAAGTTAGTATTTGTTCATCAGCAGTGGCCTGCGTATGTTTTATTATTTAATAGAATAAAATTACAGGCAAAGAGATGTCAAAGTGTAAATGGAAATCAAAACTGAAGTGCACCTTTTGAGTTCCTCATGCTCAATTTTTTTTTCAGACTGTAAGTAGAGATCCTCTTGTTTATTGCCTCTGTGCAGTTGTATTTCCCGTAAGAGTTTGACACAGTGTAATAAAATCAAGTTAAACAACAGTCAGGCCTGTATATGCATCCCAGAAGGTTGCACTAGTATCTGCGACACACATTTGTTTTCCTTCTAGACCACACAGCATCCATTTGTTTTCTCTTCTGCCCTGAAAGCCAAATTGCCTGAACGCTGAAGGGAAATTTGAAACCGGTTGTAATCCTTGTGACTGACAACATGTTGGTTATTTTTTTTAATTAAGAGCTGTGCTTGTACTGGGATAGTTGAAGCACTTCAGAAGCAGGAAGTGTTGTTAGGTAGCAGCAGTGCTGTTAGGTTGTTTTTCTGTCAAAAAAAAAAAACTAAGCAGGAAGACCAGCTCATAAATCTGCTCTTCAAAAACAAAACCGGAGACTAAATAAGAACCTTGTGCTGCTTATTTGCCTGGCTCACCGGTGCCATGTGATCAACTTTGCATGGTGTACTTTGTATACTTGGCTCCAGTAATCTCAGGCCGGGAGAGTTCCTCGAGGCTCAGCCTTGTCTTTCCACAGAGGTTACCATCCAGGTCCCACCGGCACTGGCCTGCTTTCGGCATGAACAGGTCTCAGCTCAGTGTGTGATGAGTAATGGGCCCACTAATTGTTGTTTAAGAAATGAATCTTGAAGAGGCAGCAGGTCTGCTTTTGACAGCGAATGCAAAAGTATACTTGATAAAGGGGATTCTGTCTGCTTTCTGAAAACTTTATCTGCTGCTCGCCTATAAAAGTTAATAAAAGAAAAAAAAATAGCCCAAGGTGTTTTTGAAATAAGCATCAGCGTGTTGTTACCAGTTTCAAAGTAGTGGTTGGTTATCAGTGTACTGTTTACACTGTTCATAGCCAGTCAGTGGGGTTAAACAATGCTATCACACTTTCCTTCTCACCAACAAGAAAAACAAAAATGGCTGTTTGGAAATATCACTTGGTGAAAGACATGTAGAGACATTCTGTGGAAAAAAGGACCCTTAAAATTTACCATGCATTACCTTTAAGTATGGCTGTTTGAAAAGCTCTGGCATTGCATTTACGTTAATTTATGAGGAACAAAATAGCTAAACGGTATTAGCATTACTTGGAAACTTGTCCTCATTGTGGTCAGTCGATGAAATCAAAATTACAGTAAGTATCCATCCATTGTTCTCAAAGTGTGCTGTAAGCAGAATCAGTGGTACTTGGGCTGTGATCAATTATACTCATAATAAATGTTTGTTAGTTCAATGAAAACGCATTTAGTGTGTTATAGTTGAGAGCTAACCAGGAACAAGTGTAGGTGGCTAAAGGTGCTGTGTTTCATGTACCTCTGATGTCTGAACTTGGATCTGAAAGTGACTTGGTCACATTAATCGCACTCGCATGCACACAATTGTATCAGTATGTGTTGGTAACTGTCATTTAGTCCCATTTTTGCCAGATTCTGTATGTGATAAGGATGTTTGAGCTACTCTTGTCTGTTCTTTTTTTCCCCCCAGTATACACTGAACGACCTGAGTGGCTCTGTGTCACTGGCCTGGGTTGGAGATGGCACAGGGGTGAGTGTTGTACGCATCAGGACATGATTGAGTCAAATATGTTTGGTTCTTTTCGTGTAAGCCAGTCTTCAGGCAAATATGTAAATGTATATTTTGTCACGTCAGAGTTGTATGACGTGTGTCTCCTTGAACCGTTGTTCTTCGCAGGTCATACTGGCTTTGACCACATTTCAGGTGCCTTTCTTCATGTTAAGATTCGGCCAATCCAAACTCTACCGTAGGTAGGTCCCGTAAACTCATCTGGTAGGAAGTTGGCCCACTGCGTGTCAGATTACATCTCATTGTTGTTGCAACTTCTTCTCTGACAGTGAGGACTACGGGAAGTCGTTTCAGGATGTGACCAACTTAATCAACAACACCTTCATTTCAGCAGAGTTTGGCATAGCAATCGGCCCTGAGAATTCAGGCAAAGTAAGCCACATCCTCTTCCTTGCCACCATCTCGTCTGGTTGTTTTTGACTTGACTTGTGCAGACGGAACCACTGCAATGATGTCTGACCGGCAACATCTGAACTCTGGCTTTTAGGTGATCCTGACAGCTGAGATCTCTGGAGGAGATGGGTATCGGATTTTTGTCTCCAGTGACTTTGGGAGGACTTTTGCGCACCTGAACTTGCCTTTCAATCCCATGATGCAGATCTCATACAACCCTGAGAACTCCAATGTGCTGGCAGTCCTCAGCATGAGGGTAAGAAGTGCATGCAAAAGACTTTTAAGGAAAGAGACAAAGTTGGTTGGACAGTAATGATGCTGAAAGCCCAATTTGTTGGTGCAATTATGATGCAACAAAAAGGGACTTGAATAAAATTCAGTTAAAAAAAAATCTTCTATTAATCCCAAATGGAAACAAAAAGCACTGTTGTTCCAACTGTCCAAATTTTCTTTAAGAGTAAAATAATTTAGGTTCTTGTTAGATGATTAGCTAATGACTAGTTAGCTTTAGCAGAGAGGCTGATGGGCTTCTAGCACAAGCTCAAAACCTAAATGTTTCATAGCAGTGCTAAATAAACTAAATATCATTTGTGCTCATTGTTATTAGTTTGATATTTTTTCAATGATTTTTCTCAACATTTCTTGAATATGTTTTTTAAAAAGTTGTTTTTTTTCTAACCGGCAAAACAACCTATTTGCGATCAGAAGTCTGATCTCAAACTTCTCCTTAATGTCCTTCTAATGCAGAAGTGATGATGGTTCAAAAGTTCAGAAAATAGCAAAAAACTGAATGTTTTCGAATTTTTAGGAAATCTGTTTTTAAAACTTGTTCCTTTTTTCACTTCCTGTTAGCTTGACCCTCTGGTGTGAACTGCCTTCTGTTTCTCCAAACTTATAGTCTTGAAATATATTTATATAGATTTGAATCCAAGTATGACTTTAAAAAGTATTTTACAAATAAAAACACACTTAAAAGACATTTTTATTTATTTTTTAAAGGAAACTTTAGTTTTTAACTCTTATTCCGAAAAAGTTTCGGGACGCCTGTAGTTTGTAATTAGTTACTTTCTAACTTGCCCATGTCTAAACTGGGCATGTCTAAATGGTCAGTTATATTATTCATGATTATTTTGTAATTTTATACTTTCATCTAGAGAAAAAGGTAAGTCTGAAATACATTTGAGAATATGTTGAAGAAGGGAGTGACTCAACATAGAATGACCCAATTAATTTATGAGTCTTAAACACCAAGCAAACAAAGTGGTGTTTATTTATTAACACGCTGTGGGGTTTATGAGCTGGTCTTTCAGCTTTTGCTTGAACCTCACAAAAGTTTATTTTTTATTTTGTATGAATTCTTGAGTTAATAATTATGTCCTTTTTCAGAATGAACTTTGGCTTTCGGAAGATTTTGGAAGCAACTGGAAGAAAATCCCCGACATGGTGTGCCTTTTTAAATGGTGAGACGGCTGATGCTGAACTCATTTAATATCCACTTTAGTTTTATGTGCAGAAGCTTTTATAATCTGTGGTGCTGTTCTTTCATTTTAGGCTGTAATAAAGCTTCAGTATAGGAAGAGAGTTTAGTTCCTATCCTCTCTGCTGTGGTTAGAATAAAATGAATATTTTCAAGCCATAGACTAAATGTGGTTGACACATTCTGAATGTGCTGAAGTTACTCTCGTGCATTAAGTCAGATTCAACTCTATTCTGAAATGAAATAAATAGTTTGCATCAGCCGCCAAACATGCAGTAAAACCGGATTTCTCGGCTGGTGCCAAGCCATTCTTGATACCAGGGTTGTTTTCAAACACATTTCCTTTTGCTTATCGCTTTGCAACCTTTTTGTAGTTTCAGTTTTAAGGCTGCGATGAGTCACCTGACGTGTGGGAAAATGGCGTTCACAGGAGCCGTTTCTCTGAAGCAGAAGCTTTTCTTTCTTAATCAGAAATGACACGTCTGAGCTGGGAGTAGACATTTTGCTCAGTCCAAAAATTGCTTATTTATAATTATTACTCAATCTCTTAAGGCTTTCAGCTGTGTGTTTTACTTACAACAGCAGAGAAATAAGTGAAGCAAAGTAACTTTTCCCCCACTCTGACATTTTAACTTGTAACAATGGAAACAAAGCTGTATGTAACTTATTTTTCCTCACATAGCGTCTCTTCTTTTGTCTCTATTTCCATGTAGGGGAAGAAAAAATACCGTCTTCTTCACAAGCAGCCAAAATGGATCCTGCAGTAAGTGATTCCTCCCCAAGCACAATTGAAACATGCTGGGCTCCAGCATTTCACTCCTCCTCCAGTTTTTCATACTTTGATGTGGCTAAGCTAAGTGTAGTTAAAAGTATCTTGGGTGTCTAGAGGACAGGATAAATTATTCCAATAATAACATCCAGAAATATTCAAAATGTATCAAGATGGTAAAAGTTGAAGTGGTAAAAGATGAGGCAAGGAGTTGGTCAAAAATGCTACATGCTCTGACTGTTTCACATTTCAATGTTTATGATGATTTCATTGACCTGCCTGCATGATTCAGGTGACAGGGGAATGTTGCTGCTAAAGAGAACCACAGACTTGGGCAAAACCATCAAGACTGTTGCCAGCAAGATCTTCTCTTTTGGCCTGGGTGGACGCTTCCTCTTTGCTTCAATAATGACAGGAAAGGTCAGTCTGAAAAAGAATTTATTTAAAGCTGTGTGATTAAAGCATCAGAGGAGACCTTTAGTTGTTTAGGCCTTTAGGTTGGTAAGGTATTTCCACATCTAGTTTGAAAAGAGAAGTTACTGATGTAAAATACCAACATTGTACATGAGGAAGTATCATACTTCTCACATAAACCTGATAGAAAAATGAACATTACAAGTACCTTTTATATTTTATGTTTATCAGAACAGTGGAACTTAACTTTTATAAAAAGTTTTGATTCCCTCAACTCTTCCTTTTGTCTTCATTCTTCAGCAAAAAATGTCAGTAAGTTTTCATTCAGAAAAAAGGAGTTAAGTTTTCTGAACAAAACAACAACATGGATACGGTCAGGGTTTATGGGATCCAAACTAGAGTTCCTATATTTTAAATAATGCTCTTTAAATGAGATTTTTTTCCTGACCTGAACTCCTGTTGCTTCTCTGTCCATGCAGGGCACCATGAGGATGATCCACGTGTCTGTGGATCAGGGTGACAGCTGGAACATGGCTCAGCTCCCTCCGGTTGGCCATGAGCAGTTCTACTCCATCCTGGCAGCAAATGACGATATGGTCTTCATGCATGTTGACGAGCCTGGAGGTCAGAGCAAGCAGTAACTCAGATGTTTGATAAAACAGTATTGGTATGTGGCTCTTGTAGACATGGGTATGTTTGACGGCGCAAGGGAATTACTTTTTAAAGATGTTTACATCATAAGTAAACAAAACAAAAAAGCAGCATTCAAATTAGTTACCTTGTTTATCTGGTTTTGCACATGCAAAGCTTTGCCTGTGGTATTGTCAAATTTGATAGCATGCTCATATCAGTTTTATCTTGCACCAGCAGACCATGTAGCCGTTTGTTGTCATTTTTGACACTTTGAGGACTTTAACAAACTACGTTTTCATCCGATCCCTCTACTACCCTTTGGGTTGATGCCATCTAGATTTTCCTGCTTATCTGTTTTTGGTGCCTACATACTCCAGTTGTAACACTGCCCTATGGTGTGTACTTGTGTGATCTTCTTTTACAGATACTGGTTTTGGTACAATTTATGTTTCGGACGATCGAGGCACAGTCTACTCCAAGTCACTGGAACGTCATCTTTATACGACAACGGGAGGCGACACCGACTTCACCAACGTCACTTCCCTCAGAGGAGTCTTCATCACCAGTGTGTTGGCAGAAGGTACCTTGTGTTTCTAAGTACGCAGCTGCTGGAATAACTCGCACCCGTCTTGCGAGTTTTCACATTTTCTCACAAAACAAATTTCGGAGTATAACTGCGAAGTGGAAGAACAAAAATGTGAACAAATACTTTGTGGAAGCACCGTTCGGTGTAGACGGAACTGCAAGCCTTTTAGGTTATGTCTCGACCACATTTGCAAATTCAGAGGTAGAAATATTCCACATCCTTTCTTGCAAAATGGTTCATATTGGATTGTTTTAACTCAACCTAATCCTCCTATCAACTCTCGGAACCCATGCAGTCCTGCATACTTGTAGCTTTTAGTTTTGGTCTGTCACATAAATTGCCACTCAAGTTTGTAGCTATAATATCACAAAATGTGGTTTAAGGAAGGGATGTGAATACTTTAGCAAGACTGTAGCAGCCTTTCTATTCTTTTTAGAAACAGATTCACACATATTGCTCCTCCACTACACACCCTCAGAAGTGTGTGAAGTACATATTTAATTAGACACTCACTGTTGAACCCATTTCTCATCCCTGCTTTCGCATTGTATTGATTTGCCTGTTTATGTGTTAAATTTATTGAATCAAGATTTTTTTTTGCCAACATTATTTCTGACTTTCACCCTCGGCTACCTGTAAATGCGTATTTTTTATTTATTTATTTATTTTTTTACTTCCAGATACCTCTGTGCAGTCTGTGGTGTCTTTTGATCAGGGAGGAGAGTGGCTTCCCCTGCGGAAACCTGCCAACACCAAGTGTGACGCCACAGCCAAGGATCCAGACAAGGTAAAATTAGACGAAGCATTACCATTTTTTGTTCTCAATGTTTTTTGCACATCCACAGGCTCAGGTGTGATTCTAACCTTCGCAGCAACCGCATATCACTTTGGATTGTGTTTCTCTTGAATCTACAGTGCAGTCTCCACATCCATGCGGCTTACAGCATTGCTATGAAGCTGGACGTCCCCATGCTGCCCCTGACGGAGCCAAACGCTGTGGGTCTAATCATAGCTCATGGTAATCATCTTGACCCTGCAGGACAGAAATTTTTGAAACAAACCCGATTGCTTTTGGCGCTCTGAGCATTATTAACGCGTTTCTTCAGGCAGCGTCGGGGACGCCATCTCGGTGATGAAGTCGGATGTTTATGTGTCCGATGATGGAGGCTACACCTGGATGAAGGCTCTTAATGGACCCCATCATTACGCCATGCTGGACTCAGGAGGGCTGCTGGTGGCTGTGGAGGACAATGGCAAACCTATCAACAAAATCAAGTGAGTTGTTTAGTTAGAATGAATGTAAAGCTTGCTTTTGTGATTGGATAGATAAAATATTTTGCCTCTCATTTAACACCAACGAATCCCTCTTTGTAGGTTTTAAGACTGTAATTACAAGATTTGCTACTAATTCAGATGAATGCTTTGTGCAAGCGAGCTCCACCCTCTCCTTTCTTCGACTTTCTTACTTTTATTCTAAATTTTTAGCACTCTTTAACCTTCCTGACAGATTTTCCACTGATGAAGGACAGTGCTGGAGTATTTATGAATTCACCAAAGAGCCCATCTCGTTCACGGGGCTGGCTTCAGAGCCGGGAGCTCGCTCCATGAATGTCAGCATCTGGGGCTACAAAGATTCCCTCATCACCCAGAACTGGGTCTCCTTCACCATCGACTTCAGGGAACTCCTCACCAGAGACTGCAAGTCATCCCATAAGAGAGATTACTCCTAATTCCTCACTGCATGTTTTCAAGGTTTTTAAACTTAATTATGATTTTGTAGGCAACGACGACGACTATGTGCAGTGGTTGGCCCACTCTGATGACATCAGTGACCCGACAGACGGCTGCATGCTGGGTTTCAAAGAGACGTTCTTGCGGCTCAGAAAGGACTCCGTTTGCTGGAATGGACGTGATTACACTGTGAACACACAGCCAACTCCATGTGCATGCACCCTGGACGACTTCTTGTGGTAAGATACAGTGAAGGTGTTTTTTTTTTCTTGTTCAAACCTGAAAACCGGTTTTGCAAATATTCACGGCTCTCAAGCTATGCCACCTTACAGCAGCTAATGTATTCTAATGAGATTTTTATGCAAGAGACAAAAAAATAGTTTCTAACATGTGAAGTAGAAGAACTCTATGCATGGTTTTCAAAATTACTTACAAATAAAACCTGAAAGGCTGTCATGCATTGTCATTCAGTCTGTAACATGATCCCCTGAATGAAATCCACCTTAACAGTGATTGTCCACCTAACCTGGAGACCAGGGAAGAAGTGCATTAATCCGAAAAAGGATTTCAAGAGAACCACAGCTCAGGAGGGAGAATCTGTTGATGGGATAACTATGAGTTATGCACGCTGGTAATTTAAGGAGGAGTGACAAGGAAAATTGTTGAACTAGCACCAAATCCTGTTTTCAATCCGAGCACCGTGTGTGTCTGAAAACTACCACTGCATCATCCTGAAGGCGTCGTCCCTGCATTGACACACAGTGTCAACTGATTTTGGGAAAACCTTTCCTTAGTAAAGCGGAAAGGCCAGAGATTCTGTTTTTAGCAGAATATGAATTATTGTCACACATTTCTGATATTTTTTATTCAAACAAAAAAGAAAACCAGGAGTATTTTTGTTCTCCACAAAGCTGTTATATGGAAAATAATTAAAGGATATGAAAACCTTATTGCTAAGAGAGTATTGATCCTAGTATTGTGTGACTCCTTGCAGTGACTTTGGATACTCGCGTAAGGAGAACAGCTCTGAGTGTGTGGAGCAGCCAGACCTGCAGGGCAAAGTGTTGGAGTTCTGCCTGCATGGCAAAGAGGAGCAACTGCAGACCAAAGGGTAAGGTTTCTGATTCTGTCAAATTCAAGTTTAATTACATGGCTAAGCTTCACTTCCCAAGTGATGTATTAGCACCACATGTGTTAGCTCTGTACTTTTGTCATTAATGTGCCAGAACTTGATTTAGCTGGTTTCTAAGTGAGTGATCTTTGTTGGTTTCTGGAAAATTTGTTGACCGGAGTATTGGTGGAGTTGTAGGTGTTGCATTGTTGATTTAGCTGAAGCCATACTGGATACAAGGGGGAAGTTTGTGTTTTGTGTCAGTGCCTGAAGTCTCAAGTGAGAATGAGGAACTAATTGCAATGCAGAAAGAAGTTAAGCTTGTTGTAAGCGTCAATATTGCTCAAAACTAAACATTTGGTGAGTTTTACTGACATACGATTACATTTCTAATTGCTATATAGCTTAACAATTATTATTACACTTTGTATTTGCAAGGAACAACAAATAATTAGGACATATGTACTAAGGATTTACATTTTTTTCTCTTATTGTTTTTAGAAGTCAGTTAAAAAGATTAGTTGTTCTTTTCTTATGCGCAAATCACTGAAGACCTATGAGACACTTTCATGCTGGACAACTCTAAAATAATCTGTGTTTTGGTCCTCAGGTACAGGAAAATCCCTGGAGATAAATGTGAAGGAGGTCAGATGCCTCAGCGTAAAGAGATTGACCTCAGTAAGAGATGTGTCAGTGATCTTCTATCTCCAGAGCTTCAGGTTGGCGCCTTTGTGAAAAAGAACCACAATCATTTAACTGTGGTCTGGTTTTGTGTTTGCATTTCCCACATTTCTGTCCATTTGTGTTTTCTGCAGACAGACAGTCACTCCTCCAAGTCTGTGGCCATAGTTTTAGCAGTCGTCGTCGTCATGCTGCTGAGCGTGGCAGCAGGAGTGGTCTTTGTCAGGAAGTACGTCTGCGGCGGCAGGTTGGTGTTTACCAGCTCATTTACCCTATAAATCACCTGCCTAATGCAATATATCCTAACCTTTTAAATGGTTTTTGGTTTCTTGACAATCTTTTAAATGTGTTCTGCAGGTTTTTGGTGCACAGGTACTCTGTGCTGCAGCAACACGTTGAGGACAACACTGCAGATGGGATAGATGAGCCGCTGGACACCAACCACACCCCCAACGGCAAAATAGAGTTTCACGATGACTCTGATGAGGTACGTCGGGGGGGGAAAAAACTATTTCTCTTTAACATAGCATAAAATGTCACACTGCACACAGTCTTCAGGTTGTCTACACTAAATGCCAGCTGGTTTCTTTCTGAACTGAATTATAAATACTGAGCAATAAAGTAGATTAAAGAGCACTTCTCTGCTTATTACAAATAAGCAGAGAAGTGCATCCTTTTCGCATCGCCGTTTTGCAGGTGACAAATATGTGGAAAAGGATTGCATTTTTAATTTGAACTATGTGTAATTTTTATAGTGCATCACTTCCTGAACTGTTGGCAATATCACTGGACTTTTGCAAAAGCCTTGTGTATTTGTTCCAAATGCATCTAATACAAAATGGAGTCTTGTATTGTCACTGGTTTTTAAAAACTTGAACAAATATCTCCAGTTCTAATATTTCTCGTTAATAGTAAAAAGCAGAGTAACTTTTAAAATGCTGTTACAAAGCATTGAAGTGTCTGCTTCTCCAAGTGGAGGAATTTGTAGGGTGATGACAAGAAGGCCTTCCAACCTGGAAAGCCTGGGAGCTTATCACTAAAGCTAAATCAACACACCTGTGGAAACATTAAAAAAACTGGTCAGCAATTCAGGTTTCACAGGTTTGATGCCAATAATTAAGTTTGGAACCGAGTCATTTTACTCTATTCCTTTCGTTTTTAGTTAGATTTATAAATCTATCAGAGGTATGAACATCAGATCTGTGCATGAAATTTAAGAATTTAAGAATAAGAATTTTAAGGCTTTTGACGCCTCTTTACTATAACTACCAATCAGCATTGAGGATTCGATATATTTGCAATTACACAATGAGTAAAACTCTTTTTACTAACCCACTATCACATGGCATTATGTTAATTAAAGAATTGAAAAATTGTAAAGTTTTTTTTATTTTTAAAGTGAAATTATAGAATACAATTGTTCAAAATCAGATCATTGCTTGTTTTAGTGCAACTACTGGCTTGAAAATTGCTCTATTTCTATGCAAATGCTTAAACTTTTAATGATCCCCGAGTTGTATTTGTGTGGCTGGAACACTGAGGTCAGTGTTCCAGCGTTTCTGGAGCTCCTGATTGTTTTGGCCAGCTTCGTTCTGAGCAGAGGTAAGACTTGGCTCAGGTTAATTTATAAGTAAACGTGTAGTAACCCGAAGCGGACATTACCTCACCCAGACTCGACACTGAAGCTCCGCAATATGACACCAACCATTAAAAAGGCGACACAGAAACTAGTTATCTTCACACCGTGAAGGGATCTTGGAGATTAGACATATGTATGTCACTTGTGAAACAGAGTTGGGTGTGTTTTTGTGTACAGTGTCTTATGTACACGCAGAGTTGGTTCTGGCTTCAGTGCTATGCTGTCTTGTGTTTGTGCAGGATCTGCTTGAATAGCAGGCGTCACCTCTTAACCAAGCGAGCAACAGGTTGTACCGCAGCCAGCCGCTGTTCCTGTCACTCTCCCGTCCAGCTACTTCTTCCTTTCACCCTCTGATGTAAACTTCAGCCTCAGCGACAGAGACTCTGCTGCCATTGGCTAAGTCAAATGAATGTATGAAGGCTTCCTGAGAGCTAATGCCGCAGTAGGGGAGAACCATGAAGGAAGTCGTGTTTAAGGTGTCGGTTGTACTGAGTAAGTTTTAAACTTTCAGTTATTTATTTCACTAAATGAAGAAACAGCTGAGCTGCTGAGAAAAATTGACTAGCGCACTAGGAATTAAGGAAATGTGAGTTGAAAAGTATCCTCTGTTTTACGGGTCCTGCCTCTTCCGTTTCCTGAAAGTGCTCCTGGAAATCTGTCTTTATTTTTCACTTTTGAAGATTTATCTTTTGTTTTCATCACACACTTGTACATATATATGTTTTCCTTTAACGGTGTCAATCAGATATCAATTTGGAGATTGCTTAAAGTGCCACAACTGGCCTCTAGCTAATATTAATCTTCACAGATGAGTTGAGTCTTAATCCCTCTTTTATCAAAGTATTTTACCAAATTGTTTCCATGTTTGTAGAAATTTTGCCCATTGGTGGAATCTTCCACATTTCTCTGTTCTTGGAGTACAAGTATAGAGATATTTGCATTGCGGTGAAGTAGTAAGAAGAGATGCACCGATTAGTTTCACCGGCCAATACTGATTCCTATTTTCCAATGTTGAGATTTTTTTTTCCCCAGTTTGACTACGTCACATAAGTTAGTAGTTTTACTGTGGTTTATTCAAGAAGTGGAAATCTTGAATTCAACCAAAAATAAAGAAATATTATCTATATTTAAGCATATTTTCCTGTCTCATTTTTAGTAAAGACATTACTTTCAATGCTTTCATATTCATTGGCTGTAAATAATGGGAATTCTTAGATTTGATGCATTTAACGGAAAATAGGAAATCATATTTTTCAGTATTTGCTTTACCAATAACCAATCAGAGCATCGGCCCGATTTCGGCCTCTTGCTGATTGATCGGTGCATCTCTCATAATAAGGCATCTCTATGAGGTTTGATAGCAATAACCTGTGAAGATTTTGTATATTTAAAACATTGTCCATGCATGACAAAACATCTGTTAGAGTTGTTGTCTTGTTAAAGCTCAGACTGCAGTTCTAACTACTGAAAGCACAAAAGCCCCCTTGTATGTTCGGCATTTGCCGACCATTATTCCTAAACGACACCTAACAGTAGAGATCACTGTAATCCTATATACCTGTTTGTAATAATCTGAGCAGTTTTTATACTAACTTCTAAAAATATGTGACATATCTTTTGCATTAACTAGAAAACCAAATGCATAAAAAAAAATTGGTGATGAAAACATAACAGCAATGCAAAGAAGGTAATTAATTGTGTAAATGTTGTGAAACATAATCACTGCTGTAGCCTGGTAGGGGTTGGATGAACTGCAATACAAATGTTAGTTTGTTTCTGATTGTGTCCTTTACACTGTCTTATCTGTAACCATGTCAGCCACGTCTCTGATTTGTCTTTAAAAACATTTTCGCACAGTCTTGTTTTAAATACTTTATAGGTTTATTATTTATAACCAGCTGGTGTGGAGTGCAGTAAATTGGATGTGGTTAAACAAGTGCCTGGTGTGATAATCTGACGTGTGGCCGGCGTCCACCATCTCATTAGTTTTAACAGTTAATGTCGGTGACAACCCTAAGCTGCACATATTACCCCGATGAAGACTCCTGGTGCAGTAAATATCGATTTTATACAGGTTAGTGCTAAACTGCATGTAAAAATGCGAATGATACTTAAATCTAAATGGTTTTTAAGCAAAAACTATTTTTGGAGGCTGATATTAAAATTGGTTCTGGCTGAGACAGTTTGACAAGGAATTAAGTACAAAAGAGAAAAAGGTTACTATGTAGCTGCATTACACTGGAAAATGAGAGCTATTTAATTAAGCTTTATTGCATTGTGTTGAAGAAAACACGTTTTCCTTGCTTTTTCGAACTGATGTATCGATTTTAAAAGAGTCTTTGTGATTGGTTGTGTAAATATTCAAGTTCGAACATTTGTAACTGCTGTTTCTCTTTTCTGTATATTGGAGACTATTTTCTTTGGGTTTGGCAATAAAGTCATGTTCCTCTTTTTGTGTTTACTTATTTCATGCGAATACCATCAACTTAAAAAATAAAAAGTTTATTAATGGTTCAAAATCTTGTTTATTGGAATTAAATGTTGTAAAACAGAAATTATACATTTCTGAGGTCTTAAATGCACTTTAAGTTCTTTAGTTTTGTTTTGTATCACTGTCAACAGTTGACGTAATAGCCTCCATAATCAATCAATCAAATTTTATTTGTATAGCACATTTCAGCAAGGCATAATTACATTATGCTCATTTAAAAACCTTATAGAGAAGAAATGCACACAGAAGTCAGCTACTAGTCAATGCATTGTGTCTGGTTTAAGCAGTAGGTGTATTTTTGGTTGCGGTATGACATTGAAACCCTTTTTTTACACCTTGACAAATAGCCTGTATGTTAAAACTAAATCTGCATTTGACATTACAATCACAACTTTCACTGTAACTTCTTGGGATTTTATTTGATCGTTCACAATGAAAAGTATGTTAAGACAGAAAAAGTAGAATTTGAAATCTGAAGTATGGCATACATTTATACTCACCCTTTATTCTGATACTCCAAAATAAACTGACACCACTGATTGCTTTCAGCAAGCATGCAGAAATCAAGATGCACTTTAGCAACTGGAGATTTCTGCAGGTAGCCTAATTTAACACAACAGCTGCAGGATGTGGTTATACTGCCTCAGACTGAAGTTGCTGCTATGACTTCTTCCTGCAATAAATTATGTTATTTGTGTAGCCTAATACTAGAAACTCAGAATGAGTGTCTGAATAATGTCTTTTAAACCCTAATGAGGTTGAGACATGTAACACTGGAAATGCTCAAATATATTCAATCTCTGATCCTGACTTTGAACATCTGCAAACTCTGTGTATTAAGTTTGTTTTCAGCTTTATTTGACCTCAGTTCAAATAAAGCTAAAACATAATTTGAGTGGGGAAATTTAAGAATGACATTTGATAGTTTTGGAGCAAAACACTGTCATCTGGTGTTACTGGACAGGAAGTTAAATCTACACCTTCAGCAAGCATCTATTATTTAAGAGTATATCTATGCAAATTATACCACTGAATGACTCCACCAGGACCTCCGGGCGCTCGTGGTGGAGTCGGGCGCTCGTGGTGGAGTCATTTTCCTTCTTTGAATATGAGAATTATTTAAATCTAGGGAGAAGGAAGATTCAGAAGTTTTTGTAGACATAACAGCCTGTTTTCCCTCAGGCTGAATGGCTTAACATGTTCTCATATGTCAAAAATATTCTTTTGCAAGCTTTTATGTATTTGCTGAGAGCTGAATATAATTTTTAAAAAGCATAACTAATTTACTCTCCATTCATTTAGGTGTTACTGAGAAAATCAGTTTTATGAAATTGTAATAAAATGTGTGGGTGTAATGTGAAAAGTATTAACACTGCAATACGACACATGGGAAAAAAATGTGTATTTTTAAAAAAGCTAACAAATGGCTTCAATATTAAATTCTAATTCCATGGATTTCGATCACTTCTAAGAAAATTATTTATTACATTAATTTCAGTGTACACATCATCTTCATTCAGCATTACAACTCATTCTGTCCTCAGGTTCTATACAAAAAGTTTCCCTCTGCATCAAAAAAATCGTTCCCCACCTGCACCACAGGTGCGGGTTTATCCATGTCCAGAATCTCCTCAAGGTCCTCCTCTGTCAGAACCTCCCCATCCCAGCTCTCCTCCCACTCCTCATCCTCTTCTGTCTCCTTTGTACTAAAACCATCCCCGTCCACTGTTGACCCCTTCACTCCAGCCTCTTTGTAAGTCCCAGCTGGTAGCTGTGCTGGCTGAACAGGAACAAGAGATGCTGAACCTTTACATTGAAGCACCTGAGCCGGAGCAGTCTCAGAAATCAGAGCACCTTTTGTCTGTCGAGGTACGAGTGTGGCTGGTGTTTGACTTTCAGGAAGCATCAGTTTGTTCTCCTGCCTCCTGCTATGAGAAGGTAATGCCTGCTGGCCGAGTCTAACCATAAGTTTAGCATCCTGTTTGACTTTTCTGTTGGGAGAGGGAGTGAACTTGCTCTTCAGGACCCTCAGGATGACATCTTGGGGGACAGAGAAGCCCTCAGCGAGGCGCTCGATCGTCCACTCCTCTGGCTCCTCTTGCTTCAAATATCTGAAATAAGTGTGTGAAAAGTGTCATATAGTGGGAACAATTGTGAAACTAAAGTTATTTAGAGCCACAAAACCAGTATTACTCTTTGTATAGGAGTGGAATCAACACTCACCATACACAGGTTTGGCCTAATGGTAAAAATTCACCGCAATTTTGCTTTTATTTTTAGGTTTTTGGTGAAAAGAAAGAGAAGCACACACCACACTGGAAAAAAAGAGACAATCACCTTATTTGCTCAATAGCGTCCCACGTTAGTTTCCTCTCGGGGGCTCCTGGTGGAGCCATTTTCCTTCTTATCTTATCAAACTTCACTGACCGCTGTCTCTTTTTCTCCTTGCTGAAAAGAAACACGACATAAGCTGCTTACAATGATCAAGTTTGCACTCGGAATACGTTTTGTACTTGTAATAATGCCTGATGGTTCTCACTCCAGCACAGCCTGGAGCTTATCCTCCAGCCCCTCCAGCTCAGGCTCTACGTCATCGCTGAATCTGGACGTTTTTGGTCCGGTTCTGTCTCCGCTCACATGGTTCTGTCCCACCCAGACTTTGATGCTGCTGTCTCTGCTGGAGAATCTGACGGCGTCTAAATAAACGGGGGAAGCCAAAGAGGGAGCAGAAAACTTAAAGAGGAGGCGGCAGACCTGAAGAGGTCGGGCCATGCTCACAGCCGGTCGGGCTTCATTAGAGTGCAATACTAACAAAAGGATTTTGTCAGTCGACAAAAACTAAGACGGAATGAACAAAGAATGGTTTGCGTTAATACAAAGCGTGCGTTTATCTTCTCTTAGAATAAACACAAGACTTGACTGAAGCTCAACGCCTCCGTCTGACTTCACATGCGCTCTTCAGAGTGCGACTACTTCCGCAAACACAGCTCAGTGCTACGAACTAATGCAAGGCTGCCACCTAGCGGGGCGGAGGACAGTTTGTGTCCACAACATGCAATTGTACATAAACCCGAAGGAAATTGATTTTAGCCAGGTCCAAATGTGCCAAATTTGAATGAGCTTACAATTAAATAGATGACACCTGAGTCTGAATTAAATACATACAATTAAATACATATGAATAAGTAGTTATCTAAATATTAAACAACTTGTTGAATAAATTATTGAATAGATGTAAGTCAAGTCATCACAAAATAATTAATTAAAAGTTAAAATTGCTAAAAAAATCACTTGAAAATTGTTTAAGTACTTACTCTAATCTTCACCATTACATAATTTAAACTGTTAGTGTGATTCTCTAAGTAGATCATGACCAGAGCTTGGTACTTAGTTCAATTTATCTGAGTTGTTTATAATTTATACATTTATAATTAACTGTTTGCAAACAGTTAATTATTAACAGTTTCATTGTAAACAGTAGTGAAGGAACCATAATAACAATAATAATAATAATAATAATAATGACATCTTTAGTCCTTAGTTGTTGTTGTTGTTGTTGTTTTTGTCCCATTGTACCTTATATGTGAATGGAGAATTCACAGCAAATTAAGAAACAGTGAACACCAAAAATTATCCATACCAGGTATTACTATAAAATAATAACGCATACTGGTTGCAGCATCATGTTGATATAAAGGCACCTAATGATTGGAAACAGTAGCACCATCCAGTGGTAGTTATGGGTACTGCACAGTTATGCGTCCCCTGTAGTCATGTGTCACGCAGCTGCGCACCTCCTCCCAGCTGCCGTTGTTTCATTTGCGCCATTTTGTCCGCTCACTTTGTTGATTGGGTTTTAGCGAGCTGTACTGGAGCCAATCAGAGGGAAACCGGACAGTGAAGATACGGTAAGGGAGCCACGATTGAAGGCATTGGTAGTTGTCAGCACGGATTGGTTTGTCATGGACCAACCAAATTACTAACCCTGCTTAATGCAAGAAAAAAATTAAATTTGAGAGTAATTTTGACCGCTGTGTCCGAGGACTTGTTTAGCCTCAAAGACCTTCGTCTTCTCGTGCCGTGTTTGGCGACTGGGGGGAAAAACATGAGCTCCCTGCTGCACTGTTAGCCTTTGTGCTAAAATGAGTGTTAAACAAAGCGGCGTTTGCCAACGAAGCCGTAAACTCATCAGCGGATGAGTATGCCAGCTAATGTTTAGTTACAGTTTGAAACAAGAAGCAAAAGGCCCGACTTTCTCCTTGAAGACAGCGAGCATCCATTTTGTGCTTTCTAGAATTTACCACAGCTAGCTCTCACAGCCTTGTTAGCCCCGTATTATTACAACAGTGAACAAAACAGATAAATATCGCCCTTCTCCTCCTCCTATGTTGTCCCGGAAGTCAAAATTATGTTTTAAGATGCATTGCTGAATTTATTTTAGATAAGTAGGCGTTGCGTGTTCAAAATTAAAGCAACCAAACACGGCAAAAATTAAAAATAAAGAACGACTTATTTTACGAGATAATAATCAGCAAAGACAGTCATGTTTGATTGATACAATATATGCTTGAAATATGTTACTTCTTTTAAACACGTGAATGTATTAATGACGGTATAACTGTACATGTCTTTGTCTCAGGAGGATTGATCATATTAAAGCATGGAGCAGTACACCACTGCCACCACTACAACAGGGGAGCAGATTGTTGTGCAGACTGCTAATGGACAGATCCAGCAGCAGGTGAGAGCACACTTTGAGCAGTTTCTTTAACATTGCTTTGTTTTTCTTAAATCACATTTTATTTTCTAAAGCAGCCAGATAAAAGGATCCCTCAAGGAAGTCACATTTATTGTTTCTGGTGTTTACCATCAAGCCCAAGGTTACTTCAACCAGTGCCACATTTTAAGTGCATATGTTTTCACTTTTGTTTTCTGGCAAGAAATTATTTAAGCATGTAACAAAGGGTTGGATAACTAGCAACATTTTTCAAAGGTTATCTGCTTATTGATTTAAGATGCTCTAAATTTTATTTTATTTAGTTTTTTTTTTTGTAAAATAGTTTTTTGGTTTGCCCTGCATCTTTCTACTCCTCACCCATTTTGTTTTTTATTATTGCCAGTTTAAAAAAAAAAAAAGCCAACCTGAATATAATGATCTCAAATAAATAAAACAATCCCTTTTAAAAGATGTAATTTTCAGCATATGCCTAAAATATAAATTTTAATGTTTTACTTTGTAAAAATACACTCCTTTAAGGTTTGCACAATGTCCGTCATTCCAATTAAGTCCTATGTGTCACTGGTTTGTTTGTAGCCAGTTCCATTTTGGACACTGCGTTTAACCAATGCCTGTTGGTTGTTGAATATTTCTGGATATTGTATATCATACAATCACTGGAACCACTGACTAGTTCTATTTTGGTTGGAAAATGACAACATGACAAATTATGACCAATGATCCAAGCAGGAGTGACACTCTGCTTTATAAACAATTCGTCAGTCACAGAACCACATGTCCTTACCATATATATATTGGGAGCAAAATGTTCCCAAATTCTTGTGAACTGATGTGGTGCATGGAACGCTGTTCCTTGTTGTAAAAGTAACCAAAACTTTGTCATGATTTTCATTTATATTTAGTTGATTATTACAAAATACATTTTTTATGTCTAAGGCTTGTTTACAAAAGCCATCTTTTATAAATGTTGTAATGTGGATCTTAGTTGTTTTATTCCATTAACTTAATCTTCTTTACTGATTTTTTTTAATTTTTTGATTACTTTTGATGACTAGCTTTTTTAAAAAAATGGAGCTTTGTTTTTGCCTAGAGTTTGTAGAACTTTACCTTTACCAAGTTACCTAATCCACTTGTGTCCTGAAGTGACCAGTTTGAATCTGATATGAGTCGCTGGTACCTGATTTCTACAGGATCCTCTCAGAGCTGGTGGATACAATGTGAATGATTTTTGGAAAACATTGTACCAAAATTTATCCAGTCTGCGGAAAAATACTCAGGCGGCTTTGGAGCTTTTTCTCAAAACAATAATTGCAATATAAAGCCATGAGGCTCAAGATAATGCGGACAGAACGTCTTGTTATACTTGATTGTGCTTTAATTATTTCCATCCAGAAGACAAAGATCACTCAAGTATCTGTCGGCAAAGGTATGAGTAATTTTGGGCTTTACCGTACTTGTCTGAGAGTGTAACGTCCTGCCTTGCCTGCAGACACAAGGCACAGTGACGGCTGTGCAGCTGCAAGCAGAGGCGCCAGGCCAGCAGGTGCAAACACTCCAGGTAGTGGTGTCACAGCCGCCCTGTCACTGCAGTAACGCTTTAATAAGTGACCAGTTTGCATGCCGTACCCAGGGCTGTTTTCATGACCTGTCTGTGGCGTTTGAACCATCGTCTTTCTCCCCACCCGCCTCCAGCATTTCCTGCAACTACCTGTACTGCATGTTCCTCAGCACAGTGTTGTGTTTGCCAGCCTGCAGTGTGTGCGGCTTTCCTCCAATGGCTGTGAAAGAAAAAAAACAAACGACCAAACAGAAAACAGGTCACTGTGTTTTGTCTAAGTTGTGTTTTCTCTGCTTTAAAAAAAAAAAAAAAGTTCAAAACGCTCTTTTTTTTTAGATGTACTGTTGGAAGCACGAGTAATGTGAACTTTATGGAGCTGCATCTCATTCATAGTGTGATGATGATGTCATCTCTGTAATTTCTTTTTTGCATTATAACAACCGATGAATTCTCCCAGGCTTTTTCCTTTGACACTTATTTTCTTCCACAAGATGCATTTTATGCAAGTTAAGTGTTTATAAGTTTATCCTTATCAGTCACACACATCTTATCTCACACTTGTACATTCAGGAGACAAAACTTCACAGCGAGACATTTCCAATTTTCTCCAAAGTTTTGTGTAACAGAGGTGTATTTTACTTGCATGCAGCCCTTCATGTCCTTTGTGGGCACTGACGTGTCATACTTCGTCAGAGCTACTTTAACAGCTTTGTATTCCTCTCTGCAGGTGCAGGGACAGCCCCTAATGGTACAGGTGAGCGGCGGACAGCTCATCACATCGTCAGGCCAGCCCATCATGGTGCAAGCCATGTCGGGGAGTCAAGGTCAGACCATAATGCAGGTTCCTGTGTCTGGAGCTCAAGGTCTGCAGCAGGTAAAAGACAAGTGTCCACCAAGATCTGTGATTAGAGTTAACAATCGGAGAATCTGTGATTAGAGTTAACAATCGGTAAGCATGTGATATTACACATTAAATATGTGTAATATCACATCATTATAGCGATGAGAACATTTTTGTCTTGGTTTATTATGGTATTGATGATCAATTAAGACGCATTCGATTGTCTCCTTAGATCCAACTGGTGCAGCCTGGTCAGATACAGCTGCAAGGTGGTCAGACTCTGCAGCTCCAGGGCCAGCAGGGTCAGCCTCAACAAATCATCATCCAGCAGCCCCAGACGGCTATCACTGCTGGACAGAACCAGGTCTTTCATTTTTGACAGTCTTCAGCGTCAAAGACATTTTGTTGTACCACAGAAGACAGAAACTAGTAGTCTCTGCTTTCTGGTTTTGCTCCTGCAGAAACGGAAAGTGACAATGACGGTTGGATTTCTGATTATAAGCCATTTTTAATGCAGCTGTTAACATTTCTAACTTTTCACTTACTCTGGCATCTCAGTAAATGGACTTTACTCCATAGAAACATCATGGCAGAACATTTTAGCTGTTCTGGTAAAATCTTTACTTAATCACTGGTAACCTGCCCTGGAGTATTCACAAATATGACTTATCCTTTAAAAATACATTTCAGTTACTAAACTGCTAGATAATTCCCTCCACAAGGTAAAAATTAGTACAGGAGGTCTATGTTTTCTAATATCTCTTCTTTATGCTGTAAATCAGAGTCAGCAGATCAGCGTACAAGGTCAACAGGTGGCACAGACAGCTGACGGACAGACCATTGTCTACCAGCCCGTCAATGCAGATGGCTCTGTTCTACAGCAGGGTACAATTCTTTGTTCTTTTTTTTTTTGTTGTGTGCAAACTTCATAAGCTTATTTATTTATTTTTAGCTCAACAATGTCTGTGCTAATTATTTCTCTCCAGGAATGATCACAATCCCTGCTGCTAGCTTGGCCGGTGCCCAGATAGTGCAAGCAACAGGGGGCGCCAACACCAACACAACCAACAGCGGCCAAGGCACTGTGACCGTCACCCTGCCTGTCTCCGGCAACATGGTCAATGCAGGTGGAATGGTCATGGTAAGACCCTGTGCAGAGGTACTCAGCATCTTTATTTTTTTCCCCCTGTCTTTTTACATATAGTCTGACACATGGGTGCAGAGTTTGGGGAAACGAGCACCAACAGTAGCCAGTTTCTGGCTTTGCCACAGAGGTCGTCTGGATTATTTCAGTGTTGTCTGAATATGTTAAGTTATACACCCATGAGTCATCACACCTGCTATGTGTTTTCTTTATGTAAAGACCTTTAGCATTTCCATTATTAATGTTCATAAGACTAATAGATTTTAATAAATTTTAATTTGACATAGTCCACCTTTTGGGGCTTTTGTTGGTTTGCAGAATTGACTTTGAAAGCAGCAATCAGGCCTGAATCATCCCGCGGTTAAAACTAAGTACTTAAAATGAAAGCGTCTGTTTAGTTGCAAAAGGTGTGATGGCAGTGAAGTGTTGTATGGTAACTTGCCATGTCTGATTTATACATCTGCATATTTTTAAGTATTAAACACGGTAAAGGATTTTGAGTACTTTGTTTATGTTTCTTTTCCTGCGTTTATCAGATGGTGCCGGGTGGAGGCGGCGTTCCCACCATGCAGCGTATCCCCCTCCCGGGAGCTGAAATGCTGGAGGAAGAGCCTCTGTACGTCAACGCCAAACAATACCATCGTATTCTGAAGCGAAGGCAAGCCCGGGCCAAACTGGAGGCTGAGGGCAAGATCCCCAAGGAGAGGAGGGTATGCAGTGCTCGTTTCCCTTAGAGAAAAAACTACGATAAACTGCCTTTACTGATGGTTGTCAATAAGGCTCTTGAATAAACTGTCTATCCTGTAACTTGTACTTGTGTGAAAATGGCTCAAATATTTAACCTGCAGTGGAAGACAGTGGAACTGTTTTTGAACTGTGCTAATTTATTTTGGCAACAGTTTCCATCTTGGATTGTTTCTCACATCCCCAGCTGGGGCGGTTGGAAGTTGTTGCAGTATGACAAAATTAGTAAAAAAAATACCACAGTTTCACAGTATAGTAGCAATGTTTAGGTAGTGTTATGTCTGTTCAAGTGCATCAGAGGGAAAGTGTACTGTTGCCATAGGACTATGTGTATTACTTGTTCATATTTTCTATGTAGGACCTTTTTTGGCATAATCACTTGTCTTCTGAAGTCCAACGGGCCTTCTAGGGACCTGACCTTAATACATTAGACCCATATTTATAGGCATAGGGGTCAATTAACTTGAGAGATTGCCATTTATTCTTAATATAAATATAAACTTGCAGCATGTGTGGGTTTTTCTCTTTTCTTCAAAACAAATAAACACAAACTATAAAACGTTATTATGAACATAGTAAGAAGCTTGCTTTTTGTACATCATGGAAAAAAGTAAAAAAAAATCTTCTGGTACGGGGGAATGACCTTCTATTATCTAATAATACAGAAGGGAATAAATCAGTGAATTAAAATTTTTTGACGTACCAATATTTTTATTTTTATTTATTTCCTTGTCTCCTGCAGAAATATCTACACGAGTCTCGTCACCGTCATGCTATGCAGCGTAAGCGTGGAGACGGAGGGCGGTTCTTTTCCCCTAAAGAAAAGGAGGAGGCGGCTTTAGGCCTATCGCAAGTAAGAAATTATGATGAGGGTTTGGGGGGAAGACAACCCCCAAAGTTGCAACTTGTCTGTCAGACATTTTTAAGCTTTCATAAAGGATGAGTAATTTCAGATTTAAGAGCATGTTCCTAGGCATGTGTGAAAACTCTTGGAAATCATGGAATTCTGTTTTGTGCTTTTCCAAGTCCGGATAAGTATGGAGTGACAAAAACTTAGCATGGAAAAATACATTACTACAATTTAGTTCTTATTTTATCATTTAAAAGATAAGCTTCAGAATTTTTACAGAGAGCTTCTTATATTGACCTTTAATCACATTCTAACTGATTGTCTGTTTTAAGATAGAAACAGAACCCATGATTATGCAATGCTTTTCCACAACAGAATTTAAGGGTAATTTCGTTGATATTTTTATTGGTGTTTTTGTTTGTTGTTTTGGCTTCCCTGTGAAGTACAAGGTTTAAAAGTAAACCTGATGTTTTTAAAGATTTTGGAATTGTGTTTTGTTTAGCAAAGCGCTAAGATTTGGGTGAACTTTACAGGTAAAACAAGAGAAATCTTGACGTTGTTATTTCCTGTATTTAATGCAAGTGTTCCGGTTTGGTTGACATGTTAGATTTCAAAATAGTGCTTATCTAATCACAAAGGGAAGTAGCGCTTTACCACACTGCCAAATCCAACTTCTGTATGCTGAGTTCTTCCTCAGCTGAACAGTTCCAAAAAAGACAGTGTACAATTGTGTTTAGTCCTACAATTAATAATCTACATATTAGATTTATCTCCATACTTGTATGACATTTCTTGAATATGTTCATGTAAACATCTGTACCACAGACATACGTACAAACAAAAAAATAATTTGTCTGCAAAAGTATGAAATGAAGACATTTAAAATTAGCAGGAAGCCTTGTTAAAACTTCTCGTACTAAATGGATGCTCTTTTCGCAGCAGGAAATCGCCCCGGCAGCAACAGATGAGACAGTGACTCAGATGATCAGAGTGTCCTAGCGTTTTCCCTGACATCATGACCTGCCTGTGACTCTTCAACCCAGCTAACCATCCGACACACTCTTCTGTAGTCCTCAACACACCTAGCAGTGCTTTCACTGTGGCGTTTTTCTATTCTCTCTCAACTTCTTGACTGGTCTTCCAGGGAGCTGGCTGTGCCACAGCTGAGCCAGGAGACTTTTCTGGTCTTCATTAAAATGGAGGATGTTATCATGTTGTCTGAGCCCAGTTTCGGTGTATTTTTCAGTTTTAAGGTTCTTTTTTTTTTTTTTTTTTTTGTCAACTCATCGCACAGGGGGTGGGGGGGAGACAGTCACAAAGCCATACACTCAGACTATGGTCTGTTGACAATTTGTTGATCTGTCTCCAGTTGACACTTTTTTGTTTTTTTAATGGTACCATTTTTTTTCTGATGCATTTGTTACTTTATGCTACCCTGCTGTTTTGTATCATTGATTCCTCCTTTACATAAAAATGTAATTATTTAAATCCATGTACTTTTTGGACTTGCCTAATGGCTGCATAGTACATGGTGCTCCAGAGAAGTGATAGTAATGTGAAGACATTGTATAGAAGGACTTTTGTTCTGTGGATGCATTTTATACAATTTATAGTTGGACTTTGTGTTTTGCTGGGGAAAAAAGAGCAATTCTTTGTAATACACACTTCATTCATGTATAGTTGAGAACTTTTCATCTGTAAGTCCACCTAGGTGTTTTTTTTTTTTTTTTTTTTGTAGATAGAGATTTTTATCCATCAGCATCTGCCAATGTTAATATTTCTTTTTATAATTGTGAAAAGGACATTGTCTTCATAAAAACATGTCAATTAAAAATTTATTAAGAAATGAGATATTTTGTTTCATTACTTAAGAACTAATTAGGAAAGCCCCTGGAGTCTTAACTGGGGCAGACATTTTTTATTTTTTATTTTTTTAGTTGAACCAAATACAGTGCCTTGTAAAGGTATTCATTGACCTAGGCGTCCAACCTTTGGGATTTTACGGCCACAAACTTTAATGTGTTTTTTTGGGATATTATGTGATGCCACACAATAGCATGCAGATATAAAGTAGAATCAAATAGACATGCGTTACATTTTTTCTTAAAAAAAACAACACATTTTTGCCTGCAATTTATAATCAAGGTGTAAATCTGCTTTGGATATTTAACTTGTGAATCTGCACATCAGTCTAGCTTATGCTGTCTGTAGTCATTTTTCTTTAGTTTGTGCAGTATTTATCCTGTGACAGGCTTCCCTGTCTAGCATACACAATTCACCTGCCAAGCACTAGTAACTTGTAAATAAATGTGAGCTGGAAAATAATGTTATCATAAATTGTAATAGTAGGAGTTTATTTGCACCTGGTTGTGTCTTTCCAAGACATTTGTGACCCCAAAGCCTTTTGGTCTAAATGCATTTTTTTTTGTAGAGGTACAGTGGCCTTTGCAGAAAGTTTTCAAAGGGATGTACAAGGGGGAGATCTTATAATCCTGGGGTGGCACACTAAGAGCGAGGTTTTCTTTTGTTTGATTAGGATGTCATATAAGGTGGAGGGAGACCCCAAAGGTTGCTTAATTTGGAGCTTCACCTAAGGTCTTAAGGCACAGAACAATGCTCTTTAAGGCTTTATAAAAGCATTCTTTTATTTGAAATGTCAATCTCCAGCATCTAAGCAAATCAAATAACATTTTAACGTGTTACTCCTAGATTGCCTATTTTTGTTTTAAGGAGGACCATTTCTAATTTTTTTTTTTTTTACTTTTTCGGTTTTCATTCAATATATGCAAACCGATACATGACAGTACATGGTATCTCGAGTATTTTCTATGTACTCGAGTATTCTTCCTCCGACGATCCTGCCCAAATCATTAATGTTCTAAACAGGCTAAAACTATTTAAAAATGTTTTTTTTTTTCAATCCATCCCTGTTCAGGACCCTTTAAGCTTAATAAGCGCAGCAAATCAGAAGCGGTGGATTGTCTAGATGGATCTCAGAGTCAACCAATCACAGCAAAGAAGGCGGGACTTGTTCTCAGCCTCCTTGGCAACGGTCAAACAGGCTTTACGGACTGAGGTCTACTTTATGCAAACTGACGACGAGCTAGACAAGTAGGACGCAGATATTATGAAAACTCTTCAGGAATAGAATTTCCCGTCTTTCTGTTCTGAACCCTGTCCTCCGGTTGGAGCGCTGTGTGGACGCTCACCGCCTGAACACAGCCTACTTCCCTCAGGTGACAGGCTGAGCCTGCCGCCCCCTCCCATCAGAGATGCTTCTGTCTGAGGTTGACAGCGCGACGCAGGACCAGCAACTGCCTCCGCAGCGCTCGTAGGGAATGAAAGAAGCCAGAAAACTTGACCCAGGCGTCCAATTCTTACTTCTATAGATTGCAGGACCTGCTCGGTCATTTTTAAACCACACACCAAAGAAGCAAAGAAGGCGACGGACGGAGCTAACGTTAGTTTAAACTCCCCAGACAACCGGCTTCATCTCCTCCTTCTTTTAGTGTCACTCTGATGCGATGACAGACTCGGCAGTGGACAGCAAAACGGAGGTCAAGCAGGCCACCAAATATGTCAAAGAGACCGAAAACGTCGCGGAAAAATACTCCGCATTGACCGTCAGCAAGAACAGCAGCGACGTGAACATGAACGTCGGAGAGATGCCCTCCGCCGCGTTCACCGCGGTCCCGACTCTGAAGTCGGTGAAGAAGGTAAGGAACGTGATGCCCGCCATCACTCGCTGCCGTTGGGCAAAGAACAGCCGGTCACATGCGAGGAGGACACGTTCACGTTGGTGCGGACAACTGTGCTGCAGTCGAGCAGGCGACTGCTGGACAGTATGGGGGAATAAACCACAGTGAATGCGTTGCAAAGCCGCACTCTTCATGTGTGCAAAGAGTGTGCACTAAATGATACTAACTGCACCATTTAGTGCAGTTATTGTCAAGGAATTCAGTATTTAGTAGTTTCAGTGGGACATATATATTTGTTCCCATTTCACTTAGTCTGACAGAAGTCATTAGAGAAGAATTACTGTGTGCCATGTCATTTTACACAGTATTACTGTCAAGCTTAGGTGTTGTTGTACTGTTTCTATACAGTGCAGATGTAAATATTCTTTGTTTAGGAAACGAAACCTAAAGCTTACATGTATGGCCTTAGTAAGCTCCATGTGGGGGGAGCTTCCACACTAAATATGTGGTAGTTAATGCCATCGAGGATTTTCTGTGAGAAAACATTCAACCCCGCATAACCTGTGGTTATGTAGCTTTTCTCAGAGGGACAGGAATGTGGATGTTAAAATTGCAAAAGGATGAGTTTCAATCAATCCGGCAAGACTCAGAATCAGCCAACTTTCCCTTGAACGGCTCTGCTAAGTGACTGGCAGGTCAGATGTTATGAAAAGAAAATAAACTCTATTTATGATGCGATTCGAGACTTACAGCCCCCTCTATTTTCACTCTAACCAAGAGCATGTACTTTGATGCATTTCTTTGAGTGTAATAAAAATGCAATAGAGGCTATGAACACAGGCTTATTGCAGAATATTCTTGTTGCATACGTTTTAATTTTCAGTTGGATTTAAAGCTACTTGTCCTTCAGACAATCTGCATTGTTTCAAAATTAAAACAGAGAATTTATACTTGAAAGAAAACTGATTTTGATTTTTTTTAATGTTCCCATGCGGTCTTGATAAAATATATTGTGTGTTTGGAAAACACCAAAGAGAAAAAAAGACTATTTTAAAATCTTTGATTTCAGTCCTTGGTAAAGTGAAAAAATGCACAGCTTATTAAACATCGATCAGACCTTGAAAAGCACTTTTTTTCCATCTTCTCTTCATGAAATGCATCCAAACTCAGATACCCCATGACTTTTTTTTTTTTTAAATGTATTACTCTGCTTCGATGCATCAATGAAGATAATCTTATTCCTTTATTTTTAGCTCAAAATCACCCTTTCTACAAAAGAAACTAATGTACATATTTTTCCTTTGATGTCTGACATGTCAAAAAGATAAAATGTCGAATAAGTTAAATTGGGACTTGGCAAAGAAAACTAGATATCAAGTTCACCAGGATAAAGTTGAGCAGTTCATGTTAACCAGTCCAACCATCTGACTGACCCGGTCAGCTTTGACTTCGCTCAGGCTTCTCATGCGGGTGGGAATCAATAGTTTTTGGAGCAGCTTGATAAGAGTGTATTTACTGCACACTGTGCACCTGAGGGAAAAGACTTTGAATGTCTTGGCTGCTTTACAACGGCGCTAAACAAAAAAGACTTTCTCCAGTCAGATGTTCATGTTACACATCCACTGCTGGTTCCCAGCACCGGATAAATTTGAGTGTTTATCCACTGCAGGTTACAGGTCAAGGACTGTGTTTCTGAGAACCGACTCACATTTAGAGGAGAAGATGTTTGATTTTTTTTTTTTTAATCCAGAAATAGCCATTTGTTTTGTATTTTGTTCTTTGAATATGTAAGGTCCTCAAAAAAAAGACAATTGTTTTACAGTAGTTGTCAGAAAGCTAAGATTCTCACAGCAGGATAACCTTTCACTCTGTCATTATTTTTATGTTCCTTCATTTGTATTTATGTGGAAAATAGGAAACGTTAGATCAGCAATATTTATAATTTTTGCATCTTCATCTTTTTTAAATTTAGCTACACAACCTGAAACTTTGAGTTTTAAAAATCCATTGTATAAACAGATGCTTAGTTACATAATTTTTATTTAATTGTATATGTATAAGATAGGTAAATCTTCACTAAACAGTGACTGTTTTTATATTTTTGCCATCCTTAATACCTTTACTTCTTTGTTTTATTTCTTGTGACTCAACAAAATCTTCCAAACGGGATATAAATGACATCAAATTTCTTTATTAGTTTTAATGTGCCAACATCCAAAGCCTCTTCATAGTCATTCTAATACTAAGTTAACTAGATCCTTCAGATGTTTGATTACATAATGTTCGCGTAAAATTAGTCATAGATTTGAATCCACACTGGTGACGATTCGTTATCCTATAAAAAATAAATGTCTCATTACAGATTTCACCTCACAATCTGCTTTGCTTTGGCATCAAAAACAAGAAAAGCTTTAAATGAGTCCAAGTTACAGTGTAGGAACATATAAACGTGTAAGAACAATATGTAATTTCTGCAGATTAAAAGAAGGTGTCCACATATTTCCAATGTCATGAAAACATAGATATTATACTCACTTTATTTTTGCTAAATAATCACCGTGAATATTACATCTTTGTTTTTGTCCTACATCTTCTGTATGTCCGTGTTTGTGATTTAGCTTCTGTAAAGACAGCCTGTTTCATACCAAGTTGTATACTCATAATATGAACCAAATTATACAAAAATGACTAAAGATAGTCATATCTGCGTTCTCAGCAGCGGGGCTCAGAGGCTTTAAAATATTAGTTTAGACCTCCTTCCTGTCTGACAGGCAATATTGTGTGGACTGTGAGCTGCCTCCGGGAAGCCTGTTTCCAAACATATTGAATGATAGGAATGTGCATCGGTTTTATGAAAACAACGCTTTCTTATGAATAGAGTCCAGTGACTGACTCAGTCACCAGTTTTAGTAAAAACGACTTCTGCAAATCACTGTAAGAAGAAAAACTTTGTGAAGCTTTTGGTTTACACTGCATTGACTTTGACGGTCTGAAAAATATGTGGCTAATAAATACAAACGATTCTACAAATTTGATTGAGTGAGTGTGATGGTGGGTGAGTCAAAGAAAAGCAAACCTCTGCCTCCTCCTTTTTTTGTTTTTCCAATACAAAACAGTTATGCAATACACCCCACCCCCCTGCTCACCCCCAGGGAACAGGACTTGCTCACATCGAATTTGTTCCTGCATCATCATTTTGTATCTGATCCCTGTGGAGGTGTGGACTGCTGTGTGCTCACTTTGAAGTTTGGTTATGTCATGTTTACAGAGCCTTGCAAACTTATTCTCACTATTGATCTTCTTCACATTTTGTGATGGTAAAAACCACAAACCCAAAGGGATTTGTTAGGATTTTAGGTGACAGACCAACACAAAGAAGTGAGGAATTGTGAAGTGCAAGGCAAAGCACATGTGGTTTTTCAAAGATATTAATGAAAAAATTGTTTTGTGTTTGGAAGACTTGAAAGAGCTGTGTCAGTTTTCCTTCCACTGCACAACTATGGACTGGTATGTCTTGGTCTACCACGAACAAGCCAAATAAAATACATTGACGTTTGTTAATTATGTGTCAAAATGTGAAAAAGTTCAACTGGGTGTTAATATGATAAAACACACTTAGCGCCTTGCTTTGTGAAAATAAGAGGCTATTGTAGCAGGAATGAACATTTCAAATTCAAATATCAGCTGAGCCTAAACGTTCTGGAACTCTAAAATTGTCAAGAAAGTATAAAAATCTTTTTTATTCCTAAACCTTGGTTAAGAATACATCAAATATTTTATGTTGGTGGAGCATCTCTGGAGTTTAGGACTAACATTTTTCTACAGTTTATAGCTCAACAAATAGAAGTAAACAGTCTGCTTTCTCCTTTTGATTATAATCATATTAAGTTCATCAGCTTTTTGATAGATTTGATTAATGTCCTGTATTATTGTGAGATTATCTATATAATGTCTCCCCCAAGTAGTTCTCAACAGTGTAAGAGGAGGAGCTCTGAATAAGGCAGAAGGGATTATACTCTGAAATGATGAGGAATCAAAGTTGATGCTGTAATGAGATAAGGTGGGCAAAGTGGGGGAGAGCTGCAAAACGAAAGTTCAACATGAAAGCTTTCGGATCCTCTAAAGACGGTCCCACATTCATCATTTTAAATCCAGTAAACTTGTCATGCAGGTGATTACACATTTTCCATAGGAGTGTATCACCTTCTCCTGGGGTGATATTCACATTCCTTACTGAGTGTGAATATCACGCAGTGGAGACTAGATGACGTGAAGATGCCAAACAAAATAAACTCAGACCCTCTGTCTAATTGTTTTTTTTTACACCTCAAAGTTAGTCAATGAAGCATTACAACACATCCTCACAAGTCTTGTTTTTCACCGTTCCCGTTACTTTCAAGATAGTTAGTTCATTGTAGTACATCTTTTGTCAAATTAAAACATTCATATGGAAACGTTAGATTGTCTTCAAAGTGGTTGTTATACCAAGAGGTGATATGAAGTCAGTACCTAACCTTTATTCATGCACAGTGACTCACATTGAAGGGACCGATTGTTTCTGCAACATTCTGCAACGTGAAATGCGTTAAGCATATTTTGGGATGTTAGGTTTAATATGGCCAACATCTAACTTAGACTTCCTCTGATGCACTGTTATCTAAAAAAAAAAGATAACAGTGCATTATCTTTTTGCACTGTTAAAGTAATACTTTAACATATTACTTTAAAGTAAAACTTTACTTTAAAGTATTAAAGTAAAGACCCCAAGAGAGTCATTTACCTCAAGCTAATGATTGAATACAGCATCTGAACAGAACATGGAAAAAAGTCTGGACGACCCCTTTAAATCAGTATGGCTGTACTGCATGTGTTTATTCATGAAATAAGGCTGCATGTTATCTTAATCAGAAGAACTTATAGTTTCAGCTAAAGGTCACATAGTCTGCGAGGAAGGCAGGATTAGTTCACAGTGTTTTTTTCACAACACTGTGTAATCGGTCATGCATGCATTGATTTAAACTGCAGCCTTTGCATACCAGGACGACTGCTGGTTTCAGTTTTGTACTTTACTTGAAACTTGCCTTGCTGTGTGCTCTGTTTTACCCGCTGCGCTGCCTGTGTTTGACTTGTTGAATGCAGCGACTGTGAGCAGTTGGCAGTGAGGATGTGTGTGGATTACAGTTAGATGGTGCCATAGAGCCACGGTGACGGTGTCTGGTTAAGTAGTTTTGGTTGCCTTATGTCGGGGCCACACTGAGCCTTTACGCCACTGACCGACTGTAACACTCTACGGCTTAAGTCTCTGACCTGGCCTGTTATCTGAGAGAGAAAGGGTATTTTTAGATACAGGATGGGTCTAAAGAGATGCCTAATGATGCAGCAGAAGGCTAATGGAGAACGGGTTTAATTCCTCCTGCCAATCCCAGTACATTTAGTACTGCAAATTAGGAACTCAAGCTGAAAATACGAGCTTCAGCAAATGTGTTTTTGTACTTGTTTGCGTGTGGCGTCATCATATCTCTGGTTCGTACAATGCTCTTTCTGCACTTAAAGAAAAAAAAAAAATCCTCATAAAATAAAAACTGAAGCCTTCAGCAGCGAGTTGTCAAGGACATTGCGGAGCAAACGCCAAGAGAGAGAAAAAGAGAGAGGGTTGTTTGAAATTGACCTCTCTTTTTACGTCCTGGCCTGTTTTAGCCAAAGTTGGCCATTTAGAAATTACGGTAATAGGTGGGAACCTCCCCCTGAGCTGCCTGGGAGTGTTCTGGGATAATAGCATCAGGGACACCTGGTGCCATCACGCGCACACACACACAGGACTCAGAGAGGTAGGCTAGAAAGCTGAAGAGAGCAGCAGACAGTGACCGGCAGCTATGGCCCACAAGCATGGACATGGGCGAGAACAGGTGAGTTGCTTGTAATGTTTCACAGGAAACTTATCTTTCTAGATGTTGGAATTCCCAGCATCAGTTTGGATCACTTGTGGCTTGAGACGGGTTATAGTATTCTACATAGCACTGTTTTACATTGAGCTACAAAGGTTTTGTGACGTTATCTCAGGTAGCCAAACCAGTAACAATCATTTCCATTACCGTACGTTGTAACCAGGAGTACGGTCTTATTTAAATGTTAACTTCTTGGGAAAGGAAAATGCAAAGTGTGTGCTGAATCCACGTGAAACGATCCAGAGGAAAACTCAATGTACTGAGTGATGTGAGAAAGGCCACAGTCTTGGTTGTAAAAACAGAGCCATGCAGCGATCTGCTCTGCTCACCCAGACTCCCAAGCTTCTTGAGTTTCTCTTCAGTTGTATGGTAGACTGCTGAAGTCGAGGTGTGACGAACATTGGGACAAGGGATCAGAAGGTCAAGAAGTTAAGAGACTGAAACTACTATGCTTGGTGTTATCTCGTCGGTATTTTGCAGGAGAACGAATCCCTTCCATCCAACCGTGAGGTCACTTCCTGAAAACTGATCCACATGACGCTTCTCTTAGCTTTTTGGCTTTAGTTGTATTTATGTAAGTCTTTGAGTTGTTACTCCTTCGCAATTTCTGTCAAGCTTCTTAGCCAGTGTATGTGCTGCAGTGCATGTCGCTTGAGGGTTTTGTTCTGGTAACTGCTTGGCCCACCGATTCATCGTCCCTGTGTTTTGTCAACTCCAGTGTCCTGCTCAACAGTTTGCACTCCAAACACAAGATACGGACATTGAAAATAAGAGGTCGAGGGAGCCCGACAGCATTATCACAAAATGTCTCAAAAGGGGAGCTTTGTGAACTGTGTGTGGGAAATCAATGACTGACTTAAAGCAGCATTGCAACACCACTAAGACAGAGAAGTCGAGTGATGGAGAGTTAGAGAGGACTTATAGGAAAAATGTTCTGCATTTTGTCTGTGTGTCTGCAAGGGAATCAGCCGTGATTGCATGACACTGTACAGTGTTATGACTTTACACAGCGCTGTCTGACAGACAGATGGACGCAACATCAAAGCGCGATAATGGATACGAGAGCTTGAATTCTTGGAAAGGCAGACATTATGGCTGTCAGAGCCACTCCTGATCAGGATCTAGTCATGTTTTGGTTATATTTTGCTTCAATAGCATCTTGAACAACTCTTCTAACTATTCTTTTAACTCCTTTGCCAGAAATATGAGGGGCTTTCTGGCTGGAGCTGTTTTATGGTGAAACTCAGTACTTTTTAGTTTTGGGTGTGGCTCCAAGAGAGCTTACAGGAATATTGAGAAGTTTAGAAATACATACAACTATAATAATTAGCCTTTCAATGTTGATGGACTTTGGTAAATAGAAATAAAATGTGGATTATGTGGAGATATCTTGAAACTGCATCTGGATCTAAGATGCAGGACATTCAAGATGTTTTAAATGCAAGCAAACCAACGGTTTTATACTTCATACTCCTCTGAATCATCCAACTATACATTTTTTTAAACAAGATTTTCTTTCCTTAATTAATTAATTGAAATTAATGCACTAATTTTTATTTCTGCATTACTTTGGTTGTTACCAATATCTTGTGTGAAGCTCACGGATCAGAAAAAAAGATGAAGATTGGATCTTCAACTTTCTGACCAGCTGATCACCGATAAGGGTCAATCAAGTTGACGATCACGTAATTCCATCATGCATCTCTATTTTCTGAGAGGATTTGTCCAAGCTTGTATTATTATTATTTTTATATCACCAATTATAAAATGGAACGACCCTGGAGACCTTGTGTTGCTGTAAAGTGCTGAGGAACAGCGTTATGTATGGGACTGTGATGTAACATAATATTTCTTTACATCTGTCTAAAGCTCATAAGCTTGAAAAATGTGTTTTGATGCTGGAACCAAAGACCAGATTCTCAAATAGTTACGACTTTTATGAAAAGGAAGGGTACAACATACAGTCGTTAATCAAGCTTTTACTGTTCTGATTCATGTGCTTCCAGGGCTTTGATCTTTGGCGCTTTGAAGGCTTCGGTTAGCATGATGAAAAACAAATAGCCCCCAACAACAACTCGAGCCTGGGTATCTGAACAAAGCATAAATCACAGAGCAGCTGAGCGCGTCTAAAAATAAGCAGCAGCTTTCTTCTTCCTGATCCACCTGCGTGTTGCAAAAACGAGTTGATTTTCACCTTTTTCTTTTTTTTCAAAGGACAGTTTTGAGGCTGAAACAGCAAAATGAGTTCAAATATAAGCAGTTACGTAAGCATGTTACCAAGCATCTGCACTGCTAATATCTGGCGATGATACTTTCTGTCCCTGTCTGTGTGTGATTTCAGTGTTGCATTTGATTTACTTTTTTTCAGATCCAGTTTGCGAATGCAGAGGACAAGCAGGAGTTCAGCAAGTTTCCGACCAAGGCGGGTCGCCGCTCGCTCTCACGCTCCATCTCACAGTCCTCCACAGACAGCTACAGCTCAGGTGCTACGGGCATTAATGTTTTTATAACACATATACATAAACATATTATTTTGAAAGACTTATGCATTATATGCATTAAAGCAACACCCTACGTCCTACTGTACACTGAGTTGAAATGTTAAACCCCTTCAGCTTTTTCACATATTTCACATGGAAACCACACATTTCAGTCTTTTATCTGGACTTTAGGTGATGGAGAAACACAAGGTACCTACAAAGTAAGGGAAACCAATGGTAGGTCGAAAAACAGAGTTCAGTTTATGATGTTAGGCTAATAGATTTGGTAAAATAAAACCATGTACTATGTACCATGTGAAGTCTTCGGATAAGTTAAGATGATTTTATTTATATAGCATAATTTTAGCAACAAGGCAATTCGAAGGATTTTACACGAGTTGAAGGAAATGCAAACAAAATAATGACAGAAAAGCAAACAAACAAAACAAAAAGTACTAAATACTAAAAGAAGTTTCTTTGGACCGTTTTGGATGAGGTATATAAATAAACTAATAAAAAAGAAAAGTGAAAATATAAAACTACATATTGGGTCCCCACTTTTAATAAGAAAATGAATAAGTAGTCATTTATAAACTAGTAGGGCTATGTCTGGATTCTTGTTCTGATAAAAAACAGACGTTGGTTCTCATCGTTTGATTGTATACTTTCTAAGTTTGTTCTAGTTTTTTTTTTTAAACTAAGGAAATGAGTAGTTTCTCCAGATATTGTTCTAACTCCTGCTCTGTGTTGAGTGAAGTATGAAACTAAATGTTCCTGTTCTGGGTTTCTAAACAGAATAAGAATAGGCACACCAGGAGTTTCTCTGAATAAACTAATAGGAGTTTCTCAGGACCCTTTTGTTCTAACAAATAGGTTCGATTTCTGTTTTGGATGAGGTACATAAACCAGAGCTAATATGCCGAGGAAGGTGTTTGGTTAGATGAGACCAAATGTAACTTTTTGTTTTTAATCAAAGGGACCTGTGTGAGGGAAAACATAAAAGTGCTATTTCTCACTGTGAAACACGGTGGGAGCTGCGTCATGCTGTGGGAATACTTTTCTTTAGGAGCTAAGGCGAATATGGTTGGAGCTGATTGGAAGGTGGATGGAGCTAAATACTCTGCAGGAGATCAGGAAAAATCGACACCAGGGCAGAGTGTCCGAGTACAGTTCTGGAATAGTTTGGTTCAAAATATATTAATGTGTAAAATTGGCTCAGTCAATGTCCAGGCCTTTTAGAGAGTTAGTGGACATCTTTTAAAAAACAGATGTTTCTGACTGAGTTGCAGCTATTGCAAATAAGAATTAGCAAGAAAAGTCTCGACTTTGCAAAGCTGATCCTTCCACAGAAAGACTTTCCGCTATAGCTGGAGGTTCTACAAAGTACTGATCCAGGTGGGCTGAGTTCAAATTAACACCACTGGTTTCAACTCTTATCAAAAATGTTTAAACCACTTGTCATTATCCTTTCATTTTCACAATTATACTCTACTTTGCATTGATTTATGACATAAAATCCCAATTAAACAAGTTAAGGGTTTGTGACTGTGACAAAATGAAAAATAGCTCAGAGGATGTGAATACTTTCATAAGGAGCCGTAAATACACACAGGTCCACACACATGCGCACACACACTCAGGAAGTGCGCACAGAGGTCCTTTCTTTCTCACAATAGATTTGAAGTATAGATTTCATTATTGCCTCTGCTCGTGTGTTTTAACACAAAAGTGAGCTTTTGTGTTCTTCGTTTTCCAGCTGCTTCCTACACTGACAGCTCAGATGATGAAACCTCCCCCCGGGACAAAGCCCAGGTCAACAGCCACGGCAGCACCAACTTCTGTGTGAAGAACATCAAACAGGCCGAATTCGGACGGCGGGAAATTGAAATAGCAGAGCAAGGTATCCACACAGATATAACAAATCTATATTATATCTATATAGATATAACAGATATATATTATCTTCTACCTCTATGTTGAAGATAATATATATTTTTCTTTGCAGAAGTAGAAACCCAAACTGTAGTTTTCTGATTAGTGAGTTTTGAGTTTGCAGCTTTTCTTCTACTCTGCTGTAAAAGGAGACAAAATTGTTTTGCTGTTAGGGTCTGCATAGACGAAAAACAAAGAAACAAAGCAGTTTCTTATTCCTGAATATTTCCCCCAAAACTTCTAACTATCACTACATGAATTATTATAATTTAGCTATATTCTAATTTCGCAGCAGTTAAGACCGTATCTTATTCAGTACTGATGTTACTCTGAAAACATTATTACAGATCACATTTTTTATAATTTTGTGCGTCCTTTTACTTTCAACGCTCAAAGATGCGGAGCTGTAGTCTCTCTCTTCTGTCTGCTGTGCTTCTAGCTGTTTACATTGTTCAAGGGAAGTATGTGAACGCCTGACAAGTGTTTATTAGGCTTTAAATCTGCAGGGCTGTAGATGGTATGTTGCTGTTGTTCTAGTAGTTTGTCATATTCCTACTGTTCTTTTTATGACCATCTTGTAGGAAGAGATTGTTATTATTATTACTTTTTTATTTCAAAAAAATTGCTGTTCATAATTTACTCATTCCAATCAAACTCAGACTCTTATCTTTTCTTTATTAAAAATACAAACATAGCTTATACGTTGTGATTCATGTAGCATTTTTATATCAATCATCACACAACTGTTTAACTCAGGGGTCCAGAAGCATATTGGAAAATACTGAATTTGACTCTATCTTTAAACATTTCCAGCATTTAAAATAATGTTTCATTTACTTATTCCTTACTTGAACACCTAAAATGTAAAAGTTAAAATCTATAGTTTGTGGATGGTCAATTTTCATTTTTATTTTCAAAATTATAGCATATCTTTATGTCCTATCCATAAATGTACTCTTATCAGAGACACTCCCAAAGCTCATTTTCTTTTTTTTAATTGAAAACCCCCAACCCAAAAAACCCCTAAAATTAATTTTCAAGTGAGAAACAAACATTTGTAGCTTTTAAGAATTATATTTTTGCTTTACAGACATGTCTGCCCTGATCTCCCTGAGGAAGAGAGCCCAGGGGGAGAAGCCCCTGGCCGGGGCGAAGATAGTGGGCTGCACCCATATCACAGCTCAGACAGCCGTACGTTCTGTCCTCCCGTCCTGTTCTCTGCAGGCTCAGCTTTTGTTACAGCTCATATTACCTAACTTTTTATACACATGTGTGCAATCCATCCTCCCCTAATAGGTCCTGATTGAAACTCTGGTGGCCCTCGGGGCCCAGTGCCGCTGGACTGCCTGTAACATCTACTCCACTCAAAACGAGGTGGCCGCTGCTCTCGCTGAAACTGGTGAGATCGTCCCCTCTATATAATCGACTGGTTTAAAGCATGGTGTTTTCTCAGCACTTCGGTAACATAAAGTTGAGATTTATCTGAACAGCAACATAATAAATCATCTGAATTTTACAAAGCATATGAATAATAGGGATTGCCCCCCACACTTTAGAAAAAAAATATACATATTTTTTTAGCAAACCTGCAGCAGCAACACAACCTCTTTTTCACCGTGGACATGTTCTATGGGTTGTTAGAGAAAACACAGATTCATTAGATCACTTTTACCCGTGTAAAAGTGTTTAAAAAATTTAGAATTTTTAAACAATGGCTACACAAAATATGACTGGATGTCTTACTTTGAGTATTTTTCAGATAATCACAATCAGTAGAACAGTGATAAATATTGATAATTGAATGTATTGCAAGCATCCAGATAGAGACATTTCCTTTAACTTTGACTGGAATCCCAAGATGCAAAACAGACAAAAATTTATTTTAGATCCTTCAATCTAATTTGTTTTTGGTTTTTTGTATTTTAAGTTTTGCTTCAAAACTATTGTATAGAAAAAGAACAGTGAATATAGTTTGTGTCTATAATTGTAGCCATAGCTATCAAATTTGTATTCTAGGCAAAAATAAAATCCTGTTATTGTAGTGACCTACATTTTAACAGATAAAAGTAGACTAGGTTTTACTTCATCTCAGTAGTAAGTGAATGAACTCTAAGTGACCTTGAAAGTTAACCGTTTTATGCTTGTGGTTTTTATTATGTAATGCCACCCTAATGGTCCTCCGTCGTTGCTCGTCGTGTGTGCTGCTTCCTGCAGGTGTACCGGTGTTTGCATGGAAAGGTGAATCAGAGGACGACTTCTGGTGGTGCATCGATCGCTGTGTCAACAGCGACGGCTGGCAGGCCAATATGGTATTATGAGTACAGTTGCATCATAAATTTAACACCTCTCTCTCTCTGGGTCATTCCTAAATCTTTGATGCAGTTAACCCATCTCCTCTTTGGTTCAAATGAAAGATCTTGGACGATGGTGGAGATTTGACTCACTGGGTTTACAAGAAGTATCCCAGCGTGTTCAAGAAGGTCAGAGGAATCGTGGAGGAGAGCGTCACTGGTGTTCACAGGTCAGACAGTTTTATCATTTCCATTTCAAGCCTCTATTTCTGCTGCACCGGGGCTTCTTGCTTCCAATTTGTTTGTTGTTTTCCTGGAAAAGTTGGGCTTTACCTGAATGCATTTGCTTATAAATAACATTCTGAATATTGTGTCAACAGGAACATATGTAAGGGTGTTATATAGGTCATGTTGGTATTGACAAATGTCACTGTGGGTTTAAGAGGACTTTGCCCTTATATAACTTCAGAATGTACGCTTCCATAGACTCAATTAGCCAGAGGCTCCAGAAAGCTCAGTGTCATAAAGACGGGCATCTCGCTTTCATTAGATATGAACAAAGGTATTATGTGACCTGATTGGCCTAAACGCACTTCCTGATTTGTCTTCTCAGATTGTATCAGTTGTCTAAGGCGGGTAAACTGTGCGTCCCTGCGATGAATGTGAACGACTCGGTTACGAAGCAGAAGTTTGACAACCTCTACTGCTGCCGCGAATCTATTCTGGATGGGTGAGCAAGATTAGAACATTTTAAATATTTACAGTAGGCTGTATAAAAAGACTCGTCTGCTTTTTTTTCAGACTAAGCCTTTTCTTGTTAAAAGACGCTTGGATTATCAAAATAAAATCAGTTTTAAATGCAAGAATAAGAGGAGGGGTATAGTTTATTTTTATTTACTAAAATCCACAGGTTTCAAACTTTTATCATACACATATTTTTATTTCTGCCCAAAAACAGTCAGTGACAGTACATTTAGATTGTTTTAATGTCTGATAGTGAAGACAATCTGATAGTGTTTCTTTTTACATTGTCTTTAATTACCAATGTTTACTGCTACCATTTTTTTTAAATTATGTAAAATAATAAAAGAAAGATGGTCCAGCATGATTGTGATCTTTTATTTTACTTTTCTCTGACAGCTTGAAAAGGACCACGGACATAATGTTTGGAGGCAAACAAGTGGTTGTGTGTGGTTATGGGGAGGTGAGTCATTCCGACATTAAAACAAAAACACACAGAACAAAAGCTTTTACTTGAAATGATTGAATTTCCACTGGTGCAGCTGACCTTTCTATTGCACTGCCTGGTGATCTGTAGGTGGGAAAAGGCTGCTGCACTGCTCTTAAAGCCCTTGGCGCCATTGTGTGCATCACAGAGATTGACCCCATCTGTGCTCTGCAGGCGTGGTGAGTCACTGCGCATTACCATTCGGCGCTCCTCCATCAATAAATGTGCGGCACTAGAATTTCTGTGTTGTGCATTGAATTAGCTGCGATGCGAACTATTGCATTATCATGTCGCCTTTTAATTCGCTTACTTTCTCTCTTGTGTAAACAAAATACTAAGATCTGGTTTGTGTCTGCACAGCATGGATGGATTTCGAGTGGTCAAGCTGAGTGAGGTCATCCGGCAGATGGACGTGGTGATAACTTGCACTGGTATGGAGCCGCATGCAGTGACATCTATTACTTCTGCTTTAATGGTCACAGCTTTGGCCATGTGCAAATAAGTGTCTCATTTTAAATATCCTTCCCTTTTAATTCAGGGATTTTCTTCAGAGGTCATCAGTTTCCGTGTTTTTATTTGCAGGGAACAAGAACGTTGTTTCCAGAGAGCATCTTGACCGAATGAAGAATGGCTGCGTTGTTTGCAATATGGGACATTCCAATACAGAGATCGATGTGGTAATTTAATTGTTTTTCTATTATTTATGAAAAAGTTCCCACTAAAAAAAAAAAAAAAAAAAAACGCCTGTTTTAAGCACAAGTTGGCAGACATTCATACACTTTCATGGAGGAAAAACCCTGTGATGTTCTTTGTTCTCATAATCCTGTGAGCTTTGCAAATACGCCTTCATGTTTTATTCCTTGCTGGAATTTATCACAATCATAAAGCTCCTGATTTAGAAATTAGAGTGATTAGATGTAAAGAGGTTAAGCTCCATCTATTATTAAAGGTGAGGAATGTGGAATATGACCTTTAAACTGGCTTGCTTTCTCAGCCCGATATTTCTATCTTTCCTTTTTATTCCCTGAGTGACTAACTGTTACTTGATTTGAATAATTTAAGAACAGTCATCAGCCAACTCTTAAGTCACAGTATGATGCTTCATTAAAGGTAAGAAAATTAATGCCACGTACATGGAATACATTAAAAATACTTATTTACACAGCTATTTTTGTTTCTATTTATGACTGAAAGCTGCAGATATTTTGGCCCAACCAGAGTTTTCTCAGGTCAACCTTTCTCATTGTGGTTAATTACTGTTACTGTAATGTTCCTGCAACACTTTGATATATCTGATTCTAAATTACAACTACAGTCCTGCTTCTGCTGAAAATGTTTACATCTGGAGTGTTTTTTTTTTTACTCTTTTCACGTCTCATTAATAATTTAGCTTGTAATATAATCCATGATGATTGTAGTTAATTTTATACAGACAAAAACATACATTGACTTTAAACATTATTTTTAGAGTTGTACAATTAGAAGACAATTATTGAGAATGCCAAAAGCACAGCGCCCTCTGCTGCACAGTGTCTTTTCATGCTTGAGGGAATCAGGGAACATCGTGTTACTGACACAGTGGGCCTCTAAGGAGTTGATGCGGCTTCTCTCTGTGTCCCACTGTGAACATCAAGGTAAAAGCTTACAAAACAATAGATGTGAAGCGAAAAACCCAGAGTCAATCAACAAAATAATGTGCACAGAATCAGCTGTGCACGTGAATATTGGCCACACCTCAACTTATGTACCATGGAGTGAAGAAAACAAAATCAGACAGAAGACCATCATCAGGTACCGGGAGTAGAATTTCATCCTAATACCTACTGTTATATAATATTGATCCCCTATCTGACCTGACTAGGTACTGAATAGACATGGTGGTTAAAGCATTGATGGGTAAATGATCAAATAGTTAAATTTCTTTGTTATCAAGTGTTTGTGCAGCCAAGGCTTTGATTTTCATGTGATTTTATTCACATCTTTTCATCCAAATGTGATAGAAACTCAGCACAGTCCAACTCATTGGTGTTTGGTTCGGTTGTAGATGGCTTTTAATTATTCCCTTCTTAATTGTTTTTTTTTTTGTGTGTGTATTTTCCTTCAGGCGAGTCTACGCAGCCCCGAGCTGACCTGGGAGAGGGTTCGCTCTCAGGTCGACCACATCATCTGGCCAGATGGGAAAAGGGTTATTGTGCTGGCAGAGGTAAAGTAGCAGGAGAAGTCCTCAGTGAAACTTCACTGGTCTTGACATACTTCAGACTTTACTTCTATTTTATGGAGTTTGTTTACTGAACGTATGAGAAACGCTTTGTATGCATTCTGGTTTTCCTCAGGGTCGTCTTTTAAATCTGAGCTGTTCTACAGTGCCTACGTTTGTGTTATCCATCACTGCTACCACTCAGGTCAGTTTTATGGCAGTGTAATGTTTGCAAGTGCTGCTGTAAAAGTCTTACTGTTGGCTCTGTGTTGTCTGTAGGCTCTAGCCTTGATTGAGCTGTACAACGCTCCAGAAGGACGATACAAACAAGATGTTTATCTTCTGCCTAAGAAAATGGGTAGGAGTTTCCCTAAATTCCGCTCACTGCTGCCACCTTATGGCTCCCAATAGGGTTTACAGCACTTATTTAGTAGTGCTGAGGATGATGTCCTCTTTATCTATAATGAATTATTCTCTGTCTCTGTTCCAAGATGAGTACGTGGCCAGTTTGCACTTGCCCAATTTTGATGCCCACCTGACAGAGCTGTCCGATGAGCAGGCTAAGTACATGGGGCTGAACAAGAACGGCCCGTTCAAGCCAAATTATTACAGGTTGGGGTCAATTTGTGATTTCCTATAATTACACATTTTTATCATACAACAAAGAAATCCATTAACACTTTCTTTACTTCACAGGTACTAATAAGGATGTCTGATACTCAGCGAAACGTTTGCCCTGGGATAAACAGAGATATCTATTTTATTTTCTAAACTACTGCAAAACGGAGGAATTATTTTACTTATGCTGAATGTAACTTATTAATAGCACCTTAGGAGTAGAGCTAACTATTTCAGGATAAGACATATAGAGAACTTATAATATATAATGAACTAACATGGGTCTGTCTTGTGGTCAGAGAGCATCCTATTGCATGCATTGATGTTTTTGTGTATTTAGTTGTTAATGAGTTTTTGTTTCCTGATCACAGAGCTGTTGATTTGTTTGTTTACTCTATTTAACGCACAGTGCCAAACGATGGTCGTTTCTGTTTCATTCGTCAGTGGTGTGGAGAATTTATGGGCACATTCTTTGAACCAGAGTTTAGGCTGAGCCAAAGCAAGCTCTATGATGGTATGCACACTATCTTAGTCGTTTTGAATGCATGAAAGCATTTTTTTAATGCTACCTGCACATAAGCCCTAAAAGGTAACATCCACTAGATTACGTAGAATAAAAAAAATGTGTTTATATGCATTTTTTTTGACAGCGTCACAAGGTAGTTATGAAATAATGGATTTTAGAATGAATACAAATAAAAATCTGAAGAGTCTTACATCCAGCAGTTTTCTTCTCCCCTGAGTCAAAGCTTTGTATAACCACCTTCTACTCAAATTAGAGCTGCACGTCTTCAGAGACTGACATTTTGTTCATTTCTCTTTCCAAAATAGTTCAAACTTATTCAGATTGGATGGAGGCCTTTGGTTCAAATTTCATTGTAGGTCTGGTTGTTTAGGCTGAAAGGTAAACCTCCTCCCCTGTCTCGAACTTGCTGCCTCTGGTTTTCTTTCCGGACTCCCATGTTAACGCTGACAACTTTCCAATAATTCCTGCTGAAGAAAAACATCCCCCTTGCATTATGCTGCCACCACCATGTCACAAAGTGGGGACAATGTGCACTTTTCCACAGGAAAGTACAAAACTGTTTGGCTTTCCAAACAGTTTTTTTTTGGAACTGGCCAGAACACTCTCTTTCACATATTTACTAAATCTATGCGGCTTGTGATAAAAGTTCTTGACACTCATTCACAAACCTTTTTGTAGAGTTCACAGCTAGTAGTAGTGTTGTCAACAGATTATCCAACCTGAGCTGTAGAGCTCTGCAGCTCCTCCAGAGTGACCTCTTGTTCTGCTTCTCTGGCTAATGAATCATTTTTCCATTTTTGGATGAATACCGATAAGGCGTTGAAGTAAAAAGGGGCCAAATATAAGTGCTTGACTCACTTTCAGATTTTTATTTGCAAAACAAATAGGAAAAAATTTAAACCATGAATCGTTTATTTCTCACTCCACAAATATGCTGCTGTGTGTCGCTTTCTCAAATAAAATCCCTTTAAGTTTCTGGTTGAAATGTAAAAAAGGTGAAAAAGCTTAAAGGATGTGAAAACCTTTTTAAAGCACTGCAATTCAACATGACGATTAAAAGAAGTTTAGTAAAGCCACAAGAGCTCTCAATAAATGATAACTCCCCTCATTTATTTCCAACTTTCCATTTGCTCTGACACATTCCAGTCCTGATCTCTGTCACTGTAAAAACCTTTTGCCTGAATGATGCCTTTTAAGGCCGTGGTATGAATGTGCCTTTTTGATTTTTTATGATCCTGTGTTCAAAGAGGTTGAGACACCATTTCAAATGGAAGAAAAATACACGTTTTTTTCCCCTCTCCAGAAAGAGAAATTTTCATCTTTCCGGGTAAGAATGATTGTTTTTATCGGAAAGAATAAAAGCCTAACATTTCTGCCTATGAGAATCAAATGCTAGCAGCAGAGAAGCCTAATTTGAACAGTTACATTTTATTTCCATTATAACTTTAGGCCCAAAGTTTTAATGGGTTTGAGTATCTGCACCATTTGCTCCAGTTTGGAAATCCCATGAGTGTCCCAACTTGTTTTGAAACAGGTTTTCTATACCAACCTTCAGCGCTGACCTTAATTTAGCGAATCGTCATTCCTTTTTTAACAAAAACTATTTAAACGTAGCGTCTTCCTTCCACTGCTTATGGTACTAATTGTAACTTTAACATATGAGATGTATGTTAAGAAAAATAATGAACTTCATGTCTGGCATATGATTGTCACTGTCTTAATTTGATTCAACTGTGTCACCTTAATTAACATTTCATGTGATTAAAATGACATTAAGTGTGTACTATGTATGTAAATTCATGCATTAAATCAGCAATAAAGCAACGCTTTTTAACTGACTTTAAAAGTGTGGAGTTTTGTGTGTATGTGTGTGGAGAATGAGTAATTTTAGAGATAAAATTTGAGTTGAAGATAGCACGAACTTCCTCCTAGCTTCCAGAATGAGCCTGAACGCTACATTCCTTGCATTGCTTTCCTCTCAAGTCAGCCCTGCTTGCTGGGCGTCAAACTGCTCTCCCTCTCTAGAATATTCACACACTCTCTCGCGCTCCAAGCTCACTGCACTAGTTTCTAATATTAGTTTCCTCACTCGGCCTGAAGGAGGAGGAGGGGTTACCGGGAGTCTTCTGGAAACCGGGGTGTTACTATATAAGCAACGGGCCTGACTCAATCCAGGCATTACTTCAGAAGAAACACCTGACGGCAGAAGCTTGACGAGAACGAGGCTCTAACCTTTTCCTCAACAAGGAGATCACCACTGACTGTAAGTAGCCGGAATTCTACTATTGAAATAGTCAAAACATGCCATTGAAAACGCTTGGAGAATGAAAAGGAAGGGAGTGATTATTTCAGTCGGTTTAAATATCCGTTGAAAAAAAATTGTGTGAAGGTTCATCTTAATTTCTTTGAGTTGGTACAAAGGAGACATGCTGAGTTTTACTCTTTAAGTCTGTATCTAGCAATAAGTCATTGAAAATGTAAGTCGAATATTTTGACGGGAAGACACACAATTTGCTCCATAAAATCTATTACAAATATGCTAAAGGTAACACAATTTGAACTATGGTGTCAGACTTAGAGGATGAAACTATTTTTGCTTAATGAGGAAGATGGACTGTTTTTCTGTTAAAAAAAACCCAGAATATAGTCCAGTAAAAGACACTAACATTAACCAGTTAATACCTCACTGCAGAAATGTTGTTTCACTGAATTTATCTGAAATAAATTAAATGTCTGACAAAAAGAAGTCAAGTGCAAAGACTGTTATGAAGATGTGCTACAATTAGGTGCTTTTACTCAAGACAGTTAGAAAAGATACATACTGTACATGTAAAGAAACTGAGATCCTGCAATGAAATACATACTTTACAGCATTTCACCTGCAACATGTTCTTCTGAAAAGGCAGAGGCCTATAAATTGTAGTCAGAACAAAAATACAGATGGGGCATTAAGGTCACATTTCTAAAACATTGAACTGAATAACCTTACTCCATTCAGTTCAATGTTTCAGTCGTCACTTGATGATCCAAACATGTTCCTAGCTCCACTGAAATGTGAGGTATATTAGTCACATGTCAAAGTGTTGAATGACAGTAAAAAAGCCTGGGGAGATGATTCAAAGCTGCACTGTAGGTGTTAAGAAGATAAAACTACACGCCAACTTTTCTAAAACTGACATCTAAATGAATGCTCAGCACAAAGGTTTTTATCAGCATTAGTGAACCCAACAGTTTTCTTTCACTTTGAAGGCTTTCATCAGAGATTATCCTGAAAATAAAATTATTTTAATTCTGATTTTATCTAGGTTCATCTCAACCAGCAAGATGTCATCAGCTAAAGGAATATCCATTGGCATTGATCTGGGCACCACCTACTCTTGTGTCGGGGTCTTCCAGCATGGAAAAGTGGAAATTATCGCCAATGATCAAGGCAACAGGACAACTCCCAGCTACGTGGCCTTTACCGACACAGAGAGGCTCATCGGAGATGCTGCCAAGAACCAAGTTGCCATGAACCCCACCAACACAATCTTTGATGCCAAACGGCTCATTGGAAGAAGGTTTGATGACCTGGTGGTCCAGTCTGACATGAAACTCTGGCCCTTCAAGGTGATCAACGACAACGGAAAGCCCAAAGTCCAGGTGGAATATAAAGGAGAAAGTAAGACATTCTGTCCTGAGGAGATTTCCTCAATGGTCCTGGTTAAAATGAGAGAAATAGCTGAGGCCTTTCTGGGACAGAGGGTGTCGAATGCGGTCATCACAGTGCCAGCTTACTTTAATGATTCCCAAAGGCAAGCCACAAAGGATGCTGGAGTGATCTCCGGACTAAATGTTCTCCGCATCATAAATGAGCCGACAGCTGCAGCCATCGCCTACGGCCTTGATAAAGGCAAAAGAGGAGAGCGCAATGTCCTCATCTTTGATCTTGGTGGAGGCACTTTTGACGTGTCCATCCTGACCATTGAGGATGGCATATTTGAGGTGAAAGCCACAGCCGGGGACACACACCTTGGCGGAGAGGATTTTGACAACCGAATGGTCAGCCACTTTGTGGAGGAGTTTAAAAGAAAGCACAAGAAGGACATCAGCCAGAACAAGAGAGCTGTGAGGAGACTGCGCACAGCTTGTGAGAGAGCAAAGAGGACCTTGTCCTCCAGCACGCAGGCAAGCATTGAGATTGACTCACTCTTTGAGGGCATTGACTTTTACACCTCAATCACAAGGGCACGCTTCGAGGAGCTCAACTCAGACCTCTTTAGGGGAACACTGGAGCCAGTTGAGAAGGCCCTAACAGATGCTAAGCTGGATAAATCCAAGATCCACGAAGTTGTCCTGGTTGGTGGCTCTACGAGAATCCCCAAAATCCAAAAGCTCCTGCAGGACTTCTTCAATGGTAGAGAACTAAACAAGAGCATCAACCCTGATGAAGCGGTGGCCTATGGTGCAGCAGTCCAGGCTGCTATCCTCATGGGTGACACCTCAGAAAATGTCCAAGACTTACTGCTCCTGGATGTGGCACCCTTGTCGCTGGGCATTGAGACAGCCGGTGGCGTCATGACACCTCTTATCAAGCGAAACACCACCATCCCCACGAAGCAGACTCAGATCTTCTCCACATACTCAGATAACCAGCCAGGAGTCCTGATTCAGGTCTTTGAGGGTGAGAGAGCCATGACAAAGGACAACAATCTCCTGGGGAAGTTTGAGCTCTCGGGTCTTCCTCCTGCTCCCAGAGGCGTGCCACAGATCGAAGTTACCTTCGACATCGACGCCAACGGCATCCTAAACGTGTCTGCCGTCGACAAAAGCACGGGCAAGGAAAACAAAATCACAATCACCAACGACAAGGGCCGACTCAGCAAAGATGAGATCGAGAAGATGGTGCAGGACGCGGACAAGTACAAGGCAGAGGATGACCAGCAGAGAGAAAAGATCGCGGCAAAGAATTCCCTGGAGTCCTACGCTTACCACATGAAGAGCAGCGTCGAAGACGACGCCCTGAAAGGGAAAATCAGTGAGGAGGAGAAAAAGCTGGTCATTGACAAATGCAACCAGACAATTTCCTGGCTGGAGAACAACCAGCTGGCAGAGAAGGAGGAGTATGAACATCAGCAGAATGAGCTGGAGAAGGTGTGCAAACCAGTCGTGGCAAAGTTGTATCAAGGTGCAGCGGCAGGAGGCTCCAGTCAGGCTGGAGGAGCCTCTCAGGGTCCCACTATCGAGGAGGTCGACTAAAACTACGAACTGCAGCCTTTCACTGCTGGATAAAGATTTCTGACTTATGTTTGGTTTCTGAAAAAGGGAGAAAGCGTTTCATTGTTTCTTCGCATATTTATAATAAACATGTTCAAAAAAATGACATTTGCCTCTTATTAAGCATTCAGTGTTAAGCACTTTAACATTTAAGGATGATAAGAATAAATACACATGAGATTCAGATAAAATCCAAATATAAAGGACTGAATAAAACCAGATTTCCTGGGATAACACATGAATAGAATGACAGATTAGATGAAAGTCGTCCATCGAATGCAGTGATTGCCATCACAAATTTAAATATCAACAATGTGCTAATTTATTTGAATAAGTAAGTTAAAAGGATCAACTTGCACACTATAGATACACAAGAGTGATATATTTAAATTGCCCATTTCTGTTCTTAGCTCACAACTAATGATATCAAAATTCTCTTTCCTTGGACAAAAAAAAAACAAATAACTTTTAGATAAAATGAAATGTATTTTGAATATTATGTTATGGCCCGACAATCACAAAGAAATGTAGGTTTTAATTTCTACCTTGCAAAATAAAATTCTTATTCAATTTATTCAGACCCTCTCTTCATTTAAAATGTTGTCCACTAGAGGGAAACCTCGAGCTGTTAGTTGTCTGATCGCACAAGAAGCCAACAACTACCTGTTGGATCAAACTGTGACCTGTAATTGACTTATTAGAGCAACAAAATCATTGAGGGGGCGAGAAAAGAAGCAAAAACTAAACATTTAAAGTTAACTCAATCAATTCAATAAGATGAAATAATTAGATAGTGTCTGTGTGTAAGAATTGAAATAGTTTTCACCAGATTAAACAAAAAATTATATATATATTTTAACGTCAAATAACAGATAATTGTATTTAATGAATGATAAATGCACCTCAACCTGGAGGGAAAGCAAACAGGTGTAATTAAGCAGGGTAATTGTCTGTCTCCCCCCCCCCCCCCCCTCTCTCTCTCTCTCTCTCTCTCTTTGTCGCACAAACACTTGATGAGCCTGCCGCGCTAATTAGAGGGAGTCGGGGATTCAATAAACGATGCGTCAGCCCTCGGCAGGCAAAGAGTTAACTCGGTCAGCCTGTTGTTCCGCGCTCCGTCCAACCGGGCTGTGTCGCTAAGGGAAAAGAGGCTGCGCTTCAGGAGGTGTAACACATCCCCAGCTCACATCTGGCGCGCCAGAAGAGCCCGTTGTTTTGTTTTGTTTTGTTTTGTTTTTAGCGCAACCTGTCTCGGGGTAGTTCCTCTGAGCTGGATCAGCGTTCCCGTGTGTGTGAGCGGAGAGAGATGGAAGGTCGGATTTGGCCCGAAACGGAGAGATTCGTTTTGGATAGGGCGCGTTTTGGTATGCGTAAAAGAGCGCGTAAATAAACCAAAAGAATCGCCCGCAGAGTACGGAAAAGAAAACATCTGAACCGCAGCGAGGTTCCCCCACAGGTGGTTCCCGTCGCTTTCATCCGCTCCTTTTCTGTCTTCTGGCAGCAGAAAAGTCATGGGTCACTGACTCTGACATGAGGACGCACCTTCCTCCTCTCAGCCTTCTGATCAGACCAGCGGCCAGCAGCGGGAAGCAACAAGCTTCTAAATGATCAGCTCTGTGTGCGTTTCGACTTACCGAGGGCGCAAATCAGGAAACAAACCTCCGTCTAAATCATGTCTGAAGGAGGAGATGGCCAGAGGGGAGGACTCGGAAAAAATCATCATCAACGTCGGCGGCACCCGGCACGAGACCTACAAGAGCACCCTGCGGACGCTGCCGGGGACGCGCCTGGCCTGGCTGGCCGAGCCGGACTCCCAGGGCTGCTGCTCCGAATCGGACGCCGAGCTCCCGAGCGTCTCCGAGTTCTTCTTTGACCGACACCCGGGCATCTTTGCCTATGTGCTCAACTACTACCGGACCGGGAAGCTGCACTGTCCAGCGGACGTGTGCGGCCCGCTGTTCGAGGAGGAGCTGGCCTTCTGGGGGATCGATGACACCGACGTGGAGCCGTGCTGCTGGATGACCTACCGGCAGCACCGGGACGCGGAAGAGGCTCTGGAGATATTCGAGCCGCCCGACCCGGAGGACACGGAAGACGACAGAGACACGCCGAGACGGTTCGGCATTGAGGACCGCAGCGACAGGTCCAGGGGGTGCTGGGAAGTTTGGCGACCCAAAGTGTGGGCCTTGTTTGACGACCCGTACACCTCCAAAGCAGCCAGGGTGAGTTCAGCTGGTGGGTTCTCTTTATTTCCAGATTGAGACCAGAGCATCCTGTGCTTTCCTTTTGAAGATGTTTTTTTTTTCTTCCTTGTTCAGGTATCAACAGGTGTCCCCAAAAGTTTCAGCCAGTCAGGCAGCAGAACTACTGTGCGTTTATAGATTCATAGTCTTGCAAACGCACACATTAATGATAAAAGTGATAAATTAAAAGTAACCCGTCAGTGAAGTCCATGACACGTGGTTTAATGTTTTAAATCTGAACAAATAAAAGGAGATGCAACAATCAATGACCGGCACTAACGCCTGCAAAAGGCCTCCACTCTGAACTTGTCTCCTTCATTTTCTGCTAAATTCAAAGCGGCTATCTCAAAGCACCAAGAGCACATTTCATATCCTTACATGTTGTGTGGATGAAAATTCAACCAGTCAAAACTGGAATCAGCTGGCTACACAATTTTGGATTTTTCCTGACCAAAATTGGTGTTGATAAGGAAAAAACTGATCAGTGCATTTCAATACATTGACACTAATAATTCCATATTTATTTTAACATTGCTCTGCTTTTTCTCCATTCGGCCTTGACTTCTCCCCTTTAGGTGAATTGGAGATTTAATTACATGTTCTAAAAGCTGTTAATAATAAAACATGAGGGCAGAAGGGTACTTGCAAAGACACAACAGCTTTGTAGTGAGCTCTTTATTTTCTGTTTCCATCGCCAGAATTGCTCTGCTGCTTTTCAACATTCAAAAAAAACTTCATCCTAATTTAAAATCCAATTGCATTATTAGTCATTATTCCAATCCAGTTGATATCAGGGCGTGTTATGACACATCAAACTCACAAGATGAAAAACGTGACGTTCATGAAAACAAGGTAAAGAGAGGTTTTAGCAATATTTTACGATAAGCTGAGAATCTTTATTCTTTTTTTCATTCATAGAGTGACGCTTATTCAAGCAAGATGCTGTGTTATAAAGAGATTCAAGATAAAGTGTGACATATAAAAGTTTTCTAGAGTTTCTTTAGGAAAGTGGCCTTTGAAAATTTGTACAAGCTCTGAATGCATGTCAGAGAACACAGGCATATCCTCACTTTTATCACTCATGAGCCAATAATGATCGATTGAGTAAACACTTAACATTCAATGTTGCTCAAAGATAAAGAACATTTATAATTGCTCAATTGTGATAAGCATATCTTTAGCTTATATATATGTTGCAGAAGAGATTAATAACATTGAGTAGCTGCTATCTGACTGCTTTCATTGTGTGTGGAAACAGCCATCTTTTCAAATATTAATAGCCCTTCAACATTTTAACTCTGTAATAATCACAGCTTTTGTTCTATTTTATTTGGGTTTCATGTGATACATAAAAGCAAAGTAGCACACAACTGTTAAGTGGAAGCATGCTGATACATGTTTTCCGAATTTCCTTGCCAATTGAAATCTTAACAGTGTGGCGTGTATCTCCATTCAACCATCTCAGCCGGAATGCAGATCAGGCTTAGATGGCTGATCTTTTTCACTGCAAGTCTTTTGTTTTTGTCTGTACCAGCCTGGAATACCAAGAGAATAAAATCTGGGCCTATTCAAGCTCTGATCGGATTGTTTTTAATTTTTTTATTACCGTTTGTCTTTGTAAAACCTGAATATGCTTAAATACGATAAAAAGTAATTTATTATACATTAGTTCCAGTATGTGCAATGAAATGGTTTGTTTACATGTATGACATGTGCAATATGTGTGTAATGTAAAGCTGACTGTGCTCAGCTCTTCATATCTGTGGTCTATGATTGTTATGTAAGCTGAAGTTGATTTCTCATTGATACGTCTAAAGCTATCGGGTCACTTGCCTTGCCTTTACACACAAACAAACTTTAATAACAACCCATTTTCAATATTGTGGTGGTTCAACCATTGCAGCCACAGCAGCCACAACTCAAGTCAGCAGGTTATTTATAAGGTTTAGGTTATTTATAAGGTTTAGGTGTTTATAGGAATTTCTGAACATGCTTCCAGAATTGCATGTTCATGTTCATTTACTTCTCCAATTTATCCCGTAAGTGTTTTATCAGTTGTAAGTCCAGGCAACGTTTTTCATAACAAACTTCATTAGTGCACAGTCATATTGGAACATCAATGACCCAGCCCGAAAGGCATTTGGATGCTGAGGCATGAAAGGTTTGTTCTACTGTAACCAAAACCGCCGGTCCTGAAAAACACCACAATCCTCTCTGCTCCAAACTTTACTCTTGACACAAAACAGTCAGACCAAGTGCTGTTTTCCTGGCAGTGGCCAAACCCAGACTTCTTCTTTGGAATCCCAGAGAAAGCATGATTTATCATCCCAGAGAAGACGACTCCACTGCTCTAGAGTCCAATTGCACCATGCTTTATACCACTTCGTCTGACTCTTTCAGCTTTCTGACAACTGAAACGACTGGTTTAGACATTTTCGAATGAAATTTTACAGTAGACTTATTGCTCTGGTGGATCTCATCATGGTTCGCTCTCTGGAAATCACCAAGCTGCAAAAAGCAAACCCGTTTGTTCACAAAAACATTTGTAGAAGCGGTTTACATTCCTCTGATCTGGATTTGATGCACCTTTATCTTTAGAAGTGATTGAAAGGCCTGACTTTCATGGTTTGGAGAGGTGAGCAAACTCCTCAGGCAATGCATGCGCTGTGCTGCATGTCCAGCAGCAGTTTTATAGATCTCACGCGGCAGAGCTGTAAGCAAACAGTCAAAGAGATGCTGAACAGATAGCCAGCTAACAAAGAGCGAGCTCACATCATCATCTGTGATAATGCATGACATTTCAAAGAAGAAAAGAAGGATGATGCGAACATTGGCTTCTCTCTCAGCAATGCTTCTTTCACAGTGCAGTGAGGAAAATAATTGTTTCTTCATCCTCAAACTCCTGCCGAGCTGCTGAGGTGTCTGCTATGCAAAGCACTGATTTCATTAAATTTGCTCTACTTTGGATGCGCAAGACTGCAATGTTAAATGTGTGGGAATCCGATTAAATCTAGTTTGCTTCATCTGAAAGAAAAAAAAAATAGATATATATGACCAAAATGTAGACAAATAAATAGAAACAAACTTAATGTGTATCCAAATATAACAGCAGAGATGATCACTCAATATCGTCCACTTTACAAAGTGGTGGAAACCAGATGTTTCTGGTAGTAAACAAACATTCCTCTATGAAAAATAAATACAACTGACATATCAAGGCGATTACATACACTCTTCTCAGGCTTAAATAAAACAGATAGTGCTTTGTGACAGATCGAACATGAATTCATTGAGCTTAGCTTGCTTTCGTTCTTTGTACCTCTGAAGATACAGCACTCCAGCTGTAGGCAATTGAAATGCTGCTATATGCCTAATGGCTCAGTAACAAAAAGCTGCAGAGTGTTCATTGAAGTAACCATGAAAGCAAGTATCTCGTGTTAGCAGGAGTTGCCAGGCCAGAAAAGAACATGCACTTAACTGAGAAAGGTTTGTTTCTGTAACGTGTGTTTGTGTGCTTAGCTAAGTGGTCTCTTCAGAAACCCTCAGTTTTACACAAGTATAAGGTAATGTGCAGTCCGCAACTATTAAACAGTTTAAATAAACAGTTGTATCATACAACTGTTGTATGATACAACTGTTTATTTAACGGTTCAGTCAGGGGATATCTGAAGCCTCTGTGTTGCTTCACAGGATCTCCGCTGTACCTGCCAGTTCATCACATCTGTCCGTGTGTTTGCAGATGAATCCATTTGGGAAGTTCTGCCAAAAACCCCCCCAAAAAACCAAAGAACAACCGTGTGGATTTGAATCGGTAGTGCAAGCAGTTTCATATTGACCCAGTCATAATACTCTGTCCACTTCCTCTCTGGGTAGAACATGTATGTGTGTTTACTCTGCGCGTGCATTATGAGAGGATGAAGGGACTCACGTTACTTTTATGGCCTTTTTATTTCAGAGAGCTTCTGAGCTGAGTTCAGGTAATGTGATTTCTAAAAGCTCATCTGTGCGTCGTTAAAGCCACATCCTCTCAAAGACCAGCTGACCAGCTCTTCTGCTAAGGTCAGCTGAATTTTCTGTGCCACGATCACTTTATTCATGTGAGTTTTTTTTTAAATACTGCAGTTAGAAGTTCTGCATTTGAAACCAGCTGCATTTAAATGGCTGACCAGTTTAAATGTGTAAGCATATTTGCAGAGTCTTGAACTTGTTCCACATTATTTCACATGGAGGTCACAAACTTCGGCGTGTTTCGGGGGATTTTATGTGACCAATCAACACAAAGTAGAAGTTCAACAAAGAGCATAAATGCATAAATCAGATATGCGGAGCAGAAAAGTGCATCAACTCTTTTCATTCTTCTATTGATGATCCGCAGTTCTCGAGCACTTTCCAAATAACAGTCTAGAAATAAATCATACAGGATAAACGTCTGTTTCAACAGCAGAGAAAATGTCTACAATGTCAAAAGTCAAGTAAAGTTATTTTTTGTATTAAACATTCTAAATGCTTCTAAATAAAAACATAACAAAATAACCAATTATGAAACAAACAATACATATTGCATGTTGTCAAATGCCAGCATCAAAACTAATGCATTTCTATGATCCAGTGATCATGTAAAAGGAACAGTTTGCCTTTTTTATGAAGTCGGATTGTGTGGGAAAATCTGCGTTTATGCAATTCAAATTATCACATAAATTAATATGTAAGACACAGGAGTACTGGGTGCTGATTATTAAACAGCCTGCAAGAAATATCACTGCAAGTTCAGCCTGGTTTTACAGGATAAGATGCTAATTCTCTGGATGTCAGAGAGTTGTTTCCAGGAAAAGGGTCTTTGGACAGTCGGCCTGACAGATCGTTACACATCGTCTTTGGACCGGTGCGCAGTCTCTGAGAAGTCATAAAAGGAAAAACAGGAATCTTTCCAACCCCGGATTGCCTCCCAGAAAGTAAGAGTGAAAGATGCCCCAGAGGTTTAAAAACAACATAAAGGGCTGTTTCCATTGAAAAAAATGGTTTGATCCAGTTATGCTTAAATTAAAGTGAAATTCTGTGTATGAAATCCATTAGTGGTTTCTCAGACTGTCGAAAGGTCTGTGCTATATATGTAGAACATAGTAACTATAAATAGAAATCAGCATCTCTGATGGATCTGGGCTCGGTTTCTTTGTGTTTCCTCACTCTGCGAACTATTAGACAAAGGTTAGACAGCTTTTATCTGTCTCTTGTATTCTCCTTCCTTCTAACTGAGAACCGAGTGTGGGATTGTCTGACTGATTTCCTGCTCTTAAACTGCATGTATGGAGGTGGCTTTGCTAGAGTGTCCAATTTTTATTTTCTGCCTGTGGAGCTGGCAGATAGCTCAATCTGACCACAGGCTGGATCAGTTAAATGCGTCAAAGCAGGAGTCAAGAAACCACAGCGGCAGCGAGAAGTGCTATGCATTCCTGGGCATTAATGTCATATTAATTTCGGCCTATAAATATGTTTTGTTTTGTGTTTTTTCTCTGGACATGGAATTAAAATGCAATAAACATACAAATAAGCAACATTTATGACTTTCAAAAACAGGGGTGCACAAATACAAACCCTCCTAATTAAACATGCAGGCTCAAATATGTACACTACAAAACCCAAATTAGTAATTATTACAAAAACTGCACAGAGTAAGAAATGGTCTAGATTTTACAAAATCAAAAAACAAACAAATCAAACTGAGTGAGTCGCGTCTCACTGCTAAAGAACTCAGACTCAGACTTATCAGTCATCATAACTCATGTTTATTTTAATTTTTAAATGTAAATTACAATTGCTTTATTTTTTTTTCTAACTGCAAAAGCAACATTTTAAACATGTAAAGTTGATGAAACATCTCTCCATGTTGAAGACTTTAAACATTAATACAAAACAACACTAGGAGGGTTTAATCAGAGCATGAACTGAATATGTGTGCATGCATGTACTCCATCTTAAGTCCGGAGCAAACTAGTTTTTTTGTTGCTTTTGCCACCACCAAATGATACGTAAGTACGATATTACAAAAACAGCACTATTCAGAGGTGCAATGAACTACCAAAGAAAATTCACCGGTAAGGACTTGTGTCCGCTCAGAGCCATTAGCACAGCAAATACTCATTCTGAGTAGTTACAATTCACATTTTGTTTAGTATTGATCCCACCTTTTAAAAAACAATGAGAGTACTAGTAATGATAGGTTTGCTTATCATGTAAAAGAACATTTGGGTTTACAGTGTACACACCTACTATTATTTGGTTAAAAATCATTTGGAGGGTTGCAGAGAAACTATACAACAAGGTAGCATCTCCTCGCCTGCGAATTGGACCAGGTAAAGTTTTCTCCTGCCCCATAAAATATCAAATGATCAAAGCTTTTGTCACATACCAAACAGATTAGTATAATTTGTTGATTTTAGCTAATCTCCCTTTCACATTAACAGCTGCTTCAGTATTCTGTAGCTAATCGATTCAAATGCACCGGTAAACATGCCCTTGTTTACTTCATTGGCTTATGGCGTTTTAAAATTGACTGTACAGTTATATTGTTGACCCATAAAACCTTTAATGGTCAAGCTCTTTTGTGTTTGTCAAATTGCAAGCAACGCAATGTGGAACTCTCCAGATGTCTGATTGTCTGGTTATTGTTTTCTCTTACTGAGAGCGTCTCAAATCGCCTCGGAGAGGCTCCTGCATTTGTTTTTAACTAATGGTTCATTTTTCATAACTGTACTATGATTACCATTTTTTTCTTTTACTGTGCTTTGTGCAATTTTATTTCGCAGCTAAATTTTGTGCAGCCGTTTGTCGATTGAGGCTGGTCCTTGTTTTGATTTTGAAATTGTTGCTTGTGATTTGGGAACTGAGTTCATCCCTAACAAATGAATAAATACCATCTTTAAATAAATAAATAAGTCAGTGTTGTTTAAAACTTTACATGCAGTTAGTGACCCAAAGCATTCGACCATCCACAGGTTTGTTCAGAACGACGACTCAATCCAAGTGGCTTTGTTTCCTTACATCTAAAACTTTTTACCAATTGCTACAATCAACTGAATGTATTGAAGCTGCGCCTTGTGATGGCATTTGTTGTGAAATGGCACTATATAAATAAACTCAACTACATTTAGTTATTCCCAGTATTGTTGTTTGTTAACCTTTTTCCTTTGGAATGCTAGAGTTTGATTTTCCACGACCTGAAAGCATCAGTGTTTTTAAAGACATTCTCCTCGCAGCTTTTCCACAGTTACCTCTTCACTGCAGTTATTACCGCCCCGGTGGTCGAGAGGAATATATAAAATGTTCTTTTTTCACTGAAGCAGTAAAGTTTTTAAATGAAAGTCAATAACATGGAGCTCCAGCTCCAGTTTTACTGTTTATATTTTTATTCTCTATATTGCCACAACGGCTGTTGCTGCACATTTTGTGGATGTAATTTGTCTGATTTTACTGTGTGTAATTCCTCTTTGCTAGAGCGAAACTTTAATTTCCCTTCGGGGACAAAGTAAAGATTGAGAAGTGAATTTATAGGTCACTTTTAGCAAACCATATATAATACTGAATAATAATGCTCTGCAAAGGGAGCTAAATTCATGCCTTCTGACAGCGAACGTCCTGGTTCTGAATCGGCTAAGCAGCTCTGGCCATGTGTTAGCTTTATGCTAGATGAAAACATTATAAAACGTCTCACATTTCCACAGATTTTGCAGAATATTTCCCCTAGAGGTTCTCTTACTTTGAGCAGGTTGTGTTTTTTTCAGTTTGCAGTTGTTTTTGGGACGAACCTTATCAATGGGGGACTTTGTTTGGCTGGTTTCTTAGTTATATTTGAATTATCATGAATGCTGGGTTCTGGGTTCTTCTGTAACTGTGGTTTTTGAAATGACCTTGTTTCACATCTGTTCTTGGGTTCCTTAGGTTGGGGCACGAAGTGTTTCTCTGCGAGATCCTTCAGCCTACTTCGTGTTGTCAGACAGGTTCTACACAAATCATTTCTTGATTTTTATAGATAAAGCTTTTATCAGTCTTAGTTGTGGCTCCTGAAGTAGAACAAAAAAAAGAAATTCAGATTCACAAAAATGTATTTATTATTTCACAAGCGAGGCTGCCTAAGATTTTTTTTAATAATAATTTGGAGTCAAAACCAATAACTCAGTCCTGATTAGCTGCACAGACATATCAATTAGACTAAAACAACTGTAATATTATAAAAACCTCTTCTAGAATCCCACGTTCACACTGCAAAAAGCATCTCACCATATTATAAGCATGGATTAAAAGCTAAAACACATTTTTGACTGCATACTGGAGTAATCCTCTTCAAATAAAACATTTCCTTTTTGAAGCTGCTCCTGATCCTCTGATTGGTTAGAGAGGTTTGGCTCTCAGTGTTTCCATGGCAGACAGAGCAGCGTTACAGACTGTGTACAGTGCTGCTAGTGTGAATGATCCTCATAACCCACTTGTGTCTCCCCTGTGTAGAGGAGGCTCCTCACCTCTCACCCACCGGCTGAGCGCTGCTCTTCTGCTGGTCATACATGAAGGTCTAATAAAGTGCAAAATGACATATAGCCCCCCGCAAGAACCGCGACTCAGACCTGCAGTAATGATTTGAGTTATACATCATGTGTAGATAATCACCGCCATTTTTCCAGATATTTTTGGCTCTGTGAATTTATGAAATATAAATGCCTGATAATGAAGTGCCCAGCAGAGATGTGGCTGTCAGGCTGAGTGGTGGAGATTAATGCTTTGTCCGCAGGTGAACAAGACTCTCAGACATGAATCAGTGTGACATGCGTTCCAGGAACATCGGAGCTGGCTCCTCTTATTATATCAGTGGGGAGCTCAGTGGGTTTGTTACTGGTCCTCTTGCACATAGCATGTCCGTACTGGTGGTAGCTCAGCGTGATGCTCGGCAGCTTGCTGTGATGACTGTGCTGGGACCCCTCTCAGCTGCTGCCGATCACAACCTGCTGCTTGTTGCTTTTCAGCTTTTTGTCCTTCCTACTGCTTGATATTTGTCCTGCTTTTTGTTCCTTCAGCTCTAATTTTCCAGGCTAGGGTCGAGCCGCTCCTCCCCGATGGGGAGCTCGGCTCTAATCCGCACACTGAAACCCGATAACATTATGCTTTGACAATTAATTAAATGATTGAGCAATAAAGTGTTAGGAGCCGTGTGATGTCAGCCAGAGGTTTGTGGGCTTTTTGGAACCGTGGAAATAGCAATGAACTCACAAGTGTTTGCAGTTAGAAAGAATGTGCAAGAGAAGGACGTGACTAAAATAGCCTCAAACTGGACATCATAGATCCTGACTGATGGCTTTATGAGTCAACCGTACTTTGATTTGCAGTCTACGGGTTTTTTCTCAACTGTCCAAGATATTCCTGATGACCTAATGAAGGTTTATTGTTGGAAATGGGTATGTGAACCCCTCTGCTCCTTGCCCTCTGCGTCCTAGAACATGGACACTGTTCCATGAAAACTGGAGGTTATTATTTTTCCTTTGGGACCCATGCCGAAGTGCTGATCCTTTTCCAAGGAAGTACTGATCCCTTCCTTTTCCGGTATGACTTGATACAAGTGCACAAAGCAGGGTCCACACACAGGAATGAGTTTGGTGTGGAAGAACTTGCACAGAGTATCGATTTCAATGAAAACGGAAAACTGAAAACTGAAAGAGAAATGTCCTGCTGGAAGGCTATTTAAAAGTTCACATAATCAGACTCTTAAATGTTGAGGAAACTCTCCCGAGAAGAGTTGCAACTGTTGTCGCTTGAGAGGATGGAAGAACTCCTTATTAAACCATATGGCTCAGGAATGAAATGTTACTCAACTTTATGTTTGTAATGGTCACAAACCCACTTCCAAATTCCTTAACTGCACAGAAATCAGCAGCCTTATAACACAACTGGTTCCCCCTAAAAAGATTTCCTTTTTCTCTTTACAGAGTTCAATTTGGAGACACTAAATGACGTCTTTAGAGTTTCTAATGCTCGGTTTCTCTTTGTGTTAAGCATTAAGTGAGCCACACAGAGCGGTTTCTTGGCAAACACATTTACACAGAAATAATGAGCAAGAGAAATAACTACCTCTCTTTGTTCTACTGCATGAGCGGTTCTCTGGCAGCTCCCTGCAGACGCATGCTCAATAGGTGTGAGGTCATGTAATTGTTACGCTGTTTGGTTACGTCTCAACTGTTCTCATGTCTGTCAGAGCATTGATCACCTTCCCCGCAGAGACGCCGCTGGCAGCAGATTGCCCGCTCTCTTTAGTTCAAAGATAAACCATTTGGCATTTCAGTAAATCTCAGGCTGCCGGGATCTCATCACAAGCCTTCAGGACTGCGGCAGCTGGTTGGTTTATCTAGTCTCAGCTGTTTTGTTGGTATAACACCAGTGAATGCTGGAGTTCTCCCCATGCAGCATCTGTTAGTCAAAACTATGCAGAAGCCCACGGACTCGCTGAAGGAATAGATGTTTTCTCTTTGGTGTTTAAAAAGCTCTGCTGTTTGGCCACTTTAAATTGCATTCTTGTTTTATCTCGTGCTGTTGGGGCCTGCGGTCAGTTGGGCTCACTGTGATTTAAACGTGAGAGCGTCAAGAACGTTTATCCGCTCTGTGAAGTCAGGCTCGTTCTAAAGGCAGGTGCAAAGTGTAGCAAGGCGGCCTTTCGCGGCTGGATTTCACGGTGAGGATGAAAAGTTGAGGCAGAGTCAGGAGGAACAGCAGTTTGTTTATTCGTCTCACAGCATCAATAATCATTTCCCAGGTGAAACTGCAGCCTTAAATAGTCCCAGCTGTGACGGTCCAAACCACCTTTAATTCACAGGGGAATCTCAATTCTCCAATCTCCACCCGTTCAAATAAAACACCTTTTACTAAATACAAACATTTCCACATACTTTTTATGAATATTTTATGGTTTATTATTACACCATGATGAAACACCAGAAAACCCAGAAACAATTCGCCCCCCACACACTTTTCAACAACGTCTCCCGGGACCTATAAATGGTGTCTGGACCCCCAGGGCAGTATTTGTCCTGAAGAGGACACAAAAGAGACAGGTGAGTCACTTCATACTAGCGCTCCGCACTTAACAGATTATGCACAAACATTTGCACAGTTTTACTCACCAGCAGCTCATTGCTCTGAGTAACAATCATCCTCCCTCACTCCTCAATGAGGAGCAGCTGTGCAGAGCTAAATAGCATTCTGGATCGCCATCAACGACTCCTTTTTCCTGATTGCTCTGCTTTATGTCAGAGAGTGTATGCCGCTCACTGGATTTACTTAGCAGCTTTCAATAAAGCTTCACTTTTACTGAGCAGAGCAGAGCAGTAGGCGATGTTGGGGTAACGGCGATACAATAACCACTCAGTGCAATGAGTCACAGGAAGAGCGAACACAAAAAGAGTAGCTCATGTTGATGTAATCAGTCTCTTATTGTTTGGATTTGCAGCCCCATAATTGCTTGTTTTGGATTTCTCTTTTTTTTTTTCTGCGACAGATTGACTATAGATGTAACTTTATAGGTTTATATGTTATCAATTGTTATTTATTTAGCAACCACTAATTAGTTCAAGCATTTTATGAAGCTTTTGGACCAGTGTCTTCTTGATGGGCGTCGCGTGGCCTCTGGTTTTATTGCCTCTGCTTCAACAGATTGCTCCAGCAATGTGTGATTGAGGGCCGTGTGATGTCAGGAGGTATTGGTGGTTGAGGATGGATGAATGGATGAGAGGAGGTGGAAGTCAGACGGTTTAATGATGAGCCTATAGCGAAGGCGGGGGAGCAGGGTCAGTGTGAGGTTGGGTGACTCTGGTGCTGATGTGTCACCAACTCTCATCAGTTCAAGAAGTGGGAGAGAGAGACGATGGAGAGCAGATTAATGGGATGCTAGCACTGAGATGAGGGCGGAAGGTAAATGGGTGACAGGAGAAAGTATTTGCCTCCATGAAGTTTCCTTCTGCTGTTATGTTTTGTTTCCCCAAAATGTTTCAGCTCATCAAGCAAATTTTAATGTCAGTCCTTGTATCTACAAGTGCAGCGAACCCATCACGTCACCCTGGAGGAATTTTCTTCTTTGCAGAATCAAATTGTTTGGAGCATGAACAATTAAAATTTATGCCTGGACTTAAACTATGGCACGCCGAAACCTTAATTTTGTTATTTTATTTGATACTTTCATAGATGGACTGCTGCAAAACTCAACTGAGCTTGAGTTTAGGGTCATGAACTAATCGGTTGGTTGTCTTGTTTTCTAGTAGAGAGCAGAATTTATTGTCTGGTCAATTATGTTCTGGTGTGAAAGAAAATTCTCTAACGCTTTATTTGACAGGGTGTGCATAACACTGACATGACAGTGTCATAAACATGATATAAAACCTGCTATGATGATGACAGAGTCATAATGAATCTCTGTGACTGTTGTCATGAAGCGTCATTTGGTAAATAATGACACTTGTAATGCAAAGTTGTTCTATAAGGACACTTTATGACAACAATCACAGACATTCATTAAGACTCCTTCATGATCATAAGGTGTTATTTAGGTGTTATGTCAAGTTTATGACAGTGCCATGTTAGTCTTATGCACCGAAAAGTATAACAAGTCAACATGGTTCTGTAGCGTCACACTACCACTAAAATGCTAACTTTATTTTTGCTTGACATTCAAATTTGCTTGCTGATCTACAACATAAGTGTGACAAAAATGACATTATTTCCCTGAGATGTAACAAAGATGTTTTAAAAAGTACTTGATATGAAACAGTGGTGCCCATAGAGATTTTAACATAAACATGTTTGGAAAAAAAAAAAATTGCACATCTTGTGTTTTGTTGATGCTTCGTTCTCATCATTATTGTTGGCTTTCCTGATAGAGATTAGTAAAAAGTGCTGCAATAAAAACAGGATCCTTATCTCACACTAAAATGTTTAGAAAATTACAACTTTTGTTATTCAGAAAAGAAGAAAATCCTACATTTTGACATTTTTTAAATAAAACCTGCTTTTGATGGTATGAAACCAGTGACAACTTGCTTTCAGTTTTCTGGCAGAAGGTGCAAATGTCATAAAGTGAGGTGATGGAGGTGGTGAGGCAGACGCTGGAGACCCAGGTAAGTGAACGGTGGTGTAATTTAATAACAAAAAATCCACAAAAACAGTCCAAACAGTAGTCCGCGGCCAGGCAGCACGGCTGAGCAGAAGCCAGGGCTCACACCGGTAGCAACTGGTCTTAAGGGCGGCACAAAAAACAACAACGACAATCTGACAATCTGACAACGACAAACGATGACAAGGACCCGACCAGGAACAAAGGACACAGGAGGGACTAAATACACTGAGGGTAATCAGGAGAACAAGACACACCTGGGAACAATCAAGGGGAAGACAGGACAACTAGGAGAACTCAGGACACAGAAACTCAGAATTAAACACAGAAAAACACAGAACCTGACAGTACCCCCCCCTTAAAGGGCGGCTACCAGACGCCCAAAAACAAAATCCAAAACCCAAAAACCAGGGTGGGCGGAGGGGCGACGGAAGGAGGGCCAGAGTCCAGAAAACAAAAAACTACCCACAAAAGGTGGGCGGAAACACAAGGAGGGGCCAAGAGTCCAAAACTAAACAGAAAGAGGGAAGAGGCGTCGAGGGGGGTCGGCGCCCGCGGCAGACCCCACGGGGGAGGTCCGGAGGGCGTCCTCGGCGCCCGCGGCAGACCCCACGGGGGAGGTCCGGAGGGCGTCCTCGGCGCCCGCGGCAGACCCCACGGGGGAGGTCCGGAGGGCGTCCTCGGCGCCAAGGAGCACTAGGGGACTCGGGAGGAGCACTAGGGGACTCGGGAGGAGCACTAGGGGACTCGGGAGGAGCACTAGGGCACTCGGGAGGAGCACTAGGGGACTCGGGAGGAGCACTAGGGGACTCGGGAGGAGCACTAGGGGACTCGGGAGGAGCACTAGGGGACTCGGGAGGAGCACTAGGGGACTCGGGAGGAGCTAGGGGACACTGGAGGAGCACTAGGGGACACTGGAGGAGCACTAGGGGACACTGGAGGAGCACTAGGGACACTGGAGGAGCACTAGGGGACACTGGAGGAGCACTAGGGACGGAGGAGCACTAGGGATCGGGAGGAGCACTAGGGATCTCGGGGGGAGCACTAGGGATCTCGGGAGGAGCACTAGGGATCTCGGGAGGAGCACTAGGGATCTCGGGAGGAGCACTAGGGATCTCGGGAGGAGCACTAGGGATCTCGGAAGGAGCAGAGTCCACGGAGGCCGGAGCGGAATCCGGCGGAGCAGGAGCAGGAGCCGGAGCGGAATCCGGCGGAGCAGGAGCAGGAGCCGGAGCGGAATCCGGCGGAGCAGGAGCAGGAGCCGGAGCGGAATCCGGCGGAGCAGAGTCCACGGAGGCCGGAGCGGAATCCGGCGGAGCAGGAACGGCAGCCGGAGCGGAATCCTTCGGAGCAGGAACGGCAGCCGGAGCGGAATCCGGCGGAGCAGGAACGGCAGCCGGAGCGGAATCCGGCGGAGCAGGAACGGCAGCCGGAGCGGAATCCTTCGGAGCAGGAACGGCAGCCGGAGCGGAATCCGGCGGAGCAGGAACGGCAGCCGGAGCGGAATCCGGCGGAGCAGGAACGGCAGCCGGAGCGGAATCCGGCGGAGCAGGAACGGCAGCCGGAGCGGAATCCGGCGGAGCAGGAACGGCAGCCGGAGCGGAATCCGGCGGAGCAGGAACGGCAGCCGGAGCGGGGTCCGGCGGAGCAGGAACGGCAGCCGGAGCGGGGTCCGGCGGAGCAGGAACGGCAGCCGGAGCGGGGTCCGGCGGAGCAGGACGAGGAGCAGAGGCTGGAGCTGGGGCTGGGCTGGCGGAGCGGATGTCTGGCCTGGGAGGCAGAGGTTTAGCATCCCAAGCCGCGAAGGCTGTCTGGCGTATCTCCTCTGCCTCCCGCTGCAGCTCCACCAGCGCGGGGTGCTGGAGACGTGGAACCCAGTAGTCCAGCAACATACCCAGGCGTATGGCGAACCCTAGACGTCTGAGGGCGAACGTGGACGTGCTCTTTGAATCCTCATACTCCTGGATCGTTCGGAGCAGCTCCTCTACACCCTCTGGGTCCATGATGTTAAAACAGCGAGCCTCACCGTATTCGTGGTCGGGTCCTTCTGTCATAAAGTGAGGTGATGGAGGTGGTGAGGCAGACGCTGGAGACCCAGGTAAGTGAACGGTGGTGTAATTTAATAACAAAAAATCCACAAAAACAGTCCAAACAATAGTCCGCGGCCAGGCAGCACGGCTGAGCAGAAGCCAGGGCTCACACCGGTAGCAACTGGTCTTAAGGGCGGCACAAAAAAACAACAACGACAATCTGACTGACAATGACAAACAACGACAAGGACCCGACCAGGAACAAAGGACACAGGAGGGACTAAATACACTGAGGGCAATCAGGGGAACAAGACACACCTGGGAACAATCAAGGGGAAGACAGGACAACGAGGAGAACTCAGGACACAGAAACTCAGAATTAAACACAGAAAAACACAGAACCTGACAGCAAAATGTTTATTTAAATTCAGTTTAAAGGATTCGAGACAATGTTCCCGAGAGTTTCTGGAAAAGAAGCAGCCCACAGCATCACAAATCCACCACCATGCTTAACAGTGGAGTTCAGGGACTTTTTTTTCAGCAGACCAGCTGTATGTTTGTTGCCAAATAAAAACCCCAGTCTTATCTGACTACAGCAAACAGATCCTTTTAAGAGTGTATAAAAATTGTGTTCTTATATTTGTTTGTTTTGATAAGTCAGAAACAGTTAAGATTTTATTTATGTTGCATTGTTCATACACAAGGCAATATGAAGCACTTTATATGACACCAGAAAGGACAAAAAGGAGTATTTTCAAGAAAATTGACAGATAGATGGATCTACTGTGACACTGGGTAAGGCTGGGTGAAAAGTCAATTTCTTGTCTTGGTTTGATTGAGTTCATAAAAATATTTTCTCTTAGATAATGCTAATTTCCCCACACTCTTTACCAAATGACTGTAGTAACATTAAAAGGTTTGAGTTTTCAAAAGATTTTCAGTGTGAGATCATGCAGCTGAAGCAAATGATAAATTGACTTTTACACGTCTCCACCGCGGCTGCTAATCAGCTTCACAGATGTCACATCCTGTAAAGTTAAGAGTTCTAATTCATTTAGTTTCATTTAAGCGAACTCAACGCGCTAAATGATAGCAGTTTTAGTAATGCGCCTCAGTGCAGGATGTGTTTATGTGAGTGTCTCCTGCGAGTTGACAGAGCTGAGGCTTTTCCCTGCTCTTCGCGTAGCAAAGTCCTCGTCTTCCCAAAGGGCTGTGAGGCTTGTCATGGCTGATCCCTGCACTACAGCAGAACAATGCTGATGCCGTTTTAATCGCGAGTTAATAAATCCCTATTATTCAGACTGGTTTTTGTTGTGTTTATTTGCCTGTAATTAGCTTTTCATGCTTTATGTGGTTTTCTAATCCCAGACCCAAAAGGAGACCCGTAAAAAAAAGAGGAAAAAAAAAAAAAAAGGTTTCCGAAGGGAGAAAGTGCGCTCGTGTTACAGGAGCATTATTCATCCAGCTGGAAAGTCAGAAAGGATTGAGAGTCAGCTTACTATAAGCGCAGGCTGCATTTAGCACAGAGCATGCATGAGTAAGCGCCCGGCGTTTATACAAACAGCACAAGGTATTGTTGTGGAACAGGTGGGCACCGTCCATACAGTCAGTGTAATCCGTCACATATATTCAATGTTTACATCTAAAAAAAGAGAAAATAAAGAGCATCTAGAGGGTTAATGATGACGCAGATTTAACAAAAGAGCAAACAAAGTCCCTCGACATCTATTAGACGCTTTTCCTGGACATGTTGCGTTGTGTGAATGGTTGATTTTATCAACTCATTTGTGTTGGGCACTAAATGACAAATAAAATAAAATAAAATCTTTGCATTGACTTAAAATACCTAAGAAGCTGACTTCCCATGGAGGCTCTGTCAGAGCGCCTCCTTCTGTCAGTGAGGGACTTGACTCCTGTAATTACACTGTAAAAATAAATGTATGGTATAATTATCAGCATTTGTGGTTGCCAGAATTTTACTGTATTTTTACAGTAAATTTTTGCAGTATTTAAAACGTTCAATAATTTCAATTTTCCAGATTTTTACTGTATAAATACAGTTTGAATACAGATGCTGGTATTTTACTGTAAATTAAACTTATTTTTTTATTTTTTTACAGTGTAGGATTAATTTAGTTTAAAAATGTTTGATTTCTAGGAAATGATCTCCCATCTGCATGAATAGCAACCAGTTCTAACTTTTTATTGTGATAAAAATAACATAAAAAAAAAAAACTTGAGAAAATAATATAATAATGTACCAGAATATTCAGGTTTTCTTCTAAAGTCAGGGTGGGTGTAGAGATCATTCTTTTCTCTGACGTACAATACACGTCGAGGACACATTTCTTTTTAAAAGGATGCCACTTTTGGGAGATGACATTTCATCGTCTGTTGTCAGTGGTTTCAATATTAAGGAAAAAGGAAAACACAGCATGATGGTAATTAATGTTGATTGTGTGTCTCAAACAGGGGGTGGCCATCATCTCCCTCTTCTTCATCCTGGTGTCCATCACCACGTTCTGCTTGGAGACGCATCAGGCCTTCGACGTCAAACAAAACATTACAGAATTCGTCAAAGAGGGAAATATCACGCGAGAGGAGATCAGGGAAGAGATCGTCACCAGCCCAAAGCTCATCATGGTGGAGGGAATCTGCGTGGTGTGGTTTACCTTTGAGTTCCTGGTCCGAATCATCTGCTGCCCACGCAAACTGGCCTTCATCAAGAACACACTCAACATCATTGACTTTGTGGCCATCCTGCCTTTCTACCTGGAGATGAGCTTGAGGGGTCTGTCGTCCAAGGCGGCCACCAACGTGCTGGGTTTCCTCCGCGTGGTGCGCTTTGTGCGGATCCTGCGGATCTTCAAGCTCACGCGTCACTTCGTGGGCCTGCGCGTGCTGGGTCACACGCTGAGGGCCAGCGTCAACGAGTTCCTCCTGCTGGTTATCTTCCTGGCATTGGGAGTGCTCATCTTTGCCACCATGATCTACTACGCCGAGCGCATCGGATTCACCTACACCTCTGGTAAAAACAACCCCGAGGTTAAGAACCACTTCAGAAACATCCCCATCAGCTTCTGGTGGGCCGTGGTCACTATGACCACGCTGGGCTACGGGGACATGTTTCCGCAGACGTGGCTGGGCATGATGGTGGGGGCGCTGTGTGCGCTGGCCGGCGTGCTGACCATCGCCATGCCCGTTCCGGTCATCGTCAACAACTTCGGCATGTACTACTCGCTGGCTATGGCGAAGCAGAAGCTGCCGAAGAAGAAGAAGAAGCACACCCAGAACCCAGACGCGCCGACCGACTCCGCCTCGTTTGTGAAGTCGGAAACGAACTCGCACATCGACAGCACCCAGAGCGACACGTGCCCCCTGGCGGCGGAGGAGAGCAGCAGCAGGAACCGCTCAGGTGAGGCCAAGATTTCACACTAAAGGGCCAGTTCAACCAAAATGCACTGCAGTTGATTTTCTTTGATGTTTGGAGCTCACTGCCTCAAAGAGCTCAGAGGTTTTGATCGGTGCTTCTGTTAATAGATAGTGTTTTTTCAATACTATCCTATCTGCAGTAGATCACAAGATATAGCAAATTTCTTGTAGTATGAATGTCTACATTGTAAATATTGCAAATTAATGCCCAGACTATCATACCTTTATGTTTCCTATGTCTGTTGGTCACGCTTGTTTGATGCAGCAGTAAGAAGTGGAGATTCATTAAGAAACTACAAGCAGGTCGATGCCGAGAGAGAAGTTGTGCGGTAGCAATTATTTCTTATTCGTTGTTGAGATGAAAATAATCAATCACTTTATTTTTCTGTGGATTATATTTAATGTAAGTCCAAAGCAGAAAGATGTGAAACAGTCTGAAGCGTGATGATAGTCTGAAGGGGCCATTTCACCATCCCAACTCCAGTCTCAAAAACAGTGATATCAGTCTGTCTGCTTCATAAATCTGCAGCCCTGAGTGGTTATTTACTGAGAATTTGAGGGTTACTTTCACAGGAAATAGAGGTAGAAAGCGATGTGACACTGGTGATTTCGATAACTCCCGAATAAAAAAAGAATGTTTTAACTTTCTTCAAGGGTTTTATGATACTAATATTATAAAAAAAATTCTGGACAGTCCCATTAAAGTACCACACAGGTTGAAATTGGATCTGTTTTGTGCAAGTAATACATTATGTCTGATCCTGCAAGGAAGAAAATCTACCTGGTTTCTGAAACATATTGCCAGTAGGGACAACTTCTTTTAACTTTTTGCTAGACTCAGATTGTTGTGTCTGATATTGTTACGTAATATGAGACCTGAAACTGCAATGTGCCACATTTCATGCTAAATATTCCCAAAAATAGGTTGTGTTTTCAGAAGCTCTCCATCAATCAGGTAGTAGAAAGAGAAATCAATAATTGCAAAATATTTGCAAATTATCTTCCATCAGATATTTGAAAACAATTTTTCGAAAAGCCAATCTGTTCCTCTTTTGTTCTAGTTTAGTTGTTTTGTTCATTGTTTAAGCAAATTATTAAAGCATGTTCAGGATTCTTTATTTCTCCACCTGAAAACAGGAGACTATTCATGATGAATACTATGCATCTTCTAATACTACAAAACCCCTGTGGTTGGCTTTTACATTCCAGAGACGTTGCATTTTTGTGACAGAGTCTCTGCGTTTAGTCATGTAGACAGAAATCCACCACGATCAAATTACTGCCCATAACATCTCAGTCAAATTGGATTTCATCACAGCAAAAACGCTGCTTTTTATGCAATATACTTCAGCCACGGTCTGGATCCATGGGGAATCCTTAATAATAGCGTTGGCTTTCTTGTCACTGTGTTTTCGTCTCCACGTCAGACTCCAAACAGAACGGGGATGCGAATGTGGCCCTTTCAGACGAGGAAGGCTGCAGTCTGACCCAGCCGCTGTCCCCCAGTGAGAAGTGGTCGCTGCACTGCTCCAGAGGACGAGGCAAGAACAAGGAGGGCACCTGCTTCATCCTGACGTCTGGAGAGCCAAGCATCCATGTCGGTGGGTCACGTCACCACCACAGCTTTAGTTTAATTTAGTTCAGTTCAAGGAAATCCAATTCAATTAAATTTAAATTTACTAATCCTGCTCAAATCAAGTTATTTAGTTAAGATTTAGTTCACTCTTTCCAAAATGCAGTTCAGTTTAATTAAGTTTAGTTCGGTTTTTATAAGAAACAGTTCACTTAAATTAACTTTGAATCCATTGTGTCTTTACTGTTGGTCTTTGATTATTCTTATTATAATTCCCATATTTGGAAATCAAAGCTTGTTATAATTAAACAAAGATGTTGGCATCTGATTGCAAATGAAACAGATAATTAATTAATAAAATATTAGTGATTGTGACGTCATTTTTTTGAAAACAATGTTTGATTTTCAAAAATAAATTATAATTTACATTTCAACAAAAAAACGTAATGTGAAAACATATTTAGCAATCAAAAGAAAGCAGACATTAAACACGTAACTCCTGTCTCAAAATATCTTGATTGGTTGTTGTTGAATTGATTTAAAATCTTTATTGCTCACATTTAAAGTGATCTGGCTCCGTCTGATTTATGCACTCTTCTCTCAGCAGCCACATACCTTTAATAGCCCTGCTGCCAACCAGACAGCTTTTCCTCGATGTTCCCAGATTAAAGTTAAATCATAAAGGTGATCTACATGCCCACAATGCTCAGCATAGACTCATTTAAATATTCTTTTAAAACTTACTCATTTTTCACAATCTTTGACTGCTAAATAGATTTTGGAAATCCTAACAAACTTGTTTTTATTGCAGTTTTATACCATTTTCTGTTTTATGATTGTCAGCTCAGCTATTAAGGACTTTGTCAACCGTTGTTTTAAATGTGCTAAGTAAATAAATTTGACATCTACATATTTTGGTAATCTCAACTCCTCCATTAAATGTCAGAGTGAAAAAAAAATCTCATAAATATTTGAATTCAACTCTGTCTGCCAAAACTGATGCCACTCCCCCCCCCAGCATGTTACAACATGTCACCAGCTTGCAACAAACAGCATTAATCAACACTCAGTGAGTGATGGAGCTTTCAGGAAATACATTCAAGTGCAAAGTCCATTTAATGGGCTGTTGGAAAAAAAAACATGCAAACTCTCTCGGGCCCCCAGCTGTAGTAAGTGCTCCATTTATGAGGCCTGTTTTTGTTTCTCCGAAAGCAATAAGGCTAATGACCTCTCTGAGTGAAATGCGATTTAGCAAAGTGCAAAAAAATAAAATAAACTCAGAAATGTAAGGCATTCTGGGGGAGTTTGGTGATGCCAGAAAAAATGGTGGGATCTCTGTTTTAAATGAGAGAGATGCTGTCAATCTGAAATAAGTAACAGGAAAAAAAAATCTTGTTTTGTTAATTGAGAAAAAGATGTAAAGGAAAGAGAAAATTCACAGATTACCCTCTACTTTTAGATCGTCTTCCCTCCTTCGTCTGAAACTAGTAAAGTGAGCATCTTCATGCGGCTGCAGCTTCCTGTCTGAGGAAAGTTGTCCGACTTTTTTTTCTTTCAGTTGATAAGATTCGGGGATGTCTTGCATGTTTATCCTGTTTCTGAAGTTTCTGACGAAGCAACTTATCTTCCGATTTCTAGTGATTAGCAAGCCATTAGTGGATTTACTGGCATGGTTCAGGACATTGTCATGTTGCAAGGTGAGGCTCATCAGCTGCTACAATCTTTTTTCTCAAGGTCTTTTCACCTCACCATAGTGTTTGCTCTGCTGTCAGTCCAGATAATAACAAAATAAACCGTCCCTATCGTTTCACATGACTACATGTGCTTGTTTTTAAATCCTAATACTACACTGTATGGACCTTTTCCCATTCTGGCATGAGAAACATTAGTTTTCATGAGCTCAGACAGCTAGATGATGCAATTAAAGCTCCAAAGCTTTTTTATTGATTTTCTATTGATCTGAAATATAAAAAATGACACAAAGCTCCCTGTAGTGACTCCTGGCAGCAGCAGCGCTTCCTCAGCTCACGCTGACGACGCTGTTGTCCCCATCAGCTTAAACTGAACTAAACTCAAAAAGCCTGGAGCCCATTTTGATAAAAGAATTGAGTGGAGATGATTATTTGAGGTGTTTAATATCTGTAATCCCAAAAAAGGCTTTTCCTTAGATTGCTCAATATGTTGCTCACGTTACTGTTTTTTAACAGCTGCTTCGTTTCGACGTATTTCCACACCCTGCAGTGATGATTAATTTATGAAGAGTTCCAGTCGCCCAGGTGAGAGGTTATAAAAACATGAACCACCTTCTTCAGATCCTTAAAGGAGAGAAGAGGCTTTTCTATCTGTGGACGTTATTGCAGACCTCCATAAGTCTGGCTCGTCCTTTGGCACAATTCCCAGATGCTCGAAGGTCTAACACTCACCCATTCGTACGGTTTTATTCTGCCACCATGGGAACGTCCAGCAGTCGGTCCAGGCAGGAGACATGTCCTGTGTCCCAGAGAGGAACGGCTGTGAGTGTGAAATGTGTCAAATAGACACAAGAACAAAAGCAAAACACCTCATGAGCTGAAGCTGATGAGATTCTCGTTATTCTATACTGACATGAGCTGAAAAGCCCTTCAGCAAGGAAGAAGCCATTACTCCAAAAACAACACAAAAAGTCAGATCAGAGTTTGCCAAAGATGCTAATTATTGGAGAAATGTTCTGTTATGAAGTCTTTGAAATTGAAGTGTTTGGTCATAAAGATGCTGTGCCTAAAGGTGAGCTTGAGCAATGTGGCCTGCAGCCCTGACTCACGTCCTGTCTGGAGGAATGAGACCAAATTCCAAATATCAAGTGCTAAAGAACACATGTAAACTTCTTAATTTGAAAAACTTAACAAACATAAATAATTTTTGAAAACCTAACGGAACAAAAACAGAAAGCTTTGTCTGCGTTAATGTCAAACAGGTTTCAAGTGTAAATGAGATGAGAAATATATAAAAATAATGGAGGAAAATAATCTGAAAGTGTGAAAAAAGCCCTAAAAATTCAGGCTCTGTTGTGAAAAAGTGAGGTAATTTATCTGTCATTCAGATGATAGTTCTGGGGAAAAAAAGAGACAAAAATGACAAAATGCTGATGAAAGCCAGAACATCCCAGAACTAATCTGTGATGTAAAGAGGAGCGTGTTAATTGAATCCAGTGGTCTGTATCTGGTGAGCATCTGTATAACAGCATCCTGTTCTATTACAGGATCGTCTCACATGCATGTGTCTCTTATTAGCTAACATTATCTGAAAGAACGGTCATTCTATTAACTCACATTTTGCTCCAGCTGGAGATGTTTTCATATAAAAGGACTAGGCTAAATTTAGCTTGCTTCCTTTCTTGTTTGATATGACTCGTTGATCATTTTGCGTATGGTTTATTTTTATTGTTAATCGTGAGTGGAGAAAACCTCCATCTTGCTGCTGTCCTATTTCATACACATTTCTCATACATGTGCTGCTGATTTAACCACCATGATCAGAAACAAATGGGTTTTTGGTTCAAAATTGTTTGGATAAAATTCAAAATTCAAAGGCTCTTTTTTTCCCCAAGCTTGAAAAGGCTGCCTCTGTGGCTCCAGCCGTTTTCAGTAGCTCTTGTTGTAAATAGATTATGACTCAGTGGCTCTGGTCTTCAGTGCTGTGCCCATGGGGGATTGGGCTGCTTGATACCAGAGAGTTGCTGGGTAAAAGGTATGGATAATATTTCACCAAAGAGGTATGACTTGCTGCAGAGCAAGAGATGGACGGATGGACGACTGGATGGATGAATGGACTGGCAGACATCTGGAGATGCTCTCAGAGTCAACAGTAAATGGATGCTTACAGTACCAACATATGGTTGACTTGAATAAAGTCAGCACAGGAAGCGTCTTCAATACTTGATGCTGGGATTTTATACATGTAGAACCAAACACTTTCAAAATGCATTTGTAGAGTAGAGTGCACTATGAGAGCGAGTGAGGATGTTCAAACAAGCAGAGGAAATGTTCCAGATGAACCTGGATATTCCTCAGAGACTCTTCTGGATAAATTAGAAGATTGAATTTTTTTTTTTATTTCTTTCACTGGTAGGTTTCCATTAACAGCACAAAGATGCAAAGCAGAGACTTTTGTCAAGCTCAAAAGTTTTCCATCTGCGGTGTACCGTTGTATTTTAAATATTTCCTAATTAGTTAATAATAATATTAATCCTTTAGTAACTTTTCTGAACTTTTGCATCTGATGTATAATAAATATTCAGTTATTCCATCTATGTTGATTTGATCCATCCACACACTTTTCCAGTGTCCATGATGCACAGCTCAGCTCAGCACCAGCAGTTTAGATGTGAATAGCTAATTTTTCAATTAAATTATTTTCAGATATGCATTATTTTGTGCTGATTATTTTAATGCCAGGTCTGAATGAGCCGTCTGAGTATTTTCTATGGAACATTTCGTTCTGCTCTGTCACAACTAGTGATTTTAACACAGTCCAACATATGAAGTAATAAACAACTACCAGGTTCTTCAAGTAGGTGAAGAAATTGCACTGAAAAAACACAAACTCAAATAATTTTTTGGTCTAGTTTCTAATGCAACCATCAAAATACACTTAAAATAACACAAGATGTAGGAGCATATTTTAAGTGAATAATTCCTTATTTTTTATTTTAAATGTATTTGTTAGTGGTGGATTATTTATCTTATAGCAAGACATTTTCCCATCTATGAGTGAAGTAATATGAGAGTGGAACTAACACTTTGTCATCAATAATGAGGAATTATTGAGCTAAAAAAAAAAGCTCTGATACCTTGCTGAAAAGTTATTTGTGACATTGTTTTTTCTTATTTCAAGAGTGCTAACATGTTTGCACTTGAACTGTCACTCAGTTCATTAAGTGAAACTCAATTTATCTAAATTCTTTACACATTAAGTCATTTGTTCCCATGTAATCTTTAATGATCATGGCTCACAGATAATGAAATCAAGGCCTTTCTCTTGTGCAGAATCAAATACTTTATGTTGTTGTTCATCTCTGGGTTTGTGTTTCTCAACAGAAGGCTGTAAAGATATTCTCGGTACCACTGGAAGCTACACCCAGCCGGAGGTCACCACTCTGACCTAACGAAGGAGGAGGAAACGTGAAGTCTGCCGTCCGATCCCTGCTGTCGAAATAAACCGCAGAGCCACACATTGAACATCAAGATGAATCATTTCTGTTTCCTCCTGTAACATATCTGATCAACAGTAGATATGTAGTCATATTTGTGAAGCACTTTGCATGTATTGCATGATTTAACATGGTACTAGAGTTATACCACATACACTTACAATGAACTGGACAATATAGCTCCTTTCTAGGGCCCCGAAGCCATTTATTTATGTCTATTTATGCGCTAAAGGCTCATAAAACCTCAGACAGTCCCCCCTCCAAAGGAAATTGTTCTATTTCCTTTTTTACAGCTCAAAGTGGTAAAACCCTGAATTTTACTATTCCTGTTGCGAGAATCATTTTTCTCCAGTACAGCGGCGTTACGCAGTAAAAAACTAAATCACAGTTAATTACAGAAAGAGGAAAATAGGAAGCACCAAAGCTATATAAGCACTTTTGTTCTTCTGTCAGCATGGCAATACATCTTATTCTAAAATGTGATATTATATAAGTAAATTAAATAAGTGGTCAGCTGGCAACTAACTAACTAACTAACTAACTAACTAACTAACTAACTAACTAACTAACTAACTAACTAACTAACTAACTAACTAACTAGTTTAGGAGTTTAGGTCTTAAACTCCAAGCAAGAAACTTAGTAGAGCTTTGAATTTGTTTAAAATTATTTACAATCCAAACAAAAACTGTCCTGACTGCTTTTTATTAGTTTGTGATGTGTATTTAAAGCTTATTTCTTAAATATAGATAGGTAGTCATTGGGATTACAACCTTTACAGAAATATGAGCACACACACCTATCATAAGGATATTGTGTCTGATTAATTTTGGATTTTTAAGTATTTCTTTGAACTGTTAAGTTTTCCTGGTAGAGAAACAACACGACATACAACTTTAGTTATTTCTGAAAACAAGAATTGGGAGCACATCTATAATCTTTTTTGTGGATTTTCTATCCACCGATACATACATGCAGCACATCTAATGTTTTGCTATTATCAGATAAGTCCACCATTTCTGTGTCCATCAACAAGCTTCGGGTTCCTTTCTGGTACAGAATCAGATTTCAACTATTTTACTGGGTTGAGGTTGAAAATTTCCAAACTTTAAACTTTGACACACTTAAGTTTTCCTAAGATAATATTAGACTTCTGTAATGGTATTGACAACAATGTTATCGAAAATTTCTGAGTTATTTTCAAAAGTAGAGCCAATATCCGGACACAAAATTTAAATACTAATATAATTCCTTATATTAAGCAAGGCAGGATATCTAGCCAGGAACACTGTATGCCTGTTGATGGCTTCAAAAAGTGGAGGTGTCTGTCTGAAGCTTAGCATTGATTATTGAACCAAATCATTGGAGTTGCATGTTGTCTTATCATTTCACACTTCAAATAAATCAATAAAAGCCTAAAATAACACCATGCTGGTGATAGGTTTGAACAGAACCGTAGGTGTAATAAAGACACCTTTGAGCATAGATTATCATATTTTCCGCTGTTTGCCTTCTGCTGTGTCACTGCCTTCTAATACTGCAGAATGTGCAGATCTGTCTGTCTGGAACAGCCCAGAAACAATGCTGCTTAGGCAGCATATTAACTTGTAAATGCTTATAAATTAGGACAGTTTGACAGAAGCTGGAGAAAATAAATCGGCGGCGCAGTATTGTCCGTTTATCATATTAGCTCAGTGCAGTTGATGCGTCGTTACTGGTTGACTCTGGACCAAAATGCAGACTCTATTAGATTAAGTTGTAGATTTTCTGTATGTGCTGGTAAAAATACATACGGTACAACGCCATCGGTTCCGCTCGTGCCTCATGGTGAGTAATGGAGTTTAGATGTCTGTAATGTAATCAGCTTTCGTTTCTTGCTGCCTCCAAGCCCAGAAGCAGCAGGAAAGTGATTTCTTTTCCCGTGTTTATAATGTATTCCTCATGCTCTACCATAGTGGCCTTATGTTTAATAAAGCAAAAGGGAAATTAATTTACGTCCTCAAAACTATTTCTATACTGACGCTGATGTCTGTACCGTATAAGCAGCTGTAAGTATGTAGCACAGTACAACATGATAGATGATTAAATTACCTGTAAAGTCTGTTCATGCATCATAAAATAGCTGTTGACCAACAATGAGAGATCATTATTTTGAATATTCACCTTTTTACCCTCATTTTCTGTAGTTCCTGTTGTACATATTTGACATTATCAGACAAGCACATCTGTTCAATATTTGACCTGAACTGATCATAAAGGTAACTGTGGTGAATTTTAGCCCAGTTTAACTGTCAGGTGTGTGTGTGTGTGTGGGTGTGTGTGTGTGTGTGTGTGTGTGTATGGGAGGGAGTGTGTGACGTTAAACCTCCAAGGCATGTATTTCTATGCAGAAATTCAAATAAAACCCATTTCCTTCCCCGGTGTTGAAGATACGTTGGTGTCGTTCCTGTTTTTGTTCCTCATTAGCAGAGGAGATTTTCATCAGCGTTCTCTGCTGTGCATCCATTTATAGATGAGCCAGCAGACGGCTCGCAGTGCTGCAGCGGCAGTCACAGCTGCGCCTCCTGCTCTCTGCTGCCTCCCTGGTTATGCACCAAAAGGTGTAGATGGCACGCAGATCACATCTCCATGGAGATCAGAGAAGACAGGCAGCACTAATTAACGCTACACACGCGTCCCTTTCTCTCACTGTTGTTTACCACAACGCCGGCTGCATGCTCTGGTTAGCTCCTTAATGAAAAGGTTTGATGTTCAGAGGTGCAGTGTGGCGCTGAGATGGAGGGAAATGATCAATAAAAAGAACAGTTTTTAGGAAAAGCTTCACATGAACGTAGCCCAGCCAGACAAACCAGGATGACAAGAATCTCTGTTGGTGTAATTTTGGCTCCAATAAAGTGGAACTTGATTTTTTTTAACCAAACATCCTGGTGAGCTTTATTACATCAATAATTGAGCAATAATTTGCAGATTTAGGTTTCCGGTTGAAAATATTGACCTCAATGTTTGAAGAAAATAATTTTTTAATACCATTACATTAACACCCTACACCAGTAATACAGATGATGAAAGGGCACAAACTTTTTGAGATGGAATAAATTATTTATATTTTCTAAATGCCAAATGTATGGCGGACAAATGTAATTAAAAAATAAAAGAATATGTTTTGTTTTTCTGACAAAAACACATGTATAAGGAAAAGAAAAATACAAAATATATACATTTCTTTTTGAAAACGCATTTATAAGGAAGAGGACAAACAAAAAATATAAAGATTTCTGTTTTTGTAATTTAGTCAGTTTTGGACCTCCATACAAACATTGTTGGAACAAGATATAGTCTTTTATTTTTTTTATTCAATTCTCTCATCTCATTTAATTTAAATATGTAATACTCCATGGTGTCTTTTAAGTTTACATTCACTGAAGCCTCTGAAAAACTTTAGAAATAGTAAAAATGTTATCATGAAAAAGTCGCAAGTGACAAACATTTACTAAACACTGTTGAGTGTTTTTGTCAAGCTTTACAAAGGTGTCCATAACCTTTGAATTGTTCTAGATTTTAATTAAATTTTTTGACAGACACAGATTAAAAAAAAAATCTGTTCAGATTTGAATTCAGTCCCCTTTACTCTGATTACCCTGAAATAAAATCCAACAACAACTCACCTGTTGTGACATTTAAACATTCAAACAACATTCATTCATTGTTGTTTGAATGCACAACAACGAATGAATGAGTGAATTTCAATGTCAAGAGCACCTTTAAATTCATAAAACCAAACTGTGGTTGAAGTCAAAGTTGAAGGGTGATGGAGAGTCTGCCAGGGCTCGTCCTGTCATCCATGATTATCTCTTTTATTGTTCCTGCTTTTCTGCCCATCTGTAAGAGGTAGTTATGACAATAGTGAACATGTTTACCATGGAGAGGCGCTCAACCAGAGCCGCGCCGCTGTCTGAGACGCTCAGATTGTGTGTCTTGACTTATCCCCAATAAACTTACGCCAGTACGCTGGTTAACGAGGATGTAAAGTCACATGTTGATGATGAGTCGTTGTTGACCCGAATCATTATTGTGAAAGCATTTAGATGAAGAATCGACACGCCGAACTCAATCTATTTATTGATCTTGCCTCATGCTAATCAATTCAAGATAAGCTAAGCTGAACGCGAAGCAAATTTAGATTCGAAGCAGCAGTCAAAATGTCGGAATAATTTGGAGAACCAGCAGTTCAGCAGGGATAGACGACAGATGGAAGAAAATGAAAGAGGAGAGAGAGCTGCCCTCCCTCGCCCCTCTCTGGTTTTTGTTCTGCAGGTCCAGCGGCCGTTAAAATGCCGGCCATGTTTCAGAGCTCTGATCTGAAATTAATTGGTTCTGAAAGTTGTTGCTGCTGAACCCAGTTTACAGCTTATTTAAAAAGTTGATGACCTCTAGTGGTCCAGTTTTGCAAATTTTAGCTTTGATCATATTTTTCTGTATTCTGCATTAACTCCTCCAAAAGGTCTTTTTGCTCTCGTTGAAGGTGCACAGTGGTAGGATTAAACAGTTCAATCACTTTTAAGACGTTTTAACATAAATTCATGGCTCAAACAAACAAAAAAATCAGGTCCAAAAGATGCAGTATGACTAATATGACCACCCTGAAATAAAAGGTCATTGAAAAAAACACCACAGGAGAGATGAAGGATTAACTTCGACAGCCCAAGTAACGTAACAGAGGTTCTCCCCCACTTCAGAGGCTGCAGAAGCCATACTTTCCCTGAGTGTTTCTCGGCGGGCGCTCACTGTGTTCCTGTGTTTGTGAGAGAGCGAGAGAACACTGATCATACCCTTTCAATGTACGACTCCATCAGCGTTGACCCTGACGGGTTGTATGTCACTCCGACTCCCCCGCTCCTGCCACCAACCTCTGCGTCTCGGCCTCTGCCACCCACGCATGGCGTTCGACTGCACACCGAGCACCTCTGCAATCAGGACTCATATTGAATTTCATTCAAATTGGCCTCTGAGTCGCCGCTAACAAGCTTCAAAGTCTGGCTCAACTCATCCTCTGCAAAGCACAAAGTAAAGTGTGACGGCAGGCAGCCGTGCTAACGAGCCATGAGCCAATAACGTCTGGCGACACCAGGATGGCGCGTTAGTCAGCCTTACTTTGCACATCAGCCGTTTTGCTTTGCATACCTGTCATTTTAGGACTGAATGCTGATATTTTAACATCCTGCAGAATCAAACCACTTCATGCACGTATAGCTGAGACTTTTCATGTTGGCATTTTACATCTTCAACTCGCCTGCTGAGCAGAGCTGCAGTAAAGGCTCAGGGCAGGTTGGTGGACTTCAACACTCTGTGACATTTCTTAACATACAAAAACAATTGAGACACGGCAACTATTATTTCAACACTTCTTTTACATCATCATTCCTGACGAATTTATCCATCTACTCCAAATCAAATCTCAGGTAATTAGCACAGGTTAACATGTCACTTTGTGTTATGACTAAGAGCTACTTTGTCAAAGCAGGTTGAAATAATCCTGTAAAATACACAGCCATTGCAGTCTTCAGAGTCCATCAGTTTGTAATGTGATATCATTATAAATCCAGCCATTCTGTGAAGGCCTCAGAGGTTCCTTAGAGAACATCTATTAGTTCTTCGAGACATTAATAAAACCTTTAAGAAAGAGTGGCGAGAAGAGAACAGAAGATGGAATAGTTCCTGTTTAAAATTTGCCACACAAGAGCTCTGGTCAGCTGAGATGATCATTTCTGGCCTACATAATAACCACACTGGGTGAAGGGAAAATATCCTGTAACACTTTGAAGAGGTGTGCATAAGACTGACACTGTCACAAACATGAAGGAGTCTTCATGAATGTCTATGACTGTTGTCATGAAGCATCATTCGGTAAAAAATGACACTTTTAATGCAGAGTTGACACTTTTATTGGACTTCTAATGCAAGTTTTAGGGCAACTTTGCATTACAAATGCCATCATTTTCCAAATGATGCTTCATGACAACAGTCATAGACATTCATAAAGACTCCTTCACGTTCATGACATGTCAGTCTTACGCACAGCCCTTCAAATAAAGTGTCACCAAATGTTCAGTACATAAAATGAGATTGTAGAGGAACAAAATATGAAAAAGTGTAATTTCCCTGAACAGATTGAAAGTAGCACCTGAAAGTTTAACTGTTTAATTTCCAGCAATGTTAGTGGATCAAATGTCTGTTTTTTTGTAGTCAGTATATTTCTGGTCAGTATTACTAAATTGTTTGCTAAACAACAAGTTTTATAAAATGTCGTTGGGTGTCAACAATTGTTCAAGACACTATATCAGTAAAATAAATATAATACGCAAGCCCTATATATGAATCATGAGGCAGAAACATCCACACTCTTTCGCCGTACTACTCTAAATTGATTCAACCTACAAGCAGCAAAGACTTGACCAGAAGTCTGAGGTCAGCCAAAGCCAAGTGAGTTCTTGATACTGCGTGAAAAGCTTCTGGACAGCTTAAAGCTTTTAGTTATTATTACTTCATGTTAGATGAGATTCTTCTCTCAGAGTGAAAGGATGTCTTTTGTAAAAGCATAGCCATTATGTCTCAAGACAGGCGGGAAATCCACTCAGCCATTACTGTGTGGATTTGCTTCACTTGCCAGTCTTCTGAAATACTGGCTCCATTTAAACACAGTCCAACAGAGAATTATAATGATCAACAATTAGGCTTTTTTCTTTCTTTTTTTTTTCTGTTCAGCCATATCTTTGTTCAGATGAACCATTTTTAAAGTAAAAGCACCTTTAGAAACAAGAACATAACTTCATTAGCCCTAAGTGGAAGCCCGTACGTTTGCACAGCAACAGTTTTTTTTACTTTGTTGCGATACCAATGAGAAGGCGAACATGCACTCCTGCTCAGCAGAGGTCTAATCAGCCGCCCGCTGCTCTTCGGCTGTCATTGTAAAAAGGCTTTTCCGGCGCTACTCTCCAACAGAATCTCTGAATGGCTGCAATTATCCCCTCTGATGAAGCCAGCGCAGTCATGAAATGGCAAACGCATTAGAGACGACACGTCCCACACCCACTCCCAGGTAGGAAGGAAACCATTAAGGCCAAAATGTTGTTCATCAAGGAGCCTCAGCATCTCCATGTTCAATGTAATGTTGTTAAATATTGATACTCCCACTTACTGATTGCTGCTCGGTCGAAGAAAAGCACCTATGATTGTATGTGGATGGATTCTATCTTTTAGGATGTGACAAGTAAAGAAAAAACCTGTTAACACAGGGGGACCGGAGCATCAGAAACTGCTGCAGAAACAGGTAAATATTGATATTGTTTGTACTGATCATTAAAAAATTACATTTTCATTTCCATCTTTGACAAAGAGGACAGCTTGCATTATCAAAACATGTACTTTTACAGCTTTCACGTGCTTTAGGGAAACTGTTTTCCAGATTTGTACGTCGCTGTCTTTCTGAAGGCAGTTTTGGTGAGACAAATAAAGCACGAGAAGTGTTGTTGTTCTCAGAGACAGGGGCTGCTTGGCAGTGGATGTCCTGGTCCTCAGCGATCTAATTCAAGCCCAGGAAGACGAGGAGCATCGAGTTCGCAAACGACTGAGTGTTTGGAGATAATACGCTCCAGCTGTTCTCTTCTTTTATCTTCAAAAAAGGGCTAAAATTCAAAGCAGTTGCCCGGTTCATGTTACCGGCAAAGCGTGCAGTACCTACCGCAACCAACAGGAGCCCCCAAAAGCAATTTATTTGTTTTCTTTTCATCAATTAAATTATAATTTCTACATACATTATCAAATGTATATTATTGTAAAAACAAAGCAGTTCATAGTGAAATTTTGTGGTTTTGAAATTATAATAGCAAAGAAATTATTACAAAAAAAAAATAAAATAAAATATAAATGAAAATTAGTGTCCCTTGGGCCCGAAGCTGCTGCCTAGTTTGCTTATGCTTTGGGCCGGTCCTGATAAGAGCTACTTGAAGAGTTGCCTTGATTCTTTCATGCATGTATTTATTCTGCATGACAACCATTCAGCTGTACAAAACGCCTTGGCGGACCTAACCCCATCTTGGAGACGCAGCTCCGCCTTGGAGCTGCAGTGTCGGCTCCCTCACTTTATTGGCAGCAAGTAGCAAACGCCTGGTGGATCTGCACATCTGCTGAGCCCCTCATACCGTTTATAAAACTGTCGTCAAAGGCTCTCGTTATGTGTTCCTGAAGGTGGTGAAAGAAATAGAGGCCCAATTTCGATTTGATATACACAGCACTTCAGTTTTTGCTATTAAAGGCACCATGTGGCTGGAAAATAGATAACACTGCCACTTTAAATAAACAACATCAAGTCCTTGCGTTTGTATTTTTTTTTCGTTTTGCTTTTTTCAGAATAACTTGTAGGTAAAACTGCACTGGCCTGTCCTCTGAACATGTTTCATGTGTGTCTGCTGTGGAAGAAAACAGCAGCTGGACGTGCCATGTGAGAATATGACTGATGGATCTTTGCCCACACAGACCCTGTCTGCTAGAAAAATGCCTCTAGAAGTGTGAAAGCTGTCCATCAACAGTCTTTTCTTAGAATAGGTGACGGGGCGTTGGGAAATTAGGAAGCAGCCGCCTTGGCTGCGAGCGCTGCTGTGAGATAAATATCTGTAACAGAACCTGCAGGTGGTGTTCTCATCGTACGGACTCTTTCCGTCTCTCTCTGGACATTATCAGGTCATTGCAGCCTGTTTGTGAAGCCCGTGTGTTACACTGTGATGGGAAATGATTTGCTTACAGGATACCGACAGGACAGACACTCTTCTCCCTGACTGTTTTACACAGTCAAGAAAGGAAGCGCGATGTTTGACACATACTCACTCGTGACCAATAGTAGCACAACACTTGGAGAAGTCATCTCAAAGAGCATGTTCAGTAGCACAACAAGATGTTACATGAACCCAGTGTTTAGTAAAAGTGAAGCCATTGTCATTACACTTTCTAAAACAGCTGAGTATTATGTGGTATGCAGGACTGTCAGTACTGTAAAACAATACATTACCCAAATGAAAGTATTTAGTAAAACTGTCGCTCAAGTACAAAAGAAAATCTGATCAAATATTTTAAAGTTATTTGTAGACAGGCAGAAAAATGTAAAGCCATGTGCAAATTCTTGTGTTTATTATACGTTTGTGAGCGTAAGCAATAGAACAATGAAATTTATTCTAACAATACCTACTATTGCCGCATGTTGACTTTGCTTCAAAGTGGTTCAGTTGACAGAAAATAACATTAGCACAGCAAAGCTTGTGCACAAACAAGAAGTCTCACTTTGACATAAACTGTAGGCTTGTCCACATCTGGTGCACTTTTGGTGACAGTGTGCTTCTTCTTCATTCAAAGGAGTTAGTCATTGTTGGTAGAGAAGACAGAAATTTTACTTACGTTAAGGTAGAAGTACATTCCAAAAAATATATCTAAAGTAAAGTGCAATAAAATGACACTTAAAAGTTTTTTTTTTTATAGAAAAGCTGTGGATTAAGAATCAAAATAAATTTTTTCCAACGCATCGTCAAGCTCAAGGATTTTCTTCAATGAAAAATTTGAGAAGATTATTCTCAGGAAAAGATCATTTTCATAAACTTTGAATCTGAAGTGACTTCAACAGGAAACTACAGTGCTATTTAATGTCAGACGGTAAAGAGAAGACCTTTTCCAAGCGACCTATTGTTGATATTAATTAACTTTTCTAACACACAAGATGAGAACATTGAAATCCTCGTTTTATTTTGTTCTCTTTGTACTTTGAAACATTACAGTTTAAATAAAAAATATATTTAAACATTGGAATTAAACAAACAGACAATATGCTCTGTTCAATAAAAGTGGTTATTTTAATTTCCTCTTCACTCCACGGTGTTTTTACACTATAGTCACTCTAAACACCAAATTAGTTAAAGTTCCTGTCTTATTGTTACAGTAGTACATGTCTTCCTGATTACGTCCCCAGTTTTGTGCTGGACTTCATCACAGTTCGAGTGAAAAACACAGAGGAGAAATTGCTTAAACGTCAGTGGTCCCGCTCCACCGCAATGACATTAGATTTCATGTACTGGTTTTAGATAAGCAGCACACAACACTGAAGGAGGAGAAAAACACGGAGCGAAAAACATCAAAAACCAACACGTATTTTCACTTCACACAGACTCTGACGCTCCCTGTTGCTCACTCTCGCACATGAATGCACACGCGCGCACAGCCAGGCGCTCGGTTTTTACTGTCAACAACAACCACACACATAAACACCTGAAACCAACAGACACCAATGTAACAGTACCGACAGTACAAAAAAATCCAAAAAATATCTGAGAATATACAAGTATTTACAGCTCAAGTATACACCCTGTCACTCTCACCATAGATACTCATTGTGAATTTATCAGAATGTACATCAATATGTACAGGTTAGATACATCATCTTAAATACTATAAATATAACTATATTTGGTCACATAAAGACTATTTGCACATTTAAATAGATTTATTGGTACCATGTCTTTGTCAGCTTCATGTTGGTGACTCAGCTGAGATGAACTCCAGAAGTTGCAGTGGACATGTTGGACAAGACGAGGAGACCCTGGAGTCTTTGCTTTCAACCCTATTCATTATCAACAGATAACAGCTTTTTATGCCTTAGACATCTTTGTAAATGTTTAAGGCAAAATCTACATACGTCCGTGGTTATAATACCATCATCAGTGGCAGGTAGCTGGGACTGTGCTCTGATCAATATTAGACATTAGAGGGCAGTTTTGTTACTTTTATTGATGGCAGTGCGTTTTATTGTAAAGCTGTGCTCTCAGTGTTTTGCAGGATGCTGAATTTAAAGTAGACAATCAAAATATCTGTTCGCCAACCAACATCCTGTGACTGTAAGATCAGACATATAGCTTAAAATTTCACTCATCGTGACATAATAACTCCTGCAGGCCCACGGTTCTGTGCTTTCCTAAAATGTGCTTTGACCGGAAGCTAAAGCTGCAATTTCAGATGTGTGCCTTGGTTTCAGGTGCCTTTTGCAAATCTGTGCCTTGTAAGTTGTCTGAAATTGTCAGAAAAAGAACCACAAGCAGATTTAATAGTGCCATTCGGATGTCATAAAAGGGTATTGTTATTTACCTTGATAGATAAAGATAAAGAAAGCTTATGGGGAGTCCTATGAGAAACTTTAGCATTTCATTGTATTGTAACAGGATACAATACAATGAAAATGGCTTGGAATCCATGGGAATGTTGCAGATATTAGAAATATTCTGCAAAAACTCACATTTTCTGACACAACATAGTATTGTGACAGAACGATAAAGGAATCAAAGTTATTACACGAGTGTATAACATCTATTAACGCTGTATGATTTTCTTGCAAAAACATTAAAAGTTTTACTGAAAATCAATAAAATTCAAAGATTTTCACCACTTATTTCCTGTGCTTGTTCTTGACATTCATCCTGTGCTTTTTTTTTTTGATGAATATACTCTTAAAACAAATAAATAAATAAATAAATACACATATAAGTATTTCTCAAATTTGTGCTTAACAAACAACTCCAGGGTCTGAATCTAATTAAAGTGCTCATGTGAACGAGACAAAACGTTGTTGCAAACAAAGAAAACAGCAGTGATCAAACAACATAAAGCATGAGGCAGACGACACAGATGCTGCTCAGACACCAAACAAATGCCACTGATTCTGCTTCACTCCCTTTGTGGAGGCAGCCTCAGGTACTGGTGCTTTCGCAGGGAGGGGCCACAGACAGAATAATGCCACTGGTTCCTCTGCTGGACAGCAGTGACATCAAGTGGCCAAATCCAGGTACTACCACTTATCTAAAACATTAATATCACATTACATTTCCACTGTCTTTCAAGGTTATACATCAAAAATAAAAAAAAGGCTTTGTTGTCACACTTTGGATAGCAAAGGAAGTGTAGCTTCTAGTGCTGATTGAATTATGTTGCCACAATGAGAGGAATGTACAAGACTTAAACCCAAATCTCATCCTACTAGGGATGAAGTGTGACTGGTCCACAGAAGCATAGCAGTGAACCACATGTATTCAGAGTATTGCAACAACACTGGTGAGGACTGTATATGTAGGGCACGGGTAGATGTGCAGGTGGAGCAGACAAAGCAAGGTGTCTGCGCCGCCGCTCCTCTTCCTCCTCCTCCTCATCAGATCAGAATCGGTTTCTATGGTGCATGTTGCCACGGCTTCCCCTGAGTAACGCTGCTCTATTTTTAAACAGGCAGGTATGCCAGGAGCTCTAGTTCAGCAGCAGACAGCACACAGACATACAAATCCGCGTGCACACTGAGCTACTGTTCCTGCCTGCTTCCTTAAAGCAGCGGCTCATTCGCAATCCTAAACCACCCGTTAAAGGTCACGCCATGCTCAATGGAGAGGAACACTGAGGAAAAGACAAGTGTTAAGGCTCAGAGATGCTCTAAACATGGCAGGTGTCCGTGGTTATGTGCTTGTAGAAATGGGGAAGGGTTAAGGTAACCCCTCTTTCATCTCTATTGCAGCGTGTATGCATGGTGGGGTTTCCAACTATTGCACAACATATATATACAGTGTTTGAATGTACATTAGAAGGGGAAATAGAGATAGAAGGAGATTTGTGATTCAATGAGCACTGATATTATTGCTGATGCGTGATAGGCACGAAAAACTCCAAACTATAATGTGCTTGTAACACTACCAGAATCTCGCACTACATCTTGTGATGGATGAATGTTTGACCACTTTTGTTTCCACATGAAAAGTTTCCTGATACTTATCAGATGGAGGGTGATTGTTTTCTAAGTCTCCTTCAATCCTATTCCCACAGCAACAATCCTCTTCAGTGAACCAGCAGAAGCACAAACTGGTTCCTGAAAGCATTTTAAGTTCTGTACCAGTCAAGGCATTGTAGCATTGCCCGCTGCTTAACCTCAGAGAGAGTTTGTATAGAGATGCACCCATCTGAATTTTGTGGCTTATTTCCGCTCAGGTTTTAGCCAAATCCCATTTCTGTTCAAGTACAGGATATTAGCGAGTAGTGATGCTAGCATAAGAAAAACAGTCTCCCTCTTGTGGATGGTCTTGGGAATTTAAACTCTTGAATTTCCAGGCTGTCAGTATTTCCACGTGTGGCATTTCACAACTGACAGATATCAATTGCTTGAAACAGAGAAACATTACTCTGTAAAGCTTTCCAGGTCTTCTGCATAGAAAGTTGTAATTTTTTTTTAAATTCAGCTAAAGTGTGCATTTCTGCTCTCTTTATTTTTAACACCTCACTGATGCTTAAATTTTAGCTTACACCCCAAGTCATTTTTATTGCTAATAAACTGTCTAAGTAGATCATTTAGGGTTCCAGCTTTATGTTTCTGTGCAAATTTGACAGTTTTGTGCATATTTTTTCAGTTCTGCGTTATTTTGCCTAAAACCACCTTAGTGTTGCTCACTTTTAGTGGAACAGCTCTTAAGCAGGTGAATATATCCATATGGCTTTTCATCACACAACCATCTCACTCAGACACACAGCCCCACCTGGTGGTGAGTTAGGAGTTGGAATAGCTTTGATCAATAGAGTTACTCAGATTTGCGATTGTGTGATTTATTTGCGATGGAAGACGCAGAGTGGAGTGGGTCTCCTCTGCTCTGCCTACTAGTGACGGTGTACTGCACGGTAGGTCATTTGATAAAAAAAGTTGCTACAGGTGTCTGGAAAGTCTCTAACTATAGTTAGAGGCGTGGCCACACTCGGCCGTGCCTCTCTGTCTCTTGGCTCGGCCCACTGTGCCAGGATTTTTCAAAACTTGTCAGGGGCGGGGTTATGCTAACCTTCTTCCCACAGTAACAACTTCTCACACTGAGAAGTGTTGTCATGGCGTATTGACTGAGCAAAAGATCAGACTTGATTTTCTGACTGCCATATCACCAGCTGTTTTTTGTGTGCTTCTCTATTTTTTTCTCTCTGGAGGTTAAGGTGTGAGGAATGCTGCAACTGAAATTTCTCCACCTTCTCTGTCTCCCTCTCCTCTAGCTGAGAGGGCTTCGTTTGTAAGCGGGACGACGTTGGAGCTCATTAGATCATAGCTCAGACTCGGGCGAGCCAATGTTCTGGTATCCAGTCTTGGTGCTGGTGCCGTAGTTGGTGTTGGTCATCTCTTGGGTGCCACCGGGCCCAAGATAAGCGCGGTGGGCAGGCATGGGTGAGGGAGCCTCGATGGGGTTCTTGCCGAGGATGAAGCGCTGCTCGTCCTGCTCCTCCAGGTTGGAGATATCCTTCATCATTCCTTTACGGTAGGAGACGGACAGCTTGTTGGATCCGTCGGAGACCAAGTTGAAGTGGCGGGCGATGAAGACGATGGGCAGAGGCAGCATGGCGACCACGATGAGGGCATAGGCCATGGCCAATGCCCACGGAGGGTAGCTGTGGAAACGCTCTGAACCCTAAGGGTAACAGAGAAATGGTAAAGTCAAACAAAACATATTTTGGGTTAAAATCCATGCAAGGTTTTGAAAATTATGTTTAGACAAAACCCACATAGGTAGCCAACTACAATTACTAGGACCCCTGGTAAACATGAGGACAAAGGTCTTAATTCATTAATATTAAGCAGCCATCTTGGCCCCAATATGGAACGCTTCGCTGCACTTCTTTAACCAGCAGTGAACTGTGGAAAGTATTTTACCTCCTTTACCATCTTGCTAACTTATGCCCTCTATCAGCTAAATATAGCAAACATTTACAACAATAATATAGAAACTTAAAATGAAATCAATCCAACTGTTTCAGATGCAGGTAAAGATGGTCCAATGACTTTAGTAAAATACATTCACAGCAGACCATTTCCACTAAACAGATTCTGAATGTAATGTTTTTTTTCCCCTATGACGAACTAATAGGTTAGCGGGTCTAGGTAAGTCGACTAATCATGCATGAGAGGGTTTGGGGTTTCTAAGCACTTTTACCCATCTGTGAAATGAATACCAAGATGATGGTCACGAAAATTTGGACAAGAAAATTATATATTAGAACAGATCTGTAATTAATTCAAAACTATTTAATAAACCTAGTTATAGTATCACCTTTTATTTTAATCTTTCTAATATATTCTGTGGAATAAAAAGTGGCAGGCAGGAGAAGCTGACCTCTTCCTCCACCCATGCGTTGTATCCTGCAGGACTGACAGACATCTCTATGACGGTTGCAGCAATGAGCACCACCAGGATGGCAGGGGACACGTATCTCCACATGTAGAAATAGAAGCTGTATGGTCTGAAACCAAGCATATCCTCCAGGTCCTGCATGAATCTAGAAGTTCAAAAGAAGAATCAGGACACGACAATCAGATATTGTTAAAAATGTTTACTTGCAATCACTTATTTTCTGACAACACACACAGTTAAGCAGTGGTTTCTAGCCACTGTACCTCTTAGTGCCATATATCCAGGCTACAGAGATGTTCTCCAGGATCACAACCACAGTGAGGGGCAAACCAGCGGAGTAGTCATCAAACATGGTGACAAAGTAGTTCCCTGAACGCTGCACAAACAGCAAGCCCAGCAGGAAGGCTATTATGCAGCAAACCACTAAAGCAGACACAAACAGGACAGAAACACGCCGTTAAAATCTGATCTCACCTCTCGTCGATTCTGGAAAGCCAGAATGAGGACTCACCGCACAGGATCTCCTTCCGGATCTTGAAGGCATCCAGTATGGGCGTGGTGATGCCGGTCATGGTTCCGATCATGCTTCCCAGACCCAAGTTGATCAGCATGAAGAAGAACATGACAGACCAGAAGGGGCTGGCGGGGAAATGTGTCATGGCCTCGGTGAAGGCGATGAAGGCCAGACCGGTCCCCTGAACCGCCTGAAAGGGAGGAAGATACTGGAGATGGTCACAGCGTTCAAAGGTAACAACTGAAAAAAATGAGATATCGGTTCATTGATTATATTGTAACTGGAAACATTCACTGTGTGTAAAGTAATTGTGAATTTAAACTTCCTTAAAAAAAGAGCAAAAAACTGGAAGTGATGAAAAGGAAATGCGTTCAAAAAGATATTGTTGCTCTTACAATCCTTTTTCCTTCACCTACTTTTAATTTCTCTACTCGTATGTTTTGAAGCTTAATGAGTTTTGGCGTTACCTTATTAAGTTCGTCCTCCAGGATGCAAGGGTCCAGACCCAGCTGGCCAAAGCTGTCCTCCTTCACCGTCTTGATGACTCCATACATCTCTGAGTAATCCTGAGCTGTCAGGTGGGAAAAGTTGATGTGAGAAGGAATAAGCTCCCTACTCAGCACACCTGTGTTCAGGTAACCCAGAATCTTCTCTGCGTTCCTGGAGAGGCAAAGATAGATGGGTTAACGATGAATAAAAAAGAAAATAATCTCCTGAAGAGTGACTTTTTTTCTATAAGACATACTCACTCGACAACACACTTCTCATTCATGATGTTGGCTTTGAAGCCCAGCACAGCAAACACCACCAAAGTGGCCAAGATGGACGTGACGAAGTTGATGACGGAAACCAGAGCTGCGTCGAAGTGGCAGTTGTTGTCCCTCTTGTTGTAGCTGGAGAACGCGATGACGCCTCCGAAGCCCAGGCCGAGGGCGAAGAAGACCTGCGTCGCTGCTTCCCTCCACACCTGCGGCTCCAACATCTTCTCCAACTGGTGAGAAGAGGAAGTGGAAAGATTAAAGACCGTGCTCACTCTCTGTGACAAAAACTCAACTCTGGACAGAAAGCTTTCATGCGCTTACATTCTTTATGAATCCTGGGCTTGTGTCGATGAATTTAGCTGTTCTTTTACCAGTAAGTTAAGAAGAAAAGAGCATTTTCTCTGCAAATTACTCAGATTCATTTGAGTAAAAAAACAGGTGAGGTGTTCATACGTTTATTTAAGGTTGAATCTTTAATTTTGCTTGTGTGGGGATTGGCAAAACCAATGACAATTCTCCATTTTTAAATCCTTGAAGGGTGGCTGTATCCACATTTCAAATCGAAAAGACACTCATGCAAATAAGTGGATGCGAATGAATCTTCTGAAACGTTTTACATTATATTTACATTAATGATTTTTTTTTTGTTATTGCCACATTAACTATAGCTCGCTTTAACCTGCAGAATGCAGAAATGAAATAGCAGGAGACCAAATCTTAAGCTTTAGAAATAAGTGAATAATTTTGCCTAAAGATCTGATTTAAGCTTAACTTACCTTTTACTGTTCCAACCTATAAAGAAATCACTGCATTTACAGTCAATCAAATGTATCTATTGCTGTGATTTGCACCCTAGAGTGTTTGAGTTTACTTCCAATCTCTCTTGATTGAAGTAAAATCAGGAAAGTGAGCAGGTGGCTGCAGGTGAAGATAATTTGTTACTCAGAACTGAAGAGATTGTAGCTGAAGTACCTCAACATGGTTCATCTGCATGCAAATACAGATTAAATCATTTGCATTTCATTCTGATTTCGTATCTTGATGAATTACATGTCTGTGTAATCAGTTTCCTTTACATATTTCTATATTTGTATTTTAACTCTGTGGTTAGAAATTTTGCTGAAATGTGGAATTAGTTTGAAACTTATTGCGATTACAGAAAAGATTAAAAAAAATTAAGCCACGAGCACACACACAAAAATACAAAAACACATATTTGACCTCAAACTTCCACAGTCAGATCACCAATGTTGCAAAATCTCGAAAAAATCTCCTCATTACAATAATTTAGCCGCAATCTTTAAACTGTTTTCTGTTCCTCTGAACATGCACTCACCACTAGAGGGTGACGTTGCTCCTTCTTACCACCCTACCTGAGTATTACTGACATTTTCATGAAATTGGATCTTAATGAATGGCGCTTTAACTATGAGAGCCGCTGACGTTACCGTACACTCAGCTTTGAGAGGAGAGGGTTTATTCTTTTTCTTTCTCAGCACACAACAAAGTTCTTTTGTTACTACTTTAACGTCAAGTGTAATTAATCCTGGAGTTTCTGTGTCATGATTGCTGCTTGGGTTTGGAAAAGGATCGTCTATTCTCTCTCACCTTGGGAGTGAACATGTGAGCGATGCCGTCCACCGAGCCCTTCAGCATCAAGCCTCGCACCAGGAAGCAGAAGAGCACCACGTACGGGAACAGGGAGCTGAAGTACATCACCTGGCAGAGGGAGAGAAAGTCAACCGCATCACACACTGTTGCCATGGACACGCTTTTCCGAGACCTCACACGTAGAAGGAGAAGTGCCATCAAACCCACTTCCACGCACTCTCCCAGATCTGCTCTGTGTTTGCTTTAAACCAAATCTGTGAGATGAGCCCATGAGGCTAAAGTCCTTCCCGCTGCATCAGACGGACTCGCTAAAGAAATGTGTCAGATCTGGACTGGGTGTAGTGCAGCGATAGGCCGCATGACTCATAACTTGGCTCGAGAGCTCAGCGTGTTGAAGCTACCGACTGCACAGTTGAATCAGTTGTTCCTTGGTTCGGCTTAAGCTTATCAATGTTGCATGTCCCTGGCTTCCATAATCTAGATGAGGTCCAAAAATAGACGCGTGTGGATGAGAGGCTTAGTATTTTACCTTTGCCCGGCAAGCAAAGTCAGAAAAGCCCTCATGGACATGAATAAATCAGTGATTAAAAACCCAAACGGAGAGCTTTGGCTGAAAGGATTTATTATCATGGTGTGTGAAGAAATAAATGAGATGAAAGAATCGGTATGTGCAGGCTGCAGGTTCAGCCAGAAGAGCTGCCCACCTTCCCAGAGGACTGGATGCCCTTGATGACGGCCAGGCACACCAAGATCCAAGCCACCAGCAGGGACAGGGTCATCTTCCAGTTCAGGCCACCGGTTTCGTCGATGGTGCTGGTGATGTTCAGAGTCTGGCGGTACCAGAAGTAGGTGGTGGCTGAGCTCTTCTCACATTCTGGCTCCACAACTAGATCAGCAGCAAGGAAAAGGAGACAGACTGACCTCTGGACATCCTAACCTAAACTATTTAGCTCAGTTTAGACCAGAACAGTTTCTTTGTTAGGTGACTCCTTACGGCAGCTGGACAGAGGTTTAATTAGGGAGTATCAAAGTAAAAAGCCAAAACACAAATACGTGGCAGACTTTTCAGATATTGTGAGAGTAAGAAACCTTTTAATCATTTTCCTTACATATCAACCTTATGTGTAGCTTGTGCTGGCTTGTTACATAAGATCCCCCCAAAAATACATTGAGTTTTCCTGTCCTTAACATGGCAGATTGCGAAAGATTTAAGGATTATGACTAATTTTGCGAGAGCAATCTACTTCCGATTCTAAATTAAATTCAGAGCTGACGCTGAATGTCAGAGCGTCAATAAGGAGTCTTGGCATCAGATGCTGCCACCAGCTGGTCGAATCAGCTGGGTCAAACCGGTTAACGAGCCTTCACAAGAGAGCTGCCTGTATGGTGACCTGCAGAGCGGCCTCAGTCGCTGCAATGGCTCAGATGACGCTCTCCTATAGAGGCTGCCATAATGCAAACATGTTCTGCAGCTTTAAGCACAGCATTGGTAGGTCTCTCTCTCTCTCTCTCTGTCTCTCTCTCTCAATCTCTCTCTCTCTCTCTCTGTGTGTGTGTGTCTAAATGCAGAATAAGAAAAAGCTCTCAAGGACCCATTTCTGTTTCTTTTCCCTCTGTTTTGTGCTGACGGCCTCTTGAGGTGAGGTGGGTGTTTGAGTTTTGCATTGACAAACTCACTGGCTTGGGTTCCGTTTTTCCTGATGGGGCATTCGGCCCATGGCAGCGGATACTGAAACGACTGGAAGAAGTAGAAGATGCTCCAGCCGATAATGACGTTATAATAGAGGCCAACGAAGCCGCAGACCTGCAGAGACAACAGAAAGGCGCGTTCATTTAACGGCACACGGCGTGTCGAGGTGAGGCAGGGCACAGACACACAGCAGCACAGAGCAGCAATATGAATTATTGAGCTGTTTGCTCTCTCCGCCAAGGCTGTGGTTCTCAAAGAGGTGGTATTTATAGACGCTGGAGCTCCCTCTGCCACATCCGAGCTGCCACACGCCTCGCTGCCCTCGGACACGGCTCCACACCCCCTCGTTGGCATTAGACTGATGAAATTGGGTGTCGGGATGACTGGCACTCAGAGCAGAGTCGCTGCCTGAGCGACTTGGGTGCCGGCAGGTTGTTATAAGCTGCTGACGATAATGTGATGTGGACACGACGGGTCAATACTCCTGATGATGGGGAGGAGAGACTGTGGCACAGATCAGACATGGAGGTTTTCTTAAAGCAACTAGAGGTCATTTGACTGAGAGGGAAATATTGTACAGCAGAATTGATGACTGTTGTTTAAACAAAAAAGAAAAGGGATGTCTATAATACGAGGATTTTTAGGCGGTTCATGAGTCATTAATAAGTCTGCTTTGTTATTTTGTTGATTAAATTTAAATAAAAAAAAAAAAAGAATAAAGACTAATTTGTGTAGAAACATTTACTCAAGTAGGTTTTGGGGAAATAAATGTATTTCTGATGTATTTGTACTGCCTCACAGTTTTCCATATATATATATAAAATTAAATATTATTGTCACTAAATCCCATATTTTTGTTTTTTTTATTAATTTGATGCAATATTCTCATTTTAAATATAAGTGGAAAATTTTTTAATTGAACAGAAACAAAGACTGACAAACATCCATCTGTGAGTAATTGATCTCTATAGATCGGGTTTCACTTAGTGACAAGGTTCCTGAAATAAATGGGCTTTTAACATTCTGATTTACTGAATGGGTCTGTATATATTAGGCACTGTAAGTTTTGTTTTCAAAGGTTTTATGTTGTAATTTTTATTTTTATTTCTTTAGCTTGAGTTCATTATTTTGTAGTTTTATTTTGTAGTAATGTGTATTTTTCTTCTTTTTTAAAAAAAAAATCCATTATAAAAAAATGTGTATTGTGACCCGCATGCCGTAGAATGCCCCGGTCTGATCCAACCTGGGTTAATGCGAACTGACATGATAAACCCACCATGAGGCTGGAAACGCCGATGCCCCCCAGCTGAGGGTAAACGTAGTTCCACACCCCGATGCTGCCACGCCTGATCCGCTGACCGACTGCCAACTCCAGGAAAAACAAGGGGATGCCGATGAGGAGGAGGAGGATGAAGTAGGGCACTAGGTATGCACCTGAGAAAGAGAGGACAGGGGGAGGAAACATGACAGCATGTTTATTTCTATAAAGGTTTCAATGTGGTGAAAGATGAAGCCTCTCTCAAGCAGCAGAGGAAACAATGTCTGGTCTCTTCTCTCCTCTCCTGTTCATTTGCTCTAATATTTGGTTTTCTCCTGTCCTCTTTCCATTCAGCATCCTCTGAACTCTTCATCATGACCCTCTTTTTCACAGAAGGGGGGGGGGAAAGCGAAGCACAGACGGCCGTCACAGACAGCAAGTCACATCCAGTCCTGCTTACGTCAAGAAATGACGACAGAAGCATCTGAAGCCAGAGATGTGGTTCACAGAGAAAAATACTTCATTCATGTTTTACCTGATGCTAACAGCCTGACGGAGAGAGCAGGAACCAAACAATGAAACACGATTTGACAGCCATGTCTTTAATACAGAATCTTTTTTCATATCTCTGCTGGACAGGCATAATGAACAGAAGCAAGTTAATATTTGTAATTAAAAAGATAAACTACAAAGATCTTCTTACTGGCAGCCATTTTAGTGTCAAATTCACACATAAGTTAAATAACTTCAGATAAGATACTAATGTTAGAAATTGGTTGAACACATGAAAATAGAGTTTTGCTGTTCTGGTCTTCTTTCAGACAACCTTGTATTCTACGAACGAATATTTTGCTTCGATTTGTACAAATTTAAGCGATCAAAGGCTTCATTTTCTTTAGGTCAAAGTTTCACAATGTTCTCATCGCAATATCTACAAGTGCAATACCGTAAAGATTAATTACGTTGTGGCCGCAATATCACTGACATTCAAAGTAAATCTATGCTCTGAATGCCCATTGCATGCTGGGTCCGATGAATGGACTCATTTCTGCAACTCCAGTTCATTTTTAGCATCTATGTCACTGAAACATCTGGAGAGTTTGCAGGCACTTTGTGACGATCGCATCAAAATGGAAAAATAAGCAAAATGTGGGTTAATCTTAATGTGACACACACTTCAGAAAAACAATCACAGTTACTATATTATTCAATGTGTAAAACATTGAATAATGTTTTACACGTCGCCATGCTAATTTTGTGTTGTGGCTCAACCTAATGCTGCTGAAATTTCACTACCAAAGTACAGAGAGCAGGAGTCTCTGACAATGACTGACTAAATGGAGGGGTTTCAACACAGAGGAGGAGGATTAGTGGAGGGAAATGTGTGAGTAATTGTACTGACGTGTGACAACTGTGAGAGAACATGAACCAGGGCTGATATGACAGAAAACTGACACAGAGAACATTATCTGAAAAGAAAATAACTCAACACAAACACAAAGAGCCTAATATAACATAAATCCCAGGTATAATATGAGAACACTGATGTGAGATTACAGAGGGAGAAAAAACTCAAAATCTTGAAGATCATGATATATAAATGTTTCGGTTTGATCAGAGTTAGACTAATTTTTTAAGAGTTGCCTGGTCCAACCAAGGATGAAATGAAACATCAATGCCTGCTGCTTGCATAGACAGTTTTCTTGCAGTGTCATCCTGACAGCTTGTTAGCATCAGTCATAGCAGAGACATGGTCAAAATAACAGCCACAGGGAATTAATCAAATCTAAAAACTCATAAAATGAATCAGATAAAAATGCAAAATGACATAAAATGTCCAAAACTTTCATAAATCAATAGACTTTCTTGTAAGATTACTTTGCTTGGTTATTTGCTTTGCAGGAAAGTGTTACTTTACCACATCTTTTATACTGTATTTAATTAAAATATAAAAATGACGAATAGGGGAGCATCAGCAAAAACAATGTTCTATTACAAATTACTTTTTGACATATTTTACATATCTTTTGGTGAAAATAAGTTGCGGAATAATACAGTACTTTTAAAAGTACTTTGCCTTTTCGCTTAAATCTGCACAGAAATACATTCAATGGCTCAAATCTGCACACATTAGGCTGAAGACACATTTCATGCAAACCCTTCCCACACAAGAGATCAACAGTATCTAAAAGCCCGAAGCATTTGTATTTATTGTTGAACTTCCGTCTTAGTCATCATCCACCTTCTCATTTCATTATAATAACAGCAAATCAAGCTGCCAAACTCAAGATGCCGAGAGAGCTTTAGGAACCATAACAAACTGAGGCTTTTTCAGCTAAAATCTCTGTGCTTCCTCCTCACAGCGAGGACTGAATGCCTAATCCCATCGCTGCTGAGGGTGCATGTTGACTAATTCAGACAAACGCTGCAGAGCCTGCAGCTCTGACTTGGTGAGAGTTTTGATTTCCAACACACAAACAGCCAAAATGATTCCTGTTGTCTGGAGCAAATTCTTTTTGTATCGTGTTAAAGCGAATTCATTCAGTCTCTTCTGGGCCTCAGTCTTAAGTAAACTACCAACTGGGCGTCTGAACTTTGACCCTTTCTTCTTCAGGACCTGGAAACTTACAACTGATGCACCCGCCAATGAATTGTGCTCTCAACAGTGAATTTCAGTTTGCTACCTTATCCTCAAGCACATCTGGATTGTGCAGCAGAACAACGATCCAAAGCAAATCAGAGAAAAGCAAAATAAAAAATAAAAAATCAATGTTGGACTGAAATCCAATGAAGTCGATTTGGAGACACTTTTGACAGTCTGTCCATGTCTGATAATCCTCCAATTTAGCTAAATCAAAATAAAAACATCCAAAATATTAATGTGCTCTTGATGAGAGGACGTGAACTTCCTATTGGAACTATTAATTGATTGACTAAAGTCTCTTATTCTTGGATTCTTTCCACAGATTTCTATTTTCACTCATCATTCATGGAAAGCCTTGACTAAAACCTCTATTACAGTGACATTTAAACAATGAAAATATCTTATACCTAGCAAAGGAAAGAACATTAACAATACTCTGAATATGAGTCATAATTAATAAACAATCTGTGGATTTCAGAAACACAATAAAGGTCAGTCCTCCTTTAAGTGAAAAGAAAAACTCCATCCATCCACACACTGGCTCAGTTCCTGCAGGTTTGTGAGAAGAACAACGTAGAAAGTCATATTTCAGATTTTTAGGACAAATATTGCATATTAAATATATTTCAAATATTAGACACAATAATTTTGTTATGCAAAGTCATCCAGAGGTAAAACATTTTATCTGTTTGGATGAATAAAAAGATTTTCAGACTGGATAGAAAGTTGTTTTCTGTCCTGGTTTTGTGTAAAACAAAACTTACAGTGTATAATTATTCTGTTTTAGTTCATCTCAGTAATATCAAGACGTCTTGTTTATGCTTGGGTTTCTTAATGATGACTTTATTTTTGTGTGTAAACAGACAGTTTATTAAACAGGAGTTAAATTTTCTGCAGTTATTTAAATCCCTCTATGATCTGTTGCGAATTACCTTGTAAAACAAATCAGCAGATCATTGGATTTACGACTTGTCATGAATATGTGAGCATGTTAAATCAAATCATAGCAGAACAAACGGTTTCAGGGCAAAGATGCAGCACTTTAATGAATTAACCCGGAGATTTAACCAGTGAGTGAAAGTGTTGTCTGTGGTTGCATCTCGTTCAATTCACATTAACAGTCTTGATTTGACGTTGCTGTCCTATTTAGGACCTGAACCAGAACCAGAAAGAATAAAACTGCAGTCTTCTGGCAAGGTTTGCTTATTAAAAGAGACAACAAACTCTCACACATTTACCTCCACCATTCTTCTGGCACAGATAGGGAAACCTCCACACGTTTCCCAGACCAACCGAGAAGCCGACCTGAGCGAGGATGTACTCCAGCTTGTTGTTCCACGCCGGCCGGCCGTCCTCGGCGTCCTGCTCGGGGAGCAGAGACCTTCCTGGGGCAGTGGATCCGGGACTCAGACCCATGCTCATCTGACTGCTTTTATAGTCCATGGGGTGCTCCAGAGACAGGAGGTCAGCCACGGACTCTGTGACCGGCTCATTGCTGTGCTCCCGCTGAGTCACTTTGGTGTTTTTTGGCATGGCTGCTGGATCAACGGAGCTCCTTCACAGGGGAGGCTGACGACGAGGAACGAAGAGGAGAACGTCCGGCAGAAGAGCGGCCAAGTTGGAGTGTGTCGAGATGAGAAAGTTGTGCTTTTCCTAAATCTGTAAAGAAACGTCATATAGAACAGAATGTCATATTTTACGCAAAAAAGTGTATTTTTAGGAGGTTTAAGTCTTATATTGTTAATTTGAAAGTAAACCAGCGTGACCACTTTACTTTGGAAAATTCCCAAGTGCCTTGTATTGAGCTCCATCCAAGTGGTGGGGGGATGAGGGCTTGTTGACCTTTTGACCTTTAAATTTAAATTAATATCTTCAAAGCCAAAGCTGCACAAACAAAAATTTCTGCTGCACACACCAGCACAAATGGAGTCGAGTTGATTGACACCCATTTTGTCTGATTTGAAGAAGGTGGGGGGCTGGTTGACCTTTGATGACCTCTAGAAACACTTTTCTTAATATCTTTAGAATCTCTGAAGCTTCACCGCAGTCCTTGTTACCCAGCCGCTCATTTTAGCTGGACTTTTATGTTCTGGTAGGTTTTCAGGTCTACACACTCTTTTATTTTCAAATGACGGGCTGAACAACATTATCCTAAAACCAAACCCTGATTTAAACTTCTCCACAGCTTTAACCCTGGCCTGTCTGCAGTGTTCCTGGTGTCCATGAATCTGTTTGTTCACCAGTCTCCTCGAACGAACATCCGAGGCCTTCAAAGAACAGCTGGACTCACACTGAGACTCAGTGACATGAAGGTGGACGTTATTGACATCTGAAGACAGTTAGCTGCTCTTGTAAGATGATACAAGGTACAGAAAATGATTAAATGACAAGCAAATTAAAAAGACCTTCTAACATAAAACACATATCTTTCACAGGAGATCAATTATGTCTGAAAGTCCAGGGTGTGTATCCTCACCAGATCACTAGTTTTCTGATGAATCAGGGATTGGATCTGTCTCATAAACAGTGCACAGCCGATCAATGACTTAAAAACTTAAAATAAAATATGTATAGTTTAATATTACTTGTGAAAAAATGTCTAACTGAAACGAGACAAAAAAGCAGACATAGAGTTTTACTGAAACTACATAAATCGACAACAAGCAGTTCAGATTTTTTTTTTTTTGTTAGAACCTGAAGTATTTTTAAATGGCAGCACTTCAGATCCATGAGGCCGTTCAGTAATCCACTTCATTACAGCAGATGAATGTCCCAGACTGAATTACAATCCACAGTAAAGCCCATTATACTAGAGTTGAGTCATGTGAACAGCAGTGAATGGTCTGTGTGTCTCGCAGCACAACTAAACTAAACCCTCTGAGCACAAATTTCATCGGCTATTAAAGACGTTATTTTTTTTACATGTTGTCAGCTGTTTTTATTTTATTTTATTTTTTTTATTACTATGTGAAATGTGACATTCTGGAGTAATGTTGAATTTCTACTAGTTGAGAAAAGCATGTTGGACTATCCATGGTATCTGGCATATAGAACCGTATCTACTTAACAACAAAAGAGATTCTGTCATCGATTAGTTTTATTGTCCTACATATATGAGGATTTCATGGACATTAACTGATTAAACCAGTAATCCACTGGTTTAGCATTGGTCTGTCCAGGTCAGCAAGCAAAACCTCGTCTGTTTTCGATGTTCCAACATTCATTCATTTATTGTTGTTTCATTATGTTTTTTTGTCCCTCTTTATTTTGCAGAGGCAGAAAAAGGAAAATTGAGAATCATTTTACTATTTGCAAAGCCCACATTTAATAAATTGATTCCAATAATTATTTCAACAAATAAGCAACAAATTGTCAACACTTAAATTTCACACCTCAGCCATGCAGGGGTTTGTTTTTCTTCTTTACAAATGTTCACTTCTTCATGGCGGCAAAATCCTTGAAAGAACTTTTTAAATATTTCTTTTTTTTTTTTGCTTTTGTTTTCACCATTGAACTTAAATAACGCTACATGGAAATGTACTAAAACTAAACTGCAGATAGTCTGCTTTGGGAACACTTCTTATTGCTCTTTTTGCATTACAAAAAATGGATTTGATTACTTTCTATATCAATTTCCACAAAATTTCCACACATAGTGTGACTAACAGATCTGATGTGAGCACTGAGTTAATCACAGCATAACATAATCAATTTGTTTAGAAATTAAAGTTTCCATTTTTAAACTGATTTGGTGAAATATGCTTTTGATGGTGTAATTAATTCGTATGCACCTGTGTATTCTAATTTGGAGAATAAAAACAATATTATATATCTTATATTTGAAAAATGGGACAAAATCATTGCAGAAAAACTATGGATTTCCACTGAACACGGAAACAGAGCTTTTGTTCCAATGTCTCATCTCATCTTTCATTAGTCTCGTGTTAAAACTCCTAAACAACCCCAGCTCCAAAATATTAAATGCACATATTCAGCTCCAACATCACAAATTTGAAACAAGTCTTTGAAATCTACAGGGAGCCACAAAGAGTAAGTTAGCTGCTGTTATGCTAATTAACTAAAGGTTGGCTAAAGAAACCCTAACACATTACTGACACAGGTGACTTTTGGTTAAGTTCCAGAACAGCAGCTGCACAGGTAGAAAATGAATGAGCAGGCTTTCAAAGCCGAGGCCTCGTTTGGCTGTGAGACCTTTTGCTCAAGGGCAGAGGAGAAAAGTCAGAGGTGTTTGATCTGAAGACAAGGAGCTTAATTTGAAAACACATGCAGACGGCAGACATCTGAGCGCAGATTCCAGTCAGAGTCACTCCTGAAGAACGGTAGCCTGATGTTTGAGGTCGTCTGAGGGGCTGAACGAGTCGCTCACGCATCACATTCCTCAGCAGTCACGACACACACGTGACTTCAAGGCAGGGCGCAGGACTGCAGCCCACAACTACTACACCGATTCATCCACATGATCCACATGAAGAAAGAGGCTCCGATTTTATCTGTGCATTGTTTTCACACTGATAGAAAAATCAAGAAAGTGGGCAACTACCCAAATGATTTATAAGGGGGGCCTCTAATTCAGAGGTGTCAATCTCAGTTTCATTTCGACCCATATCAAAAATCGGAATGTCCTCGAAGGATGATTTTAATGATAAAACCCACTAAACTGTTAAAACACTATTACATAGCAGTTCCTCTGGGATTTTGTGATTGTTTTTGCAATCAAAATCGCAGTTAGAAATATTTGCAAGAAATTCTGACTATATTTGCATTAATCTATGTTAGCTGTGACTTTTTAATACTCGCCATCTCTATCCCAGACTGCACCTTGGCATCAAGTAAGAGTGAGGCAGTAGTCAATTAAACCCAATGTTTTTGACCTATTTTGAGAAAAATTTGTAGTAAAATACAAAAAAAAAAAAAAAAAAAGAAAGTGATGTTTGTTGATTTTGTGTGAATTTTGCGGATTTTTGAAAAACTGGAGTTACTTATTGGAGTGATTTTGAGTCCGGAGGGCCACATAAAAAGCTACGGTGGGCCAGATTTGGCCCTTGGGCCTTTAGTTTGACACATGCGCTCTAATTGTTTCCCAAAATAGTTTTCAATTATGTTGAACAACTGAAGAGGAAAGAAAACAGAAGGTCCAATTCAAGCAATGATGAGTTTCCGATTTCTCACGTTATTGTTCAATTATTATTATTGTGTTGTGTACTACTGTGCAACTTATACTCAATATAAACATAGCTTATCTGTTGCAAAAGCCTAAACTAAACTCTACACATTACCCTGAACACACCATCCCAAGTTGACAGATGGTGGTGGCAACATAATGCTGTGGGGATTCTTTCTTTAGGTGGAGCAGAGATGATGGTCAGAGGGCAAATGCAGGATAATCCTTGTGGAGAACTTGTTAGTGAACACAGCTTCCAGCAGGAATACAAACCCAAACATAGAACCAGAACCAAAACATATTAATGTCTAAGAATGGTTAAAGTATACATGAGCAAAGCTGTTAGAAAAATACCCCAAAAAGCTGCTATTGTAGGGAACGGTGGGTAAACAATTGGCAAAAGGGAGCGAACTGTCATTTTTCTCCCACTTCATAATGATGCACTACTTTTTGTTTGAAATTTCTCTAAAATGTATTGAATTTGTGGTGGTAACATGACAAAATAGAATAAAATAAAATGAACAACCCCAGATATAAGTACTTTGCAAGACCCCGAAGATGTTTCATCATTATTTTTAGACCTAAAGAGAAATGATCTAGAGTCCATGCACAGCTTCAGTTATTACAGCTAAAAACTAGAGATCAGGCCCGAAACCTGGGAGTAGTGATGGACTCGGACTTGAACCTTGCGAGCCACATAAAGACAATTACAAAGTTGGCCTTCTATCACCTGAAGAACATCTCCAGGATTAGAGGACTAGAGAAACTCATCCATACGTTTATCTTTAGTCGCATTGATTATTGTAACAGCATCTTCACAAATCAATCAAACAGCTGCAGCTGATTCAGAACACTGCTGCTCGCGTTCTCACTGAAACCAGGAAGATGGAGCACATAACACCAGTCTTAAAGTCCCTCCACTTTCTCCCTGTAGCTCAAAGAATAGATTTTAAAATACTGTTGTTAGTTTACAAATCACTGAATGGTTTTAGCACCACATTACATCAAAGATCTGCTGTTGTTGTATTAACCTTCCTGACCTCTCAGGTCTTCTGGTTCTGGTCTGCTTTGCATCCCCAGAACCAGAACCAAGAGAGGAGAAGCAGCTTTCAGCATCTATGCACCAAAAATTTGGAACAAACTTCCAGAAAACTGTAAAACAGCGGAAACCCTGACTTCCTATAAATCTCAACTAAAAACACGCCTGTTTAGAATTGCTTTTGAAATGTAATATGTAACAATGTATTGTTTATTATATGATGTATGACTTTGTGTTTATGATGTAAAGCACTTTGAAATGCCTTGCTGCTATACAAATAAAATTTGATTGATTGATTGATTGATTGATTGATTGATTGATATTGATTGATTGGAGTGTGGAGAGGATTGTAGCAAGTCCTCCAACAGGCTGATGTGCTGTTTCCACAGCCCCCCCCCCTCCTCCTTGGAGCTGATGATGCAACCAAACAGGTTCCTCATGACGCTTTGCTCCACTTGCATTTGCTGTGGTTGCCTAGCGATGGGCTCTTTCTGAAAAATTGAAATCCCATCTTGGGAGCATCAGTGCTCCTCTGCGTCTCTCTGTCTCTTATCTCAAATGGTCAGACAATAATGCATCCCCCGAAGAATGGCTGCAAATAACAAGAAGCAGCATGTGACAAAAGTGGAGTGTGTGTGTGTGTGTGCGTGTGTGTGTGTGTGTGTGTGTGTGTGTGTGTGTGTGTGTGTGTGTGGGTGTGTGTGTGTGTGTGTGTGTGTGTGTGGGGGGGGAACGTAGAGTGGGTGATGGATCTGCAGTCGCATCTTTTGCCAATATCTGTCAGGGAGGCAGCCATCACGCCCGGCTCATCTCCTCTGTTAGGCTTTTGTAGATTTGAACCAACTCCAGGCTGAAAAATGGAGTCAGTGCAAATCAGACTCTCTTTGACTGGATGCTGAGCTGAACGGTAGATCAGGACCACAGATGACTGAGAGGATCCAGCCGTCAGTCAGGCGAGTGCTGGAGGACAGATTCCGTTCGTGGAATCAACCTCCGTCAAGGTCAAAGTAAGACTCTAGCAGCGACGTAGGGATGCCAGGAGAAGTCGACATGAAACTGAACGGGAGGGTTGATCAGCATGAGCGTTAATGTCGCGGCCGAATAACCGGGCTGTTCGTCAGGTGAGGAGCTGAACGCTGCCACTCCTCTCCGTCTATCGATATGACCAAACGCGCCTCGCAAAAACCACAACACACGCACATAAAACAACTAAATGCTGAACAGAAAAATGAGGACATGGAGCACACTAATGATGTGGGTTAGCTCTTACCTTTTTTGCGGTCTGCGGATCGGGTCGGTGTGGCTGCATGAATCCTGGGTGAATGCGTGCTGCGTTCATTCAGCCGCCGCCTCTGCATGCAGCATCTCTGCGCGCTGCGAGGTGCGAACTCAACAGAGAGACTCCAGCCGCGCACAGCACACGGTGCGTAAAGTCTGACGCAGGAGCTCAACGCCAGCCACAAGTTCCCTCGCTTAAAACCGCGATTAACCGGCCGATCGCCTCCGTTTGTCTCACTTCTGCTGTCGGATGAGGTTCCGGATGCTCTTCAAACGACTTTCTCTCACTCGCGCCTCTGATTTTGCACGTGGTTTTGTTGTGGAGCGAAATAATAATAATGATGATGATGATAAAAAAAAGAAAAAGCATTACTATGGAAAGTCACGACGAAGTCTGACGCAGGTTTGACTCATCCTCCCGTGCGCACGTCAGAGACTGATCCAAAAAAAAAAAAAAAACATCTGCAGTGTTCACTGGATGTTAGGATGAAGAGAGGATCGCACAGGTAGTCTTAAACCAGGTGCTTAATCAGTCAAAAAGTTCCCTCCCTCAGAAGAGCTCATGATGTCTGAACGATGTCTTCATGTACCCAACAAGGCAGGCTTGGTGGTCTCCACTATAACAAGCCTGGGTGGTTGCACAACTTAATGGCCGTTTCTCAAGCAGAGATAATATGTGGCAAAGTCATTTTTCTCCCTGACACCAGTTATGTCCTTGACTCTGCACATCCTGCCTCATTTTATTGGACAGATGTCTGCAGGACCCGTTTCACTAAATGTTTTTTTTTTTTTTTTTCCAGAAATAATCACCCACATCATAGTGATCATTATTAACTTCGGTGCTGTCAGTGAATCTTCTCGCAGTCACTGCAACCACATGCACTTTCTAAAGTCTTTTTTTTCCCAATTACAACTAACTCCAGTTTATTTCACTGGAATATTTTGTGATACATCCACACCGAGTGATGAAAAAGGAAAATCACTCCAGACTTGTAGAGCTTTTTTTTTTTTTTTTTTTTTTTTAAAAAAGAAGAAGTCTTACAAAAGTTTGCCTGTTTGTGTTAATCTTTGAAGGCCTCTGAGGTGATAGCTGGTGTAAAAAAAAAAATCCCTAAGTTTGTCAAAAGCCATACAACGGACACAGCAACTATAGAAAGAGGTGCTGTAGTCAGATGAGAACAAATTCGAACTATTTATTTGGTCATTAAAGTACTTGACAGAAGCACTTCTGTCAAGTTGTATGAAACTGGCAGTTTTTCTTTTGGAAGAGGCAAAGAAAGTGGGTGGAGTTGATGGGAGTTTGGATGGAGCTAATTTCAGGAAATCTTGAGACTGTAGTGGAAGATCTGCAGGTCAAGAAGTCAAACACACAGCCAGCGTTATGTCAAATGGTTTAACACATGTTAATGTGATTGGATTTCTTCCAATCCAATGTTCACAGATTTTCTTCATCCCATCTGAGTTGAGCTATTTTGTACAAAGAATTTCTCATGAATTACTTATAAATGTGTCTTGTGTAAAACAATGCCCACATTTCGCCCTGAGAGGACAAGAGGCAATTTATTGAAACATTACTGACCTCAGATTACTTAATGAAAACGGAAAGTGTGCTAAAATGTCACAAAAGCAAAATGTGTTGAAATGCCGAGGGTCTGAGTTTAATATTTGAGCCGAAGCCACAACTGTTTGAGATGAAGAGTAAAGAAGAAGAGTGATAATTTAACATTTGATAAAACAGGAGTTATCATTTTCTTTCGTTATTTAATCTTTTTAGAAGATTAGTGTGCAGATGACATGTCAGATTATTGTTTTCATTTTTGTTTTGTGCTCAGTTACCTTTGCATGCATCACAAGATGCTTCCTAAACACACTCACACACAAACACACACATGCAACCCTGCATGCATGCGTGCATACGAGGTGTGCTTCCTGTCTCCTTCAATTCGCTCATGTGACTCACTTTTCCACAGACTGCCTACTGGGATCAGTTGCCATAGCAACCAGCTGATCATATGATGGTTACTCACTCTTTGAGCTTTTTCTCTTTTTTCGCCACTCCTCTCCTCTTCTCCTTCCTTCCTTCTCCTCTTGAGCATCTTTTTTTACCGCCGTTCGTCTCCGCTGTCGCGAACGAGTCGCTGAACTTAACGGTGCGGCAGCATCATCCGTCCGTCTCGACAAACTCAGCATGCAGTTGGTTCACCCACTGGTGGTTTTGTAGCCCCTGGTGTTTGGGGACTCACAAACTCAATGGTTATCACACCTGGAAAATTATGCAGCGCCAACTCGATGTCCCCTGCCTCCTGTCAAAGCCCGGATTCTGGTGCAGGACTACTCACCTTAGAGCTTCATGGATGTCACACGGGCCCCATTCCTTAAAGTGAAAACCCAGAAATACTAAGACAGGCATTTACACTTCACATTTTATCCTTGAGATGCAGAAAGATTGTCCCAAAGCAACACTAGGACTTCCCATCAGCACATTTTTCATCTCAAACACTGCTTCCTTGACCCAGGTGATTTTATTTGTATTTTTACAATGCTGTCAGGGCGGTTAAAGAAGTAAAGGCGGTGAGATTCTTGGATGCATTCCTAATGTTTCACACTCTGTTAAAGTAGGCCGCAGAATGGAGGGCTAATGAGGCATCAGACTGGGCTGTGATTTGCAGCTCTCCGAAGGACCATTTATCGAGGCTTAGTTCTGTGAAGTCAGACAGCTAAACAGCCTGTAAACAGAGGCTTATCTGAAGTCTTCTCCAGGTACATAATAAATTCAAGTCATGTATTGTCCTCTGAAAGTCTGTTTGACATCATGTATGGGGCCGCACATGTAGAACAGAGCCATGATTTTCAGAGGGAAGGGACATTTTATTTTATAAAAATAAAATGTTTATAAAATGCCTGTTTGAGTCTCAGCCACCTGAAACGCAAGGCCTGAGACTCAAACAGGCAATTTTATCTTACGTCATCAGGTGACAGTCAGTAAAATTGTCAACATGGTCACTTTAGTCAAACTGGACAAACAAATTACATTCTACATATTGGTTCTCAATCATGTTTTTTAATAGTACAACACTTCGCTAAAGCAATAATACCCTTTGAATTGAACTCGTTATTCAAGTCAAGAGACAGGAAAATGGTTTGTGGTTTTTACGTTTTGAATACAAACAAAAATCTGAAACATCGTGATGCATATTTGAATTCAGCTGCCTGTGAGTCAGAGCTTTGTGGATCCACCTTTTGGTACAATGAAAGTCTTTTGGGCCAGGTCTCTACCAACTTTGCTTTGGAGTCAGAGATTTCCATGCTTTTTTTTAGGTGAAGCCAGTGGAGAACACCTGTGAAAATCATTTTTTAAATATTTTCTGGAGGCAATATCGATCAAACAGAATTTTATGCACCGGATTTGAAAGGGCAATACACACCTTTAAGATTTTATTTTGAAAAAAAACAAAAACACCACTTTGTGTTGATCATCAAATTCTGATGAATGCAATGACTTTTGTGGTAACATGGTAAAATGCAAAAAAGTCAAAGGTGAATACCTTCACAAAGCATCAGAATCACATAAGGTGAATGCAGTCATGAAATGTCCTTTGAAAGAATATCTGACATTTAACTTAGGATTGCATAAAGAATCCACTGCTCACTCAGATGGAAAGTTATCCTTCAGCTTAAATGCAATTAAAGAAGGAGTTGTTTTTATGTTTAGTATATATATATATATATATATATATATATATATATATATATATATATATATATATATATATATATATATATATATATATATATATATATATATATATATATATATATATATATATCGCAGATGATACTGCAGGATGTCTCACTCTTCATCTGCGACGTATCAGCCCCGGCCCCCCCCCTGGTCTCAGGAGAACCAGGTTGCCAGGTCACAAATTAAACATGCTGACGAAAACCTACGGGCAAAACCTGTTCCTTGTCTCGAGGGGTGTTTCTGTGCAGCTGAGCCTCGTTGGCTTTTCATGATCCAACTCATTCTCTCTGCTCCCCCTTTAGCCACCTGCTAGTGGCTTGTCCCAGAATCCATCAGTGTGCTGACACCTTGCCCGCTCCCCTCTGGGCGTGTGAGGGCAGTCGCTGGCAAGTCCCATGACTGTTTGCTGGATTCTTCTTGTTGAATGACAACAAAGCTGTAACAGTTCAAACCCGTAGAAATATACAAATGATTTCTTTTAAAAAGCAGGCTGTATTCATCCTCATGTTCAAGGACATCTAAATCATTTGTATTCCATCTCTCTCCATCCTCTACTTCTCTTTAATAGCCCGTCCCGGCTGCACAGCTGACAAGAACCTCATTAGCCGTGGCTAAAGCTGCTCTCCACTTCTTCAGAGAAAGAAATAAACACAAAAGTCACGACCAGGAGAGCAGAGCCATTAGTATTGACACCTTTGATGTATGTGCAGTCACAAAAATCAATGAGGAGAATCAGGAAATAAGATGGCAATGCCTGAAGAAAATGATGATTCAATTTTTCTTCAAACTTGGCTGAAAGATTATTTAAAAGAGATACAAGAATAAGGAACAGCGAAAACAATCTGAACGTAGCTATTATAAATCAATTAAGCCATTGTGGTTCTGAGACCATGTCCCCATATTTACTCAAATAACAAGGCAGAGCTTCACATTATTCTTTATAGTCGTTGTGCTGTGTGGTTATGTATGTTTGAGGACGTGTGGGAAGTAGCAGCTGAAAATAGATCAGAGGACTTATTACGTCAGCAGGATTACCACATCAATGAATCTGTTTTTCTTAAATATACCATTTCCATGTGTTGTTGTTGTGCGCGTCAATCAGCATCATTGGCCAAACAATCGATGGCAAGCGTTCTAAAATTTGACAGAAATCTTGTTAGTTCAAAATGCCAATTCTTCTGTTTGTGTCTTTTCACTTTAAATGGCATTTAGGCTCCTATGAAGAGGGATTAGATATTCCACTGGCAACAATTATGTGAAACACAGCTAACGGCAAAGTTCAAGAAAATGAACTTAATGAAAACTAATCGCCTCCACAAATGGATCCACTTTCCGTCACCACATCATTACACGCTTCAAAAAGAGAAATTCAGCAGTTGTTGGTGAAACCTTCGAGGGGTTTGGATGTTTCTGCACAGTAAATCAGAGCCACCTGGCTTGGTGTTATGAAGGGCATCAAAAAGCCACTACTCCACCTGACATTTTGCAGGTAGAACAGCAGGTGACTGGAGCAAAGTTGTTTTCTGTCCAAATCAAATAAAATTGCTTATTTGAGAAGAAAAGGTAAACGTCACCATGTGTTTTGCATGCGCACATCCAGAAATCAGTCAAGTTTTAATCACTGCCGATAAGAAAAGCAAATAATTTTATCTTGAATGTATCATACATTTCAAAGTTCAACTTTCCCAAAGAATCCAGAAGCAATCTGGTGCTAACTGATGTTCTACTCAGCAAGATGGAGCATCATTCACAAGGTTTCCCCCGTCCCTCCCCCAAAAGAAATTTGATTCAGGGAACAAAAAACTAAAACTAACTTAGCCCTCATCCAAAGAAGAATCCATGGACAAATGGACGAAGTGTCATATACTCAAAGTGAGAATGTTCATCTTTAATCTGGATTTGGACTTCAAGCTGATCCAGATATCCAGCCCAGTTGATTTGGTCCCATGTCAAACAAAGTGTGTAGCACACTGACAGAAATTAAAGGCTAAAAAGTATTAAATGCAATGACAAAACATGTAACAAAATAAGCACTCACCTTCAGCAAAAACAACACAAACCTAAAGAAGATTAAAAATATATAAATAATAAACAACAGTGAAACACTTGTGTTTTCTAGCAGCCATTGTACAAGTTATTTCCAGAAAAAAAAAGTTGGGTGTTGTTTTTAACCTCTTGGACTGATTTTAGAAAGGAAGAACCAGAATGTGACAAAAATGAATTTTAAATATTTTTTGAAGTCTACATATTTTTGTAAAGCATAAAACTGTGAACTTCAGCTCTATGTTGCTAATGTGAGCCATGAACGAATCAATAGAAAAACAAAGAATTTAACTGGAGATTTATTATTATTATTATTATTTTATTTTATGTTTTACAAATGTTATCGTCTCCTTTCTTTAATAGCCAATAGATTTGTTTTCTTTCTGTGGACACGGTGACATGAACATAACTATAATTGCAGAGCCCCAGTCAGTGGCCCGTGAAAAGTCCACCTCACATCATGCAAGCAGCCCTTCCCTGCCACCTCACAGTGACTAATCCTCTGTGAGCGGAGCCAGGAGGGCAGCCCTCTGCTCTGGGGGGTAGAATGCACCGACTTTTCTGTAATTACATAAAGAAGTGCGAATGAAACACTCGCACTCTGCTTGTTGTGACCCTGTCTGCTGGAGTTTCATCAAAAAACCTCCACTGGGCTTATAGGTGTGTGTGCCTGTGTGTGTGAGAGTGTGTGAGAGAGAGTGGCAGCAGATGATACTTTGTACAGCTTTATAACCAGACTTGCCTTGTTTTTAGCCTCTTCGTCTTGGTTAACCAGCCTGAAACAAACCAAATGCTGCAGAGCTATTAGGAGCAGAGAATGCAAAGATTTCAGTCTGTATTGTTGTTTTGTAAAATGTTTTCAAGCTAACTGCATTTACACACTCCTATTTTTTTACTCTCACAAATTCCTTCAAATTTTGTTTTTAACGTTCTCACCACAATCTGACTGAAGTTTCTTTATTCATTATTTGTTTTGGATTATTGCTTTCTTTCCACATTGGTGTATATTTCAGATGATCAGTCATATAATAATAAAAACATGAAAAAATTATGTCATTTTAATAATTTAAAATGAGCTTTTGTGGTATTGTAGTGCCCTCTACTGGGCAGAATCGTTATAACAGCAAAATGTCCACCAGAGGTGTTCAGTTGATGTACATTTGTGAATAAAAGAGAGAAACAATTGGATACAACTTGACATGGTAAGTGCTCTAACATTAAAAGAGTTGAACATAAAATGGTTTATTTGGAGCAGCATTGACACATTTATTACGCATTGATTGGTCCCTTTTATTGGGTTTTGGTTTGAAAGCAAACAGTGTGGTAATCCTCCCTCCTCCCTCCGTGCTCTCCGGCTGTCGGCTCCGGCTGCTGAGGCCTCTGCTGTCGAGGGAAAGCTTTGCAGCCATCTGGGCTGCAGCAGGGAGTGGCAACCAGGGCAGCAGTACAAAATGCTCTTCTAGCGTTCATGGACAGAAGATATGAATTTGCTTTTTTATTTTTCACAAATTTTGCAACCATTTGTGGAATAAAATATGTACTTTATTCCAGAAATCTAATTGCTCTGTGAAGGAATCGCATGTTTACCAGGGCACAGTTGTGACAGGTCAGGGAGAAAGTTGTGAAGAAGTTTAAGGCAGAGTTAGGTAATCAAACAAAAGCCCAATCTTTCAACATTTTCTATGCACCACTTTAGCTATCATTTGAAAATCCAAATGGATCGAGTTTGTTGACAGACCAACTATTAGTTGTGCAATCAACAACTCCGGCCTTTATGAAAAGTATCAAAAAGACAGCTGTCGTTGAAAGAAAGCTTCATAAAATCCTGTTTCTAGAGGACAGAAGAAAGCAAGTCTATCGGTATGTTAAGATAAAGCCAAGTGTTTTACAAGAAAAACAGAGAACACAGATTTTAAAAAATCCCAAATGTACACAAACTTTGAAAAAAACATAAAAAACATAATGTCTCAGATAAAAGAAGAAAAACATGAGCTGTAACCAAGAAAAAAGAAAGAGCAAAAGACACAATTAGACACAATTCTGGTCATGCAAGGACAAACAGGTAAACACAATGGATGGATGGATTATAATAATAATAATAATAATAATAATAATACTAATAATAATAAGAATAAGAATAAGAATAAGAATAAGAATAAGAATAAGAATAAGAATAAGAATAAGAATAAGAATAAGAATAATGATAATAATTTAGGCCTCATCAAGGCATCGTCAGCTCAGAAAATGTCTGCTCTGCTTATCATGGTTAAGTTTTTCCTCCCGTCTAGATCCTCGTCTTCATCAAGGCCAACTATTACAGTGACAAATTGAACACGGTCTCATCTGGCAGCTCCGTCAGCAGACAGGTCCATCTGTAACACCACTATTCTCCAGAACAAGACAAACGACCCGCTCCCTACCATCTCCCTGTGGCCTTCATCAATTATCACTGGCCGCGGCTTCACTCTTATCTCATCTTCAACCTGCAGTTCATTTATTGTCCTGTTTTCTTCACACTCAGTCTCATCATTGATTTCAGCACAGGATGGCAGGAGCTTGATGTCTCTTTCAAAGTTGCTCTTCTTTTGTAAAGCCAAGCAAAAGTCTTCCTGCACAGGAAATGATTCTTTTTATTTCTCACGATGTCTTTGGGAAGCTGATCAGAAAGGCCAACTGACGTGAAAATAATTCATGCAATAAAAGGGAGTATTTGTGAGGTTAGCAGCTGCTGAATTTATGATAGATGACAATAAGCTGCCACCGAAGCCATAAACGGCAGCCGACCTGCTCATAAAACGCGGCTTGTCTGCGGGTTTGATTAACAGTTCTGGGCTCCATAAAGCTGCCTTCGCTCTGAGCTCCACAACCATTTTCTGAAGTAATTATTGGCATGAACAGTAAAGCATTTCAACCTATGAATGTTTTGCTCCAAAGTCCTGTCAGTGATAAACAGGGAGAACAAATGGTTGCCTTCGTAGGTGAAAGATCATCCTTCACGAGGCCTTGGCTGGGAGAATTGTTTAATGAAAGATGGCTGAAGATGTCTGTCTGGGTAGCTGTCTGTCTGACTGTGAAGGTTTGTAACTGAGTCATCCTCTGGACTTTCTTTGTTGTACATCTTGGTCCTTGCATCTCAATAAATCTGACACTTGCTCTGTTGGTAACAGTAACTCCCACACAGTCACATCATATAGCAGGAATCATTCTGAATACTTCTATCTGTGCATTGCAAGAGTAGTCTTTTAAAAGCTGTGGTGTAGTTCTGCACGCAGCCACTAGATGGCACCGCCGGGATCACTGAGGCTTCAGTGTGCGACTTTCAGACGTCATTATGACATGATTTGATCAGTGTGTCCACAGCATCCTGACTTTTGACACCGGGCTTTATTTGGGTCTCTTGCTACACTAATATCATGGAAGCAGAGAAGGAAAATTATTAAATGAAGACGTCGTTGTGTCATTGTTTTACGCAGTGATACCTTTCAGAGACATGTTCTCATAACGGTCTGTGGGACATCTTGTATTTTCCTTTCTCTTTTGTTTTTATAGCATTAAAAAACCCTTTTATTTATTTACTTGCAGTCATCTGACACCAGTGACCTCCACAATTATTCATCAACAGCAGACAGTGGCACCAGAAATTTTCACATTCCTCCACTTTAATAATTTTTTTTTAAGTTTATCTTTGTGCTTTGCCAACTGGGAGAGCATTTACACAAGTGTGTTCACTTCTCCGCAATCTAAAATATTTTATTAAAAAAAACATACTATAATACCTGAAAATGTGTTTTTCTTTATCTTTATATTCATGGCATCTGTTCTGTGTTGTTATTCTATTGCAGAAAACTAGAGTTAAATTAAGTCTGTAACATGTCCGATATATTGTCTGTGGACAGAGATAGGTTTGTGTCAAAGCAACAAAAGGTGAGGCTGTTTTATTTCTATTGAGAGTTTAAGACGACCAGGCAATTCCAAGTACCACACATGATTAGAACAAAATAAAATAACAACGGAAAAAAACCCATGACACAGCAGGGACAAAATAAGGGAACGGATAACATTTCAATAACATCAGGCTGTTATTGAGCAAAGACAGCTTCCACAAATATATTTTTAGCTTTGATTTAAAGGAACTCAGTGTTTCAGCATCTTCTGGCCATGTGCTCCAGATCGGAAGAGCTTAAAAATGAATGTTGCTTCTCCGTGTTTGGAGACCTGAGCGGTCTGGAAGGTTGATGCAACAACAACAAGAACAGTTCTTTAATGTATTTTGATGCCAAGCCATTCAGCAATTTATAAACTGAGGGCTTCAGGACTGGGGAGATGTGGATCGAATGTTTGACATGTTGAGTTACACAATGTTAGACATAACTCAATAACAGAGTTTATCGTCTCTATTATTTCTCTGTGGTTCCAGACTTCTGCCACCTGGAATAAGAAGACATTTGGAACCACCAAAACTCCAGAACATGCTGAGAAGAGAGGAGGATGTTTTTGTTCTTACAAGTGGCCTTGAACTCAATGGTCCCTGAGGTGAAGCTCTATTGTTTCCTTGTGTAGATAGGAGAGGCGTCCAAAATGTCTGCCTCTGGTATTGCATTTCATCAATCAGGTCTGTACGGCAGGGACAGACAGGAGTGGCTTCAGACAGAATCAGCCTGCTTAATTTCTTAATGTTTCTGGTAAGAGCTAAAAGTGTCTGTCTGCTGATGTAATCAGGCTGCCTGAGTGTGAATAGATGTGTCAGTTTTAAAAAGACACATCAAAAAGAGATAAAGCTACGATTACTACCAAACATCCTTCGATAACATATTATCTATTTACTGCTTATCCATCAATAAAAGAACAAAGATCAGAGAACGTACTCTACAAAAATGTAAGAGTAAGCTATATTTTTATTTAGAATAATCTGTGATGTAACAACATCACAGACTTAGAGAAGTGAAGGGACTTTAATGCTTTTGTAGGTTGAAAATTGGTCCATGGGTGTATTACATGCTATAAAAATACTTCAGAATATGAAACCTTCCTGGGGAACAGTAAGAAGATGCAACAAGTAAGACAATAAACATTAGTAGGGTCCAAAAGGAGCCTGGTCAAAGCACCATGAAGACACACTGAGTTCAATAGGACCTCCAGTCTGCGGGACAAACACAGTCTTCTGCTGTTGAATCTTTTCCTTTCAGGTCAAAGGTAAAGTCCTGACCTGAGAGCAACATGCCCCAAATAATTCAACAACAAACAGTGGCATTCTCTCCGTCAGAGTTTAGACTTCAATGGACCCACTTCTTCTTCTTCTTCTTCTCCTTCTACGTCTGACATTAGGGATAAATGTGTGAACTTTACAAGCAGATTTTATTCATGATTGTTATACTGACAACAATCATGCTTGAAGAAATACACTAACTAAATCCTGCGTCTATCAGTGCAACAGTGGAGTCTAATAAGACTTTATTGACTGTTTGCCCACCATATGTAATTTTCCTGAGTGTTTGAAATCTAAGATCAGTCACAGAAGGGGGCTCCCATGGCTCCAGGGACACCTAATACCCTGCATGCTCCAGGGCTGGGGAGAAGGGAAAAAAGGGGCACAATTGGATTAGATATGAAAATAGGGTCAGTGTTTGTTTTAATCAGTCTGGTGACACAGCGAGCTCTTGAAAGGAGTGTGTAATGAGAGCATGGAGAGCGAGAAAACCAGAGGAAGAGAGCGAGCACGAGGGCACTGAGAGAGAAGGAGAGGAAGAGGGCAGCCAGGGTGATCGGTCCCCAGGCAAAGGCTGCATTACGGACGGTCAGGACCAGAGGGGAGGCTGTCTGGGGGGCGGCTGGTCGCCCAGAGTTCATTGTCAGGTCTCCAAACTGTGGGGTTGCCGGCCATTCTCATGATTACAGATTCTGTCTTGCCATGGTGGTCGTGGACCTAAAAGTTTTTCCAAAGCATCAAATTCATCATGTGAGTGATTACTTATCTCATGCAGGCAACTGAGCTAAAAAGCCACATTTTGTAGTGGACCAGACAAAATACCGACTTGAATCTGATGGAGAATCAATGAAGGAAGCTAAAGATTAGGGTGATGGCATGGAGAGCATCCAGCAGCAAAGACTTGGACATCATGGTCAAAAATAAATGATCAAAATGCCAGAGGAAACGTCCTGAAAGCTGCACTTATAGGAAAAAAAATTATTGATTTATTGCAAATAAAGATTTTCCCTGTCTATTGAAAGAGTTAGAAATAATTTTCCACTACAAATAAAAACAAATTTTGTCTTCCAAAATTGACAAAATTGACACTGTTTTCAATGATAACTCATTTTCTGCAAGAGAAACTTTTTGTTTGAGTGAAAACAATTATAAATGTAAATCCGACAGAGGAATGTATAACTTCATTGTTTGTCAGCAATGCATAAAGAAGACACAAACGATGTTTATAAAATTAATGACAGAATTAATTTATATATATATATATATATATATATATATATATATATATATATATATATATATATATATATATATATGTTTAACTGTACAATTTATGGACAGTGAAGCAGTGCTTCATAATAGAAAAGCTTTTCTTTTTAACTATTCTGTCATCAATTTTGCATCTCAGATCAAATTTGTGTTTTAATGACGTACATTCAAATTTTAATTCAATTTTGCAGAACTAGAAAAACAGTAATGTGTACATTTTAGTGCTAATCATCTGTTTCTTTAACCTACAGTTAGGACTCTGAACAACAGTTTTATTTTATAAACATACCATTTTACCTGAGATAGGATTTAAGTTCTCCTTTTATGGTGTGTGCACTGCATTTCATAAAAATGCGTTTTAGATTCCCAGTGCCGTGAGCTCTCTCCATCTCGAGCTCGTGTTGCAGGTTTAACTTTTCAGACAGAACTGTCTTCACTTTCTCCGCCGTCTCCGCCCAAGTCTCGTTTGATGACTCAGCAATTCTGTCGATAACCAGATTGTTTCTCCTTGATTGTCCCTCCAGGTACTCCAAATGGTCAATGATTACCAACAGGCCATCACAAACTTTAAATACGTCAGACTGTAGATTGAGGTTATTTTTTTATTGATTTACTCATTTTATCTTTTTTAATTTTTAAGTTTTAGAATGTCATTTTTCCCCTGTGATAAGGAGGAATGGGGTGAATATGATAGAAATCTGTGTCCATATACGGTGCAATTAAATATAGTTATTTTGACATGTCTGTTCAGTAAAAAAGAGAAAAATCAATTCAAATAAGTTTATTTATTGATGCAACACTTGTGCTTATTTTCAATATGTGGTGGGATTTTTTTCATTCTAAAGGTAAAACCCTATGACTTTATTACTCTGCTGTGTCTTTTGTCCTCCATATAAACCTGTTGTGTTTTCTGCCTGTAGTCAGATCCCACTCTGATCTTTAATCTGATCTGTTCATGAGTTTTTGAGGCTCTCGTGTCATGAATGATATTAAATAAATGATTTTCACCTAACCATGCTTGGCAATAATTCCCCCCGCAACATATATCCGAGTTTAAAGACACTATTGATGAGAACTGGCCGAGAGTTTCAAACAGTACATCTAGCAGGGAAACGCCTCAACTCCCTCCTTCTACTTAGTTTATAGGTAGATGAGTTGTTTCTCTGTGAAAGGGTCAAATGGATCAGAAGAGTTGTGACTCCTGGATATCCATCAGACTTCCTTGGGTTGCTTGGTGAAAGGATCCTTTGGTAGGAAGTGAAAATGTATCTGCTGTGAGGTAGCCCTAAATTAGATTTGCCTGAAACGTGGTGCAGACTTAGACACACCTGTGTGTAATTTATTACAGCGCTCAAGCACCACCCCCTTACTATCATTACCAAAATCCACAGACTTTGCTAATCCATGGTTATGTATAAATTATCTCAATTAAGCACCCCGTTTCATGTGTTGCAGACCAGAGTTCCTTTCACTGAAGGAAAAAGTCAGTTTCAGCAGAACCTGAGTCCCCAGCAGGTTCTACTAAACCTGCTGGGGGATCTTTATCTGCTTTAAAGACATGGAGAACATGTTGAAAACATTACAACTCATGCTTTTGCGCTCTGAGCCCAGAGGTTAGTGTGATGTGTCTGCTGAAAGCTTTTTCCATATCACTGAGAAATCAACTGTGTGCGCTCAGAGTTTTGCAGCTGCTTTCTATTCCTTGATGTGCAGAGTAATTCCAAACAGTTTATTTTCTATCCAGCCACTTCAGCCCCCAAGGTCATATTGCTTCTTTCTTTTTCCTAAACAGCCTGAAAAGCTCAGATGTCCTGTCTGTGTGGAACTCCTCTCAGTCCAATTCGCCATGCTTGTCTGGTTCCACCCTACAAAGCCGCGTCGCACAGACGGGCCTCTTAAAGCTGTCAGCCCGTCTTATAGATATCCTCATATTGCCCCGATTCAGATTAAGAATGAGGAGTGAAGGCAAAGCAAAAGAACGAATGCTGGAGATTCCTTTATTTGTAAATATGCAATTATAAAAATAAGAAAGTGAAGCATGAGTCAGCTCTTTTCAGGTTAGTCAGTCTAGTCACCACAGCTGCAGTAGCTGAAGGAGGGTGTTATGGCCAGTGTCTGGGTGGCTGTTCGATGAGGGGAGGGGGGTCGCACTCTGTACCCATCCCCTCAGGGCATCGGTAGCAGGATGAGCCGGAGCATCCGCTTGGAGATTGACCCCAGCTATCTCTGTGGAGTTTGGCTTGTACAGCTGTGTCTGATTGGACAGGAACAAAGAGCTGCCCTGCACCAGGGGGTTTGGCATTCAGCGTTCAGGAGAACAAGAAGCCGAGCCACATCTAAGATGACAATCTGCCTCTCAAATGGATGGAGCAAAAGATGGAGCAAAAACCTATTTCAGCGAGGGTATCCCGGGTAAAACTTAATTTATCTTTTGCACTTTTTAATTTGCATGTATCCCATTACAGTATCTGTACAGAAGTATTCGAATACTGTTGTTTTTTTTTTTGTCGGCATCGTGTTGTGGGAACGTTTTTCTTCAGCAGAGATAGCAGCTGAGAGGTGATGGGTGGACGGAGCCACACTCTGGGCAGACCTGGAAGAAAACCTGAATGAAATTCATCTTCAAGCAGGACAACAAGCTTGAATATACAATATGAGTTACTCAAGTCAAAGCACTTCCACAATGAACACTTAAAGTCTATGACCAAAATTCAATTTCTTATATATTTGCTCATCATAAGGCTTAAAAATGTATGTTCACAGATGCTATCCAATGTCACTGGCATGTTCAGTTTCAACTTTCTGACCCACATGCAGAATCAACAAAGTCCAAGTTAAGGAATTAGCTTTATTTTCAAAAGATCAAGCAACTATTGACAGCTCTTCTTGATCTTTCTGGGGAGTGGTAAGCATCACGTGATCGGTGGCGTATGAAACGAGAGTGGGGTGACTGGTGGCCTCAAATGAGTTGATCTGAGATGCACTAGGTCTAGGAGACAGCTTGCTTTAGAATGGTCTTGGGTGAAGCTTGGGGGAAAGGTGTCCAGGGTCCTGCGTGGTTGATGACGATTCCTGAGACAAGTGCGAGGAAGGTGGTGACATAGCGAGCCAGAGGTCTTATGGAGCAGAGTGGAGCAGGGGGGGAACAGCAGAGCAGGAAGGCAGGTAACCTGCAGGTAGGATCCACAGGAGGAGAAAAGACTACCAGTAAACATCAGTCATCCAGCACTGAGTGAAGGCTCTGCTGCTCCTTTAGTACTCTGATGAGCTCCAGCTGTGAAGGCCGCCCAGGTTCTCCACCAAGATCTTCGCTGGAAAAGATGCAACACTCGCACTCACAGCGACCCAGGAACCCTGACAGTCACTGAGCCATTTTGGATAGAAACAAGTGTTTATACAGACATTTACTGAAATGATTTAAATTTTATACTTGCATGTATAATGTTATAAACTCATATATAATATTAATTATAGTTATAATCCTTCACTGTAAATGTAATAAAATTGTGATGTTTCACTTACAGCCAATGAAAATACAATTGTACATCAGACCAACAGACAAAGCACAATTCAGAAATGTGGGCTTAATGAGAGGCATATTTTATACCTGATTACAGGTTGTTATTTTCAAAAGGTTCTATAAATATAACAAATGAGCCTCTTTATATTGTAGTTCATTAAGTATGGCTGTGCAGTTTGGACTTGCAGTACAAACGATAGATTCAAGGTCCCTTTGCTTTTAACAAGAATAATTTACAAAGTATATGAAACGTTTAAAAATCTGTTTTCTCCCGTCAAATGAATTGAATGTCTAAATCATAACTAGAATAACACTGGCCCGATTTTATTGAATGATGGCATATAAAGCTAATTAAATGAAGTATATTTTGTCGATCGGTTTTCAGTAGCTTGTTATAAATCACAGCTGCACGATTTTGAACTCAATTCAGAAATTACCCACAGGGGACACACGAGCTGTAGCATTTTTAGAGCAAAACGTCAAATAAATACTGATTTATTTCTGCCTTGATATTTTGATATCAAATAAAATTTTGGTGCCATTAGCCTACATCTGTCTCTAAATATCCTATAAAAACAAATGTATTCATTCACTCACTGTGCAGACGCTGCAGGATTGAAAAAATGAAACCATCCAACACAAAGTTTTATAGGAGATTTAAAAAGCAGATATTTTACCTAAACACTAGTTAATGCTCAGTGTTTAGGTGGTTTACAACATGAACAAACATTTTTTAAAGAGGTAGTAATATCCTAAATGGACTTTTTGGAGCTTTATATAATGTTAATAATGTTTTCCCCTCATCAAAAACAGATGGAGCGTTGCTTTGATTCTTTGATGCATATTTGAGAAACCCTTTAATCTCCTGTAGTGCTAAACACTTTGTCTCACCAGGTGCCTCCTGTTCTACAAAGCTCCTTCAGAGACCATCCATCACCAGCGACTCTCCCGCTCAGCTCCTCCAGACTAGCAGCAGCAGCAGCAATTAACAAAACCCTGTTGGAACTGCGTATCTGCTGAGTCGATCATACCAGCCTCTTCCCAGTTGTTAAAGTAAAAGCTTAATGGAGAAATGTTGTGATGTTGTGTTAGAAGAAGCAAGAGATCCTTAAAGAGAAAGAGGCGAATTTTAAGGTGTTAGATTGCAACGTCAATTTATTTTTCTTTTAATATATATATTTAATTATTTTAAATATATACATAAAACAAGTTATATTTTGTTATAAAACTATAGCATTTTTGTAACAACTATCATATATATGTAATACTGTCCCTTTAAAAGAAGATAAATATTCTATTGATTTATTAACGAAATAAATCAGCTGTTAAGAACTTTGTGGTTTTCATCTGTGAAAGCTGTTTATTTATTTATTTAAATATCTATGTTTTTTCATAGCACATAATAGTAATAATAATAATTTTTAAAAACCCTCCTGATATTCTCTGACATGCAGTCCCCATCTGGACATACTTTTCAAATTTTGGGGGCGAGGGGAGGTGTGTGTGGGTGTTTGGACGCCTGTTTTAAACACACGTTTAGATATCAGGTTTATTTATTCATAGCTCGGCCGTGTGTCCGGTGGAGCTGGGCTTAAATCTGCAGCATCCAGATGGTTCTGCTGAGGTTCGTGTTTACAGATTCCTGCAGATTGTGAGGAAGGAGTGAGGCTGAATGGGCCTGTCCCTCATTAAGTTCGTCGGAACAGGGAGGCATTTATCAGGACAGTCTGGAGATCGCTTAAAGTGGTGGGCCTACTTCTCTGTCTGAGCTACTGTGCCGAGCTCATCTGTCACTCTTTAAGCTATGCAAAAGCTGGTTGAATTGTCCTCTAATGGGCAGCTCGGGTGTCAGGGCTTTAGTCTGCTCCTTTATGAAGATTTTCTACTGAAAAATAAGTCGGAAAAAGGTAACTTCTGAACTCGTTCTTGATTCTACTCACTCTGAATAATTATTACCGAATCATCACTTTAAATATTTTTCCTTGTTTCTGTTTTTATCTTGATCACAGCTGTTAAAAAACAGTGAGAGATGTAGTTAACTAACAGAGAGCGAATGATGGATGGATCACAGGCCATAAGCTTTCACATGTGCAATAAGGAATGCTGCAGATGCTGTCATTGCAGCGTCAAACATTAGGGTCTTTGAGTGTAAAACAACTCCCTGGTGGGCTCATCCGAAGGAGTATTTTGACTCTTCCGTGGAACAAGAAAGGACAAACTTCTATTTTCCAAAACTCGGTTGAATAAATATCTTTATTCAAGGACATTCTGAGGAAAAGTCTTTGTCTGCTCATTAGGAGACTGTGGCCAGCCTGTTCCCTGGTGTCCTGTGGCCGGGGATCCCAACACTCTCTGGGCTGTGTAGTGACGCCTCACAGGAGGTCAGGCAGAGGACAGCCGCCCCACTTCCCATCTCACTTCCAGCAGACCGCAGCAAGCTTCCCAGAATGCACCTCGCCCGGCCGTCCGACCCCGAGGTCGGCAGCTGTCAGTCACGGCCTCAGCTGAATCTGCAGCTTCTGGCCATGCACCGGAGGATGTGAGGGAGGCCTCTGAAAGGAGCACTGCCTCTACATATGGGATCATCTCTGTGCATTCATGGCCCAGTAATTAAATTAGCTATCCTTCTCCTATTCTAATACAAACCTCAGGTTGAATCGCCACCCGGTACGCGAGGGGAAAGGCCCCAGGCGGTGACAGCCAGACGAAGAAGTTGAGAGCGGTTCCTTGTTTGAGCAGCCTGTCCTGTGTTGGTAGGCTATTCATCTGGCGGAGCAGACTTTATAACTTCTTCCTCCAGCCGCTTGCTTTGAGATCTCACCAATTCTTACCATAAAAGGTTAAATCCTTCCACTTTATTCGGCGACTCAAATCCTTCGTCCTTTCGTTAAGGTTTCCAGCTCATCCTCGTCTTTTTGAAGAGCGGAAACGGTTCTGGTCAGACGTTTTCAAACTCCCGTGATAGCAATAAGTCACAAATTATTAGTTTGTTATTTGATTTTGCTCTCTTCAATGATATAATTCTAAAATTATATGAATGAATTTTAAAAACAAGACTCAATGTGCAAATCTAATATTTTGTGAAACTTTCTTCTAAATCTGTACAGAGTGAAGAGAAGATATACACACATATATTCTCTTCCTGTTATAAAGACGGTAGAAATGTGGATTGTTTGACTCATATATCTTACAGCTGAATAATGCAAACAGGAATAAGACAGATATTAAATTCTCAATTTGTAGACTAATCTATTAATATAGTTATTACTCAGACAGGGCATTTAAAACGAACTATAACATGTGTTTTTAAACAGGCCTCACTTTTCATCATTAGAGTGTTTCTAATATAGTTGAATCACACCACTGCATAGCCTCTTAAGCTTCTCTGCACTTATTTGGCAGAAGAAAGAAGTCTGTCATTAAATGTAAATGTGTAATTAAATATTGTTTAATATTTGAAATGACAAACCAAAAATAATAAATAACCTCCAAAGTATTTGTCAGATGTTTCTGGTAGAATAAATCAACAACCCCAGTTTATATTTTTTAGTGCACTTTAATTTTGGACTTTATCTGGCCTGATCTGGGAAAATCCTTCTGCTTTCCAGACAAACAGCGCCTAAATACCGCTAATAAAAGACTGAGCATTTGCATTGATGGCATTAATACACCATGTTGGCTGCAGATTCAGAACAGAAAAAGATTCATGTAAATTTGTGACCAAAGACCATACACACACTTACACTAATATTTAGTATAATGTCTCTTTGGGAATTGTGAGAAACACTTAAACCATTAACAATAAATTGGCATGAAGGGAGCCTTTATGCAGCCTAGTCCATACATGTTCAATGGAGCTGAAGGGAGGATAATTCCTGAATCATAACGTTAGCCTGCTTCATCCCTTCCAAAACACGCTTTGTGGTCGTTGTTTTGTCGGATCGCCCAACGGTTCCACCATCTAACTCGAGATTAGAAGCAAAGTTCAAGAATTTGGATTAATTCCTGTTCATTCATTAATCCACTCAAGTTGTGTGAAGTTCCTATACCACTGTTAATGAAACAGTCCCTCGGCATGATGCTCCCATCACCACATGCTTGCCAACTGGGGCTTCAAACTCCTCACCTGGACTCCTTTGAAAACACACTAGCCATCCTTTGATCAAACCCTAAAAGTTGGAGAGCCTTTCAGTCGAGATTAAAACTAGAAAGTGAAACTGGTTCACCTCTCTATCGTGAACCAGTGGCTCATGGATTATTCTCAGATATGGCAACCAAATGTTTGAGAGTATGTAAAATTCTGACCTGCACTGCACTTGTGTGCTGAAGATGGAGGGTGCCAGGTGTCCCATGCAGGAGGAAGCCTGAGGGCTGCATGTCGAGCAGTGAGAGTGCGGGGTCACCTTTCTCCATGGTCTCTGTGCCCAGAACCGCTGCTGGTGGAGGAGGAAGAGGAGAAAGAGGAGGAGGAAGGGGAACTGGGACTCTGAACAGGCTGAACTGATTTCCTGTGCAGGGTCATGCCCAGGACAAGCTGGATGAACATGGGTTTAGGGGCACCGGAAGCGCGAGAGTGACACACTGTTGACACTGTTTATCTGGCGTTTTCCTGGCTAAACCTGTCACCTGCACACATCACAGGCGGAGATCACACAAAGGGCCTGCTTTATTTCATCAAGGATCCTTGCTTCAGTTAATCTGAACACTGATATTTTTAGTCCTGGGCTTTTCTATGTAGTAATAGTTAGTCCACAACATGCTCAAATCTGACTGGAAGCTTTCACAAGAGATCAACACATCCAGCTGCACATCTTATGGATAATCGATGCAATATTAGTAGAAATCAAGTCACCCGCTGTCACCCTTATTGCGAGAAACTTCTGGAAGTTTCTCGCAATAAGGAGCAATGTTCAAGGAAAGTATAAAACTTTGAAAACAAATTCCATCAAATTTCAATTCCATCAACCAAAAACTGGAGACTTTTATCAGGAGCAGAAAAATCTAGCAATGTATTTGTTCTAGAGCAGTTTTACCTCATGCATCTCAATGGAAAAAAAATAAAGCAAAAGAACTTGCCTCTCCAAGCAAATGGACCTCATGTTTATCCACTTGTCCATCATCTGAGCAGCGCGCGGCCTCGGGTATCCAGAGAAACTTTGATGCCCCCCAAAAGCGAATGGCGCTACGTCTGAAGCCTGTGAGTGCAGCGTGTTTGGATGAGGTCCGTCCAGATCTGAGATAACTCATCTGAATCAAAAGCTCTTTCTTCTAATGCTGAGTCTCAGTGTGTTCACATTGAATCTGGATGGGGAGGAAGAATAACACATCTTCTACCACGGCCCTTGGACAAATTTTGCTGTTATGCTTTTGTTTCTTTTGTTTAGGAAAATTTAGCTTTCTTCACTCGCATAAGAAACAAACAAAAACAGCGGACTAAGCAAACTTAAAATTTCACCTCAGACTGGAATTAATATGATCCTCATGTTAATGTTTTGCTATTTCAGTCTTTGTGTTCAGACCCTTTATGACAGATTGAAATGTTTAAGTGTTTGAATGAGAATTACTATAAGGAACTGCAGCTACTCCTGAAATATATTGTTTTTCATTTACTCTGCCTTATTTTAACAACAGTAGCTTCAATGTGTTTTTTTTATAATAGTGGGTTATTATCAGCATACATCATAAAACTTACCATCATATTTAAACATCATACATCAATTTAAATACATCCTTCTTTTTATTAAATGTTCATATATTATAAAATTTTTAAATGTTCTAGTTCTTTGTATAATAATAATGTTAATAATAATAATAATAATAATAATAATAATAATAATAATAATAATAATAATAATAATAGGCTCGATTCTAAGATAAGTATTTAATTATTATTTGACAGACAATTCCTTAAGAAAAGACGCATCATAATTTCATCCTTCAGATAATTAAGATTTTAACAAGTGATTTATTTTTTTTTTAGAAACATTCGGCTGCTGGAGAAACTTTTTTTTTTTAATTATTCAAACCATATGTTTGATCTTTAATCTTTTATTTCTTTTATCACATATTGGGGAGGTGGGGGGGGGGGGGGGGGGGAATGACAGACCCTAAAATACCCGACCAAATCTTAACCAGCGATAAATCGTCCAAAAGTGAAACGAGCAAAAATGTGTCCAGCGGTTTTAATGAGGGTTTGATTGCTTAATGACAACAAATACGTTTATATTTCTTAAAAATGGCATATTTGAATGAATCGTTAATTTAAAAAAAAGAAACAATAAAAATCAAATAAACTATCTAGATAAATTGCTCCTACTTTAACGCCAGAGATGCCTGGACGAGTTGAACTTTATTCGTCTTTTAATCGGAATCTTCGTGTTTTCCCGACCAAGGCCCCGGCGCGGCTTTCTGCAACATGAACACGGGCTGCGTGGTTTTTACAGCCGCCTGAAACATTTCAGCTTGACAGGAAAAAATCGGATAAACAAACACCTTGACCTATGTGCAAATGTGGAATTAGAAAGAGAAGCGAAAAACAGATGAAATGAAGGAAAACAAATGGCCGTAGAGTGACCCGTTTGATCTGGCGATAGCTCCAACATAACACGTCTGATATCAATGAAATGGTTAATTAGGCGGACAGAAACCGCCCGTGATTACATTTTTGGCGGATTATATCAGACTACCGGACACCAACACACACTCGACACGCGCACAAACCCATCTCACACATCAGCCCTTCAGTGGACGTTTAACGGGTCTTTGTTTCTGATCTGTTTAATCCCACCCACTTGACTTGAACACAGAAGAGAGAGAAGAAAAAAAAAAACGTGAAAATCCCTCACTGTGCCCAGGCCGCCAGCGCCCAGTCGCTGTTGTCTCAACTGCCTACTGGACGAGAACCATGGAGACGGAGAGCTGTTTGCCTTTCTCCGCCCAGAGCGGCGGGAGGACACCGGCCAACTCTCCGGGACTCGAGCGCGGCGGAGGCAGTGGTTCCGGCTCCGGCTCCTTTCTGCCCTGCGACGAGCTGCAGAAACCCTCCCATCATCCCGCTCCCCATCCTGCTGTGGCGTCGCTTCCTCACCGTCTCGGCCTGCGCGGGGACCTGTACGCAGCCGCCTCCATGGGCAGATTTGGAGACGCTGCGGACTTTACGCACAGCTCTGCGGCCGCGTCTCCTCCCAAACACGGCAAGTTTCTGGACAGTTTGAGCCCGGACCACAAAGCGATGATAAGCGACAAAGCGGCGTTTTATGAAAGCGGCTCAGACGGTGAGTTAAAAGCAAACATAAGCGTAATAATTATACAGTGAGGGAGGTGATTGCACAGTTATTTGATTACATTTTCTCCGGACGCGTTGAAGTATCACACCGAAATGTAGTTGGATGTGGAGAGGATGGCGAGCGGAAAACATTTACAAATATCGGATCAAAAATTAAAAGTCATGTTTCTGTCTCTCTTGCAACTAATAATTTTGTTTGATGTTGTTTGATTCATGCGCGTAAACGAACCAACATGCAGGTTTATGGTTCAATAATTTGCCGCTTCCGATTAATCAGCGTCTTTTTCACAATTTTTCTGTTCAAAAAAAAATAAAAAGAAAGATAAAACTGGTCACAGAATTGTTCTCCGCTGCATCAAAATGGCCTGTTAAAAGCTTTTTGTTCAATCGAAGCTTGTGTAATTGTTTCATTTCCGCTTTGTTTATTAGTTCCGATGAGTTCTGCAAAGCAGTCGAGGAAATTGTTGATGAAAACTTTGCAAAATCTGAATCCGGAATAATACAACAAAGGTTGTACTCATGCTCAAGACAAAAACAGAGATTTCTATAATATTTCAGGTGATGATCAGTGCACTGAGACTGAAATTTAATATTTCTGTTAAATCCATATATATAGATTATATATTATCTCCGGTGTAACTGCTGCTCTGGCTCAGCTCATGTCACCTCAATCAAAAACAATAAGATTTAAAAATATTTGTTTTCATATATTTTTAAATTATTTGTTTACTTTAATGGTATTTTATTTTTATTTTACTTTAGGACAAATTATTATTACTTTTTTTATGTTTGCATTTGCCTGTCTAGATTATTGTCAACTGGATTCTTTTTTTTAAATTTTTATTAACATTATTTTTTTTTAAATAAAAGCGACCCAAGTAATTTAGTTTATTTTAGAATTTATACTTAGTGTTTTAATGAGAAATAAACGTTTTGATCTTATTCCACTTTAACACATTTAAATGTAATAAAATGTAGTTACGCTTAATGATAACAACTAAACAAAATATGTAAAATCAATTGATTTTGTGTTAAAAAAATATACCCAAAACCTCCAGGTCTTTATATAAGATTTATTTTAAATATGAAAAGTTCCTTCAGTTACTTTAAAAGTTGCAAGAACTTGGCCCAAAAAGTCCGATCAGCTATGAAGAGGTTGACTTCTTCATATATATATCTGACTTCTTCATATATATATCTGCATATATCTGGAGCTCAGTCCTGATGGATCCCGTCACGTCCTCCTGCTAACAGCGCGATACGCCTTGCTTTTGCTCTTGGAGATACTCCCTCTGCGTTGTACGCTGCATGTGATATGGATCTTCAGTTTCACCCACGGAGGCCGAGCGGATGTGACTTCTTGACAGGCTAAAAGCTGCTCAATGCCCTGCGGCCCACGTTTGCGGCTGAGAACATTTTCAGTTTGTGGCGTAAGGTTGGATCTAATGGACATGAGGAAATTAATGTTGCAGTCTGCAGCATTTTGCGTTAGGCCTTACATTATATTCGGAGAAAAGCAAAGTGGGGGAGTCAGCATGCCCCCAGTGGGTGGGTGGTTGCAAATAGATGGAGTAGTTCTCTTCTGGACTGAAGGGCTAAACGTAATGAAAACAGACAACAACATCCAAACACTGCAGGAGGGGAGCTACCCTGTTCTTGCTCTGACAACAGGAAGCAAAATTAAGCCTTCACATTTCCTACATGACCCAACGAGGAGGGAAAAAACACTTCATGAATCCAAAAGTTCTTCAACAGGAATATTTACGTGTATGTAAAGCAAAGTTATGTTTCTGTTTTTCCTGTAACATTCACACGTCCTTTTCAGTGCTCACTTTCAGCTGTGATGTTGCTCTTTAATTGAATTCAAGCCAGCTGCCTGTTTACCAGCTAAATATAGTTTGTCTGCTCTGATCAAATTAAATCAGAATTAGCGTTGCTTGTGTTTCTAGTTTTCCTCGGGAGTCTCAGACTGATTATTTTGGCCGTTTGAATTCGTAAACCAAAGTGAGAAACAAGCAAACATCACTAGCTCTCATTTAAACCATATGAAGAAGCTGCTCTAAATTATTTTTGACTTATTGGTGTCAACTTTTTAAGGAGTTTATAAGAAAGATGTACTTAAAAACTTCTAAGTTCCAATGGTAACTTGAAGGTTAAAACCAGATCAAGGTGAAACAGCTAGAAAAAAATATTTCGGAGTAGATTGAAAATTGTTGTATTTAGTATATTAGTTAAAAAACATTCTCAGACTCAAAGTTTACAAAACATTCATGACAAAAAAGAAACAGTTTAAGGCCATCATAAATAAGAGTAAACACATTTCTCAATTAAAAGATTAATAGACAAATTATTACATTTCAGAATCATTAAGAGGAGCCTTACAAACAGTTAGTGACAACAACACTAAATGTTGTTTAACTTTATGTTGTTTTCATCTGTCATAACATTGAGCCTTGCAGTGTAAAGGTCCCTCAAGGTCACCGATAAACTTTTTGCTCCACATGTCTGTAAAGTAAACTTTAATTTGGTTATGGTAGTTAAAATAATCTTTCAATTTTTAAGATTGATCTTGACTTCAAAATGTTCAGAAGGGCAAACTAAACACTTGAACATTGAGCTACAGTCCAACTTGAGTCAAAATCTTTCAAAAGTTTTATTAAAGTAAGCGTGGCACCCAAACACAAACCCAGTTCAATCCTGAAAGAGAACTCGGCTTTTCCTCTGTGTGCTCCTCAGTCAGGGAGAAAGGCGCTCTGAAAGCCGTGGTCTATCCTGGGATCGGCCCAGACTGCTGCGGCAAGCTGAAGGAGCAGAGCGGCGGCCTGCAGGGCGACTCCATCGCCGACTCCATAGACTTATCGGGGAAAAGCAAGAAGCGGCGCAACCGGACCACCTTCAGCACCTTTCAGCTGGAGGAGCTGGAGAAAGTGTTTCAGAAGACACACTACCCCGATGTGTACGCCCGAGAGCAGCTGGCTCTGAGGACGGAGCTCACCGAGGCCAGGGTCCAGGTGTGTGCGTCACATCTTAAACCTTGTGTTAAGAATTTAATAGGAATTACAATTATGCATCCTAAAGATTGAGTGGTTTTGACTAACTTCTTTTGATATTACAGTCACTGCCTTCAGAAGTGCCTTAAATATTTTTCACATTTTGACATGCTACAATCATAAAGTATAATGTTTTTTTTTTTTGGCATGGCTTAATTTTTTACTGGTAAATAATATTTTGAGAAGCATAGCAAGTATTTATTTAACCAAATTTATTCTCTAATGAAATTCAGTCTTTTTTTCAATGCCTCTGCAAGCTGGCTAATTTTTAAATTAGGCCAATGTTTGATCAACAATGACTGTCCACCTAAACTGACCAGTCTGAATAAATCATTTCGTCATCCTCAAGGTCCGTAGTACCTTTGGAAGAACTGCATATATCTGGAGCTCAGCTGGGAAAATCTGCAGATTGAGCAACAATTTGTGTGTCTAGTAAGAAAACGTTGTTGCTGAAAAATCCAAAATAAAACTGATTTGCAGTTTCCCACAAGAAATGCAGATGTAGCACTTATGGGCGAGGCAGCTAACTGAGGCTACAAAAGCAGCATCAAAAGAGTGATCTTTTAAGGAGACTGAAGTGTGAGTGAAAAACAGGAAACTTTTGGGTTCGGTGCACATATATTAAGTGAATTGTATAAAAACAGACAATTACAATGAGACACAAGATAATTGACTCAGAATAAATTAATTCCCAAAATCATAAAGTCCATAGTCCTTTTTTTTTTTTTCGAGCTCGCCATCTTCAGATCCAGTCAGGATCTGAAGATCTGATCCGTCAGGAAAAAAAACCTGACCTGAAAGGTCAGAAAACTCATCAAGTGTTTTTATCAAAAAACAACAATTATGTACAAACATAGTACAAAGGAAATAATTATAAAATTTAGGCATTTAATTTATGCATGTTAAAAGCAAATGCATAGCTAGATTCCTAATAAGTACACATAAACATTTCAATAATCAGGTTAAATTAACCATAATTCAAATAAAGTAAAACAAAAAGTATCATTCAAGAAAAATGAAATAAATTATCAAATACTCAAGCAGAGTGAGAGAAAGAAAAAAATAATAAATAAATAAATATATTGCGCAATATCAAAATTAAGTGTAGCTACATTCTGATCACTTTTATTTTGCCTTCCTTTCCTCAGCATCAACATGTTTCAGAACAAAATAAATAAGCTCGCAGAGTTTGGGGCAACACAGGAAGTGGAACCGCAAAAATAAAAGTCCTTGACTAATTGCAGGTTACACAGACACATCAAACATGTGGATGAAGAAACTTTGATCAGATTAGAAATGAACCTTTTGGCCCATGTGCAAAGAGCAATGTGTAGCAGAACATCAACAGAATCCACTTTGTGAAACATGGTGGAGGCACCATCATGCTGTTGGAAAGCTTTTTTCTTTTGGTGCATAAAGGGAAGCTTGTCAGAGTTCAGAGGAAGATAAATAAAGTTAAATGTAAAATTACAAATTCCTTTGTCACCTGGGAAATGAATGCTGTGTAGATCACAAATCAATAATGAAACATGGGGATGGCCTCATCATGCAACTTGGAGGATTTTCTTCATCTTGGACAGGAAAGATGTGTCCAGATGTCAATCCAACATGGAATTTTGGACAAAACATGGAAAGCTTAGTTCTTCTTTTGAACTTTTTAATAAAATAAAAATCCACTTCCGGGATTTTAATTGTGCTGATTTGTCTCATGAAAACTACATAAAATCCAAGTTTGTGCTCAAGCAGCACGGATATTTCTGGAAAGCACTTTATTTTTCTCTTTGATTCAAAGGTGTGGTTCCAAAACCGTCGAGCCAAATGGAGGAAACGGGAACGCTATGGGAAAATCCAGGATGTCCGGAACCACTTTGCTGCTTCTTACGATATTTCTCTTCTCCCTCGTCACGATGCTTATCAGGTGGGTTACTCCAAATCCGACAAGTTACTCCACAATAAATCTGACTTGTTTCCAATCATGCATTCAAAGCACTTCACTCCATATGGAAGAATTACATGTTTTCTTTCCATCAAGTTTCCCATCCTAAATCTGTCATCATCCAGATGCAGGGCAACCTGTGGCCAGGCACTGCTTCAGCTGCAGGGGGCAGTTCAGGTGCGGCCTGCGTCCTGGGAGCCGACTCCATTCCATCGTCCTGCATGAGTCCGTATCCTCACCCCCACAGCAACTTGCAGGGCTTCATGAGCATGCCTGCCTCCCCCAGCCACCCGCACCACCACCACCCGCCTCACCACCACGGCATCAACGGCCTCTACTCCCTTCATAGCTTCCCGGGAGGCCTCGGTCCGCCCGCCATCGAGGGGCCGGAGGGTGACTACAAACCAACGGGTTTGGTGGCGCTGCGAATGAAAGCCAAAGAGCCGGGCAGTATCATCTCCTGGCCCACATGACCACCAGTGATCCCCTTAACACACTGACTGAGCCAAAGCACACACAGCCGCAGAAACACACACCGCCCGCATGTTTCGCTCCTGCCGTTTTTACAGAACACCATTGGAAAAGTGATGGAGATTTGGAAACATCGATGCCTGCTTTGTCACCAGTTCCAGTTTGTTGTTGCAGGGATGGGATAAAAGAAGAAGAAGAAGTTATTTAAGCATGTAAAAAACTGTAAGTATCATATTAATCTGTGATGATCAGAAATAAAGTCCTCCATTTACATGTGCTTTCTTCCTGGATGCAATTTTAGGTTTAAGATGAGACAAAAACCGAATCAGCTGGAATTGGTTTGACTTTTGTTTGGGAGAAATGTGGTTGTGACACAGAAATACTTTTCAGAAGCATTTACCATAAACACGAGGATTTCTGCGCTGCAAATAGTTATTAATGGTGTGCACACTGCGACTTAGTTTATTAGAGCAAAACAAAAGGCAGTGACTACATGTCAGTATTGGTAATGAATTTTCACTCATGGCTTCTCATGCACTTACACAGCTATTTGTCTTATTTTTAACACAACTAATTGTGGCAATCTGAGTTATAGTTTCATGGAGAAAGTTTAATTTGGCGCATGTTTCTCCTGCTTCTTTGTTTTTTTTTTTTTCATTTCTTTCAGAGGAAAAACAGGTTGTCTCATGTGACATATTTTGCATTTCAGGATCTCCTTTTTTGTTCTCTGCCCTAAACATTTCACTTTACTGCTAAATAAACATAGGATTGCATCATACCCAGGGGCTGTACAGGGGGGGGAAAGTGATGACAATTGTAAGGGCCCCTGACCGACAGGGGGCCCTCCACAATTTATTTATTTATTTTTTGCTCATAGAAATTAAAAAAACATAAATGGGGCCTTGTCAATTTCAAAATTATTCATATTGAATAATCATGATTATTCTGGCAATACTGCCAGATTGTTTCTGGCAGTAAAAAGTTTAGGTCGCCACTACCAGACCATGAAATAGTTCGTTCCTGCTTGACGGTGACGCTGTTCAGCAGCAGACAGTCGAAGGCAAGACTATGCTGCTAAGAAAGATTATAAAATCAGGTTTTCTAAAAAAATAAAGTGAGAGAAAGAGAGTGTCAATTTATAACCCAGTTTTTCTCCGAGAGGTGGGTAGACTGTGTCAGATTATCAACCATTTAGCATAATTAGCTCAGCTTCAGACTAATGTTTACCTCTATTTCACTAATATTTAATGAATGATGGAAAATAATTACCAAAATATTCATATATTTAATTTGTCCCTTGTATCTTTTACCACTTAACAGATGAGTCAGTCAGCTGCAGCTCTAACCCACGTCCCTCCTGACCCGTCCTGATCGTACCATCACATCTTGCTTAAATTGCTAAACACCGACATATTTGTGTCAAATGTACAAACATTTCAGTCTATTTGAGGACTGAGAGTACAAGCTGAACTGTGGAAGGAAAAAAAAATATATATTTCACTGCAGGAATGGAGATGGCTAAGAGGAATACTGGGTTTATTCTTTCCCCTAGAACACTCAGGGTAGATTAAATGATATTCCTTCGCTCCCTGTGCCAGGTCTCGTTCAGGCTCTGTAACATGTGGTTCCAATTGAAGAATGCACAAAGCCGTCAGAAACACTTTCCACACCCACAGCCTCGAATTCTGGCCAGGCTCTGGGAGACGACGCAGTGACATGGGGCTCTGCGACTGTGTCCCAGGATAAGTGGAGAAGGTAAGAAGAGAAGGAACCACAGAGGAGGCCGTCTTTTGGAGAGATGAGGAAATACAGAATGATGATTTTTTTTTTTTTATTCCATATAGTTTTGAGCAACGGGAACATTTTATATTTCTGCTCAGAATAGAAAAATGAAAAGTCATAATTTTAGTGTCTTTGGTTTATTTTTAATACCTAGAATTTAGGAGAATAGTCACTGTGTAACTCGCTGAAATACAGCAAAAATAAAATTACAACCAAATGTCTTTGTGGAATGGATTTATATATTATGGTTAATCTCTTAACAAAATTGTCTTGGCGGTCTTTAGGATTAGTAAAAAATTACTGAAACGTAATGAATAACAGCTACAAGGCAGGATGAAATTGAAATTCTTACAATATTTTTATGCTCTTTCAACTTTTTCACATTTTGTCATGTGACAACTAAAAACTTCATTGGATGCTATTGGTATTTGATATGACAGACAAACACAAAGTCACACTTAATTGTGAAAAAGGACACACGGCTGTCAGGATCTTTTACAGAGTGACGTCTTAAACGTGACGTGAATATGTATTCACCCCTCTGAGTCAACACTCTGAAGAACCAGATTTTACTGCAAAGGTAAGGAGGCAAGTTTATTGGTATTCTACATTTTAGCAACAAGACAAAAGTGCTTCACACAATAACAACAAAACATCAAACAAACAAACTTAACACTGGAATGTAAAGTTAAAGGAAATTGATGAAAAGTTAGAATACAGAGAAAAATGAATGATGTTGCAGTTAATTTTAGTCAAAAGCAACTCAAAAACAAAAAAATGGGTCTCAACCTTGATTTATAGGAAGTTTGTTGCAGAGTATAGGAGCACATAAACTGAATTCTGCTTCTCTGTGTTTGGTTCTGGTTCTGGGAAAGCAGAGGAGGCGAGAAGCAGAAGACCTGATTGGTCTGGAGGGTTCCTGTAACAACAAGTCTATAATTATAATTTTAAAGTCTGTTATCTGAACACAGGGAACCGGTGTAAGAACTTTAGAACTGGAGTGATGTTCTCTATTTTTATTGAGAACTTGACCAGCATTGTGCAGTAAAGTCTACCTTTACCAGCTTTCCACAGCTAAACACTGAATGTTTTTCTCATTCTTATTTGAATAACAGCAGAAGCTCAGTCAGATTGAACATTAGTCTCAGATTCTCAAGAGGATTTGAGTGTGGGCTTTGACTAGACCATTCTAACATGGGGGTTTTATTTGTGGTGGCTTTAGAGTCATTGTGCTACTGGAAGTTGGACTTTCGTCCCAATCACAAGTCTTTAGTTTACGCCAGCAGGTTTTTTTTCTTATATTTCAATTTATTTATCTCCATTCAGTATCTAATTAACTCTGCTCATCTTTAACGTCTTTGTTCACGAAACGTGACCCCACAGCATGATGCTGCCATCACCATGGAGCAATGTGTTCAGAGTGGTGTGCAGTGTTGGTTTTCAAGACAGAAGTTTTATTTTAGTCTTGTGTCCTCATCGCTTTCTTTCAGTAATTTTATTCTTGTCACAATTTCATAAAGATCAGATTTGTGTAGTGCCAGATTAGTAGTTGGTATCCGCACTGATTATTCTACTTGAGATGTAAAATAATCATCTCAAAGTTACAAATATATCACATTTAGCTTCACTCTGAGATTAATTCTGACTTTTGAAAGTATTTGGTTGCTCTTGGTTTTATCCAGCTGATCAGAGTAAAAAATGTACACAGTTTTTGAAACCTCTAAAATTCTTATTGAAATATAGTATTATCTAGTTTTGTTTTTACATGTTACGTTTTTTTCTAAAATACTTACTCTCCTTAACTTGCCCTTATACCTACTGGCAGAAAGATGCAAGTTTACTCAAAGTAAAACAATCCACCAAGCTTCATGTTGGAAAGCTACAGCAAAGCGTTGCATCGTTTTGGTCCTCAGGTTACCATAACAACACTCACACACTATTTACATACCAAATTGTTGCCTGGGAATGACGCCAAGAATAAAAAGCTTTTTGTGTTCTACCATGGCACAGATAAACATGTCGGGTTTGACAAACTCTACTGGGATGTTAACTGGAACTGTGTACTTTAGTCAGATGTGATTAACCTCAAGTTTTACCGCAACAGAAACTCCAACTAGATCTGACATGAAACAAATAGTGAACATGTGAAAAAGCACCTCCTGGCCATTAAGTACGATGTGAGAGGTGTGATGCTGCGGGTCCTCCAAAAATCCTTCTTTGAGCATCAATGATTCTTCAATATAAAATAACACTTAAAACAAAAATGTAATTGCTACGTAAATATTGGCTGAATCAACAGGATAGGGATTCAAAATACGCAACAATTTCAAAATCTGCTGGTTGATCTGAAGACAAGAGAAAATATTAGAGAACCGATGGCGGGATGATTTGGAGAAATTGTTAAAAGACGAGGGTTTGTCAAAATGCCTCTGTGCTACGACCTTGTGAAAATGTGTAGGTGAACTCCTGTTTTATTGGTGAAATGAGGCTGATTAAATCATCAGCAGCTGCATTGCAAATTAATGTGGCAACATTAAATATTCAGTAACTGTATAAGATCAAAAAAAATAAAAAATCAATAAAAAACTTTTACTCTACAAAGGGTGCCATTCATTTGAAGACTGCTGTAAATAGGCATTGATCACATTTTTTAACTTTGTTATTTCAGATGTAAATTGGATGTAGTCACAGATGTCTTAATTAATTTTATTAAAAATGTAGGGAGAAGAAATATTCATAACAGAAGTTTTTGTCTATGAATAAAGATTGTGGTGGTGCTTAGGATGATTGATTTCCTGATAAAAATGATAGAAGTCTTCAAAAATATTGCTTAAATGCTGCCACCAAGTGGCATCAGATCAAGTTGAGAATAATTCAACTATCCATCAATGAAATGTGCCTATAAATTCTATAATTTTGACAAAGTCTTAACATCTGCATCACAAAGTGCAGCAATGGACTACAGGACTAAAACAGAAACAAAGAAGGTTTCATCAGGCTTGAAGGAGGATTTTTCTGCTTTGTTGTATTTCATATTGTTTGCAATTTGCTTTTAGATGTTGACTGTGAACATCTTTCACATTCAACAGTTAATCCAACAAAAAACTAAACTGACTATGACAGAATATTTTGCTTGACTGCATCTGGATCACTTTATATCATGTATTGCATAAACAGAAAAGAGACTCCTTTTAAACACTTATTGAGAATATTTTCTATATTTTAATGTTATATATTTAGGTTCCTTTCGTTCAAACAATAATAAATGCAAGCAATGAGAATCCAGTAATATTTTTTGGGCAGAGAGAGTTTCATTGTCTGATACTGGATAACTATAAAGTCAAAAGTCAAATTTTCTTTTGTAGACGTGTGTGTACGCAACGTTTTGGAGGAATGACAACTCCTCCAAAATATTATTTGAAAATTGTGCATTTGAGACATGCATTTAAAGTAAACAAGTAGCTAAAAACCAGTTTCTTAAATTGCTAGTCGGTCAAATTGCGCAATTCAAAAAATTGATAGCGGTTGAAAGAAATTGTTTTTGGCAAAAACTATAATTTAATCATGACCATTAAGTTACGTCTTTGACTTACTTATTTGCTCTTGCAGTCATGTTGGGTGCAGAAGAATTTCAATATAAGCTCAGCAAAGTGAAGACGTAAAAGTACTGAGATTTGTTGACTGTTGTTGCATGGATGGTTTTTGAAAAGCTGCTTAATGACACAATCTAGAGGGGAAATCAGACTGCATTTGATCATCTATAGTTCAAAACAAGCATTTCAATTTTTCATTAAATTATACATCATATGTTGTTACAATTACATAAAAAATGTAATAATCGTCTTGGAGTGTGATTTATTGAAAGGTTGTTGCACGTTACAGTTATTATTTTCAGTTGAGAATTTAAACATTATTTTAATTATTTTTGATGCACTGCCAAAAGCAACAAAGCAAGGTCACAAGCACAACCTTGAGAAAATTCACAGACTCTGCTGCTCAGCTCTAAAATACTGTACTTTGGGCCGACTTTGCTCCTGTCTGAAATTAATCTACTTAATCCAGAGTGTCTCCATTATTCCTGTCCTGCATATTTTAGATGCGTCTCTATTGCAGAGCAAATGACTGTCTGACCTCCTCTGCAGACATCAAGTCCTGCAGAAACATGTTAATCACCCACTTATTCAAATCAGGCGTGTGGTCGAAGGGAAACGCCTTAAATATGCAAGTGGGATTGAGAAACACTGACTTAATTGCTTTTAGTTACATAATTTAACCGCTAAAATAAATTAACTTTTCGAAATGTTAACGTCCCAAAACGTCGTTGTCCGTGAATCGTGTGACACATCACATTATCACACTGCGATTAAACTGAAAAAAAAGGAGCTAAATTACAGACCGGAGTTTGTTTTTTTACAATCTTCTGCATTTTGAAAACATCTTTATTTGTTTTCAAAATGCAGCCGCGGTGGACACGGCTTTATTTATAAGGGCTCCGTTAATGATTGACAGGCATTTCAAAGGTTTCTGCCCACTTTCCAGCCAATCAGAGCGGAGGGGGCGGGACCTTAGGCTAATCTTAACAAAATGGCGACTGTTGTTGTTTTGCCGCAGGGTCTCTGATTAAATCCGTTTACCGTTTCGGCTCATTTCTGCACCTGCAGTGCAGAAGTCGTGCTAAGAAAAGGCCACGAACCGGAAGGCTCGACTCCGCCCGGACTGAAATGAAAGGCAAAGAGCGGTCGCCGATTAAAAAACGGTCCCGGGCCTTGGAAGATATTCGAGACAGGGGAGGATGTCATCCGACCAGCAAGAAAATGGGGGCTCTGTCCGTTTCCAGCGGGAGTAATAATGGGAACACCTCGACAAAAGGCGACGGCGGCTCGACGAGACGGAGTCTACTCGGCGACAAAAGAGAGAGAGACTTCGACGGCCACGGCCGGACGGGAAATAACCACAGCTGTCAGTCCGCTGCGGGTAAAAACCACAGCCTGAGCCTCACGCTGGACTTAGCCTCGCCGAGGGGCGTCTCTTCGCGAGCGGAGCAGCGGCTCCAGCCGCCCAGCGCGGAGAGTGAGTACAAAACACTGAAAATCAGCGACCTCGGCTCCCAGCTGAGCGACGAGGACATAGAGGACGGACTGTTTCACGAATTCAAAAAGTTCGGCGACGTGAGCGTCAAGATGAGCCGCAGCAGCGACGGACGGATCGCGTTTGTGAACTTCAGGAAGCCGGAGGACGCCCGAGCCGCGAAGCACGCCAGGGGCCGGCTGGTGCTCTACGACCGGCCGCTGAAGATCGAGGCGGTCTACGTTAACCGGAGACGGAGCCGATCCCCGGTCGAGAGGGACTTGTACGTGGCGGCTCAGAGTCACAGACATCTGCAGAGACCCCTGTCGCCCACTGGGCTTGGATACAGAGACTACAGGCTGCAGCAGCTGGCTCTGGGACAGCTGCCCCCGCCCCCGCCGCCGCCCCTGCCCAGGGATCTGGAGCGGGACCGAGAGTTTGCTCTGTTTGAAGCCAGGGCGCGTCCCGCTTTCATTGCAGAGCGGGCGGCGTTCAGAGAAGAGGATTTTATATCTCCCGAAGACGACCAAAGAGCCAACAGGACGTTGTTTCTGGGAAACCTGGACATTTCTGTCACGGAGGCGGACCTGAGGAGGGCTTTTGACAGGTTTGGGGTCATCACCGAGGTGGACATAAAGAGACCCACCAGAGGACTAACTAGCACCTATGGATTTCTGAAATTTGAGAACCTGGACATGGCTCACCGTGCCAAGCTTAGTATGTCTGGCAAAATCGTGGGTCGCAACCCCATAAAGATAGGTTATGGCAAACCCATGCCCACCACACGCTTGTGGGTGGGGGGACTTGGACCCTGGGTACCTGTAACTGCCCTGGCCAGAGAGTTTGATCGCTTTGGGACAATAAGGACCATTGCCTATAGAAAAGGGGACACTTGGGCTTACATTCAGTATGAAAGTTTAGATGCTGCACAAGCAGCTTGGACACACATGAGGGGGTTTCCCTTGGGAGGACCAGAGAGACGGCTCAGGGTGGACTTTGCAGACTCTGAGCATCGCTACCCGCAGCAGTTCCTGCAGCCTCTCCCCATAGCGCCATTTGACATGGTGGCCGAGTCATTCGTTCACCGTGCCACGCCCGAACCTCTTCGGGTCAGAGACAGGACTCCTCCACCACTTCATTTCAGGGACAGAGAGCTCTTCCCTGGAGCCGACTGGCCCAATCCCGCCATCCGGGAACGGGTGCGGGCCTCGCCTTTTGAGCCTCTGGAACATTTGGAGCGGCGTACAAGGGAGCCGTGGTCTCTGGAACGAGAGCTGCAGGGACGAGAACCTATACGCAAGCGCCGTGCAGTGGAGGAGGGACGCCATCTGGACCTCTCCCCGGACAGCACTGAGAGAACAGTAAGACGTAGACGAGCCTCCCCAGAGGGGAGTCCCGGTGGCAGCAGCAGAGAGGGGGGGCGCTTCAGTGATTCAGAGCGCCCCATGCGAAGTGAGAGAGCCTCTCCAGTGAGAGAACGCCAAAACAGCCTCGAGCGGGTTGGGACAGAACGGCGGCTCAAGAGCCAGGTTCTGTCTGATAAAGGACCATCAGGTATTGCGGGGGCAGCAGCTGGAGAACGCAAGCGTAAAGCAGTTGACGGTGGCAAAGGGCCGGCCAAGAGAGAACGCTCTGAAAGCAGCTCCAAGGGAGGTCTGCCGTCCAAGGTGGACGGCGCCAAACTCGGTCTAGCTTGGCAAGGCATGCTGCTCCTGAAAAACAGCAACTTCCCAGCCAACATGCACCTGCTGGAGGGCGACCACAGCGTGGCCAGCGACCTGCTGATGGACAGCGCGACAGGGAGGCAGGTGAGCGAGCTGAAGATCACGCAGCGTCTCCGCCTGGACCAACCCAAGCTCGACGAAGTGTCCCGCCGCATCAAGGTGGCAGGTCCCGGCGGCTACGCCATCCTGCTGGCCGTTCCTGGAGCCACGGAGGAGTCGCTCTCGGACTCCGCGGCTTCGACCCAGCGGCCGCTCCGCAACCTGGTGTCCTACCTCAACCAAAAACAAGCAGCCGGAGTCATCAGCCTGCCCGTGGGGGGCAGCCGGGATAAAGACAACGCAGGGGTCCTTCATGCTTTCCCCCCCTGTGATTTCTCCCAGCAGTTCTTAGATTCGCCTGCCAAAGCTCTGGCAAAAAGCAAAGAGGACTATCTGGTCATGATCGTGGTTCGTGGCGCATCATAAAAAAGTGACCGTACACTACAATGAAGCGGCAATTAGAAGAAAAAAAAATCTGCTGTCAGTAATTATTGCATGCTGTGTGTTCTGCATCCTGGGGTACAGTAGTGTGCTTCTCCAGTGTTTGAATGTTGCCATATAACCCACTAAACGGACAAATGGTGCCCTTCTATACAACTAAGAGGTCTTTTTTTTAAGTACATTTCAGTGGGTGTTGTACCCGATCACAATCACAAAGCCGCTGTACTATCAGCCTTCTGAGGTTGAATATCGGGGGAGAAATTCAATCTGTTCAAATCCAGTTACATGAGCCTTTAGGTCATTTTATCGTTTGGTTCATTTATGGGTTTACATGGTTACCTATCCAGTTATAAGCAAAACAAATGTTGGACATTGAATGATTTTATATGATAACACCACCATTACAGTTTAACTACTGATTTGAAACAAAGTTAGTTCAATTTATTTTAAAATGTCCTAAAAATGTTCATCTCTACGCTGCTATATTTGACGTCATCGGTCTGCACTGGTGGTGGTGTTACGACAACTTTCCTCCCTGTTTCTGTTGACAAAGCATGTTGCAGGTTAAAATTTAGATTTTCAAGTGTTGTAGCTGAGCATCATCCCCCATCCCCAATTTCAAGACGGAAAGAAAAGGGAAAGTCAATTGGTAATGTCAACGTTTAAAACAAACCGCACAGCTCTCCTCCAGTTGATCACATTCCTATTACATGTACTACCTTAAATATTTATGTTGCTTCTACTGAAGTCGTTCGATACGTCTTGGAGTGTGATTTACTGAAGAAGTGTTGTGCAGGGTCTTTTAAAGTCGAATAAAATGTTTTGTCTGGATAAAAGGTGGAGGTCAATGTGAAGGTCAGCAGTTCACATTGAAGCATTTCTTAATACAGGTCAAACAGTGGAGTCTCATCCGTGCATTTTCTTCAAGGTCATTGTTCAAACCTTAGTGGATCTGTTTTAAAGGGGTATGCTTAAAATTTGTCTTGACGTGAGGTTTTTTATTTGCAATAGAAAGAGGCCACATCGCTTTAAGTTTGTAGAAAAGTGAACATGTTCCCTAAATCTGTGAAAGTCTAACGAGTCAGATGGACTCGCTGTTTTAGCTGACTCAGCCGTCCAAAACAACCCAAATGTAAAATGTTTGTATTCGTGAGCTGAATTACATAAGCAGGTTTAAAACAGTCTAAACTTTCACAAAGGGGCTTTGATGATAAGTTTTTTTTTTTTTTTTCCTTTTCTCAGTCAAATTTTGTCTGTGTTGCTGCTAGCTGGAGGACGCTTTTGGCTTTATTGGTCCACCAGGATATAATTTGCCATATTTGATGCCTCTGCCCAGCTGGGTTGATAACAGGTTGTTGGGGCATTTAATGCTAAGCTCAAAATTATTATTTTCATTTAACCTAGACGTTTCTGATCAGAAATGAGACGAGTGTCTCTCAGAAGATAATAAAACATACAGGTATGTTTTGAAAAAAAAAAAAAAAAAATTGTATTTTGTCACAAATGGCTAGAAAAACTTAAAATAAAGTAGCACTACAGTAATTAAAACCCTGAGGGCTCACTGTCCTGCATGTTTTAGGCGTTCACTGATGCTGCACACCTGACGTAAGTGAATGGCTGCTCAGCAGAGCTCTGCTGATCGATAAGAGGTACAAGAAGATAATCATTTGAATCAGGTGTGCTGAAGCAGGAACGCATAAAAAACATGCAGGACCCTGAGAAGCTATCAGATTTAAATCAGGACTGGACCTCAGAAAACGAAAACACTTCCAGTTAGAAGCACTCAAAGGGTATAAGAAAAAAAAAAAGTGTTTCTATGTATTTTTTGTTGTTAAAATGGGATTCAGTTTGGGTTATTTTAAATAGCTAAAATCAGCTGAAACATTGAGTCTTTTTGACTGTGCTAGCCTTTCATGATGCTTAGGATTTTTAAAAATAAATCTCACTGTGATGTCAGGTTGCAAACTGTTTCCGGTAAAGGAGCCTCATTTCAAAAATGTTGAATTATTCCTTTAAGATTCGTCAATAGGTTCACCAAATTTCTGCAATATCTATGAATTTAAGTGTCTCCAATGGGTCAAATAATAGTTGAATGCATTTATTTATTAATTTTTTGGGGGGATAACATAGAAACCAGCCCACACCTGCTACTAACAGAAAATACTGAACTTTTCTTGTGTTTTTAATGTGTTATCGGTTTCTGCATTCTTGTTTTGCTCGGAGATGATCTAGCATTGCAATATATATATATATATATAATATATATAATATATATATATATATATATATATATATATATATATATAAGTGAAGTACTTGTGGACAAAAAAGACAAAAAAGCTACATTTTTGTGTTTATAGTCAACGCCCTGTTTTATTTATTTCCCTGAACCGGTGTCCCTCCCATTTTCATAGTGATAAATAACCCATTAAGTGGATGGTAGACACTAAAAGACCTGCTATCCGTACAGCTACTTTGTTTTAGCAGTGGTTTAACAGTTAATGTAGTTAAATTTTAGAAGTACACAATTACAATAACTCATATGAGCCTGCCAATACGGTTTGTTTGTTTTTTCTTCGATCTTCTTACCACAGTATTGTTTAGACATTTTTTTTTGTATTTAGTCATGCAGTAGTGACTTACTCGGAATAACAATTTTCAGATTTGATTTTATTATTTTTTTGTGTGTGTAATGAAAACATTCATATTTGCTTGTACACTCGGACATCACACCCACTGAACTTTGCAGACGCAGAGCTGCAAAAACCTCTGCAGAGAGAGAAAGAGAGAGAAAAGGCACGGATATGTGTGTGAGTCCTCGCTGACGAGGAAGCTTTTTAAGTTGTGTAAATCCATCCCGCACCTGTGATGACTTCTGTTTTTAAGTGGGGGGGGAAAAAAATTGAGAAATGTACGCTTTGATGTCACGGGGCAAAAGGAAAACCCGTAATGCCCATGCGACGCTGTTCACGTAACTGCGAGTGCATTTTGGGCGCCTGATGTGACCGATTGTCAATAAATTGTTCATGTGAAGGGGAAGTGTTTCTTCGATGGAAGTGAATTGACCGAGCTGCGATGCCCGGTTGCGTTTCCGAGGAGTTTTGTTCACACGAAAATGTTGTTTTCTGCTCGTGAGACGATACGTTTAGCTCCAGAGAGGAGAGACCCGCGTTTCCAGAGGATCGCTGCTTGTTTAAACAAGGCCGGTTCTGGTTGTAACTTACTCCCGCAACTGTTCCTATTGACACGCAAAAAAACCCCACCTGACAGGACGGATGGAGGAGCCGCCGCCTGCTCTTGTTTGAACCCCGGCCTGCAGAAGCAGCTTCGGCATCACTGTGAAGGTTTCCCCCCCGCGCATTCGGTTCTGGTTCTGAACAGAAGGCAGGAGAATCGAGATTGTGACAACTCTGATACTCGCAGAGCATCGGCAGATCACTCGGGCCTCCCTGGGGAGATTTGGGTCTGATTCGTCTTTGTCGCACTTTGCCCGGTTTTACTCAGATTTTCCCGATCGTCAGGAAAGACGATTGGCTCAAATGTCAGCTAGGAGTGCTGCCGCTGGGCCTCTCCTCCCCCGAGGAGCCGCGTTGAACCGGGTACCACTTCATCATCTGAGGTCAGCCGCGGCACCGGGGATGAAGTGCGCACGCCTTCGCTGGAAGGAGCAGAGGATACCATTCGCTGAAGTTCCAGGACCACTCCAATGTAAAAAAGCCTAAGTCCAAACTCAGCTACCATCTATTTTAGCTGAATTAGGTTAAAAGAAAAAAAAAGAAAGTTCAGTGATTCTGTGCCGAGGACGACCCACTCCTCCTTGAGACGCATTGGCACCATGAGGACCACGGAGCGCCGGCCTTTCCTCTCCTCCTCCTGGTCTGTTAGCTGGTATCACTGAGTGGCTGCTGCACAGAAACAGCAGCATGGTGAGTAAGAGCAAGTTCTGCCTGCCATGGCTGTGTCGGTGGCTTATAGGCAGCAAGGGGTGAGTATCACAGTGTAACACCACATTCTTAAGAAACATCATAAAAGTTTGTTTTGATATGAAATATTCACGTTAGCCACTTCTTTTCACTTGATCTGCTGCTCAACAAAAAATGAAAAATAACTGGAAGATCACAGCCTTCGAATGTGAAACGTTCCCAAAGAAGGAAATTAAGTTAGATGAGATGCTGGTTTCTTGATTTGGTCTCACACAGATGCGCCTTAGGCGGTTCTCGAGCTTCTTGCTTTCAGTGAAACGACAACAAAAAATTGTGCCAAGTTGTAAAAAGAGCAAGTGGCCATAAAAGTCATCAAATGCTCCCTATGGAGAAGAAAAAATATTTTAAATGTCCTTTTTTATATTGCAAATCAATCATATTTTAGTCATAATTTTTATAGCCACTTTCTCTTTCTACAACTGATTTTTTTTTTTTTAATTTATATTTTACTGAAAGCAGGAAGCTTGATGCATGACCTAAGTTAGATGAGATCTAAATTTGGCTAGTTCTGCTTTAAGTTTGGTTTTATATACCAAATACTGGAAACATAGATGTTTCTGTAGACACAATGTATAAAAAGTAGTGCTGAGTCTCTATGGAACATGGACATTAATGAACATTATGACCAGGAACAGATGTTTATGTGCTGAAGTTAGCAAGACAACTATTTCTCATGATTTTAGGTCAAATATAACAAATCCAGGTTATTCATATAAGAGGAAGATGATATGGTGGCACAGGACATATGCCTGCTATTCAGTGTGTTTATTATTAGCAGAGTTTGTAATTTCTTATATTCTAAATTATATAATGAAATAATAAAACTGTTTATCTTATTGAGATGTATTCTCTGAAGTAGTTTTTTTAGCGATCAAACTACAACTGCCTTTTTTCTTCCGAGTCCAACTAAATACAACAAACTAGCAAAAAATAAATCCATACACTTCAAAAACATCTTATTAAAAATATTTTTGTCTAATTTCTTGTACAAATATCTTATTGCACTAGAAATGAAAGAAAACTCGCATGCAACTTTTCAGCAAGATGTAGGAGATTATTTTAAATAAATAATTCCTTAATATTGATGAAGAAGTACTAGATCCCTTAGCAGACTATTTCACTTATAACAAGACTTTTTCCCATATTATCAGTTAATTAATCTCCCAGAGGAACAAGTTTCTTTTCATCTTAATAAGAAAACATTTACTTAAAACAAGCTTCCATATCTTGCTAGGGAGTTACTTGTAAGTTAGTTTTGTTGTATTTCAAGTGTAATAAAATGTTTTCCCAAGAAACTAGACCAAAATACTTGATACAATTTAGTTTTTTGTAGTGTAAATAAATAACCAACAAACAAGCGTGTATTCATTTTAAATTTGAAAGATATTTCCATTCATTGCCCAGCAAATGAACAATAAGTCAGTGGTGAGAAAACTGTATTAAATTTTGGTACATACTTGGTGCAGTACCATTGCCATAATGCTTCACAACAAATCAGATTATTGGATTACTTAACTTGACTACATTTCATTTAGGTTATCAGTTTACTTTTAAGATGCTATACATTAGTGTGATTAAAAATATTGAATAAGTTGAGACATACCAACAGAATTGGTGCTTAAGGAGTTCATTTAATTTGTGAATTTGTTTATTTATTTCCTTTCCCATTCTGACTTGTTGTCTATTTAGGTAATCTTATGTCATCCGCTACTAGCTCCAAACAATATTTTAATAAAATTTAGATAATAAAAAAAAAACTGAGACTTAAATAGAAAGTGAAACAACTGGGCAAAGGGGCAACAGTCAAAAAAATGATAAGATTAAATTTGCTAAGAGAGGTAAATGTTGTAACTTCTGTAATATCAATTAGCTAAAGTCGTTCTTGTATTGAAATTATTTGGACTTAAAATGACTTTAAAAAGACTTAAATCTAACTAAAACACGAGGAAACCCCGTTTAACCACCAATTAGTAATCATCAGTTATTTATATTGAGTAGGAAGGCTTTGCTATCAATACACAGATTGTATAAACTATAAAAACGTGGCTCATTTGGTAATACAAATACCAATAGAGCAAAGACATTGTACAATATATGTATAGACATAAACACATCTGACACACATTCATGATGCAAGGCAGAGCAGTGAATCACTGGTAAAAGGGAACATGCTATGCCGGCCCCAGTCGTAGTCCCTGAAACTTATTGCTGATTTTATCTAACCTTTCTAATTAAAGCATTTTTGCTTTCTCAACAGACATCGATGGGACTGCAGTTCTGTTTCCAAGACACTGGGCCGACCTGGATTCATTCACTGTGAGTAACCTTTACACGGGTAATAACATGCAAATTTAGTTTTCTGTTTCAGTTCCATTTATAAAGATAGACTCTTACATTATATAGTCACTAAACAGAGAGATTGAAAAGCTAAAATGTGTTTTCTTAGAAAAATCAAAGGATTGACTAAAGTTCATAATTGCATTTATTTGATGGCCTTGACAATCTTAGGTAAGACTGCTGTCTTGAGTTGTCATCAACACCTTTCACTAAAAGCCATCAAAGGTCGGTTCTAAAGATGCTGATAGAGGGCTGCATGCTAGTACAAAAAGGAAAGTTGAATGGAAGGTAAAAGTGTGGTAGAAAAATATGGATCAGTAAGGAGTCTAGAATTGAAGTCACAAAATAATTTTTATTGGCCTTATATAATATTCCAATATTGCAGGAAACATAAATTTGAGTTTTAATTTGCTCTAAGTGATAATCACCAGAATTACCAGCAATGGCCACTGAAAATATGTGTATTATAAAAATTTATTGATTAATTTTACTTTCATATATATGTACAAAAATAATGCTCTAAATCTTTTTTTGTTTTTATTTGTATTTATTTAATTGCATCTGTTTGCTGATTAATATTGAAGCTAACAGTAATATTGGCAATTTTTAAATGGAATTTTCAGAAAAATTACTGTAAAAAGACCTGAACATAAACACATAAAAATAAGTTATCTGTCCAGTTTTTTTCTCAATAAAGTACTGTATGGCTAAGTTGTTGTATGACTTGTGATTGTTTCTCCTGCCTGACGTCTGAGTAGTGTAAATCACACGATAAGTTGAGTCAGAAACCATTTTTATTACATCTGAGTTGGACACCGATATAAGTTTTAAAAAATGAAATCTAAATCTTGGGACAAAATGCCTATGACTGGTTAAGCTTATTTGCTAGACAAATCTAGGAACCAGGGCATCTAACAGAGCCTCTCCCAGTGATACATACACTGACAAAGAAACAACAAAAAAACGAAGGTAAAAAACAAACAAACAAAAACACACACTCGTATGTTGTCTACGTAAATGCCACTTTAGGACCAGATGTCTAAAACCGAGTACCATCTACATACTTTTAAAGCATCAAATATTTTTTATAAGCTTTGTTGTTGTTTTTTTTTTTTTTTCTTTCGTGGTACAGAAACCTTAGTGGCCCCAAATCTCAGAAACATAGCGGCTGTGAGTGAATGCAACTCGTGAGCCAAAAGAGCTTTAGTGCCTGACTCGTCATGGAAACAATACAAAGAGCCTTGCTCAGTATTGTGTAAGCGAGTTGAGGGGGAATAATTTGGTGCTAATTGAGATAACATTCTTGGAGCCGGAGCCTTCTTAGTCCACCAGAGGGCAGCAGGCAAAAACAAACCAGCTGATTTTTATTTTTTTTTTATTTTAAGTTCAGAGTGAGGAGACCAGTTTAAATGACAGTCACAGTCCACAGCATTTTATTTTCCACCCAGTTATAAGTTTCAAGTCATAAGTAGGTTTTCTAATGTGATCTTTGGCTGACGTCACAGGAAAGTTAGTAAAAGACACATTACCCTGTAAGGCAAATGGTGAAAAAAACAAAACAAAAGAACCCACTGAAAATACACAAAAACTCTAAAATATGTATATTTATATTTAAAAAAAAAAGGTTCAAGAACCAACAACCTCATGTTTAAACACAATGACACTGTAAGTTTGCACCAGAAAGTTTGGGCAATAGTCTGGAAAAAAAATAATCAATGTTAGACTAAATGGGCAACATCACATAATCAGTTGGTCACAGAGTTAAAAGTAACAAATAATCACAGACAGCTGAGTAGAAAACTAATTTAGCTCCATCACCTCTAAATTCAACTGTGACCACAATTTGCAGAAAAAGAAAACTAGATGTCTTCTCCGAAGAGCCGGTGGATTTGCAGCAAATAAAAGTGTGCACCTATATTCAAAGGAAAGCAAAACGAGTGTGTAGTTGCATAGATCAGCCAGGTGTGCATCGGTAAACAGTCAAAAATTAGTTTTTAGTTCATAGCCAACAAAACAAACAAGGTCGTCGATAGTTGTCGCATTTAAAAGGCGACAGCTGAGGCTTTGTGAGGAAAGTTTTCTAAATGAAACATTCTCTATTTTGCGGGCGCTTGCAGGCACTGAAACTTTAAACACACGGCTTTGAAAAAATTGTTCTCACCAGCTGGAAGTGTTTACATTTGGTCATGCTACAACCACACCGTCACTGAGTTTCAATGGGATTTTATGTGACAGAGAACGCCAAGTGGTGCATAATTGTGAAGTGGAAGAAAATGAATACATATTTTTCAAACTTTTTTTGCAAGTAAAATTATAAGCTTTTAATGCATATGTTTTCATCCCCTTTTAATTTGATGCCCCTAAATAACAGCCAACGCTATCAATTCCCTTCAAAAGCTGATAAATGCAGCTGTTCTCTGAGGTTTGTTTGAGAACAGCAGAGAACATCCATGAAAAAGCTGCACATCTACTGGCATTACACAAACGGGATCCAAGAACCTTTACAATCCGAAAAGCCCTTTTTGTTCTCACTTCACATAAAACTAAATGATCTAGAGCTGCAAAAACTCCATGCCAGCTCAAATGTTATGCTTACAGTAAAAACCTGGTTTGCGTTTTGGTAAAAGAACCGTGAATTTATTTCTATCTTATGGTTTTGGAACAAAAAGAATATCAAAGTTTTACAGTTTTCAAAGTTTTTCCCTGAACTGAACATATTCATGAAAAAAAGGCTGAAAAAGAATTTAGCTTCAATGGAAAGAAAAAAGAACAATGATACAATTTCTTGTGCTATTGGCGTCATTGCTGAAGCCCTGCTAAAATAAGCATTTTTATTGCTTTTAAATTGAACAAAACTATTCAGCTCCTTGTCAACTTTAGTTATTACCTATTCAGTTATTAACTGCAACTGTGGAGGGCAAAGCACTCATGGAGCTCCACAGCTCCGGTAACCTTTTGGACTATAAGCAAAACGATGTTTGAGACAGAAAAACAAACATTTCTGCCTGCCGTTAAACACAGCAATGGCAGCGTCATACTGCGGGATGCCTTTTCTTCTTGCAGGACAGGAAAGCTGATTAGAGTTAATGAGATGGATGGAGGTAAAAATCTAGCTGAGATTCACCTGCCAGCAGGAGCTACCACCATAAACAGTGACATGCTTTAGATTAAAGCGTCTACAGGTGTTAGGATGGCTAAGATCTAAATGTAAAATTTTGAATTTGTGGCAAGATTTGAAAATTGACGCCCAGATATGGTCTCCATCCAATCTGAGCGCGAGTTATTTTGAAAAGTAGAACATGCAAAAACTTCTGTCTCTGTTTATTTGCAAAGTGAGTAGAGACACACCCAAGACTTCAAAATCTAATTTCAGCTTTTCCAGAAGCTCTGAATTCAAATTTAAGGCACACTTCTCATAAATCTGTTTGTAAAACCAAAACAAAAAAACACATGTTGCGTCTCTGTATTCGTCCACTTCACACTCATGGTCTTCTTTGTGCCATTTTGTCATATCAAATTCCTATAAAACAAATTGACGTTTGTGGCTTCTATGTGACAAAAGAGAGAAAAAGTTCAAGCACTACTAATAACTTTGCAAGGCACTGTAGAGCACAACCTTTTTTATAATTATACGACAGTTTTGTTTTTACTGAAATACGTTACTTTGAGCAATGCCAGATGCAGAGATGATGAAATCAGTTGAAATGACTGCGCTGAAGTAGTTACCATAGCTTACGTGCAGAAAAACTCAAAGGTCAGAATTATCATTTACAGGAGCTGGCAGTCAAAACGGTGAATGATTACAGGGAATTAGATTCTGACTGCAGTGTGAATGTGCTCTAAGCATTGCATAAGCAGAGACAGCTGTATTTCTTACACAACTCTCTGTTAAACTAGTTTAGTAGCTACTAGGGGATCAAAGCCTGTTTAGGTGTGAGGTCTTGCTGACCTTAATATGCTGAGACAGGCTTTGTGCCAGTTTAAATTTAGGAGATGAAAGTGAACCCATGAGCAGCTGTGGGGCGATAGACGTGAAGAGCTGGTGGGGGTTCACTTTATGCGAAAGCATAAAGCGAGAGTTGTGCAAAAGAGTTGACCATCCGGCCACCCCACTGTTTGAAAGTTATGAAACGCATATACCGCCTTCCTAAATATTGATCCTGTGGAGGGGAAGAAGCCGGGATGAATGGGTTCAAACCGACTGAAAAGAAACAGGAAATGTTAAAACGACAAGATGTCTTCTGTTAGCCTGGATGACCGTTAGGTTTACACGTGCATACTCATGAACTGTGCTTAAGGTTAAATGTTGGCACATGCCTACAATAATCTCACGGATTGTATCTTCCAATGTGCTTTTTTGGCTTCGTACACGACATAACTCACTGGGAGACAGCAGCAGGCTACAGCGGCGGGGGGTTTGCGGAGTATTTTGGCTCCCTGGCAGTTTGAAATCATGCAGCATAGTCACAACTTGGCCAAAGTGCATATCAGTGAGAAAACGTTTTACACATACAAATAAATGCTACTCAAGACACCAGATGCAGCACATGGACATGTGCTTTGATTGATAGTGTCACAAAGTCAGGAGACAGGGTTGGGAGCTTGGTTCCTCGCTCTGCATTGTTCAGTTTAGTTGTTGCAATGGGTGGTAATATACATGGCTCCTTTGTGTGCTCGATTACCTTCAGTTGGGATGTTTGTGCTTCTGATATTAAAACTGTTTTGCAGAACACAAGGATTTTGGCTTTTTTCTCTATCAGTTCTACATAATTACACATCCAGAGTATTGTATGTTCTTGTGTTGCTGTGATGCTGGTATCGCTCTTTTGGCCGAAAGTCATGGTCCAGGTCCCGGTCTAGGTTATGCGGGCCACATTAGTCCAACTTTTAGGTTTCATGATTACACAGCACCATTCTGGCCAGGGGTGAAGCAGCCGTTAATCTTACAGCTGCTTTCTGCTCTCTGGCTTTGAGAAAGTTTCTTCGTGGCTTTCCAGCGCTGAGCGAGCGGCTCCATGAACAAGGAGAGGGACGAGAGTAGGTAGCAGAGGCCCGCCAGGTAGAAAGAACAGTCGTACGTCTGTGTGTAGTCATACAGAAACCCTATGGAAACAGAAACAACATGATCTTAGTTTGTGAAGGCTGTAACAGAGTGGTTTTGATTCACCAGTATCTTTCCTCCAGTCAGAACGACTTCCCACTTTTTAAAATGACCCGAACTAAAACCTTTTGTGGAAGTTAGAAGCATTTGTTTAGGTATTTTATATTTTCTCATTTTATTGGAGATTTTTTAAAACTATTTACTTACAACTAAGTTAATAATATTGTCATACCCCTGGCAGATTTATGTTTAAAGTTACCTTTTAATTTCACAGACTTTTTGTCTGACTGGACCGCCACAGATTCACATTTAATTATTCACAGATTTGTCGGTGGAACGTAACAAATTTATTGAAAATATGAAGCTTTTGAGGCTGAAATACATAAGCACAATGCTACTTGACATGCTGTTGGCTGGCGTTTGCAAACCAGCTAATCCAGGAACAGAATTACGTGTATTCCTTGCCATTGATTGGCTGTATCACCCAGGAGCAGAGATTAAGAAGGCCGGGGATGTTAGTAGTAGCTCTGAGATAAGTTCCTCTGTGCATTAAGATGCACATCATCGACAGCTGGTTGAACTGTGTTTGAACTGTTAAAACAGGCAGCTACAAGTGTTTTTAGAAGGGATCTCAAGTATTTGTGTATTAATTCAATAAAAGGGGGTTCATTGAATTAATGTTTTAAAGCAGCATAGCCAGAGAACCAACTTTTGTGAAGTTTGTAAAAGTATGATTTTATTGTATTTTTCATGGTGGGGATCTCAGGAAAAAAATAGTCTATCCAGTGGTAAAGACTAATGGGGATCCTTAAATGAACAAATAATTTTGAATTTGATAATTAATTTGATAATTAAACTACAGACAATCACAGAGACGTTGCGTAAAGGAAGGTAGAAGATGCTCGATTTGCCATTAGTTGCTTTTAAAAAAAATAATATCTTGAGAGTTTTGAAGTCAGCAACACCAAACAGTTTATTCCATTTTGGTCTACGTCTGGTAACATACTGACCACACATGACTATTCCACACAACTATCAGATAACGTTTTTCTCAAGTATTTTATTTCATTACATAACTGTTTATTAGAAATGCAAGGGATGCAAAAACCATATCGCTTTAGGCAACAGTGACAACTTCTAAAAATATCTTCTGACCAAAGGTAATTTCTCCCACTTATCTGATAAAGTTGACTCTTAAACTAGCCTACCATCGCCAGAGATCCATTTTAATGCAAATTTATCATGCCTGAAAACCTTTTCTAACTATTCCAGGTCACCACAAGGGTAGAGTGTCTCTGATCAGTCAAATGTGTGCTTTGGGTCATTGTCCTAATAGCAGTCGCAGACCTTCACCCCACACCTAGTTTTCTGACGTTGGGAAACAATTTGCTCTATGAGGTTTTATCTCTCGACGTACCGTATTCAAATTGCATACAGAATGAAACAGTCTAACCTGTTTCTTTCTTTTTAACTGCAGCTGCTGTGTGTTTTATGGGCTTCATGACAGCCTAAACAATTTGGTGCTCATAATTCCCAGAGCACTTGTATGTGAGGTATAATTTTTAGAACAATTGTGTTCAGTGATTACCCAGACTGACTGTATCTCTCATCTCCAAGGAGCCAAGAAGGTGTTGGCTAATACCTCTTTCCAGTTGAATTAATTCGAAGTTTCAAGTCAGGAAAAGTCAACTCAGCTGAATTTAGATTTACGACTTTGGAAGTCGGATGGGTTTTTTTTTTCGCTAAGCACAGCAACAAGCAAGTCCCGCTTATTCTTCGACACGTTACATCACATTCTAATCCGAATTAAGATTTGGACTTGCATGAGGACTATGCAAATGCAGGTATTGCAATAAACTTTGGAGATATATTTAAAAAGAAAATTTGAACTACTTTTTAAACACTAAATTACACTCAGGCAACCGGCAGGTACACTTTAAGAGCTTTACTTAAACATTAAATTGTAAAAAAATAAAAAAATCAAGTGACAAGGTACAACCATGTTTCCTAAAACTGGTAGCTTTGAATATACCTGTATTACCTGGGAAAAGAAAAGGAGCAATTTATTTCTCAAGAGCATCAGAGAAGTGTCATAAAGAACTCAAAATACTGTTCAAAACAAGTTCAAACATGTAATCTATTTTCTCCATTTCCAGCCAGTTGTACAACCTTTAAAATTTTATTATTGAACAGCTTATTTTTTTCTCCAATTCACTGAGTTTTACTTTCTAGTGGCCTCTTTTTATTTTTTGGCTTACAAACAAAATTCAGTTTTCATGATGTATAAATTCTTCATAAGATTCATAAAAAGTATCTGATAATAAAATCTTATCATCACAATCATAAAGCGTGACTGCTTACCACTGTCTAGTAGACAGTCAGTGATTACCACCACGGGAACAATAAGCCAGAAAGGCTCATCGACAAAAGCTGCTTTTTAAAGAGTGTCGTATCAAAGTATGCTGATGGAAAGTTGAGTGGAGGGAGCACATGCAAAGGCAACCAGGGATAACAGCCTTAAGAGGATTGTGTAGCAAACCCCATTCAAGAGTTTCAGGGTGATTTACAAGGTGCTGACTGTGAACGGAGTTGATCCTTCTACAACCTCTACGTTGAACGTTACCAGGACAAAAGCTACAACCCTCACATTCCTTCTAATTTGTGAACCAGCAATGTCAGAAACGTTGCACCTGGACTAAGGAGAAAAATTACTCGATTGTTATGTCATAGCCCAAAGTCCTAAAATCAACTGAAAGAACATTTCTCCTTTGGTATGGAAATAATGGTCCCAGAATCTGCAGATTTGAAAGTATGTTATTTCATTTATTTAATGACTGCCTTCTTGCTTGAACACAGAAAATAAATCACCTTCCCTGCAAAAAGCAGAGCAGCATTGTGACTGGTTCAAACGTTCAACAAACCTCAGCTGTCAAAGAATCTTAACACTTGACTGAAAGTTCAAAAGTTAGATGAGATTAAATGAAAACTGGTCTGACAGCACTTGCTACACCCTGCAGCCATATTTAAAGCTTGTCATTTTTTTATTTTTTAAATAACATTTCTTACTCAAAAGGAGAGGATGGTAAACAGATCCTCACGATATTTTTGTACCACCCTAAAGGAGCCATTCATCGTGTTTCAACTGATGCAATCTTCAAGCTTCATTGGGAGATTTGCAGAACACCACTGACAAGTCAGTATGTGAAAGGGCCCCCTGACTTTAACTTGTGCCAAGTGTTACCAATTAGGGCAAGGGGCGGTGGGGTGTATTTTCCTAGAAGCATGAAAACAAGAAGTGAGACTATGAGTTTTTGTTCTCATGAGCAGACATATCCCTTATGTTTTTTTGGCCATTTACAGAAGATCTCAGCAGATCAGATGTCAGACAGATGACCTGCATTACTGTTATATTTTTCAGCTGACCTGGAGAAGACATGGTTTTAATGGACTCTGACCTGACGTAACTGAAATACTGTAACAAAAACCTGATCCCAGATTAGAAACTCTCTAAGACTACAAAAGGAGAGATGCCATCAGTTAAATAAAGTGACTGGAGTTCCCTATAATAACGGCGCTGTTATTCTGGGGGCTTGACCCCATAACCCACCATGTGTTTTTCTACGAAGCCAATTGAACATTTCTAGTATGTAGAGAGATGTACTTTTACTGTGCATTTTTTTCCTCCTGTCTGCTTCAGTTGTTTTTTATTTTTATTTTACCTCCATAGTGTCTACATACACACAGACATACATACACACACTTTGAGAGACGGCAAGGAATTCAGGGCACAGAAAAAATATGAGACAGGGGGCCTATCAACCTGTCAAGAATCACACTTATGCCTTCATGCCTCTCCTCCCTTTCACCATCTGCACACACAAACATACTTTCCGCCTTTAGCTCTTACGAAACCCTGAAACATGAACAAACATCTCTATGGCCCTCTGTGTAATGAATTACTTCAGAAATGTAAAGGCATGGCAGCCATCCAATGCACATGCAGAACTCATAAATGTGTTTGTGTACATTTGAAAAACGTGGGTTAGAACATGCATGACTCTTGATGAATTTCCAAGAAGTGGTCAGCTCACCTGCCAGTGGAGGACCAGTAAGGCAACCCAAGCCAACAAAGAACATGGAGAAACCCATGGAGTTATTGAGTTTCTCCGACCCAACAAGATCAACCTGCAAAGCAGAAAAGCACACACATCACTTGACATAATTAGATTTGAACTAAAGCTCCTTCAACTTACATGTGCTTACATGCTACTTGGATAGTTTAAAAAAAAGTTTAATTTTCACATTTCCGAAGTGTCTGAGTTTTGTGAAACTGACATTTCATATTAATTAATAATACAAATACAGGTAAGAGTCCCAGTAATTTAGGCTGCCATATGTCAGAGGCTTTCAAAGCTTGTAAAGCTGATTCGATTGCATATTTTCAAATTATTGGAGCAGTAGGCTATAATTAAACGTACACAATAACCAATGACTCATTCAGTTGAACCACCCACGACAGTTGCAGAACATTTCCAATGATTTTTCCAGCCATTATTCAATTATGTAGTGAGCGTCACGCAATCCAAAGAACGCCCTTGATGAGAACTCAATGGATGGGTAACACTGATACTAAGAAGGTAGCAGAAGAGGAAACTGATGTAATGAGACAGAAGCATAAAAGATTAAATGTTCATAATCAAGAAGATAATAATAATAATAAAAAAATCTAATTATTTACAGTTACTGGCTTAAGTTCACTGCTGATTTAAGAAGATAGAGACTGTTTATGAGACTCATCTCCCAGACATTGAGACCAAGACAAACCCAAGCTCAACACTTAAATCTTCATCTCTGTATTACATTTTTTTGTGTGTGGTTTAAATAATATGGCATCAAAATTGCTAAATGACGGGTAAACTTATTTTTTTTCCAACAACAAAAATCCTTAGTTTTCCTTACCAGGACAGGCAGCAACAGGGCCATGTAACCCCCGCAGAAGATTGCAAAGAAGACCGCATACACCATCAGCAGTATGTAGGAGGTGGCCAGAGGGGAGAGCATGTTGACCAAGCCACACAGGATCAGGTAGGCTTTGTGGAAGTGATATTTATGAAATAGGTTCCTGTCTGTCACCCAACCTGAGGCCAACTGGGCAATAGTCTCTGTGATTCCTGGAGCGGAGGCAAAGATGAGAAAATTCTGTGAATAAAAGTGAAATTGAATCCAAGTGGGTGTGGAAGGTTTCGTTGATCAAAGAATGCAAAAAATGACACACATATAGAAATAAAGTACAATAACAATTATTCACACCATCTGATTTGACTGATTGTTGACTGTGCCTGAGTACGATGACGAGGCGGATTATGGATTTTTCTCCGCTGAGGTCAACTGGAATGTGATCGGCAATGCGGAATCTGCAGTGGTATATTGACCGTTGCAGGAATAGCTACAAGCAAGCAGTGCTGAGCCTCTGATCAATGAAATAAGCTGGTCCTCTGCATATTAGAGTAGCTCCTGATACCCTTTGTGGAAACTCGGTGGTGTCAGTGCACTGGATCTTTTGATGTCTTCAGTTTCTTAGACTTTGAAAGAACGCCTCTGCACTAACAGGATCCAAAACCCTCTGTCTCCATCGGGGTTAAAGACGACGACATGAGGCAGCTGTGCAATGTTTATGTGTCCTCCTCTTGTGATCCGAGAAATGTCCTGGTGCGTCCACTGCTTGGACACTGACGAGATATGTCTTTGTTTGTGTGTTTTAGCCTCAGCAGGTTGGTTTAGCCCTGCAGCTGTTCCTGTTCAAACTCATCACAAAGCTGTTTAAATTTGGCCTCGCCAAGTAGCAGCACCTCAAGCCAAGTGCATTGGGGACATTGGTTTTGTCCATTACCTTCTACTGTATCAGCAAGTAAAGAAATTGTCAGGGTTGGTGCTATGCTGGATTAACTGCCTGACCCTGACAAACAACTTCCATTCTTTGGTATTATTTAGGGCTGACAGGCAAGAAGAAACACCAATCAAGTTTCTTTAAATTGCAACATTTTGTCAAAAGGCTAAATCAAAGGGTTATAAAAGGCATGTTGGTTTTCCCAGCTACTCTGAAACCACTGCTGGCTTTACTTGCCTCTTTTTTTCTTTTTGCAAGCACAGCCTCAGCAATACCCCTCAGCAAAGTGTCGCCCACTTCAGAACTGGACTCAGACAAAACCGGGACCTCCTCTTGTAACCACGCCAACAAATTTACTCTGTTAGTGGTTGCCTAGCGACTCCGGCCGGCTCCAGTTTCGGAGGGGTGACGAGCCCACTGACCCAGATGACAGCGGCCTCTCTTTCCCTCGGCCAAGCCGATGACAGCGCTGAGCTTGAATAAGAAGAACAGCGAGTTCTGGGGGTTTGCAGCCTTGTGGTGTGCGTGGCACCCGGTCTTCTCTTCCCTCTTTTATTACGGAGCAAGAGCAAAAAGAATCCATCCGTCCTGCTGAGCGCTCGAACAAAGCTGAGCAGTGTAAACCCAAGGAGCACTAAAGAAAACTCAATCACTGGAAAAGTCTTCACACCCTTCAAACCTTTTTGATTTCATCCTTATGGCGTTTATGAAATAGATCAATGCAGAGGAGCACATAACTGGTAAGTAGAAGACAAAGAAATGTATTCACTCCATTACTAATAAAAGGTCACAAAGTGTGGCTTATATTTAGACCCTGATGCCCCTAAATAGTGTGACCAGTGCAACCAATTTACATCAGAAGTTCTCTTGTAAATAAATAGAGCTCGCCAGTGTATAATTCATAATCAGTTTAAATCCAGTGGTTCTATGAAGACCCCAGTGGCCAAACTCTTTGAGAAATTGTTTATGTTTTGGTATAATCCTCTGGCACAACTGTGGTCAACCACTGAAAGCATGGGTTTTTGAACAATGGGTAAAAACGTGCAGAGCCATTGTTTTTTAAATATAGTTACAATATCAAATTCAGATTTTAGTAGTATATTTTTTTTCGCTGAAAACTTCCTGCATTAAATTTCCACAACAAAATGGCACTAATAGTATAAGAGACAGTATTTTCTCTGTCATTATGTTGGAAACTAAGTACTTTTGTTTGCATTACTTCCCCACATCCAGTAGAAATTTATATATATATATATATATATATATATATATATATATATATATATATATATATATATATATATAAAGGCATCAGTATATCACCCGAGAGGGTGGGGTTCGAATCCAGTCTGGGTCCTTACGCAAAACCCTTCAAGCTACTGCCTACCTCATACCATGAGAGATACTAAGTTGCGTAACATGCCGGCTCAGACGTCGCCCGGCCAAACAAGGTCTGCGTCAGGTGTTGGGGAACCAGAGCACCTTGATGACAAATGGGCTACTGGAACAAGACGGAAATGGCGAGAGATGAAAATGTGGATCTGTTGGAATGCTACTACTCAAGTAACCCTAGTCAGAGGGGTTACATGCAAAGACTGGGGAAGGAATGGTTACTTCGACATCCCCAGTCAACACTAAGCGCTAAACAACTAGTAGCTCAGTGTTCCAACATCCGCAAACGGCAACTGCTATCACAACTTGAGATTGACGAGATACAGAGGATAAGAACCACCCGCGGTGGGTGAGAAGGGAATATATATATATTATATCAGTCTTGCTTTATGTTTTTCTTTTTAAAACCTAAAAATAAAAATGCAATGCGTACTTCTGAAAATGTTATGCAACATCTGTGGCTCAAAACTGAGGGCGGAAATGGCTCTTTGGTTGGTAAAGACTGCAAACTTCTCACCTAAAGTGACAGTGGGAGTAAGGAGATCGTTAATCAGAGAAGTAGCTAAGAGGCCTGTGGTAACTCTAGAGGAGTGACAGTGATGCTCTACTCAGGTAGGAGAATCCACAGACAGAACAACGAAGTCTCTGTATTCTGTGTATTCCACACATTTGGAGTTTATGGAGGAGTAGCAAGAAAAACCGTAATAGGTTCAGTTTGAAGTTTATCACAAGCTATGAAATAAATACAGTAGACATGTGGAAAAGGTGCCTCGGTCAGATGAGACAAAGTTTAACGTTGTTCCTTGCAAGAAAAATTTCGTCTGCGGCAGAAAAATGAACAACAGCTATGTTGTTTTCAGTTCTGTTCAACTTGTGGCTGAAATGTGAAGAAAAAAAACTTCAAGGGGCACAAATCTTTTCACGAATGTATTATAGTGAGGTTTACAGCCCTTCTGAGTTAATTTTAGTATTTCTTGAGGAATTTTCTACAACAGAGCTGCATGACCCCAATCCTTACCTTAATCCCTAAGTGCTGTGCAGTATTTTGTTCAGAAATGTTTCCTTTTTCTGCTGGCTTCCACTTTTTCACAATAACTGATGAAGAGATTCTGCATTTTTTTCTTTAGTTTCCTCAAAGTTTTCTCAACTTTCCATGCAACAAAATTTTGTACATTTACGGTAGTTGTTGTTTTTTTTCCCACAAATCGCTCTTAATCAATTATTGGCCTAAGATTTGACTGATCCCTCAAAGGTAAGTACTTGAATAAGAGAGTACTGAACTGCTTCTCTGAAAGGCACCTCTGCTCAGTTAATGCTGTATCTGAAAGCTTCCTCCTGTCAGTGATTACATTATAAAACATAAGTACTTAAATGAGCAACATCCAGGCATTTCAATTATTCACAGTGCCTGAGAAAGCACTAACAGAATTGCATGTCCATGAGGTCGGTGGTCAAATGTTAATACCATTTTCTGGTCATATGGAGGGGCCTCGTCAATTGTATACTGCTAAACTCACCCGTCCTGGCCAGTGGACCAAAGTTCAGCTTTTATGTAAGCGCATTCATTACATAAGACTGCGGAGTCTGAGTAGCTCACAAATAATTAATGCCTAAAAGTTGACTGAGCACTTCTTTTGCATCACTTAGAAGATCCAGACTGGAAAATGAGACAGACCAACTGCTTTGCAGTCCCTTCAAAAAAAAAAAAACATGAGATTTGCAAAATACAAAGACATGAAGGCTGAAACCTGTCAGAAGCAGATCCTGTCAGATCTATGGCTCTAAGTTTTCTAAAAGCTTTAAGGATCTATAAAACCTACAAGTTATGTATTTTATTGTATGTTAAAAACTAACCAGTTACCTGATCAAGACAAAAAATAAACATACACTTATAAGGGCAGCAGACAGATTGTACAAATTTAAACTCCTGTAAAAAGTACCGTACAAGTGTCCTGTGTCAGTATCCCTGAAGAAGAATGCAACTAACCTCAACACATAATGTCAAATATGTGTATTTTATTTACCTGTTGAGTAAAATTACGTTCACAGTTTAAATGCAAAAACATATTTCCAGTACAAACTGTTCAGTTTTTTTTCTATTTGGCATGTATGAGCCAATTTATATGTATTGGTAGCTTTGTTCAAGGAACCTCTTGTTTCCGGTTCTTATCATCTGTTGGCTCAAGGTCAGGACTCTACATGAGCTGATTCCAAAGATCTAATCTCAGTGCTGTTCTTTGGTGGAGGAAGATGTTTGATTCTGATCTTGCTGAACCACCCACCCTCTACTTAGTTTCAAATTAGGGACAAAACTCCTGATATGTTCACTTAGGTTAACTAATGGCCACTCAGAATAAATCTCTATCACCGATTGCCTTCTGGCCTCTCTGAAGCAAAACAAGCTCGAATGTTTCAAACATATGGTTCTTATTCAGGGATTTACATTTATTCTGCGTTTATACTTCTTACCTAAAGGGGCACTTTTATGGATATCCAGGCACATAGTGCCATTTTATAGCACGATTCAGTAACTGTGTTACCTTTAGTGTTGTATATATCAAACATGAAATAAGAAATTTGGATTCACAATTTAATGCCTTGAAATTGGCCTATGTCTCTTTAAGAAGCACCTGCTCTTTCCAACACGTGTTATAAGCATGTTCTCCCAACAGTGCTTTCCATTATACTGTTTATAACCGTTCTTAGGAGAGTTGGACTGAGAAGTAGTTTATATGACACATAGTTCCCCGTGTTGTTTGATAATTGCTGCTGCTGCTAGTCTGCAGGTGCTCTGTGAGGTGGAAACTCAGCTGGTGGCTATGGCTCCAACAATTAACTTTGTGGGAGCAAACATTTAATCACCCCGAATAGTTGCCATGGGAGATTCAAGGATTTCTCTAATGCCCGCCTCTTTAAACTAACAGGATTTGTGGTGTCGTTCACCAAACATAATCAAATACTGTTCCAGCAGTCCTCGTCCACATGCTATTTAACAATCTGAGCAAGGTTCTCTCTAGCAGAAGTTGTTTTCTATTTGAGGTCATGCAGAATCATTGTTGCTCAGTGACTTTCTGATGTCGAACCCGTTAACAAAAGTCAATGCAAAACTTTATCTGTGTAAAACTCTAGAATTTTCTCTGAACTCTCAGGTTATTCTTTTACAAGCTTTTACAACGCTACCAAATTAAACAGAAAATAGTTTTTGAAAGTGCTGGAAATATTTGTTTGGCACAAATCCTGTGCTAAATGAAGATTCACGTACGATGAAAGTTGCGTTTTTTAAAAATAAAACATAAAAAAAATAAAGGTAAATAAGTTCTACAAATAAAAATTTTGGTTATGATTTTCAGAAGCTAATGACTATTAAGTCAGTTGATTAATATTAGTCTCACCTGCTACAGAGATGATGAAAGAAGCATCCATGGCATCGATCCCCAGGTTCCTGGCCCTGGCAGACAGATGGAAGTACGGGATGAAGTAGGCCAGCTGACTGAACACCAACGACCAAGTGTAGATGCAAAAGAAGGGGTCCTTGAGCAAAGTGAAGTCCAATAATTTGGGTTTAACGACGGCCACTCCAGTCGGCACACTGGTGTGTAAGGGAACTACAACAGTGGTGGAGCCATTCATGGGAGCATTCATCTCCACTGGGTTGTCTGGACTTGCAGGCTTACTCTGACTTAAGTCATGTTGGGGCTCATGGCCATTTATGTTATTGAGGACCAGTTGAGTCGATTCAGGGTTCAATGACTGGCTTTCTTGTCCATGAATGGATTGTTCTTTTAAGTTTTCATCATTCCTGGGAGGTGTAGGAGAGGACTGGGGAGAATCAGGTTTGGAGACACCATTGGATAGAGGAGAAGAGCTGCTCAAGCAGCTTTTAGGATATTCCTTCTCTGCAGAGCTCTTAAGGGAAATTGCAGGGCTCTTTTGGATAGGCAAAGATGAAGAGTTTATTACAGGTGGCTTCACATTAATGGGTCTCAAAAGCATCCCAGAAGCCACCAGGTTCAGCATGAGGCCGCCGAGAATCAGCATTGCACCTATGGATGACAAACACGACCCGCGGCATAAGATTCATGACACACAAGAGCTCATCCAAAGAGTCTTCCTTCTTATCCCACCTTGCCAAGCATACTGGTCCAAAAGCAGCTGGGTGAATGGGGCCAGGGCAAAGGTCAAACCCATTCCAGATCTACCAATCGCGTATGCGGTCGCCAGCCGTTTTCTGAAGTACAGCGCTGTGATTACTGAAAATGACTGGTATAGTAGTGCAAAGCCCATTCCTGACAGCAAAAAAAAGAAATACTTTAGTGGGATTAATCTCTGTTTCATTGTGAGAAACCTGAAGTCTGAAAAGTAAAATGAAGTAGCCACCAACACTGAGCAACAACACCATTTATTTTCACTTCAACTCACCGACTATCACTCCCATGCTGATGTAGAGGTATATTACACTGTTGGCAAAGATGCTAATGATGAAGCCTCCACTAACGAGCACTGCTCCAGCGATTGAGGTCACCCGCGGTCCCAGCTTGGCACAGGCCACAGAGGCAATGGGTGCTGCAGCACAAGATTTTAGATGTTTCTTTGGGCATATTTAATCACTTTCAGTCATTTAATACATATTTGCATATGTATGAACATGTAGATAGAAAGATTTGCATGATTAATCAGAGGAAAAACGCTAACAGACAAATATCGCTGTCGCTCCCACCTCCAGACAGACGTAAACTAGACATGATGGAACCTATCCAGCTGATGCTCTCTGCCGAACCTCCAAACTCGTCTTGGAATGCCACAAAGAAGATCCCAAAGCTTTTGAGAGTGCCCATCACAAGGACATTTACCTACAAGTACATACAAATACCAATATATAGAAATGTCAAATTATTAAAATGAATACTTGCTTTTATTCGGCACATAGTTCCTCTAAAAGACAGCTGAAATTAAAACGCAACCTCCTTAACACAACCCATCTTAAAAAGAAAGATACTTGCTTTAATATTTATTTATTAAAGCAAAAGATTTTATACAGAAGTTTCATTCTGCATTAAAAACTAATTAAGAAATAGAGCAAACACAAGAAGAACAAGTAGCATCAGGTGTAGCATCGCAATAGACAATGTGAAATGAAAAACAAAAAAATACAATGTGGTTATATATTCATGTTGGTTTAGATGGAAACATTAGAGGTCTTAAAGTAAGTGCAGACATTTTAGAAGCATTTGGGATTTTAGTGATGAATTGTGACAAAATGTAAAACTAAAACGGTTCATCATACCAGGAAACAATGGAGCACCACCATCCAGCCCCAGCCTCCATCTGGAGGGTCCTCATACTGAATTTCCTTCTCCTTCTCCTTCTTCGTGGTCATGGCATCTCTGCCGAACGGATTCATGATGCCTTTGTTTCACTGGAAGCAAATGGAAAAATAAGCATTTTAAAGATATGTACACAATATATTTTAAAAATATTTACACAGAAGAAACAGTTACAGCCCAGATTTCTTCACCAATTTACAAGATATGATATAACAATAAGATTGTTGAGCCATCATATTTCAAAAATGTGAGCTCTACAGAGCCAGGAATAATTTGTTTTGCAACACAATGTTTGCATTTTTACTTTACAAAATGTTATCTGTAAAGTGATTTTACAGATAACATTTTGTATCACACAAATAGCAATTATTTTATAACAACCAATTCACTCAAATTGAAACCCTCAACTTGCCTTACTAAGTATATCATTCACCCTGTAACATGTCGCAGGTCATATAAGGCACAAGTGTTAACATGTTAACATGTTAAAACGAGAGAAAAATAAAAATGATACAGAAAAACATTTTTTAGACTCATCTCATCAAAATGAGCTAAACATTTTTTATATTCTTGATCATTTGTGTTTGTTTTAAGTTTCTATCACTTAATCAAGCAAAGCTTTTAAAAAGGTGCACAAAAAATTGCAAACAAACCCTTTTTTGATCAAAGAATACATGCATAAATCAAATAATCAACAGAATATTGAATGTTATTCAGTTTTTAAAATGTCCAGTCACGTTTTCCAAATTTTATCCACAGCATAAAAGTCGCAAAAACCCCAGCTACCAATGTATAAATCCTGACAGTCACAGTGTAAGCAAGGCTACTGACTTTTCCCCTTCGCCTGTCTGAATGTCTGAGCAACCTTCATGAGTCTGTGTCTCAGCAGGAGCAAATATTTAATTATGTATACTCCGAGGCTGCCTGGCTGCATGAGCAGCATGCTCTCTGCACGTGGAGCTGATGATATTTTAACTTTCTGTTTTGTTTTTTTTTTTTTCAATTCTGCCCAGAGATATAAATTATTTAAGGGATACAATGTAATGATTGATCTAGATTTACCAGAAACTTTGTCCCACATGAATCAACAAAGAATTGTCTCTGTAACAGAATTTCTTCACTATTTCACATCAAATGAACTAAAAAGCAAAGCAGTAAAAGAGGTTAGGCATCAGTTGGTCTTGTTTTTTAGTGTACTGCAGGCAAAGTCAGAAAATGCAGTAGAAATGTTGCTCTATTAGCATTTACAGTGGTTACGTTCATGGAGACTTTGCAACCCCAAACATCCTTCATTTGGCTGCAATTCTCCAAAGGTTAACTATGGAGATTTTTCTCTCTCTATGGCTCTCCTCCTTGCTGTGTGTGATGGCAGGATAAACGTTGTCCAGCCTCATCTATCACGGTTACACTTGCTCTCAAGAATTGGATTACTGCTCAGACTATTGATAGGAGCAAGTTTTTCAATCAGCAGCTGTTCTTGAGGCCATTATCTGACTTGGAAAGATCCACACACATCCTCTTTTCTCAAATGCCATGTTCTTATCTGTCCCATTCCTTCCCACCAGTTTCTATAAACTTTTGCGAATCAACTTCTAAAATACATACCAATATTTTCAAGAAATAAGGCTATTAGAAAAGTTATTTTCAGTAATTAAATTCATTATGTGAAACACTTAATAGAGATTAATCACTCACAGTCTGTTTTTACGTCTTTATTTCTGTTAGTTATGATGATTTTCACTTAAGACTAAAGCACTAAGAATACAATATCATATTTGATCAATAAAAAAAATGAATACAGAAATGAACTTAATGAAAAGCATGTTTAAAAATCACTTAAACGGTTACTGTTTTCTAATTCATCACAAAGCAGATTCTAATTTATCTGTGTGCATCAACAGTAGTTAAGACACACTACACACTGTGACTATATGAGTCCAAAAAGTCCCAATACGTAATTATGGTAGTGCTAATGCTGTTGTTATTGTAATTCAAGCTATAGAATATTCTAGAAATATTTTAGCAAGATAATGAACATATGGTCCACATAATTAATCTGTTAAGAGTATATTATTTGGTTCAAAATATGTGCTCAGTTGTTGGATGAAAGTAATGAAAGATTGAAAGTTTGTGGTTTAGAGCAAAACAATTATTCCAAACTTTGGTCCTGATGACCTTAGGAAGAAAAGAGACAGAGAAGAAAAGCCTCTGCTTAAAAAAAGATGTGAATATAATAAAAGCGCTGTTGTTTATAAGAGCAGGATGGATGAAACACTGCATGAAGCTTTGCAAAACCCATAAGCTTATCAATGTGCAAATTTTGCCATGAAACTGCATCAGCAAGAAATAGATATCCCTATTGGGATTTTCGGATTGGACAGTCATTGTATTCTTGAGAGTATCCATGACTTCTTTCCCAAGTTACATTTTTCTGCAGAGGATGCACAGACACAAGCTGTATTTCTAACTGTACTGTAGTCTGACTACCAATAATCCATGATTGTGACCTTGAATTGCTTCATAATTTCTCAGGATGTTCTTTCCCAGAATCCTTCTCCCGGGACTTAGAGAGATCTTTAACAAGCCTTATTAAAACAGCAGAAACCATGTTTTCTATAATAATTAATCAATGTTAACCACACAGGGCGGACTCTGCCTCTCAGCCAATGGCAGCTTGAGGAGCCCATGGTCGATTTAGATAGGTGGACGGATGCTAAACACCAAAAAACAACCACAGAAAATTGTTTTTGGGGAAATTGTTTCTGCCAAACACAGCTCCACTAGACTAGCAGCAGCAGCAATTAGCAAACACCTGCTGAACTTCTGCCATCTACCACTGCTAAGAATGGTTGTAAACAGCATAATGAGAAACATTATGCATTTTTATAACTGAAGCATTTTTAGGTAACTACTTAATTGTGCAGATACATAAATCTGTCCCTGTAAGCACTAATTAAACTTTATGTTATTCTTATTGAGAATAACAGAAAAATGGAAGAAACAGAATAAAACAGAGCAAAACATTCCAAACACAGCAAAATTCTCAGACTAAACTGGAACAAACCTGTAAGAAGTGCCTTGTAAGTTGAAAGAAGCAACGATGAATGACTTTTTAGGTTACAAATCTCTATTATTAATTTAGCTAAATTAATGGTTGCATATTGTTAACTTTATCATCTACAGAAAGACATTTTGAAGTTTTTTTTTTCTGCAAATTGGCACACATGGGGGAATTACTTGATTACATATTCTTGTTTTTTTGTAGACTAAGAATAAAACTGTACTTTGAAAAAACAACAGAGCTGGCTGAAGCTTTCCTCCAAATATGTGTACACAGTGTTCCAAATTATTAGGCAAGCAATATTTTCTCAAATTATCAATGCATGGTTGTGGAAACAGGCATTTTCCTGTTTCTACAACAGGAAAATGCGTCCAGCCCCTGTGGACCTGTGTTCACTTCTTCCTGTTCATGTGGGACATACAGACTGTCACTTATTTCTTGTTCCTCCTGGTAAAAATGTTTAAATCCATCTATTATTGAAACAGCATGATCTCAACCTGGACATTTTAGAAAAAAAGTCTACTTTTAATTTGAAAAAAGTAGACTTTGCAAGCACGTTCTTGGTATATCTTGGGGATTCGTGGTTATGCAATAAAGCCAGCTCCCAAATTTCAAGCCTACTTGCCAGTGCGGATTTGGGACACAATGCAAGGTCAACTTTGATGCCCCGTTTCTCTGTTGCTTCACAAACCAAACCAAGACCAAGAAGAAACTTTTCAGGCCTGAGCTTTTGTGTCTTATGAAACTCTTTAATTCAATATCTCTCTTGACAGATGAGAGGTGGACCATCACTCATTATGAATACCAAAAGGAAACAAATATAAAAGTCTAGTGCAGGGCTGTTTGTCCTGTATGTCTCTGTGATGACCTCTCTGTCAAAGACCAGCCTCCCCGCGATGCGGCGCAGACTTGTGGATATAGACAATGGATGAATGGTTAAAATGGGTTTTTTTTTTCATGACACGTTTACTTATTAGCTTCATAAGCCAGCGGTGTGCTGTGCCCTTTAGGGTTTCTTCACTGCACCAAAAATATTACGCAACTTTGCTGTCAAGTTGTGTAATATGTAGAATTTATGATTACTCTGCTCTGTTTTTATGCGTGCACACATTTCTTCAGGGTTGAATGTAGGGCAGGTCATTCAAACAGAAAAAAAAAGTATTGCCCATTTAAAATCATCCAGTCATCCTAAATCCTTGCACAGGACAATTATAGATGATGAAGTTATCCATAAATAACTTCATCATCTAGTGTACGTCAGCTTTTTTAAGGCACCCCTCTCGTTGCATAATTCTGTTATTTCTATACATGATGCTTCGTCCTCAAAGTTCATCCATTAGTAGGTTTTATAGTTAATATTTGATCTTATGTCACTCTGCCTTATTCAGTAGGTACAGCGGGACGATACTGGCTAGTCTATTTTTACAACAAGCCATTGCAACTTCAGGTTTATTTTCCTCTGAAGGGCTCCATGTGGCTCTCTAACCAGAATGATCTGGGTTTATTGTGAGGTTTTCCACATCTGGAATCCACAATAGCTGATGACGAAAACACTTGCTAAACCATCACATTTGCATCAGCACACGCATGTTGGATCATCTTTGGACTGTGATGCTGGCAGACTGTCGAGCCCAGCTCCACATTAAGACCTCTAAAGGAGAATGTGACAAAAAGGGAACAAAGTCCATGAGCTTGTCAACAAGGTTTGACAGTGAACTAAAGGGCTGTAAAGGGAAAACATATTTAAGGCTGAATTGATTTGAAATTGAAATTAAAAAATGAAAAGAAGCCGTGTCCAGGAGGACGAAGTAGGACTAGACAATAAATCAATACAAATATAAATATTTTTATTGATTATATTTTTATTGATTATACGTATATTGGTTTTACACATAACCAATATACGTCCAATAGCATATTCAATAATTTCACCATACGCCGATCCAGAATTGCAAAGCATTCTGGGGGATGTAGGCAGAGGAAAGGCGTTAGCCGCTCAGCCACTCACAGCTGGCTACGGCGGGTGGCATCAACTACCTCACTCACTCATTGGTTACCTAGCAACAACCTGCTGAGCAACTCGTGTGACAGTCAATTTGTCAGTGTCCAGTTTCGATGAGCCCATGTAAAACGTGACCTCAGTTTCCAGTTCTCACCCGACAACGGCACTACTCCGTAGTTTTCTCCTACCACAGCCCATCTGCTTCTAGGTGTGACGTGTTGAGGGTTCAGATTATATTCTCAGCTAATCTCGGTTACAGCTACTGGCAATTTGAGCAACTGATGTCTTTCTTTCATTTAAAAGCAGTCTGTTAATTTCCCTCTGACCTCCAACATCAACTAAGTAGCTTGTTGTGCCTCCAGCCATGAAGGCCGGAACTACAGGGGACAAAGAAACTGGTTTAAAACCCGTTAATCCTAGGATGAACTGTATTGGCCCACTGTTAGTTCCAGGGGGAGGAAGAGGAAGACCTTCAGGAAAAAATGTCAGTCTTTCGAATTTCATTCTTAGACCACAACCCACTTCGTCAATTATTATCATTATTATTATTATTTTTAGTCACAGTTCTGATTACAGACACTCTCAGTGCGTGCCAGCTGGAGACATCATCGAAGGATGTCGCCAGATGATGTCATACGGAGTATTTAACTCTACGATGAGGGTGTAAACAAAGATTGTTCCAAGTAACCCAGGATCCTACGTAACCTCAGATTTCTGTATTGTGGCCAGGAAAACAAGCCTGCAGCCGTGTCTTTACTCCATCCCTGGAGCTGAGTGGAGGAACCTCAGTAAGAGCCGCCGTGTCGACGCTCCTCCAGCCGCTAGCAGAGGAGGTCCAAAGTTTGTGGTTTTCCTGAACAACACTACCAGTTTTGGACACTTGACCAAAATGTTATTGATTTCTAATTCAGAAAATTATATAATAAAACCTTATTTACAAATAATGAATTATCTCAGCTTCTGCTTAGCATTGTGAACTGCTTGTTTGAACACATACCAATTGCTGTAATTTAATCCTAAAAGTAGTTTTAGTTAACGTAGAGATTATTTAGTATTATTTCCAAAACAATGTAAACATAGATCTTTAAGCATAGACAGATAGACAGTCAGACAGACAGAAAGTCTGAGTTTAATTCTTAAATATATTGGTGTGGCTGTGAGTAAGCCACAGAAAATTCTGGCACAACTAATCTTAATTTGTTGAATTAATTAATTTGGCCTGGGTGACACCAACCACACTGTCACATTTAAAGTCACCTAGATCTTCTTTCCTCCTTATTTTATTGGAACTTCGCCACATCAAGATGAAGGCTCTGAGTTGTTGATTAGCTTTCGAACGAGAAGAGACTGAAGTAACTTCAGACTCTGCTAAACACTTGATGATGAGTAGAAAAGCACAACACAGGACGCGCTTTCTCTTCCGATGGCTGCAGCAGGTAGTTGTGTTCTAAAAGTGTTTGTTTGTGACTGCAGACTGCAAACATTGACATAGTGTATGTCACCTGCAAGCCAGAGAAATGGATTTAATTTATCATCATCTACAGACTGCATCATCTACAGACTGCAGACATCTCACTAATCAAGAGAAGATACAGGCCAAAGGTTTGGGCTCTAGCCCAACAGGAGTCATGGAGCCACAAAGCTGAAAGTCAAAGTTTCAACATCAACATAAAGTATGTTGATGTTGACAGACGCTCAGTTTGAAAATATACTTTGGAAACCTTTGAACGTGTCAATGAGTTCATCCCTCACCTGCCTAAAAATAGAAAAAATAAACACAGATTTATTTTATATTTAGCTCATTTTTGTAAAAGATCAATTAAAAGTCTTTACTCTGAGCTGAGGATTTGGTGATTGTTATGATCAAAAGTGAACAATTTCACATCTCAGACCTGAAGCTGCTCAGAGGCTAAAGTTCCTCCAACTTTAGTCCTGCTGTGCAGGACGGATCAATATTTTACCTTTAGTTATAGTTACTGCTGCACAAGTTGTAAAAGCTAAACACTTTAAGCTGTGGGGTCGTGTGCTTTTGACACTCAGTTTTGCTCAGTTGGATTTTCTTTAAGTCTCATGTCGAAGAAATCTGAAATTATAGCGCTGTAAAAAAAAGTATTTACCACCTCAACTATTTGTCCTGCTTTTTGTCACACTTAATGCTTAACATCAAACAAGTTTATGTGTAAGAATGAGTTAACCAGAATAAACCTAGGCATGTAAAAGGTGATTATTTCATATTTATCTTTCCGGTGTATAAACCTATTTATCTTTTTAGGGTCATGGAGGTGGAGCAGGGGGTGGAAAGGTGGGGATTATATCTCCAGCGGTCATTGGGTGAGAGGCAGGACAGGTCACCAGTCCATCGCAGTGCAATATAGACACACCCACGACAAACAGCCGTGCACTCAAATTCACACCAAAGGACAACTTAGAGGAGACCAGTTCACCTAACGGTCATGTTTTTGGCCTGGAGGAAGCCGGAGTACCCAGAGAGAACCCACTCATGCATAGGGAGAACATGCACCCAAGCAGAACGACCCTAGATGGAGATTTAAACCTGAGGTCTTCTTTCTGCAAGACAACAGTGCTAGCCACAGCTCCTGCATGCTCACAGTCTGCTCACGGTCCCACATTCCCACTCATATTCACATTCACGTAGTGAGAAACAAACCTCCAGTGGAGATGCACACAACTTGACTTGAACAGAACCAGACATACTCCTGGCTACAGAAAATTGACAATGGTAAAAGAAGTGGCTTTTGTGACCTAATAGAGGAGGTCACAAAAGAACCTGAAACTACATCTAAAGCCTAAGATGAAGTCAATGGTAATGTTTCAGCAATAAGATAGATTCTGGGTGAAACTGGCATAAATGAGAAAGATCCATTCACCTCAACAGGCCTTTACAGCTAAAAACCTGCATAAGGGGTAAATAAAACAACTCTACTAATGAGAAAATACTTCTAGACCTCTCAGGTCTTCTGGTTCTGGTCTGCTCTGCATCCCCGGAACCAGAAGCAAGAGAGGAGAAGCAGCTTTCAGCATCTATGCACCAAAAATTTGGAACAAACTTCCAGAAAACTGTAAAACAGCGGAAACCCTGACTTCCTTCAAATCTCAAGTAAAAACGCACCTGTTTAGAGTTGCATTTGAAATGTAATATGTATGAATTTGATTTTGTGGATATGTATGTAAATTATTATTTATTTATTTATTTTTTTTTTTTTCTTTCCTGTTGTGGGCAACGGGGCCCGGCGAATACCCGTGGTTAAACGGACGGCGGAGTCCGGCGGTAACAGGCGCTTAAATTCCGTGTCAAAGGGAAGGGGGAAGAAAGGGAAAAGAGAGGGAGGAAAAAAGGAGAAAGAAGAAAGGAAAGAAGAGGAAGGGAAAAAAAAAAAAAAACCTTGGTATTTTATTCTATGTTGCATGCCTTCGTGTTTTGTGTTTATGATGTAAAGCACTTTGAAATGCCTTGTAGCTGAAATGTGCTATACAAATAAAATTTGATTGATTGATTGATAGGAAATAATTTTTAAAAAATCACTTCAGCCCAGAAGAGAAAAGGGCATCAAGGATGACTTTAATTACCTTTACTGACAATAAATGTTTCATTAAAAAAAATATTCTTCCCAGGTTCAGACAAACGTTCTGCAGGTTTTGCAAGTGTGTCAAGTGCAAATCATAACCCCACCCGCAATATAGATGCCACCACAAGCAAAGAGAAGCTGAGATAAACATATTTGGTCCCAGCTTCAACCATATCCACCCAACTCACCAGGTTCAATGGGTTTAATGTTTTCAAATGTTTTTCTCTTGCTAATTTACATTTCTTGTCATGTCAATGTGAAAGATCTATGCAGGCAAACAAAAGGAAGCTCTCAGTGACTAAGAAGAAAAGTAAAAATCAGATTGCTAACATTTTTTGCTGATAGCTGCTTCTGGAGCGGCATGTCCTCAAGCAAGCAATCCGGCATAACTTCAATTTTGAAAAGGCGTCATTCCTCAAATAGGAGGTTCTGAAGGGCTTAGAGCTGAAACGGGGAAAGCAGCTTCTCCAATTCAATACAATTCAATTTATTTACATGGAGTTCATTCATAACGCGTCTTTTCAACGTGCTTTGGAACAAAAGTCATTTCAATTCAATTACACATACATTCCAATTGATCTACTACTATTCAAGAAAGTAGGTCAAGACACAGGACCCCGTCCACAACAGTTGCACATGTTACTCTGACACCACAAAAACACTCAGTCTGTAGCACTGGTTCACATTAGAGAAAATTATCCATGCATCTCATCGTCAAATGAAAATCAATTATATAATATGTCAATGGGAGGCTGGCTTTGGTAATATCCTCATATGGCTGTGGCTGCTGTCAAATGAATCCAAAAATCTTCAACTGAACTTGCAGTCTGAAAATGTTTACTTACAGACTTATGACTGGAGCTGAAGCAGCATGACTCTCCAGATCCAGTGCATATTTGTATACAAAAGAGGCCATCTGGCCCACCAATCATACTTATTTACTCATAAGTATCTTTTTAGGGTCATGGAGGTGGAGCAGGGGGTGGAAAGGTGGGGATTATATCTCCAGCGGTCATTGGGTGAGAGGCAGGACAGGTCACCAGTCCATCGCAGTGCAATATAGACACACCCACGACAAACAGCCGTGCACTCACATTCACACCTAAGGACAACTTAGAGGAGACCAGTTCACCTAACGGTCATGTTTTTGGCCTGGAGGAAGCCGGAGTACCCAGAGAGAACCCACTCATGCATAGGGAGACATGCACCCGAGCAGAACGACCCTAGATGGAGATTTAAACCTGAGGTCTTCTTTCTGCAAGACAACAGTGCTAGCCACAGCTCCTGCATGCTCACAGTCTGCTCACGGTCCCACATTCCCACTCATATTCACATTCACGTAGTGAGAAACAAACCTCCAGTGGAGATGCACACAACTTGACTTGAACAGAACCAGACATTACCAGGCTACAGAAACTTAACAATGGTAAAAGAAGTGGCTTTTGTGACCTAATAGAGGAGGTCACAAAAGAACCTGAAACTACATCTAAAGCCTAAGATGAAGTCAATGGTAATGTTTCAGCAATAAGATAGATTCTGGGAAACTGGCATAAATGAGAAAGATCCATTCACCTCAACAGGCCTTTACAGCTAAAAACCTGCATAAGGGGTAAATAAAACAACTCTACTAATGAGAAAATACTTCTAGACCTCTCAGGTCTTCTGGTTCTGGTCTGCTCTGCATCCCCGGAACCAGAATCAAGAGAGGAGAAGCAGCTTTCAGCATCTATGCACCAAAAATTTGGAACAAACTTCCAGAAAACTGTAAAACAGCGGAAACCCTGACTTCCTTCAAATCTCAAGTAAAAACGCACCTGTTTAGAGTTGCATTTGAAATGTAATATGTATGAATTTGATTTTGTGGATATGTATGTAAATTATTATTTATTTATTTATTTATTTTTTTTCTTTCCTGTTGTGGACAACGGGGCCCGGCGAATACCCGTGGTTAAACGGACGGCGGAGTCCGGCGGTAACAGGCGCTTAAATTCCGTGTCAAAGGGAAGGGGAAGAAAGGGAAAAGAGAGGGAGGAAAAAAGGAGAAAGAAGGAAGAAAGAAGAGGAAGGGAAAAAAAAAAAAAATTGGTATTTTATTCTATGTTGCATGCCTTCGTGTTTTGTGTTTATGATGTAAAGCACTTTGAAATGCCTTGTAGCTGAAATGTGCTATACAAATAAAATTTGATTGATTGATTGATAGGAAATAATTTTTAAAAAATCACTTCAGCCCAGAAGAGAAAAGGGCATCAAAGATGACTTTAATTACCTTTACTGACAATAAATGTTTCATTAAAAAAAATATTCTTCCCAGGTTTAGACAAACGTTCTGCAGGTTTTGCAAGTGTGTCAAGTGCAAATCATAAACCCACCCGCAATATAGATGCCACCACAAGCAAAGAGAAGCTGAGATAAACATATTTGGTCCCAGCTTCAACCATATCCACCCAACTCACCAGGTTCAATGGGTTTAATGTTTTCAAATGTTTTCTCTTGCTAATTTACATTTCTTGTCATGTCAATGTGAAAGATCTATGCAGGCAAACAAAAGGAAGCTCTCAGTGACTGAGAAGAAAAGTAAAAATCAGATTGCTAACATTTTTTGCTGATAGCTGCTTCTGGAGCGGCATGTCCTCAAGCAAGCAATCCGGCATAACTTCAATTTTGAAAAGGCGTCATTCCTCAAATAGGAGGTTCTGAAGGGCTTAGAGCTGAAACGGGGAAAGCAGCTTCTCCAATTCAATACAATTCAATTTATTTACATGGAGTTCATTCATAACGCGTCTTTTCAACGTGCTTTGGAGCAAAAGTCATTTCAATTCAATTACACATACATTCCAATTGATCTACTACTATTCAAGAAAGTAGGTCAAGACACAGGACCCCGTCCACAACAGTTGCACATGTTACTCTGACACCACAAAACACTCAGTCTGTAGCACTGGTTCACATTAGAGAAAATTATCCATGCATCTCATCGTCAAAAAATCAATTATATAATATGTCAATGGGAGGCTGGCTTTGGTAATATCCTCATATGGCTGTGGCTGCTGTCAAATGAATCCAAAAATCTTCAACTGAACTTGCAGTCTGAAAATGTTTACTTACAGACTTATGACTGGAGCTGAAGCAGCATGACTCTCCAGATCCAGTGCATATTTGTATACAAAAGAGGCCATCTGGCCCACCAATCATTCTTATTTACTCATAAGTATCTTTTTAGAGTCATGGAGGTGGAGCAGGGGGTGGAAAGGTGGGGATTATATCTCCAGCGGTCATTGGGTGAGAGGCAGGACAGGTCACCAGTCCATTGCAGTGCAATATAGACACACCCACGACAAACAGCCGTGCACTCACATTCACACCTAAGGACAACTTAGAGGAGACCAGTTCACCTAACGGTCATGTTTTTGGCCTGGAGGAAGCCGGAGTACCCAGAGAGAACCCACTCATGCATAGGGAGAACATGCACCCAAGCAGAACAACCCTAGATGGAGATTTAAACCTGAGGTCTTCTTTCTGCAAGACAACAGTGCTAGCCACAGCTCCTGCATGCTCACAGTCTGCTCACGGTCCCACATTCCCACTCATATTCACATTCACGTAGTGAGGAACAAACCTCCAGTGGAGATGCACACAACTTGACTTGAACAGAACCAGACATACTCCTGGCTACAGAAAATTGACAATGGTAAAAGAAGTGGCTTTTGTGACCTAATAGAGGAGGTCACAAAAGAACCTGAAACTACATCTAAAGCCTAAGATGAAGTCAATGGTAATGTTTCAGCAATAAGATAGATTCTGGGTGAAACTGGCATAAATGAGAAAGATCCATTCACCTCAACAGGGCTTTACAGCTAAAAACCTGCATAAGGGGTAAATAAAACAACTCTACTAATGAGAAAATACTTCTAGACCTCTCAGGTCTTCTGGTTCTGGTCTGCTCTGCATCCCCGGAACCAGAATCAAGAGAGGAGAAGCAGCTTTCAGCATCTATGCACCAAAAATTTGGAACAAACTTCCAGAAAACTGTAAAACAGCGGAAACCCTGACTTCCTTCAAATCTCAAGTAAAAACGCACCTGTTTAGAGTTGCATTTGAAATGTAATATGTATGAATTTGATTTTGTGGATATGTATGTAAATTATTATTTATTTTTTTATTTTTATTTTTTCTTTCCTGTTGTGGGCAACGGGGCCCGGCGAATACCCGTGGTTAAACGGACGGCGGAGTCCGGCGGTAACAGGCGCTTAAATTCCGTGTCAAAGGGAAGGGGGAAGAAAAGGGAAAAGAGAGGGAGGAAAAAAGGAGAAAGAAGGAAGGAAAGAAGAGGAAGGGAAAAAAAAAAAAAAAACTTGGTATTTTATTCTATGTTGCATGCCTTCGTGTTTTGTGTTTATGATGTAAAGCACTTTGAAATGCCTTGTAGCTGAAATGTGCTATACAAATAAAATTTGATTGATTGATTGATAGGAAATAATTTTTAAAAAATCACTTCAGCCCAGAAGAGAAAAGGGCATCAAAGATGACTTTAATTACCTTTACTGACAATAAATGTTTCATTAAAAAAAAATATTCTTCCCAGGTTTAGACAAACGTTCTGCAGGTTTTGCAAGTGTGTCAAGTGCAAATCATAAACCCACCCGCAATATAGATGCCACCACAAGCAAAGAGAAGCTGAGATAAACATATTTGGTCCCAGCTTCAACCATATCCACCCAACTCACCAGGTTCAATGGGTTTAATGTTTTCAAATGTTTTTTCTCTTGCTAATTTACATTTCTTGTCATGTCATTGTGAAAGATCTATGCAGGCAAACAAAAGGAAGCTCTCAGTGACTGAGAAGAAAAGTAAAAATCAGATTGCTAACATTTTTTGCTGATAGCTGCTTCTGGAGCGGCATGTCCTCAAGCAAGCAATCCGGCATAACTTCAATTTTGAAAAGGCGTCATTCCTCAAATAGGAGGTTCTGAAGGGCTTAGAGCTGAAACGGGGAAAGCAGCTTCTCCAATTCAATACAATTCAATTTATTTACATGGAGTTCATTCATAACGCGTCTTTTCAACGTGCTTTGGAACAAAAGTCATTTCAATTCAATTACACATACATTCCAATTGATCTACTACTATTCAGAAAGTAGGTCAAGACACAGGACCCCGTCCACAACAGTTGCACATGTTACTCTGACACCACAAAAACACTCAGTCTGTAGCACTGGTTCACATTAGAGAAAATTATCCATGCATCTCATCGTCAAATGAAAATCAATTATATAATATGTCAATGGGAGGCTGGCTTTGGTAATATCCTCATATGGCTGTGGCTGCTGTCAAATGAATCCAAAAATCTTCAACTGAACTTGCAGTCTGAAAAACTTAAGTTTCTTAAATTTACAGATGGAATGAATCAACAGGTTCGCCTCGGCACGTCTCTCCTTAGCACTCACGTAGCAGACATCACTACATTTAAGCAACCTGCCCCTGACCTCCCAGAGGATCCATCACTCTGCGTTTCTGAGGTCTGAGGCCGGGGACCAGATATTATGCCAGATGCATTCCTCCAGAATGCATCTGGCCCCCTGGAAATGCAGAACAGGACATTACCTGTCCGGATCACTACAAGAAAATTTACAAAAAATAGAAATATGAAATACAGCGGTCCTAATTCAAACCTCAGAGTGATCCCCTGCCTAAAGGAACCTCAGACTGAAAATCTTTTGGCCTCCAAGCCACTTAAAGTAGCTCTTTTAAATATCAGATCACTCTGTGCTAAAGCTCTGTTAATTAATGATTTCATCACTGAGTATAATGTTGATGTTATGTTTCTGACAGAAACATGGTTGAATGACGATAATGACCAAATTGTACTCATTGAATCAGCGCCTCCTGACTACAATTTTTTAAGTGAGAATAGAAAACATAAAAAAGGAGGAGGCGTGGCTTCTATATTTAAAAATACCATAAACTGTAGTAAAATCTCTTTCGGTCATTTCACATCTTTTGAGTATCTTGGAATTCAGGTTAAAGGCTTCAAACGAACTTTGACACTAACTTTATACAAAACTCCAGCATATGTGGAAAATTTCTTTACTGACTTGAATGATCTTCTTTCTCTCATATGCATTGATTATGATTGTTTAATAATTGTTGGTGATTTCAACATTCATGTGGACAAACCCGAAAACAGAGGAGCAAAAAAGCTCTCTGATATTTTACAAAATTTTGGTTTAACACAACATATTAAACAAGCAAAACACTCAAGAACACACACTTGACCTGGTTATCACTAAGTGTGTGACTATTTCCAATGTCTCTGTAACTGATGTCGCCCTGTCAGATCACTTTGCTGTTATCTATGAAGGTTCTTTATTCTTTGACCCACTTGGACAAACAGCTACTGTCACAAAACGTTCTTTCACAGAAAACACAGCAGAAACATTTAATCAAATCTACTCTTCCTCCTCACCCTTAAGCTGTAATGATGTAGATCAGTTGTTAGATCATTTTCAGTCTAAAGTTTCATATATCATTGATTCCATTGCCCCAATTAAAGTAAAGGTTTTGACTGGTAGAAAGAAATCTCCATGGAGAAATGCACAAATAGTTCGGTCTGCAAGACAAGTCTGCCGCAGGGCAGAACGACAATGGCGTAAAACTCAACTTCACGTTCATCACGACATCTACAAAGAAAAACTACGTAACTATCACTTAACACTAAAACATGGAAGGGAGGCTTTCTTTGCAGATGTCATAAAGAAAAACATCAATAATGCTCGAACTTTATTTGCAACAGTTGACAGGCTCACAAACCCTCCTGTGACGTTACCACCTGAACTCAATCTAATGCAGCCTGTAACAAGTTTTCTGATTTCTTTTCAGAGAAAATCCAAAAAATCAGAGGATTAATCTGCACATCAACTTCAAAGCCAGAACCATTGCTGTACCAAAACAAAACAAATACAGAAAAAATGACCAATTTTCAACTACTTAATTATAAAACTCTAGAAGAAATTATAAGTCAATTAAGTTCAAGCTCCTGCTGTCTGGATGTCCTACCCACACGTTTCTTTAAGAAAGTTCTGCCTGTTATTGCTGCTGATCTGATCCAAATCGTAAACTCATCGCTTACATCAGGTGTTTTTCCCCAGGCCTTGAAAACAGCAGTCATCAAACCACTGTTAAAAAAGAACAACCTGGACAAATCACTATTGCAGAATTACAGGCCAATCTCAAATCTCCCATTCATCAGCAAAGTTATTGAAAAAACTGTGTGTAAACAATTAAATAGTTTCCTCATGATGACCAACTGCTTTGACACTTTCCAGTCTGGTTTTCGTGCTCACCACAGCACGGAGACTGCCCTCGTAAAAGTATTCAATGATATCCATATAAATACGGACCGTGGGAGAACCACGGTGCTGGTTCTGTTGGATCTCAGTGCAGCTTTTGACACTGTCGACCATGACATATTACTGAATCGACTTGAAAGTTGGGTTGGACTCTCTGGTTCGGTGCTCGACTGGTTTGAATCCTACATAAAGAACAGGGATTTCTTTGTTTCAATTGGAAACTTCTCATCAAAGAGGTCAAAGGTCACATGTGGGGTACCCCAAGGTTCAATCCTAGGACCCCTCTTATTTAATATTTATATTCTCCCACTAGCTCAGGTCATAACAGGAAATAATATTAGCTACCACAACTATGCGGATGACACACAGCTCTACATTACGATGTCACCAGGTGACTCTGAACCCATCCAATCACTGAATAAATGTTTAGAACAGATAAATGTGTGGATGTGCCAAAACTTTCTCCAACTGAACAAAAATAAAACTGAAGTCATTATTTTTGGACCTAAAGAGGAACGATCTAGAGTCAATGCACAGCTTCAGTTATTACAACTAAAACCTAGCGATCAGGCCCGAAACCTGGGAGTAGTGATGGACTCGGACTTGAACCTCCAGAGCCACATAAAGACAGTAACAAAATCGGCCTTCTATCACCTGAAGAACATCTCCAGGATTAGAGGACTAATGTCTCAGCCAGATCTAGAGAAACTCATTCATGCGTTTGTCTTTAGTCGCATTGATTATTGCAACAGCATCTTCACAGGCCTGTCCAACAAATCAATCAAACAGCTGCAACTGATCCAGAATGCTGCTGCTCGCGTTCTCACTAGAACCAGGAAGATAGATCACATAACACAGTTTTAAAGTCCCTCCACTGGCTCCCTGTAGCTCAAAGAATAGATTTTAAAATACTCTTGTTAGTTTACAAATCACTGAACGGTTTAGCACCACAATACATCAAAGATCTGCTGTTGTTGTATCAACCTTCCAGACCTCTCAGGTCTTCTGGTTCTGGTCTGCTCTGCATCCCCAGAACCAGAACCAAGAGAGGAGAAGCAGCTTTCAGCATCTATGCACCAAAACTTTGGAACAAACTTCCAGAAAACTGTAAAACAGCGGAAACCCTGACTTCCTTCAAATCTCAAGTAAAAACGCACCTGTTTAGAGTTGCATTTGAAATGTAATATGTATTCTATGTTGCATGCCTTCGTGTTTTGTGTTTATGATGTAAAGCACTTTGAAATGCCTTGTAGCTGAAATGTGCTATACAAATAAAATTTGATTGATTGATTGATTGATTGATTACAGACTTATGACTGGAGCTGAAGCAGCATGACTCTCCAGATCCAGTGCATATTTGTATACAAAAGAGGCCATCTGGCCCACCAATCATACTTATTTACTCATAAGTATCTTTTTAGGGTCATGGAGGTGGAGCAGGGGGTGGAAAGGTGGGGATTATATCTCCAGCGGTCATTGGGTGAGAGGCAGGACAGGTCACCAGTCCATCGCAGTGCAATATAGACACACCCACGACAAACAGCCGTGCACTCACATTCACACCTAAGGACAACTTAGAGGAGACCAGTTCACCTAACGGTCATGTTTTTGGCCTGGAGGAAGCCGGAGTACCCAGAGAGAACCCACTCATGCATAGGGAGAACATGCACCCAAGCAGAACGACCCTAGATGGAGATTTAAACCTGAGGTCTTCTTTCTGCAAGACAACAGTGCTAGCCACAGCTCCTGCATGCTCACAGTCTGCTCACGGTCCCACATTCCCACTCATATTCACATTCACGTAGTGAGGAACAAACCTCCAGTGGAGATGCACACAACTTGACTTGAACAGAACCAGACATACTCCTGGCTACAGAAAATTGACAATGGTAAAAGAAGTGGCTTTTGTGACCTAATAGAGGAGGTCACAAAAGAACCTGAAACTACATCTAAAGCCTAAGATGAAGTCAATGGTAATGTTTCAGCAATAAGATAGATTCTGGGTGAAACTGGCATAAATGAGAAAGATCCATTCACCTCAACAGGGCTTTACAGCTAAAAACCTGCATAAGGGGTAAATAAAACAACTCTACTAATGAGGAGTGGGTCAAAATGCCTCTACAGTTATTTCAAAGATGAATTGCAGTTATTATAAATTATATATGTTTGATTTACCTGGCTGCTACTGCCTCTAATACAGCCACAACCAATGGAGGGAAAAAATTTTTTTACATTTAGTAGGAGGGACTGATTACATCGCGTTCTTCCTTATTAAATGAAGACATGATTAAAATTTTGGTTGATAACCTGAAACAAACAACAAACAGAGGACATATTTAAAACGTCAAATGTTTTTTTCTTTTAGCACTATGGATCATAATTATGCAAAAATATGAATTTCAGCACAAATTGAAACTTTTAAAGGCCCTGAACTTTGAAACCAAGTTTTAAAGCACAAAGTGTTATTTTTGTCGGAAATGAACCTTCACTAACGCAACAAAAGCGGAGGTGCAATCTGAGTCAAGACAAACTCATTTGTTTTATGAACATACTAATGAGTGCATTTGTCACTTTTTACAGACAAGTGTAATCAATAGAGGGTAAATTAAATTGCCACTAGGGGGAGGAAAATCCCTCAGACTTATTTTTGAAGTTACAACTATAACAGCATTTCCTGTGATATTCAGACAGGGTTTTCATCTTCACAATAAAAATCCTAATAAATTAGAAATATGATCTTTTAATTGAAAATTTTTTCTACAGGGTGGCACATTTTTACAAACCTCACCAATATTTGGGGAAATTTCACAATCCTTGGTAGCTTTCAAAGTCAAAGCCACCAAAAACGTTCTGGCATAATTTTGTCAGGATTTCTGAACACTTTTTGTGTCAAAATTGTTCAAACTCATTTCACAGATTTGACTCTAAAAGAAGGTCCTTTTAAAACGGTCGCAGTGTTTGGGTTACCCTTCGTTTTCCATTCAAAAACCAGTTTTGCTGTGTATTTGGAAAAAACCTAAGTGTCAGATAAATGAATAAATAAATACAAGAAAGCTGAATGAATTAATCGCCCATCTTTTATCTTCACTCTGTACAGCAGGAACCAGACAAACAAGTCTCCCCTCCAGTTCAGCCATATCAAAGCAGTATCAAGGTTCAGTGTTGTAGAGTTAGTCATTACGATTGACCACTCATCCCATCAGCTCGAACTGATCACACAGAACAATGGGAAACGTGAGATAAATGAATGATCACATCAAAATTGATGTGATCATCAAACCACCATAGCTTGCTTTTCAGTTATTCTACTTCTCTTTGTTTCACAAACAATACTCTGAATAGCATTTAGCTTGTATTTGGGAATACCTGTAATGCTGTCTTGGAGCTGTCCCTGAAGGCACTGCAGGTGAAGAAAGGACTCAGAAGTCCTATAGCCTCATTCTAAGGATGGGTGAAGAGCACTTGGAACTATGGATGCAACCAGTTCTGCTTCAAACCTGCAAGAAAAATTATGCAACAATGACAGGAAATGAGAACCTGTACGGACTCAAAGTATAATCTTTCAGCAAAAAATGTGCCTAATTACAATAATTTACGATTTAACAAGATGGGAAATATCTTGTTTGTATAGGATCAGGTTGGTTTGGAAGCATTTCACTGCATTTTGGACATGAGTCGTTACTTTGTAAATGTTTTTCGTATTCATTCAGCTATCTTTACTTTATTTTAAAAGTTGTTTGGTTAAAAATCTGAGAAAAAAAAAAAAAGCTTTTTATGGCACTAAACCGTTAACATAACCTTTTCCGCCTGCAGTGATATGTGGCTCGAGTTCTAAGAAAATACTTCTAGGAAATAATTTTTTTTAAAATCACTTCAGCCCAGAAGAAAAAAGGACATCAAGGATGACTTTAATTACCTTTACTGACAATAAATGTTTCATTAAAAAAATATATTCTTTCCAGGTTCAGACAAACGTTCTGCAGGTTTTGCAAGTGTGTCAAGTGCAAATCATAAACCCACCCGCAATATAGATGCCACCACAAGCAAAGAGAAGCTGAGATAAACATATTTGGTCCCAGCTTCAACCATATCCACCCAACTCACCAGGTTCAATGGGTTTAATGTTTTCAAATGTTTTTCTCTTGCTAATTTACATTTCTTGTCATGTCATTGTGAAAGATCTATGCAGGCAAACAAAAGGAAGCTCTCAGTGACTGAGAAGAAAAGTAAAAATCAGATTGCTAACATTTTTTGCTGATAGCTGCTTCTGGAGCGGCATGTCCTCAAGCAAGCAATCCGGCATAACTTCAATTTTGAAAAGGCGTCATTCCTCAAATAGGATCTATGCAGATAGGTTCTGAAGGGCTTAGAGCTGAAACGGGGAAAGCAGCTTCTCCAATTCAATACAATTCAATTTATTTACATGGAGTTCATTCATAACGCGTATTCTCAACGTGCTTTGGAACAAAAGTCATTTCAATTCAATTACACATACATTCCAATTGATCTACTACTATTCAAGAAAGTAGGTCAAGACACAGGACCCCGTCCACAACAGTTGCACATGTTACTCTGACACCACAAAAACACTCAGTCTGTAGCACTGGTTCACATTAGAGAAAATTATCCATGCATCTCATCGTCAAATGAAAATCAATTATATAATATGTCAATGGGAGGCTGGCTTTGGTAATATCCTCATATGGCTGTGGCTGCTGTCAAATGAATCCAAAAATCTTCAACTGAACTTGCAGTCTGAAAATGTTTACTTACAGACTTATGACTGGAGCTGAAGCAGCATGACTCTGCATATTTGTATACAAAAGTGCATATTTGTATACAAAAGTGCATATTTGTATACAAAAGAGGCCATCTGGCCCACCAATCATACTTATTTACTCATAGCAGTGAATCCGGACATGTCCAAACCTGCCAGTAACTTACTTTTGTGCAGATTAATTAATGCCATAACTGTTTCTTGCTCTTACTTCTTTTTTGTTGTTGTTTTGTTATTGTTTTTAATTGACAATTTGTTGTCTCTCAATGAGTTGTGATGGTGATTTTAATGTTGTCATTTTCTCTGCTTTTAGTCCTTCACGACTTTACGACAACTGCTGTAGTTTGGAGCCGAGACTCCGAAAACCTATGGATCAGATTGTGTGGTGAATAAAAGGTGTTTAGCTGTAAGCTGCAGGCTTAGTCTCTTAGGAGCAAAGCACAAAACCGCATTATTATGGGGTGGAGAGAGAGAGAACAGAGTGGTCTTACCGTGCGCAGCTGCGGGTCGGTTATCTTTACAAGGCCTCTTACATTGCGCCTCTAACTCACTTCTGAAAGAATAAATTTAAAAAAAAGGAAGAAACACACACACGCACACACAGAGACACTTTAAATAAAAAAGAAATCGCGATGTCATTTTGTAACAAGAGCCAAAACTCAGCACAGACTTCAATGTGGGTGAAAAGTTTTCAGCACATAAATAACTGGAGGGTCACTGAGGATGACAGGTCGGGGCAGTAAAAGCACGACTAAAATGTTGCAGTCAGTTAAAAGACCACTGGATGATGTTCCTATAATAAGGAGCAACACATACCTGTAAATGTTCCTCTCCTGCCGCCGCCACCTCGCCTCGCCTCAGACCTATTTCTCCCCCCACTTAGATTGATTTGACGGGCTGCGTGAGGGGGATTTCTCGCGTGTCCGGAGATGCGATGTGCGCTCCCGGCGCGGAGCTGTGGCACAAACTGCTGCGGGACGCTCTGCTCTGCTGCGAGGAGGAGGAAGAGGAGCAAGAGGAGGAGGAGGAAGAGGAGGAGGAGGAAGAGGAGGAGGAGGACGATGGCCGTGCCATAACTTTCGCCTCTACGCGCCGGAGCAGCAACTCCTCATCTCTCACCGCAGCCTCAGCATCGCAGAGGAGCAGAGAGAGAGACCGGGGGGGAGTCCTCACAGACGGGACAGCCACGTGATTGGGACGTCGCAGTGAGACCCCCCCGCCCCCCCTTGTTTCTGGGTGGGGGCAACTATGCGTATCAAAACCTTGCGTACCAACAGACTTCGCTCAGGTGCGACACCAAAAGACGTGTCGCACAAGTATTCATTCCCTTTAGACTCTCTTCCATTATTTTCCCAAATAAACACCACAAACTTTTAGTGTTTTTTTTAATTATTATTATTTTCCCCCTAAATTCTCTGTCTCTAAATAAAACCACACTGCCCGGAGAAACAGCAGAATGCAGAGGGAACACAGCAGGCAGGTGAGGGATGAACTCATTGACACGTTCAAAGGTTTCCAAAGTATATTTTCAAACTCTGAGCGTCTGTCAATTCCTTTTATAAAACGCTGCAGATCCATAAAAATATTCTCCACCCAGCTTTTTAAAATGTTTGTGCAGTTCCTTTTGTCAAGTTGTTACCATCTGTCAAACCAGTTCTGCATGTCAGAGGAAAACTGCTTGTGCTCTCAAGGATAATACTTGTGCAACGGTGTGACAATGACCCAAAGAGAGAAAATGTATACTTGGCATGCAATAGAACAGCTGAAAATCAAGATAAGGTTTATTTAGAGTTGTTCATGTCGGATTTTAACACGCAAAAAAAAAGCAACAAAATAAAACAACAAAAAAGACAAAGCCAGGTAGTTTACAGAAACTTGTATGTAACAAACACGCTGCTCTGTTACATGATACCAATATCGACAGCATCAACATAGCAAGCACAACTGTTTTAGTCTAAATATGAAGATTCGACAAAGCAAATGAATGCATAAGCGACAGTTGTGTTTCCCAGATTTGGACTGCATGAATTTAGTCTCTGTTCATTTCATTGCAATAAAACTGCTAAGGAGTCCTGCTGTCTTCAGGATGCGATCTTGTGGACTGCTATTGTGATGGTTCCATGACTCCGCACCAAAATGTTCCTACAAAACAATAAAAAAAAGACAGTGACAAAAACACATGCTGATACAAGTCTGTACAATATTGGGAAAATGTGTAATATGCAACAATAATGGAACTGTACGACTTGCAGTAAATAAAACATATATTTAAAACATGTTGTTTTTCTGATTTGGGTACTAAAATGATTGCACTGCAATTATAATTCGCATGTACTGCGAATGTACTGGAGTTAAGCTGTATTTACAAATAAAGTATTTATTTTTGATTTAAAAAATAAATGTTTGATTTATTTTTAAATCAAACATTTCACTCCAGCTACACATAGATGTTGGATAAAGTTAAAGTACATATGCACATGGCTGCCAAGTTTTAAGGACATGAAGTACTTTCCACCGTTTCATTGAGAAACATTAGCTTCACATGCACCAGCAGGTGGCAGCAGTCACTAAAATACAATACCGCAGAACAACTGGATGGACTGTCGCCCCTCACAAACCAGGAAACCTTCTTCTACCAGCTTCCTCTTGACTTTTTGATTTCCTCAAGCATTAATCAAAGCCAGCACAGGCTTCCCCAAGACAGATTGCAGATATAAAATGGACAGAAAATACAAGTGAAGCCGAAACGGTGTCCGTTTCTCACCCCGAGTCAGACTCCAGGCAGACGGTCGGGGAGTCTGTCGGGTCTTTGAGGAGAGCTGCAGCTTGTTTGGCCAAAACCGACACAACACCACCGTGTTCATCGGACAAGGACCCACGACCTGGAAATAAAAACAGGACGGTGGTGAAGCTTATGAGCATTGCTGAGTACTTGGTTTCAGTAAAGTCAGCCATCTTTAGCTCTTGTTCATTTGTCATTATCAGCAAGAAACGGATGTGCAACTTGTGATTACAGATGCACCAATCACGGTTAAATCGAAATCGGCCGATATTAATTTGGTCAAATCGGATGTTAGCAAGTTGGAGACAATTTTAAATGAAAAAAAAAAACCTGTTGATGGGATTACGCTTGCAAACAACCCAAATGCCAGAGTGAGAAAAATTCTACATTATCTTTGTATGCTTTACTTACATTTACAGAAAAAAAGGGTCACCTCTCTTTGGGGAAAAGTGGAAGAGCGACTAGAACAATGGTGATGAATCACCTAACAGACATGTATCACTCCACCATCTTGGACAAACAATAGCAAATGTACTCCCTCTTCCTCTCTGCAGCCCAAATTTGGTGTAGAAACATATCAATTAGTAATCAAAAACAGCTAAAGACAGTCTAATATGAAGATTTTAAATGTTAAAGTTCACCCACAACCACAGAAAAAGAGACTAACCAGCTGAATCTGACAGACAGTGTCATGCTCCAATTGCAGCAACAAAATCATTATTGTAGAATAACTGCATAATTTTTAAAGATTTGATGATACACTTAATAATGATTCTCTTTTGGTCTCTAAAACAGTCCCGATCAATAAAGACACAAACTATAAATAGACCAGATCTCTGAAGGTGGTTGCTGCTTCAAGTTGTCAGTTAACAATTTTTGTAGTTCTAGAAATTAATGACATTTCTGTTTATGTTTGCAATACTGACTCATAACAAATGCCATCTAAAGGTACCTTACAAAACAAACAGACCCAGTTCATTTACAGAAAAGCATGGTTAATCCAGCCCATTCATATATATTAGTGCTGCCATATAGTAGAAAGTCTTGCGATGATGAAAATCTTCTGATGACGACACAAGTTACAGTGTATAAGTTCTCTTCTTTTTCTCTCCAATTTAATCCTCATCAATTTGAGATCGTCAATTAGAAATTTAGTGGGAATCTCTTTCACCCCTTTTCTTCATCTTCTTCCATTTTTTAAAGACTCACAAAGCAAACCAGGCAAAATAATAAATGGGGAAAAGTTGTGGCCATGTTACTTTTAGGCCCCTCCAACTTATCTCTTATGACCGCAACAATTCTGTGACTTATTGATAAATGCGGAGGATATTTATTGATCCCAAAAAGCTTTCGATTATCCCATAAACTGGATTAAAATTAGACTCTTACAGCCCAGACTGTGTCCCTGCTGGTCTGTGCAGAGGACTCCGACCACAGCTGGATTCTTCATGCTGAAACACAAAAACACAGAGGCAAAAGTCAACATCGTTCTCCAAGGCTGTGGAAGACAAACGAAGTTACCGAAACTCACGTGTCATCGAGATGTTGTTCAAGCGTCGACTCCATCGATAAATGTCTGTAAATGACAGAAAGGTCCGTTTTCTGGATGGAAACCTCTTTTAGTTGTTGTCCTCCTAGTGGAACGTTTCCGGATCGAGTCAGCTGACTGTCACTTGCCCTAAGAGTCCTCACGAGGACCAAAACGCACGAAGCGCGATTGCGTGAAGATCCAAAAACAATTCAGGAAAACAAAGAAATAAAATAAAATTGAACAAAAATCTGGACGATTAGGAGAGGAACGCTATGAAATGTTATTAAAAAACACTTTCTATTTTTATTTATTTGTTTATTTGTTTGTTTGTTTATTTATTTATATTTAGTAAATTTGAACTCTCATCACTCTTAGGTTTATAAGTATATATATCTTTAATTTCACAGCAGACAATATGATTCACTCTCAACGATGAGACTTGTATTAGGAGATAAAGTTGACCATTAAATGAGTGAAAATCAGAGAAACAGTCTTCGGTTCACAGCACTAGGCTTCATCTTAGGTTATCTTAAGGGTGGAGCCTATAGAGGCAAAGAAACAGCGACACATCTGTGCATTTATCTGCTGCTAAGATAAATGTTTTCTACACTTGTGTTCATGATTATATGTGACTGAACCGGCCTTAGCTGATTTCCTCAGTCATGGAGGTTAAGAGATGGCCGTGTGCATATGAGCAAGATAAAAATGATCAAAACAGGCACAAACAGTTTCACCTCTCCCATGAAATGATAAAACAGACGTTCTCAGTTACTGAGCATTATTTATTACACTATTACAATCCAATCTCATGGTCTGCAGATGGAGGCCTGAAAGACTTGCAACAGTTCCTCTGTAAAGTATCTACTCAAAAGGACTGAACACATGTCCTTGCTACATTTTTAGATACTTGTCTGAAAATATGTTTACGTGACGTCCAGCCCTTTGTTTAACCATTGTTGCGCTCTTTCACTTCTAACTTGTTTTGTCTGCTTTTTAACTTGAGAAAATACTCTGACTTTTATGTAATCTGTACACATTTTCTTAAATTTGCAGCGATGAGGTTTGGAGTTTATTTGAGCGTTAGCCATCTCAAGCGGGAGGCAGAAATTTACAAGCACAGGAATCGTGAGGAGAACCGTCATCTTCCAGAAGACTGAGATGACAAAGGGAGGGTGTGGGGAAATGTCAGACGTAGAGAGTTGGGTATTGGTTGGGGTGGAGGCTGCAGCTGGATAAAGAGAACGAGAGAGTGAGCATCCTCTCTGTTTCTGAGGAGTTCTGCAACCCTTCATCACTGCCTGAAGGGTCTGAACCTGCCAGTGTAAAGCGCTGCAGACGCTCTGTGAACATTTCAGAGAATCTCTGTTGCTGCTGCCATGGACATTCGTGCCGTTTTCCTGTCCTTCCTGCTGGTGACTGTGAACTTGTCCAGAGGATCTGTGGCCCCATTGGTGAGTGGGAAACTTGGAGGCTGTCATTAGTTTGTAATAAAATCTTTTTGGACTTTGGATGAAAATATAAATGTTATTAAATATTTGCTATGGGTTTTGTTTTTTGTTTTTTGATTCTGTCAAATGAGTTTTCAGTAGAAAGGTGTCTCTGTAATAGTTTTATTTTTATTTTTTGGTGATATTGAAATATCTTAATTTTAAAACAGTTTGGTTTTTTTATCAGATTGAAAATAATTTACTTTTAAGGAATGTAAACTGTTGCTAAGAGAAACCTCTTCAGTAATTATACATAGTCACTGATGCATTTGTTGTTTGACATTTAAAATGTAAGTAGCTGATAACACAACGCGTCCCACCAGTTACGTGTCTTTTGTTTGAAACGTATAAAAAAAAATTTTTGTTAATATAAAAAAACTTTGTGCCAGATGTTAAAGCCTAATTGAACAGGTTGTGCTTCTGGATAATTATGTTTTATTGAATTACAGGACTGACAGAAGACCACACCCTCCTCTGCTTCTGTCTTTAGAAAAAATCCAAAAGGAAATCATCTGAATGTCCCAAGCATGTGTCATTTTCAGTATAATTCAACTATGAAGATGACACATAATTGAATTTAAAATGTCGCTGTATGTGAAGTCATTGTAGCGTGCTTCCATTGCAATAATGAGATGAATTTATAATCACTTTGCATTTGTTCTTTCATATACTATTACTGTTTCAATAAGAAAAAAGTTGCTGTTTGAATTGCTGCCTCATTGTCCTTCTGCTTGTCCTGCAGACCTGTGAAAAAGACGAGCAGTGTGGTCATCTTGAATGCTGTGCCATTAGTCTGTGGAAGAGCAATCAGAGGATGTGCATCTCACAAGGAGGGGAAGGGGATGAATGCCATCCACTCAGCTTCAAGGTGGATCCAAATATAGCAACTACAACTACAACAAATATAAAGTTCAGTGTGTTTCACTGGGATGTTATGTAACAGACCAACAAAGACTAGTTCAGGTGGAAGTAAAGCAAAAGTATGCTGGTGTGTGACTTCATCTCAACATGTATGCAGCTGTAATGCATGCCAATTCTGGCATACTTGTAGCTGTAATGGCAACAACATTTTTATTTTGTCTTGAAAAACCAAAGATCTTGAAGCACTTCAAGATGATGATTACTATTTTTTAAATTTCATCTAAAGACGTCACTATTTGAGGAGGCAGCGATGTCGCAAATCAAACACTCAAGATGCATGAATACTTTATCATTTCAGTCATCTTCCAGCATCAGTCTCACACACACTGAACCTGTCACACATGCATCCCACACTTGCAGTGAGAGATTTAGATTCTTAGATAATTTAGATATCAAGTGTTGGCTGGAGTGTTGTAAAAGCTGCTAATAACTGCAGAGGCGATTGATCTTGTCCACACCGAATGAGGCGATTACAGTCATGTATCTTTTTGATGATCTAGACGAGTGAACAGTTTGCTCAGCAAGGACTGAATCCACCTCTGCGGTTCAGTAAAAGACGCTTTGAAGCATCTCCACATGCTTAAAAGATTAAAGATTAAAATGTCAGATTAGCCCATCTCCTCCTCTCAATTCTTCTCTTTTTCCCCTCTTTCAGGTGCCGTACAGTGGGATGAGGCAAGAGCACATCTGTCCCTGTCTCCCCCAACTGATGTGCAAATTTTCTTACAACCTGTTCAAATGTGTTGAAGACTTAAAAAAGTAAATAACAAAATAACAAATTTTGTTATCTTAGAAAGGAATCAAAAGATAATCACAATGAAATTGCACTTAAAGCATCAGTACTGATTTGATGATTGATGCGGTGATGAGCATGTCTGAGTGCAGATGCTCAGACTCTTCACTGAACAATGGAGAAAATGTTGCAATTTCTTCCTATTTTTGAAAGTTAATCTGTGCCATATTCAAGTTTGCTTAATGCTTGTTGAGTGTTTCCATGAGAAAATCTGAGGCTTAAAGTTTACCATGTCTAGCTTTTGAAGGGGAAGTACTATGTAAAATTGATCCTATTGAGATTTGCATTATGCTTTGACATTATTCCCTCAGCAATAACATTCCTGAAGTGTTGCATTAATTCTTTCATGCATGTTTGTGAAATCCTTTAATCTCCCGTGGCAACCATTCAGCTGCGCAAAACTCTTGGTGGGTCTGAGCGCCGCCTTCGAGGTGCAGCTCCTCCTTGGGGTTAGTTTTCAATCTTCCAAGCATCCGCCTCTCAGAGCTGCCACCTCTCCAACACTGACTCACCCATATCTCCTTCAGACTAGCCAGCAGCTGTTAGCAAAGACCTGGTGCCACTGCACATCTCCTGAACTCATTATACGAGCTACTTCTCTATGAAACACTGGTAAAAAAAACAACAACAAATGTTCAGTGGAAAGTGGAGGAGCAATGTTGTGATGACAAGAGTAGGAGTTTCTTAAAGAGACAGAGGTACAGTTTCAAGGCATTAAATTACAAAGTCAAATGTCTTTAAAGTCATACTTGATATATGTAACATTTTTACTTTACTAAAAGTAACATAGTTAATTTGATTGTGTTACTGTGTTACTATGTGGCTGGGAAAAAAAAACATAAGACGTACTGTCCCTTTAAGGAATGGAATTTAGAAAATAACTTGCCAAGAATCTAAAAAATATCATTTGTTGTACAATTAAACTGGTGCTGACAGCATGGCTGAATATCTAGCCAGGAGCAAGATTTAGGTCATCAAACCCCCCTGGAACAAAATGCAAAGTGTAAATACACTTTGCATACACTAAAGATTTCCAGCTGGCATGACCCGGTGGTCTGTTGAACTTTGACTGACAGAGTGCAAGTGGGCAGCATTTTTCTGCTGAGCCAGGAAGTTGAAATTAGGCAGCCCGAGCCCTTCCTCCCCCTGCATGGCTCACATGCAGCATGGCGACAGGTGGGATCGTCTTTTACCGCTGACTGTTTGAATCGGACAACATGACGAAGCAAGAGCAGATGCCTCAGCTGATGTTCTGGGAGCACTGGGACCATGCTGGGAGAATCCTGTTTCCTTTTAAATGTTTTCTAGTTTACATGTGAGATTTGGGCTTTTACTGTAAAAAATACCAATAAACTTGAGCAAACAGCTTTTGCTGTATTCCTGTCCTCCACTCTTCAATTACTTTTATTTGATAGACCAGCACAACGTAGTCCATGACTGCAAAATGAAAATGAATGGTTACTCACTGCAACCTTAACTAAAAATCAAATAATTAAAGAGGCACCCTAAGATTTACAGAGATACCTGAACCAAAAGCTGGTTGTGTAGAGTGTTAAGTTGGGGAGGTAGAATATCAATGTAAACCACAGCTCAGAGTCTGAGTTTAAAAAATGTCTTAACAATGTTTATTGTTTACCTTCATCTTCACAATTACGCATTACTTTCTGTTGGTCTATCTCAATACTAATAAACACATATAAGTTTGTAAAAAAATATCAAACTATTCAAGTTGGCAGTGCCAAAGTCCAGTCCTGAACACCTACCATCCTGCCACTTTCAGACGCCTAAATCAGACAGCTGAAAATCCACACCAAGTTTCATTCAGCTCTGCAGAGACCTGGTAATGAGCCAATCATTTGATTCTGCTGTGTTGGAGCAGAGGCACATAAAAGTTGCAGGACTGCAGCTCTAGAGGACTAGACCCTAAGACAATTCGGATCACAGCTGGATTGCCAATCTGGAGTACTCCACTGTCCCGGCATTGTCCGCTTGAGAGATGCTTTCCCCAGTTCTGTGCTCTTCCAGGTTTGCATACACCACCTCAGGTTTCTGACGAGGCTTAAAGTCGAATGTTGCATAGACGATTCCACTCATTTCCTGAAAGAGACCAAGTGTATTCAGGGGTTTTGGAGTAGAGGAAGTTCAAAACAACAATGTCTCCTTGTAAACCAGGCAGTGAGTCAAAATCACAGCTGGCTGCCAGTTCCCCACCTACCGGAGCGTCTTGTTTCTGTGACTCACACAGAGCTTCTCCATATATGTCTACAAAACAGGAATAAAAACAACACAGCATTACATTGGCTGGCCCTTCTATAAAAAAAAAAACAACTAAACAGACAGACTGGCAGACAGTCACATTGGAGAAGTGTAATGATTTTCAGGAAAATGCTTACTTGACTTTTTGCGTTTTGCTTTGACTTTACAGCAAACAGCAACAACAACAACAGATACAACAAAGATCATTGCTGCGATGGACACAGTGACCAAGAGCGGAATGCTAAAATTCCAGGAGGGTCTGAAAGAGAGACAGAGTTTGAAATTCAGTCATACCTTACAAGTCACAACAATAGCAACACAAAGAAAAGGCTGCAGACCTGTCATTGTCTCTGAAGTCCTGTACTGGGACCAGTACAGTAGATGCCAGGAGTGTTGTGAAGCTGTTTGGGACCATGACTGCTGTGGTTGTCAGTGGAAACTGAGACTTGCTGTAGTGATCAGAGGTTTCTGCAAAATCATCAGTTCAGACATCTGAATTTAGAGCAAGACCCAAAGGAAAAAGCTTCCTTTGCACATCAAGAAATTATATATTAGAGTATACATATTTACATGTAGGTTTACTTACCAAACACCTCCACATAATAGTCGGAATAAATTCGGTTCTGGCTTCCCAGAACGGCACATCTGTAATAACCAGCATCTCCGACCTGCACGTTTGAAATCCTGAACTCGATCCACCCGTCTTCCTTCGTTGTGGTGACTCTTCCCCTCAGTGAATCACAGGTGTACCCTGCACTGTCCAGCACTTTGTAGCATTGGCCAGGATACAGTTTACAGCAGGACTTGTTGTAGCCGTTGTAAAATGGAGGAAACACGAGTCTCAGCACAATGTGCTGAACCTCCTCAGTCCTCGGCTGTGCTTTTAGGAGGCAGTTCTCTGGAAAACAAGAAGTCAGTTTTTGTGTTTCAGTAAGATCTAATTAGGAGAAAATCCCAAACTGTTGCTTTGCCATACCTTGCAAAAGGCAGAACAGCATAATGAGAATCTTCATCTTCACCAAGTGTCAGCGCCTGTAAAGAGTTTTTTCCCTCTTGTGAGACAATTTTAGGCAGCTCCTCAGAGGAAAGAAAAGGGAAGTTACTTTTTCATCAGCAGAAAAAAAACTGAAACATATGACTGGAGGTCCTCTGAGATTTCCAGCACACTCTCAAGTAATGCAGATTTTTATAAAAAAAAATAAAAAAAAAATTTGTAACTGGAACTTAAGCTTCCGTTTTTTGTTTGAAAGTAACAGAAATTATTTCCTGATTGAAACATCACTCATAGCTTGACTCCTTTTCACCCAGATGTGTGAAATATTTTACATGAAGATCAGCATATTTTTTGCAGCCTCTTGCTGATGAATCATATGTGTGGAAATTTACCTGGAATTATAGAAAAAACTGAAACATCCCCCGAAACAGCAAATGTTCCTCCAGAACATACATCTAGCATTTAGCATTAGGGTAACGTTCACTTTTCTAGTTCTCATATGAAGATTTTCCACTTCAGTGTTAGTAGTAGTAGTAATACTCGAGGTCAAATGTGCTGCAATTAAATATCAAATGCTTTCAATAAAATGTGAAATACAGCAGACAAATAAACACAGAGAAAAAAAGTCTAGAGGAAAGGAGAAAATGTCAACAACAAATTGATCAGCAGACAGAGAACAAAAAAGTTGGACCCACAGACCATTAGGGCCTCCTGGCTCAGAAGCACTTTGCTTCTGATTGGTTGATCAGCACTTTGTGTGATATTTTCTTTACGTCTTACACGACATTTTTTTTTGTAGCTTTTTTTTCCCTTCAAAATGTCGATTTAATTTCTTTTAGATAATTCTCGTATTATAAACCAAGAATATTTCACATCTGCTAAATAGCAAGGGCCTGCATCTCTGCTGCTTCCACAATCTCCCACCAGCAGCAACAAAAACTGTTTCATAAACACATACGAAAAGCTCTAGACGTGTACACAAAGCGATTTATTTGGTGTTAGCTTTTAACTTTTGATACATGTCTTACCAACTCAAAACACATCATCCATAATAAAGCAAAAGACTAATGAAAAATGTATGTACATAAATATTCCATAACTCAGTTGTAAAATACTACACAATTAACTTAATACATATATAAAATAAACACTCCCTTTTGTCCTTCATTTCAATCACAAAACTAAAAAAAAAAAGAAATTTTCTAAAACATGTTAGATAACATTGTCTTGCGAGTTGAAGCAGCTCAGGCACACAAACACTGTTCTTAAACTCACAAAACAGACAAACCTTGTTCAAATGTACTCTGAAACGTGCAGCCCCTATTAATAATTTAGAAGCAACAAGTCTGAAAATGTGCATTTATTTTCCACAAGCTGTTAATCTTTTGCAGATAAGGCTTCAGTTCGCAGCCTTGTGAATGCATGGATGCATAAATGAGTTGAGGTCGTGGTTTTCTGAGCTCGCATGTGCGTCTCTACTCGTTGGTGAAGGTAATGACGTCATAGGAGATGCCCTGCTGCTGCAGCTGCTCCAGCTGCTCCGGTGTAGCCTCGGTGTAAAGTGTTTGGGTCTGCCCCATGGCTGCGTCCGCTACAGCTGCAAGAAGAAAAGTTGTGTTTATTATTATTATTAATAAGCTGGCATCCCACTCGAGGCTGTTGAGGAAGGAGGGAGAGAAACGTGACAGAAGCTCACAGAATTTATTGTATATTTTAAAGTAGTTTTGTCCAACTAAAAGCAACAATTTTAGCTTCAAGAGAAAAATAAATAAATAAATAATTAATTAAAAAAACAGTCAGATTTTGTGTGCATGAATCCTTTAGACTGCATTTGAAAGAAAATCAGCCTTACAAATATAAATGGCATTTTCTTCTCCTGAGTAAAATTTAAGCTGATAGCGAAGATCTACAAACCTCACATATTTATATGGAAATTCATGGAAATTCAGCACAACCTGAGGAAACATCATGTAATGTATGCAGCTTAAATTGCAGCAGAGGTTCCTGAAAGCCTTCACATTGGTGCTAGGTTCTCTATATTTGCAATCATTCACATGGGAACTCTTAAGATGCTGTGTATCTGATCAGAATATTTATTATTATTATTAAATGTGAGACATGTATATAAATTAATGCAATCTTTAAAAAAATTTCCCACAAAGCAAACCTGTGACAGCAGAATGTGCTGCAGCTTCCATGTCCTCCTGAGCTTGAGAGCTGACAGGAACGTACTGGATCTGCCCGTCATGACTTACAGCAATCTGCACATATATGTATAGCAAAAAAAAAAAAGTGTCACTGCAGATTATCCAGCATCAACCACGTCCCTTTAATCAGTTTAATTTACCGACATTAAGCTTAAAATAAATCAAGTCTGCCTTACCGGCTGTTCATGCTCGTATTGGATAATGTGTCCATCAGGCACCTGCCCAGCAGAAAAACACCTTCAGACATTGAAGGCTTTCATTGGGAAAAGTGGCTAACTGAGAGAAACTGAATTATTACTCACCTGAATTTGGTTACCATCAGAAACTACAACATACTCCTGAGGAATTAAGTGTTCAACTCCATCCTGTGAGATGATGTACTGAACCTGAAAAAGAAAAAAAACACAAATGATACGAACAATGCAGCTTAAGCTTTATAAATACATAATGATTTATACATGAGCAGGCGACATTTAGTTTCATATTAAAACTGCGAGACATAACATCAAGAAAACTGTACTTAAAACTTTGTGATGTGATTTTAGGAACTACAGAAAGAACATTTTCAAGCAAAATACATGTCTTTGAGTATTTATAATGCCTTTTTTCCCCATAGTTTGTCAAACAACTCCAAAAAAATTAGCCCAATGAATCAGCAAAGTGTTTCTTACTTCAGTCACCTGGTTATCTGCAGTCATCAGGTGCTGAACAGTCTGACCATCAATGGTGGTTATCTGCTGGATGTAAGGCCCTTCGTCCTGACGAATGCACATAGAAATTGATGTTTTTATATATTCAAACAACAAGCAAAACTCATTTTCAAACAAGTAAATTCTCATTTTTGTAACGTTAACACTAGAACTGCCGATGATGTCACCTGATCGGATAGCGGCTGCTCTTGAGATACAATGATGTGATCCTGACTGAGCGCCTGCAACCGCTCTGGAGTGATCGTTGTCTGATGAGCCTGCAAGGCTATTGCAAAAACAAATAATCAGATTGTAGTATTATGTTTTATATTAAATAATAGCAAAAAAACAAAACAAAAAAAGAGAGAGAGAGTCAATTATGTTGGTCAATTAGTTCAATTAGTTCTGATCGCCCTTCAGTTCAATGTCAGGGATTTCTCTACCTCAACAGAGATTCACTGAAGTATCATGTTGATGTCTCTTTGATCTGGGATTAAATATCTTGTTTTCTGGTTCTATTTTTTTAACCAGATGACACATTTTTTACACTGACCAACACCAGTGCAATATAATATACAAGTTATGGTGACACTTTATTGGAAGGGGCTTGCATAAGACTGTCATAAACATGACATAACATCTGTTATGAACATGAAGGAATCCCCGTGAATGTTAAAAACTGTTGTCATGAAGCGTCATTTGGGAAATAATGACACTTTTATTGCAAAGCTGCAATATAAGTTCATTAAAATTTTCAACTTTGCATTATTCAGTAATTAATAACTCTTTCAAAGCAAAGTTGTACGAAAACTTCCATTGAAAGTGCATTAAAAGTGTCAACTTTGCACTAAAGTGACATTATTTCCAGAATGATACTTCATGACAACAGTCATAGACATGCATGAAGACTCCTTCATGTTCATAAAAGGTCTTATGACAGAATTAAGCCAGTCTTATGCACACCTCTTCAAAGGAAGGGTGTTTTTTTCAAGTTTTTTCTGTGCTTACACTGCAGGGTGGCTAAGGCCTCTTCGTCACTGTTCACAATGATCGTTTGCTGAGATGCGTTGCTGCGGCTTTTGCGAGTGGGATGATCCTGACTGTGGAGACGCTCCATGTGGAACTTCAGGTGACCATTACGGTTAAACCTTAAAGAAAAACAAAACAAAACAAACAACCAGTCACATGGACAGCTGCTCGGCACATCTCATTCTCAAATTTTACTTAAAAAAAAAAAGTTCACTTCCAACCTTTGTCCACAATGTTTGCAAGCGAACGGCTTCTCGTTGGTGTGGGTCATCATGTGACGACGCAAATCTTTCTTATTCTTTGAGGCAAAGCTGCAACTTGGACATTTATGCGGGCGCAGGTAGGAGTGCATCCCCATGTGAGACTAAGGATGTTGTGTAGAAGAGACAAATACGTTTTTCCTCTTTGATACTGAATGGTGCTTAAATTAACAATTAAAATTATATTAAATATCTGATAAAGAAATGAATTTATTAAGCTGCTGCTGTGAGACTTGCCTTCACTTCAGGCCAGGAGGTTGAGGTGAAATCACAGTCGGGACATTTAAAAGTGTTGGGATCCAAGTGCGCCCTCTTGTGGTTCTCCATGTCGGAGCGGCCGTTGAATGACTCCATGCAGATGCGGCAGCAAAATCGCTTGATGTTGGGAGAGCTCGTCGCTGTGGGCGAGGCTGGATCTTCACTGCTCAGCTATCAGGAGAGACGAAGCACTCATGTGTGAAACTAGAAACGACGTTTGGACACACCCATCAAATAAAAATACTGGTCATTACCTCTACTTGCTGCAATACACCGTCAGCCAGGGCTGAAGTTAGATAGTACTTGTCATTTTTCAGGTTCTCTGATGCAGAGACGTCTAAACCCTGACTGCTTTCATCAACGCTGAAACACAGCATTTTAATGGGATTAAAACCTAAAAACACTTATCAGAATAATGCAAACTTAAAAACAAAAAAACATATTCTTTGTGTTCCACTAAGTTTAGACACCTGAATGCGGGGCTGTGGACTTCAGCAGCAGGCTCTTCAACAACACTGAACTCGCCTCCATCCTCGTAGCTTTCTATGGCGATGTGGGTAAGCTCCCCAGCTTCAGAGGCGGCTGCCTCGTAGGCCTCCTGCAGCACTGCTTCACCGTTCTCAGACACATGAAAGGTCATGATCTTTTGACCCTGCCCAGGCGCAACGGTCAGGCCACCGACTGCTTCGCCTCCCCCTTCACTTCCTTCTGATTTCAGCACTGCCACCTGTGAAGCATGAAGAGTGAAACATACCTTAAATATTAGCACATTTTTGTAAAACCATGACTAGGCCATTAACCCTTTCACATTTTGTCACATTACAGCCACAAATTTTAACGTATCTTATGTGACTAACCAACACAAAGTAGTACATAATTATGAAGTGGACAGAAAAAGAACGATAAAGGTATAGGGTGAATTGACTTAAAGAGTCTATGGTTGTTCTGTGAAGATGCCAGAAGTTTGTTAGAGAACAAACTTCATCATGAGGACAAAGGACAGAGTTGTGGAGAAGTTTAAAGCAAGCAAGTTCTGTCCCTCGCTTTATAATGTCAAGATTTCTAAGTACAGAACAACTGGACACCTACCAACACAGTAACTGACTGGATAGGAGCTTTTAAGAACCAACATTGAACCAACATCAGTTGTGCAAAACTGATCCCATTAAAAAAAAGGTCTTGGTTCAGGAATTTTGGTCTTACTGAAAGAGTGGAAGGTAGAAAACCATTGTTTAAAGAAAAATGTTGACAAAATTTGCAAAGTTCTAAAACGGCATGCCCAGCATTGTTAAGAATTGCTATAAATATATCTTAAAAAGACCATTTTCAACAAACCTGTAAAGAGTTTCCAACAATTTCCCGAGCGTTGCTCATGTTCAGCAACAGATCCAGGGCATTTTGAGCAGACAGACCACTGGCCTCAGCTAAGGAACAGATTTAGGAAAAGTCAAGTTAACATGTTAAAAAATATCAAAGAAATGTCTTCCTAAATAATTAACTGACCATGTTCATAGATTATAGTTGTATTTCCCAATGCATCCTGGGTCACTGAAGCATTTTCTATCCCCTGCATAGCCTGTAGTGTCTCAGGATCCACAGTAATCTAAAGAACGATGATGGAAAAAAAATAAAGCAAAATAGAATAAACAGCAAAGCGATGTGTGCTGTTTAATAAAACAGTTTAAATGGACTCACTATGGTGTTCTGTAATGTCGGATTGTTGTCGTCATGCTGTTGTTTGAGCTCCTCTATCTGCTGCAGGGTGAAGAAGGGTTTCCTTCGTCTTCTGACTGGCTCCTCGGGGTGAGCCAGAGACCACTCGTCAAAGGCCTCTGGGTGGCGGCATTGCACATGGAGACGCAGGTTCTTCCTGTGCTTGGTGGTGAAGTGACACATATCACAAGAGAAAGGCTTCTCCCCTGCAGAGACACAATACCATGAGTACAGACTCAGTATAACGAGTTTGGGGGGGGAGACATGGAGACACAATGAAATCTCGACTCAAACACCAACCTGTGTGTTTGATGGCCATGTGTGAGACCAGGAACTCCTCTTTGGACGTGGAATATTTACAGTAGTCACACCTGAAGGGCCTGTCGTTGGTGTGGGAGAGCTGATGGTTGAGCAGCAGCTTCTTGTTTTCACAAGAATAGTCACAAAACTCGCACTTGAACCTTGAAAATGTATGTAGATGTAAATTTACAAAAAGTATAGTATATATATATGTTTTATCATTGTGAAAAGATGCCAAAGAATGAACGAGAACGGAAAGTTTTCAGTACTGACTTGTCTCCAAGACTCTGGATGTGGGTCAATAAGTGCATTTTGAATGTGTACCTCTTCTTGAAGGATTTTCCGCACTACAAAAAAACCCAATAAAGGTTCAAGAAATTCTCTTTACACACAGTAGACTGTGACGTAAAAGCAGAATTTGATAGGAAAAGGCTCCACACCTTGTCACACATGTGTGGCTTCTCAGAGCTGTGAGTTTTCATGTGTTGGGTGAGTCTCTTTTGCATCGGGTACACCTTGTCACACACCGGGCACGGGAACTCTAACACCTTGGGAATCTGCAGGAATGAAAACGACAAACACGCTGGTGAGAGTTAACACAGGGCTACAGAAAGAAAAAGATCTGCCCATCAAATCAGAAAATATGCAATGAGACTTTCTGCCCAGGGCGGTACATCCTGCAGGGCGTCAAAAGGCTTAAATTATATTTATGTTACTTATTTTTATTTCCATTTAGTGAAGAAGATGATGTATGTCTTGTTATGCTTATAATCCTTAGCTTGTGGCCTGAATTTTGTGAAAAGTGCTTTGTACATTATTCTTTCATTGGACAGTAATTTAAGAAATTCAACATTTAGCCTTTTTTTTTTTTAAAGTAATCGACATCTATTATGCTGGATCAGGGAAAATATACATTTCTTAGTAAGTTACTGTCAAAGATGTCAGGAAATCTTCTATGGGAAATCTGTGTGGAACTTTAAGAACCCCAACATTTGGCTTTACATCTAACAGAAAGAACTGTGAGACAAACTACTGTTACTGATGCTGTATGTTACTCACCAACTCTTTTTTTCTTCTCCTGCAAGATCATAAAGATATTATTAGTTGTAATTTCAAAAATTATGGGGAAAACGTGTATATTTGTTAAATAAGTTGCGCACTTCTCTTTGCTGTGAACTGCAGAGTGTCGAATAACATCTTTCTTGTAAACACTTGAGTAGTCACACTCCTCACATTTAAATGGCTTCGTGCCTTCATGATTGAACATGTGCTCCTGCATAAAAGAAAAAAAGGTCTTCTTGTGATACATTTCAGAAGAAAAAAACCCTACAAATAAAGTGATATGGAGCCTGAAAGCTGCGAGTTGCTTTGCTTCTACTGACCTTCAGTGAAGACCAGCGCTTGCAGCGGTAGCTGCACTGGAGGCACTTAAACAGCTCTGGGTCACTGCCTTCATGAGAGTCGATGTGAAAGCGCAGATCCTCCTGGGTGAGGAAGCGCGAACCGCAGATCCAGCAGTTGTGGGGCCGCAGCAGAGGTTTGAGTGATTTATAGTACCGACTAGAACACATTGAAGCCGAATAAGTCATTAATATATCTATCGTAAAATATTTTTATGCCACTCATGGCGACATTTAAATACTTTGGAGCTTACTTGCGATTCATATACTTCCTATATTTCTTGCGCAGGAAGCGCTTAGAAGGTCGGCCCCGTTTCCTCGGGAGGAACTCCTCCTCTGGTTGAGAGTTTGACGAAGGGTCTTTGTTCTCGGAGTCAGATTGGCTGATCGCTGCCTCAGCTGTGTCCTCGTTAATCTCTCTACCCAGACCTTGGCCCAAACCAGAAGAGCTTGCCTCTTCAGCTGGAGAGGGATCCACACTGAGCCTGGGCCACTTAGAGATGCTTTCTGCTTCTGTGACAAACAACGTAGAATAAGGGACGAACCGACTGCAAGCTAAAAGTTTGAATTTGGGTTATAAAAGCAACATTTCACCTTTGCTGCTGTTCCCTTCACCAGAAACGTTGTACTTCCTCGGGCGACCGACTTTTCGCCGGGGACGCCCTTGAGATGAGGAGGAGATGGGAGTGGGTGGTTTCTTCGGGAAAGCTGGAGGTCTTCCTTTAATCTCCTGATCTACAGGGTTGTAGTCGCTGTCCTCTGGAGACAAACAGAAGAGCAGCGTTAAGATTGTAAGGCTCTGCAAAATTTGCCTCAGTACTTCAACTCTTTCGTACTTTGTCACATTATAATCACAAACTTTAGTATATTTTATGGAGATTTTATATGACAAGAAACGAAATGTAACACGTTATTGTAAGGTTGAATGAATTTGATATGTTGCATCTAATATGTTTTACAAATTGAAAAAGTGGGTTTTAACTTAGTAATACATGTAGATTCACTTCAGACAAAACTCTTTTAACTTGAATTTTGGTAACGCATATCTACTACAGATTATGAGTTCATTGTTTTCCTAAATTTGTCTTTTACTGATACTTTTATTTCTGGGTGGATATTTTAAAAGTATTTTATTTCAAATGTTTTTTTTATGTTCAGCACTTTGTTTTTTGCTTCCTGTTTTTAATGGCAAATAAAGATGGCTTGACTGAGTTAAGCCAAATACACCTGTGTGTAATTTAATCTCAGTTTAAACACATAATCCCTGAGGTCACAGGTTGGGAAAGAATGGCATTTATTAGAGAAGCAGCATCATGGCAGCTCTGGAGGAGCTGCTTTACCTTCCAGCAGGAGAATAAACTAAATAAACAGACAGAGCAACAACTGAGCTAAATACAAACACACACCACAACATCTAGGAATTAGTTTGAAAGACTTTGAAAATCATGTTTTTCTTTCCTCTTTACAATCATGTGCTATTTTGCGTTACCTAATACTAAAATCCCAATAAAATGCAAAATGTGAAAAGATTTAAGGAATACTTTTGCATAGTGCTGTAAATGTTGGTTATATAACTTAAACAATGGAGGAAGGAAATATGTTTGAGTGTTTAAAGAAAATGTTTCCCACCACTCACCTTCTGGATCGTCGATGGCGCCAGCATCCACAATATCGTCCTCTTCTTCTTCTGGTTGCTTCACAGAATCCTTCACCTCTTCCGCTTTCCTCCTTTCTGCCTCTTCTCGCTCTGCTTTTTGACGAGCTAATGTCTCGCTTTTAGGAGGTCGACCACGTTTCCGTTTCATTGGTATTTCGCCTGAACAAAAAAGTAACAAAAATCAGTAAATAGGAATAAAAATATGATTGTGACTATCTATTCAACTTTCTCGTTTATATACATCATCAGAATCCTTACCGGCGGGTTTAAAGTGTTTGTCCCTCATGTGGTTAATGAGCGTGTCTTTGGAAATACTTTTGTACGGACACATCTTGCACTTGAATTGATGAACAATCACCACCTCCATCATCTCCTCTAACTCAGCCAAGTTCGGCTGGTGGTCTCCTGAACCCGTAGGCGCAGCTGACGTGTCCATGTCTCTGGAGAACCCCGGTTCATCCTGGGAGCCCCGAGGCTCCTCTGGGCACGGGGAGCTCTGTTGGGCCGGTTCAGGTTCTTGATTAGATGCATACGTGCCACTGCTACTGATGTACAGACCAGGTTGACTCTCGTTGCATTCCAGCGCCTCAGGAAGTCCGCCTGTGCCCACCGTGTCTGCAAGCGGGTGGTCTGACGAGGAGCTATCATCATGATAGAGGGATGCCTCTGGGCCGTTGCTATTCTCTGTGTAGCAGGAGTGCTGTGGCTGCTGCTGAGAGTGCTGTGGCTGATCTGGATCCTGGTTCTGCTCATCGTCGTCGTCATCGTCATGTCGTGTCTGATATCGCGAACAGCCGGGCTGCTCAGAGTCTGCAGCCGCAACGCATTCCCCTCCAGACTCTCCTGCGTACTGTCGGCTGGTCTGGGTCCGGTGGTCAGCGCTGCTGTCGATATAGCTGCGTGAATGATGCGGCTGCTCTCTGGCATCTGCTACACGCTGGAGATACCCGGAGCTGCAGTCCACCACGTAGCGGCTTCTGCTGGTGGGGTTTGAGTCGGCTCCACTGCATTCCACGTATCCAGGAAGGTCCTGGTCACTGTTGTTACCACTGTAGTCAGGGAAGCCGGTCTGGGAGCGAGTCTGGTCGGGTTCCTCACCCGAACACTCCAGAAACGACGATGAAGACTCCTCAGTCTGGTCCGGGCCATCCGCGCTGCAGTCCAAATACTGGGAAGGATGGGAGTGCTGGGGCTGGTCGGGCTGGCTGCTGCTCTCTTCTCTGTAACCGGAGTGTCCCGGATGATCATCGGGCTGGTCCGGTTCAAGGACGCCCTGCAGGTCTCCCTGATCCTGGCAGGTGGACGTGGGGCCTTCAGCATGAGCCTCAATGGCTCCACGGTTGGACATGGCTGAAGATGACATCTGGGCTACCATAGGAGCCCCTGCAACATGCAAGAAACAAAGATGGATTTGAAAACATTCTCTTAGTGGTGTAGAGTACATAAAGAAACAATCTTTATTGCTTTACTGAAATTCATGCTTTTACATTCACGTCGCACAACACCACACGATGGGGAAGATAATATACCTGCTCTGAAAACAGACATTTTATGAAAGCGATGATAACATTTAAAGTGGGTTAATGGATGAGACACACTTACCGTCATCTGGTCCTTGTAAAACAAGATACTGAGTAGTTTCTGCACCTCCATCTTCTGCACTGGTGACAGCTATACAACCTTAATTAAAAACAAAGCAGACATCACTCACTGTACTATGAAAAATAAGTACTCAAACTTTTACACATTTGTGTGCATTACTGGGATTACCGTTCATGACATCGGGGCCGATGGTGGACTCTATGATCTTGTCGATTGCAGACCCCAGATCTGATGAGGTAGAGGCAGTGGAGTCAGAAACCATCATCGCTCCGTCTGACACAGCACTGGAGTGGACCAGAACTTGAGCCGATTCAGACACCAGCACTGACTGGGTCACTGTGGAGACACTAGACACGCTGGTGGACTGAGCCACGGAAGACGAGTCAGGAAGATGAACTGAAGAAACTCTGACATCTGTGCTGGAGCTGGTCTCTGGGATGAACACCTGGAAAACAAGTGGAAGCAGCATGTTGTCTTCCAATGGTGTAATTAAATTCAAGTTGTCTTCCAAAAGAGGACATTCATAAAAACTCACCATGAGTCCTTCTGAGCTCTGTCCCACATGACAGTCTGATTCTGGGGCCTGCGCATGGGAGGCAGCAGCATCGCTGCTGTCTGCGGACATCGCCTCAGATGATTCCATGCCCATGCCGCTTTCAGACGGCTCCTCCATCCCCGATGGGCCTGCATCGCTGCTGCTTTCCACCTCATTCTCCTCCGAATCCATAACTACAAAAAAGAATAAAATAAATTAGGTCAAAGTTTCATCTTCAAAACATGTTTAAAATATAAAACATACAAACATAAGTGTGCAGTAGTAGCACTGTTGGTAGCACTGTTGCTTTGCACCAAGAAGGTCCTGGGTTCAATTCTCGGCCCGGGGTCTTTTTGTGCATGCGTGAGTCTCTGGGTTCTCTGGCTTCCTCCCACGGTTAATTGGTTTCTCTAAATTCTCCCAAAGTGTGATTGTGTGTGTGCATGATTGTTTGCCCTTTCTGTGTCTGGCCACCTGTCCAGGGTGAAAGTTAGCTGGAAATAGGCCCCAGCACGCCACTAGGGACAAGGGTACAGTTTCAAGGTGCATACATCTAAGCGATGTTTAGTTGCCATCAAGCAACTAAGTCTTAAAATATAAAAAAGTAACTGGCAGGTAATAGTGGCGGGTAAGATGACCCTAAAAGCTCATGTGACGTAACTCTGATTTTTTTTAACATAAAAATGATCGGTGTTTATTTCAGTATTCTATCAGTTTGAGGCAATTAAACCAAATAAAAATGGTGAAGAAAACATTGACTCGTGTCTTTCTGTTTCATGTATTACAAATATTCATAACACATTTTAATAGCATTTTGGCCTCAAGTGTTTCTATTAAAATCAACAAATGATTTTGAGTGTTGCCTTGCAAGGCCATGTCAACATCATTTATATGATGACTCAGTTGTAAATATATTAGTGATGTGCACCACTGTGATTGTGCATAGCTATAACCCATTATTTTGCCAGCCTACTTTGTAATAAGCACTGGATATGGGACTGCCTCTGGTTGCAGCATTTCATCTTTATCTCTCTCAATGAGATTGACTCCAATTGCATCAAGCCTTGTTTCCCACCTAAAGCTGTTTGTCGACGGGATTTCACGTGTTTTTTTAATGGGCATAACAAACTCATTTCCTAACAAACGTGACCCAATCGAAGGAGATTTAAATAAGTTTGTCTTCGGTACATTTATTTTAACAGGAAAGGGGAAGAAACACCAAAGAATGACGCGTCTCCTTTTTGTTTTCAGCGTCAATCTTATGTTTTGGAGGAATTACTTTGGTACTCAAGTGTCGACTATTATACTTGCGTTTCTCCTTTATCATACGTCCAACTTAGCACCTTTCTCCTTACAGATCCCAGCGTTTTTAATAAACGTGCATTTTGGGGGATAAACGTGATTTGCATTGATCATGATTCAGGATAAGCCTTCTTGGTTACTGTTGATTTGCTTATCCAGAGACATAAGCTAACAAGTGAACATGGAAGCTAACGGATTAGCATTGTGTTGGGTCGATGAAACTACTGGAATGCGTTTTAATATGCCCTAACAAAAACAGGCCCTGTTTCTAATGTTGTAAGGCTGACGCTGGGCAAACGTAAAGCCGTCCCAAACATAAAAACCACAACGTTATCCCAGCACAAAGCTAATCTGACTCAAACTGCGGCGAAGGTTAGCAGCTTTAAGCAGGCCTAGCTGTCCTACACCCTGCCTGCTGCGCGTCGCCATTAAACAGCACTTCTAGTCTTTTCCACTCAGGCATTCTGTGAGCTCTCCTGGCCCGGGGACCTCGAGGGCCTGAGCCGCGACAGACCGCCCAAATACCCTCCCTGAAGAAAATTAAAACATTTTCCTTTCCCGACATCAGAATTGTTGCTCTTTTTTCTTACCTTCTATTTTTGAGGAGACGAGTATCCTGTAGCGTAGAGGCGCCGAGTGGATCACAACATAGCAACCGATAATAGTCGATTCTTTCTAGTCGGGCGCCATGAGTATCTCCTCGCTTCCTGTCTTTGCAACCGGATCTTGTTTATTGTTTTTGTTTCCAAAGGCACTTTCTGAGATTTGCAAATTAAACAAAGCCATCAGAATCAAGTACCAGTTTTCACCGGGTAGTTGTCCTCAATTAGACCCGAGTAATAATCTGAAGTCTTTATCATTTTGTGGACTATTGTTTTTAGAGGAGGACGTATTACACAGAAGTGCGGAGGAATATCAGGCTTAACTGCCCTTCTGTACCATGTTAGTTTTTTCTCTTAATTCATTTTTTAAACATATTTACAAAATTCAGATGTAAAAAAGTCTTCTAAATGTGCTTTTTGTAACGATTTAATATTTAATGTGAAATCCGTAAATTAGTGGTGATTCCTAATGCTAAGAAACCTTTCAACAGAGTATAATAATAAAAAAGAGTCTCGGCTTCTGTTATTTTTCTGTTCTTCACCGTAATTTCACGTTTGCATTTGAATTCTTATTTCTAGAAAAGCCTTGTGGTTTGTACAATGTATTAAATAAAATACAAATATGTGTTTATCAAATTTCTTTGCTGCATTTCTCTGATCAGAATCATAATGTGATCAGAGAATTTCAGACTTCACTAAAGAAGCCTAATACAGAAAATTATAGAAAGTTATAAGGTCTGTCAGTTTGCAGTAAAAAAAAAAAAATAATAAAAAAAATAAATAAATAAATAAAAAAAAAAAAATATATATATATATATATATATATGTATATATATATATATATATACATATATATATATATATATATATATATATATATATATATATATATATATATATAATATATATATATATATATATATGGATATATATATGGATATATGGATCTGTTGGAATGCTACTACTCAAGTAACCCTAGTGAGAGAGGTTACATGCAAAGACTGGGGAAGGAATGGTTACTTCGACATCCCCAGTCAACACTAAGTGCTAAACAACTAGTAACTCAGTGTTCCAACATCCGCAAACGGCAACTGCTATCACAACTTGAGATTGACGAGATACAACACAAATGCTACGGCAAAAGGGAGGAACCCGGATGTCAGGACTGTGGGGACTTAACTACAAGTCCCCACCCAGTGAGGGTATACACGGCCCCAATGAGCGAAACAGAGCTGAACGAGACAGCTGCTGACCTGAGAGAGAGAATCATGACCCGAATGACAACCAGGCCTCCTCGGCGCCAATTACAACGGCTGAGTGAAGTACCATCAGAAAGTCTCATTGAGAATGTGAATGCAGCATTGAGAACGATCCCTACCAACACCATAACAGAAACCAATGAGCTGATCTACAACTCATCTACAATCCCCTACATGGGATGTACCACCAGCAAATAACCCAAGTGGCTGATATCAGTAAATCCTACCAATGGCTGGAAAAAGCTGGACTCAAGGACAGCACAGAGGCCCTCATCCTGGCTGCCCAGGAACAGGCCCTAAACACCAGAGCAATAGAGGCCCAGATCTACCACACCAGACAAGACCCAAGGTGTAGGTTGTGCAAGGAGGCCCCTGAGACAGTCCAGCACATCATAGCAGGGTGCAAGATACTGGCAGGGAAAGCGTACATGGAGCGACATAACCAAGTGGCAGGCATAGTGTACAGAAACATCTGTGCAGAATATGGACTGGAAACCCCGAGATCAAAGTGGGAAACACCCCCAAAGGTGGTGGAGAACGCCAGAGCTAAGATCCTGTGGGACTTCCAGATCCAGACAGACAAAATGGTAATGGCGAACCAACCAGACATTGTCGTAGTGGATAAACATCAGAGGAAAGCCGTTGTGGTTGATGTAGCAATACCAAGTGATTGCAACATCAGGAAAAAGGAGCACGAGAAACTGGAGAAATACCAGGGCCTCAGGGAAGAACTGGAGAGGGCCTGGAAGGTGAAGACCACAGTGGTGCCTGTGGTCATCGGGCCCTCGGGGCAGTAACCCCCAAACTGGAGCAGTGGCTACAACAGATCCCAGGAACAACATCAGACATCTCAGTCCAGAAATGTGCAGTCCTTGGCACAGCCAAGATACTGCGCAGAACCCTCAAGCTCCCAGGCCTCTGGTAGAGGACCCGAGCTCAGAGGATAAGAACCACCCGCGGTGGATGAGAAGGGAATTTTTTTTTTTTTTTTTTTTTAGAGTCAGGAGTTTTCTTAAGTTCCTTTATGTAGCCAGCATTATTTTATACTTTTGTTGTTTATTTAAAATAAACAACAATAACACATTTTCTTTGTTATTGGATGCTTTTTGAGATTTATTTCTATTATTTCTTCCTACAATAAAATGTAAGATGTTTTACCCAGCTATTATTTCTGGAAACCCAGTGTGTTGAAAAGTCTTCTGGTAAATGGTTTTAGTACCACGAAGCTTAACTTCCATTCAAGAGATCTTTTTTTATTGATTTGGCACCATAATCCTCATTACGCCTTTTTATGTTGTTGGTGGGTGGAACTCTGTTATATTCTGTCGTAAAGAATGAATAGTAATTGCTTATTTGTAATTGCTTGTTTCTTATGCACTTTTCACCTTTTCAATGCACTTTTTGCTTGACAAAAAAAAAAAAACATTTTAAATTTTCTCAGTCTGTATCATGAAAATACACAGGCAGATTTAATTAAGCTGCAATTTTATTAAGCCTCAGAAATCATTGTGGTGTTTAAACACTAGGGGGAGACGTGCGCACATTTGATGATGATAAACACAGGCTTTTGTTAGTTCCTAGTATCTGTTTAACAAAGCAGTGCAAGGAGGAAAAAGTAGGAAAGAAAGAAATTGACTTACTACATACAGCTTTTTTTCTGATAACATTTCAGCCCTGTCACTCGCGACTTAGACATTTCTCTTGTATATGTCATCAATGAGAAATCATTTTCTGGAGAAAAATTTAAAGATTCATGCAGAGGGGCATAAATCTTTAAATTTTGTTCTGATAGGTATCAGTATCAGTTATAAGACGGGTAAAAACTGCTCTGTCTGGTAATAGCTTATTTGAATGGGTACAATTGTTAAGTACACATAATACCAAGAACTGTAACATTTAAAGCCTGAGGTAATTTGCAGCGCACATGGCTTCACGTCTATCCAGTCGGCGGTCATTGACATACTCAGTCATTGTTAAAGAAGCTGGCTGCACAGAGCGTGCTGTCCCAAAGCATAATAATGTGGAGTTTATTGGAAGAAAAAAGGGTGGGATGGAAGAAGACTCGCAAGGCGTGGAGTTAGTGCTTCAAGAATTACCAGAAATTTCCAGGAATGGGCAACAACTAGCACGTTACTTGAGTTAAGCCAGTGGAACCCAAAATCTGGGTGGAGACCCCAGTTTGGGTCACCACTTTGTAATTGTGAAGTGCCAAGATGCAAAGATCAACCTAAATAATAAAGATGACTAAAGTAAAGCATATTGTTACTTTTAACATTCTTATAGTTTGGCGTAACTTTAGAATAGATAAAAGCATTGACAACATTGACCCATTTATTAGCTGTTGTTGCTGTTTATGTTGTCATTGTTCCCCAATTTTAACTTATTCAAAGAGTTGAAGTCCCCAGTGTAGAAAAGTTTGGAAAGTAAACCACTCCTGAAACAGAGACAACGTCAGAAAAATATTACCAGGGCCAAAAAGAGGGCTGGTGTATGGAACCAGTAGTTTATTGTTGTCTTATAAAAATGGTCAGTTTTTAACCTGAAAATAAAGATTGCATTGCCTTACATGCCTTGATTGCAGGAGGAGCTCCAAATATAGTAAATATATTGTGCAGCACATAGACATTTTTTCAGTAAATCAATATTTTTGTGATAAAATTAAAAGGTTAATGGACTTCTGTAATATTTTGATTTTCTTAAACTTTTTCATGTTTTCTTTTGCCATAATCCATAATCTTGCACACACAAAGCAAATAAATATCAGGAATATGCCGCCTTATAATGAACAAGCCTATTAGAATGAAATAAATGAACACTGTCATGATAATTTACTGAGATAAATTTGTACAGGTTTTTCATTTCTGGACAGACTTTCTCATCCAGTCCCATAGAAACCTCCGGAACAAAAATCCTCCATGCTAAAAAATATTTAATTACCATAGTCTTTCATCTTTTTTCCAGTCATCAAATGCCTCCACTGCCTTTTCAGAGCTTTGGCTGTGCACATCCCAGCTGTGTTCAGAGTTAAATTAAGAAGAAAACTTGACAAACAGTTTCAAAATACAAGCTTGGTACCAAGTGCTCATGAAGCCATTTTGGTTTTCTGTAATATTAGCGTTCCCTCTTTGACTTTGAGGGACAATTATAATCTGAAGTAAAATTCTCTTATAGTTCAAATGAAAAAAAATACACATTCATTAACTTTGCAGCATGGATTTCTGTAACAGGTAATTAGTTTCCTGCGCAGCTTGACTGAATCTGGTTTGGGGAGTCTGTGTCTATGAAGACAAAATGAGCCATCTGTTTACGCTCTCCTGCCAGCTCAATATCAATCATAGATTTGATGTCGCCACAAAGAGGGAAAAGCAAGGTGCTGAACACACATTCACCCAAATTAAATCCGAAGGACAGAATCTTATAATAAGACATTGGAAAATGTAATATTTTAACCAGTAAGGGTCAGACAAAACTTATGTTTGTGCATGGAAGATTTAGCTTTTTCTTTCCACACAATCCACACGAAGCAGTATGGATTCATGCCATTTTAATATTCTGTGTCTATTGTCTGAGTGCCGCAGCTGAAATTGAGACTCATTCGATAAGGAAACATATTTCCTATTTGTCATTGTCCGATTTTGGTGAGTCTGTGTGAATTGTCTCACTTTCCTGTTGCTACTTGACAAGAGTGCTTGGTGTCACAGTTTGCTGACAGACCTTCAAGATTCAGTGTGTTGTGTGTTTACAAATGTAATTCCACATTGCTTAATTATTTGTCTTTCTGTCATTTTGACTAGTCTGGCACGCTCGTCTAACATCATCAATGTATATTCATATCCATTCAGCTGCTTCTCACTGAATATCTTCATTTTGTCTCATCTAAGTTTTTCTAAATAATGTCTTGCTTCAGTGTTTCCATGGAATGTTCTGCTTTTATGAACTCCACGAATTTCCACAACATGATGCGGCCACCACATTGTCTTCACTTGACAGTGAAGACAACATACACAAGCTTACAATTTCCCCCCTTTTTTTCTCAACATTTACCAATGATGGGTACGACCAAACACTTCAGTGTGAATTTCGTCATCAACCTCAGGATACCTATTTACAAACTGTATTTTGGCTTCTTTTTTGTCACTTTTGGAGTAATCTTTTCCATTTTTCTGAATAATTTTTTTATCCCAAGTCAAAGCAATACTTGCTACACGGTGAATAATGGGGCTGGGTTGCCAAAGTCAACCACCATTGTTCCAAAAGTCTTTGTTCTGGGCCTTTTATGTTCATCTTGCACTGGAACATGCTGAGGTCACTGACCTCCGGGGGCTTTCTTCATGAGAGAGCTTGCTCCTCTTTTTTAACATTGCCTTGGGTGAGACGTGTTGCGGCTCGTCAACCTCTGCATAAAAAGGTCGCTCTCACAGTGTCAGCTCCCTTTTGTGTGGGAATTGATCTTATCTGTGTGCTTGAGCAGCCTATTGTGAATATTATTGTGAGAATAATTGTAACTACAAAGGAACTGTTTGTTTGATTCACAGTGGAAGCTGGTTGGGGTTCTCTAGCATTTTTATCTTCTGTTGTGTGGAAAGCCAATTAAAGTGCAGCCTTGGTAGAGTTTTGTTTATTTATAGTAGTACTTTATTTCGTAGTTAAGAGGTGTTTTGCTCTATTATTTTGACCTTGGAAACCCTGAAGACTAGGTCTTTTAATTTCTCACGTGTTTTGTTTTTGCCTAACTGAAAAATTAACTTTTGTTTCTACTGACACCAGCTGTTGTGTGGATATGTTTTCTTATGTGATTTCTTGTGCCAGAAATAACCCTTGCTGTTTTGAGGGGGTTGCGACACAAGGTCACCCCTGAGTAGTGTGACGGCTGGACATTCCTGTGGTGTTTTTGTTTGGGTGCAATTGTTTTAACAGATGAATGTGACACTTCTAGGCAACCAGGCATACTGCGGTCCACTGTGCTTCTCCACAATGTCACAGAAATCAGTAGTGTGTTCGAGGTGATGATGGACAGGTTAGTAGTAATTTTAGCTTATGAACTCTTTAGAACTTTATGAAAGTTTAACACAAATTGAAGATTTTTATTCTTCAGGCAATTAGTAAGTAGTTTAGAAATATCTCTGGTTATCTGATTTAAATTGGAAAAGTGAATTATGTTCCAAGAAATGTTTTTTATTCGTTGTATATAGCAGAAATAAAGAAACGTATCAATCCAAAAGTATTTGCAAATGATAAAGACCCTGACAAAGGAAGAATGTTCTCACAGAATTTTTATTGCATTGAAAGCTGGAATATTTGTACAAAATTATTAGTTTTATAAATAATTTCAATTAAGGAGACACAGAATGTCTTCCAGTGCAAGTTTATGGCTTTGAAACCATTTTCAGAAAATCACATAAAACCACACAAAACAAATAGGCTTATGACATAAAATAATAATATTAGATGTTGCTATAAATACCAAAAAAATAATAATATTTGAATACTGACAAGGGTCTGATCCAGTCAGACATGAAATTTCATCTGCAAATCTGGAGTTTTATCCAGAAAGCATGTGTTAAAATTACTTGTATGGGTCTCAAATTATAGGCCACTATGGTCATCAGTTCACAGCATTTCAGACTGAGTGCAAACGATGGTTGTTTGCCTTCTTGTTCTGGGCCTTTGACTTGGATTCAGTCCAATGCTGTATGAGTAATAATCAGCCAAATTCAATAGAGGCTAGTCGTTCACATTGCATAAAGCACATACATCATACAAAAGGCATGATGCGCAAACACTGCATCACATTCTTTCAGACACCTGCACAAAAAAACATTTGGTTGCTACAGCCTCACAGCCCATCCGTGCATGTATCTCAGTAGTGATTTCTTGAGGCATCTGGGCATTTCAGAAGATCGTATTTCACGTAGCCGACGCGGTCCACCTGCCTGCGAGAATTCATGCGCCAGTAGAAACGATCTCTGCAGAAGTAAATGTTGCCTGAAAGGGAAACGTTGATGTTACAACAACCACATTGTATGCCATGTTTTGTTGATGTTTGTGGATTTGGGTTCCTGAGCTTAAGGTATGCTTACCTTTGTGCTGGAACACATCATGAGCATCATTAGGGACACCTCCAAAGATGGCATCGGTATATTTGGGGTATCCTTTGTCAATTCTTTGGGTCTTGAGATCAAACCTGTTGGGAAAAGAATCAGATTGAGATCTGCTGTTGGTCCTATAACACAAAACCCGTTAAAGGATGGGTTACATTACAGATTTCTTCTAAAAAAAAGGGGGCAATTTCTACTCACCTCCAGAAGTTCTCGCCACTGAAGAGAAGCACTTTGCTCTTCCCTCTCTGCAGTGCTCCCTCCACCTTCTGCACACTTGGGGGCAAACCAAGCTTCTCAATACTGCGGGGCCCAAGCACACTGCTTCCTGTGTACACCCAGAACCTGCTTCCTGTTGTAAGGTAACAATAATAATATGATTAAAACTCTTTGTCTAACATTTCAGTGCTCTGATAGGCTCTTGAAAGAACACTCCTTACCTGAAAAGAAGTATATTTTTTTGGTCTGAACATCCTCAAAGGCAGAGTCAATGACAGATGGTAGAGCTGGCCAACTCTGAGAAATGGAAAATGGTCCCTTTCGGCCTCCGTCTCCCTTGCTTGGTACCTTCCAGAATTGCCTGTTAACCAAAAATGCAAGATTATCATCTAATCATGTTATATTTCTAGAAAATAAGTAAAACTATGTATTTACTCACCCATCTTTGAAGAAATGCAGATGTCCCTGAATCACAGTGATGGTGTCAAACTTGAGCATCTTGCAGGGGTCTTTAGTTGGATCCACAGTGGATGGTGTTGTCCCGACCGATGGATCAGTGGGTTCAGGTTCTTCTGTGGCGTCGCTCTCGTCGGGGTAAGGAGTTGTGGTAGGAGTATTAGGTTGAGGAGGAGTAGGATCAGGGCCTGTTTTACTTCCTGCGTAATATGGGGATGTTCTTGGTTAAGGCAAAGTTAACGTGTGTTTGATGAGATTCGTCATGAAAGAGTACTGAGCTATGAGCTCACCATAGAGGTACTGAATGCCTTCAATGTCATCCTCATGCAGGGAGAAATCCTCCACATAGCTGTACATTGGGTACATGAGGGCGTCTCTAATGTTGGAGTGATCCAAACCAAGGGCGTGTCCGAACTCGTGGGCAGCCACCAGGAACAGGCTATAACCTGAAAGATATCCGGTTATAAATTTTACCATTGCATAAAATAGTAAACACAGAACAAAGTCTGGCATTCATGTTGCTCACCCTGGTCAGGACAGAAACCCCATTTCTTGTCTTCATCATAGCTGTCAGTGGTGCCACACCACAATTTGCCATCTCCTCTCCCCTCACTTGTACATGAGTGGTATTCCTTGCCCAGAAACACAAAAGGAAAGTGGCAGGGATCTCCCTCTGAGTTTCCTCCAATTACAGCAGTGTCTGGACAAACAGAGACAAAATAACTGTGGTTAAACAAAGCAACAAGCCACTGTGGCAGGACTTTCACGCCTTGGGTTTCCTGTTACCCACCACGGTTGGGACAGAAGCCATATTTTTTGTCCGTGTCAAAGTTGCTGGTGGTGGCACACCAGCGGTATCCGTCGCTGCGGCCCTCGGTCGTACAGCTCTCATACTTCTCACCCTGGAAGATGAAGGGGAATATACAGGGGGCTCCATCCGCGTTTCCGTCAAACGTGTACAAGACTGTGAGAATTACAGTAGAAAACATAGTTGGATGAGCCTCAGTTTTCCTTCACAATCTCATAAACGTAATGGGTAACTCGTTTTTGTCATGCTTACGTTCACTTGGGCAGAAGCCGTATTTCTTGTCTTTGTTGTAGTCGGCTGTGGTTGCACACCAGGGCAGGTTGTCGGTTCGGCCTTCGGTGGTGCAGCTGGTGTATGATTTCCCTTCGAAAGTGAAGGGGAAGTGGCACAAGGCGCCTTCTGCATTGCCATAGTAAGTCTTTACCACTGAGAAGACAGATTTGATTGTGTGTTAAAGGAGATCTGTGCAAAGAACACCAGAGGAAAGCGCCACCATGTGATTTCTGAGGTGTAGTTACCTGCTCCTTTTCCCAGAGTCCAGTGTTCGTCATCGTCAAAGTGGGCGTCCCCCTGGATGCCATCACCAGGAGGATAGGCGTGAGCTAGGAGGCCATCCTTTCCGTCAAAGGGGTATAGATCCCCGTGGTCTAATAAGACCATGAAGCAGCTCATCAATGTTTGATTTTTAGAATTCAGTTTCTTAATTTGTTAGGGAGCAAAGGTTTGACTTGTAAATGTAAAAAAGAGCACATACCAGCTTTTCCAAAGGAGATCATGATGTCTGCAGTGCCTTGAAAAAGGCGGGTAAATTTCAGAGGAGTGACATCACTCCACACCTTGAAGGCTCTTGCAAAGGCATCATCAATCAGATTGCTGTCCATGTCAGGAGAATAGTTCAGGATCCTGAGGACACAGTAAACTCAAAATGACTAGCTGATCCAGTCCAGTGGAAACTTATCAACGCTTTTCAGCTTCAAGAGATAGTTTTCTGCCTATAGCACAAAATGTCATGATATAATTTGCTTTTAAGTTTAGGCTGTGAATTGTTTTTTTTTTTTTTTGTAAACATATAATCTACCATAGCAAGAACATCTCTGGTGAAATCACACAAGGCACTGGGTAGTGTGTCAGTTTTTACTTTTCTCTTTATTTGCATGTTTTCAAGCATTTAAAGTTAATATTATTTAAGCTTTCCCTTGCATGAACATCTACGATTTGTTTTTTTTGTATAAAGTGCTATTTTCAAAAAATTAGTTTTCTGAAATTCTGCTTGAAAATCAATGTTTTATTAAAAAGCAAAGTTTTTTTATAGCCACTGCATAGTTGGTAGAATAAAAAAATATCTCACTGTGTAATCGTCAATGTAATGACACATAGTGTTTCTTCCTTCCACTCACCTGTATGTAACATCATTATGGTCCCATTTGAGGTCCCCGTCAAAGGTTTTGTAATTGGCCACATCAGGAACACCACAGCGAGGACGCTTCATGGCCTCCAGTGTCATCTTGTCCAGTTCTCCAGTCTCCTCCAGACCCATCTGTCTCTGCATCCTCTTCAGAGCCTTTGCTGTGGACACCATGGACTGGAAGCCACTGCGGTGCTCCGTCTCCATGTAACCAAACCTTTTCAGATAACTCTGTCAAACAAGACAAAGCACGTCAGAGCTCAGCCAAACACTCCTATACTCAATTTGTGACATTTATAAATTGCTTTTATAAAAGGCATCTGTAGCTTTAATTTAGAGAGTAAATATTTCCATCAACATTGTGATATCAGTCTCTGTTCAGGTAATTTGTTTCCCCTAAACAGCTTTATTAAAACTCCGTTCTGGGAGTTTCAGACTGTGAAAAGAAGAATAAACCATCTGCTACTCACTTCTGCCAGCTCCACATCTGTCACATTTTTCACGACGTCCCCTGGGAAAGTGACAAAGACCGACTTGACTGGAAGGCTCCATCCGTTCTGCACGCCTATTCCCAAAAGTAAACACACCACTAATGCACAGCACCTCATGATGAGCTCTGCTGCGGCACAAAATGCAACAAAAATGCAAAAACTATGTTCAAAGACAGATAATCAAGTGTGAACCAAAGTCAAAGTAAGAAAAAACTCTCAGAAGATTGGCTAAGTTTACGCTGCTGTGACGTCTTCTGTGTTTTGGAAGTTGGTTCCTGTTGTCTGTCTGAACTGTGCTGCTGGTTGGGGTTGTAGATGTTGTATTTATACAGAGTAGAGTCTTAGTCATCAAACCCTCGCTCCCGCCTACTGTAACATCAGATATGTGCAAAACTTTACAGGCTGGGGGAATTTCCAAAACATCCACATTTATTTCATACCTACTAACTAATGAGTGGGTAATAAGTTGATGGGTTCTTTTTCTTTTAAAACTTTTTCCATGTAAATTGTGACTACTTGTCTCTTAAAATAAGAGCACACCACAAAAATAATTAGCTTCTTTGTACAGCACTGCTATGAAAAATGTCCTTATGAAGCTTTTGCTTCCTACTCTGAGACGAATTTGTAAAGTAAACAAAGTGAACCAAAGATGATGAAATCAACTTTCATAGATTGTTTACATGATTGTTAACAATGTAAAGTTTAAAGAGCATTGATTACAGATAAAGGAGCTGGTTTGTTTTCATCATTAATTTCAAGGAAACGACTCAGCTGTTTATGAGTGTGTTTATGAAAAGGCAAAAATCATCATGAGACCAAGCCAGACACTTCTGTTATTTCACTGCTTAAAGTGTCAATATAAAAATATCCGCTTCCACGTTCTTTTTTTTTCTTTTTGTTATACAAATATAGAGTTCCTTCCTCTTTGTTCGAAGCTGGATGCCAACAGAAACGCAAAATTAGGTCAAGGATAAAGCAGACTAAGAAAACTGTGCTCTGCTGTTTTGTGTACTCAGTCTCTTGAGTGTTTTTACTTTTGTTTGATTAATAGAAATAGTGATTAAAATGTTGCTCAGTTTCATTGAACAGAAAATAAGCAAGATATAAAAAAAGGGAATACAACAGCTACCAAATGAATCAAACATGCTTATTAAAGGTTTTTCTCCGTTTCCCTACTTCAGTGTGTGTTTTGACAGATTTTTTTGAGAAATATTTGTTATCTCCTCACTGTCGCTCCTGATGCAACAGAACTCACCCAGATCATTAGTAATACCTGTAATTTCATCACATATATTACCTCACATGTTTTGGTGACGTGCTCTCTTTCGCACGGATGTTTCTTCCCATATATTTCAAGAACATCTTTTTATTAAAAAACAACTTGCGTGTTCAACTATGAACTTGACAAAGAATGTTAAGAGCATTTCTACGTTGGGTAAAAGATGTTTTCTTTCATGGTTTAGGATACGTAAGATGCATGGTGATAGATGATCCTCGGACAGCATGTCATGACTCGCTATCCCACATGGTTGGTCGGGGTGGGGGATAAGGGATTTTTCTTTTAAGTGAACACATTGCTGACATTGTGTCTTGCTGTGCAAACATGTAGTTGTTTTTTTTGTTTTGTTTTTTTTTTGTTAGTTTGCTGCTCTGCACTTTTTATACTGGCACACATCTGCAAAGTTGTAAACCAGAGAACCAAAGTCCTATATAAGCCCCTCTTGAATGAAGTCCCCATTGTCAATAACTTCAATCCAATGTAAAAAACAAAACAAAACGTATTGTTAAGCTTCATTGACCTAATTCTATCTGCAAATCAGCAGCTTCTGCCTCGCAGATGTTTTGCTTTTTATGGTAGTTTTTCACCTTTTGAGGACGAGAAGGAGGTGTGAAGTGATGCACCTACGATTTACAGAGGAAGAAGTGGTCAGTGGCTCACTCGGTTTGACACATATCCTTTTGCCGCCTTATATAGGACATTACTCATCAATGTTGTTATATCTCCCGTTTCCTCTTTTCAGAAATATATATTAACAAATACCAGGTAGGATCAGCATGATTGCTTCCAGTATAAATAAAAGATAAAACTGATCAAATCAAAATACTTCTCATGGGTTTTAGGTGCTATCTCCCATCTCACAATGTTTATGTCGGCTTCTTATGGTTTTAGCTTGTTGGTCACTGCCTCACCACCCCTGGTGATCTGTGAGGATGAGCTTGCATGCTGACGTAACTTCACTAACAGTGGATGGACAGCTTGGATGTCTGTCCATAAACAATGGATGGATAGCTTAATGCATTTTCTGACTCGGTTGTTTAGTGAAATGGCAGAGCTGGCGCAAGAGTAAAAGTGCTTCTTAGTCCTGGGACAAAAAAGCAGATGCCTGATATGCGCCTGAATTTATTTATTTATTTTTTAGATTTCAGTGTTGGCCACAAGAAGTCATTCATTATTGTGGCAAATGACAGGCAGACTCTGCTTTCAAGCTCCTGCTTTCAGAGTACATTACTCCTCTCTTCCTCCCCCTCAGTGGATTAAAGGGCATATAGGAATCAATGTCTGAGTTTGTATGTGTCGCCATTGCTTTTGGAAAATTTCATTGTGTTCTTACCCGCATTGTGCTTGCCCTCTTTTATGCTTTCGTACATTTTTCTTATTACATGCAAAAGAATGTGACAAAAAGTAAAAAAAAAAAAAACAGCAAAAATTGAGACATGTTGTTCCTTGACATCATACTTGTAGACACATTACTGTGGCAGACGTTGGTTTTCACCTGAAAGTATGCCAGCAGCGCTGAAGCTCCATCACATCCTCATTACTGAACAATATTTGAGCTCGTTTTCACTTTTGCAAATGTCCTACCTTGCCACAAATCTAATTATTTTTTTATTTTTTTAATTTGTTTCCTTTTTAGTACTTTGGACAAAAACCTGAAGGTTATTTCTGCTTGTATATAAGTCTTTAGAGTATATGCAGCTCTCTTTAAAAACATCTGCCACTGATTTCCCTTGGCGTCAAAGATTTAATGAGCACGGCTCCACTGACTTTTACGAATGCCTCATTTCATTTGGTTTTGCCACTTGGTTCTCAAATTGAAATCTGGCACTTGCCCATGAATAAACTCTGCTTGTATGGAAATCTTCCCAAGTTTTCCTTGCCACAGCCTCTTGGCACACACAATAGACCCATATGAGGTCAAACTGCGTCATTAGAGAGCTGGATAATATCAGAGTGCAGCAGCAGCAAGACCGTCACTGCTTATATGGGTGGGATTTTTGCAATTATGGTAATTTTGTTAGCGTAAAAGACATGAAATGCCAAAATGTTATCCTTTCTGACTTCTCCATGTATGTCTCTTAGGCTGTAAAGAGACCCAAAACTACAGATGCAGCAGCACTGCCTCATATCTGAGACATATTCTAGATGTTGACATTTTAAGGTCACTATTTGCTCAGGGAGAAAACTCTATTTTTCTGTGGAATCTCAAAACCGAGCATATTTCACAAGAAACCACCTCGCACACTGCTCTCATTTTCTTCCCAGCAGCCTAGTTTTCATGTTTACAGTTTAAGTTAAAGACTTGCTTACATGCAAAGCCCAGTTTACGCGTGGAGAGTATTTCACAAATGCTCTCATTTTCCTCCAGGCAGCCCAGATTTAGTGTTTACACTTCAGCATTGCATAACAAGCTTGGTCTAACTTTGTCCCTGACTGTGACATGCTTTGGTTTTGATTAATTTATATTTCTTATGGTATGTTTCTAGCAGTCTGTTATAAATGCAAAAGAAAAAAAAAATCGCTTTACGTCTGCTACCACTGATGTGGTTTTCGGCCCACTTCCTTTTCAGCTGTGTTGCGTTTTATGACGGCGGGCTTGTCTGATTTGTTGACTTTGCGGTGGGACTGTGAGACTTGTCAACAAAGAGGGCCGTCACTTCATCTGATGTGGAGGAAACATTGCCCCATCACCAAACTCCAGGTACTTTACCAAGCTGACTCTGCTGTGCCCTGCAGTTATTCTGGGAAAAGTTTTGCTTTTCTAACCCTGTCAAACTGTTTATGTTAATATTCTCAGAAGAGTCTGAGTTTTATTTTGAATCCTTTGTTGTTGTTTTTTTCTCACTTCATCATGGTAATAACAATGTTCAGAGTATTGAGTATTGTCTCAGAAAAAATATATATATATATGTATATATTTTTCATTTTATTTGATGGGACACTATGGTTGATTTTTGTACGTCAAACAAATCAGAAAATATTAGCACAGACTGATCTGAACGAGCAATGGACAGACCAGAAGGCGTTTTATTGTCACTTTGTAGACAGTGGCAAAAGGGAGGTCAAGAAAGCAGAGAGAAATAATTACAAGAAAGATGTCTGCGGTGTTGCGTTCAGTCACCTGATTGGAACTGTAGGAGCACCGGAGCGATCGTGTTTGACTCATATCCTGAAGCAACAGATGGGAAAGCCTCCTCTGTTTTACTAATGTAGCTACGAAATCCAGGCTGTTAGTCAACTCTGGGAATATTTCTGGCTTACCGGTCTAAACTTGCTCACCTAACTTAATTAACAGATAGAAAAAAGACAAAATCAAAGGATAGTAAAGTTTTGCCATATCTCAAATTAGATCGGAATGAAATTTGGAATTCAAAGAAACTTGAAATGCCAGTCATACATCCAATGTCTATATCTATTCTCAAATTATTTTATTCGAAAGCAGCAGGTTGATTCTTTGAAAGGAAATGCATTTCCATATATGGATGAAGATGTGTTACCAAGTACCACATGGTACTACGTGATGCCATCAACGGAAAACAATATATTTTCAAAGAAACAAATAGAAATATGCTGAGTGAATCTATTAGCATTTAAGCGCTGTTACTTTTCCCCAATAATTTTGTTGTGTTAAAGTCAGAATTCTTCTCAGCTGTCAAAAACCATCTAAAACACCACATTGATGGACAATCTTTAAAAAATAACTATGGATGTCTGACAGTGGTGACAGTCATTCAAATACTGGCTAGACAGACCAGTCATCTTGTACCCATAAAGTTATTGTTTTGATTCTGCCTCCCTGTCAAATGATAAACCTAAATTGTTTGAGTGTGAGAGTGTTTGCATGTCAGTAGTTGTCTTTCGATCTGACGGTTGTAGGTTTGATTCCAGCTTCCTCCTGTTAAATGTTGATGTGTTTCTGAAATAAACTGCAAAATAACTGCAATGTTACCACGAAAGTTCAGTCTGTTTTCTGTAAAAGCAATTTGCTTCAGCGTCAGAAGGAAAACGTTCATTCTGGAGACACAGTTGTATTGAGTAAAGGAAGTGATGTTTGCATAAGAGTCACTATGCTGGTCAGGACTGAAGCAACAGCTACGTCTCACTGAATCCTGCCAGAATTGTAGCTGCTTTTAAATTTCAGTGTTGTTCATTATTGTAGCTAATTACAGGCAGACAGGGCTCACCACAGAGAGTTTCAAACACCCCCCTCAGGATGTTGGTCGCTTAGGTCTTCAAGCTACCGACTTTCAGACGTCACTTCTTCAGATTTAATTTCATACACTGGACAAATTTTCATGCAAATCTCTTCCATACGGACTCACATTCTCCTCATTCTCTGTAGGCAACCACTGTTTTATGTGTTGATGTCCAAGTTTGGAGTTTTAAATACAAACTTCCTCTTGTTTTGTTAAGGCTCTGTCAACCTCTTAGATGTTGTGCCCTCTTGCTTTGTTTATTTTAAACTTTCTTATGACAGATGTTTTGGTTCTGTATTTGAGAATGAAAAAGATAAACTACTATATTAAACACAATTGAGAAAGGAAAGTTACAAAAATTTATATACCAAGTAAGTCTGTTCTGCCAGTTACCATGCTTTAATAATTAATTGGCATTAAAAATAACCTCTGTTTTATTACCTTTTGGATGGATAACCTCTTAAAACCAAAACCATTTCTTATAAAATCTGAACTATCCTTTTAAAAGTTCTATTTGCTCCATAAATAGATTGTAAGCCTCAGACAGCCTTTGGGAAAATCCACTCCACACTCCACTGATCAAGGCTTTTAGACAGTGTGCGTCATGTAGCCCTTTTTTTTTTTTTTTTTTTTTTTACATTTCTCTTATATGAACAGCAGAACACATCCTGTGCTTGTGTTTCTACTTAGGTAATCCACAGTATTAACACATGCTGATGAGTGAGACAGGATATGATGGAATGTTTTTAAATGAACGTCCACACAATTTCTGCAACAACTATGTGGTTATGATGTTGATGATAACTCAAATCCTTGTTGGGTAATTTGGGGTTTGTGACAATCATCGTGTACCTGTGCTACTGGTCAAAAATATTCAAAGAGACTGTAAAAGTGTCAGAAAGACTTTGGAGTATAGATAGAAATAAAGCATTAAGCTACAGAAGAAGAAGATGTTCAGGGAAGAGTAACCCGGCAGGATGTGAAACGGATTGTTGTGGTTCACGGTTGGCGCCTTTATACCGACACCGCTAGTCTACCCCAAGGGAACTGTAACTCTAAGCTATATTTTTTTCCAATTTGTAGGAGCTTGTGAGCATCCACAGCAGAAAACAAGAGACTGCTGTGCTTGTTGTCCTTTCATAAGAACTGACCGAGCTCGCTGCCAGCACAGAACAAGTGGAGGCAGACGGGGGATTATGGACGGGCAAGCTTCTGCTCTGCCATCATTAAAAACAATTTGCTGCCAGTCTTAAGCTGCGGTTATCATGGGTGGATGCCATTCAAAGCACAACCACAAGGAGGGAAGCCAGGCCCACGATGGGCACTCTGATTGCACAGAATATTATTATTGCTTGTTAACGCCCTTATAACATTTTTAAGTTGTTTTCAGCATCTGCCGCCAAGAAAATAGGGGCTGTAACCCACACTTCCCCCCCAGTTTAAAAGTCATTTTCATCCATCACTCCTCAGCACATTTTAAAAGAAACTGTGTGGGGAAAGAAACGGGAAGAGCTCTGGGAATTTCCCCTCCTCGATAGAGGAGGAACAGCTGATAGCAGGTTGGAAGTGAGTCAGGCTCAGCACTTCAGCTGCCTCTGCAGCCACAACTTTGGCACAAACTTGTTGAGGCAGGCAGTTGTTCCTCCTTCTGTGTGTTTGCTGCTCTCGGGGGGCCTTTTTGTTGCAAGATGTGCAAGCCATAGTGGTTTGAACTTACATGACCATATGTGTAAGCAGCAGCATCTCTTGCCATGACAAACATGCCCTGCTTGTTCATGCTGCCGTCGGCTTCCAGTAACGAAGCCCGAAATGTGGAGTTACTGCTGTGGTTGCACATCTGAGTCAGTACCACTGGAAGTAGACGAGAGCAGAACTCTCCCCCCACTTCCAGAACGCAACATTTCATTTTCCAAAACACGGAGCACTTAATTATTTTGACTTAGGCCACAATAATATCTGATGGATATTATGGGTGCTCTAATGTGGGAATTTTTTTTTTTTTTTTTTGCACTGTGTCTAAAAGATTTTCCGCAAGATAGAGGGAAGCTTCAAACTCCTGCTCAGAAATCTAACAAGATAAACAAAACAGATTTTCTGATGAAAACTGAGGATACTCCAGATCACATGTTGCAACTTCTTCCCTGAATTCCTAAGGAATCCAAGTTCTTGAATATTCCTGCCACAGTTCAGAGAGCAAATACTATAAATAAAATACTTGCTTTTGCCAGGAGCCTATGAGGCTCTCAGCAGAATTTCATTTGAGAGCAGAAAAGCCCATCAAAGATTAGAGATCATTGATATTTACCGCCTTTTCACCAAAGCAGTTCAAAGCAGTGGTGTCCAAACTTTTTTAGACAAAACTGCCCACTAGAATCAGTTTCTTGTGATTTTTATTGCTTGACAATAAACTAAACATTTATTTTTTAATAAAATTAAAAAGTAGCATGATTTTTGCAGGAGAAAGGTCTGTAAACACCTCTTATATCCAAACCCTGAAATTGATTGGCCATGAACCGCTTTTAATTAAAAAAAAAAGAACCTGATGTCATAAATATTGTGGGTCTGACTTCTGTTTTTACTGGTTACAAAAATTATTAAGAACGACTTGTGATTCAGTCTTCCTTTGAAAACACTTCCTGTATGCAGCCAATTTTAATCATTTGGTGTGAGTTAGACTGCTTTTAAGTAAAAGTTGCAGGATTTTCCGGTCCTGTTGACTATGAAGTTAAAGAGCTAATATAGTTAATGTGTTACATATTATATTATATCATTTTTTGCCTCCCGTTAGTAAAAATTCTACCCCACAATGCTAAAATGTGTCCGTCTGGATCAACCGCCTGCTGCTGGGCCAGACGAGTTTTTTTTTTGTTTATGAACATAAATTCTTTACAAAGGCCAAGATGGCTTAATTAGCTGATTTTTGATGTATAATTCACTTAAAATGAGAACACCAGACTGTGTGGATATGTCTGTACACTTTGTTTAAAAAAAAAAAAATTGAAATATTGCATTGTGAAGAATTCTTGTTGTTTTAACAATAAAATAAGGGCAATCAGCTTGTTTTCTAAAAAAAAAAAAAAAAAAAAAAAAAAGCAATTTAAAGCAAATCACTGTTGAGGTTTTTTTGTGATTTTCACAAAAAAAACTTGTCATATTCTTAGTAGTTTATTTTTGTTAGTTTTTTTTAAATACATGGTTTGTTTACATGTTGTTATTCGAATTATAATAACTAAGTGGAAAAAAGCAACAGCTAGTGGGTTTTTGCAGAACGGGTAATTTTCTGTCCCTCTCTTCTGAGGACTCACAGCACAGCGTGATAACCAGAAGCTGCTTGAATATCACTACAGGAGTGCCATTTTCTACACCTGCCTTTTTATTTTTTATTTTTGTATCCTTTTCTTCAGCTCCATTATTCTTGCCCTGCACATCCTGTCGTGATGTTAATTAGTTTGTGAATAAGAGCCAGGCTCATCTTTGGAGCTCCCATATAGATATTTTTAATAAAAGATTGTGCACTGGAAACGTGCCAGCTCAATAATGACTACCCCACTTAGCAGTAATGAAACACTTTGGCTTTAACAAGCTTCACCAGCAGGTGGCACTCTGCCACCAGGAGCCCACAGACCGAGGTGGCTTCGACATGGAGCTGAGGTCGTGGGAATTCATGTTCAAGCAGATGATGCATCAGTGAGCCGGAGAACGCCTCACATTGCCTCAGGAAAATCTCTCCTTCACACAAGAAGACAATTATGCAACCAAAAATCTTTCCAGCTTAGTCTGATCTGCAGAATGATCTTTGCAAATTAAACATTGTGCCACCGTGTTTATTTATCCTTCACATAACAAAGCAATTCCACCTAATTTACAACTATCCTTCAGCTTTTAATTATATGTTATTAATCTACAGACCCCTATTTAGGAAAGTTTAAAGATCAACGTTTGTTTCCTTTTTGCAAGGCTCTTATTTAAATAACCGTTTGCACAGACATGACTTTGTAAATTAGTTTGCTTGTGATGCTTTTTTATTGAAGCATTTTGTATCGAATCATATCTTGCTGCACATTAAGGAAGTGAAGAGCAATCACTAAGTTAACAGTTTTTAACTACTGCAGACATTCAGATGAATTATGGGCACCATTTCAGTTTAACAAGCTGAGTTCAGCTGAGTGCAAATTTTCCATCTCCTGCTAATTCAGATGGGTTGTGTTTATTTATATACATATCAGTTCGGATGCAGCCTCTTGTTAGCTGTAATGCCAACTTGGCGTTGAGTTTCCTGCTCTGATTCTTCTTCACGCTGCAGATAAGTTTGACACAGATGCAGAACTGGTGGCCCGATTCTACATCAAGTTATTTTTTTGACTGATCGTTTCAGTTTGAAGTCATGCAGAACAATGTTAGCAATTAACTTCATGTGACAGATGATCCGACGCTTTTCAGGATCAGATGTAAAGTGCAGTTGAAACGTCTTTTAGTCTCTGCTGCATTTGTTTACAGCTCTTACCAGGAGCCGTGATTGCTGCTGTGGAGCACCAACAGAAGCACATGAGCACACAATGTTTGCTCATTCATTATGGCTGCATGATGAGAGCAGGTAGCTCGCACTGCTCCTCCATTTTTAATGTAAAACGAAAACAAAACTCCCCACTGTGACATAAATATTATGCCAGGCATTTCCTCCTCAGCTTCCAGCAGCGTTGAACCTCAGGGAGTCTTTAGAAGCTTGAAACTCTGCATGTCATTATTCCCATGAAACATGATTGAAACAAACTGACCAGAGGAATATATTGATCAGCACACATGCTGGCCAACCAAAGAGAAGGTTGACAATGGCGACACATTCCCAGTGCTCTATTTGGTAACATTCACTAACCTCTCCACATTTTCTGAACATTTTTCTTACATGTGTAGTGAAGCTGGTTATTAAAGGTTCATCTCAGTGAACTAGAATAGTGTCAAAAGTTGTACAAAAGAAAATTTCACACTGGACTCTGGTACCACATTATCAATCTCAATAATGTGTCTTATCAATCTCAACAACAATTTTGAAATTATTTTTGATTGATGATTTGCTTAATTTACTGACATGAACTTATGAGTTTGATTATTTGTGCTGGTTTTAAAGTGGGTTATTATTGAATTTGGGATAATTCCCATTCAGAACCTGCAGGTAAAATCCACATAAACCCCACAGACAGTTGGTGGCTTTAGAGAAAGGTCACCTCCGTTCTTATATTCCCGCTTTCCTGTTGTTCTTCCCAGAAATCCTTTCCTACTTGATATTCGATAACTCATTTTATTACCAGAACAAGAATAGCCTGAGAATGCAATATCAGTTCTCTGCTCTTTATGAAGCATTAGATTTGTTTATTGATTTTTGTTGGCAAATGTTGCATAAGAAAAGTGCCACATCTTCCTCTGTGCATATTCTTGTGTTAAATCTGAGTGAGGAGACTGAAGCAAATCTGATGGCAGCTTGAGAGAAGAAAGTGCAGCAGAAACACAGCACTGAGTGAACAGTGTTTGCTTTGGTTATGTGATCTACCTGAAGCATCACGTCTTCACTTTATCAGAGGAATTAATTTAGTCTGTGATGGGAAAAAATGAGACGCCGCTCCAGCGTTACATAACACAAACTCTTTGCATTATTGTGCTGTGTTGATGAGGATCCTGACAGTCATCTGCTGCACCAAAGTGCAGCGCAAAGTGGGATATTAGTGGCTTGAAGTTGATGATTGCAACTCAAGTGATGACTCATAAAGAGGGAACGGTAGAAAGGAAACATCCACCTTTCGTTAAAGAAAAGGAACTAAATAGATGTACCCATACATTCAAACAAACTGCATTTTTCTGTCATGTAAATTTAAATTTAACAGCATTCTCAGTTACTGCAGCATAAAAAGTACTGACTCTACATTTTTGAAAAGCCAGATAGAAAAGCACATTTACACCAGAACATACTGCATGTCTTGGGGCATTTTACAGCAGCATGTATTGAAATAATAATAATAATAAACCCTGGTGTATTAACATCAATCTTTGCGTTAGTAAACTGCTTTTAAAATCCACAGAAACTTGTGTGTGTGCTTGTGCGCTTCAGGACAATTAAGATATGGGTTCTTCTGGACTCCTAATAAAATGGTTCTGCCTGAATGATTGAGCATGCTTTATTGAATTCAACATCTTACTATGGCCTTCTGCCCAGTCACAAAGGCTCTTAATGAACTTATCTTTCCTTTTTTAAAAAAAAATATTGATAATTTAATATCATGCATTTTACTTGGAATTTGCTCATTTTCTTTAACAACCCTATTAGTATCAACAATTTTATTTTTTCTGTTCTATTGTTGGGGGAGAAGAGGTCAGAAAATCCCCTTTGTTTAAGCAGAAACGTGTGCAGATGTGACTGTAGTTATTTTGTAGAAGAAAGTCCAGACTCCTTAATAAATTTATTTTTCTGAGACTTTCAATGAGAATTGAAATGTTGTTTTTCTAAAAATGCTTCTCGTTTTCTAGCCCGGAAAACAGTGGAGTCAGTCGCTGAAATGCGTCATAATGCTGCAGATCCTGTGAGAACGTAATGAACTGCAAAACCAGACAATTTGTGTTTTCATGAATGTGTCCAGCAACAGCAATTTGCAGCCTTCCAAGGCTGCTGTTTAACATAATTTACCCTGTAAATGAATAGAAAACAGTCCGGTTTGCATAACCTTCCCAACAAATCATATTTCCTGTTGCTAATCAGCTTTAGTGTACAACCACGGTTTTTACGAAGGCAAGCTCAAACTGTGTTAACATTGCTCATTTGTGAGCACTGCATTGATGTTTTTCTTCTCAAAAGGGTGAGAAGGAATGAAAATAACATCCTTCTTAAACAGAAGTGTGTACAACAAATGGATAAAGATCCTGACCTTGACAAAGAAATATTCTTAAAACAACTCCACTTTTTTAGCATAAATAAATTTTTTTGTGATTTTTTTTATTTAAGTGGTTATTTACCCACAAACTGATCAATATGTACACAGGGAAATAGATTTTTCAGGATGGTGAAGTCAAACCAACTGGCTGATGAAAAACATGTGAAAAGTGAAAAACATTGTAGTTATTTAACTGGATGCTGTATTAGTCATTTTTGCATTAGCTTCTTTTTCCTCTTCATTAGGTAGCGACTTTTTATTTTCCATTCTAAGTATGTTTCACATAGGAACATGGCAGGTACAAATATTAGAGCAGTTCAGGTTTTATTTTTGTGATTCATGGATTCCTTACGTGTCTCATTCTCAGTAGGTTTTTCTTGTAGAACAATCTTTTGTGGTGCACGGCCTTCTACCTCTACTTCATGGACTAATAATAATCTGTGTTCTGTACAAAACCACCCAATAACAAATGTAGCAACAGTTTAAAGAGTCATCCCATTAACTGTTATAACATTTTTTAAACTGGAGTTATTTTTAAGGAATAAAAGTTCATTTTGGCCACCTTGAAGTGGCTGTTAGGTTACAGCTGATCTGGATTTAAACTAAATGAGCTTTAGCAACAGCAGGTAAGATGCTAAATATTTATAACATTTCAACAGAACCTTTCTAAGCTACCCTTCAAGCAAGATTATAAAATAAAAATAATGGGTAGACAAAAACAGCTTTACGTCCTGTGTTTAAGAGGCACTGAACATAGTTTAATTATGAATCCAAAGATGCCTCTGTTGGGCAAGATGCAAAACAATAAGCTTACAGGTTAAACTCACAATCTTCAGGTTGACATTTCAGAATTTAGTCAGTGTTTGGTTGAACATTTGAACAAGGCCATGAAAGCCACAGTTGGTGATGGTAAACTGTCATGATGTCGCGATGACAAGGAGCTAAAGAAAACTTCACTCGCAGCTTAGTGACGTGGAGACTGAACAAACATGAGATCTAAGAGCATCTTGTGTTTTTCCCCTGTGAGCTGCTACAAACGCCCTGCATGTAGCTTTTAAAATTTTAAAGCCTCTGTGTGCTTGTTCATATCCCCGTCCATCTCGTCTGCAATGGAAAACTGCAGGTGGATCACCTGAGGCCTGACTGAGCTCCAGAGGAGAGACACTAACTTTCATTACACGATTCTGTCCCTTAATTCTGCTTCCTGCACACACCATTGTGTGATTTAGACCCTGAAGATTAGTCGAGCTTTCACAAGTGAATGCTGTCTTATATTTACACAATTACATTCATATATATAATTTTAGCCAGAGTCAGTTGGAACATACACAGTATTAAAGTAGTAAGATTACCCTGCTCTGTCTGATGTATAAATGTTCAGGCAGGTTGTAACACAGAGATGCTGATACTTGACAAACCACAATAACTTATTTTGCACATTTTCTAATGTTCACACAAACTGCTTCACTATAATAGAACAGTTAAAACTACATGAGCTCAGTATCTTACTAAGATAAGCATGTAAATAGACATTGCAGGTTTCTCAGTACTCTGCCTGCACTGTTTTGAGCATGTATGCTCTTCCTGAGGATGAACAATCTTCCACAGACCCACATTGCTAATCGCAAGAGCTTGGCGGCGCCTTGCTGTGATCTGTTCTCTTCAAACTACATTCAGATGAGGAGAGAGCCATCGCTATTGGACAAGAAGTTATTTCTTCAACCATCCACTTCTCTCCTTCACTCAGGCTACACTCTGCTCGACCAAAGGGGGAAGTTTGTAAGTTTGCTGAGGTGTTTTAATCTTCTGCTCGTCCTGGAGCTCCAGCGGAGACGGCTGCAGCTGCAGCTGACCCTCCAGCGAAGGATACGATTTAAAGACCCCCAGTTGAGCAGGCTGAAGCGACGCAGCCGGTTTTGGCTCCAGATTGGGCGTGTCTTTCCTGTCACTATGCTGGAAGTCCAACGCCAGCGTCTCCTTGCAGCAGAAGTACTGCTGCCATATTTTCTGAAACGCAGTGCGAAACTTTTTGATACGGAAAGCATAGACGATTGGGTTGACAGCAGAGTTGCCGTGAGTGAGCAGGATGGAAATGTAGAGCAGGACCATCGGCTTGTCACACTGAGGGCAGAAGAATGTGATGCAGTTGATGATATGAAGAGGGAGCCAGCTGATAGCGAACAGAACAAACACCAGAACAAGAGATTTGGCAAGATTCAACTCTTTGTCGTAGTACTTGTTGGGGTCTGAGAAGCTGGAGGTGATTTTCTTGTTGTTCAGCTGCTTGTGGATCATGTAAAAGATCTCCACGTATATGACCAACATGAACAGCAGAGGCGGCAGGACGCAGCCGAAGAAGTTGAAATAAACCATGTACTTCATACTGATGACGGTCTCAAACTGGCAGGTGACGATGAGGTCTGGGCCAATCGTGCCGTTCTCCTGGAGGCGCTTCAGATTGTTCCACCCCAACATGGGCGTCAGTCCCACAATGAACGCCAACGTCCAGCATATCACCACAGCCAGGGCTGCCCGCCGGGACGTCACCACCCGCTTGTACCTGCAGGAAAAACCAGGAGTACGTCAAAATGTCGTCACTGTTGGAGCATGCATGTTTTCTTTCACAAACCCTAACAGTTGATGTATTTGTTTTTTTAAACTTAGCAAACTAATATTATCTTCTTATGCTGGTTGAACATCATATTTGACATTTGTTGAAATGTTTTTTATTTTATTTTATGTGCAACCAGAATAAGTTCTATTTTACTGTCCTTGACTTGAAGACTTTAAACCCTAAGCTGATGGGTTGCAGCTCATTGCACGGCAAATTAGACAAGCGTTCCTGAGAGTAACATCAGCACGCTTTATTCTCTGCAGCCATATTGTTTTTCATATGTGATTCTTAACTTTGTAATTTAATTTTGCAGATGCGTTTTTTGGCCCACCAGACTTCACATTTCCGCTTCAGATTTATATCTTCTAAATAATCTACTGTAAAGGATTAAGTGTGAGAGACTGATTGAGGTAAAAGATTCAGGGTCTCTGAAATGTTATTATTCCTCTCTTGTCTGCAGAGAAAGAAATGAAACAGATGCAGCCTAAAGGCACACATGTAAACATTTATCTGATCCATCTCGATGCTGGAAAGCATGCAGCGTAGTAACTGGATCATATTTACAGAGTATGATGAGAAAATGTTTGCATCATCTCAAGCTGACCTTTGCTAAAAAGGGAGCCTGGAGCTAAACCGGACCTTGGATTTTAGATCGACTGTCACTGGTGCCATGTTCTGTGTCTAGTATTGATTAGGGGGTATATGTGTTGAGATGCAGAGACACATGAACCAGTCTGTTTGCTTCTTAGAGATGAAAAATAGCATCAAAAAGCACCACTTGTTTCATTGTTCTGATGGAGCAAAAGACATAAATGGTTTGAAGATTTTAGTATGTTATTGGTGAAAGCTTGGCTGCCCAGTTCACTCTTTTTCTTTCAAGCTTTTTTTAAGCAAATTTCTAGAGTTTGGAAAATGAAACTGGCTTGTCTGTCACAAGCTACAAGCGTCAGCACAATTGAAAAGGAAATATTGCGAAAAATGTTATATGTGCCCATTGATTGTGAATATATCTGTGAATTAGTGTTTTCGCTTTTGTTAGAAAGTGTGAAAGATGCTGACCATCCCTGAAAATTGCAGATGTATTTCACTTGAACCACAATGAAAAGGACTTTGGACTGCTGAAAGCAATAAGACGCCAACGGTTAAAGGCTTTCCGAAAGTGTCGTAATGAGCCACAAGATATTATCTGTGGTGACAAGGAAGAATAAATTACAACATTTAGTTGATACTGGGCTGTCTTATCAGCCCCTAGTCATTATCCTGGACTGCTCTAGTTCTGTCATTAAAATCACATGCATCCAGACCTTACAAGGAAATTCACAGCCTTGAACTTTTCTGCAGTTTGTAGAAAAAACGTTTAAGGGTGTGCACATCAACATATATGTAGCCCTTTCGTTCTGACACTGCTGAATAAAATCCAGTTTCAAGTTCAGTTTTTGATTTCTTAAGGAAGACACCTGGTAAATAAAATAATCAGAGCATGAGTGTCTGTCAGCGTAAATCTGTTCTGTGTTGTTAGAAAACATCAGCGACATAAAGTTGAAGGAACACAGCAGTCGGGTCAAGGATAAAGCTGTGGAGATGTTTAAAGCAGAACTTGGCTATAAAACAACTGGCGAAACTCTAAGCCTGTAAAGAGACGGATGTCCAACTTGAACACATCGTCCCGACCACACACAGTGACTGCAGCATCAAGTTGCTTTTCTGTAGCAGGTTGCTGGGATGATGGATGGCTCTACAGAAGAAAACATGTTTCTGTTCTGGGAAATACCTGAAATCAACATTGTCTGGCAGGAAAAGAAAGACTTTAATTATAGAAGCAGCTAAGAAGCCAAAGGTAACTCTGGAGAAGAAGTTCCATTTGCAGTTTATCAAAAACTAAATAGAAAAAACAGAAAATAAGTGGAAGAAAAAAATTGTGATCAGATAAAATTAAACTGTAAGCTTTTGGACCACATCGGATAAACAATTTGTGGCAAAAAAGGGGAATATTTCCCATCACGCTGGTCATATTGTCCACACAATGACGGCAGCTTCACAGAAGCTGGCCAGGTTTATTAGGAAGATAGGCAAAGCTAACAGTGGGCAATCAACAAAACTTAAAAGTGGTTTTAAAAACCTCTGGCTGATCTTCCAGCACAGAGGTGGCAGCATCCAGTCTTTATGACCACCCTGCAGCTTTTATATACCTTTCTTTTCCAACACACCTGAATCAAATGCCTGAATTCTCTCATCAGCAGTCATTCAGCTCTGCAGAGGCCTGGTAACAAGGCATTCAGCTGCAGAAGGAATGAATGTAAAGGCTGCAGGACAGCAGCTCTCAAGGATCTATCTAGCAGGACAAACAACCTCAAACACAAAGCCAGAGATGCATTGTACTCCATGTCTGGACATGGATTCAAAACTTCAAAGCTTTTTGGCAAGGACGAATAGGCCAAGAAAAAAACAAACTTGATATGAAGATATGTAGACTTGTAGATGCAATGTAACAAAAGATTGGTTTGCAAAGTATTGACTGGGAGTTGGAACCCAAGCATGACCCATTTCTCTGATCATTTTTAGTTCAATAATGAGTCAGCTCTCCTTTACCTTCACATTACTGTGCGCCTTTGTGTTGGTTTGTCGTATAAAAACCAACTTAAGCCCCGGTGAGGGTTATGCTTGCTGAGTTCAGTGGGCTGCATTTCCGCAAAGCCCTGTTAAGACGGGACAAGCAGAAAACCACAGGCTACTGCGTGCCCAGCGTGCCCCTGTTGTCCTCATGAATCCTCTGGCGAGTTAAATCTACCCAAACGTGGAGCGAAACACGGCAGTCTGAAGTGAAACGCGATCCCCGTGCAAATCGATCCCCAGGAAGAGAGAGCTGTAGCAGCTCTGACCTCTGCGCGAAGAAACGACCACCATCATCCCTTCCCACTTGCAGCAAACAACAATCAGGCTTGAACCCTGACCCGACCTCCTCCCGTCCTTTCCCTGCGTTACCTGGTCGGGATCTTGACCCTGAGGTAGCGGTCAATTGCGATGGCCAGCAGGGCCAGGATAGAACTTTGCGTCAGCACCAGCATGGTGCACGTCCCGAGCAGGCAGCTGTAAAAGTAAGTCTTGAGTCCGATGCTGACCGTGATGGCCAGGGGGATGACCAGCGCTCCCACCGCAATGTCCGCCACAGCCAGGGAGACGATGAAGCAAAACGTGGTGTCTCGCAGGGACTTGTTAATTTTCACCGCCCAAACCACCATCACATTCCCGACCACGGAGGCGACAGCTATCAGGACCTCCATGCCTATGTAGAGCAGCGGCGCCGAGGAGACCGTCCCGGGCATTTCAGCAGGTCTCTGTGGTCAACAAACACGCACACACTGTCTTTGTTTTCTTCTCTTGTCCTCTAAGGTGTTTCTCCAAATTAGCTGTGCGTCCGACTCCGACAGTCTCATGGCGCCCTCATCCCCCACTCTGAATGGGGGATGTACATCTGGAGAGACGAAATCCGGCTATTAAGAAAGGGAAAGAAGCAGGAAAGACTGCGTGCTGTTTCTCTGAAGCAGGTGCTTTTGTCCAGCGGCTCCAGCGGGCGGCTCCCGCTCCGTCCCCTCCACTTGGCTGGATACACCTGCTTCTCTTGAGCGCAGCATCCTTCCCACTGGCTCCAGTTTCTTCGAGAGGGCGCTGGGCGTTTTGTCAGCCGACGTCTTTCAGTTTGACAGAGCACGTTTTAACGGCGCCGCTGCCTGCGCATTTTTTGGCAGGAAAGCGCGCACAGATTCAGCTCCTGTGCAGGCGGCAGTGCGCGCTGTCCCCCACCTCTCTCTCGCTCTCTCTCGTCCCCCTCTTTCTTTATCTCTGTGTTTTCTTCCTCTTTTTTCATTAGGAGTGAGAAAGAGAGACGGTGAAACGGGAAGCTCCAGAAAATGTTTCCCTTTGTCTCTGTTTTCGTTTCACGGAGCCTGTTCGACCGGCTTCTTTTCCATGTAACTCATTAAAAATGGGGACTTGGACAGAGGATTGCTCTGTATCTCATCTCTCAAAAAATTCTGTGCAACTTTCCGTGGAATCATCACAAAGAAAGTATCACCTCCCTCCCCGAGGACATTTCTCTGCCACGGGCCTCGACAAGTGCAAGTGTTGCACAGTTTGCACGGAACTGTGACTCATTTGGCAATTTTTTTGACAGATGAGATGAAACAGAAAAACTGATTATAAGAGCAAACACTTCTGTTCTTTCATAATACATATAAAGAATGGTTGAAAGTTCACACGGATCAACTTGGAAGTTTTCAGATTCCTTTTGTTCTTGGCAAGACATTTTCGACACAAACACATGCAATGGTCTCTGATATGTGTCTTCATGCGGAACATGCTAAATACTGATAGGACATAGAGGTGTGGACTTATTTGTTGCTCATATGTGTGAAAAGATTTCAAATAGAATGATCAATAGTTGTTGTGGCAGTGTCTTACACTGAATACACTGTAAAAATAAAAAATAAAAATAAAAACGTCTTTCTGTATTACTTTATTACCAGAATTTAATTTTGTGGCAACCACATCTGCCGGCATCTCACCGTAAATTAGAGACGGTTCTTTTTCCAGTGTAGCTCAGTTGTGTCCAATCTTTGATATGAGAGATTTTATTCAAGTTCATTGTGTTTAATAGAATTGCAGGTGGCCCAATCCTTGGTGTTTCCTTCTGCCTCATGACACAAACAATTAAGAAATTTGCACATTCAGGGAAGAGAGAAACATAGCGGGCAGCACAACGCGAGGACCTGACAGCTGACTCACTGAGCTGAGAAGAACAGAGGAGAGTAATTATTGACTTCACATAACAAAAAGAATCAAGAATGAAGGACGGAACCAGGAAAACAGAGGCCACACCAAAACGTGAACATCAAAAGGCAAAAGAAACACACACAAAAAATTCCTCACATACAAATACAAGAATATTGTAAGGCAACACAAAGTAGGGTTGTTTGCAGTAGGTCTTCCTCTGGTTGTGAGCTTCCTCTGTCCAGTTTCTGTATCTTTTGTGTTCTTGGGGTGTTGTCTCTCTTTTCTGCTTTATTATTTTTTTTTTTTGCTTTCCAAGGTAAAAATTGGGTTTCAGTTAAAAATATAATCATGCTGAAGTCACTGCGTCACTTTTATATGTTCACATTTATACCTCAGAAAAACAGAAAGTTTTGGATTACTAAGAAAAAATATATATAATATTTTATGACATGTTTTAATCCCCTTTTCAATAAATGCACTTAAATTAAAGCTTCTGGTTTTCCATATTTGCATTGTGAGACAGTTTTGCTGCAATGAATTTTGAACTTATTGTAAGGTCAAGGCCAAATATTTTCTTTGTCACTCTAAGACACTCATGAAACAAATAAGGATAACTCTTTGATCCGGTACAATCTGAGAGGTATCTTATCTTGTTGTTTAGGGTTCAGAGTGAGAGGCGTGAGCTTTGAGCAAAGGCAGGGATGATCATTTATACTGAAAGGTGTCACAGACGGTGCACTTTACACACTCACATGTTTTATGGAAGCGGGAAAGCGGCATTTACACTCGGTAAGTTAATTATTGTACAAAACGACACGGCAACATTGGGGCAAACATTTATATGGAGAGGCAGTTATGGCAGGAGAACTGAAAATACTTGAGCTGTGAAAATTGTCAGCTTGAGTTAGCTATAGAGGTCAGCCAATACAGACAGGGGAAGGCTGCAGCCATATGGCCGCCCTACGCTAACTCCCACTCACCTGGGAGATCGTAAGGAACATGATCCAAGCCATGGATGGAAAAATCAATCATCGTAGAGCACATGTCGTAAACTAACACATCAGTTCTGCTGACAATTAGATAATGAAAGTTCACCCCTTCCAACAGTTTTTTTTTTTTTTTGTTTGTTTAAATTACAAAGCAGTCTGAGCAAATGTTGTTATAGTGCGGTGAACCAGAGCGGGGGACGCTTGCCTAACTTTGTTTCCAGACGTCTAAATGCAGTTTATTTCTGAATGCAGTTTATTTCAACGCACGCTGAGAAAAATAAATTCTGTCAACACACTGAAGGCATTAGTGCACAATTGAAATAAAGGGTTTCAGATGTCCCTGCAGTGACTTGATGTACTTACATTTAACCCTAAAATTACTCACACCACTGGCATTTTTAAATTCAGCATTTTTTTCATTGAAACAACTAATGAGAAAAGCTTCTCCCAAACTATGAAAAAAAAAAAAAATCTGATAGTATCGGTTTTGAAACAAAAGCAATTCCACACCAAGTTGAAGTTACTTGAAAGTGTCAAACTCAAGGTTATTTTAAAGCTACACCTGCCAGAGGTTTGAGTAATTTGGGGCTTCACTGTACACTCTTCACACAATACTTTTCAGGTTTCCTGGGATGCATTTCTGCAGCACCTCTGAATCATGTGACAGGAGGTTCAGTGAGACTTAGTTTAATGCCCGCAGAATGTGAACATAAAGAAACGCTTCAGTAAACACTTGTCAGATTTTGCCATTTGAGGCTGAATGACCAGTGAAGTGCAGAGTGCTTCAGCTGTGTGAACCAGATTCTGCTGTTCACTGAACATTTTCTGTTCAGTCTCGAATCAAAAACAATGCAACCTATGAAAGTGATACCACGGATTTACTTGTATCCAGGCACAAACGCCTGTTTGCATACAATTGCCTGGGCACCATTACAGCATATTTTACAAACATTATATCAATTTATATGTATATATTGTTTGTTTAATTTATTTGTGAATTCTTAGCACAACACTGTCACCCCATGCTTGCAGTTAGTCTGTACCAGCCACAGTTTAATTGTTTGGGACAATTATATGATTGTAGAACACACTCTGTTTTACACAAGCTTCTTCAGCGTTAAAATTGTCCAGCTGTAAAAGAATAAGTTCACAGACATGATTTCCTACATCACTTTGAGATGCATAATAAAAACATTTTTTTATACCTCAATATTTATGCCATTAGCTTCCATTTGAGGTAAAGCCTGATGGATCTTGTTTAACAACTTAAATGTTAATTTTATTAAAAGGTCAGAATCATGTAAAATCTACTTTTTTGAGGTTTACATAATTATTTCCTCATCAAAAACACACTGGGAGTGTTACCTTGATTCTTTCATGCATGCTTGAGTAATCCCCTAAGAAGAGGAATAAATCCTTGACAGTTCAGAGTCACAATTTCTTAAAATATTGTCAAATTAGTGCTAACATGCACACAAAAACAACTGATAGTAACCTTGTTAAATTCTGAAAATAGTGTTTTGTGCCTTTTGGTAATGTTTTGAGTCTTATCAGCTGAACTGTTCAAAAAGCCATGTATGCTGGGTGCCAAAAAGGTGCACACCTCAGACATCCTGTAGAAATGGGAAGCTTATGTTTTTCATGGGTGAAAAGCATATATGTATATATTATTTTATGACATGTAGGTGGTGAGTGATGGAGACTGGATGGGCCACGGTGTGACACAAGAGGGTTTTATAAAGCACATAAAGCTTTTTGTTTTGATGTACAAGAAAATTTATATGGCTATTTCATCTGCTTTAATGAAGAACAGTGCAATGAACCATGATCACAATTTAATGAGGAAAGACATCGTCTCTCTCCTCATCCTCTTGTCTGCTGAACTAAGCTCAAAACTATTATTACTTGGTCATTAAAAAGCCCCAGTGATGAACTGCTGAGATCTTCTTGGAGGACTGCTCAACCGGACAGAATGAAAACTTTGGATCGCAACACATTGATCAGAACCTTTTCCTCACAGGATATGTTTTATTATGTGAAACCAAAAATGTTACCGTCATTCCAAAAAACCAAAAAACCAAACTGAAACTCTAAGGAAAAGGTGAATCAGTGAGTGGGAAGAGGTGGACTTTCCATAACAGTGATTCCCCATTTAATCTCTTCATTTTCAAATAAACACAGCTTTCCTTAAAAATGAAGATGCAAATGTAATACAATTAGTTTTATTTCTGGAAGTAATTTTGAACAACTTGACTCTATAAAAAGTTACATTCACAAAAGCAGTGACTTCCCCTTTTCAAAAAAGAAAAAAATAATAATAGCAGTAAAACTGTAATGTTAATCGTGGGATATTGCATGTTACTGAATTCTGTAAAATGCATTTACAGTATTAAACTCCACATTATCCGTGTGACCCAGATTTGAGATAGGGTGGCCAGCGTTGTGACTGCTGAGTCTCATGTCCTGCTGTGAACAGAGGCAATCTATTGATTTCCTGTTTGCAAAAAAAAAACATCACAGTTTCAGTCTTCTCAGGGCTGTTAGCTTCCTGACCCACAACCTGTTCGAGAAATTTACCACAACACCCCACTTCAAGCTCTTGCTGATAGTGAAAATGAAACACATCAACAACAAGTAGCCGTCTTAACACAAAAGGTCTCTGTTGGTCAGAACAGGGATGTTTGGTAAGAGAATTTCTCCAAACACCCGGCTGATGTCAGGGATTCCTGATAGGCCAGAAACGGTGAAGTCACTCTAAGTGTTTTGAAGCCAAGAAAATCAACTAGAAGCTTAGTTTTTGTTTATTTGGTACAATTTGGCATAAATCATGTTGAATAATGCTGTCATAACATTTATTTTACTTGAATAGCTGACAATTAATAATTTAATTATTAAGCCCTCGTATTCCTGCACCACAAAAGACAAAAGTCTAAATAAATAAATAATAATGCTGCATTTGTGTGCTATATGATGCCTTAACTGTATAACATGCAGACTGCACAGTGCAGAGCATTTCCATTACATAAGACTGCTTCAACAGCAGCAACCCACAAAACGTATGTAATTTTCCTACACAATGATTTTCATTAATATCCGACCTCAACACAACACATTAAACTCAGCTTCAGTGAATGGAGCAATTTTGTTGAGTGAAGAGGATTTATTTAAATACTTTCCACATAGTGCTTTTTTCATATCCAAGCTATAATTAACAACCCTGATATGTCAAAAATATATATTATTGTAGACACAGTTAAGAGCAGGCTAACAAATCAACAGTTTGATGTGTGGTATATAATAAAAGACGATCAATTACCTCTTCAGTGAAAATAGGGATTGATCTGAGTATAATCCAGCTGGCAAACACAAATCAGGTAAGAGAGAAAATCCAAGGAAGGCACAGCTTGGTGCTGGGTGTGACGAGACGAGGAACAGGTGTGACAGCCTGCAAGGGATCAAAACGCTGCTCCTGCAGGGCAGTAGAGAAAATTGAGGAGATGAAAAGAAAATTACAATCCAAACTGCAACTGTGAAGAATAACAACAGGCATGTTTCTTGTCTTCAAAATCTCACCTTCCCTCTTTTTATACAACATTTTCTGCCAAAGATCACAACAATTTTCACCTTTCCATAAGAATCACACAAAAAAATCTGCCATTCTTTGGCAGTAAAGTGATGACCAAATACTTAGAGTATCTGACATGTATCCTTATTTATTTGAAAGTTAATCAGACTTACATTAGAATAAACATCTTCCGATATGAAATGTGTTCAAAACGACAGCCAGTACAGGGAAAGATGTGTTCTGTGTTTGTTAATAAAAGCATTTGAATCTTGCAGAATGTTCTAATGTTGCTCCACTTTGTTAAAATTTCTACAACATGTATCTTAAAGTTGTAAAATAGCTTCACAGGTCGTTACAATTTTCAGAGAAAAGATTTCTTTTTTTTTTGGAACATGGTGACATTTTCTGAGAAATACCCAAAGTTCCTAAAGGCAACATTTGATTTGCAAATCCCAGTGTTAGCACACTCTTTTCCACAGTTCTGTTGATATTTACATTGTTATTCCTGTCATAGATCCATTTTAGAGGATGATTACAATATATTGAGAATGAAAAACATATAAACAAGTACAGACAACCTCTGTAGAGAAAAAAGAAATAAAAATAAGCGTCAACTCTCAGTCTCATACGTATGTTATGCTATTTTTCTATTCTGGAGCCACTTTTCCACCTCTGAATAGAAACCTTTATTTAGGCTGATAAGGCTCATGCTTGTGCATGATAAGGCATGCATTGATGCGTGTTGTTGAGGTGCTTGCTGCAAAAACATTTAGATAAAACCGAGCCACAGTTTTACAAGTTTAAAATTATGCCCCTCAAACAGCTGGTAGCGTTTTTTAAATGTTTGTTAATGTGTTGGTGCATTGTCACATATTTGAGATCCAATTGAGATTTCCAGTAATTTCTCAGTGTTCACTTTCATTTCTTCCTACATGTGAAGAACTGACGCAACAACAGGAAGTGGACGAAGCCATCAGTTGGATGAAAGTAGAACAACTTTGGAAAAACTACCAAAGGAAACTTTTCAATTTGGACTTTGTTTTGTGCGTATGCGTTGTTGGCTTAAGCTAGTTCCTGTTTATTCACAGTAATTTGTAAGTTTTCCTCCCACATTTTGCTTAATTATGTAATAATTAAATTGAATTTCATGTTTTATATATTGCCCAGCAGGTGATTGGTGGTGTTTTTTTTTTTTTTTCTCTCATCCACGGTTATTTTGTCAACAATTAATGACATGCTTAATCCCTGACAACTGTGACTCGTCCTCCCTGTTTTAAGCTGACACCTCTTCCCACCAGCAAACATTTAGGACAGCCACTCCTCCCTTGCCACTTGACATCAATTCAGCCTGTCTCATGAACAGGCTAAAAAAAAAAGGAAGTAAACGTACCGCCCTGCAAAAGCATGTCCAAGGTGCTGAATGTTTCAGTCTTCTTGGGGAAAATGATGCTCCCACAGATTGCAGTGCTAGGTGCTAACACAGCTAATTGCCACTTGTTCCCTTGAGAATTTGGGTATTTGCAGAATATGTTGGATTTTAACAAGGACCTCTATAATTAGTAAGAAAATGCATCATAAATAATGAGACACTTGGAAATAAAAAGCCACAAAACAAACATGGTGAGGCAGTTAATACAATACCTCAGACTGCAGTTCTATTTTAAAGCTTTACATGGCTCTCTCAGATTTGACACCTACGATGAGGCCTGGGTGGAGTGTAAGGGGATTAATGGGGCAGCATCCAGCTCCCTGGGTGCAGTAAACCTGAAAGCCTCAGACTTCATCACAGACCACAAAGACACTCAGCAAAATCCCTCCGTTGGCAGAAAAGCTCCCCACAGCAGCTGCTGCGGGCCACCTGCTGAAGTCACGTCAAGACTTCCTGTGAATAGCTCTTAAAACAATGCTGCCTTTTCTTCTACAAGATGGCCCAAAATCAACAATAAAATGTCGCTGCTTTGGGAATGTACTGCTCACGCTGCTCAGACAAGTTGTTTCAGAGTTTTGCATGTAGCACAATCTGCACTTCAATCGGGTCAATGATAATGCTGGGAGATTTATGGCTCTTCTGAGAAGAACCTTTATACTTGTCCTATGGAAACAGAAGAGGTATAAATAAAGCCCATTATCAGTTCATAAGAAAATGAACCTAGAACTAAAACTGTAGAATTTAAGAAAGCTACTTTAGTTGATTAGAATGCAAATGAAAATAATGATAAAAAAATCTGGGTCTCCTTTTGTTTAACAAGCAGTCTGAAAGAGCAAAAGATATTCCTTACATGCATATTGTTTCAGCACGTTTTAGAGAGATCTGTACGCAAAAGAAATGCTTATAGGGTTCCTAAATAGAGGGAACAAAAGCTTTATGAATGAAGCCTATACTTAGAAGTGATAAGAAGGAGTTGCTCTCTCCTGCAGAGCAACAGAAAGTAAATAGCATGGCAACAAAAATACCAAATTAAGAAAATACATTAAACATTTCAGAACTGTCTTTGACAAATGCTTTATAAGGGAAGAACAACCAAACAACTTACGCTCTGTGAAGGGATCAATGACTCCATAGCTCAAGCACTATGCAACATACAAAGCTCATGTTGGATCTTTTCATGGTGGAAGAGCACAAAGGAAGCTGAAAAAAACAAGCAGCAAAACACAAATTTTCTCCTTCATGTTGACATAAAAACTGCCCTCTAGCCAGCTATCTTAAGCATCACCAGGGATGTGCCCTGCTCTCGCTCAGAGCAGTATCTTTAGAGGCTCTAGAAATGTCTGAGACGGGAAGCACATTTTTCTAGAGAAGCTGAGCAATTCTGACCATCTAAAAGAACAACTCCTTCAGTTATTCTTCTCACACTTTATCACTTCTTTAGCATAGTATGGTGCACTAAAGGCTTTCTGGCAGCCTGCATAAAGATTTATAACAGTAACCTTTCATTTCAGGAGCACAATTTCATCCAGATGTTGAGGAATACTAGTTTACTTGCAACAAGACACAATGCATGTGTGCAAAAGATGAACGGTGATGCTACGGGGGAGTAGATGTAAAGAAAGTAGAGGATCAGCGGTCCAGATTGATGGAGAGTGTGGAAAAGAGATAAAGAAACATGTTCAAACAGGAGGAAATGGTGTTATGAAAAGAGTCCGGTGTTATGTTCAATAAAAGGTTATCAGCAAGAATGAAAGGGAAGGTGTACAGAACAGCAGTGAGAGCAGCAAGGTGTGGTTTGGAGACATGGTGAAAGAGAAGACGAATCTCATGCTGAAATAAAAACAATTCACTTCAAATGAATGTAAATGAAGCATTTTGAAGTCCATACATTAATTTGCTAAACTAATTGGAATTCCCCAGGTCTTTAAAATGGTAATTAATGCCTGCCAGTTGTTTCAGGTGAATAAATTAGATTTATCCACCCAATAAAATGGTCAAAAGAGACCATCTTTCTGATGGAGTCTGACAGGCATCACGTGAAAAGAGACTCGTGTTTCCTTTAGGAAACACGTTTTCCTAAACATGACGGGTGTAGAGGCTGTGCTTTAGTCTTCATAAATCAAAAATGGCACAAGAAAAAGGCTAATTTAAAGTTTTAAACAAATAGAACTACACATTACTTAGCACAGTAAACATGAACGTCTTCATGAAATGCTTTGAATAAGTGCTAATAACTAAATCCTGTCTGTGTGAATGGTTATTACATTTGAGCAACAGCGTCACCTTATATGATTGACAAAACTAGACACTTTTTTGTTAGTCCTATTGCATTGTTTATTCTAAATAAATATTTGTTTGAAATTATAGTCTTTATTCCGCAAATTACGACTGAACTATTAATTTTCTATCCTGCCTCTCACCTGCTGACTGCTTTGAAAATTTCCACAGTCATCCAAAACCAAGTCAGTAAAATAACTCTTCAGATTTCAATCTTGAACCTCTTGTCTTTGAGTATTTTCATCAGGTTATTCCCAGAGTGTTTTCATTCCCTTGTATATAATAGTGTATAAGGTAACAATCACTGTTGAAAAATAACCCAAACCAGTGGCTCCCTAATGCAACCCTGTGTGGAGAGTGGTCATCTAACACCGGTCCCAAATAAGATTACTGTGCAGAAAATACCAAGCCTCTCAAAACGCTTGGCTTTATGTCCCACTTTTCACCACTTCAATTGTCTGAAAGAAAATACAGCCAGGAGTGCAGTTCTCTGACACTCTCTGTACATGGAGGGTAAAATTGTTCTTTAGTTCTCCTTATTGTGGAGAAACATTGCAGCTGCTCCTTCAGATAACGCTATCTGGACATTTTCTGCTCAGCAATTATGCATAATTGCATGTCATGTTTGCATGAAGGTTGAAGTATCGGGTTTTAATTAGTCACAAACCTAGGAGGCTTTTAGCCCGTTCAAACAGTTACACTGATGATTTATTAAAAAACTTAATTTTAATTCAGTGGGAAGGAGCTGAAAATTATATGTTACTGGAACAGCATATCAGAAGGTAAAATGAAAGAAGCATGAATCAACATCAACTGCATGTTCAAAGCTTAAAGAAAATATTAAAAACAGCTGGGTTTTTTTATACTATTGTCAGATGCTCTGCAAAATTTCAATAGTAAACAAGGTGAGAATCAGGGAACCACAGCATGAATGACAATTCTTCTTTTTGCATTGTGAAAAGGAAGAATTCCTTTTCACAATTTCTAACCCAGTGAATTTCTAACCCAGTTCCTGTCTTAGAAACAGCTGGTATACTGTCCTCACTTTGAGTGAGGACAGTATAGCAAAACAGAAATGATTATTCACGTCTCTTTGGAATCAGCCGACTTGTTCTTGTTTTCCTCGGCCTCACTGACCTCAGAATATAAAATCAACGCACGCTGCTCGGGATGTGAATCAGTCAAAGGCAGAGCGGACGTAATAAGACAAAGAATAAAAAGGGATTCATCACTTCAAGCTTTATGCCGCGAATGGAGAGATGAGCTTGGAGTAGAAAGACAAAGAGAAGAAAGACAGCAAATTGAAGGAATAATGGCAGAACTATGAATCCTAATTCACCTATGAGGTGTCATCGGGCCTGAATCAAAGTATCTGATGCAACCTAGTTTCATCCAGCTGCTATGGATGTGCCTTTTAAATGGCCGGTTCGTTTTGCTGCGATGCTCTTTTTTTTGAAGAGCAGGTCCAGATGAGAAAATCCAAAAACTGGGTCAAACATGGAGTCTTTGCTCTCTGTGGGAGGAGACATTATGCACAAACGTTGCCTCCTTTGATGTCAGCTCAGTTACTTTGGAGCCTGTCTTCTATCCGGTGTTGCAAGGCTTGGGACCAGTCGTCAGACTCATTTAAAGAGGATGATCCATCTGGAAGCGACACTTTTCTGAGTGCTCAGCTGGCACATAAAACAAGTTCATTTCGATCTGTCATTCACTCGGCTAAGCAGCAAAACACAATCAAACTGTCCTGGGTTTATGTGCTGATCTATTCGGCATTTACAGCTGAGTAAATGCCGAATAATCAATTTCCAAAGTTCTGCTAGTGTTTTCTAAGTGGACTGCTATATTTCTAACATATTGATTCTTCTAACGTTCTCTGATCCTTATAAACTTTTGTCATTAATTCTGTCTTTGTAGCAAAAGTACACACCTAATTGCTGGTTTTCATTGATTTCCAAATCGGCCAGTTCACCCATGTCAGGCAGCACACTGGGTGTGAGATGAGCTTTAGTGAAGAGATCATGTAGTTGCCTTGGTTCAGGCATTTACTTTCCTGAAAAGAAAACATTCTCTTATTTTTGAAACTCACCTTTGGTGATGCCACACACTTATCATGCAGCTTCCTTTCAAGATAATGAAACAGTACCTATTGATTTAGACCTCATTGTGACCGCTTAGTGCCTTAATTGTGGCAACTCTTTCTGTTCTTGGTGAAACATTTTTCAAACCAGCTTGCCAGGTTATTTCTACCACATCCAGCCCAGAAAACCATCGATTGGACGACCCTCAAGGTCAGGTTGTAATAAGATTTAGCATCCAGCGAAGGCAGTGATGCTGACAACTGGGACAAAAAAGGTTGATCTGGTCAATGGAGTGAGTGTATCTGTGGCATCATAAGCAGAAACGCGGTGCCAGCTGAGACGTAACGGACATCAACAGCTTTCGGTTCAGCCATCGACTGCCTAGCAACGGCGTTTCACCATTTGCAGAAGCAGCCTCTATAAAACCGAGGTGACGATTTTTTTAAAGAGGTCCTGCTTGGGACAGATTTGCACCTGATCCAACACGCCACATTAAAGTTCCCAAATGATCCTTTCAGCCTGTAACCAGAATGTTGCCTGAATATTGTTAATTAACAGGAAGGCCTTAGCATCTCTGCTTATGTCTGTCACAAGGAACAATTAATCAATCAGTCGCATTGTAAAATGAAATGAGCTCAATAGATTTCATTCTGATGATTTTATTTACTGATATCACAATCCATTTTATTTATGGCTTCAGCTGTGTGTGTGTTTTTTATTTCTGTTTTATTTATTGTTTCTCGTCATTGTTTGTTTGTTTTTATTTTGGAAATGAAGAACGTCTTCCAGCTCCAGTGTTTTCAAAATTAATGTTTGTTGGTCTTTGAGAGAGTGAACTTGCTTTATTATGTCATTATCAGTAAATTACTTACAAATACTCCCAAAACAAAAAACATTATCGTTTATCTCAATAACGATTAGGACGATTTATTGTCCAGCAAAATTTGTTCTCATGTCAAGCCTATCTCTGCTATAAAACAAAACTAAAACAAATAATCTGTTGAGATTTAATTTTGTGCAACAATTAAAAGATCAGTATCTGTGGGAAGATGGCAGGGTGTCTGTCTGTGGAGGTACACTGCCTGTGTGACACCCTGCAGCGTTGTTTCCATTCACCCCCCACAAGTTTAAGAATGTCCTAAATTTAAGTGAGTGCCTGTAAGGGGCTTTTCTGGGTCTCAAGAAGTTAATGAAATATTCAACACCAAGTGCAAAGATTGCAGGGGGAAACATGTTTTTTTTTTACTCCCTCCAGCAAAGACAGATCCTTGTAACTCCATATCAATATTCAATTTGGTAGCACAGTTTATTTTAGGGAAAAGAGTTTTATTACTTAATACATGACATCAAATAACCCCCTGGGTTCAGAAAATGAATGACGGCTAAGTAGGAGTGTGCTAACTATTTTAATGCAGAGAAACCATTTATTCCTGCCATGTTTATTACATCGCTGGTCACTATTCATTCCCTGAAAAACTAAAAATTAATTTTAAAGCCCCTCGAGCCTCATGTCACCTAAACTCCTCTCCAACCATGCAAGACTTGACAGCAGGTGCAATATTTTATTAATGGAAAATCCTTACAAAGTCCAGCCACTTGTTTTTTTGTTTTTTCCTGTTAAGAACAATTCTGGAGATGTGGACGTACAATGCCCCTAGGACATCAATGTGTGTTAACATGAAAATGGGAGAAAATAAATAAAAAACACAGTCAGTAATTATAGCGGCAAACGCTAAATTATTCTCACTTTGGAGAAAAGTGGCTACATTTTGTTTTTTACGCTGCAGAGTGAATGTGTCTCTGTGGCCTGAAAGAGACAAAATTAAAAAGCAGAAAATGAGAGAGAAGACTTACAGCAAAATATTTTTTCCATCTGCATTAAAAAATGTGAGATTTTGAATTAAGGTAAGATAAATCATCCATGTGTCCCACTGCTGGAAGGCAGTCACCTCGACATATGATCTAGATGGGTAATTATATCTCTGGATGCCGGTTAACAAATCATAACACTTGGCTCCTACTCCTCAGCTGCACTGTGATTTCATTGAAACCTGGTGACGGGACACTCCTACCAGCCCAAATGAGCAAGAAGAGAAATATCTCCATGTTTAATCCACATAAACTTGTGAAGGACGCCTCCTCACTGCCCAGTTTCTGTAATTATAGAGCTTTACTGACCACTGTGGTAATTACTCATCTCTCTGTTGTACCATTTATGTGGTATAATATATATAAATGCAATTAAACTTTCTAATGTTGATCAATGTTTTCAAAGTTCTGTTTGAAAATGACTCATATATTCTTGTGTCCATGAGTTACAATGCTGTTTTCAAAAGATCAGGGTGATATTTAATGACATTCACAAGATGATAAATGACTTGTTGTGAAATAGGAGCTGGATGCCAAATTGTTAAGGAAGCAGCCAGCAGATTGAGCATCGTAGCATGTGAGCTGGTGCAGAGCCAGCCCAAGCTTTCACTCTAACTTTTATCAACATCGACCATTACCAGAATCATATTTGACTGCAGACGAAGCAGAACGAAGCAAAAGCCACTTAAATTATCCTTTATTTGCATTTGGTTAGTAAAGGTATTCAGCAATTTAATGATTCGTTCTCTGTTCTCTAATGCAACCTCAGTGGAGCCAAATTCATGATGAGCCTGTTTGGGATTGCTGTGATTGATCAAAAAGGCCAATCTGTGTATCACTCTGCTCTGCATCCTTAAGAATTAAACAATCTCTATAAACTAGTTTTAAAAATGCCTTATAAGTCTTAAGCTTTGGTTTATTTTGATTATATTCTTGAAATTCTGACTGATCGTGACAGTCATTCTCTCTTGTGTCGCCTGTCCATTTGAGTATTTATTATTGATTCAATTCATCTCACAAACCACCAGTCCACTCATTTTTTGATTTGTTGATTTATAGATTAATTCAACCTGCTCCCCTGATATTTATTACATGAATCCACTTCCCATCCATTCTTTCTTCCATCACTGGATCAACCTGTACATATCAAGGTAGCCTCCATCAATTCAGACAGCTGATGAACCATCAGTCTCATCCATCAATTTTTTCATAATTTATTAATTTTTTTTTTTTTTTACCATCAGCATTTGTTATGTACAGACACTTGGCTAAGATTTAGCCCACATATTGGAAGTTATGTCACATAACACTTTTGCATTGGTACACAGATTGTGTCATGATGTCGGGTGTTTCTTTAAGGCGGTTGGGTGATTTGTGACCTGCTGACCCAAATAACGTATGTGACAGCCTCAGAAAAATCCTCGCAGGTGCTGGTTTCGAAGCAAAACCCATTACTTGTCCTCCATCACCTGCCTGCCCTCTGACGGGAATTTATTTTTGTTCCTATGGCAACACGTATTGGTGCAGGGACTAATGTATTTTAAAATTTGCATCAGATAGGGAAGATTTGGTGATAGCATTAATGCTGACGGCAACTCAGACACATACGCAAAGCTCTCAGCCCGGGAGTGAAGTCAGGCTGAACCGGGTCGTTTTCAGTTGCGTGCAAAGCGAAACGAGGTGGCTGGTTTAGAAAACCACCCAGTGAACGTTTCCCCCTCATTTGCCTCAAATCCTTTTAACCCAGGGCTCTGACCCTTGATTGCAAGCAGCATAAATGTTTTACACTTGGGCGAGGTAAATTTACACAGCCATGGAGAGGTTACAGCTTATGACTCAAAAGTGAAGAGATGGTCCTGCAGGAGAAAGGAGCTCCTGTTTGCAGATCCTGAAGATTATTAAAAGAGGCTGTTAGACTGTCAATGTTTTGATAGGGAACCAGAGTGGAGAGGTCACATGAGGGCCGTTAAGTTTGAGGATAAAATCAGTGGAGAACACATGAGTAAATATGAAGTGAGGCAGAATAAATGGCTTCTCCCTTATGGTTCTGTTTTTTCCCTGGAAAATGAAGTCCCTTAAGCTAAATACACTGGACTTTTGTTCACTTGACAACACCCGTTTTTCGTAGTTATTGTAGTAACCACCCCTGACTGAACAGAGATGGAACAAACTCTCGCAGCCATCACAACAACTGGCTGAAATGGCCTCAGAGGAATCGCTGCCAATGCTGGCAGCAGACAAACTGCTGACTGACTCAGAGGTCCAAATGTTGGCGTGTAACGAGACTGTGAAACACCCAGTGGCTCTCTCCTCTCCTATTTGCATATTTATGGATGGGAGCTGATTCAGTGTGACACAACCAAACACACACACTGCTGCAGCTACAACCAGAGGCTTTTGTACCTTGTCAGAAAGTGATTAAACAAAAGTAAGTGTTAAATTTGAGGATGACAGAGATTCTATTCAATTTTTCACATAATAGCTGCAAACAGACTATGTGGTGCCTTATGAAGTATTCACACTTTCTCATATATTTTAATGTTACAACCACAAAGATATGAAAGGTTCTGTCACCCCAGGTCTGGTTCTTGGTTCTGATGGCGGAGACAGAAAGTTGGCATCAGAGGAGCGGAAAACCTGTAACACTGGAACTGGAATGTAATTGAATTAACATTCCAGAATAAAAATAAACCAACAAGTACAAGCAACAAATAAAACAGAAACAAAAACCACACACACCCAAAGCCATAAATAAAATTAATTATGACGTTTCTGTGAACAAAATTGACCTTCAAAAAATGTTAATCATCAGAATGGAAATTACTGTGCTCATTTTAATTTACTATGTTCATTGGTTAATTAATTTATTAATTGCTTGTTGCTGTGTTCTACTCTTCCATAAATGTCAGATTCCAGGAGTGCATAATTAGTAGTAGCATAACCCAGATCCTCTCTGATAAATCCTTTCCTGATCTATTAGTTCATTTGAACGGCCATGTTGTGTTTGGTTTGACTGATCAGTGCTATGTGAACTGTTTAAAGATTAGGATGCAGCTTTATAACCTAACCACGCTTTAAAGTTCTCCACAATGTTAATCCCACGTGTCTGCTGTATCCTTGGACTTCATAATGCTGTTTTCAAACACATCGACCTTAATTTGTAATTAGGTAACTTTGAAAATAATTAGATCCACTGGATTTAATTTAAGAGAAAAGGATTTTAAATACATGAGCATGACATTTTTTCAGTTTCTTTGTACCCAGTATAGAAAACATTGACTCTATTAGTTAATCTCTGAAAACCACCTGTGGTGATCAAATTTAAACTGCTGGAATATTTTCACCATGCAACAGATTCTGCTGGCTTACTCTTATCCTTTCAATGACTCAGTTCCAAAGCATTAATTATACTTTTAGGTCTGAGTGACAGATTGATTTTATTCACCCCAAGAGGGGGGAATGTGGTTCCTCTATGCACTCACAGCAAAGAAAACAAAAGCACAGGCAATAACAAGGTCTATTTTAAGCCTCTTAAAAACAAAAACATACCTGTCTAATAAATTCTAAGCTCCACGCTGCGAAGGACTTAGGAAATGTTTTCCTCAGCCTACAATTGGGAAAAAGCAGAAGTAAGATTTGTAGTGACATGGTTTATTCTGGGTTTTTTACTATTTCTAGTATTGGAAAAGATCTTAAATTAACCACAGGCAATAGTTATTTTATCATAATTTCTTAATTAAATCCACACCTATGCATGAACGTTAGCCCAAAAGCATTTATGGCTGTTTTCAAACTAAGATCATAATTTTATGCTTGGCAGCAGCAGTAAAAACAGAACACATTGTTCTCTTATATTAGAGCAAAGGCACTTAAAGTGCCTTTAAACATTGGTAAATCCCAGTGTTTAATCCATAAATCCTATGACGTGTTGTGGTTTACATGTCATGGAAAGGCAAATACAGGAATTTGTTTTGAATTAGTCAGTACTGGAATGCATGCCAATCAAGTACAGTTCTTCTAAATAGCAGCATTTCTCTTGGTAATCTATCGATGAATCTGCAGAATAATTTCAGTTCATGACATAAACCTTCTCAACAGGAGGCTGCAACATAATTACAAAAAGCCTAAAATCATTGTTCTACTTAAAAGACTATAAACGCAATGGCTGAATCGCTGAAATACATCAATTCCATCCATCCATCCATTTTCTAACACCCTTGTCTCTAGTGGGGTGAGGAGGTGCTGGTCTCCAGCTAACGGTCACTTCACCTTGGAAATTGAGGAATTGTAATTCTACTCTACTTTTTTATCCACAGTGTTACTAGAGTTATAAAGCTGTCACATTTTTGTGAAAGTTTCTCAGTAGCGGTCGATATTGGTCACATGTGCATTAGCCCAGAAAGGGGTGGGAGTATCAATGAGGAAACATATGAAATATATAATTATATGTATCTATCAGTTAGGCCCTGAACAAATTAATTTAATGCAGGAGAACATCTAGTGAACAAGTCTCCTGATTGCTAAGTTTTCTGATTGTTAGCTCACATGCGTTTTGTGGTTATGTACTGCGGCCCTTGGATCGTGTTTCTTTTCAACTTTTTTGCATTCAGTGGTTATTTGTTCGAAATAAAATTTGATTAAATTGTTAATTCATTCAATATGTTATGAACTCATGATTCAATTGTAGGGTTTCTTGTCTTTAGTCAAAAAAGTCTATTGTTTGAAGGACTATGCAGTAGATTGTACAAGAGTAGCAAAGAAATCATTGCTTCACATGACAATACTTTGTTTCTCTTTTAGGAACTTCTTTTTGTTTCAAATATTTAAAAATAGCAGCGCTTTTAAGATCTGAGGTTTTCACACATTTGCTCTTGTTCACAGAATGAACTTAGTTCATTTCTGTCCCCACCTGAAGACACAAATGCTGTCTCTGTTTCTTTGTCTCAGCTTCTTTATGTTTTCTTACATAAATATTTTGGAGCCATAATTCTGCCAAACAGCCATCCAAAATATGGCTATCCAAAATCTATTATGTCTTCTCAGTCGTCTCATGGGAACAATAAGAACCAGTGCACACTGTGTTATATATTGCCCTCATACATTTTATTATCATTCATAAAATTCTCTGCGGCCTAGCACACTGAGCAAAACCCTCTGAAGAAAAATGAGATAGTCTCGGCTGGATTCGTGTCACAGGGTTTTCACGACAAATGAAGGCGCAGATTAGGAGGAAAGCAGACACTCCCGCACAGAAAGCCTGATGCTGGGATCCAGATAATCCCAGGGTTTCAAAGGTATTTGCTGAGATTCCTTGATTTGCTCAAGCCTCTTCAGAGTTAATAACCTTCACCTACTTTAAACCATATGACTGGGCGAGCATAAATTAAACCTCATGTAACAAACAGTCTATTTTGCTTCTTGTTCATGTTATATTTATTCAAGTGTTAACAAGTTGCAAAGTTGTTTAGTTTTAGAAGTACCTTTGTTTCCTTTGTTTGAATGCAGTCCAAGGTCTTTCATTAATTTCCTTTAAAGCATCTAGAGGTGTCCGGGTCATTACCCAAGGGCAGGACATCAGGGATCTTCTTTCTCTGCATACTGATTTCTCTCAGTGCAAAACCTCCAACAAACAAACTCCAATGATCTCAGTTTTAACCCACTGATCAGCCAGTTTGTTCGAGGATGATTAATTTGATCAAAACTGGAATCATGACTGTACTTATTGAATTAAAAAAGGGTTCTCCTTAGTGTGTTAGTAGCAGCGCAGCAGATCATGAGAAGAAGAGCTTTTCTGTCAAAGCCGAAACAACTGGGGTAAAAAGCATGTCTTTTTGATGGTTTCATTCTGAAAGTAGATGAGATTTTTAACCCAAAATCTCATAGAAAACTGTTTCATCTGGCAACAGATTATTTGTAATAAAAAGCAATGTGTCAAAAATAATTTACATAATTCTCTATGAATAACTTGCAAGTCATACTACAGCATCCAAAAGGTTCACATAATTGCTGACAAGTGTTGTGGATCTTTCCACTGGATTCTTCACCGTTCATCTGCTGCAACGAGCTTCAAGTCTTTGAGTTTGGAAGGCCTCCTTGCCATCACCATAATCTTTACTTTCCATGAACGATTCTCTCATGAATTCAATTCTGGAAGTTCAAAACATAAAAGTTACAACCAGTCAAGAGAAAAAAAGAAAAAAAAACTGGGTGAGATTGAACAATTACTTATTGCTTAAATCTGCTATGGTTATGAATAATTTTGGGCTTATATGTTCATACAGGGGTTGTTTTTTTTGCATCTTAACCTTTGCTACTGATGTTAAGAAGACAAGTTTTAGTTTAAATTATTTTGTAGACCCTGGATTGCAAACATATGCACATCAAAATTAGTAAACAAAAAAAATGCTTTGGATTTTTTTTTTCTTGATACTGAACAAAAACAAAACAAAAAACCCAGAAGATCTGACCACTTAGCAATTCCACACCCATATTCTGCCCAAACACAATCAGATTTCAGTAATGTCCCATGTCAACAAAACTGATTTTGTGGTTTCAAAGTGCAATGGTGAATCATATTTCCTCTGACAAAATAGCAATCAGCGTAAAACCGCACATTTTTCAAGGAAGCTGTGACAAAACATTTGGTTGTTTCAGTCAGACAAGATGGAAAACAACGGTGGAAACAGAGATAAGAAAAAAAATAATAAATGTAGTTTTCTGCTGCATTCAGAAGCAAAAGATAAAAGTAAACTTCCATTGTATGGAGAGCTTTGAAATAACAATGTCTGTTCAGTAGAGTAGAAGAGTCCTTTATTCTGTTAGATTTACATTCAGGTCCTTTAAGGAAATACTTCATTAATTGGCCAATAGAAAGAAGAAATCTGAATCTTGCACTGTCCTGTTCAAATGGTCAACCTGCTTAGTGATATGATTAAATATCACTGAATAGATGTCATGTGAGGATATCTGGTTGAAACCTTGAATCAAGAGCACTGCAAGCCTGCATTAGAGAAACAGATAAGAGGGCAGAGAAACACCCCAGAGAAACCAACTCCTCAGAACAAACCTGCAAAATTATAGTTACTGAATAACAAAAAGTGTTTGCCTAATGGAAATGTTTTAAGGCTTACTAGTGGGTGGAAACAAAAATGAAGAGAAGAAGTATAAAGTTTCTGAGGATTTCCATTTCAAATTGTTGCGTATCTTGCGTGTGATGATGCTGACCTGTGTCCTTTCATTACATTCACATTTATGTTACTTGCTGATGGCAAATGTCACTCCAAGTTTCACGATCAATCAGCACAATGAGCGTCAAGAGCTTTCCTCTTGGTTGCTTCTTCGTAATGTTTGCTGTGACCTCCTCCTTCCTCATGAGTTCATTGCCTGTGATCTCCTTGTAAATGTGCAGTCACACCGCAGAGAAAACTTTAAGTGGGTGACTTAAGGAGTGGCACTACTGCATAATATTTAGAACCACAAAAATTCATTACTTCAGGAAAGAAATATGGTCTGCCTTCAGCTAACTATGGAAAAATGTGTCAAAGTTTACAGATTTAATTTATCTTCATAAAAATGTTTTGCATGTAATATAGGCAGATAAATTTTTTGGTCAAGATCTAATCTAACTTAAATGACCATATCTCAAAATTAAGTTTAAGGTGGATTTTTATGTGATTTCTTTAAACAAAAGAAACACAAAAACATAATAAAACACAAACTTACTGTTTATTTTTCCTCTGAATGATGTTGATGTTCGATATGATCAGAATTGCAAAGTATAAATCAGTTGTACTGCATGTATATATGATATATAAGGGCTGACAGGATCCCGTCGCTGCTTTCTGCAGATCTTAACACCTGGACAGATTTGTGCTTAATGTCACAAATGGCAGTTTGAGAGCTGGCTAGAAAACTTTGCTCTTATATTAGTAATATATGACAGGTTTCTGCAAAAAAAGAAAAAGGGAAGAACAATTGATAGACAATGGAGCAAGTGTATTTTTTGCTTTTCCCTGCTAGAAAATCCAATTTATGTTTCAAAACTCCAAGCATGAAACATGATATGAATAATTAATTGGCACTAATGTTGGTCTGAAAATAGTCCGGTCTCAACATGGCGGCTGGCGTGACGATGGGAGGATATTGAGTATTGGATTGCGTCTCTCATTGCCAAAACTGTTTGGTGGGTCAGCATCTTTTCAAGAACCTGACACATCAAAATAAAGAGGCTGTTCAAGGTTGAGCAAACAACAGAGTGCAAGCTCCCTTCATAAGTGATTGATATTGTTAAAAGCTTTTTTAAAAAATGGCATGATTAATAGATTACTGAGTAAAAACAAATGTAAAAATTTAAGCTTTTAAGACTCCTGCTGTAATTTTCTCCTTCGTCTCCCAAGATATCCAAAAGATTACAACATCAGCAGTCCCTGCAGGCTCACTTTTTTGTGACATTAATTGCACTAGCTGCCTTTAATAAGTCAAGCTGTGTGAAGGTAAAGACAGGGGAAAGGGAATACTCTTTACGACCCACTTGGACCTGCTGGCTGCTCAGATGCTGCTCATATAAAAATATGAGACATCATTAGTGCCTTTATAAAGTATTCATGCCCTCTTACAGTTTCATATGTGTCAGTGAAACTGGAAACCTGAAAGAACGAAAATCTAAGGTGATGAATCAACAAAAGGAGCTGACGACTGACATGCTCTTCAAATGTTTGGCTTGCGTTTTTATTCACTCTCATGTAATCTAAATAAAATCCTTCGATACAAATCGGGCTGTTATGTGAATGTCTCAGAGGTTTGTAGATGGATGGTGATGCAAAATAAAGTCATCCTGAATGATAAGTCGCTAAAGGCAACAAAAGCCTTGCAACTGCAGCAGAGGCTCATCTTTGCACGAAAACAATCCGAAACACACAGCCGCAGCTACACAGACATGATTAAAGGGTGTTCAAGTCCAGACCTTACTTCAGATGAGATTTTGTGGCATGAGTTTTATACGAGTTTGAGATGGTCTGCTCTCAAAGTGGACAAACATTCAGGTGATTTAACTATTTTTGTATAGCATTGTAAAAAAAACGAAACAATTGAACAAAGAGAACTGAATGTCATTCTGCTATAAGACAAACTATAAAATTCAATCAGAGGAAATTTTTTTCTTTTTTTCTATTTAAAAAAAACAACAAAACAAATCCCGTCCATGATTCCTTACTTACCATCAGGTTTTTTTGACCCAGAGCTGAGGTTAAGAATGTGAAAGTGTTGATGTCTCCTGTGTTTTCTCTCCAGCCTCCACTTCCCTCAGACCTTAGTGGGCTTATCTTTTTCTGTGAAGATAAACCAGGATGTGATACACTGAGAGCGGCTGCTGATTTATAAAGAGTATCGCCTGCTGGAACAGTCTCTGGGATGTGGATAATTCATCTTTGTAAGCACCATAACAAAAGACTTATTATTTATAATAATAGAGAGGTGCAGCTTCACAGCAGACAAAGCTGCAATAATGAGCCAATTAAGAAAAAATAATTATTCTAGTAATTTAGTTATTAGAGGAGAGAGGCATTGGGTTGACACATTTGAATGATTTCAGTCTTTATACCTTGTGGTTTTAGTGGGAGCTGCTTTTTAAATACCCAAGGGAGAGTTGCTGGAGTAAAGTAAAAAAAAAAAAAAATGAAGTAAAATAATTCACACGCTCCTGCTTCTTCATTCAGGGCTCTCATCGGCTCTGCAGGAAAGGTAACAGCAGAGATTTTTTTTTTCCTTTTACCTCTTTCTGTCTGAGCTCTGGACGTTCACTCCCTGCAGCCTCGGCAAGTGAAGCTACTAAAAATATCTCGAGCCAGAGTCTGACTGCCGTTTTAAATTAATTCACTCCAACTAAGTTCTTAGGTGTACAGCTCTTTGCCAAAAGACTCTCCGTCTCAACTTAAATGGTAATAAGGATGCAGCAGACAATCAAATAGACGCAGCTGACATCCGTTGCACCTTGCAGTAGAATGAGGCTGACTGCTAATTTTATAGCTTTAAAAATATATTTCTGCTTATATAACGTCTGATTTCATCAGGAACGTTCTAAAGAAAGGCAGTTGTTTTTGCAGACTCTTTGCTGGCAAATTAGGGACATGCATGCTCTGTTTTACTGTCATCGCTCAAGCGAATGTTTTATGTTTGGCGGAGCGAAATGAAAGTATTTTTGAGGAACTGCACCTTAAAAGCTCAAGAACAGTCACTCCACTTCCTCCTGGTTTGAAAATGCAGCTATTTTTGTAATCTACAGGGGATCTTTGCTACAGACTCCGGAGAATAAAACAAACAGGCTCTTGCTAGCACAACCCTCTGAAGGTATTAATATTTTACTGTTTAAGAGCAACACCAACATTTAAGACTTGCAGGTTGACAGTCAATCTTAAGGCTCAACACAAGAGGACCTTGCAGCTTCTAGGAAGAATTATATCTAACTGTGTTGTTTACAAATGCTAAAAGAGCTAATCTGTATAATCTATCATCAGTATGCATCTAAGTTCAGCTAATATAGGACTGGATCAATAACACAACTCCATCCACACTTGATCAGATACTATTGATAGTCTTCATTGTGTGTTTAATGAAGCGGGCCTGTTCCAGCTCCTCAGCTCATTATTTTGAAACAGGCAAAGCTAATAGCTCATGTGACACCTGCAGTTTGTGAAACAGGCTTTCTCTGATGTTTGTATGCTTGTGGTTTTGTTGGTTTTTATTATTTATTCCCACTAATCTTACACAGCTCTTTTCAGCTTCTGTTGAAGAAGCTCCAGGACCAGAGAGGCCCCTCCACAGAGTTAGTGCTGCACTAAAAAGGCTCCCAGTAAGAAAACATTTAATCTCAAGTCATCAGCTGCTGTCTAAATGAGCCTCGTATGAACTCGAGGGTTGCAAAATGTATGAAGAGATTTTTTTATTTAAAAAAAACTGAATAATTTCGACAACTTTACTTTTTATTGAACCTATATTTTGATTATCATCTTATCTTACTCCTTTTAAATGTTTACATATTCAAAGACTGTCATGACTGCATCTTAACATTGTTTATTTAACATCCATCTGTTGTGAAACGCTCATCCGGGGCCAGAAGCCTAAGCAGAGATGCCCAGGTGAAATCCCAAGGCGTTCAGGCAAGAGACACAATCCATCCAGCATGTCCTGGGTCTCATCCAGGTAGGACGTCCCCGTAGCATACTGATGACTTCCTAATCAAAACCCCCCGAATCCTCAACTGGCTCCTCTCAATGTGGAAAAGCAGCAGCTCTACTTCAGAAGCGCTGCTGCTAAGCTACATGGTAACACCTTATTTGAAGGGGCTGCATAAGACTGATATGACGCTGACATAAATATGACATAACACCCACTATGAACATGAAGGAGTGGTCATGAGTTTTTGTACTAAATTTGTACTAAAACTTGCATTCAAAGTCCATTAAAATTGTCATCTTTGCACTAAACGTGTCATCATTTGCCGAATGACACTTCATGACAACAATCAGAGATTCATGAAGACTCCTTCATGTTCATAACAGGTGTAATGTCATATTTATGACAGTATTATGTTGGTCTTATGCACATCCCTTCAAATAAAGTGTCACCAAATACATTAATGGAAATCCTTCTTTTGTATAAACTCTCAGAACAGGGTGTTAAGACTTCAGAGGGAATGTCAGCAGTCATCTCACTCATTAACAAGAACAGCAATTATCACACAGTGGAGTCACGATGATGCCTGCAGTTCATTTGAATGACAGATTGGCACTGCAGCTATAAGTCAATACAAAGGGTAGCACTATGCAACCATCCTGCAACATTAAGAAACCAAATCTCTGCAAGACTTCACAATGTTAAAGCTTTAGTACAAACATAAAAAAGAAGACGCTTGGAGATTAAATGATGTCATGACATTAGCAGATGAACTGTGAGATAATGGCTCTTTTAAATTTTAAAGCGGATTACCATGCAGCACATCTTCCAAGAAGAAGATGAAGCAGATCTGAAATCAGAAAGGCAATGTCCCAAAATATTTCATTAAATCCACCAAGAGCTTGCTTAGAGAGAGTTAAAGCTGAAATCTTGATCTCATTGAGATACTGTGAGAGGATCTGAAACAGGTTGTACCATCACCAGGCTACGTGCAAAACTCACTGAACTAGCAGCAAAAGAAGATGAAAAAAAATTTCACGAAGCTAAAAACATAAATTCAGTCCTACCTTTGCCGTTTTGTGGTGGAAATCCATGTTAGAGTAAATATTTCCACTCAGGTGCTGTAATCTATTCTTCTTCTGTCACACTGATGTGATTTCTCACTATTTGGGGCCTGCAATAGAAATGTATGGCAGACACCTATTGTTCTTCACCTCGAAATTACTGCCGCTTCCTACTACCGTTAATGTGACCAATACCACTGCGTGCCCCCTCGTCAACTTGTCGAGCACTTTGCTGCACATTCTTCTCCCCTTCTTTGATGTCGTGGAAAAATTTTTGGGGATTGTAAGACCTTCTGTCATCCTCTCTATCATCTTGTGGATAAGGGCACTTTCCTCTTCGCCATCCTTCCTTCCTTCCTTCCTTCCGTCCATCCTTCCTTCCTTCTTTCCTTCCATCCATCCTTCCGTCTGTCTGTCCATCCATCCTTCCTTTCTTCTGTTCTTTCTTCCTTCCATCCATCCATCCAACCATTCATCCATCCATCCATCCATCCGTCCGTCTTTCAGTCCTTCCTTCCATCCATCCTGCCTTGCTTCCTTCCTGTCTTCCGTCCTTCCTTACGTCCATCCGTCCTTCCTTCCTTCCAACCATCCATTGTTCCTTCCATTCTTTGTTCCATTGTTCCATCCTTCCTTCTGTTCGTCATCCCTACGTCCTTCCTTTTTTTCTTACTTTTTTCCTTCCTTCCTTCCAGCCGTCTGTCCTTCCATCCTTCCTTCCTGCCTTCCTTCCTTCCATCCATACGTCATTCCTGGCTTTATTCCGTCCTTCATTCCGTCCGTCCGTCCGTCCATCCATCTGTCCATCCATCCTTTCTTCCTTCCTTCCATCCTTTGTTCCTTCCATCCATCCATCCATCCATCCATCCATCCATCTTTCAGTCCTTCCTTCCATCCATCCTTCCTTGCTTCCTTCCTTTCTTCCGTCCTTACTTACGTCCTTCCTTCCTTCCAACCATCCATTGTTCCTTCCATCCTTTGTTCCATTCTTCCTTCCATCCATCTTTCCTTTTTTTCTTCCTTTTTTCATTCCTTCCAGCCGTCCGTCCTTCCATCCTGCCTTCCTTCCATCTGTACGTCAACCCTTGCTTCATTCCGTCCTTCCTTCCGTCCGTCCATCCATCTGTCCTTCCATACTTTCTTCCTTCCATCTTTCGTTCCTTCCTTCCTTTGATCCTTCCTTCCATCCATCCATCCATCCATCCATCCATCCATCCTTCAGTCCTTCCTTCAATCTATTCATCCATCCTTCCTTCCATCCTTTATTCCTCCCTTCCTTCCATCCTTTGTTCTACCCTTCCTTCCGTCCGTCCATCCCTCCGTCCGTCCTTCCTTTTTTTCCTTCCTTCCTTCCGTCCGTCCATCCTTCCTTCCATCCATCCAAAGTTCCTTCTGTCCTTCCTTCCTTCCATCCATCCAGCCTTCCTTCCATCCTTTGTTCCATCCTTCCTTCCGTCCGTCCATCCCTCTGTCCGTCCTTCCTTTCTTTCTTCTTTCCTTCCTCCCTTCCGTCTGTCCGTCCATCCTTCCTTCCATCCATCCAGACTTCCTTCCTTCCGTCCATCCGTCCTTCCTTCCTTCCTTCCATCCGTCCAGCCTTCCATCCTTTGTTCCATCCTTCCATTAGTCCATCCATCCCTCCGTCCTTCCTTTCTTTATTCCTTCCTTCCACCCATCCGTCTTTCCTTCCTTCTGTCCGTCCTTTCTTCCTTCCTTCCTTTCTTCTTTCCGTCCTTCCGACCAGGAGACATCCTGACCAGATGCCAGAACCACCTCAACTGGCTTGTGGAGGAGCAGTGGCTCTAGTCTGAGTCCCTCCCGAATGACTGAGCTTCTTATCCTATCTCTAAGGAAAAGACCAGCCATCCTATGGAGGAAACCCTTTTCGGCCGCTTGTATCCGCGATCTTGTTCTTTCGGTCATGACCCAAAGCTCCTGACCCTAGATGAGTGCAGGAACATAAATCGACTCAGCAAATCTGTTCCCAACATTTGAACCACTGAGTTATTGGTTAATATGAACTAATGCTGTTCTCAAACCAAACTGCTACAGCATTATTATCAGGCCTGTAACAACCACAACAAGAATCGAAGTGGCATATCCCGCAACTTCTGCTGTACACAGCTTTTTGCGTAGGCTGTTCTCAAAGCCTTTAAAGGCCTTCTGCATTTGTTCTTTCAGCAGCTCGCTCATCTTGGCACTGACCTGTTCATCCTTTGTTGTCAGCAGGTTCTTCAGCTGCGACATGCTGTGCGTCTCCGTCAACTTGTCGAGCACATTCTTGCTGTACATTCTTCTCCGCTTTTTTGATGTCGTGGAAAAATTTTTGGGAATTGTAAGACCTTCTGTCATCCTCTCTACCATCTTGTGGATGAGGGCACTTTCCTCTTCGCCATCCTTCCTTCCTTACTTCCGTCCGTCCGTCCTTCCTTCCTTCCATCCATCCAGCCTTCCTTCCATCCTTTGTTCCATCCTTCCTTCCGTCCGTCCATCCCTCCGTCCTTCCTTTCTTTTTTCTTCCTTCCTTCCATCCATCCTTCCTTCCATCCTTTGTGCCATGCTTCCTTCCTTCCGTCCGTCCATTCCTCTGTCCGTCCATCCCTCTGTCCGTCCATCCCTCCATCCATCCTTCCTTCCGTCCGTCCATCCCTCTGTCCGTCCTTCCTGTCTTTCTTCCTTCCATCTTTTCTTCCTTCCTTCTGTCTGTCCTTCCCTCCTTCCTTCTTTCTTTCCTTCCGTCCGTTGGTCCATCCGTCCTTCCTGTCTTTCTTCCTTCCATCTTTCCTTAACTCCGTCCGTCCTTCCATCCTTCCTTCCTTCTTTCTTTCCTTCTTGCATCCGTCGGTCCATCCGTCCTTCCTTCTTTCCTTCCATCCATCCAGCCTTCCTTCCATCCTTTGTTCCATCCTTCCTTCAGTCCGTCCATCCCTCCGTCCTTCCTTTCTTCCTTCCTTCCATCCACCCGTCTTTCCCTCCTTCCGTCCGTCCATCCCTCTGTCCGTCCATCCCTCCATCCATCCTTCCTTCCGTCCGTCCATCCCTCCGTCCGTCCTTCCTGTCTTTCTTCCTTTCATCTTTCCTTCCTTCCATCTGTCCTTCCCTCCTTCCTTCCTTCCTTCTTTCTTTCCTTCCGTCGGTCCGTCCTTCCTTTTTTCCTTCCTTCCATCCATCCAGCCTTCCTTCCATCCTTTGTTCCATCCTTCCTTCAGTCCATCCATCCCTCCGTCCTTCCTTTCTTCCTTCCTTCCTTTCTTTCTTCTTTCCATTTTTCAGACCAGGAGGCATCCTGACCAGATGCCAGAGCCACCTCAATTGGCTTGTGGAGGAGCAGTGGCTCTAGTCTGAGTCCCTCCCGGATGACCCTCCCGGCTAAGCTTCTTACCTATCTATAAGGAAAAGACCAGCCATTCTATGGAGGAAACCCTTTTCGGCCGCTTGTATCCGCGATCTTGTTCTTTCGGTCATGACCCAAAGCTCCTGACCCTAGATGAGTGCGGGAACATAAATCGACTCAGCAAATCTGTTCCCAACATTTGAACCACTGAGTTATTGGTTAATATGAACTAATGCTGTTCTCAAACCAAACTGCTACAGCATTATTATCAGGCCTGTAACAACCACAACAAGAATCGAAGTGGCATATCCCGCAACTTCTGCTGTACACAGCTTTTTGCGTAGGCTGTTCTCAAAGCCTTTAAAGGCCTTCTGCATTTGTTCTTTCAGCAGCTCGCTCATCTTGGCACTGACCTGTTCATCCTTTGTTGTCAGCCGGTTCTTCATCTGCGACATGCTGTGCGTCTCCGTCAACTTGTCGAGCACTTTGCTGCACATTCTTCTCCGCTTCTTCGATGTCGTGGAAAATTTTTTGGGGATTGTAAGCTCTTCTGTCATCTTCTCTACCATCTTGTGGATGAGGGCACTTTCCTCTTCGCCATCCTTCCTTACTTTCGTCCGTCCGTCTGTCCTTCCTTCCTTCCATCCATCCAGCCTTCCTTCCATCCTTCCTTCCGTCCGTCCATCCTACCGTCCTTCCTTTCTGCCTTCCTTCTTTCCTTCCATCCACCCGTCTTTCCTTCCTTCCGTCCGTCCTTTCTTCCTTCCTTTCTTTCTTCTTTCCGTCCTTCCGACCAGGAGGTATCCTGACGAGATGACAGAGCCACCTCAACTGGCTTGTGGAGGAGCAGTGGCTCTAGTCTGAGTCCCTCCCGGATGACTGAGCTTCTTACCCTATCTCTAAGGAAAAGCCCAGCCATTCTATGGAGGAAACCCTTTTCGGCCGCTTGTATCCGCCATCTTGTTCTTTCGGTTATGACCCAAAGCTCATGACCCTAGATGAGTGCAGGAACATAAATCGACTCAGCAAATCTGTTCCCAACATTTGAACCACTGAGTTATTGGTTAGTTTGACCTAATGCTGTAACAGTTCAGTTGTCAAACCAAACTGCTACAGCATTATTATCAGGCCTGTAACAACCACAACAAGAATCGAAGTGGCATATCCCGCAACTTCTGCGGTACACAGCTTTTTGCGTAGGCTGTTCTCAAAGCCTTTAAAGGCCTTCTGCATTTGTTCTTTCAGCAGCTCGCTCATCTTGGCACTGACCTGTTCATCCTTTGTTGTCAGCCGGTTCTTCAACTGCGACATGCTGTGCGTCTCCGTCAACTTGTCGAGCACTTTGCTGCACATTCTTCTCCCCTTCTTTGATGTCGTGGAAAATTTTTTGGGGATTGTAAGACCTTCTGTCATCCTCTCTATCATCTTGTGGATAAGGGCACTTTCCTCTTCGCCATCCTTCCTTCCTTCCTTCTTTCCTTCCATCCATCCTTTCGTCTGTCTGTCCATCCATCCTTCCTTTCTTCTGTTCTTTCTTCCTTCCATCCATCCATCCAACCATTCATCCATCCATCCATCCATCCGTCCGTCTTTCAGTCCTTCCTTCCATCCATCCTGCCTTGCTTCCTTCCTTTCTTCCGTCCTTCCTTATGTCCGTCCGTCCTTCCAACCATACATTGTTCCTTCCATTCTTTGTTCCATTGTTCCATCCTTCCTTCTGTTCGTCATCCCTACGTCCTTCCTTTTTTTCTTACTTTTTTCCTTCCTTCCTTCCAGCCGTCTGTCCTTCCATCCTTCCTTCCTGCCTTCCTTCCTTCCATCCATACGTCAATCCTGGCTTTATTCCGTCCTTCATTTCGTCCGTCCGTCCGTCCATCCATCTGTCCAACCATCCTTTCTTCCTTCCTTCCATCCATCCTTTGTTCCTTCCATCCATCCATCCATCCATCCATCCATCCATCCGTCCGTCCGTCTTTCAGTTCTTCCTTCCATCCATCCTTCCTTGCTTCCTTCCTTTCCTCCGTCCTTACTTACGTCCTTCCTTCCTTCCAACCATCCATTGTTCCTTCCATCCTTTGTTCCATTCTTCCTTCCATCCGTCCTTCCTTTTTTTCTTCCTTTTTTCATTCCTTCCAGCCGTCCGTCCTTCCATCCTTCCTTCCTGCCTTCCTTCCGTCCATCTGTACGTCAACCCTTGCTTCATTCCGTCCTTCCTTCCATCCGTCCATCCATCTGTCCTTCCATACTTTCTTCCTTCCTTCCATCTTTCGTTCCTTCCTTCATTTGATCCTTCCTTCCATCCATCCATCCATCCTTCAGTCCTTCCTTCAATCTATTCATCCATCCTTCCTTCCATCCTTTATTCCTCCCTTCCTTCCATCCTTTGTTCTACCCTTCCTTCTGTCCGTCCATCCCTCCGTCCGTCCTTCCTTTTTTTCCTTCCTTCCTTCCATCCATCCTTCCTTCCATCCATCCAACCTTCCTTCCGTCCTTCCTTCCTTCCATCCATCCAGCCTTCCTTCCATCCTTCCTTCCGTCCGTCCATCCCTCCGTCCGTCCTTCCTTTCTTTCTTCCTTCCTTCCTCCCTTCCGTCTGTCCGTCCATCCTTCCTTCCATCCATCCAGACTTCCTTCCTTCCATCCGTCTGTCCGTCCGTCCTTCCTTCCTTCCTTCCTTCCATCCATACTTCCTTGCTTCCTTCCTTTCTTCCGTCCTTCCTTCCTTCCAACCATCCATTGTTCCTTCCATTCTTTGTTCCATTCTTCCTTCCATCCGTCCTTCCTTTTTTTCTTCCTTTTTTCATTCCTTCCAGCCGTCCGTCCTTCCATCCTGCCTTCCTTCCATCTGCACGTCAACCCTTGCTTCATTCCGTCCTTCCTTCCGTCCGTCCAGCCATCTGTCCTTCCATACTTTCTTCCTTCCTTCCATCTTTCGTTCCTTAGTTCCTTTGATCCTTCCTTCCATCCATCCATCCATCCATCCTTCAGTCCTTCCTTCAATCTATTCATCCATCCTTCCTTCCATCCTTTATTCCTCTCTTCCTTCCATCCTTTGTTCTACCCTTCCTTCCGTCCGTCCATCCCTCCGTCCGTCCTTCCTTTTTTTCCTTCCTTCCTTCCTTCCGTCCGTCCATCCTTCCTTCCATCCATCCAACCTTCCTTCCGTCCTTCCTTCCTTCCATCCATCCAGCCTTCCTTCCATCCTTTGTTCCATCCTTCCTTTTGTCCGTCCATCCCTCTGTCCGTCATTCCTTTCTTTCTTCCTTCCTTCCTCCATTCCGTCTGTCCGTCCATCCTTCCTTCCATCCATCCAGACTTCCTTCCTTCCGTCCATGCGTCCTTCCTTCCTTCCTTCCATCCGTCCAGCCTTCCTTCCATCCTTTGTTCCATCCTTCCTTCAGTCCATCCAACACTCTGTCCTTCCTTCCTTTCTTCCTTCCTTCCATCCACCCGTCTTTCCTTCCTTCCGTCCATACTTTCTTCCTTCCTTCCTTTCTTTCTTCTTTCCGTCCTTCCAACCAGGAGACATCCTGACCAGATGCCAGAACCACCTCAACTGGCTTGTGGAGGAGCAGTGGCTCTAGTCTGAGTCCCTCCCGAATGACTGAGCTTCTTATCCTATCTCTAAGGAAAAGACCAGCCATCCTATGGAGGAAACCCTTTTCGGCCGCTTGTATCCGCGATCTTGTTCTTTCGGTCATGACCCAAAGCTCCTGACCCTAGATGAGTGCAGGAACATAAATCGACTCAGCAAATCTGTTCCCAACATTTGAACCACTGAGTTATTGGTTAATATGAACTAATGCTGTTCTCAAACCAAACTGCTACAGCATTATTATCAGGCCTGTAACAACCACAACAAGAATCGGAGTGGCATATCCCGCAACTTCTGCAGTACACAGCTTTTTGCGTAGGCTGTTCTCAAAGCCTTTAAAGGCCTTCTGCATTTGTTCTTTCAGCAGCTCGCTCATCTTGGCACTGACCTGTTCATCCTTTGTTGTCAGCAGGTTCTTCAGCTGCGACATGCTGTGCGTCTCCGTCAACTTGTCGAGCACTTTGCTGCACATTCTTCTCCGCTTTTTTGATGTCGTGGAAAAATTTTTGGGAATTGTAAGACCTTCCGTCATCCTCTCTACCATCTTGTGGATGAGGGCACTTTCCTCTTCGCCATCCTTCCTTCCTTACTTCCGTCTGTCCGTCCTTCCTTCCTTCCATCCATCCAGCCTTCCTTCCATCCTTTGTTCCATCCTTCCTTCCGTCCGTCCATCCCTCCGTCCTTCCTTTCTTTCTTCCTTCCTTCCATCCATCCATCAATCCTTCCTTCCCTCCTTTATGCCATGCTTCCTTCCTTCCGTCCGTCCATTCCTCTGTCCATCCATCCCTCCATCCATCCTTCCTTCCGTCCGTCCATCCCTCTGTCCGTCCTTCCTGTCTTTCTTCCTTCCTTCTGTCTGTCCTTCCCTCCTTCCTTCCTTCTTTCTTTCCTTCCGTCGGTCCGTCCTTCCTTTTTTCCTTCCATCCATCCAGCCTTCCTTCCATCCTTTGTTCCATCCTTCCTTCAGTCCATCCATCCCTCCGTCCTTCCTTTCTTCCTTCCTTCCATCCATCTGTCTTTCCTTCCTTCCGTCCATCCTTTCTTCCTTCCTTCCTTTCTTTCTTCTTTCCATCCTTCAGACCAGGAGGCATCCTGACCAGATGCCAGAGCCACCTCAACTGGCTTGTGGAGGAGCAGTGGCTCTAGTCTGAGTCCCTCCCGGATGACTGAGCTTCTTACCCTATCTATAAGGAAAAGACCAGCCATTCTATGGAAGAAACCCTTTTCGGCCGCTTGTATCCGCGATCTTGTTCTTTCGGTCATGACCCAAAGCTCCTGACCCTAGATGAGTGCGGGAACATAAATCGACTCAGCAAATCTGTTCCCAACATTTGAACCACTGAGTTATTGGTTAATATGAACTAATGCTGTTCTCAAACCAAACTGCTACAGCATTATTATCAGGCCTGTAACAACCACAACAAGAATCGAAGTGGCATATCCCGCAACTTCTGCTGTACACAGCTTTTTGCGTAGGCTGTTCTCAAAGCCTTTAAAGGCCTTCTGCATTTGTTCTTTCAGCAGCTCGCTCATCATGGCACTGACCTGTTCATCCTTTGTTGTCAGCCGGTTCTTCATCTACGACATGCTGTGCGTCTCCGTCAACTTGTCGAGCACTTTGCTGCACATTCTTCTCCGCTTCTTCGATGTCGTGGAAAATTTTTTGGGGATTGTAAGCTCTTCTGTCATCCTCTCTACCATCTTGTGGATGAGGGCACTTTCCTCTTCGCCATCCTTCCTTCCTTCCATCCATCCAGCCTTCCTTCCATCCTTCGTTCCATCCTTCCTTCCGTCCGTCCATCCTACCGTCCTTCCTTTCTGCCTTCCTTCTTTCCTTCCATCCACCCGTCTTTCCTTCCTTCCGTCCGTCCTTTCTTCCTTCCTTTCTTTCTTCTTTCCGTCCTTCCGACCAGGAGGTATCCTGACGAGATGACAGAGCCACCTCAACTGGCTTGTGGAGGAGCAGTGGCTCTAGTCTGAGTCCCTCCCGGATGACTGAGCTTCTTACCCTATCTCTAAGGAAAAGCCCAGCCATCCTATGGAGGAAACCCTTTTCGGCCACTTGTATCCGCGATCTTGTTCTTTCAGTCATGACCCAAAGCTCCTGACCCTAGATGAGTGCAGGAACATAAATCGACTCAGCAAATCTGTTCCCAACATTTGAACCACTGAGATATTGGTTAATATGAACTAATGCTGTTCTCAAACCAAACTGCTACAGCATTATTATCAGGCTTGTAACAACCACAACAAGAATCGAAGTGGCATATCCCGCAACTTCTGCGGTACACAGCTTTTTGCATAGGCTGTTCTCAAAGCCTTTAAAGGCCTTCTGCATTTGTTCTTTCAGCAGCTCGCTCATCTTGGCACTGACCTGTTCATCCTTTGTTGTCAGCAGGTTCTTCAGCTGCGACATGCTGTGCGTCTCCGTCAACTTGTCGAGCACATTCTTGCTGTACATTCTTCTCCGCTTTTTTGATGTCGTGGAAAAATTTTTGGGGATTGTAAGACCTTCTGTCATCCTCTCTACCATCTTGTGGATGAGGGCACTTTCCTCTTCGCCATCCTTCCTTCCGTACTTCCGTCCGTCCTTCCTTGCTTCCTTCCATCCATCCAGCCTTCCTTCCATTCTTTGTTCCATCCTTCCTTCCGTCCGTCCATCCCTCCGTCCTTCCTTTCTTTCTTTCTTCCTTCCTTCCATTCATCCATCCATCCATCCTTCCTTCCATCCTTTGTGCCATGCTTCCGTCCTTCCATTCCTCTGTCCGTCCATCCCTCCATCCATCCTTCCTTCCGTCCGTCCATCCCTCTGTCCGTCCTTCCTGTCTTTCTTCCTTCCATCTTTCCTTCCTTCCTTCTGTCCGTCCTTCCCTCCTTCCTTCCTTCCTTCCTTCTTTCTTTCCTTCCGTCCATTGGTCCGTCCGTCCTTCCTGACTTTTTTCCTTCCATCTTTCCTTCCCTCCATCCGTCCGTCCTTCCCTCCTTCCTTCCTTCTTTCTTTCCTTCCGTGCATCCGTCGGTCTGTCCGTCCTTCCTTCTTTCCTTCCATCCATCCAGCCTTCCTTCCATCCTTTGTTCCATCCTTCCTTCAGTCCGTCCATCCCTCCGTCCTTCCTTTCTTCCTTCCTTCCATCCACCCGTCTTTCCTTCCTTCCGTCCGTCCATCCCTCTGTCCGTCCATCCCTCCATCCATCCTTGCTTCCGTCCGTCCATCCCTCCGTCCGTCCTTCCTGTCTTTCTTCCTTCCTTCCTTCCGTCCTTCCCTCCTTCCTTCCTTCCTTCTTTCTTTACTTCCGTCGGTCCGTCCTTCCTTTTTTCCTTCCATCCATCCATCCAGCCTTCCTTCCATCCTTTGTTCCATCCTTCCTTCAGTCCGTCCATCCCTCCGTCCTTCCTTTCTTCCTTCCTTCCATCCATCTGTCTTTCCTTCCTTCCGTCCATCCTTTCTTCCTTCTTTCCTTTCTTCTTTCCATCCTTCAGACCAGGAGGCATCCTGACCAGATGCCAGAGCCACCTCAACTGGCTTGTGGAGGAGCAGTGGCTCTAGTCTGAGTCCCTCCCGGATGACTGAGCTTCTTACCCTATCTATAAGGAAAAGACCAGCCATTCTATGGAGGAAATCCTTTTCGGCCACTTGTATCCGCAATCTTGTTCTTTCGGTCATGACCCAAAGCTCCTGACCCTAGATGAGTGCGGGAACATAAATCGACTCAGCAAATCTGTTCCCAACATTTGAACCACTGAGTTATTGGTTAATATGAACTAATGCTGTTCTCAAACCAAACTGCTACAGCATTATTATCAGGCCTCTAACAACCACAACAAGATTCGAAGTGGCATATCCCGCAACTTCTGCTGTACACAGCTTTTTGCGTAGGCTGTTCTCAAAGCCTTTAAAGGCCTTCTGCATTTGTTCTTTCAGCAGCTCGCTCATCTTGGCACTGACCTGTTCATCCTTTGTTGTCAGCAGGTTCTTCAACTGCGACATGCTGTGCATATCCGACAACTTGTCGAGCACTTTGCTGCACATTCTTCTCCGCTTCTTCGATGTCGTGGAAAATTTTGGGGGGATTGTAAGCTCTTCTGTCATCCTCTCTACCATCTTGTGGATGAGGGCACTTTCCTCTTCGCCATCCTTCCTTACTTCCGTCTGTCCGTCTGTCCTTCCTTCCATCCAGCCTTCCTTCCATCCTTCGTTCCATCCTTCCTTCCGTCCGTCCATCCTACCGTCCTTCCTTTCTTCCTTCCTTCTTTCCTTCCATCCACCCGTCTTTCCTTCCTTCCTTCCTTTCTTCCTTCCTTTCTTTTTCTTTCCGTCCTTCCGACCAGGAGGTATCCTGACAAGATGACAGAGTCACCTCAACTGGCTTGTGGAGGAGCAGTGGCTCTAGTCTGAGTCCCTCCCGGATGACTGAGCTTCTTACCCTATCTCTAAGGAAAAGCCCAGCCATTCTATGGAGGAAACCCTTTTCGGCCGCTTGTATCCGCCATCTTGTTCTTTCGGTTATGACCCAAAGCTCATGACCCTAGATTAGTGTGGGAACATAAATCGACTCAGCAAATCTGTTCCCAACATTTGAACCACTGAGTTATTGGTTAGTTTGACCTAATGCTGTAACAGTTCAGTTGTCAAACCAAACTGCTACAGCATTATTATCAGGCCTGTAACAACCACAACAAGAATCGAAGTGGCATATCCCGCAACTTCTGCGGTACACAGCTTTTTGCGTAGGCTGTTCTCAAAGCCTTTAAAGGCCTTCTGTATTTGTTCTTTCAGCAGCTCGCTCATCTTGGCACTGACCTGTTCATCCTTTGTTGTCAGCCGGTTCTTCATCTGCGACATGCTGTGCGTCTCCGTCAACTTGTCGAGCACTTTGCTGCACATTTTTCTCAGCTTCTTCGATGTCGTGGAAAATTTTTTGGGGATTGTAAGACCTTCTGTCATCCTCTCTATCATCTTGTGGATAAGGGCACTTTCCTCTTCGCCATCCTTCCTTCCTTCCTTCCGTCCATCCTTCCTCCTTCCTTCCTTCCTTCCTTCCATCCATCCTTTCGTCTGTCTGTCCATCCATCCTTCCTTTCTTCTGTTCTTTCTTCCTTCCATCCATCTATCCAACCATTCATCCATCCATCCATCCGTCCGTCTTTCAGTCCTTCCTTCCACCATTCCTGCCTTGCTTCCTTCCTTTTCCTTACTTCCATCCTTTCTTACGTCCGTCCGTCCTTCCTTCCTTCCAACCATCCATTGTTCCTTCCATTCTTTGTTCCATTGTTCCATCCTTCCTTCTGTTCGTCATCCCTCCGTCCTTCCTTTTTTTCTTATTTTTTTCCTTCCTTCCTTCCAGCCGTCTGTCCTTCCATCGTTCCTTCCTGCCTTCCTTCCTTCCATCCATACGTCAATCCTGGCTTTATTCCGTCCTTCATTCCGTCCGTCCGTCCATCCATCTGTCCATCCATCCTTTCTTCCTTCCTTCCATCCATCCTTCCTTCCATCCTTTGTTCCATCCATCCATCCATCCATCCATCCATCCGTCCGTCTTTCAGTCCTTCCATCCATCCTTCCTTGCTTCCTTCCTTTCTTCCGTCCTTTCTTACGTCCTTCCTTCCTTCCAACCATCCCTTGTTCCTTCCATCCTTTGTTCCATTCTTCCTTCCATCCGTCCTTCCTTTTTTTCTTCCTTTTTTCATTCCTTCCAGCCGTCCGTCCTTCCTTCCTGCCTTCCTTCCTTCCATCTGTACGTCAACCCTTGCTTCATTCCGTCCTTCCTTCCATCCGTCCATCCATCTGTCCTTCCATACTTTCTTCCTTCCTTCCACCTTTCGTTCCTTCCTTCCTTTGATCCTTCCTTCCATCCATCCATCCATCCTTCAGTCCTTCCTTCAATCTATTCATCCATCCTTCCTTCCATCCTTTATTCCTCCCTTCCTTCCATCCTTTGTTCTACCATTCCTTCTGTCCGTCCATCCCTCCGTCCGTCCTTCCTTTTTTTCCTTCCTTCCTTCCTTCCATCCATCCATCCTTCCTTCCATCCATCCAACCTTCCTTCCGTCCTTCCTTCCTTCCATCCATCCAGCCTTCCTTCCATCCTTCCTTCCGTCCGTCCATCCCTCCGTCTGTCCTTCCTTTCTTTCTTCCTTCCTTCCTCCCTTCCGTCTGTCCGTCCATCCTTCCTTCCATCCAACCAGACTTCCTTCCTTCCGTCCGTCCGTCCTTCCTTCCTTCCTTCCTCCCTTCCATCCATCCTTCCTTGCTTCCTTTCGTTCTTCCGTCCTTACTTACGTCCTTCCTTCCAACCATCCATTGTTCCTTCCATCCTTTGTTCCATTCTTCCTTCCATCCGTCCTTCCTTTTTTTCTTCCTTTTTTCATTCCTTCCAGCCGTCCGTCCTTTCATCTGTCCTTCCATCTTTCGTTCCTTCCTTCATTTGATCCTTCCTTCCATCCATCCATCCATCCATCCATACATCCTTCAGTCCTTCCTTCAATCTATTCATCCATCCCTCCTTCCATCCTTTATTCCTCCCTTCCTTCCATCCTTTGTTCTACCCTTCCTTCCGTCCGTCCATCCGTCCGTCCTTCCTTCCTTTTTTTCCTTCCTTCCTTCCTTCCGTCCGTCCATCCTTCCTTCCATCCATCCAACCTTCTTTCCGTCCTTCCTTCCTTCCATCCATCCAGCCTTCCTTCCATCCTTTGTTCCATCCTTCGTTCCGTCCGTCCATCCCTCTGTCCGTCCTTCCTTTCTTTCTTCCTTCCTTCCTCCCTTCCGTCTGTCCGTCCATCCTTCCTTCCATCCATCTAGACTTCCTTCCTTCCGTCCATCCGTCCTTCCTTCCTTCCATCCGTCCAGCCTTCCTTCCATCCTTTGTTCCATCCATCCCTCCGTCCTTCCTTTCTTTCTTCCTTCCTTCCACCCATCCGTCTTTCCTTCCTTCTATCCGTCCTTTCTTCCTTCCTTTCTTTCTTCTTTCCGTCCTTCCGACCAGGAGGTATCCTGACGAGATGACAGAGCCACCTCAACTGGCTTGTGGAGGAGCAGTGGCTCTAGTCTGAGTCCCTCCCGGATGACTGAGCTTCTTACCCTATCTCTAAGGAAAAGCCCAGCCATCCTATGGAGGAAACCCTTTTCGGCCACTTGTATCCGCGATCTTGTTCTTTCGGTCATGACCCAAAGCTCCTGACCCTAGATGAGTGCAGGAACATAAATCGACTCAGCAAATCTGTTCCCAACATTTGAACGACTGAGTTATTGGTTAATATGAACTAATGCTGTTCTCAAACCAAACTGCTACAGCATTATTATCAGGCTTGTAACAACCACAACAAGAATCGAAGTGGCATATCCCGCAACTTCTGCAGTACACAGCTTTTTGCGTAGGCTGTTCTCAAAGCCTTTAAAGGCCTTCTGCATTTGTTCTTTCAGCAGCTCGCTCATCTTGGCACTGACCTGTTCATCCTTTGTTGTCAGCAGGTTCTTCAGCTGCGACATGCTGTGCGTCTCCGTCAACTTGTCGAGCACATTCTTGCTGGACATTCTTCTCGGCTTTTTTGATGTCGTGGAAAAATTTTTGGGAATTGTAAGACCTTCCGTCATCCTCTCTACCATCTTGTGGATGAGGGCACTTTCCTCTTCGCCATCCTTCCTTCCTTACTTCCGTCTGTCCGTCCTTCCTTCCTTCCTTCCTTCCATCCATCCAGCCTTCCTTCCATCCTTTGTTCCATCCTTCCTTCCGTCCGTCCATCCCTCCGTCCTTCCTTTCTTTCTTTCTTCCTTCCTTCCATCCATCCATCCTTCCTTCCATCCTTTGTGCCATGCTTCCTTCCTTCCGTCTGTCCATTCCTCTGTCCGTCCATCCCTCCATCCATCCTTCCTTCCGTCCGTCCATCCCTCTGTCCGTCCTTCCTGTCTTTTTTCCTTCCATCTTTCCTTCCTTCCTTCTGTCTGTCCTTCCCTCCTTCCTTCCTTCCTTCTTTCTTTCCTTCCGTCCGTTGGTCCGTCCGTCCTTCCTGTCTTTCTTCCTTCCATCTTTCCTTCCCTCCGTCCGTCCGTCCTTCCCTCCTTCCTTCCTTCTTTCTTTCCTTCCGTTCATCCGTCGGTCCGTCCGTCCTTCCTTCTTTCCTTCCATCCATCCAGGCTTCCTTCCATCCTTTGTTCCATCCTTCCTTCAGTCCGTCCATCCCTCCGTCCTTCCTTTCTTCCTTCCTTCCTTCCACCCATCCGTCTTTCCCTCCTTCTGTCCGTCCTTTCTTCCTTCCTTTCTTTCTTCTTTCCGTCCTTCAGACCAGGAGGCATCCTGACAAGTTGACAGAGCCACCTCAACTGGCTTGTGGAGGAGCAGTGGCTCTAGTCTGAGTCCCTCCCGGATGACTGAGCTTCTTACCCTATCTATAAGGAAAAGACCAGCCATTCTATGGAGGAAACCCTTTTCGGCTGCTTGTATCCACGATCTTGTTCTTTCGGTCATGACCCAAAGCTCCTGACCCTAGATTAGTGTGGGAACATAAATCGACTCAGCAAATCTGTTCCCAACATTTGAACCACTGAGTTATTGGTTAGTTTGACCTAATGCTGTAACAGTTCAGTTGTCAAACCAAACTGCTACAGCATTATTATCAGGCCTGTAACAACCACAACAAGAATCGAAGTGGCATATCCCGCGACTTCTGCGGTACACAGCTTTTTGCGTAGGCTGTTCTCAAAGCCTTTAAAGGCCTTCTGCATTTGTTCTTTCAGCAGCTCGCTCATCTTGGCACTGACCTGTTCATCCTTTGTTGTCAGCAGGTTCTTCAGCTGCGACATGCTGTGCGTCTCCGTCAACTTGTCGAGCACTTTGCTGCACATTCTTCTCCGCTTCTTTGATGTCGTGGAAAATTTTTTTGGGATTGTAAGACCTTCTGTCATCCTCTCTATCATCTTGTGGATGAGGGCAGTTTCCTCCTCGCCGAGCTGCTCTAAAGCTTTCAATGCCCCGCAGTCGATCAGCAGCCCAAGCTCCAGATTTGCTGCGAACATCTTCAGCTTGTTCCCTTCCAGTACCTTCTCCATCGGGTCAGGAACATCGGGACAGTTAAAAAATATGCGTTCAATTTTCATATTCTCGCTTAAAGTCTGCACGATTCCGGTGTGAGAACTCTTTGAACTTCTGTTTGTTTGTGAAGAGCCACTGAAGCAGGCAGCGACTCAATATCTGTCAAAGCCTTTGTGACGGCATCATTCAGTGACATCATGTCGGTGACGTCATAGGGCACAACGCCTTGTCAAGTCTCCCGTTTTTGGCCGGAAGATGAACTTGTGCATTTCGGCCGATTTGAGTTCTGCTTCTCCTCTGTCATTGAAAGAGCAGTGATGTTTAGTTCAGGCAGTAGGTCAGAGATCCTAAGAGTAGTGGCTCGTAGAATTTGAATGATGTGAAGCACAATTGCGAGTCCACCTGTGTGAAAAAACTAAAAAAAAAGGTTTTTGATTGGCCTGGTGAAAATCTTTATATAAATCCAATAAAAATGTTTGTCAACTCCTGCAGTAGATGAGAAGAGTAGATCAAAATTCCACCAGTGACGTAAAAGACATTACTAACGATGAGCCAGTTGTTATGTGTGAAGCGTTTTTACTTTTTCCCACTGGGGCTAATTTTGTTTGGATAATTGTTTTCATTTAAAAAAATTGGGTGTCATGTGACCCAGGTGACGTCGCCTGGCCATGTCTCATGACCTCTTCACTTTAACTCATACCTGTCCCCTTTGTTCCTTTGACTCTAACCTCCTGACCTCCATGAGAAACAACCGCACCATGTGGGCTTCGACAGTTTCTGCCCCCGTCCCTCTGTGTCAAAGCTCCAACTACCTTCAAATCACTACTCAGTCGCCCATCTGGTCTATCCACCAAAACCCCTTTTCAATCTTCAGCTACTTGTTTATGTTGTCTGTAATTTTTCTTTTCTTGCAAAGTCTCTTTGAGATTTCTAAAAAAAAAAAAAAGATGCTATCTACATTTAATGCATTATTATTAGTATTATAGTTATTATTATGAATAGTAATTCTTTTGAACATGAGTTATTATGTGTTTGTTTGTTTTTTTGTTGTTGCTTTTGACCAATAAGATACACAGAGTTTCCAGTTGTGAGATGATAAAAAGTATCATTATCTCAGAGCCCTTTTATCTTAAATAAGGTATTTGTTATTTTTCTTACTTGTTAGCCATGTTTAGCATATTGAATGGAGTAAGTCAATTACACACAACATGGTAGTGATGGTCCACATGCTCCTGACAGTATTCACATTAAAAAGAACATATTTGTAAAATTAGCATAAAATTACTAACATGGTTCAAGTCCATGTTAGTCACATTTTTGTTTTTTGCTAAGCTTAGCATTGATGCTAATTTTTAGTATCAGAACGCTGGGTCCAAATCGACAGGCACACTTTGTCAGGCCCCGGTTAAATTTCTTCAGGAATTTTCTAGTTTCAACTTCATGGATTCCGCCTACATACTCAAACGACTTTCTTTGTTAGCGTACAGCTGGAGCTTTCCGATTTTTATACCTCTAGAGTATTCTCTGGAATATTACCTTTATTTAAATACTTGAACCAGTTAAATACTCCTTGTAGTTCCAGAGATATATGGAATTCCTTTTGGATCATTTTTTCCCCCCAAAAAAACTCTTTAATTAATCCATGTCTGTGAACATTTTTTTTTTAGCTGGCCATTGTAAAGACGCAATATAAATCCTGAGGTCAGCGCTATTAAATGTTGGTCAAAACAAACCTATCCTCCAAATGAGCAGAACCCATCCCATCTGCACCACTAACAAGAGCTCTAAAATTACCATAGAGCTGCATCATCATCATTAAGAATAAATATTAAAAACAACATTGTTAATTTGATTTGCTTGTTTGTCCTTACTGGAGAATTCACTCATAATTTTATGTCCTCCATCGCTTTTGCATCAGATGAAGATTTTGCGATGTATAACCTTTAAACCCACACAGTAAGCTCTGCTGTTTTAGTCCTCAGCAGACACAACATGTGTAGAGTTCACCTCCGTTTCCACTGCCTGAAAGTGGAACTGAGTGACAGCTGGTAAGAATTACTTATTAGCTGTTAAACAGGGGTGAGATAAGACAAAATAAATTATTTGTTTCAGGATCTGGAGGCATTCAGCTGTTTGTCTCATTTTTTGGAATCTGTTCACATCTGGCTGTTTCAAAACGTAGGCTGATTTTTCTTACTGGGGGGTGCTAGCTTTGGTTTAACAGATGTTGTTTTCAGAAGATGAGAGGGAAATTAATTGTAGAAAAACAAACCGAGCATCAGAATAAATATTGCGTCAGTAACTTCTCAGGGTGTGGAAACCTGCTCTTGGTTTTTTCATAGAAAGGAAAATGGAAAATCTTAATTTAGTTTGCCAGATTACTTGTTGTTTAAAAATGTTTACTGACACGGGGGAAGTCATCCGACTATTAGAAGGTTGAGATAAAAGAAATAATTTATAGAACAAGCTGTTGAACATTTGGAGGAATTCAAAGCAGCTGGAGACAAGAAACACACCAAGAAAACACAAACCAGCCCACACAGACCAGTCAAGATCCTGATGCAAAACAATTACATCATCACAAAATAAGTTTTTTTATATATATATAAATAGTATTCTTCATGTGGGCTGCAGTGCTGTAAAACCTTCTCACATTTGACTGAGAAAAATATTTTCCTTAGTTTTTTGTGTATTTTTTCTAACTAATCCCATAAGAGGAGATGAGACTTAAACTGCTATCACAGTGAGTGAATCTGATCTCGTATTTGACAGTTACTGACTTTGCTTTTAGATGATTGCAGACAAAGGTCGGCAAAGGTCGGCTCATGTACGATGGCGGCATGAGCATGCAAAGAGAAAAGGTGGAAATTTTCTAGAGAGTGCAGGCGGTTCCCAGCACACAAACCCTTATTTCACCACAGGAATTCAATCTTTATTGATTTTAAAGCAGATAGAAACAATCATTTACCTTTATATTTTTTCTCACTCTGCCCGAAATAAAATTCACACCAAAATTGAAGTACCTGAATTCAAAACAAAACATTTTTTCCTTAAGTGCTGATTGTGATTGTTTACGTAAACCCAGTGACAATTTTTACTGTTTGCTGTTTTAGTACACAGCTTAGAGCACACCACTTTAAAGCACAAAAACAAGTTGCCATTCTGATTACTGGGAGTAGACAAAAACAGTTAGAACAAGAAAATAAAAAACAATCAAACCTAGAAATTTGGGGAAAAGCATACCTTTCAGTTGTTAACACAAAATCCAAAAGTTTTGATTCAAATGTATAGTTAACTGTTCTCTTTTTCTAAGCAATTGTGTTCTAGTTTTTTCTGTTTTTACATTGAGCAGAGATAACAATTACATTTATTTTTTTTTTTAACTAAAAGTACTTCCATTTTAGAGGTTGTAGCCCATGCATGTAGCAATGTTGTTTTTTTTTTACAAAACTCATGTAAAACATTCAGGAAAGCACCTCTTCAGGAAACCACTTATGTGTATGGAAAAGAAAAAGCAGGCAATATGGCAACTTGTTGTTTTCTCTTTTAATGTCATATAGAGCTAATCTGGCTTTAAAATGTCCATCCGACTGTTTTTAAAACACTGATCCCTCTGCAAACCAAGCAACTCAAGTTGCAAGTGTGTGAATATGGACCAGAGTGGTTCATATTGTGAAATGTCTTGCACAGCTTCCAATAACTGTTTGGCATACCAGGAACTGGATTTCTCCAACCTTTGGCTTTGCTCAATTTGAAAACTGTAGGTTAAGCTTCTTCTACAGGACAACACATGTGACTGAGCTTTATCCCTGCTGGCTGTACGCTTGTGTGTGTGCGTGTGTTTGCTTCATTACCAGCAGCCTGAAGTTCTGCTCTAAAGTCTGTCTGCTTCAGCACCCACACTGTAATGAGCATAAACAAGTTTCCATACGCAGGGAAAAAAAACCTTTCTGACTATTTTAAGCAGTCTACAAACAAAACACACCACGCCTCCACAGAACCACAAACACACAAGATTTCCTCTGCCAATCGGCATTGATCAGCAGCACTTCAAATGTGTGAAAACAGAACAGAAGCAGCTCCTATAAAAAGCGCTTCTTCATGTCCGTGGGCAGAGTAACTACTATGGTAAATAGTCAAGTGGGTTTTTTTGACGCACCCTGTGACGTGACTCCTACAGGGCAAATGAAAACATTTTGTTAAAACATGAGAACAGACAAAATTTGTCTTTGCACTTTGATGGACTGCAGTAGCATAATGCATTCTTGTGAAGACAGAGTCTTTGAGTTCCTGATCATCAATTATTCATGGCGTTTTATTACAGCTTCAGGGCATGCTGCCAGTACCTATACAGACATGTAAAATGTGAACCACCTGTTCAAAGTAGTACAGTTAAACAGTAAAAGTAGTACAGTAGTCTCATTCAATAAAACAGTCACACCATTTCCAACGAGTGGCCTTCTAACATTATAAAACACATGAGAGAGTTTTACTTTTACTCATTCTTAGCGGTTCTTATGTTCCTTTAATTTTTTACACTGACGAAACAGAAGATCTACTCTGATTTCTCACTGGATAACCGACCTGCTCATGGTATCTCTAAACCCGAGTTTAGCAGAACAATGGCGAAAGTCCACTTCATATCATTTGTTAATGAGTTAAAGTGTTGGAATATAGATGGACCTGTAATATGAGAAGTTTAGGTTTCTTTAGCTTTGTGAACCAGATGAAGCCTTACTCATCATTCTGTTCTTTAATCCATCCCACCATCAATCTTGAAGAAAACATTTTATTATTGTCCTCAAGAGTAAATTGACAGACAGCTTGATGTTCCTGTTGACAGATATTTGTGAGGAGCTGTCAACCAGCTGCCAGGGCTGCTGTAAATGTGGTGGCAATTATAACGAGAAGTCTGTGACAAACATTTAGCAAAACCGCAACAATTGTTCATTTTCAAATTATAAAACCTGACATTTTGTTTTGCAGTTTTTTATTCTTGAAAAGTGTACATTAGTGACAGAAAAATGCATAATTTTGAAGGAACTTATTATCTTCTGTACACCCCAATCTTTATCCAGTGGAAAACCCATCAAGGAGTAAAGCAAAGACATTGCAGCAAAATTCAAGTACACCCATATCACTCAGTTGTAATGGTTTAATAAGCACAGAAGATTAATAATAATTTGTTTACTCCTTCCTTCAGGTGTTCGGGTTGCATCGGTTTCCATTAAAGACTAGTCTTGTTGATAAATTGGTTAGCCTTCTTGCATAGATGGAGAGAATTAATGAAGAGCTACAAACGAGCCCTTAGTGCTCTATATGAAAACTCTCGGTCCTTTTCAGCTCGGATTCTCCCTCTCCTGCGTCTTATGCTGAGAAATTCAGAAACATTCAGGGCTCTAGAGGAAGGCGATTAATGTCATTTTTCTTCCTCTGTACAGCTCTGCTGCCACAACAAGTCATATGGTGATTGCTCTACATAATGTTGATCCACTAAAGCACTTTCCTTTGCAGGCCTGTATAGGATTTTCAGAAACACTTTGATAATCTCAAGAAACTAATGAAATTAGTCAAACAGTCAAGTCTGCCCACACATGTGGGCCCTTATCATGGCTTAAAACTGAAGAAATAATCTTTAGCGGATGCTGAATAGAGGGTGGTCACTCAAGACAGAAGAGGCAGGAGTCACACTACTGCGTTATCACATTGTGCAAGTGGGCTGGCCTGTCAAAAGATGACTTACTGCAAGCCTGCTGCGAATGACAGCTGGCAGGAATGAAGTAAAGAAAAAACACAAAGACTTACTACGGAGAGATTGTGGGGGAAAGAGAGTGACATAGTGGAGAGAAAAGTAAGCAGATGGATCACTGAGAATGTTTGCCAAATTCTGGATTTGTATTTACAGAAGTGGCCCGTTTGTTATGAGCAAACATGAATATTTTTAGCTCCTCACACATTTCCATAAATACCTCGGGAGTTTGTTTGCTGGACCGTTGCATCATCCCTGGAGAGACATAAGGCATAAATCTCCATCACCCCCGACTGAACAAATTTGTTGATTCTGATGAGTGGGCAGAAAGACCAGGGCTGTTCTGCTCTTAATTCCCCTGGGATGAATAAAAGACGATGCCAGGGGATGAGAGAATTTACAGGAAGGCTGGGGTGAGATGGTTTAGTGGGCCACTGATTTCATTTAGTCATCAAAGCGCAGCTGCATATTTCACAGGACCTGACACCTGCAATGCTTGTAAATACCTTCAACAAAATTTAAATGACAGCTTATGAGCAAATAAGGTCTCAATAAGTCAAGGAGGATCCATACATGTATACAAAGGATTTAAAGCATTGCCTGTGATAACAGCAGCGACAGACTGCAGACTGTGCAGCCATCTGTTTTCTCTACATCTCAGCTGCTGTTTGAGAGCGATTTTGCTTTGTGCCAACTTATTCTGCTGACCTCTGCGACCTTTGGCTTGACACATCTTAACAGGTCTGCTTAGTCAATCCTTGTTGCAATGTTTTTATGAGAAATAAAGATTGGCAGGAAACTATACAATACAGCAACCTACAAAAGTTTTCATGCAACCTTGAAAACCTTTGCATTTTCCCATGTTTTTATTGTAGACAAAACGGTTTGGCTGTATTTGTATTCTGAGTAATTTTTTATAGACACCTTTGCAGCAAGTTTAGCCTTTAAGCATTTGTGTTACTTTCCACCTAATTTACACAATAAAACATTTGTTCATACCAATCAAGTTACTATGTTGCACCATCCAGCCTTCAGACCACCACTAGCAGGCAATGTTGGTGAAGTGTCTTGCCCAAGGACGCAACAACAGAGGAGGGAATCGAACTGCTGACCCATTGATTGCAAATTTCTTCCACCGTTGCCACTGTCACCCCACTTCGATGTGCAGTGTTAGTGTCTTGCCACTCTTAGCTACTGACATAGCACAAAAGGTCCACATGTTTGCTGTGTCTCCTACATGGGAAAACTGTCTTTGAACAATGGCTTTCTTCTTGCTGCAGAATAAAGGGCTGATTTGTGAAGAGCGTAGCTATTAGACCAACAGATTCTGCTTTTGCTCCTAATTTTTCTCCTGGGCTTTGGATCTTTGCTCTTCCTCCTGATGAGAAAGACCCAAAGCCCCTGGGATTAATGCTCACCTCGCCAGCCTCTCAGTTTAGGCAGATGACCGCATATTCGTAGGATTGCCTCTGTGTCATTATTTTTATTATGATGTACAGAAAGATTGTTCTCCTTGACACATTGGAAGTTTGGGAGATTGTGTTTTATAGCTTTTTCCATAAATGTATCCTTAGTCTGCCTGGTGTGTCACTTGACCTTTATGCTTCTTCTGTTTCGTTGCTAATGCTCACTGAACCTCAGAGCTCTTCACAGAATAGCTGGACTCTTGTTTTACCAAAATAAATTACTTCTAAATGGGTAACATATGATGTGGATTCTTTCAGTGGGCTCACAGTAAAGGTGTCTCGGCACATAACCATGTATCATTTTACCTTGCAGGTATGTCCGATTATGGTCTATCACATAAAATCCCAATAAAATATATCGCCATTTGCAGTTAAAAGCTTATAAAGCATGAAAATATTGCTTCTCTCCACAGCACAGCAATCCTAAATATTCCAAAAGATCAAAGCTTTGCTCAGGTGTAAACACAAACTGCCAATATTACTTCAGTCACACCTCATTGATTGACTGCTTTAAGTGTCCTGACTGAGTGCCACAGCCAGAGCCCTGAACTGTGGATAAGTGAGCCATCAAAGTAATAACCAAATAATGTTTCTTGCAGCATGGTCACAGGAGAGCAGGATAATTACCAGTAGAGCAGAGAGTTATTAAAGGACTCCACTCTGTGAAGAAGTGATACACATTGTGCTGTGGAACAGGGAATGTGCTGCAGTGAGAAGTATAATTACAAAAAGTGAGCATTGAGAAACCAGATATGTGGGGGCTGGGCACGAACAGCTGCTGACATCACAACAACGATGACCCCATTCAGGTGAATCCTCTCTCCTGCCAACTAACCTGGAAAACAAACACAACAGAAAGGATAATTCAGGAACAAAATACAATAAATGATCTAATACGCTGGTGGTACATTTTTTAACATGTATGCGGCCGGTGACATATAAAGTCATATCTTTTATATTAAAAAGACAAACAAGTTTTTCTTGTGGGTTGGGGTCATTATTTGCTAGGGTATTAGGTACTAAAAAATCAGCTTACAGAGCTGTTTTAAGAATAACAATGTTTTTAGCTTTCTGATAGTGCCATCTTGTGGAAAATTCACTCATTCACTTGGAGACAGACAATGCTTAATGTGAAACTTATTTATTTGTAATTCAATTCGCTCTAAAAAACACATTTTATGGTTGCTGTATACAATGAATGTTTCATTGCACTAAATTAAGAAATACAGCATCGAACCAGTTTGGAACAAGAAATGGTTACTGTCATGTTGAGAGTAGGAAAGACACCAATTTTAAAAAGAGAACAAAAAGGCATGTTCATAATATTTACAGATATGTATATTATAGATATAATGTAAACAATATGTAAGTTGTAAAATGCACTAAAATATGTGCAAGCAGTGGGTGGAAACCCAGGTAAGTACAAAGTTCAGAAGTTTGCAAAGAACCCAAAAGTTGTACTCACGTAAAAACACAAAACTATATTTCAACATACTTTTACTAAAGCATAACAGTAGCCATCCAAAAAATTACCTAAGAGTTTCTAAGTATTTTTAAGTAAGGCAACTTATGTATTGATGCCATCAAACAGACAAAAAGAGAAAGTTTTGGGCAAATGCCTGTTTACAAATAAGAAGTCTTTAACATAAATTGTAAATTGTATCTGTGCTTGGTACAACTTTTTTCCTCATTTAGTGCAGTTACTGGATTATCCAGAAACATGACTTAGTAAGCAAAAGTTACAACAATTCATTATAATATGACTAAGGTAAAATAATAATAATAATAATAATAATAATAATAATAATAATAATAATAATAATAATAATAATAATAATAATGTGGTAAGTAACTTCTAAACGTATTTTTGCCAAATAAGTTGTTGTAGTATATGTGAGTAAATTTAAGAAGTTACAACTAATTTCTGGCAAACCTGGTGGAAGCAGAAAGGACTGGATTTCACTGATGAGTTTATCTGTGCAGCTCCTGACGTAGTGAAACTACTCAAACTAAATTTGAAGCTGATTCAGACATTGCTTGTTTAGAGATTGGATTGTATATTTAAAGGTCATAATCACTTTAAAATGACTATTTTATCAAAAATCTCGAAACTTCCCCGTTGAAGTGCCGCCTTTCTGCCTCTAGGTGGCAGTATGGTGCTCGACAAACAGCAAAGCAGCTGCCAGACCCAAAGAAAAGAAGCCGAAAACGGAAAAGGCGTTGAATATTCAATTGAAAACAGAAATGGCGGGGTATGACAGCGCTGTAACTCTAAAAATAAAACACTGCGTCGGGTGTTAAGGATTTTTGTTTTGGTAAAACATGTGAAAAACGGGAATATGAAGTCCAGCGAAGGTCACAGAGTCCATTAGTGGTACAGCTGTTTATAATGGATGCTTTCTAAGAGAAGACCAGTGGAGTGTTTACACATCTATTACCTTTTCTTCAAATATTTGCTGATAGTATTCAAACAATACAATGCAGACTTTCAACAGGCGGGTTTCTTAGCTCACTTTCGAGATGATTTGTTCCTAAACAACGCGCTAATACTGGAAGAAGCCAGTATTACTCATTTGGTTGGTTTACAGCGAAGCGACGAGCCATGTCTAACAATGGAAAAGTCATCCCGGACACCCCGCTGGTCGTGGACTTTTGGCAGGTTCGGAAATGTCCCGGCAGCCGCTTGTTTTTCCTGACCCACATGCACAGCGACCACACGGTGGGTCTGACCTCCACCTGGAGCAACCGACCCATCTACTGCTCGCCCGTCACTGCCGCCCTGCTCAGACTCAAACTGCAGGTGAGGAGGAGACATCAACACTGGACCCCACGGTACACACTTCATACAAAGCCTTTTACAAGGAAGACAAGATCCACTGGCTTGATGGATGTATAAATATATGAGGAAAAACACACATCAAGGCATTGTCTTGAAACTAAATGTTTTAAAGCTCAATCAATACAGTATATATCTATTTGTTAAAATGGTGTAACATTATATAACATATACATGCAACAACATGCTTCGGTTTAAATGTGCACATTTCCAATCACAGCCTCTGTCTTAAATATACATGTTCACAATACACCATTGCAAATTGGTAATATTTGTTTTGGTGACATTCTGCATGTAAATAATGAATGTCAATATATGTTCGCCGCATGGATGCACAGATGGACCAAAGCAAGTGAGCACAAAATAACAGTAGAATAGTGAGTTTTTCAGTAGATTCCAGCGTCTTGTCAGTTCTGCTTGTTTTCTGTTTTATTTTTCATCTTATTTAGTTTCTATTTGCTAAGTTACTAATTTCTTTTATGTTCTTTTAACTCTTACTGATCCCATTTTATTCACTATTCGTTTCCTGTTCAGGTGAAAGAACAATGGATTCATCCTCTAGAGCTGTGTGAGCCATACCTTCTCCCTCTGGATGACATAGGCAAGGAGAAGCTCACTGTCACACTGATAGATGCCAACCACTGTCCTGGAGCTGTCATGTTTCTCTTTGAGGGATACTTTGGGGCAATTCTCTACACTGGTCCGTCTACTCTTTACAGGAATTTGATGTCTTTCTTTGATGCCATTGTTTTTCTTTTCTGTCCAATTCTGGAGTTACTCTAGGTTTACATTTAAAATTTTGAACTGTCTATTTTAGGTGATTTCAGATACACTCCTTCGATGCTGCGTGAGCCATGCTTAAGGACCAACACAACCATAGACGTTCTGTACTTGGACAACACCAACTGTGACCCCAACCGCACTCTGCCATCCAGACAGAAAGCAACTCAGCAAATCAAAGAGATCATCCGCAGACACCCCGACCACAATGTTGTTATAGGTGAATTTACACACAAAATGACACAGCCCGAAAAATAAGCTCTTACCTGGTCAGGTGTGACTACAGGTCCTTGATATCGCTTGAAGTTTCTTGCAAATTGTCATGGTAATGCTTCAAAATTTAGTGTTCAATATTTTAATTTTAGCCCTTAAGAAGTTTTAAATAAGCTTAATATCTACTATCCAATGTCCTAATTTACCTTTAGCATTAGCAAAATGTTGACAGTTGTTTTTTCGTTGCTTCTTTTGAGAAATGATTGGCAGTATTCTAACATCAAACCTTGACCAACTTGTGGAAAATATTCTCCATAAACTGACCTATTGAAGCATCTATAAAGAGATTAATTCTTGTTATTTACATTGAGCTGGTTTGTTATGAAAATAGTTCATATCTAACCAAGTTTGTCTTGAAATCAGGGTTATTTGTAGTTGATGTGAACTTATCAAGATTAGTTATTATGAAGCTTAATGTGCACAAAGGACTTCAAAGCAGGGCTTCAGGCATCATATCAAAGCTACACAAATAGCTTTGATATGAACAAAGCAAGTTAGAATAAAGAAATAATAAAGCAAGTTATATTTAACTTGCTTTATTTATTTTTTTAATATTATGTAAGAAATTGGTAATTAATATGAAATAGTCTAAAAAATGTCTTTAAAGATCTCAGAATGGTCCAAGTCACTGTTTGTGTGGAGACCTGGTTAAGTCACATCAGATTTCTCAAAATTATTGATTGGTTTGTTTTTTACTGTCTCACAGGCATTTATTCTTTGGGTAAGGAGAGTCTGTTGGTTGAGCTGGCGATGGAGTTTAAGACCTGGATTGAAGTGAATTTCGAGAGAATGGAGACCCTCAGAGCTCTGGAGCTTCCTGACGTCTTCACCACTGAGCCCGGGGCCGGCCGCATCCGAGTCGTGGACCAGTCCAAGATCTGCTCTGCAGTGTTGCATGAGTGGAACAGAGAACAACCTACACTGGCCATCTTACCCACCAGCAGACCTCTCATTTCCTTCCATCCTAGTGTCTACGTAGTGCCGTATTCAGACCACTCCTCCTACCAGGAGCTGGAGGATTTTGTCTCGGCTCTCAAACCTTCGTCTCTTGTACCCATCGTTGGAGGCTTTCTACCTGGAGGCCTTTCTGCCTTACTGCCGCACAAGAAACGCCAAGACGTCCATGTACCTGAGTCGGTCCGACTGTACATGTTGAGACAGCCCGAACGGCACGTCAGCTCCTCAGCGTACAATGGCCTCTGTCGCAGAAACCACAGACCTTTTGCTCCCAAAGGAGTGATATTTGATACTCCTGTGAAAAAATCTAGGAAGCTGTATGAGAAAGCCTGCGAGGAAGAAAGCATAGACCAGGATGGATCTGAGGAAGATATTGACACAGACAGCAGCGAAAGAGACTCTAATTATATTCTGGTTGATCCAAGCATAAAACTCACCCCTAAGAAAAACAGAGAAGGGGACAATGAGGAAATAGTTTCTGAAGAACTGGTGATGATAGAATCGGTGCAGCTTGGTCAACTCACTGAAAGCAACTTTGATCCAGTCCTGACAAACTCCGATAGCTTCAGGACAAGGCAGCAGTTGGAAATTAAGACAAGTGTAAAGACACATGGGCACGAAGAAGTTCAGATGAGCCAAACTCTGGCAGATTATGATACTATGAGTGAGCAGAGCTGGGGGAATCAGAGCAGCCCTTCAGATTTATTTAAAAACAGCCCAGATAGAGCCTCCCTTGGTTCAAGTGAGATATCCCGTGAGAGTACAGAGAAGCATGAAAACATCCTTTCAAAGTGTCTCCCCTTCTCAGAGATGGACTTTGCGCCTGGAGGCCTCCTTTCACATGACTTTGTGCGTCAGTTCACCCTCTCGCCTGGGAAGGATTCAGAGGAAGAGGACGTCTGAATCAACTTTAACACTTTTGAGTTGTTTCGGTGGCAGTTCCGGCTCACTTGAGCACTACTGTCACTTTGGTTTCTTATTTTTCATTGTCATCAAAGGTGTTTTCTGATTTGAGCCGTAAGCGTAGCTGCCGTAGAGCGGCAATAGACCACCGGATAATAAAATCCAACTCACATGAGCAAGTTTTATTCAATCATTTACAGGTGATGGGGATTTGGCAACACTGTGGGGTAGGCTCCACCGGCCCAGGGCAGAGACTGGCTTACAAGGTTTCTGCGGGTCTTTAGTGGACTTTATCCTTCCTCTGAATTTCAGATAATTTCCTGTGTTTTAGTGAGGAAATTATCTGAAGAAGAGACTTGCCCACCTGATTGAAACACATTTACCCTTCACTTTTTGCTGTGGAAGACAACCAAAATATTTTTTGTAAGTGCGATTTCAAAGTGTTTTGTATCTTTTGATGAGGAAAATAAAGTACTTTGTTCTAAACTATGAACAAATGTGTTCATAGTTTGCACTATGAACACATTTGCTGCTTTTGTATCACAGCAGACAAACTGTGACGATCTTGAGTTTAGTGATTATAGCTACTTTATTTTTAGGCATAACTAGGTTTCAATTTTGCCCTAAAAATGTAACCTGATATAAACAAAATGTCTAACTTTTTAACTTTGTACCGTTTTACTGCCTGAGTGGAAGCATTTTTTTATTTAGTTTCACAGTTTGTGAAGCAAAGAAATTAATGTTTGTTTGTTGTTCTAATTATTATTTATAAGAGGAACTGATTCCACACTTTTAACTACTACTGAGGCTATAATAATAATTCCTGTGATTAATATGACTGAGTGTTTTTGAGAGTATTAAGAGAGAAAAATTGTACTTACAATAAACGTGTTCAGTTGTATGCATGGGTTAAATCAGTGTTAATGTTTCTGAGAAGTCTTCATGCTTTTGAAATGTTTTGTTTTCCTAAACTGTAAACACATACTCAGAAAGTAGAAATGCACAAGTTTGTAAACATCCTTTCACAAGGTGAAATAATTGTATTCAAATATTGACAGGTGATGAATAATGATGATGATGAGTCCCTGTGGTTACATTTTTCTTTTCCTTGTTGAAATTTGCACAAATACTAACAACACTGACTAAATACTAAGTTTCTTTTCAAGTTCCTTTTGGTTTTATGTAATTTTTAAAGATACTATATATCATTAAAATATTGATTTAAACTGGTACTGGCTGTTTTTTTTTTTTTTTTACACTACCAGGTTGTACTTCTAATATGGTGTCCATAATCCTTTATGTTCCTGTTCTAATTTTGTTAATCCACTGCGCTCAGGTGAGTAATATGTCACCATTTCTAAATTACTATTCATATTTAAACAAATTTAACCTGTGGTTTTATTTATAAAACTAAAATTAAAGCCCCTGTTTAGCTTTTACGTCAGGATTTATTTAAGGTAGATTAATTTCTTGAGTTTACTACAACGTATCGCCTATAGAAGCATGTTTTCATAAACCAAAGATTAAGAATAGTGAAATGAAATCATCACAATTTTACAGATAATAATACAAACTCCTTATTTGGGAATGTTATTAATTTAATATTTCCACAAAATTTACATGGGATAAGCCAAATATCTAATGAACTCCATTACAATGCATGAGGGTGCAGAGACTGAGTAAAGCCATGTGTGGCTAAGATTTGGAGCAATTTCCTGTTGCAGTGTTGTTTTTCTCCAAAAGATGGCAGTAGTTTGTTGAAAAATATGGACTGTACACCTTTTGTTTCATTTCGAATTTAGGTTTTGGTTGTTTTTACTAAAGAAACTAAAAGTCAGATCTTTGTAATTTACTTTTTTCATGTACAATTTTATGAAAATAGTTCCTGAGGTGTGTTTCCCCAGACCAACCCACCCTAGAAATGACCCATTCAGTCAGTATTTGTTGTTCCAGCCAAGCTGCTTGAGTATACACATTGTGGTGTAAACCATAATGTGGCATTCTGCAGGTTATCTGTCACACTAGGTGACTGTACCAGCTGCCTTTCTACCAGGAAACATCAGTAGTTTGAAGGTCAGCAAAGCTTATTTGACAAAGTTCCTCACGCTTCTGAGACAAGAAATCCCAGCAGAATGAGGGGTAAATGTAAAGCAACCAGGGAAGTTAGCAGAACTCCACAAACACACTGGTACAGAGACACTTTTCCTTCCCAAGCAGAAAGAAAAGCACTATGACTGATGCTTTAAACAAACAATACCATAAATCCAGTTGTATAAATACTCTCAGCTGGCTTTGGTCCTAACACACATTCCTTCAGGCTGGGCACTGAGAGGATGTCCCCTGTCACAGTCCTCTGAGGTATCATGTGGTGGCATGATTTTAAAGCCTCTGTCAGTGGGCGGTGGGGCTGTCATGAGCTGCCAACAGTGTCCTCACTTTCCTCCTGTGCTCATAAAGGATGAATGACCAGTCATTGTATGATGTTTCCTGGGGTGGTGCAGCAAATAGAGCTCAGGCTGATGGGATGGACGGATGGATGGTGCAGTAAATAGAAAGACAAGAACCCTTGATCCTCAGTATATATAATTCATTTTGCATTTTGTTAAGTTAAAACTACAAACCTCAGTTTATTTTGTTGGGATTTTATGAAACAGAGCAACACAAGCTTAAAGCACAGCTGTCAAGTGGGCCGAAACTTTTACAGGCTTTTAAATATTGCTGATATTAATATTAAAAATCTGAAAAGTTTGATCTGCAAATAGCTGATATATCAGAGGGGGGAAATCCAGTGCCAAATACACTTAAAAGTGATACATACTTAAAAGTATACGTATATATACAAAAAAAACAAAATATTTTACCTTTTTTTTACTTGCATATTTATTTTTTAAATAAATATGCAAGTAATTGCATAATTACTTTGGTTCTAGCAAAGCAGAACCAAAGTAAAAGATGAATAAATCAGACTCTTAATTCTTCTCCTGCAGAAAATAATTTAAGTGCATAGAAAAAAATCTCTTTTACAGATATAAATACATTATCCCAAGTAAATTTAGTAAATAAAAATTATATAAATTAACTGTATTTTATCATTTATTTGGTTATTAAAACAACATTCCTCGCAAATGAAAGTCACTCTTTACGCTGATGCCAACGTGCAACCTCCGAAATCAAGCAACATGTAGAAACTGGAAGCAGATGTTATGTATGTGTGTTTTCCAAGTGGAGTATTAGTTCAATTTCTTCATCTTGGTTTATTGGTGCTACGTCTGTCTTTCACATTCAAATGAGTGAGCAGACTTGACAGAGCACAGGCAGATAAGCGCCATGATTTGGAAAGTTAAGACGTAGTACCCTTAAGAAACACCAAACTCAAAGAATACAGTGGACAACATCCAATTTGCATGCACTTCTTGATTAAATTTAACATGATCTAAGTTTAATCTCTTTCCCAATATAGGGGAATGGCACATAAACAAATTCTGACAATATTTCCTAGTACTGCCTCTTAGTGGTTTGTGTGCTTCTTCAAACTGTTGCACTTGTGAGAGTTTCTGTGACAATTTGATGAGCTCTGTTGACTTTAGTTGATTAGTTAGTTTGAAAACTCTGCTGTCAGAGATCCAGCAGCAGGCCCAGTTGCGTGTGATTCTTTGACTTTCAGCCACAAAATGAAAACCAGTCATTTGTGTGATCTTAACAGTGGGTCATTAAAAATAAAGCCAGGCTTTGAGCAAAGAGAGTGATGGTCAGTCCAGTATCCAAAAATGACAAGACTATGCCATAACTGCAAAAGGCTCAAAACTCAGTCGTTCACCAGAAATGACAGGATGGCCAAGGTTGACATTAATCAGAAAAGCAACCAAGAGGCCTTGGTGAATCCAAAAAAGGCTTGCAGAGATCTACAGCTGAAAAAAGCCATTTAAAACTCGTAGGGGACAAAAAATGGGGACAAAGTGTTCTCTTTTGATGAAAACAAAACTGAGCTTGTTAGAATCAGAGTTAATTGTACATAAGTCTAAACATTCCCACAGTGAAATATGGGGGAATGGCACCCAGGTTTCACAGGCAGAATCATCCAGGGGGGATGTTTTTCTTTAGCATGAATAAAGCTGAATATGTGGCCACACTGGAAGAAAATCTGTCAAATTTGTGCTTGAACAAAATATGAAACTGCAAAATGCTGTGAATACTTTATTATTGTATATCTCGCTCTCACAGTTCATTCCACAACCTTGACTATTATGAGGTGAAAGAGAGAGTCAAAACCATTGTAGACATAATGCCAACTGTGTAATTTCAAGACTTCTTGTGCATGATTGGGCTTTAATCTGCTCAGGGATTCAAATGAATCAGATTTGAGGTATAAAAAGAAGAAAAAAAAAGAAAAAAGAAAAAAGCACGTGAGCATGTGGATTTATTGCTCTGTGTTTGCTGATAACGTTACTCAGATTACAGTCGTCTGTAATCTCTCTTGGCAGCAAGAAGGTCGGACTCTGATCTCTTGTGATTGGTCAAATTGAAACTGGGATGAGACTAGACAAGAGATAAAACTTGCATCAACATTTTGGCGAGCTTAACATTCAGCTCCACGCTCAGACGCTGTTTTAAGACAGTAGGTCGTATTACAACGAGGTGACACGTGCTAATATGAAGCTCAAGCAAGAAAATGTACACACCACTCACACAACATCAGCAGGGCATTAGGGCAAACGTAATGGACTCCATACCATTACTTCAACAAGAAAATCCTGAGGACAGCGCCACCTGAAGGCCAAGCCATCTCACCAGGAGTCACACTGCTTGCAGTACAATGAGGCTGGTGGTAATTCACTCACCTCTCTATTCACATCAATATTTCCATTAAGTACTGTGAACTGATGCTCTCAGACCCTGGCTACTTAATCACATATGTGACAAATTGCAATTTTACAGAAAATAATTGCCAAGTCTGGGGAAAGCAAAGTGAATTTCACTCAGAATTGGAGGGTGGTTGGTGGGAGTTCTTCTTTCTTCAGCGAGCTGAGGAGAAGAAGAGAGGCACCCAGCTGCGTAAATTATTGCTCTGATCCGGCAAAGAGCTCTCTGACTCAACTGTGACTTTGTTAGGGACTAAAATCAGTTCTCCCTCCTGACCCACGAATAAAATAAAAGTTCAAACAGGAGGCAGTTCAGCTGGTAACTCCGTAAGAAACAACTGGGTGACTTTAGATTATCATGTACAAATTTGTTTATGATTGCTTTTATCTTTTGAATGTACATGTTCCAATTTCCAGACTCTGCTACTACATCTATGTTGCTAAATTTATTCCAGACTGTCTCTTTACATATGCAGTGTGCTTTCTGAAGGAGATTTTGCCCAGCAGATGATGTTATAGAGGTTTTATTGATGCTGACATGTCAGGAAAAAAGAATTTTGCAGGGTGACTTCTTTATATTCCCCCAGCACTGTCTGCACCATTCAATATCAACTGTATCTGTGGGAAAGTTCTGTCTTAGTGTGTGAACGTTTTACTTATTTTATGATATTTTATTTATGCCCAATAATTTATTTTTGTTTGTATGATTATTTGATGTCTTATAAAAGTAAATAGATTCTGACTGTGTTAATTATTGACATCAGATTTGGTTTAAATAACCATAAGTTAGCAATGATACTTCTCTTTGGGAAGGCGACTATAGAATATGTTGTAAAGTAATAAATTGCTTTAGCAATTATTGCTGAATGATGATAATTTCATTACTGGTTGTTGTTTCATTCCATTGTAACTAGTTTTGTCTTTATGCAAAGCAACATTCCTCCAGGATCTAAAAAGCATCCAACTTATCATGTTTGAAAAGTTGATGAATGACAGGTAATTCAAAACTTATTTGGTACTTTCGATGTTTGCATGTAATCTGGATTGTATTGCTGCAAAATTGTTGGTGTTGCCTTATTTGAATACCTCAATTCACAAAGTGAACAAAAGACAAAAGCCACAGTTACAGATCAGTGTTTTGGGACAGCCTTAACAAACCTCTTAACAATTAGATCTATTATATTCATACATATAGATAAGTTTTTAGAGCTACCAATTTTAACAGCTGTCATCTTTTTCCCATCACATTTTTCTTAAGATTTTTATTTCGTCAGCAATGTAGTCTGTTTACAAAGTTTATATGTCACTTTTGGCAGTTTGTGGGTTTGTTTGTAAAATGCTCATTATTCTGTCTAAATTATAGCCCGTAAACTTTTAGTGCTACATTTTTCCAGACAAGTTACCTCGACAGAAAACACCCCCCCATAAATTTAGCATATGTTTTGCATGAGATCAAGTTATCAAAAAAGCATATTAGTTGGAAAAAAAGAGGATCAAATGTTCTACATGTGATGACAAATATGGAAGAAAATGAAGAGATTAAAAAAAATTGTAACTTGAATTGCAACATGCGTATTGCATTTAATTTGGGTACATCTGGACATCCCATGTTATTGTGGGGGTTTCACATGAGCTTTACGTGTTGCTAAAAGTCTTTTCTATGGACATCAATGATAGTTTATGAATTAACCGTGTATTAGTGCGGTTTATCAGCTTTCAAATGGGCATCATATATAGTCCCTGCTCACCACTAACCAGTAAGAAACAAATTGGTGTGGAAAATACGCTCCACTGACAGATTACAGCTTCTTAAAAAGGCTTAAAGGGGGTCGCTATGACTCTCCTTCTGATCCTATTAAGTGTTGCTATTTTACTGCAAAGACTTTTATTAAGAAGAGAAGATTTTGATGATATATAAATCGTGTTATAACAAGTCTTAATCTGAGGGTATTTTCTCATTTCAATGAGGCACTGCTCCTGAATTTATTTCCAACTCTCGCGGCTAAACGTTTCTGTAAAAATCCCTTATTTAAGCCTCGTTATCTCTCCTCGTTATAACTTTTAATATTTAGTGTGGTCTTTCAGTTGCATACTGACAAACCTGTTAGAAAATACTGCTGTCAAAGAAAGAAATTTTTTCCACCTTAGTAGTTATGGTTTGGTCCTTCATCCATAATGCAGCAGCAGTCCTCACCACAGTCAAGCATCACATCACACAGAAAAGTTAAACCAAACGTATCAGCCTGACAGAAGGCTTGACTTCACACAGGACCTTCCTTGCAGGATGAACCAATGAGCAACACAGGCGGCATTTTAACTCCCAGCTCTGTTGTCCTTATTTCGTTTCCACTTTAAGGTTTTAAAATGCTGAGTCTGTCAGCTTTTTGCGGCTCTTCAAAGACAACATCTCCCTGTCAGAGCTGTGTGGGAGAGGAGCGCCAGCTCAGCGCGCTCGGCATAGGTGGCAAGCAGCACCCGTCTTCCTGCGGGGAGGGGACAGGCAACATAAAGCCACTGTTTTCTGCACTTTGTTAGAGATTTCTCTGAGTCCCTTTTTCCTCAGTTGGTTGCAGAAAGTCGGAGCTCAGCTGTGTCACACCTACACAGCAGCAGAAGCTGTTATCTTTGTTCTCACAGTCTTCTGCTATTTTCGTTGCCTCTGCCAGTATTTTCCTGTGCAGGGCGTCTCACACACACACCAACATATTGCAGTGCATGTGTTTGTGTGTCCTCTGAGCCTGTAAAAAAAAAACACAACAATGTGCAGGAATAAGCAGGGAGAAGAGAAAACGGCGCCGCTAAACACAGAGAAGGCACAAAAAGAAGGGATTTAGGGAGCAGAGGTAAAAGCTGCCAAACTCATTATTTTTCAGCCAGCACGCTGCAGTTTTGTGACTCTCGCAGATTCTCTTCCCCGGAGATCCTCATTAAACTGGGAGTTAGACTTCCAATGCCTGTTAATAGTTATTATTCCATGTTGGTTGGGATTTTTATCGTTCAGTCGCTGCACCTCACAGGCGCCTCGGTCAGATGGCGTTTCGTTAATTTCTTGGTGGATGATTCCTCTTCATGTTGGCTCCTTCCATTCCCCCGTCTCACCTCCTCTGTGCTCAAACCTCCTTATTGCTTGAACTGACAACCATTTACTTCGCATTACCACCCTCCCTCTCTTTTGTCCTCCCATCACCGGCCTTCCTCTCCCGTTCAGAACCTCTCCTTTCTCTCTTTTTTCATCACTGCTCATTTTAGTCACCTCATTTCTACCTCTCATTCACCACAAGTCAAAGATACTGGGCTGACTTTAGTGTGGAGGTAAGTGGGAAGAAGGGAAGCATGCATAAAGAAATGGCACAGCAATGTGACTCTTACCTGCTTTCATTTATTTGACCTCTCCAAAGCCTTTTGCTGCATTACAGTGTGGTCAAAGCAAAAGCGGTGGGCACTCCTTCTCCTGTACGCCAACAGGGAATAGGTCTCACCACTGAAATGGTTTATAGCTGCTGGCAGCACTCCAAAGATTTTAAACAGGCTTTTGATTTGCATGGGCTTGTGTCTCTATGTCAGGCACACCTTGTGGGATTCATTAACAGCACAACAACATCCAAACACTTATACACTTATAGGGAACTCAAGTTGCTGCCGCTTCAAAAGGTGGTTATGTTTTTGTTGTCAATAAGCAATGTTTTGGTAATTAATTATATCTATCTTGCAAAAGTAAAAGACATTCTCCTTTTTCTTGAAACGAAGGTGCGCTTTATGGTTCTGGATAGTGTAATGAATCTTATGGTACAGGCCACCAAAGTGGTGCATAATTGTGGAGTGAAATGAAAATAGCAAATGGGTTTCAATATTTTGAAACTCAGATATATTTCTTATTACCGTCTCTGTACATTTTTTTTTGCTGCAGTTACAGATGCATTTGAATCAAATTTACACATATAAAAAGTTTAAACTTTGTATAAAAGTACCTGGGTAATGTTTCTTTTCTCAGTAACATTACCCATGTTTAGTCAGATTGGATGTTGAGAATTGAGAAACATCCGTTTTCAAGTCTTACCACAGATTCTTAATTGGATCTATGCATGGACATTGACTTTGCAGGAATATGATCTGCACCACAGATAGCTGCTGTGTGTGTTTAGGGCTATTTTCCTGCTGGAAAGTAAAACTCCATCCCAGTTCTCTAGCAGGTTTTATTCCATGACTGCTCTGCAGTGAGCTCTATTTACCTTCACAGATGAAAGGCATTCCCACAGCATAATGCGGCCACCTCCACAAAGGACTTTATGATGGTGGGTTCAGGTTGATACTTTCCAGCCATGCAGCATTTTTCATGTGTTATCCCTAACCTGCGTGGTGTGCGTTTTAGTTCTTGTGATGACCTCTGATATCAGAACAGATTTATTAATACTGAGAATACATTACAGACAGCTAACATAATGGAAAGGATTTCATTTCAGGGTATCAGAATAAAATTGGATGGATATTAGATCAAACCACTCTGTTCACACTTTTATTTAGAGAAAATGTTTGAAAACAACAAATCATTTTCATTTCAGCCATGTGCTACTTTCCTTTAATTTATCACATCATAAAAGTCAGATAAAATTCTATATTTGTGACTGTATAATAAAAAGCAAAAACTAAAACTGCTTATTTGCTCTGTTTGTAAATTTCACATTATTTATGTCCCTGATCTTCCTGTGGGTTTCAACCAGAACCAATCACATAAGCACACCGAAACTTGTGTTGACAGTTCAAATTTCATGTTGTTTATGTATGTAATAAGGATGAATTTTTATGAGGAAAAAGCTGACTTATTATGCAGGAAGCAGCAAATAAGGCTCCCTCTGCCAGATGAAATAATGTCCAGAACCATAAAACCCGTCCAACATGAGATATCAGTTCTGCGGCTCTGTGAATGTTTAGATTTTTCATAGTTTTTTGCATATTACTTCAACATTCTGTATGCATTAAAAGATAAGAATCTGAATATGAATGTACACAAAAAAAATCCATGGCTTTCAAAAACGCATGCAAAAGAATGCATGCAAAGAAATATATATATATATATATATATATATATATATATATATATATATATATATATATATATATATATATATATATATATATATATATATATATATGTTTTATATTTGTTTTTTCCTCTTCAGTAGTTTTAGCACAATAATAGCTGATTCATCACAATTACTTCCTGAGTGGACGGCCATCCTGAGCTGACAAATCTGCAGAGCATTACCCAATAAAGGTGGTAATGGGAAACCACCCACTGCTCCACTCGGCCTCCATTTCAGCACTCCGCAAATTCACTCATTCCTATAATATCGTTCCTCATCGGCAGCCTAATGATGATTTATAGCCCATTCGGGGCAGCGAGTGTGTTGAGGAGCTGGGATGGTTTAGGACCAGAGTTTTAGCCCCAAGGTGAGAACAGTTCGTTTCAGCCTGCAGAGCAGAGCGTGAGGGACAGAGCGCAAACAGTCAGAGGGAAGCAGATGGATCTGCAGCTATTCCCATCACCTCCTCGCCTCTTCGAATCTGAGCAGAAAGAGTTGTACGTTTTCAATTGACCTTAGCTTTAAAAGTTGGTAGCTGCTGTGAGGAAGCTCACCTCGCTGCTAGGGGAACGTGTGGGGTGTTTTAATTGGGCTCAACTGAGACATACCGTGAAGACATGTGGCTACAGGTCAATGCTGACATTGAGGTTCATATTGTGCTTTTATTGTTGTTGTGGGGGTCTTCTGCACACCTCCATCCTCATCCTGTCAAACAGACTCAGAACAGAGCACACTGATAAGATATTTAAGATACTGACAATGACAATGTGATGTCATTATTACACCAAATAAATCATTCTGCATGTGTTTCTCTGAGTTCAGCTCAGATTATGTGATGCAGTAATAACACTGATAAGTCTTCAGTAGATTACTTTGTTGTTATACGAGGCGTAAAACAAACATGTGCACAATAAGGCTTTTTATCTCAAAAGATTAGAAGAATTTAGCTTTTTCCACAATACTTTGTTCAAAGATTGATAGAGCTCTAATGTCCTATGAAATCCAATTTGTATTATCAAAAAGATAAATGTGAATTTGTTGGCTATAAGTCTCTATTCCTGCCAAGATTCATTCGAATATTGCTCCCAATGAGACCATTTCCCTCCCTCTGTTTGGTATGGATTAGACAAAGCAGACATTGTGCGCTAATTATCAGCTTTATAGGTTTTTGGCAAAGAATTGAATTAGTGTGTTCCTGAAAAGTCTTAAATGTTATTTTGAGGGGTTTTTATGCCCAGATTAAGCAATATTTCCCAATATTTGTTTTGGCTGAGGAAATGTGCTTGCCGGGACTCCAAACCAATAAGTTCTTGGTAGAAAGATTTTTGTCTTTCTTGCAAGTGAAATCTTACATGCAATGAAAGTCGGGTCTAATTCTATGTCATTAGCTGCTGATTTTCTTCCTGCCTGCCAGTTGGTGGTTATTGTTCAGGCAGTACGTGGGTGGGCAAAAGGAGGTGTTGGTATTATCCGAGGCTGGTAATTTATGTCTCCAGCTGCTGTCTCTGTCTCCCCAGGTGGACATCTTGATTTCTCAGCAGTGCATCTAATTAGAGGGAGAAAAACACATGTCCAAGGGAGACGCATTCGGCGAGAGGACACATTTTCTCAAGCAGATGTGGAGACATCCATCTTGACCAAAAAAACTATAATAGAAAACCTCCAATAAGTGCTGATGAGAGGAGGCTGTCTTTTACAGTAAACTGCTCTGACATTATTTTATCAAAATCACTAACATATTCCTGTAATAAAGGTCACCGATGAAACAGGGTTGTAACCTGTGGAGGCAGACAGATCCTCATCTGGAGACAAGGTAGATCAGAAGTGGTGCAGCTAATGATCAGAGAGTGACAGGAACATGTAGTCTGGTGATGACAGAGTGCTGTTGTATTTCAGTCCATAATTATAGAAGATCTAATATTTCCTCCATTCAATGGTCCATTTTCAAATGAATCAGATGGAGGGACGGTCCATTCTGAATGAATCAGGGTTCAGCATCTTTATTTTAGCAGTGGATGTAAGCAGGCTCAGTGATGATGAAGGTTTAGGGGCTTCAAATGTTTTACAGCTCTGGAAAATCCTGGTTTGGGATGTTTTTTTATTACTGGCAAAATATATATATATATATATATGAATCATCATTTCTTGGAAAGAACAAAGAACGGATCATATTTAAATTGGTGATTTGGAGTCCAGCCAGGTGAGGATGTGGGAAGACACGGGATGAAAATCACTTTGTCTTCCCACATAAGTTAAACCATCTTAAAGTACTTACTACATATGTTTAACTTTAAATGTTTGAGGCATATTTGGAAGGAGGATCTGGATTAGGATTAGAAGGAAAATTTGAATTTGTGATTGAAAGACCCTCAGTGCTTTCTTAGCACCCAGAACAACCCTTCATTTTTCTGAAGACTGAGTATAGTGCGAGCCAAAACCTGAAGAAGAATTGTATCTCCCTGAATAAGCAGAAGTAGTTGAAGGATATGACTGCATTTTAACGTTTGAATGACATTTCTAGTTGAACGGTTGTGGAAGTAGTTAGTCATGAAAGAGCGCAAAGTTTTCAGCAGAATTTTCCAGAAATTGTGGGATTTTCCGTTCATTTCAAAGGGACCCAAAAAGCTGAATATTTCATAAACTGTAGAAGATATAAATAACAAAGGACACATACAGAATGTCCTGAATGAGCAGAATATGGTAAAAGTTTAATGGTTGAAATAGCACAAACTATGCAGAAGTAGTTAAGTGGTGAAAAGTATGTAGGGAAAAAATGTGAAGGATCTCAAGAGTGTGAATGCCTACAGCTTATTCTCACGCTAAAGAGAATAAGCCGAAATGCACAGTGAGAACACAACAATAAGAAAATGTTAGAAAAATAACTAACATGACATGACTGAACCTTTATATAACAGGAATTATAGTCTGCAATCATGCACTAAAAAGGTAGGTTCTGTGGTTGAGAAGGGAATCATAAGTGTTTGCTGGTGTTCAGGATGTTATGCTCTTCTGTTGACCTGGTAAATAAAGGTTATGTTATAAATGTTGGCCAGGCTGCAGCTCTCTAATTGGTCATATAGAAGGAAAAAAAACAATGAAGAGACCTTGGAGTTTATTTTCAAAGTTATGGGCCCTTTTTCAAAGACTTTTGAAAGAAATTCAGAGAAAGATGTTTTGTTAGCACATAGGCTGCTCCTGTGTGGGGTAAGACATCTGCTGGCCAAAATAAAATAAAAAAATTATTTTCTGACATTGAGTCAGATCTGCTAAATACTGGTATTAAACTTTGTCAAGATTACAGTGTATCTGTACAATTTTAGATGTTTTTCTTCATAAAGAAAAGAAAACATCAGGCGTGGAGATGAAAATACATCACTTCATTCCTGCATCTTTTCATACAGCTTTGATGAACGTTGATGTTTCTCTTTAAAATGTTTTCAGAGATTCAAATAATATAGTTGAAGAGCAAAATCTTCAAGTTTGTACAGAAATGTGTTAATGTTGTAAAGCATGTTCAACTAAGTAATCACAGCAGATGTTACCAAAATAATTATCGATATTCTGAAGAAAAACTGGTTATATAATGAATTTATCACTGGTGCATCAAACAGTGTGTGCAGTGATGAATGACTCAACTATTTTGAATGATTCTCAAAATGACATTTTTGTATTTAAGTTTGTTTAATTAATTCTGCGCTTGCTGCTTTGGTTTTGCTTTGGAAAGCGAGGAGTCGTTTTCAGGGACGTTCTATAGTGATTCACCAGAAGAGACAAAATTCACAGTTAGTTCAAATACAGATAAAACCAGGAGGGATCAGCATTTACCTGAAGGAACTTGCATAATGGCCAGAAAAAGTGCTTTGACAGAATGTTGTAATGTTTTCATCAAATTAAACACATAAATGAGAGGAAATCGTGTAAAAAACTAAATCGTGTAAAAAGTAAAAAACTAAAACACAAAACCTAGCATAGAAATACTTAATATAAAAATTGACTAAACTATATATACTTATACTGAGTTTCAACCAATCTGGTCTGATGTGGTTTAACTGAGGTAAAAACATGATATTATGAGTTTCTGTAAAGGTGCTTTACTTGTCATGCTTTTCCTTCAGACTTGGCTCTTGATTCTGGTTCAGCTATTTAAAAACTTTTTTTTTTTCCATTTGTTGAAGTCAATCATATGAGCAGACTCTGATTCAGAGGGGGAACATCCTCTTTAGCCACAAGTTTCTTACAGGTATTTTATGTATGGGGTTCTCCGGTTTCCACCCGTTGTGTAAAAAACAACGGGTTGAATAGTTGTGTCTCTGTGTTTCCCTTGTCTATTACTTTGATGGACTGGCAACATATAAAGGATTTTCCCTGCCTCTTGTGCATTTGACTGATGTAAATAGGCACCAGTCCTCCAGGAAGACAAGCAGACATAGAAAATAGATGGACGAGCTCTTGCTTATACAACAACCTTGGCATTAAATTATGTATTTATACATTTGAGATCCACTGTTTATCTTCTAAAAGTGTGCTGAAAATATACATGAATGCTGGACTTCTCTGGTGGGAACTGTCTGTAAAAATCTAGCGTTTTGTTGTGATATCTTAAGTGATCACAAACACGTAGCTCTGTCTATTATCTGCTGGCTTTAAAAGAAAAACTCCACACCACGTTCTGCCAAAGTTATCAATAGTTTATTGATCTTCAGTTAAGGCAATCCATTACAAAGCATTTCACAAACCACAGTATGACGACAGTATTGTGTCCAACACTTGGTTTGGAAATTTGTTTTTTTTTCAGCATGCAAGTCAAGAGATCAAAAGAGGTATGTAAACAACCTGGGTTAATACAGGAGCAGTGGCAAGAAGAACCAATTCAGTTTGTTTCTGATAGGAACAGAATGGAAACAAAGCTTAGATGCAACATGCCGGAAGAGGCCGTTCTCTCCGAACGGAGCCCTCTGTCACAAATAAAGTCAGTGGGAGATGCGTTAATCGGGTGAAATGAAGAGAAGCCACCAAACTTCCTGCCACTTTGGCACAAACATGCACACTGTCTACAGAGGCTAAAGTTCAACAACTGAACACGTTGGCACTGGACATTCCTCATACAGGGCTTATGTACATAATTAGAGTTCAGCCTCAAAGACCAGCTAAAAAGAAATAACAAAAAATAAAATTAACTTCTGCAAAGGAAAATAAATTGCTCTGCTGCTGAATAATATAACTCAGAACTGTTTAATGTTTCACAATTGCATAAGAGTGATTATTGTGTCCTTGGTAATTTTTTTCTGATTTCCGTGTGAGAGGAAAAGAAAGCCTCAGGGAAAAGAAGAAAACCCTCTTATATTCTTAAAAGAGGTGCTCATAAATAAATAAAACATTTAATCCTACTTAAACTGATTTGGTGTCATAATGAATACATTATTTCCCTCTGAAAGCACACCACCTCTACTTGAAATGTTTTTGCTCTCTTTTCTCCGTTTTGTCGCAGACTACGACCTGCATAATGATGCTCATCTCTTTGCTTCATGCTGCTAAATGATCTTCGCATTGAGAAAAATGGGGAATCTGACTGAAAAAGACACAACAAAGTATGCAAATAAGCTATCAACATTCAAACTGTTGAATGATGATAATCTGCTATATTTTATTTCAGAAGTATGAATCAGTTTTATTTTGCAGTAAATGGCTTCTGTAGAGGTATACTGGTATTTGTAACTTATTATGTAACTTGGTAGCCTTGTTTGAGGTCAGAAGAAGCAGTTAGGTTTGCGGCAGATTAAACTCTATGTCTTCTGATGGTAAAATGTAAAAACAAAAATAAAAGAAGGTTCTGAGCTAACCCGAAGAAGGTTAGTGCCTCTGGTCTTAGTTTCTGTGGACTCATCAGACTCTTTCAGCTTTCTGACAGCACTTAGACCAGCAGGAGTTAAAAAACAGAAAATGGCAATGAAAGATCATTGCATAAACATACAAAAATAAAAACTGACTCACATTCTGTGACGAAGCAATAAACCTGTGTAAACATTAGTTCTCCACTGTCATTCAATAATACTTTGAATCACAATAAGACAAAAATAAATCAATTCACAAACTAGAAACCCAAACAAATATCTTAATGAAACATATGAATGCTGTTTTTGTCCTAAAGGTGATTAATGTAAATAGCCACGGTTAAATTGTAAACAGTTCTTGGTTTTAAAAAGTGTATAGCAAGGCTCAGCAACTACTCCAAAGATTATTAGTGACGAGCTCAAGTTATAAAATATACAGAACACCAATGGAGACAGAGTGATTCAACAGCTGCCACTGTGACAGTGCTAATCTGGAGGTTTTATCATTGCCAACTATTTCAATGTATCCATGTAAAACACCTGGGTAAACTCAATTTGGATATGTTTTTAAAACAGTAGGCACATCTAGGTCAAGATACCGAGTGACGGGGAGAAAGTGAACTGTGAAATGTTTCTTACGAAGACGATGCCATCAACAACGATGTATCAACAACTGTCCAAAATTTTAATTTCATAACAAAAATTAACTATTGTTATTGGTAAAAGTAAAGTAAAGTAAAAACTTGATACATTAATTACTTTTTTGGTGCATCAGCATAATCTCACAGTAAAGAAATGGGAAAAATCCAACTTTTAAAAAAGTAAAAAGAACAAACAAAAATAAATGTCTGCCACATCAGACATTTCCTATGAAAAATACAGTAGTAAATGGCTTTTTATCTTGCTTTACTTTTTAACATTGGCCAGTTTTAAAACAATTTATAAGTCTTCGTAAGTCAGTAAAGTATCTAAACTTTCTCATATTCACACAGCAGATGCTACAATGACTGAAGTTTTATTTTCCAACACAAACAGCTAAGATAATTATATAGATGGCTGAGGGGAAAAAAGTGTTTCAGTTTACATAATGAATGGTGCTGCTAAGAATCTATATTAGCAACTGATCAACACTCAAAAAACGCCACTACTTCAGGACAAATATAACGGACAAATGTGTGTGGACAAGAAGCTCATGGCCACTGCTGAGTATGGTGGAGGATCTGTTATGCTAAGGGATTGTTTCTCTTCCACATCCACTTAGAAACTTGTTGGCATGAAGAGCATTGAGGAGAGTTTTATCATTTCAGGTTTTGGCCAAATCAACACCAGATACAGTAAAGCCTTCTTAGTGCAGGACACTCTAAGACGTCTAATCTCAAGAAGTTTTTATCCCGGTTAAACAAAGGTAGATTAAACCTAAACCATATTTTCAATAATATTCAGTCACTCCTCTTAATTTTTGAGAGGAGTGATGAAAGGTTGGATTTCTGAGCATCTTGAATGTGAGATCACGCTACAGCAGTGAAAGATTCATTCATTTATGTACCTTACAGGCTTTTCACGCAACAGAAGGATAAATAAAACAATGTGAGCTTTAAATGGTGTCTGTGGTAGTTGGAAAAAATACACATGGAGAAAAATACAATACATGGACAATAGTAAAAACAAAACACTGGCTCCAGACTGAGTACAATCAAGCTTTAGCTCAAGTCATTCAGTAATTGTTGTATTTGTTAGATATTTGAAGAAAAAAAAATGTGCATGCGAATGCACTTCAATTTCTGGTCAATGATTTCTGATTGTTCAGACCTCCCTCAACAAAATGTAAATACATTTAAGGAAGAAATGATGGGAGCAAGTTGACATCACAGTTTAAAATCTGAAGACTCCTTCAAATTTGCTAAACAAAACTCCAGATAACGACATGCGTTAGCAACAAATACAATGGAAATAAATAAATAGTGAGATGGCAAGAGTCTCACTTAAGCACAATTTATTTCTTTGCATTGGTAAAAGTAAAGCAAGAGATGATGTATGAGGATGTGCTAGGAATTATGCAGTTATTCTTATGTAAACATCCTGCTCAATATGGTAAATAAAATATAGTTTAATATATAAGAATATTCAGCAATATACATACCGAAATAATAATTTTGTCTAAAATACTAGAAGAAAATATTAAAGCTGTGGTAAGATGTGATCTGCCATCGTTCAAATGATTTTCATTCTGGTATGATTTTTCAAAATAAACATGTTTAACTTAATAATATGAGGACTTTGTGCTTTCGTTTTGACACTAATTAGTGCATTCTGTTTATATAAAGATTAGAAATGCATATAAGACATGAAAAATCTGTATGGTGGTAGACTACAGCTTGCAGATTTTTATCCCATGCTTTTATGTTACAGGCTTTATCAAAGTAGAAATGGTAGTAGAAATGATAGTTTTCCTTATGCTAGTCACAAAATATAAGATGGAAAACTACAGGATATACATTTCTATATGACTTTAATCCCCCAACCCAATATAATCTCTGCGAAACAATAAATTATTTCTGCAATAAATAAATAAATAAATAAAAACTGGTATTCATAAGGGAACCCTAGATTAACACATGAACTCCAAAAAGGTATCACAAACAAAATACAAACTGGTACGTCCTAATATGTGTACGCCTTCAGGAAGGCCTCTTCCTACAGGTTTCCGTTACATCACCACTTTGACGGGTTTGACAGCAAACATCTAAATCTTCCCTTTACATCGTTCTCCTCTCGGTGCTCTCAGAGAGAAAAATAAAACCCTCTGATTACCAACAATCAGCTGTCTCTCTGCTCTGGCTCTTATTACAGTTTCATTGTGTGTGTTTCACTGGGGTAAAAGTGCCTGGAAATCATTCCCACTTTCTGCTCTCAAGGATCGTTTGCATTAACGTGAAACCTGCCCTGGCCAAGGCTGTGCCGTGTCGGAGGCGGGGATCAAACAGACTCCATCTCGGGCTGCTTGCAGGGTGAGTACGGTGGGGGGACGGGGTTGGGCTTAATGGCTCTGCTCTTCATGTAGGAGATCAGCTGGTCCGGGATCTCAGCCAGAACGTCTTTGGCCAGCCGGGCCATGCTGAGGACGTGGTTACCTGTGCGGTCCATGTAGTCTCTGAATGGTACAAACTGTGACACGAGACAATAAATCATCCTTTTTTTAAAAAAAAATCAATAAATAAAAGTTCCTTCCAGTAGGTCACGTCTTTCTGTACCTATTAGAACCTCATGATGCTGAATAAAAATCCAAAGAGGATTGCCTAAATCCGGGGTGCTCAAGTCCAGGCCTCGAGAGCTACCATCCTGTAACTTTCAGGTGTCTTCCTGCACCAACACAACTGAATCGACTGAATGGCTCATTACCAGTTCTGTTCAGAGCTGATCCTGTTCTGTTGGAGAAAAGATGCTTCTAAATGTTACAGGATGGTAGCTCTCGAGGACTGAACTTGAGCACCCCTGGCCTAAATTATTTCCATCTCAGAGCAACAGAGATTGACAGCATACCAATCACACAGTCACTCAAACCCAAGAACAATTTAGAGTAACCGATTCATTTTTGGACTCTGGGGGGAACCTGGAGAAAATTCCCAGGACATGCCAAGGCCAGGATTTCAACCCAGATCCTTATTGCTGCAAGGCAACACTGCTTACTGCTGCTCCATGGTATGTTTCATGCAGCATTATTCTTTTTAGAGCATAAATCCATTATGTTTTTAGGTTTTACACAATTAGGAGTAAAATTAATCATATCAGAAATTGATTTGAATCCTCTCTATCACTTCTTCCTATGTCCAAACATTAGTGAAGCTGTGGTTTTCTACTGAGGATGAGAGAAGTGATTTTTAGACAAACTAAACATTTGATCACTTATATTTTATATAAAATAAAAAAAAAAACACTTACACAAAACCTAAATTTCAAATAGTTTAAATAACTGTTTTTTCTGAGGCTTTCAAGCTTTTTGTTTGAAATCTGAATATTCTAGTAACTGGAAACATGCGAGAGACTTTTACGACTTAATGCATCAATATATTTAGTGAACGTTGCATCTTTTAATGTGGCTGCACTAAAATTTTAACCTAAAATATAGGATTTTAATAAATACAAAGAAAATCCAATATGACATCTTGTCACCCAAAGAAGCACGCAAAGTAAATTGGACACAAATGAATGTCATATTTTTTGATATTTGTCTCCAAAGTTGACATTTTTAGATGAGAAAAGCCCTTCTATGTGTGAAGCCTGAGTCATTCACATCATAATATTTGCAAGAGCTTAAGCAGAAGACATCCAATTTCTTTGTACTTAAGCTCCTCAGGTTGAGGTAAGCTGTGATGGAAATAACTGTCATGAAGACAATGCTCTGAATGAACTCATGTAAAAGCATACATACTCCAAAACAAGTTTATTTTACAGTATTTTTCATAAAAAAAATAAATTAAAACAAATGCAATATGTTTTTTAAACATTTTTAAGTATTAAAAGGAATCAATATTAAACATTTCTTACCTGCACAATGTCTCTCTCTGCCAACTTTCCTCGTGATGAGATTCTGACATCATCACCATCCAGCTCAACCATTGCTACAAAGACAAAAATGTCTTAATCTCATAATCCCAACTAAGATATGGTGCTAAATGAATACATATTTGTTTTGTCAAATTACTCTTCAAGAAAGTTAAAATTATGTTTAAACTGAAATGATGATTCTTGTAGAAAACACTCATCCCTTTGATAGCTCAGAAGTCCATTAAAGAGCCAATACAAAGTCACACAAAAAACAATATTTTCCTTTTGTTAAATTTCCTCACCATCAAACTCCGCTTGGCCAACTCCGACAATGATGATAGACATCGGGAGTTTTGCAGCCTGTCATAAAAACAAAAGAATCATCATCAGTCAGTCTTTGGAGGAGATACATTAACAAGTGTGTAATTTCCAACTGGAGCACATCCATTTCATATCTCATTATGTCGCACCGCGTTGTGAGGAAACATTATTCAGTTTGATTCATGCAAAATCCTGCTGAACATTTTAACTAACAGCCATACACAGAGTTTAATTTACATGCCATGCTGCCAAAGCCAGCAAAGCTATTTAAAGCTGCAGCGCGCGACCGGCACACTTTCATTATGTTCAGATTGTCTCCGACCAAGTTTACTTGGCCTTTCAACATCAGTGTTATACAGAGTTTCACAAGCTTTGAATCCATTTTTTCGATAACTCCTATAACCATCATCTAAATGAAAAGCAACATAACCTCAAAGCAACAATTTCAAATGAGTTGATGTGCAAATCCTAAACATACATCTACTGCATTTATATTTATCTGACTCTCATTTTACCAAGAAGTCCCTTGAAATAGGAGCTCTGTTTAAGAAATACGCGGCAAAAAGGCACACCAGTAGAACAAACAAAATAAATAAATAAGTTAAGCTGATGTAGATTCTCAGTCTTCCAGGACAGAACAAGTGCTGGAAGGCACTGAGCTTCTTCCCTTGTTTCTTGAAGATGTTTCGCCTCTTACAGCACTTAGGAATGTCCTGTTCTGGATGACTGAGAGTCTGCACCAGGGTGTCGCTCTATGCACCGTGGGAAAAACACCTCAGGAACGATCAAATCAGAAGTATGGCAGGCTTTTGGATGAAAGAATAAGAGAATGATAGTGACACTAAAGGGAGACATAATTCTAACATTGCAGATATAAAACGTGTGAGAGTAGCCATTTAAAAAAAGAACCCTACACATATCACTTTGTCTGACATACCTCTATTATTCTACAGAAACGCACCACAGTCTGCTTTATGAAACACCCAATGATGTCTGTATGTTCAACTCCAGCCTAAACAAAAATTCAATCTTAACAGATAAGTTTAATCCAGATCATATTGTGGGCTGTGTTACAGAGCTACATGCACTTAAACCAAAGCACTGATGTTCAAAATATGAAAGCTCTGGCATCAATGAATGATATGTGCTTGTGGTAAAAATGCATTTGCAGGGTGAAAGTGGGTCAGGCTTCCTGGAAAAACCTCCCGCAGGGAGAAGTCTGTCACAGATAGGAGTAAATAGACTTTGGAGGACCACCCCCTTCACAGTCTTTATCAAGTTTCCTTCCTCCAACTCTTCTTTTTTTTCCATTTTTATCTTTTCTGCTTCATTCGTTCCCCAAGAACCACTTGCTCAAAAAACACCATACATATTCAATTTGCCTCCTTTCCCCCTTTAGGTCCCACAAGCACATACTGTACCTATAAATGCCAGATCAAATCCTCCTTTCAGAGTTGAATTATTCAGTCTACACCATTTGTTACTTTGCTTGTATGTTAAAGTCACTCAGGGGAGCTCAATCCAACACGAATTCAGATTCACAAGGACAATATGAAGATATACCAACTATGATTACAAACATCCAAATCAGCAGTACACACCAGCTGTGATAAGACTGGGTGTTCTTTAGTTTGTAATGTGTATTTCCAGATCAAACAAAAATGTTTAAGTCTATTTTGAACTAAAAACCTGTGAGGAGATTCAAAGAAGCTAAAATGGAAAAATAACATCAATGGAATTAAGGAGAAATAATTCTCTAAAAAACAGAAGAGTGCAGACACTTTTGGCTTTAAAGAAAAAATTAAAACCTTTTAAGACTCAGATTAATCAACTATGCACCTCTTTAAAGTGTTAAGTTGAAGACTATTTTTGGATTTAAATTTGCAGTGAATACGTTTCAATATTTCTTGCTCTTATAAAATACTTTCAGGTGTTTCACAAATTAAGTTTTCTTTAAAACATGTCCTTACAGGTCTACGTCATTTTTCTTCCTTTTATGGCTAGTAAAGCTCTCTGATTTTCTTTGTGTATGCGTGGTGGCATGAAAATACACCCACCTTACCTTTTAATAGCTTTCTCGGAAAGTCTGCTTGAGGAAAACCACTGACTGCCGTTATGTTGCTTGAAGTGCAAGGAGACTAATTGAGGTAACAGGCTTTGTTAAACCGCAGAGACTCGGATCAGTTCATTTGATTCACTTGATGGGAAATATTGTATATAACGTGAAATTCTTCAATTCCTATTTTTCCTTTATAGGAACCCCGCTGTTTATGTCAGTTTTAAATTTCCTTCTCAAATTTGGTATTTTTTTAAATATGAGAACATGTATTTGTGAAGTCCCTGGAATTGCATAATCCTGAAAATAAAATGTTGTTAGAGGTTTTGACAGGTGCATCTTAAACAAAATACCTCATGTATTGCTAAATTCATTCACATATCATCTAGATCAATTACACACTGAGTGATATATTTTCAGTGTTGATTTCTTTCAATTTTTTCAGACAAAGCTGCAGATGGGGAGAGACCCAGGTGTTTCAGGGAAAAGGGGTTCAGGTGTCCAATTCGCACTGCTTAGCTTCTCTGAAATATCTTACCTGCACTAAGGAGAAAAAGAACTGAACATTTCCTCAGTGGCCCATAATCAAACTAAAAAATAACTTTCAAATAAAAGTCGAATTTGCAATTTATTTGGAAATCAAGTGGAGAGACCAATAATTCAGTTTGCTTTTAGTCCAGTGTGAAGTTTCCTCAGTCAGTGTTAAATTTAGGAGCAGTATCCAAACTCAGGATCGCCTTCTACCTGGAACAGAGCACTTCCTCCATCCCTTTGCAGAATAATTTGATGAAAATAATCATTTCATTTTCCAGCAGAACTCGGCACCTGGCCCCACTGCTGGGGTAAAAGTACCAACACCGGCTTTAATGACTGTGGCACTGCTCTGCAAACTGGCTGGCAGTGTTGTAGTCCAGACCACCTAACTAGAGATAAAGCCAAGACCAAGACCAGAGAGTATAGAGAACGAGACAAGACCATGACTTTTAGGGTCCGAGACCAAGTCAAGAACAAGACCAGCGCCCTGCGCTACATGACACAATAAAACGTGACATATGATCAAAATTGCTAATGAAATTGATCTGAAAGATTCACATCCTTATTTCTTATCTCTGAATTAACCAGTTAAATGGATCCATCTTCAGTGTTTATTATAATTGGAAATGGGTTCAAATTGTATTTATTTATTGGTTTCTGCTTCATAAATTCAGAGCAGAAACGACTGGACAAATAGATCGTGAAGATAAATTGTAACTTAGAGACATCATTTCAGAGCATAACTACTACAAAATATGGATGAACAAAAAACAAATGTCAGAGTAATGACCTGATAAAAACATAATGCTTTATGTCACATTAGGAATTTAAACTGATGTGTCACTTGACCCAGCATGCTAAATGCTTGAAGTGCCAGATATCGAAAGGTCGACCAACACCTGTGTTCTGATTCCTGGTGGTGATGATGAGATGAGTACCGAGTTCAGACAATGAACATAATCATTTTATAACAAACTGTTACTCACTTTGTTCAAATGTAGTAGCACATGACAAATATTACACCGTTCATTTTGACAGATACATAAAAAGGGGGGTTTAATAGATTTGACATTATTGCTGTTTCACAAAATCCTCTAATTTAGGCCAACATATTACGCATTTACAAAGATACCAACATATGCAGCAGGAAAGAAAAAAAACATTGTGACAGCAATTTAGTCAGTCAGCTGTAATCTAAAAGGTCAAAAATATTTTTTAAAAAACATACTGCGGAGGTTTTGGATGTAATCAAGTCCTTTATTGTGGCTTGTCTCTGCAGAACGAAGCCTGGATGAAAAATGTTATCCAGGCTTTAGCTCTGCAGATGGAAGAGGGAGAATCCTGGATCCAGCAGGAGTGAGTGAACTCAGGTTGCGCAGAGAGCAGAGCAGCAGACAAGATCTTAAAAGGAAGGTGTGGCTGTTCGAAAGGTTTGATTAACAGTCGCAAATTCCCTTTAAACCCAGTCTGCTGGGGGTCAGAGCTGTGTTGCTGGGGAGCGTTTACCTGGTAGACGATTATTCCTGTACAAACTTCATCCCGAAATCAGTTTTGTAATCAAAATACAATAAACATCCAGAAAAAACCCAAATCAAAAACAAATTAGAATCAAATAATTTTTAACTATTGGAAAGTGCATTGAAGTCCAGAGTGGGAGAAGTAGCAGCAGGTTAAAATCCTCCAATTTGTGTACAAACTCTGAAAGTAACAGAAAAGCCTGAGAGCTGCGCCAAAATAAACTAAAAGCACCTGAAGTGCCACAGCATAGCTGAACACACAGAAACACATCAACATCCTCCAGCTACTGTGGAGCAGCACTTACGTTCACTATGGCCTCCTTGGTCTGAGCCATATCAGATATAACTCCATCTGTAATGATGAGCAGGACGAAGTACTGAGATCCGTCCTGCACGGCTGCTGCATACCTGGGTCAGAGGAATGAAAAACAGAATGTGAGCACCAAAATAAAGTGGAGCTTGAATAATGTTTAGAAGAGCTGCATGTGCGAGGCTGATCGCTGGGATTGACAGAAACATCCGAGAGCTGCAGAGAAGTAACCACTGTATCAAATATATCAAGAAATGCAATAAAAAAATAAAAAAACATGTCACTGCACTGAGAGCGTGACACAAAAACATAATATAAACAGCTAAAATATTGTGTTTAGCTTCTTACGTCTCGGCAGTCTTTCCAGATAGTATTACTGAACCCATCAGAGAGAAACCACTGTGAGACTGTCCTAGTTTTAAATGCCCATCGCTGGCTTCCACATGAATAATTTATTAAACTGTTTATGCAATCGCAGCGGTCTTATTCTTTCAGAACATTATTGATTGCCTATAAGACCAGGTTTGATGAGGCAGAGGAGGGGGGGAAAAAAAACCAAAAAGCATCATTGCAGGTTCCAAGGACAGGTCAAAGGGGAAGCCGTCATCCTGACCACTCCCCTCCCACCAGTTTGAGAAATTTAGCTGCGAGATGCTGGCATTTTAATCAGAGAGCGTAACCGTCGGTGGCAGCAGCATGAGCAATGAACAGTGTTTAAAGATTAAAGAGACATTTGACCTCCTCGACTTCTTGACAGTAACTTCGGACACATTCAGTGGACACTTTTAAGAATATCGCCACAAGGATAAACAGATTCCTTCATTTATCATACAGCGAATGATAATATTAAAAGTATGAAACATTTATCACCCCGTTTTATATTATGAAACAGCTTGCAGCGTACATCAATGTTATTTAAACCTTTAACACCATAAACTGCTTCATTCAGCCACATAAAAAAATGCATGTCCTTCTGCAACAGATGTGACAACATGTGTCTTCTCACGTATAATGAGAATTACTCTTCTCTTCTCTGGCTTTAGGATGTCTTGTTTTGATTTTGCATCTCTTTTAAATCCTAACTGCATTTGTAAAGTAGGATTTATTCCACACAAATTTGCACATATTAGCCTTGGAGAGGCTAAAAGAAACGTGGAACTTTCTTTTATGATGAATTTCGTTAGCTTTGAATCAAGACTATTCAACACTGTAATGTGAAGTTTTAATATGCATAAAATCCTTTTGGGTTGTTTTTTATGCCTACATTTGAGTGCATGGAATACAGTAACATGGCCTTTGGGGGATTTCATTCTTGCAGGCTTCAGATTGTGTTCCTGCCGGTTCTGCTTTTAGATTTGACAGCGCCCTAATATTCATAGTTGAGTTTATGATTGATTTTAAAGTCTCTTGTATGTTTGATGCTAAAATACACAAACCACAACACGTAAATGAAACTAACACCGATTATTGTTGGAGCAAATTATTGAAATATTAAAACAACATTATGTCTATTTATTATTGGCAAGTGATAGCTACCATTATGAACTGTTTTGTGCTCAATTGCTTTTAAATGAACACATTAGTCTGTGGTATTAAACATATTTTAATTGCTCCTCTGTTGAATTAATAACTTATTGTGGTGGAGGGGTTTGAGCTTCCATATGATCCTGAGGGCAATGTTGCTCTGGGGTTTAGCCTGCGGCAAATTGGAGTCGGACCAAAAGCGATTCAATTATCTCGATTAAATGGCAGACCACAAGAAGAGGTCAGCCTTTCCCTGGACACGGAGACCAGGGCATCCTCCTAAAGTCGGGCCTGGTGATGGTTCCTGGATTCAGCTCAGCTCAGCCCGAAGTTACAAGAACAAATCTCCAAGTGGCCCATCACCTGCAGGGAGGAGCGTCAGGATTGGGTTTCATACAAGCTGGCTGGCAGTCGGAGGCCAGAGCTGTCACCACCGTTTTTTTTTTTTTTTTTTACAGATCTCTCAAGGTTTCCCCCAGAAAACTTTCTAAGCCCAGTGGTTGGGCGCTAGAGCAGCCATTCATCCAGTGGCCCGTCGTGTTTTTGAGTTAAAAAAATGTTTAAAGTTGACATAAAATTTGAAAATATCACTTGATCATGATGTGTTACTGAAGGATTGGAAGACTAATACCTGGACACCAACTATAAAGTCTTAAAAAATGCAAACATTTATAAAGACTTAAATAAATAAGTAATGCTTAGCCTGGTTGGGGCACAAGCAAAGCCTGGTGGCCCTCCAGGCTTATAATACACTGGAAGAAGCCCTGTCTGGTAAATTCAAACAAGTGGTGAGGATTAGTTCAGAGTGTCTGCTAGTGCGACATGTTCGGAGCATCTACCTCTCACACGTCCGAGAGAATTTCTTTCATGTTGTGGGTGAGGTTGGGGACATGTAATTTGAACCGGACATGTTCAAACCGTCATAGGGAGGGAAGACTTGTTCCTAATTGTTCTTAGAAGGATTCTCGAACCCGGTGATGTGGACAAAAAGCTTCTTCCACAGCATCTAATAATATTCTCAGACCTGGCATCAGTTTGTCTTGTTTGTTGAATATGTCATTAATAAACCCATAAATTAGAGGACAGAAAAATTGCTTCAAAACTGGATCCATTCAGAATTTATTTGAAGCTATGAATAAATTTTTTTAAGAAGGGGTCAGTACCTCAGAAAGGAGACATAAACTGCATGATTTCTAAAAACATTTCACTTTATTTTACTTATTTTTTTTGTTTTGTTTTGTTTTATTAAACTGCATGGTTATAAAACCAAATTTGTACATGTTTCAGATGTAGTTTCTTTATGGTATCACTATTAAAAACAAATATTTCAGTTAAAATCTGACCACCTTTACCGAACCTCCTGTGTTTTCTGTTTATTGAGGAACAACTAAGTTTTCATATACAGCCAATAAATAAATTTGCTGAACTTTGACCCCTGACATTTCAATCACAATGTTAAATTGAAGCCGTTTGTTCAACTTCTTGCAAAACTCCTTTATTAAATAAATAGGTTAAGTCATCGTCACTTCCAGAAGGGCAACACGGCATGAAATAATTTCCCTGCCGTTCACGTGATCTTTCCTCCCACTTTCATCACTAGATTATGTCTAAAAATAAAATGATGAGCCCTCTAATATGTCTCCTGATTTCCATTTCCTTTCATCTCTGCCTTACAGCTGACTGTTTCTCCTTCATTAGCTCCTCTCCACTTGCAGACTTAATACTTCTAGCGGTGTAGTTGCCATAAAGAAAAAATAACTGGGCTCAGATTTATTCGCGGAGGGAGACTTTTGTGTTCGCACCTTGCCACGTGATTCACAACAGGAGCGAAGTTGGTGGGTCCATACAGCTGAACCGTCTTAAGGCTTTGATGGTAAGCTTCAAGAATCCCCTCCATACCATTACAGTACGGGTTCTCAACGTTGCCATTCTGAAAGAAAGAAACAAAACAAATCCGTTACTGCAAGAACAACATGGATATGATTTGAACCTGTAAGAAAATAAATCAGGAAAAACCAAACTAATGAAAACACCGTGCAAAACTGATAGATGTTAAGCCAGATGCGTTGCCAATTTGTCAGCTGTTCTGTCGAGGCCTTCGAAGTTTGTTAGAGAACACAAGAGAACAAAAAGCTTCACGAAGACCAAGCAACATAGCAAACAGGTCGGGTATAAAGTTGTGGGGATATTTTGAGGCAGGTTTTGATTATAAACCAGTTTCACAAGCTTTGAATCTCAGAGAATTCAGGATATAAAAACAGTTCACCCAAACTTCAGATCAATAAAGACAGGGTGGAGCTGCAGCAATCTCCAGTTCAGGTGGAGAAGTCTTTAAGTCTTTAAGCTGTTTATCATTCTCTAAAATATGGCTTTTATAAATGGAAGACATTCTTAGAAAGCCTTATTTACAGTTTTCTACATCTCATTTAGGAGACGCAACAAATTTGTAGAAGATGTTAATCTGCCTGACCTTTTCTTGCTTATGTACAAAATGCTAGGTTTGGTGAAAACTAACATTTCACATCACCCTTAACCTCTACATACTATTCCCAACATGATGTACGGTGGTGGTAGCATTATGCTGCAGGGATGCTTTTCTTCAGCTTTCCTTCAGCAAAGAAAGAAAAGCTGGTTGTTAGGAACATTTTTAGAACCAAATACTAATGGAAGAAAATAGGCAAGTAAGTAGAAACTGGAGAGTATATTGACCCTTCTGTAAGAAAAACAACTCAAAAGTACAGCTACAAGTGAAAGGTTGTGTTGACTGAAATATGGAATGTGAAGAAGCTATATTCAAGTTTGTGGTTGTCACTTGCCAAAATGTAAAAACATTTCATTCATTGAGATATAAGTGGAAAATAGTACAAAAATGAAAGTTAGATTCTGTTAAAGCATTTTAGTCAGCAATAATAATTTGACTGATGATTTAATAAGATTCCAATTATCCATCTACCCATTTTCTAACACCTTTGTCCCTAGTGGGGTGCTGGTGCCTTTCTCCAGCTATTTAATGAGATTAATGCATACAATTCTTCAGAAGTTTAGCAATTAGCTCACAGTCTGTCATCATTTTTCTACACAGATATATTTTAGTCTCCCAAATACATGTTGGCTGCCCACTTTGACACTGAGAAAACTAACTTCAGTTTCGTCCTTGCTGCTCGCTCAGTGTCACTGCCTCACTGTGATGTAAATTTTCTCCACAGCCTAAAGGTCCTGAGTTCTCAAGAGCACTTCATTAAGAGTGATCTCTGTACTCCCCTGCCAGATTTCCCTACAGACTCTGACCAGTAACACTATCCCCCGGTTACAAGGATGTTATCGATCTTTTTCCAGGCTCGCTCCTCTGCTACTGCACCCTACTGAGAACGAGAAAAACAAGAAAGAGCTGAGGGTCAGTGTTTAAACTGGATGAGCATCATGTGTTACCAAAAGGTTAAACTGCAGAATAGAGCACCTCTAGTCCTGTCTCAAATCTGTCAACTAGTGGTTCAGACAGTCCTCTGTTTCTTATTCTCCCTCTATCTTTCGTCTCATTGAATGATGACTCCCCTGCTCCTGTAAAGATGTGGGGCAGACTCAGAGGGCTGAGTGACATTTTTGGGGAGTTTTATTTTTGAAAGAAGATATCACAAGAGATTTTCTTGTCGAATCTCGCTTCAAATGCTATCTTCCTTGACCGCGGGGCAAATTTCAAAACCCCGACACTGTGACAAATGTTCCACAAAGGGATGTAACTTTACTTTTACGCCCACTTGTGTGAATACAGCATGAAGAGAAATGAGGCTTCAATTATATGGTGAGATGAATCTTAATTTGCAAATTTTAATGGCGGCATGGAGTGATGCAGACATTACCCTGTAGACACACTCCTCATTAGGCTGTACTGTGCAGCCGCCGAGTGCATTAGCTGGCTGAGAGAAGCTAAATTGATTTAAGAATCCTTCAGCCCTACAGAACCTAATTTACACTACAAAGGAATTCCTTCTGTTTGCCATGCACAAGTAGTCACATTCATGTCAATAAACATGCATCTCTGCATATCTACACATGCTGAATGAGACATATGATCTCAGCTGAAATATGGGGATCGAAATGACCTTCGCAATGATCCGCGTCAACTCCAGGTGAAACTGCCTAAAATAATCCCACTGTTTACTCACCAGTGGAAACTCATGAGACACCCTCCCGTCAGGCGGGAGCTTAGCACCAAATCCAAGTGCAGGGAACATCTTATCACTGTCATAGTCCTGAATGATCTCTCCCACAGCCTTCAGAGCCATGGCATAGGCATTCATCTGATAAGGGTTCATGTAGTGTAGCGAAGTGGACTGCGATGGATTTCCTTTGGACACAGGAAAAGTCTGAGTCAGTGATGCACATCAGGAGACAGAGAGCAAACTGACAGCTGCAAGAGGAAAAGGGATGATTTGAATAAAATGGAGCAATGAAACCACCTGGTTTATTTTTGTGGATAGGAAAAAAAGCTACAGCAGGCTCTTGTGTGGGAGTAACAAACACAAAAGCTATGTCTGTAACTTTTCTGAGTTCTACCTGTTAAAGCAAATTGTGCTAATGTTAACTGTGTGCAGAATCACATGAGTTTATTTTGAGAAAGGAAGAATGCCTGTTTTGAATCCATAGCTTAGTCACAAGCTATTTGCCTAAAAACTATAAACACATACATAATACCAAAAAGTGATAATATGCCAAGTGTCTGAACTAATTCCTGTATTTGACAAAGTGACATTATTTTCACAAAAATCTTAACATAACATCGGTGGAAAAGAAACTTTGGCAGACAAGGCTTCAATATGAGGCACTCCAGAAACATCGATTGTGCCCAGGTGTGCGCTTGAAATATTCACAACAAAAACCCCTAAAAACTCATAATTAACTCTGATGGGATTTTAGAGGCAGTAATAAAAGCATGTGCATCTGCAATTTTATTTAATAGCAGGAGTGCTATTAAGTGAAGGAGAAAGTGAGGATTGTGATAGATGTCATAAGAAATTCATGTTTTGTGTATTTATTTAAAATTCCTTAAAAACTATTCCCAAACTTTGTTTTTGATGTTACAACCACAAACTTCAGTTATTAAGATTTTTTTTATCACTTATCAACACAAAGCTTATGACTGTAAAGAAAAATGATTTAAATTGTTTAGTATTACCTTTTAGAGGTTCACCTTTGATTAGGATGACGACACTCAGAATAAAAGAATAACTCTAAACTCAACCTGTTGAAAGTTGCTTTTGAACTATAATAAATTCAACCAATATATTTGATATTTATTAATAATTTTGATGATGGCACTCATCAAGTGTTGTCTCAAGGGTCTTTTATGACTTTGTATTTGTCATGTAACCACTTTGAACTGTCTTGTTGCTGAAATGTGAAATATATTGACTGACTGATTGATTGAAAGGTCTAAGATAAAAAAAAAAAAAAGGTGTTTGGGTGACCTTGTCAAAGCATATTCTTAAATCTATTTCACAAGACAAGCAATGACTTGGAAATTATTTTTTAAAAGAGTCTCTTGTTTGAATTTGACTGAGTTTGGGTTGTTTTGCAAGGACAACGGCTAACCTCAGTGTCTAGACATCCTAAACAAGTAGAGATGCCCAAAAATAAAAACATGGATCATTTCACTTCCACTATAGAATTATGCAAGACTTTTAGTCATTTAGTTAGTCATTATAACATAATGCAAACATAAAAGTTCAATAGATAGGCAGCAGAATGTCTTGGTTTGTTTTGTCTCTGCTCAGTTTGCTCAAAATTAAATGCATTAGATCTTGTTTCGCTCTAGTAATAAATGCAACTGAACAATACAAAGAGTGCAGATCAGAAGCCGAAAGAAAACTCCGGCGCCATGACATACATCTGACGATATACGAAAGCTGAGCAGCGTAATTGCAGTCAAAACACTCACCGTTTGATGCAGTGAAATCAATGGCCACTGTGAAGTGAATCTGAGTTCTGAAACACAAACAAGAATAAATGTTAGCCAAACGAGAGGCAGGAAAACCCAACACTGCAGTTTAATGAGGCTCGCCTAGGTTTCGGTGAGCGCCGCGTTGCTTCTCTCATCTTAGAAGAGGTGTGACAAAAGTAACACGTTTATAATTCACTTTTGTTATCTACTGCCACAACTGCGTGTTCACTGCCATGACCAATTATATTAACGCAGGATTTTGTCAAGCATAGAAAAAGGGATGTAGCATGGATGTATGGGTTGATCACGGTCATAATTGATTATTTAAAACACTCACTTATTGGAGCGCACACGGTGTCTGCTATTTTAAATGCCAAACATGTCCTTCCACTCATTGCCAGTCGGCAAAGAATATCTCTTTTTTCAAAGTGTTTTTGTTTCCAGAAATATGCAGCTCAGTCTTTCTTTATGGTAAAGCTAAATAAACGTTAACATGTGGAAAAACTGATCATGGTTTATTAATTCTCCAGTTTCTACATATACACATGAATGACTGCATTTTGTTAAATCAGATAAGGAAACAGTTGAGCTACAAACAAATAATCCCTGAGACTTGAAACCCACCACTAAGAAATGCCAGAGGAAACATGCAAAAAGCTGGAAAAACTGTTGTAATGCCAAAGTCATTAATACCTTTGATTATTGAGACGACTACTTAAAGACAAATGGCATGACATTCTTAATTAAAATTTAAAAAGCATCTTTATTTTCAATCCTCATTTTGCATTGTTTCATTTATTATCATTTGACAGATCCCAGTCTTATTTCAGCTCAGAAACAAACTAATGTAAATGAGTCCCAGGAGCCAGAATTCAAAGTATCGATGATCTGAGTAGCAATTACAGCCTGGATAAAACCCTCCATTATTTATATGTTTCTTTATCTTAGTAGTGGATTATTTTTCTAAGCTAAAAACTTTAATCAGAAAGATGAATCAATCTGATTAAAGTAATAAAACTGAGAAATAAGCTTTTGTTCACAAAATGCCCTGAATATTTTAGCTTTTTGTTGTTTCTGTGGTGGTAGACAAAACCTCGAACAGAAACTAAACATTTCTCCTTCTCCAGAGAAACAAAGGACTGAGGGGAGGGAAGCCTGGATCAAAGTGTGTGCCCTTTCCTTGTGATTAACACTGATTGCCTCCTTTTGATTCCACCTCCATTCAGATATTCACACATGCAGAATCAGAGATAATAGCGGCTTCCTCCTGCAGAGACTGACCTCAGTTCATTAATCAGCATTGATTTGGACCATTCAGCAGACAGAGGGAACTTTTACGTTTGTATGTGGCCTCAATGTAAAACTGATTCCTGCTATTACTTGTAAATGTTAGAATCAAAAAATTGAATCAGTGTGAATGAACAACAGCCACAAAGTTTCACACGGTATGAGATTAGCTTTGTGGTCATATCTTCACATAAAAAACATTTCATGGGAATTTATATTTGGTACAGAATTTCAATGAGACATGGAACATTATACTTCTGGTTATTAATATCAATATTGTCCATTATAACATTGTAATCATTTTCAGAGCAACTTTTGAAAGTGTCAGAAAATCTGTGATGTTTTATATTTGTGTGTCTTCAAAGGCTTTATTAATATAATTTCCTCGTTTCTGTCTTTTTAACTCTAACACTAAATTATTGATCAAAGTTCTATAACTCTGGCTGAATATTTAGGACACGTCAGACTCCATCTCATTTACTGGTGAATTTGAAAGAGAACATCCAAAGATGATTGTGTAATGCATGACTTTATTCATCTGACTGACTGAACATGTGAGGCTAAGTGGGGATTTGTATAAGAGCTGAGCAAATCACTTTTAAACTAACAAATCAATATGGAATAATGTTGACTGATGTGCTGGCGCTGTCTGTTTAGTAGGTTCATTAGTAAACAACAAGGGACTCATCTGTAGAAGCTGCTTCAATCCTAGTTTCATTCGAATCTGGGATTGTTGAAAGAAGGTAGTTCTTCATTATCAAGGATGCACTACTCAAAGGACACATTCACATGTCCCTATTACTTCTTCTTATCGGCCAGAAGATAATGCATCTTTTCAAATGTCTCGTACAAAATTCATGTCAAATTGTTCCCTGATAAAATTGCAGCTCTCAAACTCGCCTCAGAGCCACATTAAATGATGGGTTACAGCATCCAAAAATAGCCTGTAAATGGAAAAATTCACTCCAATTAGACGAACATGAAAATGGCCAAAATCTGACTTAAAAAAAAAAAAAGATTTTGGCTGTTTGTTTGTTATTAAAGGCTATGCTAAACTTATATATTCAAAAAAATCACTATACAACAGTTTGTCTTTGGGTTATTAGTATAATTTCCTAATGAAGTTTAACTATATGAGGAGTTTTAAAACAAGAGGAAATCAAAGGTTCTTACAACAAAAGTGGATTTGGATACATTGGATATATAAAATAGGTCAAAATGTATTAAAAATATATGACTGTCATGGTTCATATAAAATGTCATGAGACTACATGCAAAAACAGATGAAACCAATGAGTCTTCTTCATCTGCTTGTGGTACAGAAAGTATTCAGATCCCTTTACATTTTTCACTCTTTGTTTCATTGCTGCATTTGCTAAAACCAAAAAAGCTCATATTACACTCAACATCCCATCTTGACAAAAAAAAAAAAACAGAAATGCAGACATTTTTACAAATTTATTAAAAATAAATAGCACAGGGTCATAAGTATTCAGACCCAAAACTAAGTTCTTCCAAACAAGACTATGGTGGCTTGTCACCATTTGGAATTAGAAAATGACTAACGTTTCAAAGTGATTGTGATGATTTCTTTCTACGAGACAGTTTCTGGTTCACTGGGCAAAAAACTGAGAGCAGCTGTCTCATGCATCCTTTCAAAGACAAATATTCTGCCTCTGCTTCCACATTAGCTCAAATGTGAGCTGAGCTGTAGTGACCCCCATGTCAGAACAAAAACCAGGTGGCACATAAAGTCACACAGGTCTGCACACATTGCTACTAACCCTGTTTTTTTTCCCCACAAAACAATGTGACACATGCATTATATGACCTCATGTAAAAATGCCAGAAATGCTGCAGCCATGAAATTCATCTATATTTTCAGGTTGTAAATGACAATGAAGAAAACAAATTATATGATCCCCTAAAAGAGTCACGGGCAGATGGACCGTAAAACAAACTGAAGTCAACAGAAGAAAAAATGAAAATATACAGCATCACTTTATTCAGTTTTATGAGGTTCAGGATAGTTTGAGAGGAAGCTATTGAGCCCTAATATGATCTGAACACAAGAGTGCTTTAACCCGCCTGATCAAACTACAGATTTAATTTTGAGGGAATATAAATCTTTCATTAGCCTTTTTGAAACAGAGCGCTATCCATCTTTTGGACTTTAATTATTTCTATTAGGCTGTATCTCAGCACCAATTGAAGGTAAATGAAAAAATTGAAACAGGATCTCTTAAAACCTCCTGTTTTGTGTTCAGGGTGCAGTGGTGTGTCTCTGAAGAAGAAATTGCTTTTTCCCTCCAAAAAGAAATCATCTGAAATGCATTGTGTTGGTTATCACCTGGTAGAGATGGAGAAGTAGAGCAAAAATACCACAAAAGGGGAGAAATCAATAGCAGAGGTCTAAAATATCAAAGTTAGCTCAGAAATCAGATTTCTGCAACATGCTGCTCAGCCTGGCTTTCAGATGCCTAATTTTTTTATCAGCTCAGGATACGTAATAACTTGTTTCACTATTTTATCTTTTGCAGGATGTGAAGAATAGATTAATTTTTCATTCATATTTCAAGTGAAGACCCCATAGAAGCAAAACCTTATATCTTAAAGTCACATATGAAATACTGTTTTGAGCAAAACCCTGAAACTGCAAACATTTCAGTTCTGCACATTCAAATAGACAGAATTTTGACTAAACACAATTTTGAATAAAATGGTACAATTTCCTTAAAATAAAAAATAATCTGATATTTAGTAGATAAAAACAAACAATTTTTTTTGTTGTACAATAACCTAAAAAAATCTAGTTTCTGATATTTTTGTCCATATTTTCTAATTCAGGCCCTTTCATAATCAAGGAACCAAACTTGTTTTGTGTCTGTATAACATTTATATGATATATTAGATTAAATTTTCACCAGATCATTCTTATCTAATTTATCAGTTTATCTTGTAACCTGCAGACGACATATGAAATGCAATTTGTCTCATGTTTCCTTTCTTTGTCAAAGATAAAAAAAAGAGGATGTGATTTCACATTAATAAAGGCTGCGCATACAGTCAAAACAGAAGATGGAGCAATGGCTAAGCAATGCTGCAACCGCCTCTCATTTTTGTAACTATGTTTCATCTGTTATCTGCTTAATTCCTGCACCAAGCTGATGTTTTTAATTGCACTAAATAGACACACACCTAAACAAACTCATCAAGTCCAGCAGATGTGAGCAGTGTGGACCTACTGTATGCATCAAATGGCAGTTTTTCTCTAATCTCCATCTGCTGCAGTCACAGCAGATGGAGAAATAACCAAGAAAAATGTTTTTGTTGATTCACAGAGACCATAAGGTTCATCAACATCTTACCAGAGGAATTACGATTACATTTTATTTTACAATGAATAATTAATGTGGAATTTTTCAACAGTTTGTTGCAAAAAATATGAAAAGGTTTGTGATCCGTCAGACAAAGTAATGTTATATCATTAAGTGTGTTTTATTGCACTGCTAGCCGCCATTTGCCCTTAAATGAGGTAAAGCACAATTATATAATCAGTATTTACCTCTGGGCTCATGAAGAGCAGGTGGGGATTTGGGTGTAGGACTTTTGATTTACACCGTGGTTAAGAGTTAATGTTGCATTAAATCTTCAGGAGATGTGCTCTAATTTATTATACTCAAATTATTTCAGACTGCTCACCCGGATAATAACCAGGATACAGCTACTTATTTTGCTCTCTGCCTCCAAAGACAAAACCAGAGAGACAAAAAAGACGACATTTCTCATCAATAACAGCTATTTTAACTTGTAATAAGTAGAGAAGAAACGCTGACCCTTCCCTGTAGCAGTCACGTTGTTGACGGTAGCTTTCAGAGAGAGCTTTTATCTCTGGGAACCCCTTTTGAAAAGCTTACAGCATGATGACAGACTGTTGAAGGTTTTATCAAAGCAAACACTGAAGATACTGTAGCAACGATACACAGAGAGGAGAAATTGTCTGCAATTGCACAAAGGAACTGAGGAGAATTAAATATATTATTAAATTCCTGCAACAAAATAATGAAGGATTCTTGCTGTACCGCCAAGACTACATTCTTTATCTGAGTAAAGCTGATCAATGGAAGAGCATCGATGAGGTAAATTTTGCTCATTTGTTTTATTCATTAAATATTAAACATGTTGTTCTAAAGAATGCAATTGAGGTTAGAGTTAAGGGTCATATAATCGCTGCCCTGATTACACTGCAGCCAATAAGAGCTAAAAGGATATTTTTCCTACAGTTTGCATTCTGTGGACACTTTAAAAAACCTGCTAAAGTAATTTTTATCCAAAGATATACATGTGTATTTTCTGTATTGTACATTTTTTGTGTATTTTGTTGGATTTACCCTTCTTGTTAAGAACCTTGTGACCACGGTCTGCGAAAACGTGCTTTAAAAATAGACTTTTACTGACTTACTTAATTCAATTTAGTTTGCTTATTTTATCACAGTCAAACTTACATGTCATCTCAAAGAATATCAAATACATCAAGTCTAAATGAAGGAATTTAAAGAGACAGTAGCTGCAATCCTGTAAACAGACCCAAAATGTAGGTTACTGAAGGTATGCACAAATGTTAATTCTGGTGTTTGAGAATATGAATACAGAAGCAAATAAATAATCAAAAAATAGTAAATTAAGCATGAAATTATTTTTGTAGATCCTTGTTGTTCATAATGGTAAACTTATAGTATCTGAGAATGAGTTTGTGTTAGTGAGGTTACTACATGTGTGGTTATGTAGAGTTTGTGTCTATTTGAGTTTGCTGGAGAGAAACCAACATGGATCTGGGACACTCAGCTATTAGCAGTAAAGTAACAGAAAACAAAAAATAAGGGCAGCTGCTGATCCACCGAGGAACATTTCCATATGTGATGTGCTTTTAATTAAGCTCTTAGGTTATAAGAGCATATATATATATATATATATATATATATATATATATATATATATATATATATATATATATATATATATATATATATATACTGAAGCATATATATGCGTGCGGGGGTGTGTGTGTGTGTTTGTGTGTGTGGGGGGGGGTGTGTGTGTGTGTTTGTGTGTATTTTGATCAATAAAATTGAAGAAAATGTGTGTGCTGCCTGTGCTGCCTTGGGCAGGGGATAGGAAAATAGGATGAGCTAAAGTAATGCTCTTAAAGCTGCTGCATTAAATATAAATGTTCCCCTTCTATGCTCTCTTTTAATTTATAAATCTCAGCAGTGTCTTCTCTAAATTCTTCACAACATTCGGGAAGTCTCACTGTGCTGCTGCTCCAGCTGAATAATTGACAACTGCTCAACTGGCATTTTATACCAAATTTGTGTGTATTTTATAAGTGTGCAGCCCTTATTTCTCTAACCATTGTTTCTGTGTTCTTACTAAATAATTGAGAAAGGTAGAATATATCAGAATGACTTTTAAATGTTGAAAGATAAATAAATACAAACCATTTGGTTCGGTTGCACTCATTTCAAACCACTAATAAAGCAGTGCTGTTGAAGTGAAAGGCAGTGTTTGAAGATTTGTATTTGACTGTTTGGAGCATTTACCAATAAGCACCACAGCATTGGCTGACAGACACTGTGAACTATGTGATAATGATGTTTTCACAAGTTCCTAAATTCAGCTGCAGACAGCAGTGCAGATGAATTGCGGGTGTGTGCAGCAGCAGGGAGCTCTTTGAAAATGTAATGCTGGTTCCAACGATCGGGGCTGTGACAGCTCTTATTATGCTGTTGCAAATCAACAGCAAGCAGAGAGTAAGTCGTTTTGTGAGGCATGAGTTTGGTTATTTGAACAAGTTAACATAAGGGCCGATAAACTAGGAGGGATGCAGTGCGTAACAGGAGTTTACAGAAATGCATAATACATGCTTACAATTGAACATAATTGGTACTGGGATCAATCTTATGCAATACGTAGACTTATTCTTAATAAATTAAATATTCATCTTTTCTCATTAGTTCATATGAGAAACTAATGAGAAAAGTTTATATATCCAAAAAGCATTGTATATGCTTTTTGGATATATAATTCAAAAAGTGGTTTGATGCTGATATTAACAAAACTAACATCTTGGTGACATATGTAGCAAAGCATTCTGTAACTTTTATAATGTATAATGATCAAATGACCATCTGATAAAGCTCAAATGTAGGTTACTGAGGGTATGCACAAATGTGTTGTGATTTAACCTATTATAGCTGAAATAGGTTAAATCACAACAGTTCCATTGCGGGTAGGAATGTAATTTATAGAACATCTTCAAACATGGTGATCCCTTGAGTAAGATCAAATGCAAGTGTATTTAGCATTTCTTTTGAATATTAAAGCTGCAGTAAGTAATTTTTATAAAAATAAATTTATTTACATAAAAATATATTTTTTTACATATTTGTTAAACATATATTTATATATTCGTAATACCTTTTTTTGTACATATTAGTTAAATGTGTCACTATTTCCTACCAGTGGTCCTACAGGCATCTGCAGGAATTCATCACTCCAGGTGGAACATCTTTGTCAACAGTGCTCATGTATGTGCTGCTCATATCCTTCCCTGCGCAGTGTTTACTGCCATTCAAGCTGAAGATTGCTGGTGTACTGCAGCGGTGCTAATGTTAGGAAAAACTACCTAAAACTACAGGAAAACTAACAAAGTACCAATATGTTGGGAAAGTGCTGTAGCTGGAGAGCTGTAGTGCATCAGAGCCGAGGGAATGGACCTGTAGGGTGTGCTTGCAACTTTTAATAACCTACATTTCAGTAAACACAACCATTTTCCTCAGAGGCTTGAACTAATGAATCCAAAGTGGATTTCCTTTATCCTAAAGCTTAAAATCGAAGATAACCGCTGCTTTGCATTAGTTATGTGCTTGATGGGCATTTACAGAGAAGGCAGAGTTTTTCTGCTGTCTTTTACAACAATGTTTTGAGCAGAATCATTAAAGAAAAAAGTACAACCTCTCAAAAATATATGGGCCATACAAACTACCACATACTACCAGTCCCCACAGACTCCAACATATAATTTACTGAACATAGTGCAAGACAAAAAGCTGTGAAATATTAAGTACACCCTGAAATCTCTGCACATGCCCAACCCAATAATTTTAGGGATGTACTTTCTTTTTTATCATCACTGCAAATCTTATGTGGCACAACAATTACTAAGGATGGTCTGACACAATAACAACTTAAAAAACCGTGTAAAAATCAATGACAACCCCAATTACCTTAGTCACTAAAACGTTTTTGCTTTTCACAATTTTCTATTTTTGCAGCTGTTGCTATGCTACTCACACTTTATTCTGCAACATGTGGTTTACATAGGAACATTATGTAGATCAAATCTGAAAGCAGACTTTAAATTTCTGCTGCAGTAGCAATGGAAAAAATATTTATTACAAGCTTTTATAACTTTTTTAATATGAATTGTTCAAATATGACCAATTTGCTCTTTGGGTTTTGGTTCCACTCTTGCTTCCAGTTACATTTAAACCTTCAGGAGAATTTAATATCGGTTCAGATGACAAACTTCAAACTTTTTCGAGGAGGTGTCTGGCTGATATCCATCTTTCCACAGAACCCACTTCAAAAAAAATCTGTCAGATTCTTGTTTAGGATGATAGATTGCTGCAAAGACAACGACTTGATGCAATCAGTGGAGGTTCCTAGAATGGATAATTTCTCAATAAATCTCTTTCTTCTGATGCAGACCCTGGCAAGTATTAAAGGTATGATGGATGGGGAAAGGAGGGCGCAGTGGAGGCACAGATGATATTTGACTGGAGTCCAGGATATCTTTCCAAATATGCAGAGCAAACCTGAACCCCACCAGATATTACGAAATAGAGTAATTGCAGGAGAAAGGCGACAAAGAGGCAACAAAGATTTCATGGCATGGGATTAAAATTAAAGTGACGAAGGCGTGTTATTTGTTTCATAATTCCTCTAAATCAGGGGCGTCAAACTCGTTTCCATTTTGGGCCATAATCAAGACCATGAATGTCCACAAAGGGGCGACTATGGTGGATAAAACTACCCATCAACAATTTGATGATAACCTCAGAACATTAAATACTATTTAAGATCCTCTCACATGCCAAGTGATTTGGCTTAATAGAAATAAAAACTGATTTGGTTTGACTTTTTAAACTTAAACTATATTAAAGCACAAAATTGTTATCATTAGGTTCTCTTTCTGTGGCAATTAAGAGTCTGAAGGACAAACAGAAATACTGCAGTTATGGAGGGTTTTGAGTTTGAGACATGTGTTCTCAATAATTCATTGAATTTGATTGTTTTGGCTTATATTTAGGACTGAATTGGAATGCATGCAATTAGACCTGAATCTGTCTATTTAAAAATGTATTTCCATTTAATTTGGACTAAAGTGTTTTCAGATAAAAATGGGAGGCATTTGAGTTAAAATGTCTTGAAGTAAGATTTCTTGTGAATTGGTGCTGTATGAATATCTTGACTGAATAGTACAATCCTTTTTAAAAAATTAGATATCTAATTTGATGTTTTAGCAGATTCATACTAATTGCTTGGATTTGTCTGTGATGTAATTTTGCTTGAAAGAAACCCAGTGAGCCTCCAAATAATAACATATAATTTATTCCCCTTTATGTATTCAAACACAAACAAGAGAGATTTATATCCCGAATTTAAAAAAAGATCAAAGCTAATTTGATATTTTTAATGTTTGTTAGACTCACCCTCCTTTGATGTAATCCAAGAATGTGTGCTCAGACTCTACATTAAACGACAATAATGACACCTGGGGAGAAAAAAATAACACAGCATGTTTATTAATTTAATAAAACCAAGTCTGCCAATCTATATATTAAGCTAACCATCCACAAAATTACTTATCCATACAGAATATCCATGGAGTCTATTAGTATTAGAATCACTGCAGATGAGCATGGCTGATGGATGATCAGCATGATGGATAACTATTCAGAGATTTTAATTACAGAGCCACGGCCTTCACCAAGAGCAAGAGCAGTAATAAAAAAAAAGTCTCATTTATAAACATTTTATAATTACTCCATTAAAAGGACAAGGAGAAATCAAACGTGTTTTTAACTAAGAAACAGATGGAAAAAGAAAAAAAAACTTTAAAAAGAGGTGCTGGACTGCTTTGTGAAATCAGCTTAGTGGAAACCTCATGGTGAACACAGAGGGAAGAGCTGCACATGAGTGATGGAATGAAATTCATCCTTGATATTAGCCTCACCGTGCCAGAGTTGACATATCTCTTTTTCTTTAGTTTCTTCTTTGGATTCACCACCTGGAATGAAGGCAGGGCAGGAACAAAGGATGATGACAACGTGAACCTGCAACACAATTCCCTCCATCCACCCCTGGGCGAGTAATAAAAACATCTTTGTCCTCCTGTTCCTTCTCTGTAAGGGTAATGGTGCATAGGGAATGAATCCAATATCTGCAGTAGGTGAGAATGAGGTACCATTGATCACGCCTCGCAGCAAGACACAGATTATTCAGGAGGATTTTTTATAACCACCTACTCCGTATTCTACATGCATCCTTGGGGACAAAAGACTACTTGTCCTACATTTCAACCCTCGGTAGCAAACAAAACGATAACTACATTCGGAATGAATTAAACTGTGAAGATCCCCTGGCCGTGCGGGAAAGAGGAATGTGGGCAGGAAAATTGTCAAAAACAGGTGATAAGCGCAGCGAGATGAGAAATTACTGTATTTTTCCCCCTTTAATCAAAGCTGCATTAAGAGCTTGCAGCCAAAAAAGCATGTAACTGAGAGAGCAAGGTCAAATGTGTCTGCTGCTTAATCTGCGCATTTGTGCACAAACATAAAACATAGGCCTGAAGAAAACTTTCTGTCTCTTCTCTCCGGTTTCTAAAAATAGTTTTAGCCACAAAGATGATGCCTTATAGCACTACAGCCGCTACTGTCAGAGCTCAGGTTATGTCAAAAAAATATCACATGCCACTCAGCGAGCTTTTATTATCCCTCTAACATAGAGTTAATGCTTAAGAGCTTTGTGCATATCAGGCTGAGTGTGAATAATGCTGAACATTGTAACTTGTTACGTATTCAAAGTCTTTTTTCATCCATGGAGCAAAAAGGAAGCCTGAGTCTTTTGTAGGCATCCTTAAAGTACTTCAGGAACTCTTTATCACCATTCTGGTCCATAGCAGATTTATGACAATGGTGTACTTCCTTTTCTAATTAAATTGTGGCCACTTCTTATTGGATGTGCCTTTATGTGGCATGTCAACACTGTAAAACGAATAGCTCTGCAGGAGCTTCTGTGGACGATGATTTTTTAGGTTTCTTGAGTACCGACCAGAAAGATGACCAAAATGGCCAAAGTTATTGTGCAGCAGTTACCATGTAACCTATTTTAATCCACCGTTGGCCTGATGTGCCCCTTATTTGCAATATCTGCAGTAGGTGAATGAAGAAAAATGTTCTGCTGAACAAATGGAGTCATCATCGCTTTAGAGTTTGAAATAAATGGGTCAGGTTTGCATTGTGACCTGGATTCTATGTTTAAGCTGTTTAAAGCAGGGGAACACCATGACAAGACATCAAACAATACTCAAGAGGAAGCCTTGCACTACATTCACTAATTATTCTGGAGGTTTCATGGGCAAATGTGTAGAAAACTGCCTTCTTTTTTCATCTCCACTCACCTCATGTAGATTTAACTGGCTCTGGCCTCTGCATAGCTCTTTGTAGCTTGTTGTGAATTCACCAATGAAATCGTGACTGGTGGAAAAATAAAAAACAGAACACAGAAAGTGTGTCATGAGGACGATGAATTTAGTGGAAAAAAAACCACAGCACAACTTCTGCAACACAAACTTTCTAATCTTTAGTCTGTAAATTATTTTCAACACTACTCACAGAAATGGAAGTTCAGGTTAAAAGCCATTTTGTAAACAATCATAACACGGAGTGAACATAGATGATGTAAATTACTACTGTACAAAAAAATGTAAATAAGATGTTGAAATAGTTCATTTATTACGACATTTGATTTTAATCATGTTGAAACAAAGTACAATAAGAGTTTTACAAGCTGGTGTTGATCATTACCTCCCATCTCTGTCCCAGTCATACACCTCCACCTTGATTGTCCTGTGAAGACGCCACAGCAAGACAAAAGAGTTCATTTCCATCTGGGATGCCAGCAATGAGGTATGGTATTTTAGGAAGTAATACAAATTCAAAACAATATATTACTTTATGGATAGTGGGTAAAATTGAAACTCTAACAATCATATTATCTTGTTGTTTCTGTGCCAGACACATAAGCTGCTTTGTTCTCCACCTACAGCTAATGAAAACACAACATTTAAGATTGGAATATTATATCAGAGCAATAAAAACAATTTGAATACTGCAAAGCTTGTTATTTTCAGACTCACAAACAAGCCTCATCGAAACCCATATTTTGATTGACGGAGTATGATTGTGTTAGCTTGAGAGGATTTGATCAGCGTGAAGAAATGCTGTCTCCGTCCTTTTGAGCTGAAAGCGGGTAAAAAAAAAAAAGTATCAGGACACGTCCCTCGCCGTCCCGTTAGCTGCTGTCAATCATGTCTCAGTGAGTCCAAAAGAAGAGGGGATGACAGAGGACCGCCCTGCTGATTCTGACCCGAACTCATTCTGTCTGCACTGTTTATAGACATCATAAAGTTGTTAATCCAATATTTTTATTGTGAATCTACTCTCTATGTCTTGAACATTTATTTTGAATCAGAGCATGAAAAAGCTAATTTTTTTGACACCATGGGAGAAACTACTAATGCATGTTGACACTGCGGATAACTTCAGGCTGGTGAGGAGTTGGCATTGAAATAGTAATCGGTTCCAAGAAGAGACGTCGAGCATCTCCTTAGCTTCAGTTGCAGTCCCCAATCAATTTCACTCTCGTATCGCTCGCTGGAGTAGAAAAGAGAGCGATTACACTTTCTGATCACTAATGGAGCCAAGTGATTACAAGAGTTTTATCAGGTTTGCATGAGGCTGAAAGATGTGATTGCAGAGAGCAGAGTGTACTTCCTCCTTATTATTGTCATCTTGTCATTATCTTGATTTTTACTGTAGAAAAACATGAGAAACATGGAACAAAAGCAACAAGAAGTATTTAATCTACAGTGCCTTGCAAAATTATTCATAAGCCTTCAACCTTTACACTTGTTGTTATGCACGTGTGTCCAGGCACTTTACTCCAATATCTATCTAGTAAAAGTCAGTGAAACTAATTGCCATTTTAGAAGTAACGTAATTCGAAAAGGAAGTACTTCTGTGTGTTTCTGTGAAGGTGTCAGAGAGGAAAGGAAAACTATCAGCAATATGAAGAAACATCAGTCACAAATAAAGCTGTGGAGAATATAAAACAAAAACCAAACCAGTCAACTCATAATTTGAAAATGGAAAGAGCATGGTACAACTGGAAGACATGGCCGGCCACACAAATAATTCGAGCAGTGACGAGTATCACTCTGAAGAAGCTTCAAAGAGTCGCAGTTCATGACGAAAAAATCTTTCAGAAGGACTTTTATTGTAAATTCTATAAATTTTCCCTTTTTGTACGAGTTGAAAGACAAAAGGCAACGCTGAAAGAAAGCTACGTGAAGTACCGTCTGCAGTTTGCCACAAGCTGTGTGGGGGAAACAACAAAGAAGGTGCTGTGATAAGATCAGGTGAAAATTTATCCAACAGGGACTCAGGAAGTTTACGGGAGGTAAATGGAGTTAAATACAGCAACAATCCTGTGAAAAACTCTGTTCCAGGTGACACAAATAATAACAAACAATAAATTGTTCTTTGCTTGAGGTTCACCTTCCAGATCATCAACCTTAAGCATACAACCAATTTGTCCTTAAAGAAAAAAACATCAAAATATATATTTTTAAACAGGATCACTAAGAGAAAATTACATTTTAAACTGAATTTTAAATGGTGCCAACTAAATTCAGAGCAGGAAAAAACCGCATCAGACCAAACTATCAATATATTATGATAAAAGTGAGTAAATTGCTCGGGGTTTCTTGTGCCGCATAAAGCCTCAAAGGGAATCAGACATCTTTCATGCCTCTGCTCCATCTGTCTGACCCAATTAGTTTCTCTGGACAGGTGAGCAGAGGCAGGACCGAAACATCGAAACGGGGAACCAAGGTTGACACCTGGTGTGGTGAAGAGGGCAAAGTTTAACATGCTCTCTTTCTCTCTCATGAATATCTGCACCTACACACTGATGATTCGACACACATACGATGTCGGGCTCTTCTGTTTATCCCAACCCACTGTCAACATCCACAGAACAACAAGTGCAGCCACTCTCCCTCTCTATCTTCATTTATCCTCTTATTTCTTATTTTTCTGTCAAAACTCCTACTGCTGCCTTGCAAGGCGGCGGTTTGCCATGAAAAGAAGCAGATAAGGTGGAAGATGCCGCTGCCAATAAGAGATGTGAAATGCTGAAAGGTTTCCACTGTTTGTGGGTGACTGAATGAGCAGATTGGGGGGGAAGTAGGATTTGCAAAGAGAGAGAGGCCTTTATGGAACAGTGAAGCTGAAAATTGACTCAACCTTGAATTTGATGCATTTTTCCATTTACTATTAGAGATGCGTCGATCAGAAAATTTGCAGCCAATTTTCAATCACTTCTGTGTCTTTCTGTCACTGGAGGACTTTATTAGAAATCCAATAAAGTCCTCCAGATTATGATTCAAATAAAGATCCTGAACCCTCTGCTATTGAGAGACGATTACTTGCGGGAGGTGTGGATACTGTTAAAGTTTTACCTAATTTCAATTGCTGATGTAATACTCATGATGAGGTTTATCTGAAGTTGCCAGCGCTGTAAGCAACCATGCTCCAGTCTGAAAGGAGAAGCGCTGAGCTGAATGAGATGACTGTTAATGTTAATTACTGAACGGATCTGATGCCAAAACTACAGGAGAACTACAATTCTGAAACAGCGCAGAAAATCAACATCGTCACAACTTTTCCTTTTGTTTCCTAATTGGCTCGGTTGAAATTCTACTAAAGAAATCAAGCTCAGTGGGAGAAAGCATAGACAGGGCACTGAAGGGAGATGAGAATCAAGTGCAATTGCGTAGAAAAGCGATGGATTAGCAGAGATATTGCTACAAATAAAACCCAACTAAAAATCCCTGCAATATCTAGAGAAACTCATCCAGGTATTTGTCTTTAGTCTTTAAACTTTAAAACAACTTTGTTGTTGTATCAAACTTCCAGATTTCTCAGGTCTTCTGGTTTGGGCCTGCTCTTCATCCCCACAACCAGAACCAAACAAGGAGAAGCAGCATTCAGCATCTATGCACCACAAATCTGGAACAAACTTCCTGAAAACAGCAAAACAGCTGAAGCACTGACTTCCTATAAATCCAGACTGTTAGAGTTGCTTTTGAAACATTATAAATGAAACATTGATAACGATTATGATGTGTAATGATGCCATCGTCTCAATTGTTGACTGTATCTTCTATGACTGTATTTTAATGATGTAAAGCGCTTTGAATTGCCTTGTTCCTGAGATGTGCTATACAAATAAACTTGATTAATCGATTGATAAAACGAGTTGCATATGATATATTGCTCTCTGCTTGACAAAACACACCGTGGTTCTCGAACTTTACATTGACATTTCCACCTGTCTTCATCATCTACAACTGCTATGTTTAGCACTACTAGATGTTTTCCAAGCAGACCTTGAATGCTAACTTTGCTGTTGTCAGCACAACCTATTAGCACTTGGCTATTATGCATTCACTGATCAGTAAAAAAGGAGGATTTTTAGCTTTCAAATACTTTATAACACATCAGAGCTGGTGAAGGAAATAATTGGAAAATTATAGTCATTGCAGTGTTGGATCACAACAATGTGGGAGTTAGGTTTTGTTTAAAAACTCAGACCTCTGGAGTTTGTTGAAGTATGTGTGTATTATTGAAGATTAACTGTGCCAGGCCAGTCAACCTACCTTTCATAGTCCCCATTGCAGAGTGCTCTGACAGGGATGGAAAAGGGCTCCCACACAGGATTCAGGGTATTCTTCACCACCTCGGTCTTGTGACAAATGGTAAACCTGGAGAAGAAGATCAACAGAAACTTACAACCCCGAAGAAGCACAGACCTTCAAAACAAAACCAGGATATAGAAAAAAATCTCTCCACAGCAGCTTTGCTGTGTTTGAGACCAATTCTGTCCGCCTGCGTATGTACGCAGCTGAGTTAAAAGAGGCTTCGGTATGAATTCTTCTGTACTCGACTCCTTTCATCTCGAATCTTTACGCACATCAACCTGGCTTTAATCCCCGCACAGAGAAGCAGAATCCAGATGCAAACTCACGTGCCATCCTCGTTACTTCTATAGAAGACCATGAAGGGGTCTGACTTTCCAAAGAAGTCCTTTTTATCCAATTTGTTGGCACAGAACTGCATGGTGGCATAATCCTACAAAGGAAAAACCACAGCGAGAGTAAAGGACATTGTAAATCTGTTCTTTTGCCTCTGTGTCCCTCCTGTTGTTTGTTTATACATGCTGTTTGCCAAGATATAAAAGCACTGAAGCACCAAATAACAGGCAAAAATGCTGACTGAATTCTAATCGGAGGAGAGCAAAACCAACCACCGGGTTCTAGTTTGTGAAAATGTACAAATGCATTCATTACCATTTTTTATTATGCAACTCTTGCTTGCATCGAAAATACCTTTTGTGTTTAGTATAATAATAGTAACAATGTGAGGCACAGAAACAGGTTCTAAAACCTCGTACATGCAGTAATAGGCTGGGAGCTGAATATGAGACTACAGCCAACAATGCACTAGAAAGGCTGGTATTATTATAATTATACTCATTTAGGCACCAATTCATTGTTCACTGCTGGATAAAAGACAATCTCTTTGCCTCCCAGCTCTCTGGATTCCTGATAGTTTCTCTATATTCTAAATGTGAGCTTGCATTCCAGGATGATAAAGTGTTGGACGCTTAAATAATCACATGAGGAAAAAAGTGACCTTGTTGATGGTCACTAACAAACTTCAGCTCATCACTATTTAAGCTTTGGTAAGAAACTAGTCAAGTAGTGAATTTATAAATAAGGGAAGATATAAATAAGATATAGTTCACATATCTCTGGTGTCACCTAATATTTTTTTTTACTATATTTTTGAGCATCAATCGACTCCTTTAAGATTACGCCAAATTAAACCACACATATTTAAAATTGCTACCACTTTAAAACACTTCCATAGCTCTGACTTTGTACATGGCAGAATGTGGAGTCTTTGTTCAGCCTGACTAATTAAACCGAATGAAAATTACATGCAACTGAATATGTCATTATCATCATATTGAAACCGGTACAAATTTACTCTGATGGGATTTTCTGACCCCGTCAGTCAAAGTGAAAAAGTTTGATGAAACCTCTGCTTGACACTTTCTGAATCGTTTCCGTTTCATCAGCCAACAAAACTATTTTTCCCAAATACTTGCAGGTATTTAAATATTAGTTGAGATCTAGAGTGTTGTTTTTTTTTGGTCAACAATATTTTTTTCACATTGTAACTCTCCCATGGTTGCTGTTGCTGCCCAGTGTCTTTCTTCTTGCTGAGTCACAAACAAAGAGCTTTTACTAAGATAAGTGAAATCTGCAGTGCTTTAGAAGAGACTCTGGATTCTTTGGTGACCTTTTTATGAGACATCTGTGTACTGTTGGAATAATTTTGGATTGCCGGCCGCTCCTGGGAAGATTTATTAGTGTTCTATGTTTTGTTTTGCATTTGTGGATAATGTCTCACTGGAGTTTAGTCAAGTCTTAAAGCCTCAGAAATAGTTTTACAACCCTTTTAAGACTGATGAATGTTTTTTGTCTATTCTTCAATTACTTTAGATCAGAGCATGTTTTGAGCTTTTGACATTTTTAGACTTTGTCAAGATATGAAATTGTTATTTGGTTACTGTTTAGTAACTTCTTAATTTTACACAATCTGAAACTGAACTTAGCTTTTTAAAAAGTGGCAAAGCAAAGTTAATTCCTAATCTTACTAATTCCTTTAATGGTTACATTGGTTTGGATGGGTATTTGCTTCCTTTATAAATTGAATCATAATCTAAAAATTGTATTTTGTCTGATAATAAAATTTGTTTGATGATCTAGATCATTCACCTGTGACAGATAAGCAACATTGAGAAAGAAAGAAAAGAGTGTACATTATTTTTTGCGGACCTGCGGTTTCACTATTTCAATTGAATAAATCATTTTTTATAATCATTGTGATTTATGGCTTGCACTCGTATCTTTTTAATACACACTGGGAAACATTCAAGAATAAAAGCTTCTTGCATATGGGGATGGAAGAGCTGCTATTTTTACCACAGGCTTCTAGCTTTTGATGCTGCTATTTGATCTGAATCAGCGATGTGCTGAACATGGCCTCTATTGATTGCTTTGACCCACATCAGTGCGGCACGGTCCGTCTGTGACCTACCTCACACTAACCCCTATCACATCCCTCAGACACAGACGCAGCACCGACCTGACTGCTCTGTTGAGGCAATTGCAGAGAAAAAAAAATACATTCCTGCATGAAAACACTTCGGAGTATCCTGCTCAAAATGAGCTAACTCCGTTATCTTGTTCTTTTGTTCCAATAATAGTTTTTGATTTTTCAAATCAGCACAGATTATGGAGCGATAGAAAAAAGCTCATTAAAACAGCCCATGCTGTCAGCTAAAGTGGCTGCTGTTCATCTACTTTCATTTCCTTGCGTCATTTTCAATTATTATCATCTTTTTTAAACAGCTAGCAAAAACCGTAGGGGGAGTGCTGATGTGAACCAGACCTATGGAGAAACCCACTGCGCATTTTAAAACCTAAACTATGTCAAGCGGTCCCTTGGTGGCTTTTCACAAGAACATCTTATTTCACATGTTCCCATTTGGTCTATATTTGGTTTATACAAATAATGCAACACAGCAAAGGAGTTTGCTTGTGACAGTTACCAAAGCCCTCTGGAGCTGTCCAAAACCCACCGTGCAACAACCCTGATGCAACCTCTACAATCAAACCATCATGGCAACAGTGCGCCTTAAGCCCTCATTAGGTGCAAATAGCACATACCCACTTTGGTGCTGTGCACTGTTCCCTCATTAAGTGAGGAAAAAAGCAGAACATTCATTTCAGCCACTGAGGTTCAGCAGCAGTAGCAGAGGAATACAGAGTGCAGTCTGCATGCTTTTCTCTGCTTTATCCAGATAGCGCCGCACAGGATAAGTGGCAGAGCGATGCTCCCTGTCAGTTTCCCAAAGTGGGGCTCTCCTTTCAAAGGACCACAAAGCAAGTCAGACAAAACCTGAATGCATGTTACATAAGCTTCCATGGCGTCTTCAGGACAGCAGAGTGCAGTGAATCACCCAGTAAATCATGTGCCAAAGCATTATATGGACATTAATGCAGCTCTTTTGTATGTTTCACGCATCAATCCATTCTCTCTGTTTCCATTTATCCATGATGAATGAAAGACAGAGGAGGAGGATTTCTACAAATGTGAGGATGTGTTTGGTCAATGAAAGAAAGTGCGTGCACAAAGCGACACTTGACAATTTGAATTCAGTACAAAACTGGAAACATTTGCATAAGAAAAACACCTGACATAATCATAACAATCATTCAGGAAATAGGGTTTAGTGCAGGGATATACAGTAATTCATGTTTTTATCCTCCATTACTGACTTTCTGGTGTTGCTTTATTCATAACAAACACAAAGGGACATAACTGAGAGCATTCCTCCCATAATGCAGAAGTATTCATATTCCTTTAACGTTTTTACTTCACACAACCACAGGCATCAATGCATCTTGGGGGATTTTATATAATAGATAAACAAAAGCAGTAGATGATTGTGATGTACAAGTAATAAAAAGTCAGCATTTTAATCATTTCTTTTTGTAATAAAACTTTGGAAAGTGTGGGATTTACATGTTGCCAATGTTACTTTAATACTACTAAATAAAAATCAGTACAACCAACGGCTTCCAAAGTCACCTATAAACGTACATAAAATCTGCAATTAATTGACAGTATAAATGCAGCTGCTCTGTAAAGGTCTAAAAGGTGTTTGGCAGTTTCAAGTTGGGATTACCTTATGAAAAATGTTTTATATAATATACCAAAACATTATTGGTATATTATAATGTTTCAATAAAATCCCAAACCTAAATCCAACTGAGAATCTGTCATAAGGTGCATTTTTAAACACACAGACCGTCAAATCTGACTGCATGGGTAAAATTGGTAACGACATAATTCAAAAGACTAGAAGCTGTCAATGTACAACTGATATATCTAAAAAAAAAAAAAAACTTAAAAAATAGTATTACATTTTGGGCTTAATTTAATGCGACAACATTTGAAAAATTGAAGGGAATACACATTCATTTTCAAGGTGGCACTGTTGCTTGTAAAATATTTATAAATTATATTTCTTAACATGTGACTAATATTTTTATTAGCAATAGAGCTCAGAATAAAGCTTAGTATCTGCTTTTCTACCATATAAATCCTTTATTGAACATTTCTTAAATTCTCTGCTTGCTATGCCCAATCCATTTGTGGTCTGCGCTGTGGTTTGCAGCTGGAATATGCAAAGAGGTTTTCTTAAAATTTAAACCAGGAGGAAGATCTGAAAGCAGGCCAACCAACGCTCATGTGTGCAGGACCAAACGGCAGCCAGGAGGAAGTCTTTGATCCATGCAAAGCCTGTTGCTCTGTCTAATGATACCTGGCAAATCCACCACGAAGGCTTGAGCCAAGCCTGCAGAACTTCCCCCCGTTGATTCCCACACCGCTCCATTTTCCTTAAATAAGAGCTGCAGGCAAAGCAGCATCTCAGCTGCCGACTTATTGGTCACAGGCGGATTACTTGATAAACACTATCCAGATGGACGGTAGGAATCCGAAACCATCGCATTTCAGTCATGTGGGACATCACCGACAGCAGCATCTTCACATCTACTTATCTCTTTTATTCTAACTACACTTTCTCAAGCTGCTGAGGTAATAATGTCTTTCAGGGTTAAAATCTGTGCAAACAGGGCAGGTCTGGAGTAGCACATCTTTCCAACTCTAATTGGCCAGAAACAGTCATTTATACCGGTAATGATCATTTGCATTTATATTACTAATTCGCCTCCTGAAGTGGTGCTTTGCACTGATGTTGCTAACCGCCATCATCGCAGACGCAATGCACCTGATGACTCACAGCGGTCCTTCAATGAGCATGAACCTCGACACACGAGTGTAACAGGGCAGCTTATCATGGCAGGTTCATTATCTGTATCAATCTGACCTGCCTCTTCCTAACAGAAGACCATTTGAAACAAAGTAAGACAAGTCAGCTCTGGTAAAACTGCAGTCAAACTCAATGAAAGTACAAGAGAATTAACATAGCTTTGAACTCTCAGAATACTACACGTTATGTGGTGCAATAAAGCAAGAATATGGTCACTTAGTGGGTTACTGTACAACCTCAAAGGGAGGCCCAGTAGTGCTGCCTAGAATATCTTACTGCTCTCTGCTATGCTGGCACAACTATAATGCTGTAATTTACTCTCTTCATTTAGCACCAAGGAGAGAAAGCCAGTGAGTATTACCGGACACTGGTTATTAATGTGGAGTCATGGATTAACACCACACAGCAGAGTAGAGGCCCAATTTAGTGATTGGAAGAAAGGCGGTCTCATTAAATAGCAATTCATGCTTGTAGCATACTCACTAGGTACACAATTTGCAAATGACAAACGCTTTGGCTTGGCAACACGCCGTATCTCGCTCGTTTAATGAGAACATTTATGATACGATGCATCTCACCGATGGCAGAGATATAAAACATCCCGCTTCACAAATGCGTGTGGGCATTGCTAAACATGCATTCGCACAACTTTATAAAGCCTGTCATAAAGCCAGATGTGCATTTGTTTAGGTGAATGGATGAAAGAAAATCTCCTCTGAAAAGCATTTATTGTAAAAGAAATTAGAAAGTAAACCAGTCAAAACTTTTTGGACTTACTCTGCAGTTTCCAAGCTCTTCAGCTGATAAGATTATGGTTCCACACGTCTTCCCAGGTATGCCCCTGTGGGGGAAAAAAACAAATCATTTAAACTTTTAATAAAAGCAGCTCCAACGATCCACTGCGCACCCTTACATTTTTGCATCTTGGCTCTTGGAGGCTTTTTATTGTAGCACAATCTTCCCTACAGATTCTTTAGAATAAAATCTGACAGAGAGTTATAATTTCCAGGGGCATTTTTTTTTTCTTTCTCCAGATTATTGTAATTTACTATTACTCTAGTTTAGCTATAATTTTGAAGCTTTTAAGAGTTGCATGTGTTTATCTTCCACTTATCTAGCAGCAAGTTGAAGGGTCTCTGCCCAGATGTGTTTTCATACCTCACCTTGTTTAGGGACCTTCTCGTAATATGTCAGCTAAATAATTTATGCAATATTTTGCAAAGTTTTCTAACATTTTTATGAGGTGACTTGCCATATTTCAGCACTTGTGAATAATATGTTAACTAAATTTAAGTGAGAGCAGAACAAAATGGATTTTCAATTGATCAATCATACAGTAGCTCTCCTGCTGCCGACATCCTGTCATCTTTTCAGAGTAAAGAGGGAAATTACATGCAAGTCCTGCTGTGGCCTTAGCTGGAGTCCAATCATTAAAAGGTCAAACTTGCTGCAGATCCTCGTCAAGCTGTGACAGCTGACGTGGCTGAACCAGAAGCAGTTTGTCACTGCAGCATCAGAGGCTTGCATTGCAAACAAAAGCTCAAACTTTCAGCATCTAAACATTCGAGAATGGGTTAGACAAAGAAGACTATTAGGAAAGCAAGGCTGATTCTCTCTCTCTTATCCGCCTGCACAAGAAATGATGCCGTTACTGCCTGATGTAGTTTCAGCTGATTCCACTACGGTTTCTTTCAATATCTAGTCTTGTAACACATCTAGTAAAATGCACCATTAAAGTAAATCAGCTCTCTAAGGCGTCAAGTTTGATCAATACCTCTACGTAGATCCTGCATCCAAAGGAATCAGCTTTAAGTGCTGCACTATCTTTGTGGAGGAAATGTGTGAAGTAAGGCAGCAGTAGTCGGAGGGCAAATATATTTAATCCTTGCGCTCTATCTTTTAAGGTCTGCGGAGACTCCATTCATGGATGAATTAACTTTCCCTGAATTATCGATGTTTCAGTCCTCCAACCATTCACATATCAAAGAGTCCGCAAAACGCTGGGTGATAAACCCAGTAAACACAGCAACAGAGGCCAACTTATCTCCTTAAAAATCAAAGCAGTGGCCAGCACTCCCATCACACCAGGAATTAAAATCAAGTGAGTACTCAAGAATCGGGTCGAGACGAACCACTCTGCCACCATCTCACCCGCTGATAAGTGAGCAGGTACCGAGAGGCCAATGGTCTTTTAAATTAGTCATGCATTATTGAACACCGCATTTTCTCCGGCGCCTTCTTGTTAAAATGTGAAGAGCAAGCACAAGCTGAGTGCATAAATAGCTCCTTATTTGCTGACGCGTCTGGCACGTGACTCTTCGCGGGTTTGCTTACGAGATCGGACTTCTGGTGATGTGAAAGCTCTTGCACAAACAGGCCTCATTCTCTCCACATTCGTTCACTGACAAATCTTCTGGGGGAAAATGATGATGATGATGAAACGGTTTGAAATGCAAAGAGGCGGTCTTGCTTTCTGTCGATGAACAGAAATCTCCTGCATAGGAGCTGAGGGAATCTACGCAGCTGTTCATCGAAACATTTGAATATTTACTTGAATCCAGTCAGAGGGCATCTGAGCAGAACATTCAAGAACAGCAGAAAGTCTACGCACTTTGTGTGTCTACGCTCACTGTCTTAGTAAAAATTTCGATTTGTGAAATTTGGACATGGGACAAAAATAACACAATAAATCATATTTTCAGAATCAAGAAGAACATAGCTGAGGTATCGACACTTACTTTAAGGCAGTAATGTGTTTCAGAAGGTGCCATAATTTTGAGGCGCTGCAATTCGCGACACCATTTGCATTGCTCCATAATTCATAGTCACTTTTCAAGCTCCTGTTTGCACCCAACAGATTCTCTGCCATATGGTCCTGACCAGCCCAATGCAAAACACCAACGTGCACAATGTTTATTGATTCTGCCAGAAGGCCTTAGCATGCCTCGTGTTTACACTCAGAGCAGCTTCACGTCTGCCGTCACCTTTCAGCAGAAATTCACGAGATCAAACAAATCCTCGTGAGGAAGACAGACAGGAGAAGACAGGGATGAAACAGGACCTTGTAGTACAGAATCGTCCTTCATCAGCAAAACAAGCAACAGGAAGAACAGCTGTCATGCTTGTCACTGACGCTGAAGCAGAAAGGTAGCTGCAGCGGTCCTGACAGGGTCTCTGTTTGATGAAGTGAATCGAAACAGATCAAGCGGCATATTTCAACTCATTGCAGTCTCCTGGCAAACCTTTTTTTTTTTTTTTTTGAGATTGTACAAAGAAAACTTGTGCTCCCTTTTTGCCAAGCAAGAGCACATGCATAATAACAGTCATTAATGTTGCCGGTATTCAGGTTTGGTGTGAGGCATCTATAATTTTCCATCCAGAGGTCGTTGCAAAGCAACTGTTATTTACAAAGTCTCCGTTTTCCGTTCCCTGACGGCGTGGGGCTGAGATGGATGGAGGTGGGTGAGTTTGAAGTCCAAGGAGGGAAAAGGAAGCTATTGATGATGCAGTTCACACTAGGTCATTAGGATGAAGAATGGTCTTGATATTTAACAGCCCAGAAACGTGTCACGCATACAAAAGTGAGGGCGGATCATCCTCTCAGTAAGACGAGTCAGAATCCGACAAAAAGAAAATTATCCTTTCACGCTGCAGTTGTTGCTGGGTTTTTTATTTTTTATTTTTTTATGTTTGGTTATAAAATGGGATAACAGCAAAAAGCATTATTTTTTGTAATTTTACACTCAAGTAGAGATGAGCTTATTAAATATATTGTTTTGTGAGGGAGGAGCAATTGCACTTGGAAACAACAGGAGAAAATGATTTGATTGTTTTATTTTCCCAAAAGAAAATAGTGATTTTTCTGGATAACAAACAGAACCGTAAAAAAAGTGTTTTACAAGGCTGGGCAAGCTCTTTGGGATGAAGCATGTTATTCTGTTTTCTCCTGTTTGTTAAATTAAAGTTTTAGATTCTCAAACTCATTTTTATCTTATACTCTTTTTAAGTATACAAAATATAGTTTTCAAATTATGATTTTCTTTTATGGAAGGGGGTAAACAATCCAAATCATCATGGACCTCTTTAACCTGAACATAATGTGCCATCCTTGGTCAAAACCAATTTCCCCCACTCTTTCATGCCAAATTGTTTTAAGTCAGGCCCATTTCACATTTTTTTGTGTGTTTAAAGTTGATATTCACTTGGCAGGCCACTCAGAAATCTCTCCTTTTTATAATTTTTTATTATTGTCAGTGATGGATTAGCTGGTATGCTTTGGATGACTGCCCAAGTTTAAATCTCAAACTGATGGCCTGATATATTTTCTGGCACAGAGAAAAGCAGAATTGTGGCATGTAGGTCCTAAAACAGCGACGCAAGCCTGGTGCATCAGATTACATTGTTATGTTTGACTGTTTCTCTCCTTTGTTGTAATTTTCTAACCAGATGTGACAGGACACACCCCTTCCAAAAAGCTTCAAATTTGTGTAATAGGAGTACAGAATATGGATCTTTACAATGTTTTGATGCGTGACACTTTTTTAACTCTCTGTAATTTAGCTCGTAACTCTCCCATGGAGGCCATTTTTTGCTCAGCATCTTTCTTGTTGCTGGATACTGGACACCGACCTTAACTGAGGCCTGCAGGGTTTAAATGTTGCTCTGTGTTTTTGTGACTTCCTGGATTAATCCTCTTGGCACTTTTGGTAAGATGGCCACTGCTGGGAAGGTTAATCACTGATGAAAATTGCTTTGTAACTCTTTCCATATCAATGAATGTCAATGACTTTGATTCCAATCGCTTCTTGAATTTCTTTAGGTGCCGGATGATGCTTTTTGAGAGCTTTTAGCCTTCTTCATGTTATTAGGCAGGTCGTATCTAAGATATTTCTTAATTTTATAGCTAATCAGGCCTGGGTGTGGCTGCTCAAAAAGAACCATTAAAATGTAAGCAATCATGGTTAATTTGTGACTTAACTAGTGGACTAGTTAGCTTCAACATTGAGTCAACATAGTTTCCCATTTATTTATTCTGGTTATTTTTGTATGATACTAAAGTTTGTTTGACAATTAAAAATTATCGGTGTGACAAAAAAAAGGGGGGGAAATCATAACACGATCATGAAATCAAACTGTTTTGAGTAGATTCAGAGAGCAACTAAAAGGCCACAGCGGCTGATTTGACTTTGTGCCACTGTAAATGTTTTGGGGCAATGAGCAGATCGTAGCGGAACAGAATTAGAGAGAGTTCCCAAAACTCTATGTGGGTTTAAATGGGATTACGCCTCTAATCCTCCTGATCTACATACCTTGATAAGCATTCATAATCCCTCACCTCTGCAGGATTAAAAAAAGATTCTGAAAAGTGCGTTGACTAATTCTAAATGACACAAGAGGATATGAACGGTGGTTTTTAAAGAGGAAAAGAGCGCAGCTCCACTCTGGTAATACAAGATGAGTTTGTGTTTAAGGAGAGGTAACAGCTGGCAGCGTCCTGTAAAAGCACTTTGAGCTTTTGGAGAATGACCTATAAGGTTAGTAAACCTTATAGGCACAAATGTAAATGCATTCATTTGTTATCAGCCCTCTATAGTCTGATACCCCTAAATAAAACTCAGTGAAACAAATCGCAGCAGATAGCCAGGGGATAAAGCTGTGGATAAGTTTGAACCGGTCCAGCTTACCAAACAATATCCTAGCCCTTCAAGGTCTCTCTCAGTTCATCATCAGAAAATTAAAGGAATACGGCACACATTCCACCCTGTCCAGACGTGACCATCCACAAAAACAAGCAGGCAGAGCGAGGACCGCATAATGCAAAGAAGCAGCTGAGAAGATCTTGATGAATCTGGAGGAACCGCATTGAGCAATATCCTCTGTTGACAGGAAAACCTTTAGTCATCCATACTAAAATCTGGCTTTTAAGCAACTTTTCCACACCTCATTTGTCAGATTTATACTTCTACAAATTTTTAAAAATTATAGTCTTCATTCTACTGTAAGTTTGCAAATGCAACATAACATATAAAAACATCCAACATGTAAGAATACTTAGTTGCTATCCTTAAAATGTTCCTTACATGTCCCATTTCTTTTTGCGGGTGTTCAGCAAGTTCGCCGTCGACGTTTTGATTACATAAATTACACTGCAGCTTTAATTACCATAATAGTGTTTGATTTTTTTCTTGATTCTAAATAAACAAGGCTTTCATCAACCACCTGCAATCAAAAAAATGCTTGGTTTGAAAATAAAAGAGAAGATTAGGAGATCCTGTCAGTCATTTCGGTGCTTTCTCATCTAAATGCAAAAAATAAATAAATAAAAACATGCTCAGATCTCAGGAACATAGCTCTTGTGTTCACGCTTACCAGAAAGAAAAAACTTGCTGCCCTGGCAAGAACAAAACATCTCTCTATCAGAGACCAATGAGTTTTTAAAATGTGTTCTGTTGTTGCTCATGTGAAGAAAGCTGCACTTTATCCAACTTCCCATTTGCAGGGAAGCAACATCAAGACTTGGTAGATTCACTTTCCTTTCACTGCTGTTATGTCAGTATCGAGCAAAAGACCTTTAACCCCCATTTCTGGCACTAGGTAGAAGTAATTGAAGTCTTGATGCAGTGGTTTGCCTTGATTCAGTTCACCAACAAAGAGGTTTTTAAATGGTGCAGCAGGTTCTGGTTGAACTCTGACCTTCGGAGCAGAATTACCATATGGTCATGTCAGAAATGAGGACCTTACGCTTTGAGCTTAGAAGAAATTAGCTAAGCTCGCCTGCTGAGTAAAAACTGTCGCTGCCCTTGCTTGCTCTTGCTCTTTATGCCTCCATTAGCATGCAGACAAAAATCTAATGCCTCACACACAGCAGAGATTCAAAATCTGAGCGCTTCATCCTTCGATACAAAGGCGGGATATTTTTCAGATTTTGTTTCATGTTGAAGTTGTAAGCTGAACCTATGAATCAAGTTAGCAAATAAATCACTGTTTTATTTTCCGCAACAAGATAATGCCTGATAAGTCTCCGCTTCACCGGACCATGCTGGCTCTTGTACAGTCAGCATGGTTGAGGTTTTCCACATCCTAAGCAGGAATCCACATTATTGGACTGGGGCCCTTGTTAGTGTTAAGCCTTGGAGCCTAATTTGGCATTTAGTGAAGCAGCAGAATGTCCTAATTGTGTGTGACGTTCAAAGGCAGAGGATGTTGGCTACTGTAAGCCAGCTGAAGCAGGATGCAAATTAAAACTCTTCAGGGAGTGTCAACTGTTTTGGGAAAGTGAGCGATTAATAATTTCATCACACCAAAATCACATGCATAGCTCCTGTCCGTGCCTCTGAAGAACTTGAGGAGCTTGTGGTTATGAGAAGAGTTGCCTTTAAAAACGTTTCTGTAACGTAACTGGAGAACTTTTTTTACTTTAGAGCAACTCGTGGATAGAATTGGTTGCTTTGTTAAACTCAAAGCAACTATTGTTTTGCATGTAGGTTTTCTATCCACAGGCTAATTTGCAAACCCAGTACTTAGTTATATACACACACATCACACACACCTGCACTAAAATACTGTGACTATTAACAGGAAATACATTTAAAAAAGAATTTAAGAGTAAATTAGTTTTCCACAGCAACGCAGATTGGTATCAGTGTTCATGTATTTGTTTCTGTTTTGGCCATTGTTTCACTTGGGAGACCAAAACTCTAATATTTGTTAACATTTTTTATTTCTGATGGTAATACAGGTATCTTTTAGTATTTCAACTATTTTACTGAGAATATTTAAACAGGGAGAAAAAATATGTTTTATTCAAATTTTTGTTATCCAAATAACACCAAAAGAAGATAACTAACTTAAATGTTTGATGGGTCTGTATTCACTCTCAAGCAGCTTCAAGGAAATAGTTTAAAAACTAACAGTAAGAGGGAACACATTTAAATATTCATTTATCAACATATTTAGATCATCTAATCGTGGTGTGTCGGTGAGGAGGCTCAGAGTTTCAGTTGTTTCAGTTCATCACCCGCTTCACTTATACTTAGTGTGAACGTGATAACACACGGGACATGCAGATGTTTTGTACCTCACAGATGGTTATTTTTACCTCTTTCAGTGGATATCCAAGCCTCCATTATTCCTACCATGACCTTAAAGGCTTTATCACTTTAGTAGAGGAGCTAAACATCTCCATAAAAGGTAAAATCAATAATGTTCTTGCAACCTTCTCTACATTTACACAGTCAAAAGGACTTGGATTAGGGCTCTTAGTTTGACCAAAAGTGAACTCTTTTACTTCCCACTCATTATTTAAATCTGTGCTGCATTTCATCACAGCTGAAGCATGGCTGCGTAGCCCCCAGTCAGTCAGTCAGCTAACACACAACTTTAAAAGAGCTGCGAGTCTCTGAAGTAGAGATGAGACTAGAGAGATGCCATGCTTCTGATTTCAGGGAGTAAATGTGGTTACAGTGAGTTTGAAGTTTTATGAGTATAAAATCAACTAATGTTTTATATTCTGTTCTAGTTTTAAGTAAGATATGATGTTATGCATTAGGTTGAATAAAAAGTCTGGCAATGGAAATTTTATGTGGCTTAAGGCCCCAACAAACTCCTGAGTAAAGCTACTTTTCATTTGTCTTGGAAGTCCAGATTCGGTTGCAAACTGAAAACCCAACCAGTTCGTCTGACTGATGTGGTTAATCAAAGACGTTCACAAGTGAAAAGTCTAAGAGGACGACATTGATGGACTAGTCCAAGCCTGGTCTCAACTCCATATAATGAGTGAAACAATCGCATTTCTCTTTTTAGGCATGATTTTATTTAGCAATTATTTTTTAGAGGAAATGGATTCAACATACAAACCACTGTTTTCAACTGCAACACAAGTATAAGTAAGATCTTTCTGGATTTTCCTTAGAGAAAATCCAGAAAGATCTTCACCTTTTAAATCTTCATAACTGTTACCCTGTATGCTGCTCATCACTCAGAAACTGTGAGCTGGTAGCGTTTAACATGTTACCCTTGTAATGTGTCACTCAAAGTTTGTCCTTGAAAAGTCAGTATTGATTATCGTTGCTGCGGCCTTGTCACTCGTGTCAAATCCAGTCTGGATGTAATTGGTTTGCTCCCATCAGGGATCAGATGGATGCTGTGTTTACACTTTGCTTTGATTGAGTGTGGTGAAACAAACAAGTATACCATATAATTAACTGAGTTTCCTCATGGTTTTGATTAAATATTGGCTTCTTATCATGTATTTCATGCGTTTTTCATACTCACATAATCATCATCAAAGGTTAGTTTATCACAAAGAAAATCTTAGAAAATCAGTTTTTGGTCAATTCTTCCTGCCATGAATTTAAATGCTTCCACAAAAAAAAGGAAAGTCTCTAACAAACCAGGACCCTCTAAGAGCTACTACTTCTATGAACTTTGTGAACTCAGTTTTTCCTTCTATTGAAAGCAATTCTGCATCCAGACTCAGGCTGTGTATTGCTCTGCTCTCCCAGGCTCCAGATTACTGCTGATTTTGAGTTTGGTTCTGCTGGAGGTTTGCTTTGCTTCAAAGAGAGTCGTGTTCTCCAACTGTGGCCAAATGCTTTTGAATTGCTGCCAAGTAAGTAGTCCAGTGCAGACCTTTGGGTTTCCTTAAATTGTTACCTTTCACCTGGCTTAACAAAATGAAATTGATTGTAGTGCATTATAACCTTGATCCTTGCAAAATTGTGTATCCATAGATCCAATTTCAAGAGGCGGAGGAGTCAGTTTGGCCCTAATCTCAGTCCCATAAAAGAACCGGTACAGCCGATATGTTTTTGTCTTCTTAACATTTTAGATTTAAACAGATTTTATGCTGGAGCGTTTGTGTGATTGTGTGAGTTCACTTCTTTCCAGCTCACATATCCTCAGGATGACAAAATCTTCCCTACAATCTTCAAGGTTTAATGAGAAAGATCAGATTTTTAAATAACCTGATTTGCCCACTGGCTACATTAACCTCACATTTCTACTTTTCCAAACTGTCAAACTTGTCTTCTTTTTTTATTTTTTATTTTTACCTCAGATATCTCCCAATGGGTCTTAATCTCATCTTTGTAGTTTCATTCTCATTTAAACTGTTTTATGTAACCCTCCTCCTCCTGAACTCCTCCATCTCTTCAAGAGGTCTGGAGAGTCTCGTCTGAAGTCTCACGCTGCTGATCCGCCGCCATCAGACTCTGGGGAAGCTGTCTGATCCGCATAGCTTCATTTACATCACAGCACCACTGATGCAACATGTCTTATTCCAAAGAAAGTTTTAAAAAAAGCAATGTTGAAAATTGTTTCATACATTTATAAATGCTGTTCTGTAAAATTACCTTCTCTTTGCTAGTTTTTTCTTTTCAGAATTCAACTCTAGTGACAGCATTGCCTCCTGTAACTTGCTCGGTATTCATCGCTCCACTGATAGCTCTGCAGTATCTAAGAGGCTGCAATCTTCTAAATAATTATGTATCTGAATATTTTCTAAATCTCAACATTGCATGACCATCTCAGTTTTTTTTTTTTCTTTTAATGTGAATCCGAAGGACGTCTTTTGCAACGATCCAAAGTTTCTGCTGTGTTAGAAACTTTGGAATTATATACAGATTTTAAAAATGCAAGCTTCTAGTTTGAATAAATTAATCTATATGTGTTCCTCTACACAGACTAATATTCCTGTCACCAACAACTACATCCTGTTCAAAGTCCCTCAGATGCCCTTTCTCCCTCATTCTGATGCTAAGTTTGAACTTTAGCAGGTCATCTTCACCAGTTTTAGATTGTTAAATTCATTCAGTCACTTCCATGTGAAAGACTGAGTTGCTATTTGTGTTAAACTAATAAACAGCTTTGCATATTAAAGTATACCAAAGTGGTAGCATTGTGGTTAGCCTATAAGACCTTTAGGTTGTGTTTTATTCCGTTTACTTTTTTAAAGGTATTTTTAAAATAAAAGAGAAGTTTATATGTCAGTAATCATTTATATGGTCAGTGTTTGACTAAAAAATTTACTGTTATGAATTTGCAAGTTGGAGTAAATTGTGTCGCATTGCAAAGACTTCCTTTACAGCTCTATCAGAGTGGATGAGAAAAGCTGAAATCTTCCATGCGATTTAAGCGGCGAAGAGTTACAGCGTGACACATTTCAATTAATTTGCTTGACTTGACATTATCTGTCCTTGAGGTGACTTTTGCATTTATGCATGGCGCCGATGCTGAAACAATATATCTCGTATCTTCAAAAGGAGAGCGTGAAAGCCGTGACGACAGAGAATGAGGTTTGAATGAGCTAAACGAATAAATAAATTATAAAGAGCACAGCGAAAGAAAAGGGGGTCAGGCCGGGGAGAAAAAAAAAAGAAAAGAATCTGGCAGATGTAAGGAAAAGGAATAAATGAAGGATGAAGTGTGGAAAATAGAGAAAGGGGCGCTGATGTGCTTCTTAAGCAGGTCATTCGACGCAGCGTGCCTTTGGAGGGCTCGTGTAAGTATGACTAAAAGATTTCCCCCAAGTCCCTGCAAAGTGGCGTTCCTCAAAGCTACGGTACAGAGAGCCACTGTCAACCCAGAAGACACGACAAGGAGATGGCGCGCAGAGCCTTTAAGCAGCTGCTTGGCTGTCGCCTTTCACAAAACTGAAGGAAAACCCCCAGCAGTGAGCACGTTTGAGCTGTTCAACAGCAGAATAACAGTATTTTCCTAGTGGTCCTAAAATGTTACCCAGATTTATTCAAAATTTAATAACACAGCACAGTAGCATGTAAAAAAAAATAAAAAACAGGCAAACATGATCATCACCAGCTCAGCAGTAATCAAGGTGCCCCGCTGAAGCTGTCGAATCAATATATCATCCGTCGTGTCTGCCTGGGAGCAGCTGATCCTCCTCGTTGCCTCTGATGTGGGGTGTGAAGCCGAGTTTACAGCACACTGGCGAGCACTGTCTCTTGATCCTCCTCATCCTCTTATTCAGCACTGAAGGGCACCACGCTTTGTAATCCAGCCCACAAGCTTCTGGCAGAGCTCATAGCTGATACCAAAAAGGCCCGTTTCTCACCCCCAACGCCCACCACGAGGAACAGCAGCACCTCATCATTCATAAAAAGAAAAACGCACCGTCTTTCAGACACAAACACAGAAACGAAGGGTTTATTAAACTCTCCTTCGCCCTCCAAATAAGGGTCATCACTCAGAGAGCCGCTGAGAGATCGCTGGGCGTTCGTTAGTGCTGGATGATGTATGGACTTGTTTTATTCACACCGGTATATTTAAAACTCAAATAACGCTCGATAAATATGAAATCACATTGCTTTTGATGCTCTGTTTTACATATATGTTTAGTTTCTCAAGTGTCTGAACTGAGAGCCACGAACTAAAAACTGAGTTGAAATATTTTCATCTTTTCGTCAATATGGGCAACATGTGTGAGTTAGTTTCTAGAGTTTTCCAAAATGTTAAAACCCTTTTCTATCACAATGCTCCGACTGATTAAAGTTCTTCTAATAAGATGCTAGAGCAAATATAGAATCAATGGTGCTGCACACTGCCAGTTAGCTGGCTGAAACACACTACAGCACTTTTCTCTCGCTAAATAAATATACTGAAAAAGGTTTCTAGAGGACAATAAGCTGATTTCCTGCGATGCTGATCTCCTCAGATTCAACCTGAACAGAGATCCAGACTGATTAACCAGCTAATATCAGGTTGTTTTATACTTTAACAGGCAGAGCTGCTTCATCAGATTTAAATCATTTCTGTACATCAGCATTGGTCAAGCAGCTTTTCTCCTTTAAGAAGAGAAAGTTCAAAAATACACTGCTTTAGAAATCTGTTGTTAATTTTATCCTTTCTTGTCTATAGACTTTATAATGTCACTTTTTAAAAGTAATATGTCTTCTTTATGAACTTAGCTGAAAGGTGCAGAGTTTGACACATTTGTCCTTAAAATTTTCTGGACTGTTATTTTATTACGTGACATTTTCATTAATATCTTAGAAGTGAACTTTATTGTTCTTTTAAATACAAAAATTTATTTGGGAGCTCAAATTACGTGGTGGAAGTCAATGTTAGTAGTTCTTATGTAATATTAACTGTGTGCTCTACCTGGCCACAAAAAGATGAACAAACAATGAAGTAGTGTGTTCTGACATATACTAATAATCCCATGTACTGAAATCAAAAGATTAATAAATAAAACATTTTGACCAGACACTGAAAATAAAATGTTTGTAAAGCAACATAGGAAACACGGAGGCTACACCACAGTCTTTTCAAAGCAATTTTAGTCTAAAAGTCTCAGATTTACAATAAAAACTATATTTCTTAGGACATAAAGGTGCAAAAAAGCTACAAATATTCAGTGATGATGATATTTATTCATACTGAACTCTGGAATATATCTGTGGCAGCATCAAGACCTCCAAAACTTGTACTGTACCTGAACATTGTGTAACTTATTTTTGAAATATTTGCATTTTTAAACTCTAACTAGTTTGAAATTTGAAACTAGTTAGAATTTCTCTCATCTTTTGTTTGACTTGGTCCCCATTTCTGCTTGCTTTTGGTGTTTTTTTTTTAAGTATTGGAGGCATTTTTTGATTCAGAAACACGTTTATGACTGTTTCTGACATTTCATCACTGACATCAAACCTAATCGATGCATCTTTATCAGGGCAGAATCTAATATAGCTGTGAATGACAGTAAATAAGAGCAGAAAATACATAGAAGATGCATTGCCTATACATTTTTAAAAAGAGAGATGTAATTTTTAGGTTATATTTCTCAGCCTCAGTGCTGCTTTATGATCTCCAAACTTAAAAAAGGGTGACGGAGCCATGTTCCTCTCTCTTACTTCTGTCTCCTCTTCATGGCATCCAGAGGACGACATGCATGTTAATGACAGGAACTCCGTTGAGGAAGCTCACAGTCATGTTCAATTATCCATCTCCATCCAAGCACATGAGTTTAATCATGGACCAAAACGCAGCTGACTGCAGATGAAAGAGCGTGTTTTTTTTTCCCCAATTGTGTCTTAGCTATGATTATTCAACAGTGATTTAAACATAAACATCCACTTATCTTATTGGTGTCAGAAGGTTTTTACCTATACATAGAGAGCAAAGTATGTAATATTAATTATGAACGATAATTAATATTACATATTACTCTGACGTACAGAGTTGATTAGCTGCTGAATGCTGGTAAAGTTAAACATTTTTGAGGTAATCCTTAAATGCCAGCGTCAGCATGATGCTGTCACTACGACACTTAATAAATGGTACATACTCCATTATTTGTTTCGTCTGACCATAAAAAATGTTCTCTGGATGAATAGAGTACATATGTTTAGCTGTAAGTTTCAATCAGGCTTTAAGAAGGTTATATTCAGCCTTTTTAAATCAAGTTTGTGTTTCTCAACCAATTTCCTTTTACCTGAAATTGACGGTTTGGGTCAGATGGTTGAAACATGGACAGATTCAGGAGCTCCATCCTCACAATGATCTTGCACATCAAACCTGCTTTTAGCTTGGATGAAAGGAAGCGCAAAAGGAAACTCACACTAGTTGTTTCTCCAGACGACTGGCAGGCGAGCCCACGATCTCTCCCAGAGTACAGTGGATCTGACCCAGGAAGTCCTGCCGTGGTGACGCAGGCATGAAGCGGGATGAAGAGAGACGGACAGCGGCATTCAAGCAGATCGCATGAGAGTAAGAAGGAGAATCGGTGAGGAGTTAGGCATCGTCATAGGCATTGCACATTAATATATAATGGCGTCTGAGGCAGACACGTACGTTAAAGTCGTTGGGCTTCCAGGGTGGAGAAGGAGGAGGAGGAAGAAAGAGAAAGACCAGGCAGCAGCAGTGACACAACAGAGCATATCATGGAACGAAAAGACACATGACTCGAAAACCAGACAGGCATCACAGCACGAGAAAAAAGAGCAGAAAATGAATATTTGACAAAGCAGATAGGCAGAGAGGGGAGCCGCAGAGCTGCACAGTCTCAGAGGGAGAGAAAGAGGGATGTGAAAGAGCGCAAGAGAAGGAAAGCGATCAGTTTTCAGAGTGTGAGACACAATGCAACACACATTGATGAACGCATCGCATCACCAAACTCCTGTTTCATACGTAAATTTGGTAGTATGCAAACCAAGTCTATCAAATATATTGTTTGCTGTATTGTTTGCGCTCATTCATAAAAAGCTTGGGGAAATGGGGGTAAAACCAACATGCATTCACTCTGTTGACTGTTTTTGAATGTGTGTTTCACAATAAAGCACTTTCTCTTTCAGGCAAAACCGGCCTTTCAAAATAAATACTATTTTGAAAACCTGTAAAACCTCCACACAGAGAGCTGTGCTGAAAAGCTTTGATGAGGGTGTACAATGCTTAATTTCTCACTTCGGGGAAACAAAGGTAATGAGGCCATACCAGATGCAAATGAAATCTCTATTATCATTGCTCTGGGGGAGTTAGGTAAAGAAAAAAAGCATAGAAGCAAACAGAAAGGGAAAAACAACTACATTTTGTTAGTCGAAGCACAAATCACTCACTATCAGAACATATATTTGAGAGATGTTTTGGAAACAGGTTTGCATAGAACCTAAATATCTGAGTCGTGCAATTAAAACGTAAACCCGAGTTCCTCATTCACATAGAAACAAAGAAAAAAATAGTTTCACTTACATGTTTTGCTAAATCTGGACTTTTAGAGTCAATGTCATACCTAGAAAAAGCAAATGAAACACAAATAACTCAAGGGCAACATGCAGGTTGACACAAAGACAGAAAAAGAAAGAACTGAGTATTTTATGGCTACTAGAAACTGTGCCAGGGGTGACATATGGAAACAGCCAATCAAAGCAGAAAAAGTTTTTGAGCGTCTGTTAGCCAAACTTGATGTAAAAGTAATTAAGGCTGAGCAGACCCAAGCTCCCACCTCTGCAATAAAATAGAGATGAAAATGAGTAGCACTAATTATGAAGGGAAGCTCTCTCTCTCTCTCTTTCTCTCGATCCATCTCTCTACGTCTTTTCCCATGCCAGTGTTGTATTACAAAAGCATGTCAAATAAATTCATTAAGAGCTTAGAAATCCTCGGAGACCTCCTTGCTCAGCCGTGGATACATTTGTTAAGTCCACCAGGGATTTCATGTCTAAGAGGTACGTACTTTTTCTGTTTCTTTTTATAATTTGGAAGGGTAAGTCCTTTTCTAAAGGAGGCGATCACTTCTTTCTGGCCAACTTTCAAATAAAGCTGTACCTTACTGACCCTCTCACTAGTCTGACCTTTTCAAAAGTAAAAAGGCAGGACAGGCAGGGAGCAGGAGTCTGCTTGAATTTAAGAAACGCCGTCTCAGATGTTTCCGTCGCGAACGAGAGATTAAAGGCAAAACTTAAAATTAAACATTTAAAATGCCTCTTCTAATTCTGCTAATCTACAGATGAATAATTTCTCAATGGAGAGAAAAGCTGCTGACAAAGAGACCAAAAGAGAAAAAGGACTGATCCACAGAAAGCAAAGTCAAGACAGCAGAAGAATGAAGTGGAAAGAGGGCTCAGAAAATGTTGACATTACAGAGAAAGAGGGATGAATTTCAGAACTATATTAGAAAAGGGCATACAGTCACACACACACACCTCGGTGTGTGTTCACAGAGAGAGCCGGATCAAACAGAAAAACTCACACGTCAAAGCGCAGGTTCTGCTTCTCCTCAAAGAAGTAGTCCAGGATGTACTTCCTGACGAAGTCCGGGTTTAGCGTGTTGTCTATCACCTCCGTTCTCCCAAACTGGACCAGAACAGAAGAAAAGACAAGCAAGAAAAACACAAACACAGAATTGATCATTCGTAATAAAACACACACCTCCTCCTCCATCAGCCCCAAAATGACTGTGTGAATTAATGGATTCTCATGAGATCAGATTCAATTATCAGAACTCACTGATTGTTTCAATTTTCTGTTTTTAATTCATTCAGCCACTTCTCAATAACAGGAGGAAACAAGACAGAGGCACAAATAAATTAACTTGACATATTTTCTTCACAGCCTGGAACAAACAAATGTCTTTTTTAGCTCTAACTAATTAACACTTACAATAAGAAGGGAAAAACTTCAGCGCAAACACACAAAAAAATAAATAAAAACAGAACAGCAGAGCAGAACCTTCAGTCATAAACAGATAATGTGGCTCCCTACCAACACTTACTCACACACATTAATTGTCAAATATTAATTATTCAGACTCAGAACCGGCGTCGAGCTGCATAAATAAAACATCCAGAGTCAAAAAGCTACCATAAACTGACACATGTCCTCGTTACAGTCTAATGAGGACAAAAAAATAGAGGAATTTCAATTTCATGTTTCTGTGACTGCATTCATTAGGGGTAAACTCAAAGAGAGGCACAAAGTGGCAGCAGAAAAGTTACTGCTAAAGTGGTGACAAAATATTTCAACTGATGGAGGCTTGCAGTGTTTTGCAAAAGTATTCAGACATGGTGAACGTTTTGCCTGAGACAACGTTGGGTTTACCCTGTTTCCGTCTCACCACAAACTTCCCTCTTCCTACTGAAGACATGTTCCTCGTCTGACCCGAGGGTCTGCTTGCTATCTTCCCCGTGTGGATTGTGACAAACTGCAAACAGCGTCAATCGTGGTTTTCCTTTGACACTTTCTTCTTTTACACTTTTCTATTAAAACACAAATTTGCCTAACTGCCCAGCAAACTTTTTAGAGTGTATAGAAGTAGAAGGGAGAATTGTCGCTTGTACTTTACAACTATTTAGTCAATTTAAGGAATGAATAAAATATAATTAATGAGTATTTACCAAAGCAGCGACTTGAAGCTATCGAAATCTGTTTGTTCATTAATGTTCTCTAAATAAACTCAGAGGCCTTCACAGAACAGCTGGATTCACACTGACAATAAATGTAAACAACATAGAAAAGGTCAGGAGGCACTAATACTTTTGAGTGGAAATACAATCGATGTGACAGAGTGTGGCTTTGCTGAAGTCTGCCGTCAAACACAAACCATAAATGATTAAGAGCCGTGTGGCACCACATCCCTTCTTGCTCCTCCTGCCAGGAAGCGCGAGAGCTCTGCGGCAGCTAATGCCGAGGAGGTGAAATCTCCACACAGGCAGCAGGGACGTAATTTCCGTGGCTGGCATTGAGGGTGACAGCGGGGGGGCTACAGTATATTCACTTTTGTCCCGGGCATTTGCGGAGGCAGAACAATCAGCACCAAAAGCCCTGATCAGCCAACTGAGGCAGCACACAACTCTTCCCCTCTGATAACCGTGACGAGAAAAACTGTGTGGCGAGGTGTCAGAAAATCTATCTTGGTAAAAAGATTACTGTCTCGAAGCTTGAAGTGGAAACTCCAGGCTTTGCTCAGATTCAGGGAGGCTATATTCTGTCGACTTTGTAGTTAAGTGAAAGTGGTAGGCAGAGGGAAAGCTGTCGTACAGAGGGGGGAAATTACAGAGGAGGGTGTCGCAAATTAAGACTTTAAAATCATGCGGTAAGAGAGTAATGAGATACTGCAGCACTTTTGTGCAATAAACACACAATTTGTCATGGGGACATGGGTCTCCAGGGGATTTACTGCTGAGAGCGGAAAACACAATATATCCATAACATTTGTTGAGATATACTTCAGCTGATGAGAAATTTGAATGACTGGGAGTCAATGTGGGAGCTTGGACCATAACTGGATTAAAAGCTGGTTGGTGGCAGAGTGAAAGGGGGCTTCAACCAACCATATCTCCTCATACAAGAGCCAAAACACATCACTGGAGAGAGAGGCAAAAGAGGCGCTTAGCTTTATCAATGCTGCACAGCTTGACTCTGCTGCTTAGCCAGCTGTCATCAGCTCTGTAAAACCTCGGGCCGTATCTCTTTTTCGGAGAGCCATTCGGTCTGCACCCACCGCTTCTAAGCCAGAGGTGGGGCACCTGTGACAGGTGAAGGAAGCTCTTTCAGCCCGGGAGCATGAGTTGAGTCCCATCAACATTTGCATCTTACTCCAAACTTTCTGGAATATTTGCTTGCCACAGTTGCGACCAGTTTGATGAGTTTTTCAGCCGTGTGTGGGTATGTGTGTGTGTGTATGAGGTAAAAAGCCAGCACCAAACTTTTCAAAGACTATTAAAAAAAATTCTTAGTTGTTCAACTAAACAACACTTTCCCATCTTAAAATTGTGCATAAGGCCAAAATCCTGCTTGGCATGTTTTGTGAAAAGTCTTCAATCAGCCGGATTACTAATGGAATAAATCAAACCCTATAGTTTTCTCAAAACAATAATCTAGTCTCCAAATAATCCAGGTTATTTTTCTGACCTTCCAGGTTGTGGCTGTATTGTAATGTTCATCTGAAAGCGACTGCAGCTGGATCACACTCCCGAATCTATTTTGATTTTTACATCCCTTAGATCATACTACTGGCTTGGAGTTCATCTATTTGCCTCCGTTTATCTCTGATGAAGTCACTAAAATACCTACTTCTGTCATTTGCGCTTATTTACCATTTTCCATTTCTGTGTTTTTCTGCGTCTGCTGTTTTCTCAAACACCCAGCTGGTCCCAGATGGCTGCTCACACTGAGGTTTTTTCCTGTTCAGAGCAAGCCCTTTCTTTCCTCTGCTGCCACAGGAAAATATTTCAATAAGACACAAGTTTTATATCTTACTACAAACAACAGTTTGGTTCGTTAAGATGAAAGGTTGTAGATAAAATCTTACATCCGTGACAATTTCTGATGAAAGAGGGTAACAATGCTTGAGACAGACACCTGTGAGAAGCAGTGCTTTGTTCTTGTCTTTAGCAGAAGCTGAAGCGAATGCTGACAGATTTTCCTCATAATGACACTGGATCCTCATGTCTTTCCTCCAATTTCTTATTTTTATCTGCCTTCTCTGGATCCAAACTAGGTCATAAAACTCTGCGTTAGATAATCAAAACAATCTTCTTCTTCACATCAAAGATTCAAACGATAAAGTTCAGCTCTTTAATCAGTTCAGTTCTTAATTTAGAAAAGAGCATTCAGGTTTGGAATAACCATTTCATGGTGTAGCATAGAAATGCTTATATTTATATTGTAGGTTTTAATTTATGTCAGACTTAATTTGTGTCATTTAGTTCATGAATGGTAAATAGTCACTGACTGGTACTAGACCAGATATTTTCTCTGCAAACATTAATGAGCTGTTAGACTTTCTGCTCCTCTATTATTGAGAAGATGTATTTCATTTTTCAGATCAAATTAATTGTAACTAATGTTGTGGGACTGATTTGATTTTGATAACCAATTAGGCTGGTGGTTTAGAAAACATTAAAGTCATTCAAATCGGCTAATAGATGTTGCTTTTACAGTTAGGATGAGTCAATTTGTTTGCAAACAAACCAATCATGTTAGAGCCCTTACCACCATGTTAGTTCATTTAGAGATACATTTAAAATACAGATCTGAAACTTCCCTCATTTGTGGAAATCTATTGCAGTAAACTTAATGAACCTGCTCCCTCATCCTCAGAGATTTAAGTGAGAAGAAATTGTTCGACTACATGTTCCAAACACATAATTTTAGTTTTCAACGGATTTATTTATTTTTATTTTTTATTATTTTGTTTTATTTTTATTTTTTTAGTAAAACAGGAACAATATTCCCGGTTATATGCAGCGAGCAAATGGGCATAAAATTAAAATTCATTTGGTTTCTTCCCAGCATAGGAGTCTTTAAACACATCACCCAAAAAGAAATGGCATAATAATCTATACCCTACAGAAAAAAATGTATGATACCATGATTTAATTAGGACACCTGCTGAAAAAACCTGCCGCTCTGCAAACATGTAAAACTGATTGATAGCGTCTTTTTCATATCCGCCGCATAGTGAATGAAGCTCCTTTTAGTAAAATTCAGATAAGAAAAAGAAAAGTATCTATTGGAGCTTGATGAGAAAAAGACCCAAAGAAACTGCAGTTCATCGTAAGACAAAAACTAAGGAACACTCACATTGGTTTTGTGCAATGAGGTTTAGGAAGAACTAAGAAGATCTTATATATTATGTGTATAATGTATTTTTTATTTGAGATTTAAATTCGTCATGAGCAGTGATGGCAACGCAATCTGCATTAAAAACAGGATATAGCAAACGGGATGCAAAATGTTGAGCAGCCTGAAGAAATCAGTTTTTTTCCAGCAGCAGAGCAGTTTGTGTCTAACAAAGCCATGAATCAGTCACAACTCTGTAGATTTATATACAATCTGATTTTTCTTTCCAAGATCACAAACGATGCTGTTTTGAAGATAAGTAAGACACATGACTCTTCATTTGGATGATGCCTTCAAAGAAGGGCTGATACCAACACCATTTACAAAAGAAACCAGTTTGATTTTCCACTGCCAGGAATTAATGCATCTCTACAGAAAATGTTTGTTCTCATTCTGTAATATTCAGAACGTCAGGCGAAGATCACAGTTTTGGGAGACAGTTTTATAAAACACATTGTGACATGAAGTACACCTGCAAACAAATGTTCTCATCTTCTTGGCCTAATTTATTAATGCTGTGAGTGGGAGCCAAGCCGCGGTTCAAACATTTATTTCTAATCAGACTTTTTGATTAAAGTCTTACATAATCTGAGAGATTTTGGTTATGGCTCTAAGAGAACTATTTATGTAGATTTAGCTGAAATATTCTTTGAACATGTAGTTCTGCTGTATGTTTTAATAAATGTCACTTCTTACTCTCTTCAGTCTTCAAAGGTTTGGTAAACTGAGTCGTATCTTATTCAGATGGTCATATTTGCTCTTTTCTTGTGATTTCAATCTTTAAGGTGATTCTGCTTCCATTATCCATTTACTATGTAGTCATTTTATTTTATATTGGCTTGACAAACTATTAAAACTTCCTAACTAATAATTAATGTTGACTTTAGCAACTTTTTGCTAAAAAGTTACTTTTATGCTTTGGTCCTCCAATTTAAGACTAACACTACCTTCTAGTTTGTTGAATAATGACATCACATTTTAGCGCTTTAAAATTTTAAGTTCATACCAGTTTGAATTTGGACATGGCACTAGCCTCGTTGTAAACAGATAGTCTAAGAATTAGTAATGAGCCACACAGTGCTGCTCTTACGTATTGATCTAAATAAAAGACTTTCTGTTCTTGGACCAATTCTGTTGATATAAATAACATTGTCTCTTCAATACACAGTTATAAATTCGATCTTTACGTTATTATGAAGGCTTCCTTCATTTTACCATTTGAAACCTGCAGCTGTTGTTTACTCCTTAAAACAACTCCTACTGTTCACAATCTCAGAAATGTTTTTATAAAATCAGAAAAATCTTTTTGCTGTTTTTTTTTGAGGTCACTCCAACAGAAAAAGTGTCAACATGATCAAAAATTGACCTTTAAAAACTGCGTTGACTCTTTGTAATCGAAACTGAGAAGGAAATGCAATTGTTTCTTTAGACATGAGTACAGCTTTTTGTTTTCCTTTGTTCTGAACTCCAGTGATGTCACTTGACCTTTGAACCCCTCGACGGTGTTTGCGTTTCTGCCTGCAGATGCATCACTAAAACCAGCTGTGGAGCACAGCAATGCACATTTCACCAAAGCACAAAAGCTCTGCATTATGACACACACTTTCCTGAAGTATTTCTGAACAATACACTCATTCTTTATAACTATCCAAGCTTCAAAAGTTGGCACACAGTTCAGAGATCAAGATGTTCAGCTATGATGCCTCTCACACATAGAGTATGTGGCAATAAACTTCAAAGTGATGTCATGACTTTTTTGTAGTATCAGATTTTAATCAGAAATCTTATTAATAAAACTGTCACTGTCATTGATTCTTATCTGTTTTTAATTTATTATTGTTGTAGCAGTTCCACTGAAGATGAAGGTTGTCCCTCAATGTAGAAACATATTAAGTCCACATCTACCTAAATAAGCTGTATCCAACGCCTCCAGCATCCCTTTGTAACTGTGTCACACCAGTTTGTACTTGTGTCGCCTCCATCCAGTGGTGTGAGTCAAAGAGAATTAGAATAACGAGAAGCATATTCTTAGTGATTTCTGCAAGCTGACTGTAATGTTCACAAAGAGCATTTGTTTTTCCCATCGCCAAAATGACAAAACAGAAGCAAGTTTGTCACAGATTTTCTGCACTTCCATCAACTTTGAGTGTGCGTAGTAATTTCCAAGGCTTCCTTCCCTCTGTTGTCTGACTGCAAACTCTGCTAGATTTATCGGTCTCTATGGTCTAATTACAGCCCTGGTTCAGACAGCCAGAGGGAAGGCCGACGCAGAGAAAAATCTTTGCAGATGCGTGTACCTGTCACCTTAATCAGTAGTTCAGACAGCCAGTCAAAAGCTAAGTCGGTGCTGACCGATGCACTAGTGCTTACAGGGTCAATCAATCACAAATGATTGGCACAGAATATTTACCTTGAGGAGGAGGAGCGGGGGCGACAGAGGGGTCGTGAACAGAAAACAGCCTGTCATGGAGAAGAAACGGGCTGATTGAGTCTTGTTGATCTCTTACCTCTCGCCACTGTTTAGACTCCACGCCCTGGGTGTACAACACAACCACTGAGATAAGCAGAGTGGGCAGAAACAGGAAGGGAAAGGCAGAGAGAGAGAAAACAGAGGAATTAATTGTCATTGAACAGTTTCGAAAATGCATTGCGAATTCACACAGTGTTTGTTTTTGCTCCTTCTCTGCTGACATCTATCATTAATTATCCTGCCACACCCTGACAGCATAATGAAGTAGCAGACTCGATGATTAATGTTGACTGACATCCACTTCTACGGGGGGAAAGAAAACCTCTCCAAAATAAGACTGAGAGGCCCTAGAGCACAATTTACTGTAAGCTATGCAATCAGAGAAACTGTGTCCTAATTGGTGGGATTCTTCTGATTTCGTCTTTTTGCTTCGTGATGAAGCTGGTGCAGGTGGAAGTGACGTGACCCGGCATAAAGCCTCAGGTTCAGCTGCAGGCGTGCACAAAAAATTGGGATGAGTGTGTTGTTTTTGTTTTTTTCTTCTTTTTTTTTCCCCAAGCTTATTTACACAAAGGGCTTATGAAAAATGGTTCCTCCATTTTCTAGTCAGTGGTAAAAAAAAAAATGTTTATGACATTTTCCAGTTTCTCTTCCCAAAAGATAGCCATTTGTATTCACGGCCCGCTGCTTATACCCTGCATGCATTATGGTACTTTAGCTCACAGCACAGAAAGGTTGTCACATTACTGTGCAAATGATATGCAGTTATTGAAGGGACACTTTCAAACAACAGAGTAAACCAGATGAGGCTTAAGCTCAGCAAAAATAAAGAGGAATGCAACGTAAAAGCAGAGGAGGCACCGATAAATTATTTCCCCCCCTAACATTTTCCACCTGAAGTGAAACAATAGTTGTTGCAAAAGAGAACTTACATGGGTCGGACTTGGAGAAAGTGTCTCTGTCCAAAAGATTCCTGCAAGAGAGGAAACAACACATAAATATATAAGGCTGCTAAAAGATGTAGGAAACCATATCTAAAAGAAAATGTTGAAAATAAATGATGGTAGTACTTTACAATAACACTTGGTTCACATAAACCACATCTCCCCTTGAGATTTCATATCCAAGTGTGCAGACCAATAAGCACATGAAAGCCCGGTGTTGGGACAGAGAGGACACCAAGCTGTGCACTACATACAAAACAGGCAGATGTGTAACAATGAAGGTGCTGTAAATTAGATTCTTCAAGTTGATCGTTCGCTTATGACCAAAATTCTCCAGCAATTTCAATTTTAAACTTCGAATATTTGGAAAATCCAACAAAACCTAATGAAAAGGCAGCCAAAGTGTTTGTTTTGAATGTTTTGTTTCTTCAGGCAAGTGTTAAAATGCAAATACAGAACGTAAGATAGTAAGTCAGAGCCTAGTGGGGTTTTGATCACTTACCCTCCTGCTCACTGTGTGACAGCAAGAGAAATAGCTAGATAAAATTAAAAACAATGCAAGAGGTAAATTTATTCTACAACAACTAAGCTACTGGCGATTTTGTTTAAAAAACACAGCAATTGTTTCTTCATCTGGGCTTACTTTCCACTCCAGTGAATATCAGGCATGTAATGAATGAACACTTTCATGATTGGTGTTTTCTGGTTTGGGGACATGATGTTAACACCACTCATTGTGATGTCATTTGATGCAACTGTATTCAGGAATGAAACCAAGAAGTACCCTGCATTTTGATATTTTACGCAGAAAAAGTGGCAATATTTTCCCTCAAGGTGATGACATAATCAATATGGTAATTGGAGTATAATGTGGGATATTATTCACCAATAAGTCAGGATTCTACAAATCCAGAAATTGAGGGTTGATGATGTCCTGCAACTTTTTTATGCATGCCTGGTCCAACATACCTGAATCCAATTGGATTCAGGTGAAGCCAAACTCTCCAGAATCCAGCTAATGACCTCATTATTTGACTCAGGTGTGTTGAAGCAGAAACGCGTCTAAAAATTGCAGCACACCGACACCAAGGACTGAATTTGAAGACCCCGCAACTTGTAGAATACCAACATAAATAAACTTTAAAAACTATTGTTGCAGAAAGCAACAATAGCCCAGTTAAGCAGTGCGTACATTGTGTGTGGGTGAGAAAGATGTGTTGCAGTTGTCCTCCGGTCAGAAGGGGGCGCTGCGTGCATCCTTTGGAGTGACTGAGACACCGTTTGGAAAGTTTGTGCGGCCTTATCATTGTAGAGCCGAAGCGGCGCCGCGTGTTTTATGTTATTCGCCCCTGTTACGGGCAAGTGGGTGAGTTAAACACGAAGACGAGGAAATTTATTTCCTGTATTTTCAAACTACGGTTATTTGTGTTTATAGTGTCCATCAGGAATGATGGACACTATAAACAAGAAATAGATCCTGTTAGAGCTAAGATAGATAGATAGATAGATAGATAGATAGATAGATAGATAGATAGATAGATAGATAGATAGATAGATAGATAGATAGATAGATAGATAGATAGATAGATAGATAGATAGATAGATAGATAGATAGATAGATAGATAGATAGATAGATAGATAGATAGATAGATAGATAGATAGATAGATAGATAGATAGATACACAGACAGACAGACAGACAGACAGACAGACAGACAGACAGACAGACAGACAGACAGACAGACAGACAGACAGACAGACAGACAGATAGACAGACAGATAGATAGATAGATAGATAGATAGATAGATAGATAGATAGATAGATAGATAGATAGATAGATAGATAGATAGATAGATAGATAGATAGATAGATAGATAGATAGATAGATAGATAGATAGATAGATAGATAGATAGATAGATAGATAGATAGATAGATAGATAGATATTTAAAGTCAAGTCTATGCTGGTGATTTATTATTTACAGACAAAATGTCTCACCAGATTAAGTTTTCAACTTCTCTGTTGGATTGCTCAACTGCATCAAACCTTGGGAGCAGCCCCATGATCTATTGGCTCTTGCCTCAAGGCAAAAAGCTGAAAAAAAAAACTTCCACAAAAACAACACAGAGATTGATCGCACTACACAAAGCAGTACAGTACACACTCAAAAAACAAAGCCTGCACTGTGCATCCATGGAAGCCAGAGACAATAAAGAATACTTTAAATGTTTTGAAAGCAGTCGGCAAAAAACAATCATAAAAAAAAGGTTCAAATAAAAGAGGCTTCTTCTCAAGACACGCTTGCTACCTACAATGAAAACAAAACTTTTTGAACTTACCTTTTGCAATATGTTCCACTTAATCCTCAGCTGTTCTGCCTAAAAAGGGTAACGATGGAACTACTCTTTTCTATGAAGAAAATTAATTTGGTGCTTGGTGGGCATAGAGTTATTTAATCGTGCTTAAAATACCAGATTGACATTTTAAATCTCCAATTGAAACTGTGATTCTTCTTCTGGCCTAATAAAATTAAATTAGGTAGCGAGTAACAGCTTCATGTTGCAGTAGACATGAACCAAATTGGTTCTGTATCTGTTGTAATTTTTCTTGTGATACCAGTACAACACACTTGGAAAACAAGCCCTGCACCATGCATCCATTACACTACATAATTAAACTAAAAAGTTTCTAATTAGTTTAATTATGTAGTGTCATTTTAGGAGCTGTTTATTTTTGCGTTTAACTATGAGCATTCATTCAATTTGAGGCATGCCAGATTTTATTATTTGGAAAAATAACATACTTTCTAATGTTTAAATTAACATGATAAAGCTGCATTTTCTGCTACAGCAGTGGTTTGACTATCACCCTGTAAATAGAGCACTCAGTCAGAACTCATGCCAGAGTATCTCACTGGAATAAACTTTGAATTTTTTTTTTTCTCAGTCACTTTGGATAAAAGCATCTACTAAATGTTTGAGAAGGAAATGGACATGCAGCCAGAGCCAACAGCAGCACCGTGGTGGAGCGCTTTAGTTTGTATAAATTTTATTCCTCCCTTCATTTTTTTGTCTCTTTTTAAATTGTTTTGTACATAGGTACCAGGGGGAAAAAATGTCATCCAATTAATAAGGCTATATTCTCATATAAAAGCATCCTGCAGGCAGAAGCTTCGCAGCATAAAACTGCTCGATAATCAATCATTTAATTTAACATTTTAACTAGAGACATTTCCCTCATGCTACAGTAATCTTGTTTCCATGTATAATAATGCAAAAGCACACACATATGAGTTTTGGTCCTGGTAATTGATTGTGAGCAGTGGGCAATAAATAAACTAAATGCACAGTAGCTGAAAAAAATAAAAAATCCCTGTCCCTTTAGGCGACGGCGGGATTTCAATGAATATAGATGAGAGTTTGGGACTGAATCCAAGTGTGTGTAATTTTGTATCCCTGGACATAAGATCTTCTGACTAACAGATCTACGAGAGACAGGACAGATGCAACATTGCTGGGGTGTTAGCTTCGGGCTGACCTGACAACAGTTGGAAAATTGTCAGAGTAATTATCAGTGGAGATCATAAAACTATCCGTGATTTAATGGCTTTCTGTGGCCACCTGTTTTTGTATGGTGTCCATTAGCTCTAAACAATTACCTTTCTCTTTAGCACATTTCCCAAAGCAGAGAGTGGATCACTTAAAAAGGAGGAGAGCAGGAAAACATGACATCCAATTAGACCTTCATGCACCTATGCATGGTCACATTCAACACCTTATTCCATGAAGCAATTATAAGTCGGCTCATTATGTAAAGCAGTACAAATTAAATCCAGCGTCTTGTTGCGCACATGGCCAGAGTGGCCATATTTGAGCCTCACTATTGGCATTAATCTGCTCTCACTAAAGCAAGGCTGAATATTTCAAAACGTTAACTACTCCCTCTGAGGAATCCCCAGCGGAATAAGAAAAGATCATTATCCTCAAAGCTACACAAGAAGTTTGTTGATGGAGAATGAGGTTCATTGAAAGTAGGACAAACATAATTAGATTCAGTAGCTTCTCATTCCCAACGCATTTCATTGACAAGACTTCTTTCAGACCATGCCACTCTTGGCATTAGCAGGACAACCTTACTTCAGATATCCTAATGAAAATAGTAATGTTTTCTATTACTCCAAAATTGTACGGTGTTTGCTAAAACCGCCGAAACTCTCCAATTAACTTGTGCACTCGATGTGTAGTAGCTCTCTGTATAATTGCTTGTTGAATAAACAAATACTTAAAATTAATTTCACTTGAGTCAAAAAAAAAAAAACAATATACTTTTAATGAATTCCTTGATCAGCTTGATTAGCTCTGCATGCTTCAGCTGAAGGCCACTGGACTTCTATGGTCCTCGACGCCATTTGAAAGGCTTGTTTAATTGTAGTAGATGGATGAAGAGTTTAACGCTTAAAGCACCCTTCACACTGTTGGCACCTCTGTTGAAAATGTGCCAAAAGGCTAAAATTAAACCCACCTTAAATTACTGTTAGAGATTAATTTACTGTGGAAAATTTGCTGCAGTGAGCTCTGAAGTATTTTTTTTTTTACCTCCTTTCCCTTCCTCCCGTTTCCAGTGGGAAATCAAACTTGACCCCGTTTGCCAGTTAAAGTGGATTTATTTTATTTTTTTATTGCTTTCACTGCAGACCTGAGACAGTCTACAGTCAGAGCAATAAAAAACTGGAAGACTTTCAAGTTTGATGTTATGCTGGTTTTACTACACCATATTGCAAGCACTCATCCATAATCCTATGAACTTAAGTGTCATCTTAATCATTTCCCTTTTGATCCTTTAGGTTTTGTATGGTTTCAACCACATTTAACATTTGTAGGTTGTTTTTGGAAATTTTTGACAAATTGTCCAGAATTACATTTGTGAGGTCAAACACTAATGTTGGATAAGAAGCCCTGGCTCACAGTCTTGACTATGATTTTTACCAAAGGTGTCTAATTCAGGTCAGGGCTCTGTTAGTTCATCTTCACCAAACTTTCTCATCTATGTCTTTATTGACTTTGCCTTGTGCTCTGCAGCCCAGTCATGTTGGATGAGGAAGGCGCCATCTCCAAACTGTTAAATATCTCCTGGCATCTGCTGAACCCTGATTCATCTACTGGATCGCCAGACAAAGAGCCTTGATTTATCGCTCCAGAGAAAATGTCATCGCTATTTTAGAGTTCAGTAGAGACATGCCATACACCGCTGCATCCAAAACTTTGTTGATGCCACACTTGCATGCATCTCTCCTTCCACAGTAGCTAATTTCATAAAGCTTTCTGTTGCTCACTTTGTTGTAGCTGTCGACTCTGCAGAAAGTTGGCAACTTTTGTGCAACATCTGCTGACCCTGCTCTATTGTTTTACACTGCTTCCCACATTGTGGCTTTATCACTGTCTTTCCCAATGTCTTCCTCTTTATTATGATGCCACAGTGAGCTGTGGTATCAAAATGCTGAAATCTAGTAGTGAGGAAATTTTACAACCACACTTATGCAAAGGAAGCAAACAATCATCCTGAGCACTAAATGTTTAGAAAATGTTTTTGAAAGTACTCTGCACACCAACGTGATGGATTTGACAGGCCTGTGGCTAGAAAAGACTGTCGGGAATTTAAATAGGTTTATTGATATTTTTGTCAAGATGTGTTTGAATAAAAGAAACTTTCATTCTAAAAAGAACTACTGATGCTTCCTATAAAAATCCTAACATAAAGTTATTTTTAAAAATTTATTTGCAAAAAAGGGACATTAAAAAATGCAAAGAATGACTGAAACTGATGTAAAAATGTTGATTTCATCAAAGTCTTGCAGTCATCTCAGAAAGTGAGAAATTACTAATAGGAAAAAATTCCTTTCATGCTCTAATCTTATTTTAAAAATGTTTTAGTTACATTTAATTTATAGGAATTTATTCTAATTTATTCTATTAGTTTTTGTTAATAAAAACAATAAAACCATTGAGGTTTTTGCTCCACAAAATGTTTGGGCTCAAATCAAAAGTTGGACTTCAAAACAAAACAATGCTGCAGGAATAAAAAAATCAATATAATTAACTATTGTTTACAAATAATATCCACTTTAAATAATGGCTCCTGTATTGGCTGTTGTGGAAACCTATAAAGCATCCTACAGCTAAATTAAGAAAGCGTTATTTGAAAATAAGTAATAGAAAATAAGTGAGTCCTCTTCAGTCTTATCTATAAATTCTTGCAGGCTTTTCTAACTGCATCAAGACTGGCGAAAAAAAACAACTGGGGTATGTTTTTTTGACATCAACTGCGATGGAATCAAATAATTGGAAATACATTCACCCTCTTAAACAAAGAGAACAAATTACTTCTCCTTAAGAGAGTGACAGTAAATGCTGCTTTATATGGCTTTTCAATTACACTCACTATTATTGCAGGATGCTTTATTTCCATTCAAACCTGATTGGTTTTTAAATGGTAGCAAGAAGAAGAAAATGAAATTGGTGGTTTGAGGACGACTCAGACTCTTCACTTACTCTCCTGCCTTAAGGACGTCTTTGCTTTCAATGACGACACACATTGTCTATCCATTCAAGCTTCACAGGGTCAATAGGTCAACCTTTTGTCTTATGTACCCCAAAGGAGTCTTTAGAGGTCAATGTTCAAAAAAAGCAAAGAGTGGCTGTATGAGGTCTTGGGGAATCTGGCCAACCCCTTTAGAAGTAATAAAAATCCCATTAACAGTCAGAAACTTCCGGTTTTTCACATGGGAACTCTGAAAACCTACAGATATCTGCGACACATAACGCAGACAGCCTTGTGAGTTGTTGTAAGAAGCATCACCTCTGAGATTAAAGCTAATATATCAGGGGAACATCTGATAAACTGATGTATGGCCGTGTTTGATGACTGGAAATCATTTCTGGTTGTTTTATGTCCCCAATTCCCACAATTGTGTCATGTCTGAATTCAGATTAATGCTGTATTTTTATGAAGGACAAAATTGGAGCCTTCATCAAATTTCAAACCCGTGCTGCCCCTTTCAATTAGCAGAACACCAATAACTTTCACTGGGAAGGAGCCAGGTGTCTTATTCTACTTCTCCGTCTGTTAAATTATTCAGGTTTAACCAGGGATCTCTGTATGCTTGCGATTCCTGCAGCAGAGGGCTCCCAGGGCAGCCATCTCAACGGCAGTGACAGAAACTCCGTCATAAACCTGCTGCTCTGCTAGTTATAATAAATGAGTATGCACATACACTGTGACTTCTCAGTTCCAGACTGGGTTTTGGTGTGGAACTCATGTCTGACCCAAGAATAATATTACTGCTAATTACATGGTGACAGGTCTGGGTTTGTGGAGAGAAAGCTGAAGGAAAAGCGCTCTGGCTTGATATGGGTGTTATAACCCTGGTGCGGCACTCTGCACACTCTTCTTTGCATTCAAAGCAATTTCCTCTCGTCTTTTAGTTCCCTCTGAACAAACGACGGTACATTATGTGACCAATCATGATACCAATAATGCACAACATATTTTTGACATATTTGAAACATTTTTCATGTGCTAAATTGTGCTAAATATGAAAGCAGCTTTGTTTTTTAACCATATAGCTGATAGTTCATATTTGAAACTAACAAAAGTTAGATTTTCCCATTATGTGTGAAGCCATCAGAGACATACTTTAATTCAAATCTCTTTCCAGGTGCACATCATCTCTTAAAGCGTTTGTTTCCGACGGAGCCTTGATGAATTCATGTCATTTTTAATGTGTGAATACTTTTAAACAGTCACTAAAGGAGGAACCATATATGGCTAACATTTTTCCTTCCAATAAAAAGGTACAACCAGCTAGTTGTGGCTTTAAAACAGAAGGGAGCTTCCAACACGGCTTTCATGTGGTTTAGCCTTTAATGGAGACGCCGCATGAAGTGTGAAACTCGAGTTTTCCTCACCAGCTGGATGCTGCATAGAGTAATGCAGCTGTGCCCTTCCCCACCAGCTGGAAAAGGGCTGCTGTCTTTTTCCTTCACTTACAAGTTCGATGATTTGGGCTGTTTGGAAATATTTCAAGCTGTGAGAGTTTGAAAACTTAAAGAGGTAAATCAACCCAACTCACAGGGATAGCACTGCTTTAAAGCTAAGGCTGGCATGCTCTGAGAGTCATGTCTTTAGAGCAGCTTGAAGGCAGACCGGACAACCAATTAACCAGCTAAAATCAGTGTTCTTTAGTGGAACAACCAAATGGAAACATATTCTGTGCTAGAAGCAATTAAAAACAGCCAAAATTGAACTGATAATATACTTTGCTGATGTCTACATATGAAAATTAAAATGATGAGAAATAAATGTTGCACAAAACTTTTTTCTAACTGTAAAATTAACTGTTTTGAGCTTTACATCGTGTTATGATATTCTTTTGCCAAAAACAAAATTGGAGTACTGCCTTGTTACTTTTATACATTTTTTAGAAATCTTTTAATCTCCCATGGCAATCATCAAATGCCTAAATGCTTGCTCTCACCAAGCCACAGTCTCCAAGCCAAGCTTTTGCTTCACAGAGCAGCCGTCCACCATAACTCCCTCACTCGGCTCCTTCAGACTAGCCAACAACAATTAGTAAAGATCTGGCTTAAATGTGTGTCTGCTGAGCTTATCATACAAACTACTTATCAGTGAAACGCTGTTCTGAACGTTGTTGTAAATACTTCATGAAAGTAGAGTTTCAGAAAGAGCAAGAACTTCTTAAAGAGTCAGAGGCCCAATTTTGAGATGTTAAATTCCAGAGTCAAATTTCTTTTAAGTCATGTTTGATATATAAAAACATTTTTATGACAAGTGAAGGTAACATAGTTATTTGATTGTGCTATAAATTTGCACTATAAGCCTGTAAAACTTAAAATACTACCTCTTTAAGAAAAAAAAAACAGTTTTTGATTTTTTTTCTTCAAAGTTCTGTGGAAATGCTCTGATACAATTTAATCAATGTATTCCTAAAACGTGATTATGAAACCAGTTGGAAGAATTCAGGCAAATTCTTAAATACTGCAGCTCAACAAATGCCCACTTTAAATCAAGTCCAATATATTTTTCAGGAATCTCCAGGTTGCAAAAAATTTCCATACAAGAGAGACTAGACTTATGTCTGTAGCCCAATATGACGTCTGTGCACAGGTAGTTTTTCAAAAAAAATCTCATCAGTCTGAAATGTTTTTACAGTTTTCCCATCCATAATTAATAATGGGACCAAAAGAGTGACAGGTGAGTGTTGACCTGTCTTGAAAAAGTGACAGTGTGCTGGCCAAATTCAACCACTACATGTCACTGCAGCTTTCAAAACTCAGGATGCCAGTTTGGATCTTCCAATGAAAAAAGTAAGTAAAGAAAAATAAGTAAGAAAAGTTTGAGACAAGTCTAAAATCAGCATGAGCAGGAAGTTTCCAGCATGAAATAGATCTAACTGATCACAGGAGTGTAAAACTCTTAAACTAATTGATGAAGCATCTTTTGGTTTAATTTAAGCTTTTAGTCTCCTATAGTTGGAATCTATCACCATCCCTCATATTGATTTGGCAAAACTCCACTTCACCTTACAGAAAACCTTCAGATCTGCCAGATAGTGAGGACATCTTTCCTCCACAGCTCTCTTCAGTCAGATCATCTGCACTCTAGCTAGACAAGTTCAAAACTTTCCTGCTCATGGATTCATTGTTTTAGTTTCTGGTACCTTATTTTGTCAGTTTTGGGACAAGAGGGCACATATTTTTGACTTCATAATTTTAGACTCCAAGACAAAAAGTAGCTTTGCCTGATGCTGCCACCACCATACAAAATAAGTATTTGTGCACATAAATATTCCTTCAGTTTTCTTTCTCAAAATTCTAAACTTGTACACACTTGTACATAATTTTATTTCCAACAAAGTTTCCACATTTCTCCTTTACATCTGTAGGCTGAGTGCTTGAAAGTGAAGGCAAATACATTGTTTGTGTACAATCAATGCCAGTAAAGCTGATTTTGATTCTGATAGTTATATGATGCCTAGTTATATCTTGTGTCAAATAATTGTTTTTGAGTGAAATGCAACATTATGTATTTTGTTTACAGTTACAGCTAAGGATTAATTCTTAGCTGTAAGAATTGTATTTATATGATTTTCTTGACTTTATGATCAGCAGAGAAGCAGTTTTACAAGAAATGTACATCACATTTGTTTAAAAGTCAAAAAGAGAAAGGAAAGGCACACATCATTCACATTTCTACAACCCCAGTTTCCAAAATGACTCTAAATTTAGCAGAAGACCACATTTTGGAAAAACAAATCCGATGTGGCGCCTTGCTTCAAGAATCATTTCACAACTTTCTATAACCTCCAGTCACTACCTGAAAGATATGTAGTTTTCTCCCCTCAGTGAAAACAAAATGTTCCTGTTTATAGGTCCACTCTGTAGACACATTTCCATCTACCGGGGCAAAAAAATTTCCCTTTTGGCTACATGTCCACTCAAATGTATCAAACAGAGCTCTCCAATCTGACAAAGCTTGTTTTGGCCTCCAGCTAAGATTGTCAACCAGTAAAAGACCTTCAGTATGCAACAGTGTGTCGAAACCTGACTAAACTGGCTGCTACTGCTTGTGCAAATCTGCCACCAGACACACACATCTTCTAACAGACTCTGCTGACCCTTTGGCCATCTTGAAAATAGTGACAAATTCAGACTTGATGTCTCCGAGCAACGTGGGGATATTTGATCTCTTACTCACGTACCGGCGTATAAATTTATCCGTCTTTCACATAAACTTCCTTTAAATGTGATGGACAACAAGAGGAGTGGTTCAAACCTCTGTTCTGTCAATCCATCATTGTGCTTCCACGGCCTCCACATGTGCTGCCATGTGTCCCGGACGAGAAGATATTAATAACCCTGACACCACCAGAAACGCAGCGTCTGGGATCCAAACTCATTTTCACCGTGTCATGAGTGCATGTATAATTATACGCTTCGGCGGCCTCCGAGACCCGCCTGTTTAAATCATAACGCTCCCGAAATTGAAAGAAAAAAAAAAAAAGAATTGCTCCTTTTTGACACCCATGTGTCTCACGGAGCCCCATCCTCCTAACAGATGTGTCAAAGGATTAACAAACACAACTGGCCCTATAGAATAAAACCCAAGCGTTTGCCCCAGGTCAGTCAGAAAATTGAAACTTCTCTCTTTCTTCAAGAGGGCTCATTAATATTTTATGCTCCTGCACAATCCAAACTAGTTTAACTCAAACTGTCTGTCTGCAGGGGGGGGGAAATAAAATGGATTTTGAACCAGAAAAAACAGCTCATGGGGGACAACCGAGACAAAATAAGAGCAACAATCTTCATCCTTAAAAATACCACAACTGCAGCACAGTTAAAATTTTTATCAGCACACTGAGATGAAGGATTCATTTATCACACAGCGTACAGTGCCTTGCAAATGCTTTAATACATTTTGGTCTTTTCCCCATTTTGTTGCATTACAGCCACATAGAAAGTGGTGCTTAATTGTTAAATATGAATTAAACGATTCTCAAAATGATTTAAAACTAAACATCTGTGCCATAAATGTTCCCCTAAATTAGATCCAGCACAACCGTTTGTGTTCAGATACCACCTAATTGGCAAATAAAGACAAATAAATAACACGTGTGTAATGTGGTCTTACTATACATACAGCTTCTCCATTAGAGCAGTGCTTTTCCATTATGGTTCTTTGGATCCACACCGCTGCATGTCTCTGGTGTTTTCCTGCCTCCACACACCTGACTTTTATAAATGGGTGAATGCCAGGCTTCTGGAACACCTAATGGCACGCTGAGGAGGTAACACATTCATTTTATTCAGGTGTGCTCGTGCAGGGGAAAGTCTAAAACTCAAAGGACTGTGAGTCCTGAGGTCCAGGATCGAAAGCCACTTCATTAGAGAACATTAGAGAACAAATAGCATCATTAGGATCAAGGAACACTTTATCTCCGGCAAAAGAAAGGTCAGAGATAAAGTCCTGGAGAAGCTTTGGAGCACATTATAAAACAACGAGCCTAGCTTTGCATCACAAGGTCATCCACCAAACTGGGCAAGAACAAGAGAAGAAGTCGCAGAAAAGTGGCAAGATAAAAATGCACTGATTGCTGACAGAAAGTCAAAATAAATCCTGTTAGCAGGTGTATTGGATCCAGCCAGCATAGGCAACAATGTGCTCTAAATGCAAATCCCAATAAAATTATTTGCAGTTGCAACTGAAACGTGCCAAAATGTGAGAAGATTTGCAAGGAAATTAAGATTTTCCAATGCACTGTTTCAAATAGCATCTCATAGTTGGAGCAGCGATACCACACATCCTAATTGTCCTGGTGATTTCATTAGCTCGCCCCATCTCTGCAACAGGAATTGCTTTAGGTAGAGATCAAGAAGCAAGCCACAAGCTTTCATTAGGTACCAGGAAACAGCAATCAGTGGCCCCGTGTGCCTGCGGAGCTCCTGTATCAGGACACAGGCGTTCATGTGACCTCTTTGTGTGTCTCAGCAGGTAATAAATCCCTCAGGAGCCCCGGCTGGCTTGGCAGAGTTAATGTAGATCTGAACCTCATCTTTGGAATGCAGCGATTCGACGCGACGCCACACTAACCAATCTTTTTGCACAAATTGAATGGCTGAAGGTAACTCCGGCGATGCGCCAGAGATCAAGATGTGGCATCTTCATCTCTGTGAAATTGGAGATGGCCAAGGTTGCTGATGAAGTGTCATGTTCATGATTTCAGGTGGGAGGCTGAGCTGAAGCTTCTGTATCTTTCAGCAGTAAACTGGTTGTGTGTTTAAACACCCTTAAGGGGACAGATAGAAAAAGGTGTCAGGCTGTGGCCTTGGTGCACAGTCTTTTTATTTCATTGAAACAAATGATTACGCGCCATTCCCAAACTTCTTATTGAATTATTAATATATTTTCTTTCTCTTAATGTGTAAAAAATGAGGCAATCTACCATCCTCACTTAGCGCTGTCGCTAATACAAAGAGTTTTCAAGCTTATTGCTCTGATTCCTTTCCTCCACTCTGCTCAGTATACAAGTTTAAATTTTCAATCATCAGAAGGATATACATGTGTGGGTCATCTAGCCAGCCAGAGTGAGGCAGAAATGTCTTCCTTAAGTGAAACTCTGGCACCGTTTTTGTAACATTCATAGCTAAAAGGGTGCTTCACAGTGGAGCAGCAGAGCTAAAGCAAAGCCTCAGTTTCCCTGAAGCCATTGTACATGGGAACTCTGAGACCGTCTGGTGGGCTGAGATAGAGAAACGCCGCATCCTTCAGTCGCGTAGGACCCACATTTACTGCTGTGTTCATGACCATAAAGTGGCAACCCAAATGGAGAACTTTTTTTTTAATCATTAAAGCTGCTTAAATGCTAACGAATGAACACATTCCTTAGTGCCACTTTAGAAGTGAGGTCAGGTGCCAAGGGGCCGCCGGCCCAAACCCGATATACTGGATCCGATGGTGAGGCAGGCGGAGGAAGAGCGGCCACTTGAGTGTGAAGGGCTGTCTTATCAGCGCACTGGAGTGTCGTTCTTCCAGCTTTGATGCTGACACTCGAGGTAGGGCTCACTGGCTGACCTGTGAGCAAAACCAATCAGAGGCATAGACGGGGAACAATGTGCTATCATAGCGATATGCACTTGTTTTGATAAGAGTCTGACTGCTCCGGCCCCTCTAGTTTGTCAGGAGGGTACGAGGGGGGTGTGGATTTTGCTGCAATATCGGCAGAGGGATATAAGAACCCCTGGAGGGCAGCGCGGCATGGTTCAATTCCATGTGCTCTGCAATCTCAGAGCTTTCAGGCTTACTAAATCAATTACACAGGGTTGTGGAGCCTGTTCCTCTCTCACTTGTAATACCCATAATGCCCATTGTTTCTCTATGCTTCCCAGGGAAGACCGAACACAGACTTCCTGCAAAGTTGATGGCTGCATACTTCATCTGTTCAGCTCCTCAGCTGTCTGCACAAATCTGGATCCGACGGAGGAGGGTGGACTGCAGCGATCTGCACAAGTCACAAAGAAGAACATCTAAGGCTTTAAGTCTGTCTTCAGCAGACGGTGTTTCAAGACCCAGGGAAAGGAGGACTCGTTTTTCCTCTCTATCACACTGTGTCCAGGAGGAAGTGGTTTGGTTCAGAAGGAAATTACTGAGTATGAAACAGTGGAGCCTCAGGCCAAGAGCGCAGCTCCTGGTTTATATTCAGAGGGGGAGAAACACGGCCGTCGAAAGCCTTATGACGCACCAAAAACCAGGAGTTTCAGGAGCTTCACAATGCTTTGGTTGAATAATGTTTCAAACAGGAATCTCTTAAAAGATCAAATCAGGTGGAATTAATGTCAGTAACAACTAATTGTCTGTTTTATTGAGATCTAAAAATTGCATCTTAACATTTATCTGACTTTCTCAGTCATCAATGAAGGCTTCTTTCTGCAGTCATCCCCTTCTTTTAATTGCTGATAAAGTCTTTGCTTTTTTCCCTTGAATTATTTGGACAATTTATGTTTGGGGAAGAGCTCCAGTCCTTGAAAGGCCTCTTTGCAGTCACCCTCATGTTCACACATTTCTACAAAGATTTCCATTTGGCCTTGGCTACTCTAAAACATTAATATTTTTTCTTCTAGTCAAAATAAACCTGCTACAACTGAGAGGTTAATTTTGGGTTGGCATGTGGAAGAGACAAATCAAATTCCAGATGTCTTGCCTGTTAGTCCTCCACGCATCTGAAACCTTTTACAGGAATACATTTTTATAATAAGACCAAATATATAATAAATTTCAAACCAGCTTTACAGATTCAAATATATTTTTACATACATCTGGTTTGAACGAAGCAACCTTTTCTTTGCCTGAGTCAATAATATACAGAGAGAGTGTCAAATAATTCATGCTTTGTGTTTGGTAGATGAATCCCTCGCCTGTGGCTGTTCCTCCTTCATTTACATAGCAGTAACACTGAGCGCAGTAAGGAGATTCAGAGAGCGGAACATTGTGGATCAGAGCTAAATGACGCACAACTGTAGAAACATTGCAGAGCCAAATAGTTTTATTATTCCTTGTGACACATTAGTTCACTTTGCACATTGTTCACACGTCGAGGCAAACCTCTCCACCTGCAGCCCCACCCTACCCAAGTGACACTTAGCGGGGTTTTTTTGTTTGTTTGTTTGTTTCTTTCTTTCTTTCTTTCTTTCTTTCTTTCTTTCTTCCATGACTGCTCAAATGAATCTTTTTTTATGAGGTTAAAATGGCTGACGCATCTTTGACGTCTTTGTAGCAATCAGCTTTGGCATTGTCTCAGAGGGGGAAACCTCTCGGGTGTGCTCATTAAACTCAAGAATGGCTGGGTTTTGCGCGCTTGGCACGCGAGAGGCGCGCGCCACCGCAACGCACAAGGTAACGTAATTAAACTAACGGTGGATGAAACAGAGACCCGGGGTATCATCCAAATGTTTTTTTTTTTTTAATTTTTTAGATAAACTACAATAAAAGTTTAATGCTACGGATGTGTATGGTTTCACTAAATTGAGTCCAAAGCTGATTAAAGCGCCATCATTTAGTGCTAATGTTACTTTTCTGTATGCGCATTGTGGCGTTCTTTTCTGACGTCGTTGTAATCCTAAACGGTTTTGTGTTAAATTCCTTACTGTTGCTCGTGAAAATGTGAAACACACGCAGTAGTTTCAATAATAAACAGTTTATTGCACCGTGCATTGTGTATCGGTCCAGTGTATTGTGGCCATAACGCGCGGCGGCTTCCCAAGCGCACGAGCACGAACAGCACCACCGGAGCTCACCTGCAGGACACTGTGATCTCCACTTTGGTGGCAGGGATGCTTCCACTCATGGGGTCGAAGTCACAGACCGTCGCCGTGGCCTCCACCTTGTCCATTACGTCCCCCTCCATGCGTGCGGGAGAGCCGGGCCAGCCGTGTGAGTGAGTTCCGCCGGACCCGGAGAGCCGAGGGCGGAGAACCGGAGCGCGTCGGCCGAGGGAGCAGGAGCGAGCGCGGTCCAGACAAACCTCCTGGATGCGGTCCGCCGGACGGGCAACAGCATGGAAAGTTGAATTAAGGCGGCGGTGGGAGCGGCTGCGAGGCGACTGGCTTGAAAGCAACGTGGGGATCAAATGCCAGGACCCGTCAGTTCAAACTCTGCAGAATGAGCTCCTTCTGTCTGAGACCGAGGCGCTTCGAAAAGTAAACGCAGTGAACTCCACCCCTCCTGCCTGCATTCTCCAGCTGTAGCCTACATGCCGAGCTGTGGCTGACACTGATTTATGGCGAACTGATCGTAATTTTGCTCTAAATTACTTGGATGAGCCTCTAAGAGAAAATCAATATAAATATATATATAAAAGAAAGAATTGTCTGAATCTCCTTGCAGTTGAGCACATATGAATATTTTTTCAATCAGATTTTAGATTTTTCCTGAGAATAAACCCATCTTTCGTGAGTTATAACACCTCCCCTCAAAAAAAAAAAAAAAAAAAAAAAAAAAAAATCTGAAAATCGCTCCGAAGATGATCGGTCCATCAACAACCAGCTCCCAGAATGAAGTGAGAGTTTGCGTGGTGCTGTTTCAGCATCTGGACAGCTCCTCAAACCACTGCAGCTCCACGCTCAGCTCTCCTTTATCTCGCCTCTGAGTAACCTGGAGGGGCGAGAAAGATTTCCACTCGCCACAAGAGCAATTCAAATCTAAACGACCAGAGGCAAATGTGCTAATGCGCATGAAGCGAGAAGGCTTCGATTAAAAAAGTTGACTGACAGAGAAAACACCTTTGGAACATCACACTGCTGAGTTCTTCTCTCCAATATCAACCATGCAGGAAGAGGATAAAACGGAGGTTTGAAAAACGATGGTAACTCATATCAATAGACTATAATGTGAGATATATGGGAAATGACATAAACGTCAGGATTCTTATCTGCAAAGAAGAATGTAAAGTTGGGGGATTTTTTGTTGCTGTTTTTTTTTTTTTTTCTAAATTTAATGATCAGGAGATTTTAAAGCACTTCCTGCTTCCCTCTACTAACAAACATGACGAAAATTAATTTTCCAGCAGGTCTGGGCACATGCTCACACTGCGAAGCGAACCAAAAGCTGGTTCAATGACCACACAGTTACTCGACTAGTAAATAAAAATGAACTCCACAGGAGAATGAAGAATAAGCTGCATGACTCTCAACATGCAGCTGAGAGTCGCAGCTGGATCAATATTTCAATATTCTGAGAAATATTAAATGCTCCAGATTTATCACTCTGTTTGTCAATTACATAATACAATAGGAGCATTTGAAATCAAAGTAAAACCTTTTTTTGATCAATTTAAAATGTTATGACTGGTCCATTTATCTACCTCAAACAGAAAAATCCAAGCAGCAGCATCTCATGACCGTGAGACAAACAGACACAGATGCTTCAGTTTGTCACATGTGGAAGTTTCATATAGACAAACGCCCACAAAGGTCACATATAAATACACATGCAGCCCAAGAAACTGTATGTGATCCGTGCCACAGGCTATCCATCAGCTTCACAGCGAGCATTATGGGAAATCTGACTCAGACTAAGACTGACATGGCAGAGAGTGGTGCGTATTTCGGACCAAGGGAGCGCTGATTTATTATTATTCATGTTGGCTCTGTAATTAGGCCTGGTGGTGGCCCTTGGCTGGTTGATTCTCAGCTCCCTTCAGTGTACTGCTCCTCGCTGCCTGCTGAGCCGCTCTCCTTCATTCCCACCCGCAGCCACCCTGCTTCCTGTAGCTATGGAAGAAGTGTAATTACAGCCATGTGAACCCTTTCGATAGGTACAGTGTGTGTGTGTGTGTGTGTGTGCGCGTGTGTCTGAAAGAGAGAGCTTGTGATACCACCCACACCTGTTCAACATCAGCAAAGGGAAAGCACCACATGGGGGGCGAACTCCAGCAGCTCTGATTTAGTCTAAAACAAGAAAAACACCAAAAAGGTTGTGCAGCTTTACTTAATTATTATGCAGTACACTATTTTGATTTCATTTTATGTAATTTCATGCCTAATGCTAGATATTAGGAAAGTAAATATCCACAAAAGGATTTCCGACATTTCCCTAGATGTGCTTCTAATGTCTGCTCTCCAGTCTTGAAAGAGTGAAAACTAATCTAGTTTTTGAAACAACAACGTGTCAGTTTGGCTGACGGACTCAGGAAGACGGCATTCACTTACTAATTTATATATTACAATACTATTTATTGCTAAATTCATGCAGATATTCACACACTGAAGGACACAACAGCAGAGATGGATGGAATGGGAATCAAACCACTGATCAGACCCACTGACTGCAGGGCGAATTCCTGCTGCCATCAACACCATCACATGAAAAATAATGTCTAATAATGGTGGCTCTGAGGTAGGATAAATTCACATCAGTTATATGTTTCTATTATTAGATTCCCTAATTCGAACAAAAAGGTCCAGTAAAAGTAAAACATCATTTTAGGTGAATTCCTCATTTTGACCGGTACAAAGTACAAGTCGGCTTGTTTCCAGTGAGTGTGTTCCTTTCACAAACATTAACGTTTGATGCTTCTTGTCGCCATGTGAAGTTCATAATTTTGACATTTTTGCAAACAAGTTTCCACTTGCATATCCCACACATGAAGAAACATTAACATTCATCCAGAGTTACGCTCCTCTGGCCACCTGACAAATGCAAGCCTCATGTTCACTCCGCCTTTTACCCTTCAGGTCTCCGCCAGCATCAAAGAGTAAGCAAAAAGTCACGAAGCGTCCTCTAAATTCAACCAGCGGGATCTTCTTTATTTTCTCTTCTTTTTAGAAACAGAGTAAGTCATCAGAGGGGCGGTGATGCTCTTGGATGTTATGAACACAGCAAGCAAAAAGAAATTCAAAAAAATTCACCTTCATATTAATATGGCTGTCCTGCATTTATTCAAACAAGGACCTGAGTGCCTGCTGTGTCTCCGAACACTGTGACATAACAGGGCAACATTTTGAGAGACGGGGAGAGGAAACGCTGCTGGCGTTTCCTGGTTTTGTGAAAAGCCATATAATAAAGATGAAGCACTCCAGGAAGTTTAACATCTATTTTTTGAGCAGCCTGGAAGCATTTCATGCATCTTACTTTGAAGTGAACATCTGTGAAGCAACACACTCCAAATGTGCTCTGGAGAAAAATACTGGAAAGAAACATTTTCCAAATGGATGCAGCTGTGAGGGGAATGTGTGTGTTCTGCTGCACTTTTCAATGTCTCTGTTAAAAACAAACATTTCGAAGGACAGTCAGATATTAAAAAACAAACAAAACAACAAATTTAATCTTGGTTAATCTTCCTTTCATCAAAAAAAAACAAAAAATCATCATACTGCAAACACAGGATTCAAGAGGTGTCAGAAACTCTCAGAAAGCTGACTCAGTATCGTAAGAGAAAACAAAGAAATTGTTGTTTCTTCTGGGTCCTTGTGAGTCAAAGTGTTAGGGTACCTCTCTAAATATTCAGTTCTTTTTAAGAAATCTGCATCAGTGTCTAATTATTTGATGCATTTCAGGGAAAGAAAGTGATTTATTACTGGTAGACATCAAAACCTTGCCTTGCAATTAAACATGTACGGAGTAAAACAGTAAGTGTTTGCCATAACGTCACTATAGTTCAAAACATAAAACACTATGATCTCATAACTTTCAGGCCTGGGTTGTGTCATCTGCTAAGTAAGCTTTGAAATGCAAAATGAAAGCAAAAATTGCTTGTGGACATTTTTATTTATTTTTTTTTTATCTGGTGCATGAATGAAAGCAGCATTCCCTTCCTCCTTCCGTCACATGAACCAAAATCTCTCAGAGCTAAAAACTCATCTGTCATCCAATCAGTTTGTCAGCTCTATTGATTCTCCAAAGAGAAACTGGGACCATTAAATCCCTTCTGGAACAGAACGACTCGGCCTGTAGCTCTCGAGTCACACATAACCAAACGAACGAATAACTGAACTCATCTGAGAAATGTTGGTGTTTAGACCATTGCTGCTCCACTACTCCGTCCAATTGAGCTGGGTCTGCCGAGCCTTCAGGGAGGAAGCGTGTCGGATTCTGGCTCATTCATCTTCCGTGTGTCGGAGACGAGGTAAGATCTGACCGCCGCAAGAAGGGATCTCAGAGGCTGACTTCCCCTGTGTGTGTGCATGCATGTATGTGGTGCAGAGGCTGAGCTGCCGCATTGATTGAACACCAGTAAATGGGTTTCTGGCAGCCATCCCCCGCAATCAACACCACAACTCTGAGGTGGGTTTCTTTTTTTGTTCTTTTCTCAGTAGCAGTGACAGGATACAGCCCTGTTTTACTTCCCCTGTCAGGGAGTTCATTATGTTGAGACAGAAATTCACAATCCCATGAAGTGGGGACATTCCTTATTATAGAGCACAGTGGAGGTATTTCAGTCTCTGACCTGCCAGGAATAAAAGCAGCTGGAGAATTCAGAGACAAAATCCCTTCATGGTGATAAATCTCAGATTTTCTCCTGAGAACTTAATTCGCCTGAAACGTTTTACGTGTGTTGAAAACCGACGGTTGCTTTTAAATGCTGAGGTAATTCATTCAAATCATTTTCTTTCTGAAAAGAAAGAGAGAAGGACTGAGAGAGAGAGAAAAGAAACGAGTCATCAGATTTATTGAAAGCTGTCACGCATGCAAACACTCGTATAACGTTTCAATATTCCCATGTGGTATTGGAAGTGATAGGAAGACATTGTGGGACATTTTAATAAAAGGAAAATAATGGCGAGGTTTTCTCATATCCTCTGACATATCTGTTGGTTAGGCAGCTGTGACAGCAGAGAGGAGGAGGATTGTGATTTCTCCACTTCTCCATCATCCGAGTGAAAACTTCAGGTTAGGAAACAGAACAATTGGTCATGACCACAATAAACAGTTTTAATCCAAATTAAATGACATCCTTAGATCTTTTAAATGTGCCTGGATATGCACATTTCCATCTGAAGTGTCTCACAGGTGCATTGTATAACAATAGGGACACCTGGGATCTGCTTACACAGCATCCATGCAAGAAGCGCTACTGTAACGAAGGCCATCTCTGAGCTCATTGTAAAAACTACTGCTGAACACATCTGGTCCAAATACTGCACAGTAATTCACAGTCACCTCTAATATCGTTGTGCCACAACCACCTTCAGTCCTCAGTCTGATTATTTGTGTGCATTTTACCAACTGCATCATTTCATTATAAGGATTCTGAAGAACGAAGAGAACATCAGCAAGAATATTTCCGACCTGAGAGTCCAACTTGTCTCAAGTGGAGCTAAAACGTCACTTTCATATCTCAGTCTGACTGCAGAAACCGAAACTTGTCATTCCTGACCGCTTCACACGCAGATTATTTGAACTTGAACTTCAGATTCAGAGAGGATCAGTCCTGGTCTTTGAACAGTTTAGGATTCTTTCAGAATGAGATGGAGATGAAGCAACATGGCTTCTGTGCAGTCACATGTCTATGAATAAATATTTTAGTTTCTTCCAAAAATCTTCAGGATTCTTGGAGAAAAGAATCCCAGAAGTCAAAGCAGAAAAAAGTCAAGGCAAACATAAAAGTTTAAGCACTGAAAGAAAACTAAACCTCCATCATTACAGCAAAGAATTTTATGCAAATAAATGGTTTTATTTTGAGGAATATGAAAGTGCCAAAAGGCAGATAAAATCCTTTTTTATGTGTGAAAAGTGCAGCTTCCTCTCATAGTTTGTTTTATCTTATTATCGAGTCTCATAATTCAGACTTTGCAACACGATCTAATGATAGTTTCCCCTTTAGACTCGCTCTGCTACAAATGTTCACCGTCAGTTTAAACTGCGATCAATCTTATTTCTAACTCCATAAAACCGACGGACATAAAACAATGCAAACCCATTGATGTTGCCGTCGAAACATTGTTACAGAAATGAAATGTAACAAACTGCAATGAAAGGTCAATGTTGCTTTTCTCACACCATATGTTGTTCATAATTCTGTGCAGCACTTTGAGCTGCTTTATGAATAAAATTGGGTTTTTAAACACACTGAGCTCGTACATGTTAGTATTTCCTTGTGAATTCTGTCATTTTGGCATTTCAGCATATAGACTACTGGAACTCTCCCAGTGCTTTTGTAGGACTTTATGCTGAAATACGAGACCAGTCTCATCACATTATATCACTCCAATTACTGCGACAGGCAAAAAGACTGAAGTCATTCAGCAGGATCTGCCACCTCCCCATGAAGCCCAAATGCGTTAGAGGCCTGATCTGGAAAAGTTAATGTCATGCACATCTAAGTGCCTCTTGAGAGGACGTCATAATATTGTTGCCGCGAGTCTTCCTGTTTCACTTCTCAGACGACGGATCATCCCCGACCCAGATCGAACCGTCCTCGCACTCATACGGTATGCATAGTCATCGTGCTCTGAAACAACCGCTTGAGCAGAAGAGAAATCTCTCTAATTAGTTGCCATCATCCTTGTGGCAGCTCATTGGGGTGCGTTTGTCTTGCTTGTCGAATGTTTTTGTCACCCTTTGCTGCTCCGATTGTTTCTGTGCAGGTTTGAGCCCGGCTGTCCTCTGCCACGCATTCAATCCTGTTTCAAATGAGTTTGTGCGAGTCTCATCCCCTCACATTACGTGTGATGAACACATGAAGCATGCTGGGAAGTGCCTACTCAGTACAAGAGTTACTGCGGAGAAAAAGCAGCACATGACTGATGGACTGAATACAGTCAGCAGCAGCTTTTTTTGTTTGTTTGTTTTTTGATAAATAAACCCCTAAAGCCTTCTTCCAATTTTGTCCAAAGACTCTGAAGACTGTTCGCTCAAACTGCAGGATCAGTGGTTGTTGTGGTTTGATGCAACTGCCGGCTCTTGTCTGTGTGACACGACAGATGAAGAGGATTGCATCAGCAACTTCAGTTGCATGAAAACAGCGGTTTGTTGCAGAATCGCTTACAATTTGTGAATAGCTGTAATCATACAACAAAGTTCACATTTCAGTTGCTCTGCATGCATTTACCATTTCTCTTGACATGTAAAATAGGCCAACACATAAACTGATTCCAATCCGCTTCATATAGGCCAACTTCTGAGTGTTTTGACAATAGTAGAGAACTGTTGTTGTCCAAACCATTTACTCTCAGCCCTGAGAGGACGTCTCAGCTCCAAAGAGGAAATTATAACATACATGTTCACAAGCTTTGTCATGCTCCAGAAAAATGATTTGGGCACGTTAAACTGTTAGAGCGGTGCGCTAAATTGCAGACAATGGGAGGCAAACACCTGAGGTCAGCAGGGACAGGCGTAGAAGAGGATTGAGACGATCGCAGCATATGCAATTATCTACAAAATAACTCAGTGAAAAGTCGTACATCTGCTCAGATATAAAGGAGCCCTGTTCCTTTTTTAACTTGAATGTTGACAGGAGCAGATCCTGCTTCGATGAGGAGAAAATGTCCCAGTATCTTCAGTGATTGCAGAAGCTTAAAATGTCAGAGACAAACCCAAGCAGCCCCATGTTTGTCTGCAGAAATAACCCCAAAAGATGCTACTCCTTTGAAAAGGAGTGATATAGACACAGCAAAATTATTGGTACCCCTCATTTCACGACTGAAAAACCCACAATTGTCACTATAAAGTGGAAGAAGTTGAAACTGACAAAATTAATAAATAAAAACGTACTGAAAATGAACCAGTGAAAATCAGACATTGCTTTTAAAATGTGGTTCAACAGAATCATTTTAAAATACTTATGGATGAAACAAACAATCATAAAAATTCCTTACAAATATTTCCAAATTAGAACCGTAAAATCTTTGATTTGAATTGCAAAAAAAGAAAAACACACGCACAAGAAAAAACAAACACAAAATCCTGGATGGACTGACCAGTGTGAATAGATGCTCAATGTTATTTAATTTTAAGAAAAGCTTATTGAATAGTGAAACAATCTGCTATTTATTGATATTTTAACAGTTAAATGGTTTTTATCAATATATTCTGGCACAACTGGCCCTTTAAAAACATCCAGATTTTTTTATTTGGCCCAAAATGAAAAAGAACTCAACACCCCAGGACCAGAAGAACAAAAGGAGAGAGAAATGATAGGAAACCAAGTAGCTTGATGCTCCTGTGACTAAGGTTCGACATGTTGCTTAGAGGTTTAAGGTTCACAGACATATATCGTCAATTGTTATCACCAAAATGATGATAAATTGAAGAAAAGGTTGGCATGAACGTTACCCAAATAAGATACCCAGAACAAGTTCCAAAGAAATAAAAGATGAAGATCAAGGCAGGCAAATATGAGATCAATCAGTCTGTCGCTGTTTGAGTGGAGACAACCAAGGAGGAAAGAAAATCAGTGAAACCCAAGACTGCTTTTTGCCACACTGCCTAGTGACGAACCACAAAGCTTCTGGGAGAATGTCCTTTGGACAGATGAGACAAAGCTGGAGCTTTTTGGAAAGGCACGTCAGCTCTGTGTACACAACGCCAAAAACGAAGCATGCCAAGTAAACAACACAGTCCCCACTGATACACATGGAAGAGGCTCGGTTATGTTCTGGGACTGCTCTGCTATATCTGGCATGATCAAATCTCAAGACCATTAAGGCATTGTGGAAAGAAATGTGCTGCATGGCGTCAGAAAGCTTGGTCTCAGTCACAGATAATGGGTCTTCACACAGAACGTGACCCAAAACACAGCAGCCGCTTTGCAACCAAACAAATGTAAAAAAACAAAAACAAAGTTTCAGAGGTGTGAATACTTCCAGAGTAAATTCTCTACTGACCTGGCAAATCAAAATCATATCTTCCTGGTCTCCCTTGAAACTATTTTTAAAGTTAACCCTAAAGGCTCACACAGGTGAAGAAGTAGAGACCTGCCAAAACGTATCCCTCCGTGAGTCTGCTTGATCTTCACAAACACAGACACTTCACAGCGTGCTTGTCTGAATCGCAATACTGTAGTTACGAGAACACCCGTCGTGGCACATGAATTATTCTAAAGCCAAACAAGGCCTTAAATCTGCTCACAAAATCATGAACAGAAATAATCTCAGCCTCAGACAGATAAAACGATCAGGAGCAAACACAAGTCGCTGCTGTTTGTCAGCTTTCCCTGGGCTACTATTTATTTTCAGAAGCGGAATGGCAAGAATTTCCTTCATTATCGACGCCCGCTCGCATGAACCGTAAAACGTTACGGTGTCTGGTGTCAATCAATAAAAGAAAATGAATTGGGTTACCTCCAAAGCAGGGAGCCAGAGAGAAACGTATCGTCGTCTGAATTCCTCTGCTCGGCATCAACCCAATTCCCCATTTCACCTTCGACTGTGTGGCAGCAGCACATCCACTAATCAGTCTTCTTCAAGATGCTAACTGAAGCAGTCTTGTTTGTGTTGTTTGCAACTGAGAGGCCCCTGCTGCTCACTTATATAGATAGATTCAAATGCTTAATACAACGATTTATTTTAGCAAAAGAGAAGAGACTTGTGCATTCCTTTAGGCGGATAGCACTGTTGGCTAAACAACAGACGCAAGATGTACATCTGATGTTAAATGTTGCTCTCCTGCAGTGCCAGGAGACATACGTGCATCTCTCTCCTTGTCTTGATTTCCTTTGTGGATGGAAGGGATTTCATCACAGACTTTTTTTTTTCTTCTCTAAGCTATATCCATGCAAATTACTGGATTCATTCCTGAGCACGGATACACAGCTGGTGACGTGTGAAGATTGGCACGGCAGTCTTCACTGCAAACACTGTCCACCACTGGGAGTTCAGAACTCCTCCCACATGGAGATTTGACGCAGGTGCACAGAAGTGCAACTAAGCTGGAAAACCGCATTACGACACACACATCCTTAAATACTGTCAAGAGAAATCAGAAAGCAAGAAAAGAAAACCACAAAATATGACAGTTCTACTTGTGGCCTGAGCCTGGATGAAGCTGCCGCCGGTTATTGTCTCACTCTGCTCATTGGCATGTGACGGTACGAACTTCTGTCTGAGAAGTAGCCCTGTGTTGGTGTGACAGCATGATTAATGTGGCTCCACACCCTCCCTGTTAGTTGACCCTTGTGGCTCTCACATCTAGATAATGAGGAAATCGTGCTCACCAGCTGAAACTCTTGCCCGCCCTCCCCTTCCTCCACGAAACCCGTCGCTGCACACACACGCCCTCCGGTGCAGCCGGCACAGCCAGAAGATTCCTCAAGCAGGATTTGCCATTGTGGTTTTCCTCATCACATTACCAGCAGGACTGTAAGGTTTGATGGGCATCCACATGCTCTGAGATGCCAGAGGAAGTCATCGTGTGCTGACAAGGAGTGGGTGGGAGTACAGGCCTGCTGCGACACTCTTAGCGCCTTTTGCTCTTTGGGTCATACAGCGACATCAGAAGCAGCTGTCCGTCTCAGTAAGCTCCCCATTTCTTGTTCTGCAATCCAATCATCTTGGACGCCCAGTCCTGATGAAACGCTAACAAACAACAATGTGGAAGCTTCTGTTTTTATTAGGAGTTCATAAACTGATATAAAATCAGAGTTGTCACTGTCAGTGATATTTGTCAATTTCCTATTGTTGTTTTATGAATAATTTCTGGATTTTTGTCCAAGTGAAACTAACCTTAGAGTAACTGGGATATAAAAAAGCTCCTAAACTCGAGAGACAACTCAAGTTCATTTGTAAATAACATTTCTGCAACAAGGCAGTGTGAAGTGCTTTAAAGTGCTTTAAAGTGATTCTTGCAAAGTGTGCCTTTCACTTTGTTTTATATGTGCGGTAGCCATATTGGATATTGATGTCTAACCAGTCAAAACAATTTTCTGAGTCCCACTAAAGGCAGCTCGATAACCACCAGTGGTTCTTTTACCAGAGTATGAATAGCAAAAGCTAACGATGGTGCAGCAGCTTTTCAGTGGAAACAGTTCAGGCCACATGAAGAAGATATTACCGCACCAGATGTTCTTCAGCCTGAAATGCTGTAATTTTGCTTCCAGCTACTTCCTTTGAAGTCTGATCCAGTTGTGCCACTTTACGTGAGCTGGCATCATCACCAGTCACAGTTTCATCACCTCTTGATGCAAATTATGGTTGCGTGATGACATTTGCCTCGACAACCTTTTTTTGGAAATATGTGAGACACAGACGCAATTTGGCTTTATTTCTCACTAAGCATTGATGCCAGTATTATACTGTGTGTGTATAAACAAAACAAAGTTTTATACTAAAAGGAAAATGTGGAAAAGAAGATTGTCCAATTAGAAGTGAAGCGTTCTTATTGCTTTGTTCAGTTAATGTGTTTTGACACTTTCGTGTCTCCAGATGGGAGTTGAGGAAAACCCAAAATGTCGGTTCATCACCAAGACCACAGAGAAACACAAGGCAAACAGAGGTTGTTTCATTCAGATCTGGAAAGTACATGTGGAGCAAAATACGAAAATTCTCAACAGAAAAAACACAAAGATGTTGAATGTCAGGCTTGCATAGTCTATTCTATCTACCCAACCAACTTTCAAGTATTCTTAGGCATCAGTAGATTTCTTCTCACGTCATAGTTATAATTTCTACGTAGATTCTGTCTTAATTTGTTTTTGAGTTCTTGTTTTTATCAGAACCACATGGAGTTTAACCAAGTCAGGACTGTTTGCTTCCCCTCACCTCCTAGGAACCGTCTCACCCTGACCCTGAGCTGATCTTCATGCACAGCCGCTGTTCAGTCGAAGGCCCAGGCGAGGCTGTACTTCTTGATTTGCCACAGGCAGCACCCTTTGTAAATCCTTCCAAAGAAGATGCTGGTCTTCTACACTGCTGTTGCCCAGTCTGTCTCTAGCACCTCCATCACTGTGGGGTTTGGTTGAGGTCTAGGATCTGAAAAAACGGTAGCAAACGTGTCTGCAGACCCCACACATCCTGGACACAAACTTTGGGAACCTGCACGATTTGCAAAAACCAGCTGCCACAGAGACAATTTCTCTGATGAACACCCTTCAGCCTGAACAGTCAGCTGCTCTGCACTGAAACAAAATAAGAATTTTGGAACCGTCGCAACAATCCTTCTGTTTTTCTTTCTTTATGTATAAATACACAAACACATTGTGTATTTGTATTTCCTTTCAGGTTTACGTATTTAAACTTTATGTTTGTGTGCTGAGTGTTTGGAAACCAAAATCAAATTCCTTCTTTGTCCACACAATCTTGGTCAATAAAGCCGATTTTGATTGTGGTTTCATTCGGCTTATATTTTAGTCTGTTGTATATTTGTTAAAATATTGTACTTGCAACCATTCAGACATTTTTTTGTAGACTGAAAGAGCTCAATGTTTTCTGGAGTTTTGAAACTATTTGATTATTTTTAGCAGAAACATCTTAAAGGAATTTTACATGAACACCAAACGTGTCGCTCCAGAACAACTGGAAACTTGACATATAGGAGATTCAACTCTATTTCAAAAAGACATTTTATCTGCTGGAGGTGTTGATCTAGCACTGATGTCTTCTTCAGTTCTTGCTCATTTTCCCACAATAATACTGATGCAAGCCGTAAATGGAAGCTTCAATATTTGGATGCCAAAAAAATCTAAATGTTGGATGAATCCTTGAATATTTCACGTTACACATAATTTTAAAAACTGGAATCAAACCAGCATAAAGGGATTATTTCTGATTCATAAATAATCATATAAACAGCTTCTGCCTGTGTGTGTGTTTTTTTTTTTATTTCCTATTTTTTCATTCATTTATTTATCACTATGAAGAATCAACATATAAATAAATATTTCATAGTACTTATTCTGGCAGGAAAACCAGAAGGAATCATAAAGAAGCAGTAAAGGGATGCACCTTCATCGTCTAAGAGGAGAAGAAGCGAGACACAGAGAGGGAGTGGGCTGAGTCTGCGGCATAAAAATGACAACAACAAAAAAATCCTTCACAGTCCAATTATCAGCAAGAATCTCCCCTCAGCTCTTCAGGCACCGCCTTGCCAAATTTTAATGTCAAAAGGGAGGATCTACCGTCCTCCTCTTTCTGCCAAAAGGTTATATAACAACTAGAGCATCACTCACACACATGCAGCTGGAAGCAAATGACTGATTGCTGCGACCATAAATAATTACGAGCTATAAAAGAAGACATTTTTCTGCCTGGTGGATGCCCTGTGCTCCATTCTGGGGTTTAACAGACATATTAATGGCAGCCTTTTGACAAAAACACCACACATCTATGTCTAAAAACCACAGATGTGCTTAAGTTAACCACCGGAGGGGCTTCTGATTGAGACAAATTGCAGGTCACGCAAGCAAAAGAGCGGAGACTCAGGTCTTTGCACCCAACAGAGTGCAAGGAATAGCGATGAGATTCACCTCTGAGATAAAATGGCTTCCTTTGTCACACATGCCCTTGCATAACTTCAACCCCGTACCTGATATCTCATGCAGCGTGTGTGAGCTCAGCGGTGTCACTGCACCAATAACAGCTGTGCTGGGAGAGGCAGGCGGTGGCGGTGTTTTCACAGGGATTCAGTCTGTCAGGAGGGTTGAGTGATGACCTCCATCTCTCACACTTTATATCCTGTTCACACACAGTGCTCCAATTCTGAAAACAAAAAGACAGGCTTCTGCGTGAGGTTCAGGGAATAAATCTGGGGCTTAATGAGGCTGGCCGGCAGTGAAGGAGGCAGTAAGGGGATCAGTTTTGAAGGTGGGGTTTGGACATAAAGATGACTGAGGAGCGCGTGTGTGTTACAGTGCCTTGGAGAAATATCTGCAACCCTTAATTTTTTTATCACTATTTTATTTAGCTTTTGTCTATTTTATACCATAGACGCCACTGGTTCTACAGGGAATGTGTGTGTTTAATAGGTAAAGGGAAGGAAAAGGATACATTGCTTTCAAAGTTTTTATGAATGAAATCCAGAAAGCGTCGTAGCATTTGCTCTCAGGTTTGTTTATGCTGATACTCATAGACAAAGTCACACATTTGGTAAGAACTTTGAGTGTTGCTTAATCTCGTTAGAAATCCAGATGTTCAGCGAAGTTCCCAGAGGATTGACAGAGAACATTAATGAACAAACAGCATCATATGAAAACACAAATAGGAACACAGCAGGGAGAAAGTTGTGGTGAAGTTTGAGTTAAGTTATACAACAGAACTGTGAACGTCTGGCGGTCAATGTTCACTCAGCAGCACCACAGATTCAAAGGATCTGGAACGACAGACAGGATGAGGCGACAATTCCTCTGTAAAGCAACCAAGAAACCAATGCAACTCAGAGAAAGAGTGGCAGAATATGTTGACAATAAAGTTATTAGTTATGCTAAATTATCTTTAAGAAAGAATGGTAAGAAGAAAGTCATCAGTCGTCTGCTTTACAGTTTATGGACTCCCTAAAGATATGGAGGGAGGTGTACTGGTCAGCGGGCACCAAAACAAAACTACATTTTTTGACCTACATAAAAACACTATGCACCATAAAATTAAAACAGATAATTAAATAAGGATACACATATCCTCATCCCCATAGTGGTGGTCACATCTGAGTCAATAGGACGGTCGATGGAGCCAAAATAAAAGGCTTCTTGGGAAGACTGTAATACTTTTGCAAGCTACTGTATAAATATAAACTGTGGAGCTGGAGAGCTTCAAAGAACTTCACACCACTGAGGACTTAAGGCACAGTGGGGCTCCCTGTAAGCATCAAAAGGAATGCACAGCTATGAAAACATCGCAGGAATATTTTCAAAAAATAGATCTTTTGTCCTTGTTGGGTAATTTAGAGTGAAAGTATTTTTTGTAAGTGCATTTCTATGAAGACGATCTAATTGTTGTCTGGTTGAAGGATGCGTTGAAAACAATCCTCTTCAAAAATTGCAACGAGCTGACTTAGCTCAGTTAAATGTCATACTGCCCCCTCTTGGATGTTCTTGGATCATTAAAGGCAATTTCATCAGAGGAAAATCCCTTCTGAGGCGCCCTCTCTGTTTTCATTTCTTGTTTTGTTGCAACAAAGCCGAGTGTCTCATTACTCTCACACATCCCATATTGTTGCTGGTGAGAGCGGCGCCTCCCTCTCCTTTTCATTTGCCTGAAACAACAACACGCATCTTGCTCAGGTTTGGACCACTGCTTGCTTTCCGTTGGCAAACTCCAGAGCTTCTAACAAAGACTGAGTGGAAAAATTGGCCTGAGGGCCGGCTGGGCGAGGATCCATGAGGCAGCCGCGGTCTAATGAGGGGGTGACAACATTACCACAGGGTCAGGCGTCAGTCAGGGAGGGGAAGATGCACAGGCCGGTGAATACACGGACAAAAAGAAAACATGTTTCTGTGAGAGAATTGAAAAAATGTGGATGCTCACGTCTCTGAACAAAACACCGACCCAGGAGTGAGAAAGCCTCGTTATCGTTACACAGCCTTCCTGCAGGGAGACGAACCCACAATGCAGCCGGGCTGAGAATTCTGCTGCAACACCAGGAGTGCTTAGGGGGATCATTACAATATGCATGAACCGAGAGAGATTAAGAATGACAAAAAATTAAGAGAGGTTGAAAAATACTCTCGGAGACAGCTTGCCCTGCTGTATCACGGCTCCTGCATGCTGATTCGAGGGGTTTATTAAACTGAATACCAAGTGGAGTACTAACTAGATCTTATTATTCTCCTCATCAATGGACCCTTTCCTGAGGGCCACACTCCAAAGAAATTACAGCCAGAGTTTAAAGACTGCTGATATTCAGATGAAATAATCTTCACTCCTCACTTGACAGCAGCGGATAAAGCTGCAGGATCGGGGCCGAGCACTGGGTGAATTTAACCCATAAAAAGATTATTTCATTACAGGGACGCAACAGAAGATGAGACACATAACACTGCACAGCTGGAGAAGAACAAGAATGGTGATAAAGCGTCAGATTCCTAGGAAACATTAAACCTGGGTCCCACTGTAATCACATGAAGGAATAAGCATGTCGCTTATTTGATAAAAGTCGGCCATGAATGTAATAAAGCTGACAAGGTTATTAGAAGTGCCACAGGCCATTTTATAGTGGCTCCCACACCTTATAATGGATTATGGAGAGAAATCTGGTGAAGCAAGGAAGTGGAGCTTGCCCATTTACAAAGGACCATGGGAGGCTTAATAGCTTGTGACTAAGTTCATCCATTCACATTAATTCCTGCTGCAGTGACAATCCGCAGCATGTTTCAGAGCACTATGAAAATTGCTCAAGGATCCGTTAAAGAGCGCCGCAGTTCGGCCACATGTTGCAGAGGTGATGGCCAGACATTCGCAGGTCAAAGGTGCAGCACACACAGCCCCCACTCAACGGTAAAACTGTGGAAACAGCCTTTAAAAGATTTATTTTGTCATCACAGATGCAGAGTCTGTCATTTAGCCATTTTTTAAAATGCAATTCCTCACTTTTAATATTTGAGATTTTTTTTTCTGAAAGTAGAACTGAAGATTTTTCATTTTAACTTACTTTTATGACTTTCCTTGCAGTATTATATGACATTAAGTCAAGATGGATCCCCCACTCATCTTGCAGATACTTAAACCAGATGTTAGCACAGAAAAAGTTGATTTAGAATTATTTAATTGTTTGAGTAATATAAGTTTTTACCAAAGCTTCAGGTTTGGTTCCTCCTTTAGTCCGGGCTCCTGGTTTTAGTTCTCATTTAACAAACCATTGAACTGGATTCAGCTGAAACCAAACCCAGACAGATGGAGGGTTTCACAATAAAACATTAGGCCTGTCTGCATCTTCTGATTGGACCGTCTCCAGCGTCGTGTATACAGTTTATTTTATCTCCAGTGTTGCTGCCAGATATTTGCAGTAGAAAAAGATTATTTTGTCAGAGCAAACAAAGCTTCCTCCTGTTCTTCAGAGCACAAAATGAGCTTAAATCCTTTGGAGTGACACACAGCAAAAGGACCACAAAGCCAATGCAAACAATGAGTCAGACTCCCAAATGGAGGAGGAATGCTGCATTTATTCAGTGATGTCTCTGTAATTAAACATTTGCCGCGCGTAATATAATGAGAAAATGAACCCTGTCCCACAGTCTGCAGCTGCCTATTTAAATTAGGCTTGAAAAAGAAAGGGTTGCTGTCAAACTCAATTGAAAACATCTGACTCAACAAACCACAATGTAAAGTGTTTTGTTTTCACTTAGGGGAAAAAGATGTAGTTGCCATGGTCTGCACAAGAGAAAAGTGATCATCAATGTTCATCGAATAAGGTGTTTTTCTTGATTTGATTCATTAAATAAATATTCATTTGGTCTCTTATGTACAAAGTGTCTCCTCTTTATCTTTTTTTTTGCTGTTGTTTCTTAAGCAGAGCTGGTGTTTCCCTCTTTAGCATCCTCCACCTGCAGCTTCTGATCTGCTGATTTTGTCATTCCTTACAAGGTAAACCTCCTTGAAACCATCACCAACCAGAGGAAGAGAAGCACAGATGGTGCTTCTCTTGTCAGCTTCCAACCAAAGTCATTATCTCTAACTAGATGTGGCACCAGTAGTAATAAAGAAAACTGCTGGAACAGGGAAGGGTGACTTACGAGGTTCCAGAGGAGAAATGAAAATGGAAAAATAAGCCTGAAGACGCGCCGTAATGGGAAAGACATAATCAGCCCGAACCTGGGCTGTTAGGTTCGTTAAAATAAATTGTTAAAATAATTTCTGCTTCGGCTCTGGGAGACACCAACCTCCTGCTTATTGCAAAAGGAACATTTTATGCGTTAACTCTGTTACTTAAAACTTCATGATTCAGTTTAACTCGCCACATCATCAACAAAAACAAAAGCCTAGAATCGATACACAGTGTTTCCAGTTTCATGGGAAATCCCTTTAAAAATATGTGACCAATCAAGACAAAGCGTTTATTGATAATTGTGGCAACAATAACTTGGAATAATAATTATTTTTTAAAAGTCATTTACATAAGAAATGAAGATTTACATGGATGGAGGTTTAGTTTTTTGTTTTCTACACAAACACCTACGTTTCTAATCTTCAGTCCAACTCACCTGGTGATTAATTCATTAATTAATTATTGGACGGATGGACAGATGGATGGATTCAACAAAGTAACACAAAAGGGTAAATTTTATTACACTAACTTATCACTTATTTATAAAATATTTAGCTTGCTGACATTTAAAGACGCCTGATTCATTTTCTTTTCCACATTTTTCTGCATCTCTTCTTACAAACATTTCACCTGAAGGATAGAGAAAAATCAATTCTCCTTTCTGTTCGCTTGTTTTTACGAAGCAAAACAAAAACAAGTCAATTTGTTTCGACAGGGATCCTAAAAATGTAGTCTGCTATTTATTTTCACTGCTGTGACATTTCTGAAACAGGTGCCTTGCAGATATTACAGGTGTAATGTGAACGCCTCCAGGGCAACAGGTGAGTGTGTGACGTCGGCGCTGCCTCAGGTGCGCAGGGTGGAGGAGCTGTCCAGGGTGCTGAAACGCCAGACTGGTAATCAGGAGGAACCGGAGCAGAAGACTCGGTTCTGTGTAAAGGAATCATGAAGAGAGTTATATAAGGATACTCATTCACACCCACTGAAGACGAATTTTGAATACCTTTGTATTTGCAAAAGTTTCTTAAAGACTGAAGTGACATTTTATTTTTCTCCTCCATTATGGACTTGCTTCCAGCCCAGGAGGCCGCGAAAATCTACCACACCAACTATGTGAGGAACTCCCGGGCCATCGGCGTCATGTGGGCCGTGTTCACCATCTGCTTCTCCATCATCACCATGGTGGTCTTCATCCAGCCCTACTGGATCGGGGACAGCGTCAACACGCCGCAGGCCGGATACTTCGGCCTTTTCCACTACTGCATCGGGAACGCGCTCACCTCGGAGCTCATCTGCAAGGGCAGCGTCTTCGACTTCAACTCCATCCCGTCGCCGGCCTTCAGGACGGCCATGTTCTTCGTGGGGACCTCCATGCTGCTGGTGGTGGGCACCATGGTGGCATTCAGCCTGTTCTTCTTCTGCAACGCAGGGAACGTCTACAAGATCTGTGCGTGGATGCAGCTGGCATCAGGTCAGCAGATTGATGACCTTAAATAGAAATGTACAGGAAGCAGAATTAATTTTGAATATAGCAAGAAAATAAGAATAGTTGATTATGTCAGGATGACAAAGCTATGTAGTGTCATATAACATAAACTAAAGTCTTGAGTCATTGTAATTGTTGGATTCATTGACTTTCTAGTAATTTAGAGTCAAATTTTAAGGTGTTTTTGTTTCTGGGTTAGTTGATTTGGTTGCTACTCCTGGTCCAGGTCCAGGTCCATTGTCTGTCTTCATTTATTACTTATTACTTATTTTTGCTTCTTTAACTTATGTAATCTTTGCATCAGAGATGAAAAAAAGTAACACAACCTGGTAGCTTGAGATACCAGATTTCTCCTTTTTTTTGGAAGAAAAAAAAAAAACCTTAAACTGGATCTGCACAAAGTAAAACAAGGTCACAGAAATATTCTGGACAGAGAAAAAGGCTTAAAATTAAACGATTCCAGAGAAAAATTTATCCTTTGGCATTTTGCCACAAGCAACTCATGATATGTTTCCATTAAAGAAAATGGAAACATATCAGTTAAATCTGTTGAAAGATGAACCATTTTTGTCAAATATGAAATTATATTTGAAGTCTAATCATTTAAATCCTGGAGCCTTAAGCTTTTTACCCTTTGCTGCACTTTATAGTAAAGGTCAGGTGAAGGATGTCTCTCTGGTCTTGTTTCAGGTCTTTGCTGCATTTTGTCTCTGCTTCATTTAGATAAGAATTTCAGATTCCATTGTTATGTTTGAGATGCCTTCCTTAAGTGCCTAAAACACCTTAAATTTAGCCTCCATTTGTTAATTTTCCTCTTTTGGAAGCACACATTCCACAGTAGTTCTCTGTCATATGCCACGACTGAAACAGAAAATATGAAAAAGCAGTAAAAGCCTGAAAAACAGAGTATTGTCCACCAGAGTTAAAGGTCACGCCCCGATACTTCCCCCACCTGCCCCTGTCTAAACCCTGAGACTCAGCTGTGTGTCTGTGCGACATGATAAAGTCATTGTATCGTCTGCCAACATCACACCTCTCTGGTTGCAGGTGTGAAGCGTGTGTGTTGTTCTTCACTGTGGAGGCCGGCTCAGTTTCTGGTGTCAGAACAGACGCTGACACCTCTGAAGGCGGATCTGGTTTCACGTAACAGGATGAGATGTCGATGAGCTGCAAACTGATCTGAAGCTGCACAAAGAGCCAACCGGAGTTCAAAACGCTGGCAATATCAAACAATAACCTTTCACAATGTGGTAGCTGCAAAAGTGGAAGAGGGAAAAGAAATGTAGAAGAGGATGGGGATGTGATGCTTCGAAATGAATAAAACAGAATCCATATCGCAGATGAAATTATGCACAACAGCGAGTGACTGAAACGTGTTTGTAATGTCTGAATCCCCTCTCCAGCTGTGTTGATGGTGATGGGCTGCATGATCTACCCTGACGGCTGGAACGCAGAGGAGGTAAAGAGGATGTGTGGCCAGAGGACCGATAAGTACTCTCTGGGAAACTGCACCGTGCGCTGGGCCTACATCCTGGCCATCATCAGCATTCTGGACGCCGTTCTCCTGGCTCTGCTGTCCTTCACTCTCGGTAATCGGCAGGACAATCTGTTGCCGGACGGCTTCGAGGTGGAGGGAGCAGGTGAGCGCACAAAACAATAAAAACAGATGTATTTCATTTAGATGAAATAGTTCACAGGGTGTTAGTCGACTTACATAATTTGATCAAGGCAGTCATCCAAAAAAAAACAAATATGGTTTTTACCTTGGCAGGTGATTTTTTTTCTCTCTCTCACAAACTCATTAAAAATATTAGAGAAGATTTAAAAGTAGATAATGTGTTTAAATTTTGCTAATCTGAAGAGGACAGGAACGTTAAGTAGAGATTTTATGAAGCTCTTTACTCTTTCAATATAAAAATTTAATAGGAAGTCAGATGAGTCAAGACGTCGAGCTACATAGCAGTTTCTACTTGTTAGGAAAGCTACAAAGAAGGCGAGTCTTATAAGAAAAAATGTTGAAATTTTGTGCAAACATGACATTCTTTTAAAAGCAAAATTTAATTCCAGATTGAGAAAATGTGTAAAGCAAAACCCATTTCACAGGGGATACCAGCAAATCTGTTCTGAATTAGTTTCACAATGCACAATGCAATTAAAACAAATAAAGCGAACAGACAGGAAGCCACCAAAACAAAAGCATCACTGGTAACCATGTTTATGTTTACATTACTTTGCATGTAAGAATGTCAAATTAATGTTGCAAACAGCTGACTGTCCATCTAAGCTGGTCAGGGAGATTACTGGAGAAGGTGCAGATAAATTTATGAAACAACCTCAATATTAAATAGTTTTGTTGAAGTCCTGAAAATAATTGTTACATAAGGACAACTTGGACTGTTTTAAAGAAACCTTTTAGGGAGTTAAATGGCTCCATATTCCTGTCTTCTTCTCCCTCAAAGTTGCTGCTCAGTTTCAACACATGAAATATTTCACGTTAAATGTTTCCAATTCATTGTGTACAGATAACTAAAATTACTCTTACATTACTGCTCTTTTTTCAGAGCTGGTTGGAAGCCAGCTGTGTTTTTCAAAATGACATGAGTTTAAATGGCACTTTTTTCTTTTACAGAAAACTCGTGAACATGGATATTCAAAATAGAAGAACAATGAAGATCCCAGCTGGAGCAAAACCAAGCCGTTCTTAAATTGTAGTGATAGTCTTCTGGTTATTTAATATTTCACCAAATAAACACACATACAGTTATTCTGTACTGCATGAAGATCTGTTCTTTTATTGAATGGTGTGTTTTACAGGTTCGTCTTTAAACAACTCACACAAAGTCTATGTTTTTCAATGTGACGCTAATGTAAATTGTACGTTTTTACCTTTAGGTCTCAGCAGATAACATAGCTTACTTTGATATGATCGGTTCGCTACACCATCACAAAACATCAGATCTCACCGACTCTATATTTAAAAACAGGTAAATTATTACTCAACAGATGGCCATACATACAACCGAGCTCCAACACATCTTCCATACACTTTATTAAAACACAGCTACCCAGCTAAATTATTTTAGCTAAGATATAAGATTTGTTAAAAACTGTACATAACTGTAATATACATAAAGGCAAACTCTTTGGTACAGATATATACAGTTTATTTTCTTTTTTCCCCCCTCCATTTAATTGGGCTTTAACATTTCCTCTCACTGAAACCTTTTACCCCACTAAACCTGAATTGTAATAGGTGTATGAGAATACCAGCCTCCCATGAGAACAATCAATCTCATTTTTTATTAAATACTTTCCAAAAACCAGGTGACATTAGGTTTCGTTATGGCTAAATATGACCTACTTAATGACAGTGTCAGAAAGACTCCAGGGAGCCTTAAAAATTATACCACAGTCAGTGTAAATGTCAGCCCAGTGTGCAACTTTCTCAACCTACTTTACAAATACAAACTGTATACCCCCAGAGAGATAGAACGGAGAAAAAAAATCATTTATAAAAAGTAACAGCACTAATGAAAATGTAAGCGAAAGTAAGTCCTTTTGAGGGAACAATGAAAAATAAAAGAAAAAAAAAACGGCTACATATCCTTGACTTGTTTGAGTTTTAGTGCAGGAGTGTAACAAACAAGGATGCTTTCACTAGCAGAGCAATGAGACTTTCGCTCTTGGTTGGGTGGGTTGAACGGAGCCCAGCAGCTGGATCCGACATCAAATAATAAATCCACTGGATTCCTGACATCACACCGAGAGGAGAACAGACAAACACAAAGCAATCGTACACAGAAGCAAAAGCTGAACAAGAACATAAGAAATCCAAAACAACAAAACAAAAACAAAAAAAAAGAGAAATAAATATTCATTTGATATGCCCAAAGTGGAAAGTGATCTGTTGCAGTCTCTTAAGGAAGTGGGAGGGAGAGGAGGTGCAACGCTTGAACATGTCCACTAGAGGGCAAGCCAGGAGTGGTGCAAGCATTCTGCAGCCGTGGCTCTTTTCTCTGGGACCAGCTCCAGCATAGGAAGTAGGAAGTCGGAGAAACACTCTGCTTCCTCGCGGGGCCACTCGTATTTCTCCACTAGGACCTCCAGCAAACCCCACGGCTTCAGCTTGGTGATGTGTTTCAACTCACCTGCAGACAAACGACACAAACAACGTTGCATCAGATGGGAGGCTACAAAAAAAAAAAAAAAAAAAAAAAAAAGGGACAGAGCTTTGAAAAAGTCTTGAATGTACTTGCATGTCCACAAACCAATTTTTTTTATTTTGTGCTTTACTGTATGTATAAGCCCAACAAAATGTAGTATGTAACTGTAAAAGAATGACTTAAAAAAATATTTATTAATAAAGCCTGAAATATTGTGACTCATTCCAGAAAAAAAACAGTAGAAAATTCAACTTGTAAATTTGCAAAAAAAAAAAAAATAAAGCAGTTTTCCTCAATTGATGCATAAATTCAAAATAAGATATTCTCTGATATTGGTCAGGCATTTGAAAAAAAATTATTCCGAATTTTACTGACTTTAAAATCAAGAATTTTTAGGCTGGGGCGGAAATTTACTCCTCCTTTACCACATTATTTCTTCCTCTACCAGCTTAAAGACTCCATCACGGTGGGTGCATTCGCCCCGCCATTCACCACCAAATAATGTGACTGGATTCGACAGAACATTTACAGCTGAACATGAAAGAAAACGAGTGTTTCGAGGCAACGAAACACTCGAGTGGGGTGGAGGTTCATGTTACAGCAGGAAACGGACCCGACACGCAGCCAGAGCTGCAATGATATAAAATGTAAAACTTGCTTTTCAGATGTTTTCCCCAAATAAGGTGGAAATCCATGGACTTTTCACAATTATCACCCAGTTTTGTTTTACCTTTTGATGCAAAAACATCAAAAGGTAAAACATTTCACCAAGAGACTATACTCGCTGGGAATTATATTATAATATACAACATTAGCAGCTACAACTTTCTGCTTACCCACAAATATAATGAGCTTTTTTTTTTAATACATGAGCCAAAGAACATTTAATAATACAGAAAGAGAAAGGAAGTGAATCTTGACACTTTCTTTTTACCTTTCTTGGTGAAAAAATCCTTGGAATATTTGCCGGTCATTATGAGTTTGCGTGGGACACTCCCCAGCAGCTCAATGATCAGCGCTATGTGGTCTACACCCCAGTGGGCAGCAGGAAAGGAAGAAGACAAACAACATATTGATCAGAGTGTGTCTCAGTCAGGCCCACTCTGGGTGTGTGGGTGGAGGGTTGAAGGAGTTCGAGTCCGACCGACGGCACATCAGAGTTTACTGAATAAACCAACAGACATTTGAACGGCTCTCCAACATTTCTTTGCTGAATGAAAAGCAGCAGCATCTTTAAGAAAATAAAGTATGTTATCATTGTGTTTTGCTTGCTGTCTAGTTCAATTTATGAAGAATAACTCAAGGTCCCGCACACTTGTAACCTCACAACCAGAAGCGATTTTTTAGGATTTTTGTTCTGGGACATTTTTCTGCTCCAGTTTAGAAGTTTGGATGAAAACGACCCTGAGAGGCCGAGACGACCGCAGACTAACCCGACTGCCATCAAGTTCAAACTGCTGCAGGCTTATGTACAAGACAAATATAACTTAAAATATTTAACTCCATCTTGAAATGGTGAAAAAAAAAAAACATTTTGTCCCAAATTGGGATTAGACTGACTATAAAATTTAGGCTGCTCTCTCTAGTGTGATGCTTGTTCTGAGTGTTTCTCATGTTTCACTTTCATGCGGTTTCTGGGTTGAAACCTGTTCATTCATTACGAAAATATTCAAGCTCCACAGTGCAGAATGTCTACTTAAATTCCAGGTTCTAACTGGAGGTTTTATATTTTTGCTTAGAAGTAATAAATGTTAGCAAGAGGATGAAACTACGTATTGGAGAGAAACGGCAGACATCTGTTGGAGGCTAATCGGTAATTATGTCTAAATGTTGTTTATCTTTAAGGAAACACTTTTTCATGTTTTTAAATATTTTTGTATCCTTCTCCAATCCATATAAGAGTGCTGTCAGGATCTTTCTCCTTTGGTCCTCCTGTCCGCCTTACCCAGAGTGAGCCACAGACAGAGGGGTGGCATACCTCTCTTGGTGAAGTATTCCTGCGAGTATTTCCCACTCAGTGCATAGTGGCGAGGGATTTTACCAAGTAACTCAATCATAAGAGCGAGGTGGTCTGGAAATGAGGCACGTCACGGGAGGGAAAGGGCAGGAGAGGGGAGGAGGAAGGAAGGAGGAGGATGATGGCAACAATCAATTAGGAACAATGGATGATGATGATGATGGACAAGTTGATCACAAGCAAACATGGAAAAACTAAAATATTCTACTCAAATGATGAAAAAGAACAAAAACAGGTTAATAAAACAACATATTCCAACACAAAATACCATTCAGGCAACAAAAAGCGGTGATAAAAAGCCAGGTGGGAAAACTTTTAATGTGCTAAATGTGTAAGAGGCTTATTTACAGCTGCCAGAAGCCCGAGTCTCAGCGCATATCCGACATTTCAAAGCAGAATCACTTCGGCACAGCAAGTTCAAGCAAAGCAGCGCACTGACATTTACATGCAGACGGTGCAAAAGCCGTAAAGGAAACATGAGGAATGATCGATGACAACAAGGAGATGGAAGAGATGTGCCCCATTTCCAGGGAAATTAAAAAGGTTTAAGAGGCTGGGAAATAAAACTCGGGAATATTTCTTCATAACATCATTAATTCATGACTTGAACTCTTGTTTAAATGCTGACAATGTCAATGTCTATGTCAAGTTCACCTCAAAATATTGTGCAAACCGCACTATAATTAGCAGTGAAAATCCAAAATACGAGGCGTTTTTTTATTATTATCATTAAAATAATGACAGCAAACAAATCAGAGCTAATTAACTAGAAATAACGCTGTGAGGGTTTTTGCAGAAGCAAAATTTCTGCCGACAAAATGTTTCAGCAGTGAAGCAGGTTTTAAAAGTGCAACCAGATAAAGCAGCTTTAACAGTAATGCTGCAAGGTTAAAAAGTGAATAAAGAAAGAAGAACGGACAGGAAGAGAAAATTCAAACATTACCTTCATCCCTGGAATAATCTTCACCAGAATGAGGTTCAAACAGATAATCCCCAGTGGCGAGCTCAAAGGCCTGAAAACACAAGAGAATCACCATCATCACAGAGGGAGATGCTGCACACTGTCAACTCTGATAAATTTACTGATGCATTTTCAAATTCTGGATAGATTTCTTTCATAGTTTCATTACAAAACTTTTTCAGGGCTAGAAATGTAAAAGTATTTTTGCCTGCGTAAAAAAAAAAAAAGTTTACAAAATGGATGGTGAAAATTTTTAATAAAAGTTTGAAATATTTTACTCTGTGAGTGATAAATCTCTATAAAATGCCCGTTTCACTTTCTGAGATGACTAGAAGAAATATAGCACTTTTACGCAACATTATTTGTTTTTTTTTGTGTGTAAGATGCATCTGAAAATATGTTGGTTGCACATCTTTCTATTTCTCATGCAGGTAAAACAAAAAGATGAACCACGTTTCACTGTACATTTACACACTCGCAGCCTCTCACCATGCAGGCTGTGCTCCATATGTCAGCCGGTGTGCTGTATCCTGCACCGATGAGCACCTCTAACGATCGGTACTGTCGAGTCTGGATGTCTTCTGTAAAGTGCTTTTGCTGGGAGAAAAAACAAAGAAAACATGTCCTTAAAAAGTGCAAACTATTTAACATTTACAAAAAGAAAAATATGAAATTTTAAAAGTTAAAAATAAGAATTGTCAATGAAGGATTGTCAATAAAGGCAAATCCAGATCATTTTGTGATACACAGATTTGTTTATATCACCTTGTGCCAACAAGATTTCATCCCTAATCAGGAAATTTCTGATCGTTAGCTACTCACCACCCAGCAAGCATTTCCCAAGTCAGCAATCTTGACCTTGATCTTCTCTGCATTGCCTGGCTCAAGAGGGTTAACTAAAAGGGATCCCGCTGTTAACTTGTCTACATCAGAGCAGAAATGTAAGCACAAAGGCAAGAATGGATTTTCTAATCAATAATTCAAGGTTCTAGCTAGCAGAACACAAGCTCAAAGCTCACGCACATGTGAAAACATTTGACTGACCGTTTCTCAGGCCTTCCTGACCCTCAGACTCATCCTGTTCATCGTCATCTTGCAGAATACTTCGTTCAGACTCCCCTTCTCGCCCTGAGCGAGGGCGTCTCTGAGTGACTCCACTGCTGTGAGCCTCCCTGCCGTCCATCTCGCAGTACAGCTCATTGAAATCTGTAGACTCTACGCCGTTGCACAGCGTGTGGACTGGGGACTCTTTATGTAGCTCCTCTGGAGACTCGGTGTTCCCGTTGTGTTGGTCTTCATTTGAACAGCTGGACTGCCTCTCCTCCACCTCTGAATGGCCGTTGCAGTTTGTTTCTGGCGGCTCGTCTGGTCCCACTCTCATGTTATCTGGAGTCACACTCCTCTCTGACGGTTTATTCAAGAGATGAACTTAAGAATGAGGTTTGGACCACTGTAGGATTCTAGAGACTCACTTAAACAGCTATGATGCCTGGTTTTGTTCCAGTATGATTCTTTGCATTCATAAAAAATAAATAAAATACTTCCAGTGCTGTTGGTTTCTTACCAGCTGGTTCGTCACTTCTGAACTCCTCAATAGAGACGTGTCTGAGAGGAGCGCAAGCTCGTCCCTTGGGAGACTGCGGGTCTTTGTCTTCCTCGTCGTCCTCGCGTGTCTCTGTGGTCTTCTCCATCTCCTCCATGTCCATAATGCATTTTTCCAGTAGCTCTGCCTGACGCTTCTGTTTCTTTTTTAACTTCTTCTTTTTGTTCTTGGACATTTTCACAGTCTAATAGAAACACAGGAAAGAAAAATAGCACTGCAAAAGTTACACGTTTGTTTTGGAGGTAAAAATGGCGGAGGCCGATTTCTGTGCAGAAAAATTAAATGTATACCTGTTTTGGGGCTGGTGCTGTGCTTACTGCAAAGACAACAGTGAGTGAGAGTAAAATCTTACTAATTTTAGGTTAAGGTTTAGGTTATTTGCTATATTGTATGCATGTCAGTCATACTTGCTGAGCCGGAGGGGGGAGGGGCTCCGGCTCGCTGCCATTCTGTAGCTTCAGCTGCAAGTTTCCGGACGTAGGGCTCATCAACGCTCATCAGAATATTCTCTGGCTTTATATCCGTGTGGATGATCTGACACTTTGTGTGCAGGTAGTCCAAACCTTGCAGAACCTCAAAAATAAACCAGAGAAAAGGGATTATTTACCTCCAAAAGTTATGTTTGATCATTAAATTGTTAAAATATGCATCATGTGCCACATGTTCAAAGTTCCATTTTTAAAACCGGTCGTTCCAAAGTTACTTTCCTCTATTCATGAAACCACTTCTGTCACTTCTCTACATTGACAAAGAGGCACAGATATCCTGAAAAAAATATTTGCTCCAAATAAACAAACATTGTATTTTGAGACATCATTTGCAAACAAAAACAAAAAAGTGGGAGTTTGTCTGTACTGTTGAAGTAAAATTAGCATTTTTTGTTGTTTCTGAAAACATTTAGTTTTTCCCAAAATGTTTTGTTCCTGCTGTACACACTGACCCTAAAAAAATCTCTCAAGTCCAACTCCTCAACCCTGTTCTCCTTGATTCCCAGTCGTTTTTCTCAGTAAACCAAAAGCTCCAGCATATTTAGTGATTTCAATCTGTGATTCCAAGATATTTGTGTTTTGGAACCAATTCAAGACAAAGTTCATTGTTGGGGTTGCACCTACAAATTAACAAATGCAGGTAAATTTCTGAAGTAGCAGGTTTGCAATTTAAACAGAACAACAGTATTTAATTTTCACAGCCGACCTATTGAGGAAGCAATGCCGCTCATCAGCTAATAGAATCATTAATAATAGAGCTAGAGTAAAATGGTTCAACAGTTCCAGTGTAAAGTGGTTGATAAAATCACCAAACCTCTTTCAAAATCAGAAGTGAAGAGAATAAACAATTTTATTAAGGAGCAGTGGGGAAACAAATATAGTTACTCCAACACAACTGCATCAAAAGGCTTAATTATCTTTGGTGTGTCAGCAGGTTTTGCAACAATCCAGCCTTAAAACATTAATTTGATTCAGGTCAGTTACAAGAGGAATGAATCTAAAAGCTGCAGGACAATGGCACTAAATGCCTGGAGTTATAAACTCATGTTCTAAAGCAACAATATTTCCAAAAAGCAGCAATAAGGCAAAAAGGATTACAGAAAAAAGGATTACAGAACGAGTCACATGTTGCTCTGACTGACCAAACCCTAAATGTGGTCAAGAACATTATTTTTCTCAGTTTTGTGGAATTACTACATCTACGTTACACCCCACGTTCTGCCATAACCTGCACACTGAGGCACACAGGCAACATTTCTGATTACTCAAGAAAAATTACATTAATTTTTTATATATTTTTATATATTTTTGCCATAATCACATAATTACATGTGATTATGGCAAAAATCTCCTGTAAAACACGACGTGAGTATTACGAGTATTACCCGCTCAGGCAGAACATATCACCACCACATGTTCTGCCCTGACTGGTTTCCACCCTTCACACAGGCTGAGCCTTCATGGTGACTCATCAGCTTTAAAAAGGTGAGACTGTGGCGCTCATATTACCTGCTTAATGATGCTCTTCACACAAGGCAGGGGCAGCCCTTGGTAATTTGACTTTATAATCCATTTTAACAAGTGATGTCCCAACACTTCAAACACCATGCAGACATCTAGAGGACAGAAGTTAAGACAGTAACACTGGGAGAGGAAAAAACTGAAGAAAAAAAACAGTCTAGGGAGCATGTGAGCATTCATAAGATGGAGCATTAGTTATACAAAACAAGGAGCTCTCAAATTACAGCTGCAGCATTCAGCAGGTCTTACTTAGTCAGACTGCTATGATACCCAGAGGTCCCTTTGGTTCACACACAGATATATTTGTTACACCCAGGCAGTGCCGTTTAAAGCTGTTACGCTTTCTAAAGCAAGAATATTTTCAAAAAGCAGCAAAAAGGATTAGAGAACGCTCTATATTCCTCCAACGTATTTTTGGGAAGTAAAGTTTCATCTCTTAGTAGGAAGTGCTTTCACAGCTTTCACACGATAAGAAAAAAAAAAAAAGAAAAAACCCAGCATGGGACATTCTGCTGTGAAGGATACGAGTCCCGTTGACACCAGAAATCTTGAAGTCGTCGAGCAGCTGGACCACCATTTCACGCTTTGGGTCGTCAGGGTCTGAGTTTCTCACCTGAAGATAAGGAAACGTCACAATGCAAAGGAAAGCAATCAGGATTCACATTTTCACTCGTGTTACGTGGTCACCGCTGCAGAGCGCCGTTTGCAAAAAGAAAAGAAAAATCAGCCGCCACAGAGACAGCTTCTTCCCTCCGGATGTCTGATGAACACAATGAACCCTGACAGCCTGAGTAATCAGCTACTCTGCTGTGAAACTAAATTAATTTATCTGAAAAAAAAAAAAAACAGCTGTACATAAATCAATACGCACAAATATGCATTTACTGGCTCTGAAGTTTATAGTGAGGAAAATAAGTGATAGAATTCACTAATTTCTAAGGAACCTCTCCTGCTGTTTGGATGTCAAGAGATACGACAGGTGTTTCATAATTTCCAAGTGTTCATCTGAAGAAAGATTTATGTTGGAACAATCCAAATGGATTTAAACCCCCAGTTTCGTCTGTACTGTAGATTGTCCCTAAACCATAATCCAGCTTAAAGCAGCACCCATCTGTGACTAAAATTTGCCTAATGTAGTCGCTACTACTCTGAAACCAAAGAGAAGTGACGTTTCTAATTTCAATACAGGTCGTTTAGGGGTCATTGATGGTAGGAAGAACAATTTGTCCAACTTTCCAACTTCACCAGAACACAAACAAGAATCCATTTGTCTCTAAACAGATCGAACTTGATTTAAAGGCTGTGTGCCGATTTCTCTCACTCCTGTTTGCTTCAAAAATTCTTCAAAATACTTCAAAATTCTGCTGAGCATCAATTGCTGTCCTTGCATTCAAGAGTTCATTTGTGCAGTTAACCCTGCAACTTACAGATCTAAGGAGTTTGATCTCATCCACTGCCGTCTCAGTGTAGTGCTCTGCGCTCTTCACAACTTTCATCGCAACAAATCTTTTAACCCTGGAACAACAAAACGAGTGATGTTTGCTAAAAGGAATTGAAGTAGAAACACTAAATTAAGCAAGTATAAACAAAATACAAAGAGAAGCCTGCATTGAAAGTCGGGTGAAAATATTTTTTTCATACTGAATGTCCCAGGCGAGCCACACGGTTGAGAAATGTCCCCATCCTAGTTTACGGATGACATGGTATTTCCCATTGTAAAGGTCTCCTACTTTTACATGATGGTAGCCACCTGGAAGAGAAGAAAATACCTCCGATGGAACAGTTCAACAGATAGCAAAAAAGACACGAAGCTCATGCGCATGTGGTGTAATCTCTGGTTATAAATTAACAACAGTTTGGATTATGTCTGAGTCATATAAGCTTCTCCACGACCCGACTTCCCTCACCAGGTTAATAAGCAACCAACAATGCTGTGTGGATCTGTTGCCTGAAAAACACACTGATGACTTCATTAAGCATTTACATTCATTTCTTTTTTCCAGAGCAACTGAAATGCAATGCTGAAACACAGGACTCACCTTTGCAGTAGTCGTTGGGGTCTTCCTGCTCCTCATCGTCCGAGCCCAGGATCTCCTCAGGTTCCTCCGGCTCCTGGGGCGAGGTCTCTTGTTGTGGTGGCTGTCGAGATCGAACATTTGGTGGCTGTCTGATGGGCGAAAAAAAAAAAACACATTAGAAATAAGGCTTCTTCTGTAATTTGTGTTTTACCTCCCAAAAATGATTTTTAAAGTTCTATACAAGAGTAGCCAAAGCTTTAAAAGATACATTGATTTTGAGAGCTTTAGTAACATTTTTAATATCTGGTTACAAAAACAAACTTTTTTCTTTTTGCCATATTTCACTTTATCACCACAGTCCTATTTTAATGTACAAGATAAATAAAAAGGTTTTTTCCAAAGTCAACGAGTCAAAATTTCCAGTTGTATCAAAAATAAATGTATTTTTCTTTCTTTTTTTTCCCATTTTAGGGTTGCCCTAATTTAAAGATTTTAAAATTATATGTCGATAAAACATCAACAGTAAACATTAAATCCTGGAATGACACATGGTAAAACCTAAATATTAATTTAACATAAGGAGCAAATCACATGAAAATCAAAATGGATAAATGAATCAGAACTCCCACAATTTGTTATTGTAAATTCTTAAGATTTGATTTACCGCTGACTGAGGGCAAACGCTAAAAGTTTAGCTTTGACGTATCATGATCAAAGCAGCATAAAAACAGCCTGCTGAGCCTGTGCTGGGTAATTCTGAATTTTCTCCTTTGAAAAATAGACAAAGTTTTAGTGTAGAGCATTTTCTGTAGTGTTGCTTTGGTTTGTCCTTAATTGCAAACACAAATTGATTTAACTAGAATCTGTATCAAGCTAAAACATCAAGCAATCAATTAACTTTAAAATAAAAATCACAAGTTGAAAATCAAAACCAACATAATCTGCACTGGTGATATTCATATGATATTTAAATCTATTTTTATTATGCAAGGGGATAAAAATACCTGTTGGACCTACAGTGACATAAATATGAGTCCTGCTTTGTCATCTTGGTTGTTTTAAACCACAACAAAGATTAGAAAGGTGGTAAATAAACTTTAAAAAGAGGACAGATCATAAAACGGACGCTAAAGCAGCACAAGTGGAAAGCACAAAAAACAAATGCGCTAAAACATTAGTTATTTTTAACACCTAGTTTATCTAAACCACAAAGCAAATCTTTGTTTACTGGGAGGTCTGTTCATCCAAAACAGGGAAAAGTTGGAGGAGAAGCAGGGGCTGCACAAGAAGTATCATGTGGGTCACAGATTTAATGTTTATGATGGGGTTTTGCATTTTATTTACTTTCAATATGAAATGTGTCGTGTGATCTTTTACATCAAAATACAAAACGACATTGAAACGTCATCATCAGAAAACTGTAGGAAACATTGGAGATCATTTATGCAGCAATCTGAGTTTGTGGAAAATGAACTCATATACTTGGACACAGCTACTGTGGCTACAAAACCAGCCTGCATCACCATCATCATCCCTCTTTCGTCATGCTTGACAACGAGTCTGAGATGTTTACTGAGATGCTGTTAGGTTTTTGACATCTAATTTGGTCTCTGGCATCATCTTGTGGTTCATTCAAATTCGGCTTTGCAAACCTGGGTTGCAATTTTCTTTTTATAAATAAGACTTTTTCGTGGTAATGAATACTCAAGTGTTTTTCCTTATTGTACTCTCCTGAAGTTTGACACTTAAAATACTTAAGTATACTTCACTTCACAGTTATCCACGACTTTGGTGGTCTCACACATAATATATATAAACTGCATCTTAAAAAGTGCTTTACATCGTCTTCAAGTGTAAAATATAACAAAATAAATTGAACCAAACTGTGCTCCCAGGTTTGTGTTTAAAGGTATTTGTGAACAACCTCCAGCCTTTAACAGAAAAGTGCAACAATCATGGCTTTATACATACATCACTCAACTTTTGAGCCCTTGTAGGTTAATGTTCATTGGGGTGTTGTGAAGAGTGTGCAGAGCGCCGCAAGTAAACAGTATTTAAACATTTAAACTTGGTTTTCTTAAAACAGCTGCCCTGAAACATGTGCAGTCACGTTTGAAAGAATCAGCACAAGGACAGGCTGTAAAAGAGGAGCAGTCGTAGCACAGAATGTTCATTTGTGTGAAACAAATGCAAGATTACATACAACAAATCAAGTCAACCTGAAATTTAAAACAGGTGATCTATGATCAGTAAACATAGAAAGTGACAGGAGTTTATATAACCAATACACGGATATAATTTTACAGTAGATTAGATAACTTGAACGTCAGCGCACTTGAGAAATAAACTTCTAGCTTAGATTGATTTTGATTGTCATTTAGTTTGTCTTTACCTACATTTTTACATATTCTACATTGTTTTTAATTTAGTATTTATGAACATAACAGCTTGCGCTCAGATAAATAGTTTTTTGAGGAAAGTTTCAACGAGGAGCTTTCAGTAGTGCGAAAATGAAACTACACTGAAAAAGACGATTGGATTCCATGTCAGCAGAAAGATGATCTGTCTCAATTAAAAACAATAAATATTGATACATGCCACACACCAACACGTTTTACCCTCAACATATTGGGGAGTCAATATTCACATCGCTACCAGATATAGTTTCAAACCAGTCAAGGCACAAAATAGCATCCATTTCAGGAATGAAGCTGCTGGATTCTGAAATATTTGAGAAGTTTCCAAAAGCAGAGAGAATCTAAAGTTTGTGAGTAACGAGATACTCATGGATCAATAATGAGCCAGCAAAAACTACAAGCTCACCGGAGGCTGCTGGATTCACTCACATCGTCTCCCTGCTGCTTTTCTGGTCAAGGTTTAAAACACGTTGAGACCAAACATTTGCTTTAAACATATAGGGTTTGTTCAACCCATCTGACCCATTTCTACTAAAGTAATAAAATCCCAAATTACAAATCATTTGTTTGTTCCATGGAAACATTAAAATCTAACAATAACTTTAACAAAAGTAATTCATAAAAGTATATTTTGTTTTTCCTTTTGAGGTACACCAATTCTTCAACTTCAGCACACTTGACTTGCACAACATCCTACACAGTAAGATACAAATCAAAAAGTTCTCAAATTATTTGCTTTTGTCAACTTTGGTTTGCACTTTACAGCCATCTAACCATACTTTTTGTTTTAATATTTGTCATTTCTGTCAAAGCCAGTTTCTGCAAATTTTTTTAAATAGTTCTTCGTGGCAGCTCTGCTGTAATGCCATGCCAGCAAGTTGTCTGGAGAGAAGTATTTCTAAGCGGACCGTTTTCAGAGAAACGCCATGCTTCAGTGGGCTGATGTGGGCTTCTTCATTCTCTAGTTTTAAATATAGCTCAGGCTGTTACATAACACTCTGTAGGATGTCACTGGTGCCGTTAGGACTATTACATTGTTAGATACAACAAAACAATCAGTTCGACATGTCCGTGTCAACAGTTCATTTTCAACTACAAACTACGCGTTGTTAAACTGCATCATATCCTGGCCATTTTATCAGTAACGGATTTGGTTGATTCATTTCAGCCCAATTATATTGCACAGAGTGTGCAAAAAGATGACCTAAATGTGGTACAGATTGCTATCCAGGGCCACTTGGATAGCAATCTGTGCTCATAAACACAACTGAAAGCTACAGAAGCGAGCCAAGTCAGACCAACTCTCAGACTTAATCAAGCTTGTTTTGTACCATCATTACAAGATATGCCTCGCCAAAAGAGGTTGTAGTTTTGGCAATTCCCAGGGATCACGTAAAATAAAACTATGGAGTATATTTTTTTTCCTCTAGCCCTTTCTGGTTACAACACAGCTGAGGTTAACTTTTGGTGTTTTAGTTGCACAAAACCATATTTGAATTACCTGAAGACAACTTAATTAACTAAATAGTCTGTTGAAAGTCTAAATTACTCATGTGAAATATAACTATTTGCTTAGTTATCCTGTGCAGATTCCACAGTTCATCAAAAATTGGAAATCATTTTAACCCATTTTCTTACACCCTCGTCCCTACTGGGGTCGAGGGTTAGCTAACTCCAGCTAACGTTCCGGGCGAGAGGCAGGGTCACCCTGTACAGGTTGCCAGTCTGTCGCAGTGCAACACAGAGACAGACAGGACAAACAACCATGCAAACACACTCACACCTAGGGAGAAATTCAGAGACCAATTAACAGTCATGATTTTGGACTGTGGGAGGAAGCCTGAGTACCCAGAGAGAACCCACGCATGCACAAAGGGGAGCATACATTTTAACCCCATTTTTAGAAATTAATTTGTTAAGATAAATGTATTCTTGTTTTGAGTCAAAATGTCTTGTTGCTGTTATTTTTTCTACAGTATGTGTGGCTTTTCATCTGAATAACATAATATTAGCTGTCATTTGTTCTAATAAATTAAAAGGCAGATCATTTCTCAATGATCAGTTGTTGAACACATAATATTTTATAAAAAATTAAGTAAGCATTTTTTTATGGTGTTAGGTCACAAGTTTGTAAGGTTCAAATTAGAGGGAAATAAAATGTTCCTGAATTTAACCTTTTAAAGCATAGCAATCATCTTAATTTCCAACCTATATGCAGTATATTGGTGTATTTAAATAAATCGTAATGTTTTAGTTTGACTTTTTTTAATACCTCACCTTTACATTTTTTTCCAAATAGTTACTTCAGTCAGAACGTAGTGAACAAAAACTTATAGATGCACAATATTTATGTGGAGTATCACAATGGCAAATTGCTTTGGTGGATGAATACATTTAAATGTTATGCATTGAAAATTGTCTTGCCAGTCATATTTTTGAAGCTAGATTAACTTTCACTCTCTTAGATCCCGTGGCAAAGATGCTAGCAGCATCTTGACAGAAATGAAAAGAGTGAGGGGAATGTGGCCATCTTTGCAATATTCAATAACTACACTGCAATTTCTTGATTTCCATAAAACATAAAGCCCTACTAGGATGTTATCAGAACAGCCGTCAAAACCCAATACATATACAGACGAGATGCAAAACTCAGAAAGTATGGAAGTGAGTCGTATGAGATCCACTGTTATGAGTTGAGACAATGAGTTGCATTTGTGAAATTACCCACGCCACAGTCAAACATGCTGTTAACGTCAGAGCCAGCCAGTGACAGGAAAAGTGTGAAACCGCAGGACGCAGCACCCTTTAACTGAACTCAGCTGACAAGACAACATGATGGTCTTTGGCACAATATTAAAATAGGACATGCTACAAAACGACAATAAACCTCACTTTTTGTTGGTCTTCTTCGCCTTGGCCCTCTTCTTCCTCGCCTGGAGTGCCAGAACTGAAAGGAGAAGAGAAACAAATCATGTTGCCATTGTTTTGTCTTTTGATCTGCAGCTGACACTTGAGACAAAAAGACATGAAACAAAGAAGGTCAGTTTAAACTTAATTAGCATCACAGGATGTGCTCTATTTCATTGTGCATTGGATTGTGTCGTGTTTATGGCTACCTACAGCAGTCAGACTTTATTTACACACACACACACACACACACAAAAAAATTTAATTTATGGGTGCAGCCCCCTCAGTGTGCACAAACCCCGTTAAATAACGTCACCGGGCTACACACCACCGCACCGCAACAACACGCCGCTGTGGCATAAAGTAATATCCCACGGCATACCAAAAACATACCACACCGTCAAGGGTTTAGCTTGTGTTAAATATAGAGAGCTGGAAAGCTAAAAGTACAACGTTAATCCTGACACCGAAGCTAAAGCTAACGAAGCTAACGAGGCTCACTCCAGCGCAGTGCGTGAAAGACGCGGTGAAGCAAGCCGCATATATTCACAACCACAGCCTGACCACACTTTACATTTGTAGCAGCAATAGCAACGTCAGCTATAGAGTAACCACATGCATGGTCTAACTCAGTTGAAACGGTCTGCAGGGTGTCGCGTAAAGATTTACCTTTCCTCTCCATGGTGGCCGGATTCGTAGCCTAGCAGCTAGCTACGCCACCAGTGATCGAATGTTCCACGCATGCGCACTGGCTGGTTTTGCCCCAAGCAGAGGCTCCCGAGTGACGTCCGAACCTGAGCTTTAAAGCTTTTTTATGAATTTCTCTCTTGAAGCTGCAGGCGATGACACTGGAAGGTATTCGTCCTCAAGCTCATGGTTGTTTGTTCTTCCTGATAAAAGGCTGCAGTGACGCGGCCAGGCAGTTCTGCAGGACGGGGAGGTTAGATGGTTTGCGCCATTGACAAAATAAATGTCTGTTATGGTTTGTGCCAGATGCAGGAGTTGAATATGAATGAAGCTTGTAGATATTTTTCGTCTGTGATTCATAGTCTAAACGTTCTGTATAAGATCCAGACTGATAATAAATATTTATCCCATTTTTTGCATGTTAATTTCATGCATAAACATTTTTTTAATTGATATTGCCTCTGTCCCTCTGTATGTACAATTGTATGTTCATACCAATTCAAGTGCTTTGTGCAGAGATCAGTCAGTAATGTCCAAAACTGTACCCTACAAAATATTCATATATCCATCAAATTTCTTTATATAAATTTGCGTTAGGACCACAAACCTCAATGTTTTGTTGTAAGTGTATGTGGTAGACCGACACAAACTAGAGCATAATCATGAATAAAGAGGAAAATGAAACAATTTTTAACCTGAATGTGAAAATTGCCCTTGCAGTTCAGCTTTACAGGCCAACGGACTAAAATATTTGCCCATTCTTCTTTGCATCACTTAAAATGTGTGGGGGATTTGTGAACATTCAATTTTAAGTCTTCCCATGATTTGCACTGGATCTCAAGGCATCAAGAGCTGAAGCTGTTGAACAGAAACACATTACACTTCAGATATGTCACTTTCCTTTTCCACTGCAAGTTTGTAGCCACTATATAGTGTTGGCCTATCACAAAAAAAACCATCTACAATTAAGTTATTGGTTATATGAGAAAATATTCAAGGGATATAAGTATTTCAGGAAGGACCTTCTAAGCTTAAACTGTATAAACAAGCATATCAAGTAGGGTTAGCATTCATCTTTCAACCAGAAGATCTTTGGTTAGATTACCTCCATTTGCAGGCATCTGTATACTCAAAGAACTACATGGAGGGTTTTGGAAATGAGAAACACAATAGAATAAAAAAGGAAAAAGTTAACCAAATTAAATTCTTTTGTTTTTCTCCGAGCACAAAACCTACCATGAGGTTTATGAAATTTCATTAACCTCATGGTATCTTATATCAATACCTTTGATATAAGACAAACTAATCAGTTTGGATACTAGAACACAAAACACACGAGCCTCTTAAAAAATAAGTATTTAATTTCTTAAAGCACTGGAGATATCAAGTAAACTGCAGACCGATTGTTGCTCTTAAATACCTACTCCACATAGAATAAATACAACTCCCGTTTTACACTGTTTTGCAGTTACAGGTTAAAGCATAATACTAAAAATCATAACCCAAAGTCAACACCACACAATGCCTTCATGTACATGCTAATATTGGATGAATTAGCATGTACATGAATAAAACATGCACATAAAACATAAAGACTGGCACATATTTACATATTTTGGGCATGTTACCTAGATTTAACCAGAAAAGGCTCAGATATACTTGTGAAAGATCTCACAATATCTAAAGAAATGGCATGTTAAAGTCTTTAAATTCAGCTGAGAGGGTTGAACAAGCAATAAACAAAAATAGGCTATTGTTTTGAAATTTACCAAAATGTTCAAAGATTTCTTTTTTTTAAGCTTAAGAGTAATTGTGGTGAAAAAAATAGTACCCAAGATTGACTAGCTGGATTGTAGATGAGCATGTTTTCTTTATAATTAATAGAAAACAGCTTATTTATAAATTACTCAACAAATCAGCAGAGCTGTAGGTCCGTTGTCTCATTACCTCAGAAGTCACAGTCGAGTTGAAGTTTAAATTAAAAACAATTAAAAGCAAAAAATTTAAATACATACATTTAAAAAATATTGGCAAAAATGAAATTCCTCAACAAAAACAAAAAAACAATAGCAGTGGTACATAAATAATGATTATTGCTGGTCCAGTTCTTGCATTTTCATATAAAAGTAATAATCTCCTTAAAGGTGATCTCTAAGATTTCTGAAATAAAGACTCAGAAATAGCTGGTATTGTGTGCCTGAAGGCTTTAACATTAATGCACATGTTGTGGCTGCAGCTCATCTCAATCCTCCATGTAATCAGGTGGCACAAAACTACACACCTCCTCATAGGTCAATCCTGCAAGAAATGAAGAAATGTTACAAGACTGAAAACAAGATCAAAATTCCTCTATTATTATTTTATTTTTTTACATAAACAACATGTTAGGATGCATTAACATACGTTTCCACTCATCGATTTCCAGTTCTCTACTTTCAAAACTCTGGTCGTAAGGCTCGGCCTCGGGCTCGTCTTCTGGGTCGTGGTACTGAGAGAAGTAAGGGTGTTCCAGGGCTTCCGTGGCTGTTATCCTCTTGTCTGCATCCAGAACCAGCATCTTCTCCAGAAGGTCCACCGCTTCAGAGAGAAAAGGCCAACAAGTTAATAAAGCTGAATCTCAGTCTATGCTTCACGGGAAAAAGTAAAATCTTGCTTTTGCTTGTTACCTTGTGGATTAGCACCAATGAAAACATGAGCAAAGTTCCTCTTGGGCATAGGAGGCAAAGAGCTGACATAATTCCTGGCCTGCGTAAACACATCAACGCAGAAAATAAAGTGTCAGACTCCACAAGCAGCAGCATGTCATTACAGACTGTTTCTGTTTCCATCTACATAAACCCAACACTGTTTGGAAGTCAAATTTCTGAGCCATGGCCACAGTTTTACACTTGTTTTATTTTCCAATAAACATGGACCCGTTGTGATGAAGAGAGTAGATACTTTACAGCACTGTGTTCTGTCAAATATAAAAACTTTTTAAAAATGGAATATACATTTTAGTTTTTTCTCAAAAAGTCAAGATTGAGGAAAATTTTTATTTTTAGAAAAAATGTCAATTCAGTATTATGAATATTTAAGTACGTATGATTGCTATTAACTGCAAACAATTGACAAAGTAATCCATATTACTATTATGTCTCTAAATATGCAACGTTTATCATTAAATTTACAATGAACATATATCATTTGTGAAATATATATATGAAATATATATATATATATATATATATATATATATATATATATATATATATATATATATATATATATATATATATATATATATATATATATATATATATATATATATATTTCACAAATGATATATGTTCATTGTAAATATATATATTTATTTATTTATTTCCACACATCTTGTTTCCCACCACATATATTACATTTGGAAATCTAACAGGTGGAACCCCAAAAAACAGGCTGAAATTCACAACAATTAGAATTTAACCTCCCAAAAATAATGCAGTCTATATTGTCTCTTGCAACATTAGCACTGCACACGCTGATGTTGTGAAGGTATATTTTTGAGTTATTGTGTTGTGATAAAATGCAGAGTATTGATAAGAGAGCTGTACAGCAAACATCTTCCGTCAACCTCCTCCTGTTCTCTGCTGAGAAAGCAAAGTGCTGGTCATTCTCACCTCATGGCTGGGCATCCTGTTGATTAGCGCTGCTGGGGGTGTTCCTGTCAGACGCATTATCTGCTGAAGCTGGTTTATATCTAGAAAGCTTGTGTCAAGGAGAAAACAGCGGCCGATCCAGTATGACTTTTTCTACAACAGAATGCTGAAATGTCACAAATATTACAAAAGCGAAGAATGTTAATATACTCTGAAGGAAAAAATTATAATTTAAATAGGACAGCTTCACAAGGAAGCTGGAGCCAGCAAGAAGAAAAAAATGAACTGCTCTAACAATGAAAAACATCCAGTTGAGTGAATGTTCCTTTAACTGCGCTTCACCTCATGGAAAGGATACGGTCTGAGCCAGGAAACAGAGTTTTCCCAGTTAGAAGTTCTGCCATGATGCATCCCACCGACCAAATATCCACTGAAACAAACACAAATATAGGAATTTACCTAATAGACAGGTTCTGAATAAGAAAACAGTATCAGGATCTTAACGGATTCAACCTGTCATGTTGTAGTGCATCCAGTTCAACATGATCTCTGGAGCACGATACCAGCGCGTGGCCACATAGCCAGTCATCTCATCATCAGTGTGTCGCGCCAAGCCAAAGTCCAATATCTGAGATGAAACAGGCAAATATTAGCATCCTTAAAATGTTTTAGGTAAAATGGTGTGAATTAGAGAGCTTACTGACCTTTAGCTCACAGTCTTCGTTTACAGCAAGGTTTCCAGGTTTCAAATCCTGTAAGGTTGAAAAGTAATAAATGTGAAATTTTGAACATCCAGTCTCGATAGTAAATTTATTTTTCTATTTTAAAAATAATTGTCATGTATATTTAACTCGTCTAACAATAAAAAAGGTTAGCTATCAAGAAATTGCACAGTCTATGCTAAGACTAATGATCACAACTTCCACTTTTCCCAAATTCAGACAGTAATGCTGGTGAGACAGAGGTTGAACTAAACACTTACTCTGTGAATGATGCCAGCTGAATGGATGTACTGCAAAACGGGAAAAAATACAAACTTTAGAAAATCTGATTCACTGATTCATCCCAAGTTTCAATTGGAATGATAAATGGAGAGTTCACTGATATTTGCTCAGGAAAATTAGTTAATTTATGCTTTGCTCAAATAATCATTTTCATTAAAAAATAACATCCATAGTAAAAGTAATGCCACGAAACTTTTGACAAAATATCACAGCAGAGATTTTAGTAAATCCGAGCTCATAAAGATAAAAACACAAGAGCTATGGATTACCATCACGCAAGCAATCATTCATGTACACATCATCATTCCTGTGGACAATTTAGAAACTCAAATTAATCCACAACAAAATCCCTGAGAGGAAGGCCTGTGTATGAATGTAGAGTACCTGTATAACCAGTACTTTTACTGAAAGAACTTGTTTGCTTGAATTACTGGTTAACACTGAGCTTTCACAGCAACAAAAACCTCCAGTAGTTAAGGAGCTGGGGAGGATCAGACAGACAAGCTTCAGCAGAAACTTGACACATTAGAAGCCGATTAGTGAACAATGAAACAGGATTTGCATTGAAAGTATGTACAGTACCAAGAAAAGAAACTAAACTCCAAAGCAAAAAGATGCAAACAAAGAACTGAGAGAAACACCGGTTTTAACCCGAGAAACTGATTAGTCCTGGAAAAAAACAGAATATAGCATCATAAACCCTTAAGAATAATCAGACCCAGCTTTTATGACGTACAGCACTCATTATTATGAAGGATTAAAACTACCTGAATGGAGACTAAATATAAATCTAATTTAAATAGTCAAATGTTAGAATACAAACAACTTCCATCAATCAGTATTTATTTCAAAGCTGTATCATATCTCACTGATAGTGTGATTAACAGCCTACGACTACAACTAAATAATAAGGCAGGAATACATAAAGTACTGCACTAAATAAATACAGAAATAAGCTATTTTTAAAACTTAAGTGTAGAAAGTGTAAAATCAAGCATCGCTTCCAGACAAGAACACATGTAAAAAAAAAAATTTTAATGGAAATGAGGATCAAGAGAAAAGAAGAAATCAAATATTTCAAATATCTGATTGAATTACTTCTTCATAAATGTATTATTATGAATTTTTCCTTTTTTGAGGTTTTAGCAGATAAAACAGTTTAACCATAAGCTGAATATGTGGGGTATTTTAACAACAAAATAAACAAACCTGCTTCCTTTAATCCCATCTATTTCATATATTATACTTCAATGTTGAGCCTTAAACATTATAGCCTGCTAAATTCATCACTGTGAATAAAAGGAAGCTGTTTTTGTTTTCTGTGTGAGTTTAACGCAGACTGTTTCTTATTTTAGCTCAGCTGAAATTACTCAAATTATTTACACTTCCTTAATACCAGAGGAGAAGATTTTTTTTATTACTTTGTTAAATTCAGAAGACTAAAATACACTAAGATTATTCTGCCTTTTAGCTACTAAGTAAATCCCAGATGATAATGTCCTGGCTGTGTAAGTTTTAAAACCTACACACACTGATGCCTGTGTGTGTATTTTAAGATGTATTTCTCAAGGAGATGATGAGAAAACGGTATCCATTAGTCACAGTGAAATTAGTCTTTTATCAAGAAACAGCATAAAAAGACAGATTATTGATTATCAATGGACTCAAACACAAAAAATAATCTATGGAGTCCTGCGGGCTGATGAAACTAAAATTTGAGTTTGATAATAACGATCCTCATTATAATTGGTGTAAAAAAAGGGGGGAGGGGAGAAGCTTGTGAGCCTTAGAACACCAAACCAACTGTGAAACATGACGGTGGCAGCGTCATGCCGTGTGTGTGTGTGGGTGTTTTAGTGCACTTCCCTAAAAAGATGGCATAATATGAAAAAAGAAAACGATGTGAAACCACGCTCTTCCTGAATGACCTCACCTTCAATCCTCGGAGGATCTGGTAGATGAGGAACTGCACGTGGTCGTCTGACAGTTTCTGACATTTAACGATGTTGTTCAGATCTGCTCCCATTAGGTGAGTCACAAGATACCTGTCGGTCGTAAGAGATTGTCGTCATAGTTGAAACAAGAAATCTCAATAACTTCCAAACTCGAGAGAAGTCAGAGGGGCTTGAAATAAATAAATTTGCTCTGTGAATCTCATTTTGGAAGGCCAGTTTGGAGCCTGCAGCTTTATTTCCCACATGGCAATAAAAGCTTAAACCAGTTTTGCAGCTACTTCTTTTCACTTCTCGCTTGGGACACTGAAAGGTCAAGCCTTTTACAAATGTAATATCACTTGACAAGCACACTGAGCAAAATGAGCTTAATGGCATCAGCGGATACTTTAAATCCAATCCTAGAACTGTTTAAAATTAATCAAAAGCACTTAAAGACTGAGTGAGCGGCACGAACAAAAACTAACAAATGAGTGTGCTGCTGTTCTGTCAGTCTGTTGCTAAACAAATATTGGTTTCGTGAATACTATTCTATTCTCACAGAGTGTGGGGAACGAAGGCTTAAAATAGCACATTTCAATGCTGGGACTTGTTCTCAGCAGCACACACAGATCAGATACACAGACAGAACGAGGTTCACCCGCCTTGGAAAAACGGCATATAAATAGTGGCCTCTGTTTTTCCATTCTCCTGTAAGAAAGAAGCGTGGCAGGAGAACCAAAGAGAATCAATCTCTTTATTTGTTATTGGGGGGAGTAATCCAAACTTCTGTAAATATTTAAGATTTTCTTTGAAATTGCATTTCAAGTCCTAATTTATTGCCTCAAATGTTAAATCATAGTGAGCCTTTTAAGTCTAGTGCAAGAGCAAACCAGAAGCACTGCAGCACTATTTTATTTATATCAATACCACTGCACCACAGAGGTAATAATATAAAATAAAAACCACAATTATGAAATAATCAAAGTGTCACAAGTCTTCCTTTTCAAGACACTTCTACCAAAAATTATTATCTTAACCACAGTAATTGCCAGCATAACATGCTCAAGATAGTTTATTCATTCATCATCTTTCTCTGAAATTATTATTGAAGATGTCCATGCTGCTCTAAAAATAAATTCAGAGAAACAAATCTGGTTTTCAGGAGAGATCTGGATCAGGTCAAATCTATCAGAACTTCAGAAAAATCTTTTCTCTCTAATGTGCATTGCTCAAGCCTCTGGTAATTGAAGCAGGTCTGTAGAAACCCACAATCCCCTCTGCAGAAGCTGGAACTGGCATCTATATAAATACCTCTGTGGTGAGGTGACACAGACAAACATGGATTCCAGGGTGAAGCCTGAGAGTCACATCTCCTGCATTTCATGCACCGTCTATGCGGCAATGAACTGCGTGGCCGTTTTTTATGCAACAGGAAACACTGCTACACAGGGCAGGCTGCTTCCTTTAATACATCAACAGTCACACAAAAAGCCCACTTAAAATAAAAACAGGAATAAAGAAGTATTTTCTACAAATCAGACCAGCAGAGTGTAGAGAGCTTAGAGCTTAGTCAACAAACAGGATTTGCCCCTTCAGAGTCCTGGCTACAAACAGAATGAACTGTCTCGTGATTAATAGTGCCTGAATGAAGCTGCAGTTTCCAGCTTGCACTATTCCACACAAAGATGTTACCAAACAATGAGTTTAAGATGCTGTTCAGATGCACAGGAAGGAACTGAAGGGATCCACAAATGGGTGTGTCTGCATCTAAAAAGGTCGCCCAAAGCTAAAATTAATCTGTGAGAAATCCTAATCTCTGATTGCTTGACAACTAATATTTATTTATTAGTTTTCAACAGAAAAAAGTCAGATAATAAGTTATTACAGTTAAGTTTCTTTTTGCCAAAACTATTCATTTCTTCTGTCGCTACTTTTGATGTTAACATCCATCATTTCCTTTCTTTCAGAGCCTAGTTTCTGACCTTTTGACTAAATCTGCTTCGTAAGAAGCAGATTTAGATGAACAAGCAAATATACACTTTCATTCACCTACAAGCTCTAGGAAGTGTCAGAGTCCAAGGCCTACCAGCTTCTCATTAGGCATCACTGACTGTAGCTGGTAGTTGAAAGTAGCCACTGAAACATTAAATATACATTATGAAAGCCATTTAGAGGCATTTCTAGACAACTGAAGACTACTGGGTCATAAGTTCAAGCAATTATGGATAAGTGGATGTCTGGGTTGTCCAGGAACAACCAAAGAATGAGCCAGGCTCAAGCCAATCATTGACTGGAACACCAGCATCAACCATCCACAGTGAAGCCAAATTACTAACATGAACAGAGAGGCCGCAGACCAAGAAGGTAAACACATTCAAGCTTGACTGAAGTATCTGTCCCTCACATGGTCTAGCCAAAACGTTTTCTGGTGAAACAAAATATGGTCAGATGAGACAAAGACTCAACTGTTGAGCCACAATGACGGGATTAGAATTTAGAATAGAATTTAGAGTGAGGGCTGAAACCCAATAATACTGACCTGTTGGTAAGCATGGTGGTGGTAACATCATGTCACACGGTTTGAGTGAACAGTTATAAATAAAGAACAACAACTACCTTAAATATATTTCATCTAGACTTCATCTCCATGTCAACAAACCCTTTGTTCAGTGATCAAAGTCTTCTTTATACATCATAATCCATGGAAATGTCCCAACATAAATGAGAGGTTGAAGTCACTCCACCAAAGCTACATAATCCTGAACAACTTCAGAATGCAGTCAAAACCCATACCTATAACAAAGTGAAAGAGATCATATCTTGTGGAAAAAGTGTGGCACAGTTAAAGGATGCAAAGTGAAACCGCCTCCGGAAGCAGGAAGACGCACTACATTTTTTCCCCAGAGTCCATCTGACGAGGAAAACTGACAGGAACGAAACAAAAATATACCAGGAACTTAAAAACAAATTTAAAAAAACAAAAAAGGTGGTCTGTGCAATAGACAAAGAGACATTTAACCCAATATGAGTGTAGATGTATACATATTTGATTGCACAATTTTATAAAAGCAAGTAACTTCAATACTTCTTTCTTCACCACAATGTTCAAATCACTAAAAATATTTGCTTTGTGTGAGCAGCACTGTGGGAGACGCAATAATATTGCATGTCAATCTGATTGACATGCAGGATTTGCTTGCAGAACACCAGAAAAACAATCTTCCAAAATGTAGCACGCAAGTGATCCTGAAGATGTTAATATTCTCGATACGACTGCGTGTATATTGAGCAGCTTTAGTCCACATAACTATAATCTCCACCCTGTGTGAATTAAGTTAATTTAAACATATGCATCCAATTCCTGCTTTTTAATGTCTGAAGTAGTAAGTTGCTTTGAAAAAAGAAAAAGAATTGTTGGTGTAAATAATTATAAGTAACTTATATTTACACACCACGACTAGTGTATGTCAACTTTAGATTGCAAAAGGAGCACTGCACTTCCAATTTCAAAACAATATATTTGCAAGTAGAAGCAAAATGTTTCAAAATGTCAACATATCTGCAAAATAAGGAAGGAATCTTACACATCTTTGAATTCTTTTAGACTTGTGGCAGGACTGAAAACATCCAAGAGCCCAATGACCTAGAAAAAAAAAGAAAGAAATCCACATTGAAATTAAAGATACAGGGAGCAGAAAATATAACCTTCACTGAGATGCAGATTTCTTCAAACAAACAATATTAAGCGGTGAAAAAGTATTTGGTTTTTAAGCCTGTTTGCCTCCAGGAAGAAACAAACAGAAGAAAACAGCCCACTCACATTTTCATGCTTCATGTGTTTGAGCAGCCGCAGCTCTCTGTAGGTTCTTTTGGCGTGGATGATGGACTGGAAAGGTCGGGAAAGCTTCTTCACAGCGACCTTCAAACCCAGTTTCTCATCATATGCAGAACTGTTGAGTGGAAAAAAAAAAAAAAACATTTCACCTTAAAAGAAAACCAAATATATGACTGCACTGTAACATTTTTTTTTTATTTTTTATTCGATTATAGGTACTAAGTCAATAAATTCAGCAAAGCGAGCTTCTTCAATTAAGGCTGATAAAGCAGATTTCAGAAGGCTCCTTCGGCTGAGTTTGCTCTCAAAACAAAATTAGGTGTAGTGAATTGAACTGAAGGCTGAGAAATGGGCAGCATCAGCAGAAAATGTCACCTCTCAGCAGATCGGGCACATCTCTGACAGTAATATATCCTCCACTCTGTCAGCTGACTGCCTCCGACCAAAACCTAGATTCTTCCATCTTACTGTAAAAGCTGCTGCAGGGAGAAACCAGCTTTCAACTGAGAGTAAGCAAAATGAGCCAAAAAATAATAGTAATTACTGTACACTGTAGCGATACAGTAATTACCGCTACAGGTAATCACCTGCCAAATATTATAAGGGAAAATTAAAAATTTGACAACTTTAATCACTGGACTACAAGTGCATTACTACTTTGAAATGCATCTTTGCGATTATGAATTAAACATGTCTGCCATTCGTCTAAAATAATAGAAAAAGAATACCTGTGACTCCCAAATTTATAGTATTTGAAATTACATTATAGGTTATGTCAGTGTCATTAATTGTGGCCCATTTCCTGCTTTATTGACAAAGTACAAACATTAGGGTCGTTTTATTACAAGAACAGGATATTAGTAAAATGAAGACTGGCCCAACCAATCCCTGATGCACTCAAATGTTAAACACTGAACTCAATTGTCAGGCATGGCGCCCTCTGCCCTTCTGAGCATCGGGATAAAATGAAGTCTATCGATTATATGCATCACTATAAAACTGCTTCATGTATTAAAGGAAAAAAGAAAAAAAGATAACAAGGCGACCAAAGACAGATTACCTCATCGCCTGGCACACATGCCTGTTTCTATTTGCAAAACAAACATCTGTTCCTTACCTATGTCATTATGTTTTACTAAAATAGTAGGAAAAGCAGAGCTGCACAACATATTGTAACATGATGTTCCGCATATGCCCTGCACTAATGTTCTGCATGCAAACAACATACTTTGCCAGACAAAAAGGACTTTCTCGATGCCCAACCCAGACACTGACTTTAGTGACTCAGATGTAAGAGCTCATGAAAAGTAATAGGAGCACTTAGAAGACAAAACGAAAGCAGAGACAAAAATGTTGGTCAACTGCAAATAGTGTAAATAGTTTGTAATAAGCAATAATTGCGATCAGTCATACATCCGTATGAAACAACAGTGGAAAACTAATACAAAATAATACTTTCAGTCTTTGAGGTTTCCAAATATTCTCAATTAGACTTTAACACATTGAGCCAGGTAAAACTTTAAACTATGTTGTGCCTCCATACATGATCTAAGAGTCGTGTGACTGAGACGCTGAAACTCTTAAAGAGTGGCACCCAAAATGTTGCATATCAAACAGACCTCCCTAAATCCTAAAATTATATTTTACTATACAATAAACAATGCAATAATTGCAATGTAAAGATAATCAGTCTTAATTCTTATCAGAAAAACAGAGTAGTGTGATAAGAAATGTAATTTTTCATTGTAACAGCAAACTCTAGTTGATTGTGTCTGCAAACCCCAATAAATCAAAAGAATTGGGCGTTGTGATTTTGTTCAATTTGATCCATTATTCAGTGTTTTGTTTTTACTACTGTAAGTTTCATAAGAGCATCAAACAATACAACTGAAAATGTGTTTGAAAACAATTATTGTATGCAGTGTTACCTAATGTAACTGAATTACTGAAATAACCTGTTTGATGAGGTTTTATTAGAACAAAAGAAACAAATGCAAACATCCTGAAAGCATTTCTAAAATCTTTGTTTTCACAATTTTATCGTCACAATGAAATAAAATACAACATTCAAAGAACATATATCCCATCCCTACTATTAACTAAATGAACAAGCTAAACCTTTGTATAAAATAAGACTATTGTATCAGCAAATCGGAAACTGTGGCTTTAGAAATGCTTCTGATATTCAGATTTGTTTTTGCCATGGAGCTGCCAAAGAAGCAAGCTGTTTCTATTATTAGGACAGCAGTATTTGGAAGCAGTAGACCTTAACATCTTCGTGTTGTTTTCGATTGTTCATCATGTACTTTTGCAGCTCTTTAACTGCAAAGCAGTAAATCTGCTGCCAGCGACTTTTCACATTCGAACAGCTGGAGTTAGTAAACAATCGAAACCGACTAAAAATAATTAATCGAGGGGGGAAAACATCACTATTACTCCTTGTCCTATGAAACCATTTAACCGAGAAGGAATCGGATCACTATGTGAAGTATGTGATCGAGACAGTCAGTCGTTCCTGGGACTGATCCAATGAGAAACTGAGAGTAGTCGCTTTCTGCAAAAAAGAAAAAAGTTCATGACAATGTCGGATTTGTTTGATGGATCTAAAATAATCTCAAACCATCTGAAGTTATCGGGATATAACGTGATACACGTTGACGGAGCCTTTCTAGCTCCACCGTGCTAACCTAAGTTTAGCTTGTGCCTCTGCAGGCCTCGTCTCAATGAATGGAGAAGTTAAAGTTGGCTCAACTCTGCAACACTTTCCGCTTTTACAGAAAAAAACAACAACGATGATTTACCAAACCGATCCGTAGGCGCCTGAGCCCACCGGAGACAGGTCCTGGTACCGCCGTGGGACTTCCCATATCGTTTTATTGACCTCCTGCAGGTAAAATCCGGACCTTTCTTTCTGCGACATTCCTGCAGAACCAACCGTCGACCACCAACCGTCTCTTTCTGCCCCCCGTGCTGCCTCCTTTGCCCCCGAGCTGAGAAAAGCTCCGTCACACAAACAACAAGGGGGTCACACAGGCGGGGCCCTCGTTGCTGGAGTTGTGGATCTTCGAGTTGTTTTCTTACACAAAGTTGCAGAATCACACCGCCTGTTGCACGCACACTTTCAACTCCGCTTTCATTTGTTCCTCTCTTCCAGTGCCAGATACAGTTCCTGAGGTTTCGAGGCGTAGTCTCGCGAGACTTCAGTTCCATACCGTACAGCTTCACGAAGAGTCGCAAACTGAAACCAATAGTAACCGGAGACAAAAAAATCTTTCATTTTTGTGTGAAAAAAAGGAAGAATTATTTTTTTTTAAATAGCAGTTTACATAAATCTTATTAATTACTGAATATTAAAAGGACAACATAAAAATTGATTTTATCTGACAATAGATTTCACATCATCTGAAAAGTGAGTCCTGTTATATGAAAATATAATTTTGCTCAAAATATTTGAAACATTTTGGACAACATATTTGTTTATGTAATTTTGGCCCGAAAAATACATAAAAAATAATATTTGTCAAACTGCTGGAAGTGCAATCCAGATGTAGATCCTCACATGCAGAGAGAAAATAATTATATTTAACATAATTTTATAAAGTGTGGAAATTGGGGAAAAATTCCCAGGATGTAATTTGGATCCAATAAATTGAATATTCCATTTCACAATGAGTACCTGAAGCCTGTACGGACATACTAATATAACAAATTTAATTTTCCATTCCAATTATTTAGTTTTCAAAAGAAAAAAATATATATAACAAATAAATGAAAAGTGAGATTTAAAATTATGAAAAACATCCTTTTTCTACACCCACTGAACCATGCAGTCTTTGGGATACAATGTAACCAGACACAATGTTAAACACAGCACTGTCCTGCAACCCACATTGGGAAATGTTGCAAAGAACGAGATGTGGAGTGTAACAAAAACAATACAGTAAAACTCCCTTATGAACTTTTTCTTCAGACTTAGCTTCCGCAGATCCTGCTGGGTGGAGTTTCCTACTCATTTTGGTTTTCTCACCAGACAAGAAAAATAGAAAAATATGCAGAAAAAAGAAAAAGAAGGGCTTCTTAATATTGAAATGGGTTTAAAAGAAAATGAATCCATCAAATGACGCATTTTAAAATAAGCACTTGAAGGAAGCATACATTTTTCAATTTAACTGCTGATGATATATTTTTATGTGATAATGTAGAAGGCAGCAGTAAAAACTAAATAAATTCATATAGAGCTAAAACAAACTTGACTGAACAAAGAACTTAACCTGATTTTAAACCAAAGGAAATAAAATAACCACATTCAACAATTTGAAAAACTGTGGAAAATAATGACACCTCATCCAAACGGGGAAAAATCTCTTATGTTGAAGGATACAGTAAAACCTCCTAATATACATCTCAAACTCAGAGTTGGAGTTGCATGAGACACCAAATAAAATCTCCATTTCAATCATTTCAGTTTTCATGTTATCCACAGCAGTAAAAAGGAACTGAAGTAAAAATATAAGTAAAAGTATGTCTCAATTATGGGTGAAAAACATTTTATCATATTATCTGGCCCGATAATGAGAACAAGAATAAATGGTCATATCAAGTGTTGGTGATGATTCTTACAATGTCCTTCTTTACTGTGCTTAACAAGAAAGAATTTACGTTACAAGGTACATGGAACATTAATATGAAATCAAATTCACATACTGGCGAAATAACTTTATGAAACTTAAAAAGCAAACTGATCAAATGAAATAATTAAAGGAGGGCAAATAAATGTATCTCCATTTTGAATACATTAAAATGATGGGCTTTACAAATCCATATAAAACGTAACTATATTCAAGTTTCAGTCGTGTTTAAAAATCACAGCAAATACCTGTGTAGACATTTTGCACTTTAACTTCAGATTTAGAATTTTATCATGTGAGATAAAAGAGAAAATAAACATTCTCAGTGAAACTTGTCAGAAAAAAATTTTGAAACTTGTTAAGTACTCTGTTTTACTTTACAAAAACTCTCAACATATGCTCCAACATTGAAACTTTAAAACTGAAGGCTTCTTCAGTGTTCAAAGAGCTACTTGTCATCCTCTTTCAGCATCATAGGTCCTCCTCCTCTTCATCCTCTTGTTGGTGCCGGTAAGAAGATTTGAGTGGAACCGAGTCAAATCCATCTGACGTTCTCTGTGAAAACAGCGACAATATTAAAGGTGATATTGAACATCATGTAAATTTAAATGTAAATGGGACAGTCACTGACCTCTCGTGAGAAAGACTTTATCTTGGTAAAGAAGGATTTATGAGTGAGATCCATGAGTTCATCCTCAGCGTCTTCTCCCTCCATTATTGCACAGCTGTCAGCAGTCGGTAGCTCACACTCTTTACCTTCAGAGTTCATCATCAGCCTGGAGTATTTATACTGCAGCCTGACAAATAGAAATAATCAGATAACATCTATTACAAAGGATTTGGTCATGGCCTGTACATGCAAACGTCCTTGAGCACATTATATGTCACAAGATGTGAAAGGATGTTTAAAAAGTCTTGGTCTAACTTGCGCGTCTTCTTCCAAAAATAACAACTGAGGCTGATGAGAAGAAAAGCAGCAACCAGTCCTATGGAAACGCCAAGCTTGAGCCAGAAATCCATAGTCACACAAGCGCTGACTTTTTGTGGTGGCAGGGATTCTCCTCCGTAACACTGCAGAGGCTGCTGCCACACATAGGTGGTTCTCTGAAAGACACAGTCAGATTTCCTCACATTTAAAGTCAGCTCTAGTTAAGAAGCTGCCAAACATTTGGACTTTCATACAGTTTATCATATCACAAACTCCAACGTATCTGAGGAGAAGCGATGAGGTTTAACCACAAATTCTTGATTAAATTGCAATTTGACTGTGCCATCTTGATACATAAATACGCTTTGATTGATGAGTCAAGTTTGATACCTGGATCCCCTGGATGCAAACGCTTACAATCTCACGGTAGTGATCTGTGGTGCACAGCGGGCATGCGTGCTGGCTCTCCCACAGGAAGTGAAACGTGCAACCATCACATGTCCCCTCAGAACATTTACTGTGAAGGGAAACAAGGTCAGAGATAAAATCGCAGGCTTTTCAGAGTGTCTCTTTAGCGCAGGTCGGCGTCAGGGAGGTTAATACGTCAAATGATGGTGAATAATGTGGCTGTTAGACTATGTGTGTGTAAATGAAAGGTCAGAAGTTGAGCTCAGGTAATTTGTGCAGCACCTGGGCAGCGTGATGGGGTCTTTAATGTTGGCTGTGGGGTTGCATCGAAGTCTGACAGTGGCTGACCTGCCCTGTTTGCAAGCTTGGGTTGTATCACTGGACCTGCAAAGATCACAGGCATAATGTTGATGGAGTTCGGCATGGAGCAAATTTTAAACTGTATTAAATCGAGTTAAAAATACATCTATATATAATCTAAAATGAATCTGTTACTGTATAAACTAGAAAACATCTTTTTGTTTGCAGAGTATAGCTGAAAAAAATACTGTGGATAATTAGGTCCTAACTTCACCCAAAGTAGTTAAGCAAACAAGAACATTCCTAAATATTATCTTTGTATGATCATAGCATTAAGTTCCAATGAAGTGAGTATTTGTCATTTTGTTTACTTGTAATAGAATATGACATCTGGCAGCTGAAGTGAAGCTGGAGGGAACATCCACGATGGAGAGGAGATGCCTCCCAGAGTTGTCTCGGTAGTCACACCTTCGAAATGAAACACAAACATTATTACCAGTTTGATCACATGACACAATTCAAATGCTTCAACATTTTCTGTTCTAGTAACTCCAGAACACAAAGTATGTCTAATGTTGGATGGAGGAGCGCTCTGTCTCCTTCATCCACAATATTCTCTTTATATTCTTTTATTTATGAAATCAAATTAAAAAATAAAGTAAAATAAGCCTTTGTCACCTTGTACCCAGTGAGTTAGAGCTCACATACTGCTAAGCTGTTCTGGTCATTGTCATTATACTAATATTTGATAATTGACACTTGGGAAAAAAATTTAAAAAGCCATATCAGAAATTAGTAAATAAAATCCCCCATCACATTAAAACTGAAACTGGAAGCTGGAAAACTCAAAAGGAAATTAGATCTAAAATTCTAAGCTTTTCTTCTTTTTTTTTTCCTTCTTTTTTTTTGTAAACTTTGACGTAAATAGTCAGATAAAAAATAGTTTCAAACTATTTAAACCACACAGGTGGAAACTCACAGTACCCTTTCCCTACAAACCAGCATAAAAAATCCTGCTTATATTTGGCTTATAACATGTTTTTGCCACATATGGTATCCCATACAGTAACATTTGTCTACTTTTCTTTCTTTTTTATCTACTAAGCTATTTTCAGTTACTTTGATCTGTAGCCTGTTCATCTCCACAGTCTAAAACTTCATCCGTTTCCCCTTTCTTATAGAAACAGAGAAACGCCTAATTTGTTTTTAGCTCGGAATTTAAAAAATGCTCAAACATGTTTATTCAATTAGATCAGTTGAAAACCGTAGATTAGCTCCATACCAATGAGTGTGTCGCCAATGACGAATGGCTGTGAGGACACCATGCTCTGACTGCGGATGTCAGAAGGAACCACGGTGGACTGACAGACGTAGCCTTTGACCACTTTCCCACTCTCCGTTACGTTGTCCACACAGGAGGCTGGCACTCGACTCTTTGGGAGCAACACTCTCAAATCACACAACAACTTTTAGCAATAAAGAACTTTAAGGGTCACTTTCGTACCTCTCTCCCGCACAGATTCAGATTGAAGTGATGAAAATACCGCAGGCCTCTGTTGGTGAAACGCGGACTGCCGGTGACGCCGGTGACGTTAGACAGCGGAGAGAAATCGTAGGTCTGCACAGCCTTTCCACCGCTTTGAACCCTGAATGTGCAGTCGCTGAGACAAGCCGAGAAGGCCTGCAGATCAGAAGTCAGAGTTATGGCCAGTACATGTACATCTACATGTATGCGCTTTACCTGTGGTTGAGTGGAAAGCCAGAAATAAAACAGAGTAGTCAACTAAAATAGTGGAACATGTTACATGATTGCATCTGTAATTCTATGTTTTCGAGCCTGGCTACAGATTCCCATCGGATTTAAGGCTGGAGTCTAACTTAACATGGTTTGATCCATACCATTTCATTGCAGCTCTGGTTTTTAGCATGGCTGTCAATCTGAAAAAGTGAACCTCCACCCAAAACTCAAGTCTTTTGGAGCATCAAACTGGTTTTATCCAGCTCTTTATAACTTCCTCTTTTCAACACGTTTCTTCTGTCCTTCTCTATAGCTTGAGGCAAACTGCCAAGTGGACTTCTCGTGGCTTTTTTTCTGCAAAGGTTTTCTTCTAGGCAGACTTTCCATGAAGACAAATTAGTGGATTCTCCTACCTGAGCTGAGGATCCGTGCAGCTCCTCCAGAGTTACCATCAGCATATTCGCTTCTATTCTGATTAATGCTCAACTTCTCACCCTATCAGGATGTGAATGTTCATGTTTTGGTGATTGTTAGGTGATCTCTAACAATCAACTGTGTTTTATTTAGAAGAATCAAAGTAAAGGGGGCTAAGATTGTGAAGATGTCTATTTGGAAAACATGTAAATTCATACACAGTGTCATTATTCCTTGACCTCACACTAGTTAACATTTTAATAGAAGAGGAGTTCATTGTTGAAAGACTTATATTTCTGCAAAACCTATTTTTATACTTACTGTTTTCCATATCTGCTTGGCTGCGATAAAATTATGCAATCCTAATACAGTTGTGGTTAGAGTTTAATTTGACAAGTAAGTCTGATAACATAACTTTGTGAAGAAAAAGAAGAAGAAGAAAGGAGTGGGAATTTAAATGCCCTCCAAAATATGTCACCCTGTTTCTCTCTGTGTTCGGTCCACACTGGACGCACGCTGCCTCTCCAACAGGCTGACTGGATCTGATGTAGGTGTTTGGCGGACAGCTCTCACATGCTCCCGTGGCATTGACCATGTAGTGTCCAGGTGGGCAGGGAACACAGGAGGAGTCAGTCTTATCATGCGTCACAGCACAGCGGCGACACTGAGAGGCCACTCCTCCAATCACATTGGTGTGGATGGAGTAGATCTTTGCAGCATCGGTGCTAAAGTTCCTCTCCTGAGGGCCAGAAATGCAGTTTCTCACTAAGTGGTATACATTTTTGCAGAAAATAATGCAATTCAAAGCTTTTCTCTAAAAGGCAAACCTTATACAATTAAGATAGGAGGAGTAGAGAGTTTGGTTTCCATGCAGCTCAAGGCTGCCATCTAGAGCTGAACACCGAATGAAGGGAATGAAGACATTATTTCTACAGAGAATTGAAGCTGCTTGTAAAAGCAATTGTGCAAGAAATTTGAAAATGTTTTTTTTTTGCATTAGCATATCTAAGTGTACAGCAGTAGCACTCTTAAATATGTTTCATCTAACTTAATCACCTCCTATTGCTTGCTGCAGCTAATAAATTTTCATATATGCATCCTTTCAAAACAGCATAATTATAATGGGATGTTTGAATAGCAACATTATAGGTTTGGTGGCTGAATTATTGTCTTTCTTGAAAAGATGTCAACGTTCCTCTTTCTGAACCCATCTTTCTCAGCTATATGAAAATGTTTTCCAGTTAAAATTATGAAAATCTAAATAAATCAGTTCCTTTGATCGTCACAAATGTCTTTTTAATGTGATAAAATCCTACCTTTGCATTACTATACACTTTCAAAACTAAAAGAGACAGAGAAAAATAAAAACATTTTAATGATTTGTGACAAAGTTTCAGTCCTCGAGAGCCACCAGGATAAAATGGCAAAATTATCATCTCAGCGTGTTATCGAGTGCTGCAGAAGCCTGGTAATGAGCCATTCATTTGATTTAGGTGTGTTGGCGCAGAAGTTCATTTAAAAGTCTCAAGATCTTTGGGGAAAATTGGTAGTGAACATTATTTTACTGTGTTTTCAGTTTGCATATTTCATCTTGAGTAGGTCTAGATGTCACCCTTCAGTGTCAGGATTTGCTCCCTAAGCTTTATAGTCAGCTCTGAACTTCAACAGGATGAACGATTTATAAGAGCCGGAAATGTTTGGATGTTGGCATTATTAAGGTGTGTGATGCGTCTCACCAAACTGAATTCCTCGGTGCGCTGAAAGGTCCAGGTGAAGCTGACAGTATTGTTACTCTGGATCAAGTAGGAGTACGACTGCTTGCTGTTTCTGCCTTTCCACTGCTCCACTAAATAATTGTTCCACTTATTGTAGCCCTGCAGAGAAATACTCCCAAGTTATTAACATATACCTGCTGTACATTAATTCCTAACAACTGCAGGGAAAAAAAAAAACAACAGCTTCACTTACCACTAGGAAGTAAAATTTGCAGTCAGACGTACAGAGGGTTTCAAATACAAAGGTGATGCGAGACAGTGCACTCATCTCATTGTCTTTACCCGTGGTCTGAGCCCTTATAGAGTCAAGAAACAATTTATTGGACTTTAGATACAATGCCTTGTAAATTATCCATTCCCCTGGAATTGTTTCATTAAAAGGTCTCATTAAAACCAAAAACCGTACACCATTTTTCTTTTACTTTACAGCTGTGCACTACTTGAAGTCGGACCATCTTACAAAATGCTAATTAATTTGGGAGATTCTCACCTGTATCCAGGAACGTGGAGGGTCAGTGTCAGGTAGTCGGTGTCCTGAACCCCCGGAGTGGTGTAGATGTACTCTCCAGCCACTTCCCATGCTGCCATTACAAAACTGTATTAGCGGCAACAACAGTAACAACACTCAAACCCTGACCATCACAAACTAAAACCAAGAAGAAAGAAACCTTAAATCGGATTGCGCCCAGGTCATTTTGCCCCAATCATATCTTGTACAATTCTTGTGAAAATTCAGGAGGTTTTACTACGTTTTGACATTTTCAAACCAATCTCTGGTCAGAGCAGCTATAATCTTCTTTCTGCATGTTAAAGTTTTGCTTTGTAACTATTCTTCTGCTTCTTGTTGTTTCATCCATTAACACACCGTCCGTTTTTGAGAGTAATTCAAATATCCCTGGACTAGGAGCTGCTCTCTCACCCGTCCTTCGGTCTGAGTTGCTGAACTCCTGGTGGAGGACGGAGCTCTCCATGTTCCTCGGCATGGTGGTCCACCATTTGTACTCAAATCCCAGCAATGGCTCTGTGCCAACAGGGCACTTCTCACAAACTGTGAACCAACAAAGCTGCATAGTCAGGACATGGTGGTACTGCCAGTTCTATTGTATGAGTGTTTAGATTAAGTTTGTGACATTTTTAGTAATATTTAATATTTTTCTTTGTTAAATACCACATGGTGCAGCTTTGCAAAAATAATTACATCGACTTCAAGCCTGTTTTATTAATCACTTGCTTTTAAATAATCCATTTTCAAGATGTTTTTTTTTTTTTTTGTTAATCGATGGCAAAACCCTCCTAGCATTACAAAACATACTCACCAGAATCCCTAAACCAGACTCTAGCATATTCAGAAATCAGTGTGGAAATACAGTTATTTGTAGATGACATATGTGTTGTGAACTTAGGTTGCTTGACTTATTTGGAAGCAATTAATAACTGCACACAAAAAACATTTTGTGTTAGTGTAGGGTAGCACACGCAGTCTCAATGCAGCACATAAATCATTCCACAAAGACACAGTCACATATTCAACGAGATATGATTTTCCGATTTTGCTTGGTTTTGCAGTATGAGAGTGTTTGCATTAGTGTCACAGTACAGTAAATGGTTAGTACTGATTATGAACCTTTTCCATCTGAGTAGGAATCGTTGCTGCAGGGCTCACACGCTGAGGAGTTAGTCACAGAGAAGCCCGGGTTGCACGGCGGGCACATCTGCTTCTTCCCTGACGCTGGCAGCTTCACGGCTCCTTCGACAGTCTCACTGCAAATCTTTGGTTCGATCCATTTGTACATGAGCCGAGTCTGAGACACACATGGAAACAGGACGTTTGAGATGGTCAGGTCAGAGTGTTTTACAAAAGCATTTAAATATGTTAAGCCTTTCACATTCGGCCACAAATTTGAATAATGCGACATGAAATCCTCATCATCACAAAGCAGTTCATAAATGTCAAGCAGAGTGATATCTGGTTTTCAAAAAAATCAAAGTGTGCTGTGGATATGCATTCAAAACCCTCTGAATCAGTAAATTGTCTGCTATAATTAAAGCTACAAATCTTTTGAGGTGTCTATCTCCTGTCTATCATACATATACAAACTAAATGTTTGACTAAATAGCTTGAGCTCAGTCAAGTTGGGTAAAAACCATCTGTAAACATGGCTTTAAAATCTTGTGATAGATTCTCAGTTGGATTAGGTTTGCTTTTTGATTGGACCATTTTGAGACACAAATATGAATATGGTTTGATGGTGTTTTAGTGTGGGTGACATGTGATATACTTTGTGTCACACACAGTTTTTCATATGAAACATGATCTGCTCAACATTTGATATGTTTGCATTGTGGGATGCTGAAGAATATCTTTATTTATGCTGGCATCATATTACATTCAAATGGACTCTATTTACCTCTTAGTTTCACTAGGATACAAGTTTGAAAGGGGCCCAAATACAAATGCAATCCACCATTGTCTTTCAAAATTTGAAGACCATGACCGAGACTGATGTGGCAAAATGGGGAAAAGTTCAATGGTTATGAATATTTGTCCTAATCACTCCAAACAGCCAGCAAAATGTAATTACATTGAATGTGGGTTACAAAAAATATCCTCTCTATAGCTGCTTGCACCACAAAAGAAGGCAGTTTTCCATAATTACCTTTCCCTCAGAGTCACAGGGGGTGTGGGTGTAAAAGTAGTCATTTTCCGTGCATGCAGGCCTTGGCTTGCAGCTCCCTGAGCCAGATACTGGTGGCAAAACACACAAGTGAAAACCGAGCGAACAAACGTGAAAGAGAATAAAACTCACATTAAGATTTTGTGATAAGAACTGTCAGTCACCTCCTGGGCACCAAATGTTCTACGTCGCATGCTGGCAACATTGTTTAAGTGCAAATAAGTAGAAGAAAAAAACAAAAAGTGTACCAGCATAGCTGTCTGATTCACAGTCGTGGCAAACGGTGGCCCCTTTGTTGGAGTACGTATCCGCAGGGCAGGGGGCGCAGCGGGCGGATCCTGCTGTCGAGCTGTGTGTGCCTGGCTTACAGTGGAAACACTCAGACGTGTAGGCAACCCCTGCAGGGAAAAGATCAATCAGCAATTAATCATTAACAGACAAAGGATGTCGGGGAAGAAAACTAAACGTTCGTTCTCCCTGCACACACAAATAGGAAGCTTTAATGTACCTGAGACCTGGATGTTTCTTAACAGCACAGGCTTGACGGCACTACCCAGCAGAGAAAACGTTGTGGTTCTCCAGTACAGAACATTGTTGCCTGTGCTCAGCTCTATCTGTAGAGAGGAAATGTGAAGGGGATGGGGATCAGTTTTTTTGTCTATAAGAAGATGAATTGCGTTGAAGTGGACGAACCTTGTAGTGGCTCCAGTTGGTCTCTGAAATCCTCATCCAGCGGCTGTCAGAGTCTGTGGCCTGACACTCGTCGTTCTGAACCTAAAGAGGAGCGGGAACCTTTACCTCAATTTTCCCCCCGCAACACCAGAAGCGGTAACACAACCTCTGCACTTACAAAGAACTCAAAGTAGATGCTGCTGTCCGGGTAGAAATATTCAAAGGACAAGGCTCCAGGTGTCTTCAGGCTCACAGTATAAGAGAGTGTTGCAGTGCACTCATCTGTGTTGGAGGCTACATAGTCGCCCTTGGCTGTCCAGGTAGAGCTGCAAGAACAGAAACTGTTTACTGAAAGCCTTAAACCATAAATAATATTTTATATTACAACCAGTTACTGTTTATACCCACTTGGAACAGTTTATAAAGGCATTCCCCTCACTTGTTGTCATCCCATGAGTAATAAATCCCTTTGGTAGGACGTCCCACTCGTCAAACGCAACGCTGGTTCCTAAAGAGTAGGTGCCTGCAGCGCACTTCTGGCACTGCTGCGACTGCATGTTGAGGAACTCTCCTTCCCTGCAAGAAAATGCTAAACACAGGAAAAACAAGAAAACATGACGATAACCTAGATAAGCAGTGCTGTTACAAATGTTTAAACCCTCTCTAATTCATTTAAATGTGATCTGCCAGCGTATCAGAGTTTAATGAATTTCTTTAAAGTCGTCTTAAACAATGGTTCGCCAGATTATTTGAAGGCCGGACATCTTCTTGTCAAATCTGCAAAGCACCACCACAACATGAGGATTGTCCCACCTGAGCTGTGGATTCCTGCATCTCCTCTAGAGTTACCGTGGGATTCTTGGCTCCTACCCTGATAAACACTCAGTTTAGGTGAAGTTTGGTACGCTTTCCATTTTCAGATGATGAACTGAAAAGTGCTCCATGAATTTCTCCAAAGTTTTAGATGTCATTTTAAAACTACCCTTTACTATGAACCTTTTGCCCACTTTTACTGCAAAGCGAGCTAAATATACATGAATGGCACACTTTTAAAATATTTCGAAAACCAATGTAAAAAATTGTCCTTCCACTTCGCAATGCTGACTGACAATGTTTTGTCAATCAGCTAGATGAAGTCACCCAAAAATGCATTTGGGGTTATAACAATTATATAAACAGTTATTGATATATTTTTGCAAGCACTATATATTGAACATGTAGAGGGCAGTAAATGTGTAAAATAGGTTTTCAGATCCCGGTGGTCACTTACTGCAGGGAGTCCCTTTGACTGGGTCCGGGAGGCCCGTGCATGTCTCTGCTTTGTTGGGAATCGCTACCCTCCATCTCGACCCGAGTACGTCACACTCTGTGTACTCAAAGTGATAATCGGACTGCAGAGGCAAAACACAGGTGTGACTTTCACACAGAGCGTCACAAAGTGTGTTTATAAAAGAATGCAAATATTTCAGGGAAAAAACATTTTAAGAAAAATAAATCAAATAAAAACAGCTTGAAACCAATCACCTAGGAGTGAAACAATACAGATCACCAACCAAGAATGAAAGTAATAAATAAAGATAATACAGTTTGTAAAAATGAGATCACTGGGTCATTATGCACTTCTGGTATTTCAATCCTCTATCCAGGCCAGCCTCCTAAACAAATAAAAGGATAGGCTAATATTTGTTCTGGAGCCATTTCAGCTGTTAAACCTATCAAGGATGCTCTGTGGTTTTTCAGGGATTATTTGCTGAGCTAACGGCAGAAAGGCTGATCCTTACAGTCCTTCAGTAAACAAATGTTACAAATGTTAGAGTGCTGTTTGAACCAGCAGCGGCGCAGGGACAACGTTTTAACTATGCTCAACCGATCAGAGCCAAAGGGATGTATTTTGGGACGTGACACCACCCCCAGCTCTGCATAATCTGCAGATCTGGTCTCTGGTCAACAACAAGGTGTAATCGTCCAGGTAAGGTCACTCGGGGGGCCAATCGCTGCTTTGTGGGATTAATAGTTGACAGAAACAGCAGCACTGGCACTCCTCCGCCTCTGCTTTTCTGTTAAAGCCCCGGCCTTAGGGAATTAGCGTGTTTCATTGGGGGCGTCTAATGTAAAAATGCAGCAAACTGGAGATGGGTCTTAACTTAATCACCTCCAATGAACAAACATGAGGGAAACCAAGGCAACAGGTCATCGGGACAGCTGTTCTTCATGGTCAAAGAAACTGGCATGGAAACAGACTCACCTGTTCAGGATTACTTGTAAATTTACCTTTTAAGAAATAACAGAAACCTAGTAGAACTGTAAAGCTGCTCGTAGTACACTGTGACTCAGAGTAGGCTGATATAAAGACGGTTTTGGCTGGTAGGAAAATGAACTGCTCTCATGCGAACCGAAAACAGATAAGGGAGGGTGGTGCGAGCGCAGAGCACACTGCAACATATGGACATTGTCGTAAAACAAGTGTTTAATAACCATAACAACAGATGGGAGCAGATTGCAATACAAACTCTTGCTATGAACATTTTTTCCCCCCCTCACACAGCACATCAGGAAAGCCAAAATGTTGTTACAGCTTCCGAAATACCCAACTTAAATAATTGGAAGCATTTCTTAACATCAATGTATTCTAAATTATTACTTGCACTTCTTGCTTTATATTTAATTTGGTGTTAGTTGAGTATTTCTGCCAGTTACAAAATTATCCAAACATACTGTAACATCTCTCAGCATTTCATGACCCCTCCATCTGTCTCAGCTGACATCAACAAGGGGGGGGGAGAAAAAGTAACTGATGATAACAATAGTGTAAATCTTCTCACCTCTTTGCACATGGGCAAATCTGCAGAGGTGTGTGCGAAAAGCAGCCACGATAAAACAGCAGAAAGAGCGCAGATCCTCAGGTGACCCATCTCAGCTCTGGCAGCACTGTGGTGATGCAGGAGTGTTGACCTGGGCCCTCAGGTGCCTACCGGTGAGAGGTGTGGTTTACTGGGAGCAAATAGGACGAGCTGATTGGCCCAGATGTTCTGCAAGGTGATGTGAAAAGAGTTCAACCCTCTCGCCCCTCACATTTTGCTTCACCCATCAAAACTGTTAAAATAATTTAGCATTAGAAGAAAGCTCCCTTTCTGTTTCCTTTCTATTAAAAGTTTAGTACCAAACATTCAAGAGTTCATTCTTCTCACTTTTTCCTAAAATAAAACAGTTAAAATGTTAAGTCTAGATATTTACTTGACAAGGATAAAAAATAAAATTAAATAAAAAAAACTGAGTAAATAAGTTTAAATATCAGGAGAAATATCCAATCTTTATTTTATTATATTAAACATTAAGAGAAACATCAATTTTATTCATATATTTGTGAAAATGTAAATACGACGTTTACATTTTAATTATCTTAAAGATCATTTTGGCAAAGGGATGGGAAAAAAAATCTTTATTCATAACTTCAGAACAGACAAAATCCCCGTATGTCTTCTGAGCGAACCGGAAACCGGGTTGCCAGGCAACGCTGGAGTTCGCCACACGGTCTCTGGTGACAGCAGCAAAGGTCCAGGCTCCGGTTCCGGGTTCCGCTCAGCCGTTCGACATGTCGAGACGGAATCCGAACCCTTCTTCTCCGCCGCTGGGGGACGAGCTCGGCCGTCGGCAGGTGGGCTGAGCTATGAGGTCGTTAACGCGGGACTGTCGCGAGAAGTGACGGCGGGAAGGCGGTTTGCTTTTCAGCTCCATGTTTTTAGCTAAAACGAGAGAAAGTGACTCACAAAGGGGGAAAAAAAGAAGAAGAAGCTTTTCCAGTTTTTAGGTTGACCCCTGAATCATTTCTTTTCTTCACTCTGACGATTTGTTGCTGAGTTAAAATTACACAACATCCTAAAGGATGTTGTGTAATTTTTATAATGCGTCAATTATTCAACAAAAATTAAAAGAAAATTGCTTTAAACCAACTTATGTGGAAGGTATCCGGTTTTTGCAGGCCCTACCCTTTTGACAAAGTGAGTAAATAAATAGCTGTTTATTGCACAGCAATTTAATACTTTCAAACTATAAAGTGGTGCAGTTAAATCCAATTTTTATATTCTCATAAAAAACATATATATTTTAGCAGCCCTGCTGTTGTGTAAAACATTTAAATGACAATGTTCATGTAGATATATGTTGAGGTTTGTTGGGTAAAATGTGCAAGATCACTGAGGCTCACAATGAGAGTTTAAAAAAAAAGAAAACGACAGAAAAGCCTACACATAGACATAATTTACATTGTGATGGGCAGATGAATTACACCAGACAAAGTCCACCGTCAGGAAGCCGTATTTATTAAAATAATCAGGTATTAGTAGCGTTGCATTTCTTGTTTATTAAAACAAAACAAAAAAAACATTTGCTACTCTGTGCAGATAAAGCCACCTCCAGCACCCGTTCACATCTCAAAGGAGGAACTTTCTCCTTTGTCATCCTCAGGTTCCTAAGGATAGCCTGGATTTCAAGCTGAATACCGTCTACGACCACCACACAGCCTTATTCTGGAGCAAGAATGAAATGCTGTTGCAGAGAGAAACCGTCAATGTTGGCAAACTGTGGGTGAGAGGGATGATGTGTCAGGGGGGGTTTCAGGCAGTTCAACACGTGTAATTCTTTTTTTTCTTTTAATCTGAAGGAAAAGGGAAAAGTTAGAGAAGCAGCTCAAGCTGCAACAAGAGCAAGAGAACGGCATCAGAGTTTGGGTCGACCCGAGGAGGAACACCTACCACTACGTGACGTGACGGGTAAAATGTTGTAAGGAGATCAGCACACACAGCAGCTAATACTTGATTCAACATCAACGCATTCTGAAAAGTAAATGTCATTTTATTTTGAACATGAACATCTTCCACCACAGGAAAATATTCGCAGGCGCTCTGCTTTCTCAGCAATTAGAACTTCAGCTTCAGAGGAGGCTTCAAGAACTACTAATGACTGCTGCTGCTAACCAGGAAGTCCTGACAATAAAACAGTCCTGTCTGTGCTTCTTGTTTTGGTTGTGCTTAAACAAACCAAAAACAGAACAATGCAGTCTACTGTAATATCATTTTCATACTCTATACTCTTAATTTTTTTTTTTCTTTTGGCTTGGTGAAAACTAAACATTCACTAAGTAGAAAAAGAAGAGAGTTGAAGCGGCTTTTAATTTGGCAGTGCAGAAAAGAATAAATTCAGTACTTTATTATTATTTTTTTGGACAAACTGATCAGTCTATATCTATAAAACTTAAAGATCTGGGCTGGTTTTTCTTAAGAAAATAGAGATGCTTTAAATACTCATGACTTAAAAAAAACTTGTAAATTAATACCTGAATTTCATATGTCAAAGAAAGAAATGGGGATTACAATGCAAAACTGAATCTAGTTAAAGGACATTTAAGTTTTGTTTCAAAAAGCAAAATTAACTCGTCAAAAAATGTTTAATTACCATTTGTGTTCAGTTGTGTCGCTAGAAAATCTCACCCAAAATGGAGATCATCATCTAAATGTAAATCGGTGTCATCCCCCTTAAGCTTTCCAGAAATTCTGCTTTTAATTTTATTCTCTTTTATCCTCGACTTAAATTTTTCTGTGCTTCCAGTCTTTTCAAGACGGAAAAAAAAAAGTAGTTTTGGACATTTCAGTTTGTCTCCTTTTTATAAAAGAGAAACTCACTGACTTACAAAACAATTTATTTAGATGTATAATCACACCATCTTACATTTTTTTTGCTTCATGCAAAACAGACTGAAGAGAAAGTGGAAATGTGCAAATAGTAAATGGTGACTTTAAATCTGTCTAGTTAACCACAAAAATAAAAACGTAAAGTCAAAGATGTAAGCGAGGCACGAAAAACTAAACAACATCCAGTTTTAAACCCTGTGTAAAACATCCCAGTGCCAGATTTGTTTAGCCGTGTTGGGTTTACGCCCTGGTTTTTCTTTGGAGGCGGCGTCGGATGAAAGCCGTTTTGTCCCATTCGTTGGGAGGAAGCATGTGAGGCCCGTTGTGGACGCAGAGAATGGTCATCTCCTCGGCGTACTGCAGATTCTGCAGCAGCTACAGATAAAAGACAAACAAAAATACTAAGAGTTCAGAACCTAAGAGAAAAAAAAAAAAAAAAAAAAATATATATATATATATATATATATATATATATATATATATATATATATATATACACAACTTTCTCTGAAGGGTGCCAAAAACAGAAAACAACAGGTTTTTGTCCAAGAGCTGTTGAGATGCAGATTTTTATTCATAGGCAAGAAATATTAAGTTAAATCGCAAAATGGTCATGAGCTAAATAATAAGAATAAAAACAGACAGATTAATGGTCGAGTATTTCACAAAAGCTGCTCTGCAGAACAGGGAGTGACACACAAACTGCGGTCAATCAAGTAGACATCCTTACTTTTGGCGTGATGAAGAAGTACTGAGACGTCGTCTCTTTGCAGGCGGTCCGGACCACAATGTCAAACACTCTCCGTTCATTTACAGGATCCATTCCCTAGGAACGAAACACACACACATAGATACTCGTCTAAGAAACTTTCTCCAGTTGCAGTTCTTTATGGCGCACCTTTTACTTCGATTTCACATCAGGCTGTCAATTATACTGTAAATGAAAGTATAATTAGGAGTGACATGTACCTGGTTGATCTCATCCACCACTCTGAAGGGGCAGCGGTTCAGCTCCTGCAAGGCCATCAGATAAAGCATGGTGGAGACGCTGCGCTCTCCTCCGCTCTGATGGTGCGCCGTGAGCTCGTGAAGCTGCGTGCTGCTGTGGAACTTCACACGAATGCGGATCCCGTACTTGTCGTACTCCTCCTGAAGGAGAGCGCGACGGCACACATGAAACAATCCGACCGATCAACAAAGTTTGTGCACGAGGACATTTACCTTTTTATTTAAAATTTGGTTCAATCTACATACATAATAATTGATTCTAATATTTAAAACACACACACTTGTTAGAATAAAGCTCTTGATCATGGATTATCATTTATCTCTGCAGTTTGTTTTACCGCCGATTGTTTTTACCTCGTTCTCTGAGTGCAAATCCACCTCTCCTGCACACTGCATGGAGCGGAAGAAGTCACTGAACTTGTCATTTATCTGTTCCACCAGCTGCTTCAGAGGGTTCAGCCAGCGTTCCTTCGCCTGTGACACACACACACCGTTAGAAAAACTACAGCCAACACAAATCCAGTAGAACTGCTGCTCATGACACGACGCACCTCAGATATATTCTGCCTGTAGGCATTCAAGGAGTCTGTCTTTTTTTGAAGCTCTTTCTCCAGGTTTTTGATCTCCTGCTCTCTCCTGTTGTACTCCTCAACAACCTTCACCACAGGGTCAAACAGGACAAATGTTTACACCCCAACACATGAAAAACTGCACATAAACAAAATCTTTTTGGTCTACTTTCTAGTAAAAATATCTTCATTCACATGGAAAAAAGACAAAACTAAATTAAAAGTAACTTCAAAAAGCTATAGGAGCTTGTTTTAAGTTCATAATTCCTTAACACTTATTGAAAAAGTAATAGTTACACTGGTGGATCATTTCACTAATAAGACATTTTGTCATATGTGAAATTATTTGCCAGGGTACCTTGTACTTTTTTTTAATTAACATTAAGGAATTATTTACTTAAAACAAGCTCATCCATCTTGCCAGAAAGCCATGTGTAAGTTAGTTTTGTCTTATTTTAGTGTACAAAAGACATTTTCACTATACCAAACTACTAGTTAAGGTTTTGTGTTTTTGCTGTGAAATAATCACAATAATAAGCTTAGGTTTCTTCACTAGTGACAAAATCCCTGTTTTTACAAATCGCCAAATTAAACAGGTTTTTGACCGTCTTACGCTTTCACTGAGACCAGTGAAGCACTCGGCTCTGGAGCGTTCCTCGTTCAGCATGGCATCGACCTCATCCAGCGTGTCGGGCAGTTTGCTGAAAGCCTGCATCAACATAACAGCTAATAAATATACATCAGCCACAAAAGGCTTTCACGCCATTCTGTCAGAAGACATGAAGATGGGAGGATGAAGACTAACGTGGCGCAGGTCTTCTGACAACGCCTCGTCTGGCTGCATCCGACAGTTGGACTTCGCCCTCTTCAGCAGGCCTTTGCACTGTTCAGTCAGCTGGACCTTCCTCTGCTCCAGACGGCTGCATCTTTGCTGCAATGACAAGGTAAATGAAGGCGGAGCCACCAGATCCTCGGCAGAAATACAACAGCAGTCCAGCGGTGCGTTGCTATTCTTACTTCCATGGTTTTAAAATCAGAGGCACTTTCCCTGAAGTCGTTTTCCAGCTTGTTCTTCTCTGCTGTTAACCCCGCCATCTCCAAAGCCAGATGCACCTTCTCCATCGTCAGCTTGGCTCTCAGCTGCAGACGATGAGAAGACGGTGGAAGTGTTAATGCGCAGTGCAGTGTAGTGTTGCTCTGCAGCATGTGAACACATTGCATTACAGAAATGACAGATCTTTAAGGGCTTTAAACCCCCCACATACAGGAAACACAGGGCAATCTTGAACGTGCTTTGTTTCAAGGTTGAATATTTCATACCTTCATTTGGGCCACCATTGCTGAAGCTATGGTGACCTTCAGGAAATTGACTGCCTTAATTTTTTCTTTAGTTTCCTCTTCAACTTTTTTCAGATCGACAACATTCTGCTCCATCTGCTTCAGACTAAAAAACATACAAGAAAAGGATTAGATTGTTCTTAAAGTTCAAATTCGCCCCATCTATGCCACTTTACAGAGATGTGCTTTCATTAAAGTATAAAAATATATCAATATTTACAAAAAAAAAAAAAAACACCCCTCTGTCCTTTCCCCACAGGCTCACCTGTCCTGTTTTGTGCTGATTTTCTGTTCCAGTTGTCTCCTCTTCCCCTTGAGCTCAGAGAGACGTTTCTTCTCTGATAACAGTTCGTTCTCTTTGCGATCCAGAGCGGCAGCCTCCTTCTGCAGGCCCTTCATTTGCTCATCAATCTCTCGCAGTCTTGACTCGCAGGCCTAATTGGAACAGGGATGAACAAGACTGGTTGAAATCCGAAGAAGCAAACCCAACATTCTGTATTTGAACCAAGATTCCTGAACCATGACGGAAAGGGTTTGGGTTTTGCTTTCAGGTTTGCTTTAATATGAAGTTCTTACCTTCATCTGCTGCTCCACTTGCCGTTTCTCCTCGGCATCCACGGTTATTGAGAGGTACTGAGAGGCGTGCACTGCCGAGTTGCTGGTGCTTATCTTGTTGGAATAGAAGGACCTTTTCACAGTGTACCTCTCGTCTGTTGTGTATAACACCTTAAGGTAGGGCTCCTCAATCACCTGAGAGAACATTAAAAACAATAAGGTAGAGACTTCCCTAAAAACGTAAACAGAAATTTGATAGAAAGGTAACGCTTCCTTAAAAAACACCAAGAGAAATGCACCATGTTGGTTACAAAACATTAAAATGGCATTTTTGGAATAGACCTGCCACAATAACACATTTTGCTGGACGATAAATTGTCCGAGTAATTAGTGCGATAAGCGATAATATTATTGGAGACCATTTTCGAGCATTATATTCAAGATTGCAAAATAATGCAAGTTTGCTCTGCCTCAAAGACCAATAAACTTTAATTTGTAAGGAACGCTTGACATTGGAACTGGAAGAAATCTTAAATAAAATAAAAAACAAAAACAATAAATAAAATGGATTAATTTCTCCATAAACATAAATGCCCTTGAAAAAATATAAAACCAGCTCAATTTCTGAACGGAAATTGTTGAGCCTATCTTAATTTATATGTCATTAGTTGATTAATTCTTTACTGCGACGGGCTTATCTGGGAATTACAATATTTTCCTCTGATTTATTTGAAAGTATTATGAAGGACTGGACAGAAATGAGAACAGGATCGTACCGTTTTGATGAGAGCTTTGGTCTGTTCGTTTCCCACTGGCACATCGTGCACCTTGTACTGAAGGCAAAGGTAACTCATCACCTCATCAGGAGCATCAAACATCTCACGGAGGTAAGTGAAGAAGCCAAAACGCCTGCAAACGTAAACGTTTCTTAAACCGCTATAATAACTGCTAATCTGAGAAATCTGCTCATACAAACAAGTTCGATAGTTGGAAAACCACTAGGTGCACAGTTTTAAATATAATGCCCACCCATTATGCACTTTGTTGATGAAATTCATTTGAATTCTTTGCATAATCAGACCAATCAAAAAAAGAAGGAATCAAATGCATCTTTAAGCCTCTAATTAATAAAATATTCATAGAGATAAGGATTCTTTGTCTTGAATCTGTAGAAGTCATCAAGTCCCTTAAACCTTCCTAACTTTAGAAATGCAAAAGTATGGTGATGTATTTTATTATATTTCACTAAATCGTGGTACAGACATCTCATACAAACCTTAGACCACTTTTGTTAAACTTGTGTGAAAAATGAACAAAGTTACGTTCCACAGGGTCCCTGTTCAGGGACATTTAATACAATCTACCTGGGTCGCGGGCTACACACAGTCGGTGTTCGTTACACAGTTTGACCTTCAGGAAAATAAAATCTCTCACCTCAGGGACTCGATGTTTCGGGATGGCGCCCGCTTGGAGCACGACTCCGGTGGAGCAGAAATGGTGTTGACTTTCAAGTTCATTTTGTCGCGAACCTGTGGACAAGGAGTGGTCGCAAAGGAAATTTTGCTTTTAGACTCAGTCAGAGGAAATGTCGAAGCCGCAGGTCAGACGATGAGCGCAACCCGGACCTCGGTCATAAACTTCTCCATGTCGTCCTTCTTCTGGAAAACGAACGCCCGCAGGTCATGGAAGGAGATGTGGTTCTCCACATACTTAGCAAATTCTGGATTCTTTACATTCACCTGTAAGTCAGAAGGAAGAGTTACAATTGAAGCCCAAAAGCAAAAATCACACATAATGCAGAGATTTTTAATCAAATTCAGCTTCTCAGCTTAGTATAAAATCAGCACTTTTCTGACTTTTGCTAAATACCAACCGTCTTTTCTACAGTATACAGTTAGGGCCAGAAATATTTGGACAGTGACACAGGTTTTGTTATTTTAGCTGTTGACAAAAATATGTTCAGAAATACAATTTATATATAATATGGGCTGAAAGTGCACACTCCCAGCTGCAATATGAGAGTTTCCACATCCAAATCGGAGAAAGGGTTTAGGAATCATAGCTCTGTAATGCAGAGCCTCCTCTTTTTCAAGGGACCAAAAGTAATTGGACAATGGACTCCAAAGGCTGCAAGTAACTCAAAAGGCCTTTCCCTCGTTAACCTGTAATCAAGTAAGTAGTTAAAAGGTCTGGGGTTGTTTCCAGGTGTGTGGTTTTGCATTTGGAAGCTGTTGCTGTGACCAGACAACATGCGGTCAAAGGAGCTCTCAATTGAGGTGAAGCAGAACATCCTGAGGCTGAAAAAAAAGAAAAAATCCATCAGAGAGATAGCAGACATGATTGGAGTAGCAAAATCAACAGTCTGGTACATTCTGAGGAAAAAGGAATTGACTGGTGAGCATGGGAACTCAAAAAAGCCTGGGCGTCCACTGAAGACAACGGTGGTGGATTATCACCGCATACTTTCTTTGGTGAAGAAGGACCCGTTCACAACATCAACTGAGGTCCAGAACACTCTCAGAGAAGTAGATGTATCTGTCTCTAAGTCAACAGTAAAGAGAAGACTCCATGAAAGCAAATACAAAGGGTTCACATATAGATGCAAACCATTCATCAATTCCAAAAATAGACAGGCCAGAGTTAAATTTGCCCAAAAACACCTCAAGAAGCCAGCCCAGTTCTGGAAAAGTATTCTATGGACAGATGAGACAAAGATCAACCTGTACCAGAATGATGGGAAGAAAAAAGTTTGGAGAAGAAAGGGAACGGCACATGATCCAAGGCACACCACATCCTCTGTAAAACATGGTGGAGGCAACGTGATGGCATGGGCCTGCATGGCTTTCAATGGCACTGGGTCACTTGTGTTTATTGATGACATAACAGCAGACAAGAGTAGCCGGATGAATTCTGAAGTGTACCGGGATATACTGTCAGCCCAGATTCAGCCAAATGCTGCAAAGTTGATCGGACGGCGCTTCACAGTACAGATGGATAATGACCCCAAGCATACAGCCAAAGCTACCCAGGAGTTCATGAGAGCAAAAAGGTGGAATATTCTGCAATGGCCAAGTCAATCACCAGATCTTAACCCAATTGAGCATGCATTTCACTTGCTCAAATCCAGACTTCAGACGGAAAGACCCACTAACAAGCAAGACCTGAAGGCTGCGGCTTTAAAGGCCTGGCAAAGCATTAAGAAGGAGGAAACCCAGCGTTTGGTGATGTCCATGGGTTCCAGACTTAAGGCAGTGATTGCCTCCAAATTCGCAACAAAATATTGAGAAAAAACTTTTTTGTTTGGGTTATGTTTATATGTCCAATTACTTTTGAGCTCCTAAAATGTGGAGTGTTTGTAAACAAATGTGTACAATTCCTACATTTTCTATCACATATTTTTGTTCAACCCTTTAAATTAAACGTTACAATCTGCACTTGCATTCTGTTGTAGCGGTTTCATTTCAAATCCAATGCGGTGGCATGCAGAGCCCAACTCACAAATATTGTGTTACTGTCCAAATATTTCTGGCCCTAACTGTATGAGTGGGGCTCACCACCAGCATCATGGGTTCATGGACATTTCCTTCAAAGAGCTCTCGGTTCTTCCGTAGCCACTGGAGGGCAGCGTGCGTATCCCTGTGGCGTCCTCGCAGCTTCTCTTCTTTGGCGTTCATCATGTTGTTCATGTCCTTGAGCCTCCTTACCAACACTACAAATAAGCAAAAAAATAAAACCATGTTTGCAAATTGTGCAACTTAAAAAAAAAAGTTCCTGCAATTTTTTTTTTCTAGATCAAACTTGAAATCTGACTTTTCGACTCAGCGCTGATGTTGTCGCCCTCCCGGCGCAGATCCGCCCTCTCTCCTTCGATCTTAGCTCTCTCCACCTGGATGCGCCTCAGCTCCGTGTTGACGGCGTTGATCTGAGGCGTCACGTCCGGCTGGTCGCTGATTTTGCCCAGCTCCAACTTCAGGTCCTCGATGGTCCGTCTGGTGTTACTGATTCGCTTCTGGTGGTCCTCCTCTTCGGTCTGCTTCAGTCGCAGGTTCTGCTTAATGTCATCGATCTGTAGAGGAGAGAGAGCCGCGCGGAAAGTTACTGCCTGCGTTTTGCTGTTTAGTTGTACTCTCTTTTTTTAAAAGTTCAAACGAGTGACGTTTTTTTGTTGGAGAATTAGTCTTGCCTCTTTGTGTTTCCGATCCAGCTGATCTTGTTTCTGTTTGCACTTCACAGAGGCGTCTTTGATTGCTGCAGTCTGAAAAACAAACCTCATTTTAATGATTATCAAAGATTATAGAAAGTTAAGTAAGGGTGGATGGATGTTGAACAAAATGGGACAGGACATGAAGCATAACATAGTTATGTTTGAAATACTGTAATTAAGTTACTTAAATTTTCTAATATCGTATAAATCACTTGTAGCAAGAAGTCACAGAAAGTACAGAACATAAATGTAACAGAAAAGGCATCATTAAATTCCTGATAACTTTTTCACCTTGGCCTTCATTTGTGCCTCGTTGGGCTTCAGCTGGTCGTCAATCTGCTGGATCTTCTTCAACATGGGCGCCTGCGCCTGCCTCAGGGCGGACAGCTGCTTTTTGGCCTCTTCCCGCTCCATTTTCAGGCCCTCCAGCTCCTTACGTGCGGTCTCATACTCCTAGTCCCACAGCCAAAAGAGTACGGTTATTTCACGACTGGTCTGAATTGCCCTTCCCTCCCTCTTTGTGTTGGGCGCATCGTCTCAACAACTCACCACCCACGGCTTCTTCTTTTCTAGCAACTCAATGACATCCAGGTGCCTTTTCTTTTCGTAATAACGGTTCACGTCGATCTTGTTCCTCTCGTTCCTCTGCTTGGCCTTTTCCAGGAAGCTCGCCTTCTCCTTCACAACGTTCTGCAGAAAAACAACCCGAGACATCAGAAACCCGATCCAACTTTGTAACGTTCACAAGAACTAGCACTAAACCTGCATCCAGTTTAACTGACCGTGACATCTTGTATACAGAAATTAGAGGATTATCTAATCTTCTCTTTCCTACCTCCAGTTCTCGTTCTTTGTTGCGGAAGTTTTTGAGCTCGCAGTGGTACTCGTACATTTCTGGAGGTCCCACTGACTTCTCAGTTGCCTCGAGAAGTTCGATTTTGGACATCTTTGCAAACTCTCCAACTTTTTCCTGCAAAGGATCAACGAACCGTCTGATACTAATGTGGGGGGAAACACTGAAACTTCATTTACCACATATGAAGGCTTTTTATTTGGGGGTATCATTGTTGAATATGCGTCATACTTTATGGATTTTGTAAAAGATAAACAATGTGTCACTTTTATTTCACTTCACACTTCCGGTCATATCAAGCTGCCAATAAAACACATTAAGAACTCAAACTATAATGTAATAATACTTAAAGGGGATGGAAGACTCTTTTTTTTAAAGCCATTTCATCAAACTCTACATCAGCCTACCTGAGGTAGAAACTGGCAAAGGTTGCTGACTTGGATCTGGAGAGCCTTCACCTCCTCCTCCACTTTTTTCTGGTTGCTGATTCCACCATTGAGCATCCAAAGCGACTGATTGTTCTCCACGTGGATCTCTCGGCTAATTACCAAATTACCTCCATTTTTAAACCTTTATAAACAAAGCAATATGAATTTACACAATAAAAAGTTACATTTTGGCCACATGAAAGATTAAGAATTTAGTAGCAACTTTCTTAAAAATCAAAGGTGTGTTAGTGAAATGAAAGCGTAGACTATCACTTACAGCTCTATCTCAACGAAACCTTTTTGACAGCCACGTTTCACATACACCCCAACCTAAACACATGTTGATAATCATCAACTAATTGCCAAAAATGTTTCATATCTGCATCATTTACATCAGCTGTCTACCACATATTTAAAAAACTAAAGGTCAAAATAGATTCATCATGCATGACGCCTTGGTTGGGATTTTTCTTTTTACCTTGTCTCCTCTGCCCAGAGTTACAGTCCGGCCAGCCAGAACCAGGCATATGGCACACACGATGCTGGACTTTCCGGTTCCGTTGGCTCCAACAATCATGTTGAGATTCGGTCCAGGATGCACCACAGAGTAGTCGTATGTCCTGTCAGTGCACAAGAGAACACATCTAAGTTTGTCAGCGCACAAGTGAAAAATCACTTTTGATAAAGACTGATGATGCGTTGCAAACTTTCTGTCTCTCTGTCTGGTTCTGCTCCGTCAGTTTTAAGATGAAGAACATATTCAAGCCAAAATTCTAATTCTGATGGCATACAATGGAAACTATCAAACATGCAAAATATGAGTAATAATGGTAACATCTTGTGACTGTATTTGTACTGAAGTGAATCATACAAATCCTTTACAAATGAATGGAAGCCCCTTGAACCTTATCTCATGTTACAGCTTCAAGTAATGTGTTGCATTGGGGTTTTATATGATAAAATACATGCCTTAATAAATCTCTTTTAAATGCAATTACAGCCCCAACGATCGAGTTTGCAGTTTTATGCCCACTTTTTCTTGCAAAACAATTAATTATTAGTCGGAGTGGATTCAGAGGCCCAGTGAACAGCAAGTTTTTGATGAGATTTTAGGTTTGGGCTTTGATTGAGCCATTTGAACAGACACACTGGCTTCCATCTAAACCACTCCTTCCTTTCTTTGGCAATATGTTTAGCTTTACCGTCATGCAACAAAGTGAATATATAAGTCAGTCTTGTCTCCTCCGGCACAAAAACGGCACCTCCCTACAGCGTGCCGTTTCACCGTTGGTGTGTTTTGAGTGAAGCGCAGACTGCTTTGTTAGTTCATTTGCATGTGGTCCAAGATTTTACATTTTGGTCCCATCTGATCAGAGCACCTGCTGTGTTCACCGTATGGATTTTTGCTAGTATACATGAGGCTTCTCTCTACCTATTTAAACAGTGGAATCCTTCTGTTTTACTGCCCGGGTAGATTGGTGGCATGTACGAGTAATAGTTCTCCTGAAAATCAGATTTTCCCAGCTGAGCCATGGATTTCTGCAGGTCCTGATTCACTGTAAGTTGATTGTTGCTCTCCTTTCCTTAGTCTGAAGGTGGACAGCCATATTTTGATAGTTTAACAGAGTTGCTATACTAATTTGATCTAGAAAAAAAATCAACCGAACAATGCTGAATGTGATGCTCAGATCTGTTCTGTCACCTCTCTGCAACTTTATGATGCCGTTTGCTTACTTATGTTCACTGACAAACATGATGTCTCTGCAAAACAGCTGGATTGAAACTGAGATTAAATTCCACAAGAGGAGTGTATTTACAAATGATCAGATATTTGAATTTCTTCATCTGATGCCTGAATTATGATATGTCGCTTTCTTATTTTATTCAGGTGTGAAAGGGGGTGGAATATAAACCTATCAGATAGTTTTTAAGATTTTAATTAGTAAAACAATCTGAAATCCAAGCATCAATCTTCTTTTCTTCTGCTTGTACGCTATCTCCTTATTAACACATACAAAATACAGTTAACCTCTCCAAAGAGAGGTGACTGATTTAAATGAAAGACTTCAACATGCATGAATAGTTCGTAGAAAAGCTAGCTTTCCTTCCTGCGGCAGTTTCAGTTCACAGCCGTTGGTCTCGGCAGCTAGCTGACAGCGCAGGAAACACGACTTACAGGAAGTTTTTCATCGTGATGCGAAGTATGGAGCCCTCCACAAAGGAGCCAGCTTCTCCTGCTGCTTCGGGCCGCCGGGCGAGGCTCGCAGAGGCCGTCTGTGAGCCGCTGGTGACATGGCTGAGCCGCTGTCTTTTACTGGGCTCCGCCATGACGAGAAAAACGACAGGAATTTGGAAGAAAACAGGACGAGATTCGGAGACCGGCCGCTCTCCCGCTTCTTGCTGAGTCTTTTGAGAAACGCGATTGGAGCGTTAAGGTCACGTGTATAAACAAATTATGACGTCAAAGGAGGGGGAAAAATGTTCTACATCTGGGAGTTGTAGTTTGCGAAGCACGATTTTGCAAACTTGGCTTATTTTTATTTTAAGTGGCGGTGTTGTGGTAATATGTGTTTTCCAGGGAGATAGTTACATTTCATAGCGAAGTGAAGTACCTATGTTACCTTCACTTCTTTAAAAAAAATGCTGCATGGCAAACGCAGCTTAAAAACAATTGACTTTGCAATTTGCCGCCCGGAACTTGCCCTCTTTCCTTCGCACTTCATCACAACGAAGCTCCTCCATTGTGCCGTTAACAACTATTCTTATGCAGATGTGGTTCATGATTTGTGATTTTCAAAAACTGCACCGAGGAGAAAAATCTGGATTTTATTTATTTATTTTTTTTTTTGGATGATGTAAGTCATGTATGTCACTTCTGACCTAAAAGCAGTGATGGCATGGTGATCGGATTACTGATTACGTCTTGAAAAAGTAACGTAAGTTACATTACTGATTACTTGATTTGGAAAGTAACTAAGTTACATAACTACTGAACTATTTTAGTTACTTTCAGCAGCTGTTGACAAAAACGTTCCACCACCTGTGAAAATTACATTGAGCTTTGCCAATACTTGATTGCAGGTCATTGTATGATGGTAACATCAACTGTGGGTCTCTGCTTATAAGGTTTAACTGAAGAGGAGATTGTTTAATGCCTGCAACAGTACCAAAAAAATACTAATTTTTGCATGTTTCACTATTGTCTGGAAAACTAGGATTTTAGAGTCGCAGCTCGGGACTCATACTTCTAATTGTATACTTTCACATAACTGTAAAGTGGTGTGTGCCACTTTACTCACACCTAAATTTATTCTACGAAGGACACTTCAGGCGTAAAGTTAAAAAAAAAACACTTACGCAGAAAACATTTTATTTCTATTTTAACGAGGAAAGGATAGTAGGATGTAATGAAAGGAAGGGGTGTAAAACAAAGAAAGTAAAAAAAGGGAGGGAGGAGTTTAGGAATGAACAAAGAAAATGGAAGATGTGAAGTTAGAGACACGGGGAGGGAGGCTACAACTAGAATATGAGGTGCGGGGCAGGAATGCTGAAAACACTTATAGGGCGTTGTTTTCTTTATCCAGACCTGGACGACCCTGAAACTAAAGCCAGCCATCTTTCCCAGGCTTCTGGGAACCGTGTCCAGGTCTCCTCGCTGTTCCTCGGCTGTGGTGAGATCAGAATCGCCTCTGGACTCATCGTCCATCGTGAGGCCCGAAGCGAAGCTCGGGCCAAACCAGAACTAGTATATCTGATCAATTCATCACTTCTGACCACAGCGCGAAGCGTGGAGGCCCTGTTGCGGGTTGATTCTCGCCGGCTGCTCACCGCCACGGAGGCTGCAGAGCGGCTTTCCTATCATCTCCAACCGGAGCAGAGCCCAACTCGGGTCGGATCAAATAAGATCACTGTGTAGGTTATTACAGAAAGAAAGACGGACACACGAGCACTCATCATTCACTCACACACTCACGCGCTCTCCTCTCACACTGTAGGGATTACGCACTTCCGCATCCGGGTTTAAAGGTGACGGCCGCGTGGAATTATGGGACATAAAAGTAACAGACTATACGACATCGCCCTCTTGTGGTCATGTTTGAAAACAACAACTTGATTGAATTTCTTTTAATTCTTTTTATTTTAAAAAAATTTAAACTAATAATTTTGAGGTCCATAGAACGTAAAAAACAATATATATATATATATATATATATATATATATATATATATATATATATATATATATATATATATATATATATATATATATATATAAAATCTGTTAGGAGAGGAGTGGAGTACATCCAACCACAATGAAACGTAAAACTTTTATTTCTGACTTTTAACAGCGTTTGCTAAGGACATTGATATACAAAACATGTGAAAATGCAAAACTTAATGGGAGAAAGAATAATTAAAACTAAAACAGAACTATTTTTTTTCCTTTTTAATAAAAAGGCACAAAAACTATCAAGATGCAAAAGCATACGAACAGCAACTAATTACAAAGATTTGGGCTAAGTATTTGGAATTAACTATTATGATAAAGAAAGAAAATTAGAAAACTGTTCTATCTACAAGAAAATTATGTATTTTTTTAATATATATATATATATATATATATAGAGAGAGAGATTATTTTATTTTTTATTTTTTCTTTTAAGGAGCAACAGCGTGATGACAAATACATAGCACCATACAAGTGTATCGTTCAATATAATAATGCTTTAAATGATGGAATAATTTGCTTAGTTGTTTGCCTTAGAAAATATCAGTCTACAGAACTGGAAAACAGACCTAACAAGATGTCAACACAAATTACATTTGCTCAATCATTTTCCTCTTATCAGTGTTTTCAATTCAGTTTGAGAAAATAACATCATCAATTCAACTTTAACTCAGAACATACCAAAAGGTTTGGGATTTGCAACAGAACAGCGACGTTAGAAAGGATTTTACCATCTTTAACTTGGTGTAGGGACTTAAGGGGGAGGTTAATTCTTCCAGCCCAAAAGCGACATTTACCAGGTAACCACTGCTGTTCTTTGAGAGAGGAGTCAACTGATAATAGCCCAGCCCCACATTAGTTTTAAGCTGTATTTGCGTCTGAGGTAATTAACTTAGCTGGGATTGTGAGCCCTGTGGGGGGTTGTGAGGTAATCTTGAATGGCGTAATAAGATTTGAGAGCCTACTACCACCGAATGCTGCAAGCAGCACACCGAACCTTCAGGTCCCTCAACAACAACGACATGGTGACCTTGAATGGAGGAAAGAAACAGATCAGACTGTGCGAGGTTGTGGGACTCCTTTTAATGATGGATTGAACCTGAAGCACCGTGACTGGGACAGGAAAAACAGTGGCGCTCCATCGTCCTGCCATGGATGGATCAGGTGTTAAAAAAGTGAGTTGCTGCTGACTGTTTTCTTAGATTGCAGTAGCGGAGGAAAGAGAGAGGTCAGCGTCTAGGCTGGTGACCATCTGCCTGACGTTTGGCTGACTTTTGGTCAACTGACATTGAGTTGCAGTAGTGGTTTAGATTGATATCTGTGCAGAAACTTCTATGTTTCTGAGAAAAGGATGATAGAAAATATTGCATCTGTATTGGACATGTATTGGAATAGTACAGTCTGTGCTGCTGTTTTTAATCAATATCTAAAAAATTAGATGTGTATTGTCCTTTTAATAATCCACACAATCCCTTGATTTGATTTGTTGTACTGGAGAACATATACTAGTAATTTAACATAAAAAAAAACATTGCTAACCTAACATTATTTTCAACCTACTGAAAATGATTACATAACCAGGCTGTTGCCGTAGCGTTGCAACTGCACACCAGGATGTTTCCTTTTTTTGTTGTTGTTTTTCAAATAAGCAAATGCATTCAAATTTCATCTTTTCAGCTGCATCGCAGCTTTTCTAATAAACCCGCTGGATGTGTTACCCTGTCCAGTTTTGTTTTTTCTTTTGCTAATGTAGATCCTCAGCTTGCTCCACTGCAATGTTTCCCTGGCATCAAAAGATGTAAATCAGATGGACTAGATTATCTGTAGGACTCTCTCGTCAGAGCTGCAGGTTTGGGCTGGAACAATGTCTTTTATCAGATCAGACACCTGACACATTATCTCTCAGCTCAGCTTTCTTGCAGCGGGCCCCGGGGAGAAACGGGATAGGGAGGGTTACTGTGTGTGTGTGCGTGTGTGTGTGTGTGTCCGCGACAGAAAAAGTGAAAGGCGCAATCCCTGGAGACAAAAAGCCAGAGGATTATTATGCTCAGCAACGGGGCGGTTTTCCACAGAAACTTCTTCAACAAAAAAACCAATTGGTTGCCCCGACTTTGAAGCTGGCTGCTCAGACAGTAAGTACCATCTGCTGTGATCCTCTTCCTTCAGGTTATCTGGTGTCGGTGCACGGGCTCGGGGTCACCGTCTGATTGTGGAACAGAGGCGTTTATACGTTATGCTGCTTTGTTTGCACTGGAATACGCGAGGAATATGTAAACTATACTCTTGCTTTGTGCGAAGACCGCCGGACCACAGCGACACGCGCCTGTGACGAGGCCTGTTATATCACCTCTGTCAACAAAGCTGACCTGCTTAAGCAGCACGCTAGCCGCTGTCTTTTTTAGCCTTTATCTAATTATATCTTTTATCCAAGAAGATGCACGAAACGGAGATCATTTAACTCAACCCTCCTGGCTCGGCAGAGCAGACCCAGGCTATACACTGTGTTCGATCGTAAAAAAAAATAATAACAATAAATAAATAAATCATTTACCAAACATATTGTTAACATGATTGTTTTCTCTCTCTCTCTCCCTCCTGTCAATCTTCACAGAAACCAGGATATGGAAATCACAAAAGAGGTATCATAAAGCCCCAGCACGGGGAGGGGCAAGAGGGTGCAAAGTATTTTCAAAGGGCCGAAAAGGGGGCCACTGGTTGTCTTGGGACAGTGAACAACATCTAAAAGCTATTTCAGAATGTTTGTTATGCAAAAAGTGTTGTGAAATCGGTATACTATGAGGGTGAAAAATATGCATGGGCACAAATAAATACTAGACTGAATTAGAAACCTGCTTTAGCCTCTCTTAAATTCCCATACATGTTGAATATAAAATTGCTCCTGTGTCTGTGGAGTGGGGCCTTGTCTATTATGCTATTGTAATATTTGGGGGAGTTAGTGAGTAACATTGAAAATCGCCACACGATTAGTTTAAGTATGTAAAAAAAAAACAACTGTCAAGCAGTGTAAATATGAGTGGGGCCATAACTATTTTAGTTCAATCACTCTATTGATTATACCACTAGTTAATTGGCAAAAATTTTTGACAAATTCTGCATATGTTTCATTGAATCTGTAGAATTAAATAAGCTTCTTTCATATAATATCTAAAACACTTTAAAAAAAATCCAAACAAATAATTTAATTCCTCTTTTAAGTAAAAGAGTAAATATGTTATTTCCTAATATACAGTAACATCAATTAGTGCAGTTTTGGCTTAATTACTGCTCTAAATATGTTGTTCTGTCCCCAAATGTCCTCTTTCTGAGTCTTTAAAGTACAGTTAATAATCAATCGATCAATCAATTAGCTAACAAGTATTGCAATATTCAATCTGATTAATCTTTTTGGCCCTAAAAATGGCACAGCTGGGGGAAGACATTAGGCTGATACTAAAAAAAAATTGACAGAGAAATAAAAATGTAGGTGACGTTTTTATTGATTTGTTTCATTTTTATCATGCAGTGGATTTGAGGCATGGACTGAGCAAATTAACTAATCTAGCAATAAAACAAGGTGTGTGTTAGACTGGTAATAGATAAAGTTATTATTTACTACTAAATTAGAACTCTTTTTATTCAACTAGCTATTTACCAATCTGCAAGTTCATTCTAGTGCACAGTCAAACTACGGGTGGTTTTAACATTTTCAAGTTAGGTAGGCGCTCACTTTGAAATCTCCTCAACTGTTCCTCAGAGATGCCCGTTGGACCTTTGCCTCTGGCTCATAATTCTGCAGCCGACAGCGGCGGATCTGAAATCATTCAGCTCAGAAAAATCAACGGCTCCTCAGCAGAGACGCCGAGCTACCAGCACCTCCACCGGGAGCTGATGCTCAGTCACAAACGGTGAGCGGCGTAAAACCAGCCAAGTAGTGCCAGTGAGCCAACAACGGCAGTAAAAAAAATAATAAAATCTGTACTGCCTGATTATCACTTTGCCTCAGATGAATTTGTGAACAAATAGCTTTTAATGTGTTGACGTTGGACTGTCAGCATAACTGTGTGCCAGTGGTGTGTGTGTGTTAATTCAAATCTGTTTCTGGGCTCTCATGCCAGAAACTGTCCTAATCTGCCTTCAAATTTGGTTACATGGTGGGCCGGCCCTTGGTCAAACACTGGCTGCACGTTGCTGTTAGCGTGTCTGGTTGTTTCATGTCTGAGTGAACGCTCTACGGTTGTGTCTGCTCAGAGGCCTGCTGCTGGAGGAGAAGCCAGAACTGAAGCGGGTTCTGGAGCAGCGCCGACTGGAGCTGCACAGGGAGGAGGAGATGGCCCAACGACGGCCCTCCGACCTGGAGACGGAGCTCCGAAAGAGGCAGCAGAAGCTGCAAGAGGTCAGGAACTCCCAGTCTCTCCTGCCTACTTATTTCCACACACAAAATGTGTTCAGTTTTTGGGATCTTAAATGAGCGTCCAAAACAAAGAAGAATCCATTTGTGAAGTGGAAGTGGCAATGTTTATTTTTTTTCCAAATTAAAGCCTGGAAACTGTGGTGTCCATTTTAATTCATCACTCTTATGTCTGATTAGATCCAAATGATTTCCGAAGCCACTTGTTTAATAAACAGAAAGCTAGCCCTGCTGTAATTTAGCATAAACCAATTGTGGTTGGGGTCGTAAAACAATAGTCTAAGCTTTGAACACCTCGTGGAGAATCGTTCAAAAATGAACAACAGAAAACACAGTAAGATGATTGGTATAGCGAGCTGAATCGACATGAGTTGATTTGCAATACTGGAAGAAAAACAAGATCAAAGTTTAATTATGTGTTAGAATGGTCTAGTCAAAGTGTAGATTCAATGGAGAATCTCTGCTAACACTTAAAGATAAAACTGAGACATAAACCTCAATAGTTGCAGATGTCATTACTTAAAAAGGCAAATAAATAACATTGAAACTCATATATTATTTCACAATCCTGTCCTACTTTGTGTTTGCCTATCCCACGTAATCTCCGTATCAAACAACATTGGAATTTGTGGAATTTCTTAACAAAACTTCATGTCAAAGTTGTTTGTTTTTTTGTTTTTTTCTGTGTCCAATTCAACTTGTCTTTACACAGTACGAGCAGGAGGAGATAAGGCAGCGGGAAAACCAGAACAAGATCCCAGAGTTTGTTCGCGTCAGAGAGAACCTGAGGCGCACACAGACGTTCGATCAGCCCTGATCTGCTCCCATCAGCCAGTGCGGCCTCTCACCGTTGTGGCCCTAAAAATGTTTTCTGCTCACAGCCTGCTGAGCTGCAACAACAAACCAGAGACACCGGCGTAATTTAACATTTGCAAATTCACTGTTAATTGTAATGAAAAAACTTTGTCCACCTTTTAGAATATTTATATATAGTTTTAAAAACTCATTCACAGTTTTGTTCTTGGTGAGGGGTGAAGTGCTCCGTTTGTTTTCCTTTTTTTTTTTTTTTCTTTTTTAACTAAAAATTATGGATTATTATTATTGGCTGAATGAAGGCAACACTGTTCTGATTCTGAATGTTTTTTTATGTTTTTTTTATGCTTCCTAATTTGCTTGTTCCATCCTCAGTTTTCTGTTCCAGTCATAATATCATCATGTCATGTTATGTCAGATTCTTTACAATATATGTACTAAAAAGAAATATTTTCAACAGCACTGTTTTATATTAGTAAGACGAACCTCCCAACATTACAAAAAATACAAGTTTGTTTACTTGTTTCTGTCACGGCTTTTTGATTTTTAGTTTGTCTGTGTGTGTGTGTGTGTGTGTGCGTGTGTGTGTGTGTGTGTGTGTGTGCGTGTGTGTGTGTGTGTGTGTGTGTGTGTGTGTGTGTGTGTGTGTGTGTGTGTGTGTGGGTGTGGGGGTGTGTGTGTGTGTGTGTGTGTGTGTGTGGGTGTGTGGTGTGTGTGTGTGTGGTGTGTGTGTGTGTGTGTGTGTGTGTGTGTGTGTGTGTGTGTGTGTGTATGTGTGTGTGTAAGAGAGAGAGATGTGGGAATAAAAGGTTTAATGGTTTGGACTGATGCGTTTCTGTACAAGAGCTTTTGAAAGCAGCATTGATTTGCAGGCAGCTCCCGTCCCTCAGGACGCTCATGGTTCTTTCACAGGGATGCAGGACTTTGTTTAATTAGCTAATCTCGTCATTCCATCGTGGGTCGAGAGGAGAAAGGACAGGCCATCTGCTGGAGGCTTTCAGGAACGTGTAGGCTGGGAACGCCCCAGGGTCTGGTTAAAGCACTGGAGACATTCTGGATGGTCACAGGACTAAATCCATCTTGTAGAGTTATTTTTTTGGAGCAATTCAAGACAAAATTCATTGAACAATTCTTTGAACCTCATAATAATGACTTAATCTGATAGCATGACTTTAGATATTGAAATTTAATTTTGAATCAAATAGCGTTAAGATCCTGATAGATATGACTGAATCTTGTAATTGAGTTTAAATTATTACATAATATATTACATAGAGTTCCATTTTATTTTTCTTCTTTCAAGCAGAATGAACTATTTAAAAAGAAATACCTGCATTTCGGACTTTAAATTGTGCCCAGTGAATTAATTACAGCCTAGTGAAAGTTTTCCAATTTTATAAATTAGCAGAATAAGACTCTTCATATGAGAGCAGATTTGACATGCATTTTTATGTATTCAGACAACAGATTTTCCATTGTTGAAAAAAAAAACAAAGAAAAATCTTTTTTTTTAAGATTCAGGGACTCAAAAGTCATGACAACAAATACGCTCTCTCTGATCTCTTGAAGGAAAAAGAAGATCAGTGGGGTGAAAAGACAGAATCTGGTCTGTGTGTTTACATCTTGGCTTATTTGATTTGAACCTGCAATTCATTTGAAAGTAAAACACACGTGTTTAGTTGGCCTGTTTAGCAAAGTTAAGGAAACTCTTCATGCTGCTCTGCTCTGGATTCTCTTCCTTTTTTCAAGTCTTGCTCTCTCATGACGAAGCACAAATTTTTAAAACAGCTTTTAGTTGCATTTGTTTTAAAAGTCCTGGAAACAAAAGCCCGAAAAGAAAACTGCTCCGCTAAATTGGAGTTGGAGGGGAAGCAATTTGGGCTTCGTTTGTTCACGCGAAGTAACTTAAATCCAGTGAAGAAACCAGGTTTATTATTTCCCTCTACTGACTCGCCAGCTGTTGGTGTTTCAGTGAAGCCAGCGTCCTTCTTCTTCTTTTGTGCCTCTTTTCAATTAAAAGCCCCCTCCTCTCCTCTGCAGACAGGCGCGTGCCTGGGAAGTCAGCGGAGCTGGACGAAACCATCTCAAACATCCCTGGGGGGGAGAGGACGCGGTTAAAACTAAAATATACGCACAGATAATCCAAACTACCCGAAATGATGAAATAAAGCCGATCTAAAAATGTAAAAGAGGATGCTATGAGAGTAATAGTCGCTGTTTGATAACTATTATTGGTTTAAACATCAATTCGGATCATTCCCACCCCTTCGTGGGGAGTGGATCTGTCCTGCCTGAGCAGATGTCCCAGGCGCTCCTCACATCCAGCCGGAGAAAAAGTCCTCAAAGCTGCTGCGGCTGCAGAAAGGATGCTGTAGAGGAGAACAACACGAACCACCTGGTAGGACAAAAACAATATATGTATATTTTCTGTCGCTTAAGAGCAAAGCCTAAACGGTACGACCGGAAGAGTCCATGAAAAGTTTGAGGCGTTTAAGTGGCTTAATGGGAAGCAAAGGGAAGGTGGAAGAACTTTTTTTTTTTTTATCTGAGAAATGAAGTTTCGTACGACGAGCCCAGCCACATTGAACTTTTAACAGCATGCAATTTGTCTAAATGAAGGCGAACAGTCGTGATTTACGTTTCACAGCCATTTTTAACTCCATTGCAATAGGCTAGAGGTCAATATAATGTCTCCTCTTGGTACCTTAACTCTGGATCTACACTGGATTCATTTCGTGTATCTATGTTGACTTTCGATTATTTTAAACGCTGAGTTTTGAATGCAGCACTTTTTTTGTGCTATTGAGATTCATATTAAAAACATCGGTTTTAACACTTTTTGGGTCATTTGTTCGGAAAGGCAGAAAACATATAACACAACAGCCTGGGAATACATTTTTACGACATTGCATTATTTAGAAAATGTTTGTGCATTTTGTGGTATCCGCACAAAAACGCAGCGCAAACTATCAAAAGCGTGCAAAAAACGTTAAGAAACAAGTTTGCGCAACTTATTGATGCCCACACGCACACCCTAGTTATTTCTCACTCCGTCCTACTCATCTTGTTTGTATAATCTACGCCCAGTGAAGGATTTTAATTCGCTTAATCCGGTTTGGAACAGTTGAATCAGCTAAAAGCAATAAAAAATAAAACAACGTGTTCAAATTATGCTGTAAATAAATGCGAGCCAGTCACTGTTTGCTGTCGGCTGAATGAAATGTGGATGTTTTCACTCCCCAGGACTCCTGTGGAGCAGCAGGCGGTTCTGTTTGTGCCTGTTTGTCTCCTCAGCAGCAGAATAAACAAGATCTCCTCTATTCCACATGTTAACAGACGGGAAGTGTTGTCCCCCAACACCTTTGTGCTGTTATTATTGCCACTGGAGCGCCCTGCCTCTTTTGTCTTTTTTTGTTGTCATTTTTGTGACTGTGCTGAGCTGTAACTCCATCCGACCGGTGGCCTGAAGTGGCCGCTCTGTCAGAGGCCTCAGAAAGGACGCTGGCCTAGAGGGACAGCCTTCGATCCTTCAGTCTCTGGAGAACAATGACGCCGGTCTCTTATTGGTTCTTGTCATTGGGCTGTGACAGAGGTCTGGAGAGCATATGGCCTTCGGTGACTGGGAGGAGGCCGGCATGGTGCTTAATTATTACTGCTGTTGTCTGCTCACAGGAACACTTTGTGAACTGCTACCTGTCTTCCCGGCCTCCTTTTGTAAAGAGTTCCTTCGATATCTCTGCAAACTTCTGTCTTTCTTGTGCCTCCTTTCGTAATCCAGCAGCTCCTCCCTTTCCTCTGCCGCTCCCCCTTGTCTATGCACTTCTCTCCTCCAGCGGCCCGTGCTTCGCATGGAGCTGATCCCCTTCTTTTTTTTTCTTTTTTTTTTTTTTTTTTTGCTGAATGGATTTTGGCTTTCCGTCAGGCTGAAATAAAAGCGAGCTGTAAAGTCGTTTGGGTTTTCTCGCAAAGTATCAGCATTCAGCAGGAAAATCTTAATTATAGGGTTCCAGCAGGGCCCGGATCTGGTTTCATGCGAGCCTCGCTGCTTCCTCAGTTGAGACCGGTCCCCGTTGGTAATTCCAGGCCCGACCACAGTGGTAATGAGCAGAGTGGTGGTGGCTGCAATCCAGCGGCCCGCAGCTCCGAGGGGCTCATGGGAAAGGGCGGTGTGGGAAGTCTGGGAGACAGAAAGTACGCATCATGATGTCTTGTCCTAAACATCAACTTCCGTGGACGTTATGCCGTCGAGGGCCAGTGAACTGTGAGGATGAGGGTTGCTTTCATCCTTCCACGTGTTTACAGATAGTCATCATTCGCGAAGATGGCACTGTCTCACCAATTAAGATGTTTATGAATCCATCAGTGGAGTCTGGAGGGTGGAGGCACTGCTATCACCAGGATCCCGAGCAGTTTTTTTTATTTGCTCTGATTCCCAGAAACATTTCAACACTCCTACAGCTTCAGGTTCCTACAAACTCTTATGACAAATCAGCATTTTGGCAATAAGATGCAACTCCGACCCCAAACCCATCCACCCACTCAGCCATTCACTCGCTCAGCCCAGACCCTCCAACCACAAACTCTTGTGAAACTCTTCAGACACTTATGAGGTGTAAGCGGGGTAAATCCCACACTACCCCGCCTGTGGCTTAATTCATGTTGACGTCTTCAGCTTTCAGATTGCTGCAACATGGAGCCATGTGTCTGCGAGGGCAACATTCCCCCCAAAATCCCCACGCCAAAAACTCCACACGGCTCTCCTTCCCAACGAGCCGTCAGCCGTCAGCAGATACTGCGGCGGCAGCAGATTTGCGAGGGCCCTGGCCGGCTGATACTGGCCTTTTGTTGCAGAGTTGTTTTACTGACTCAAGCTGCCGAGCATTTGCCTCATTGTGATCGCCGGCTGCGTCAGTTCACATGAGCTGCCGTAATGAATGGGTCAGAGCAGTGGGATGCACAATAATATCCTGTCACAGAGGGTCCTGACTCACACAGGCTAAGAGTCTTCCTCATAGCTACAGGAAAGGGCCCGATATCAATCTCCAAACACAGCAGTTCAGACAGGAGCTGGGGATTAAACGGTGATGTTTCAGCGACAGTCTGCATGACTTTGTGTCAACCCTCCTCCCATCCTGTATTTCTGTCCACTGGAGGGTTTGTTTACTTGATATTAACACAGAGGCTGCTTTGTGCTCCGTATTAATAGGAAAACTAGAGGCATGCTTTAAAACAGGGGCAACCCAAGATTTTCCAAGGCCCTGAGCTCCGGATGATTTGGGGCCATCAGTAAACCACCAAAGATCTTCTAACGTTGTTTTATTGACCATTTACTCCCCTAGATTTATGGTTTAATCGTAAGCCGACACTTAAATTTTCCAAGTCACAAAATTTGTTTTCTCTAATCTTAAAAATAGCCACTTTGCATTCTCTATTTAAATAATAATAATGTTGCAGTGACAAGTTTAGTTTTCTGGTTTACACCTTTGGTTTTCTGCAGCTTTTTCAGACGAGGCGGAGGAGGAGCGTTAAGTCATTGTGTTTACAAACACAGAACACCATCAGTAGTTTGAGGTTTTTTGTGAACATAACATGTCATAATTACACAAGCTTTGAAGCATAATGCTGCCACCATTGTTAAATTCTAATTTTCAATCAAGTTTTAAAGAAGTAATTTTGTAGGATTCCTAAATAGTTTTAAGAAATGTCAGAAATCTTTGTAGCAAATTTGTCCTTGACAGATTTTCAAGCCCACTTCTGGCGTGGAAGATTGACCCCAGCAAATTATCCTAAAATTTTACTTATTTTTGGGGCTGAAGCTACTTTGAAACATGACTATGCTTAGCTTTATCAACTCATTTGAATAGTTTAACTCAGCGGGTCCAAAATTTGTCTTCCGCCCCCACTTGGGGTTATGATCCAAAAAGTGTGGAGCTTTCAGAGGTTAATTTTGCGAGTAATACATTGAGATGAAAGTGATATATTGGCTGCCATTACTGAACTAACTCTGTGGAAAATGAGGGTTACAATCTCCTCCCCGGAGACTTTTGAGGATGAAAAGGTTTGGGAACTACAGGTTTAAAAGAAATAAAAGTAAGAAGAACACGAAGAGTCCGTCTTCAGTCTGATCCCTTCACATCCTCCTGTAATTGTTTCAGCTCTACAGAAAAACATCTTGTTGTTCTTCCTGCTTTCCTCTTGTTGTTGCGTCTTCTTGCCGATTCCCCGTCACATGCTCTCTGAGGAGCAGCGATGCAGCCGAGCAGGACGTGAACAGCAGCTCTGCAGAGTGTTTAGGTGAAAAGGAGAAGCTTCGCGCCGTGCACGGATCCTGTGATGAGATGCTGCGTGTTTGAGGACATTCTTCCACTTCAAAGCCCCCCAGAGGATTCTGGGGACACTGGTTGAATGGAAACCGAGGGAGGGGTGCAGTGAGGGAGAACAGGTGCAGAAAGGCAGGGAGTGGGGGGGGGGGGTTCGGGGGTCACTCCCGCTGCCATCTGCTTTCTGTTTTGGTTCTGAGGTTCTTTAAACGCCCCGTGATGCGACTCGCGCTGACACGCTCCCCTGGCCAGTCGCCCCGTGCCCCGTAACCATGGCGCCACGATTCAGATTGACCCCTGCACATGTGCCGAGTCAGCCACGGGGGTCTGCATCTTTTGTGACCGGCCATGGGAGAGAAAACGAAGAGGAGGGGGAGGTGGGAGACAAGGGTGTAAAAAGAACACCCGCCAGTCATTCACTTTTGTTAAGTAAAGCAGCAGAGGGAGGAGAATTGAAGCCATGTGGCATGAAAACACAGGAACCTTCTCTTAAGTGAGCTGTCTTATTTTTCTCTTCATTCATTTCGCTTTGCTTGACTCAACAGGTGATCAACCTGAGAACTGATAGTCAAGATGACAGCCATGGAGAGCAAAGAAGAGATCAGCGACACGGACAGTGGGATTATCTTGCACTCTGGTAAAGACAACACTGAACAGGAATCCAACATCAGCACAGTTCACACTTCATAGTTCACACGATTAAGTCAGTATAAAGTCAATACTGACCTTTTCATATCGTGTCAAATGACAACTACAATAGTCATATTTTATAATCCAAGTTAAGGTAGCATAGAAATGTAGAGTAGAAAGAGAATGATGCATGGTTTTTAACATCTTTATTACAAACTAGTGTGAACAGAATGGCCATCTGTCTGTCTGTTTGGGATAAGCATTCTTTACTCAAATATCTAATTAAAATCTAGTACAACTAGTTAGTAAAAACATTTAATCTCAGTTAAAAAGAAAAAAAAACAGCTGTTTTGTGAATGCCTCTAGCTTTCTAGAGAATATTATCGGACAAACAGAATTATGAAAACACCTCCTGTAAATCGGTTTACCGGTGCCCTGCTAGTCAAGATGTCGTGTTTGTATTTGCTGCAGGCCCAGACAGCCCCACCTCTCCACTGAAGGACCCGACCACTCACACCAGAGCCCTGAAACTGAAGCATCAATCTCTGGAAGAGCGTCTGGAGCTCTGCCTGCTGGAGCTTCGAAAACTCTGCATCAGGGAGGCGGTAAGTGACCCCCTGGAAATTCAGGAGATAGTTCAATGTTTTAGCTGGTATTCTCTCTGAACAGACACACAATATTTAACTTCTTATCGTGAGACTTATTCTTGTCCCGTCGTTCGACGTTTTCTTTTCTCTCCACAGGAACTGACTGGCTCAATCCCCTCAGACTTTCCTCTGCTGCCCGATGAGAAGCCGCCTCGGGTTAGGAGGAGGATCGGAGCGTCTTTCAAACTGGACGAAGGTCTGATCCTTCAGGACCAGCAGGTACCAAACGCCACCTCGTTGGTTCTCGCTGTAGATGACAAAAAGAATAAGCAGGGGGGTGAAATAAGTTTCCGTGTTTCGCTTTGTCCCAGGATCCAGAGTTACAAGCTCTGGAAACTGACTTGGCAGTCCAGCGGCAGATTTACGAGGCGGCCCGAAAACTCTCCCTCGAAGAGAACCTCAGCAAACCACAGAAGAAGAGCCGGCTCCAGCAGTGCAGAAGGGAAGAGAAGAAAGTGAAGGATCTGCAGGAGGCCGTTTTCCAGCACAGGATCAAGAGTGAGTGCAATTCACCGTGCATCTCCATCTCTAGCAGCCCGAGTAAAGGTGAGTGACGCCGCTGCCCCCCGGAGGACAAGCCGCACAATGCAGGGAGTGTGACGAAGATGTCCTCTTCTCTGCAGATACGTCTGATGACAGCTCCCTTTCTGATGTGGTGGCTCTGGATGATGGTGAGTCTTACACATCTGTTACCGAGGTAAAACCACACTGTAAAACAGACTCTGAAATAAACAGAATAGGTGATGTTTAATTTTTTTTTTTTTTCTTGATAAATTTTCTTGTTTGACTCTGTAAGCAAAAATCTTTTTCCGTGTCATTTTTTTGCTGTTCTCTCCAGATGTAGAATCGTCTTGCCCACTCTCACCCCCAGTGTTGGACACCTCAGACTCAGACCCCCTGCAGTCGCCTCATCAGTCTCCAGAGCATGAACGCTCTCCAATCCAGAACTCCCCGTGGAAAGAAACCAGTCTGGATCAGCCTTACCAGAGATCAACTAAACCTCAACCAGCTAGCAGAAGCAGGTCCAGGTATGAGAGGTTTGAGACAAATTGAGACATACTGACTCAATGTTTTCAGGGCTTTTAAAGTTAGTGCTTTATACTGTGAACACTCCGACATGTTTGTGATTTTTAACAGAATCCATTGTCCCTGCTTTATTGAGTGCAGTAGTCCAGCAGCAGCTCCGGTGTCTGCAGAGAGCTGCAGGATTCCTCTGACTCAGTTTGTCAGGAACTCTGCTTTACGAAACAACCACTCCACCAGCGCCCCCTCCACTCCAGAGCTGCTCGTACGCCGACAGTACTCTCAGTCTTTCAGGTGAACAAACCATTCATGTCCAAAGTAACATTCACAGAGCCTAACAACACATGACAAGTCAGAATTAAATTGATAATGAAGTCTGAGATGTTCGTCAAATAGGAAGCCAGCTGGTTTCAGGAACATGCTCAGACTAAAAAACTAACTGAATTTAAAAAAAAGATACGCAAAAAAATGTTTAATTGTCATAAACTGGCTTGCCATATTTACTTTTATGGTTAATGATTGTCTTATGTCTCCACAGACTTCCCAAAAAGAAGCTGACCATCGACATAGAGCGGCTCGGCTCAGAGAGCTGCCGCGGCCGGGTCCACCCGCCTCTGCAGCGGTGCGGCCCAGAAACCGTGGTGCACTCTCCAGAGTTCTCCCCTCCGCGGCCGCATCAGTGCAGCTCAGAGGACAGCAGCTCAGAGCATTCCTCCTCCTCCTTCTCCGTCTGCTCTCCTGGAAGGGACAGACCCACCGATATTCCCAAGCTCTGCCCTCCGCCTTACGGATTCCACTTCGGGGCACAGACGAAGGAGTTGTCCTGTTTCCGCGGACAGGTCAGACCCACACCAGGAAACGGGCCTCTGTCGCCTCGAGACACGGACACCAGTAAGGGCCTCCTGACTGCAACTCCAGAGGTTCACAATCTGCAAAGAGGAACTCTGTGCCAGAGAAGCATCCTGAAGCCCCCGCCGCCGTACACCAGGCTGGTCCGAACTCCTTCGCTGAAAGACTACCCGAACCACACCGTCAGGCTGCTGCCCCGCGAGATCGTGTCAGAGGAGCTGAAATCCTGGCACCAGAGGAATCAGCTGCAGAAGTTCTGGCCGAGCTGTGGAGAACATCAGAGCATGATGAGCCCGACCTCTCCTCACCTGCCCCCCTTTGAACAGGTCGGTACTGAACGAACACTGGTACCATTAACATTTCTGTAGCCATCCATTGCACCTGCAGAGTTAATAATGTCATTTTTGTTATTATAAGGACATTGGTACATGCCCACACTAAATTGAATTAATTTACAGTTTTGCATGAAAACCACAAGCCATTTATGGCATAGATTTATGGTACATTTCTGGGTCTATAAAGACTCAAAAACTATAAAATTTTAATTGGATTTTTAATTACTGAAGTGTTATTTAAAAAATAAGGCACCTTTAATACCTATAAAAGAAATTTGACTAAGTAATTTAACGTCTTGAAATCGGTCTGTCTCTTAAAGAAGCTCCTACCTTTTCTGTAACTCCACCTTCAGCGCGTCGTCACAACTCTGATTTGCATTATGCAATATACAACTAATCTTAGAAGAGTGGGACTGAGAAGTAGTGTTCTGTATGATAAACTCATATAAAGTTTATCGTCATACAGAAATCTGTATGATGAACTCATGTAGAGTTCATTGTCATATAGAACTCTGTATGATGAACTCACGTAGAGTTTATCATCATACAGAACTCTGTATGATGAACTCATGTAGAGTACATTGTCATATAGAACTCTGTATGATGAACTCATGCAGAGTTCATCATCATACAGAACTCTGTATGATGAACTAACTCATATAGAGTTCATTGTCATACAGAATTCTGTATGATGAACTAACTCATGTAGAGTTCATCGTCATACAGAATTCTGTATGATGAACTCATGTAGAGTTCATCGTCATACAGAACTCTGTATGATGAAGTAACGCAGAAAGAGTTCATCGTCATACCAAATTCTGTGTGATGAACTAACTCATATAGAGTTCATCGTCACAGAACTCTGTATGATGAACTCATGTAGAGTTCATTGTCATACAGAATTCTGTATGATGAACTAACTCATGTAGAGTTCATCGTCATACAGAACTCTGTATGATGAACTAACTCATATAGAGTTCATCGTCACAGAACTCTGTATGATGAACTAACTCATGTAGAGTTCAACGTCATACAGAACTCTGTATGATGAACTCATGTAGAGTTCATCGTCATACATAACTCTGTATGATGAACTCATGTAGAGTTCATTGTCATACAGAACTCTGTATAATGAACTCATGTAGAGTTCATCGTCATACAGAATTCTGTATGATAAACTAACTCATGTAGAGTTCATCGTCATACATAACTCTGTATGATGAACTCATGTAGAGTTCATCGTCATACAGAACTCTGTATGATGAACTCACGTAGAGTTCATCATCATACAGAACTCTGTATAATGAACTCATGTAGAGTTCATCGTCATACAGAATTCTGTATGATGAACTAACTCATGTAGAGTTCATCGTCATACATAACTCTGTATGATGAACTCATGTAGAGTTCATCGTCATACAGAACTCTGTATGATGAACTCATGTAGAGTTCATCGTCATACAGAACTCTGTATAATGAACTCATGTAGACTTCATCGTCATACAGAATTCTGTATGATGAACTCATGTAGAGTTCATCGTCATACAGAACTCTTTATGATGAAGTAACGCAGAAAGAGTTCATTGTCATACAGAATTCTGTATGATGAACTAACTCATGTAGAGTTCATCGTCATACAGAACTCTGTATGATGGACTAACTCATATAGAGTTCATCATCACAGAACTCTGTATGATGAACTAACTCATATAGAGTTCATCATCACAGAACTCTGTATGATGAACTAACTCATGTAGAGTTCAACGTCATACAGAACTCTGTATGATGAACTCATGTAGAGTTCATTGTCATACAGAACTCTATGATGAACTCATGCAGAGTTCATCATCATACAGAACTCTGTATGATGAACTAAATCATATAGAGTTCATTGTCATACAGAATTCTGTATGATGAACTAACTCATGTAGAGTTCATCATCATACAGTACTCTGTATGATGAACTCATGTAGAGTTCATCGTCATACAGTACTCTGTATGATGAACTCATGTAGAGTTCATCGTCATACAATACTCTGTATGATGAACTCATGTAGAGTACATCGTCATACAGAACTCTGTATGATGAACTCACGTAGTTGATCATCATACAGAACTCTGTATTATGAACTCATGTAGAGTTCATCGTCATACATAACTCTGTATGATGAACTCATGTAGAGTTTATCGTCATACAGAACTCTGTATGATGAACTCACGTAGAGTTCATCATCATACAGAACTCTGTATAATGAACTCATGTAGAGTTCATCGTCATACAGAATTCTGTATGATGAACTCATGTAGAGTTCATCGTCATACAGAACTCTGTATGATGAACTCATGTAGAGTTCATCATCATACAGAACTCTTTATGATGAAGTAACGCAGAAAGAGTTCATCGTCATACCAAATTCTGTGTGATGAACTAACTCATATAGAGTTCATCGTCACAGAACTCTGTATGATGAACTCATGTAGAGTTCATTGTCATACAGAATTCTGGATGATGAACTAACTCATATAGAGTTCATCGTCATACAGAACTCTGTATGATGGACTAACTCATATAGTGTTCATCATCACAGAACTCTGTATGATGAACTAACTCATATAGAGTTCATCATCACAGAACTCTGTATGATGAACTAACTCATGTAGAGTTCATCGTCATACAGAACTCTGTATGATGAACTCATGTAGAGTTCATTGTCATACAGAACTCTATGATGAACTCATTCAGAGTTCATCATCATACAGAACTCTGTATGATGAACTAAATCATATAGAGTTCATTGTCATACAGAATTCTGTATGATGAACTAACTCATGTAGAGTTCATCATCATACAGAACTCTGTATGATGAACTCATGTAGAGTTCATCGTCATACAATACTCTGTATGATGAACTCATGTAGTTGATCATCATACAGAACTCTGTATAATGAACTCATGTAGAGATCATCGTCATACATACTCTGTATGATGAACTCATGTAGAGTATATAGAACTCTGTATGATGAACTCACGTAGAGTTATCATCATAATCTGTGAATCTCAATAATCAGTTGTTCATGTCTCAGAATTCTGTATGATGAAATAACTCATGTAGAGTTCATAACTCATGTAGAACTCATGTAGAGTTCATCGTTATACAGAACTCTGTATGATGATCTCACGTAGAGTTTATCATCATACAGAACTCTGTATGATGAACTCATGCAGAGTTCATCATCATACAGAACTCTTTATGATGAAGTAACGCAGAAAGAGTTCATCGTCATACCAAATTCTGTGTGATGAACTAACTCATATAGAGTTCATCGTCAGAGAACTCTGTATGATGAACTCATGTAGAGTTCATTGTCATACAGAACTCTATGATGAACTCATGCAGAGTTCATCATCATACAGATCTCTGTATGATGAACTAACTCATATAGAGTTCATTGTCATACAGAATTTTGTTTGATGAACTCATGTAGCGTTCATCGTCATACAGTACTCTGTATGATGAACTCATGTAGCGTTCATCGTCATACAATACTCTGTATGATGAACTCATCTAGAGTTCATCGTCATACAGAACTCTGTATGATGAACTCACGTAGTTCATCATCATACAGAACTCTGTATAATGAACTCATGTAGAGTTCATCGTCATACAGAACTCTGTATGATGAACTCACGTAGTTCATCATCATACAGAACTCTGTATAATGAACTCATGTAGAGTTCATCGTCATACAGAATTCTGTATGATAAACTAACTCATGTAGAGTTCATCGTCATACAGAATTCTGTATGATGAACTCATGTAGAGTTCATCGTCATACAGAACTCTGTATGGTGAACTCATGTAGAGTTCATCATACAGAACTCTGTATAATGAACTCATGTAGAGTTCATCGTCATACAGAATTCTGTATGATGAACTAACTCATGTAGAGTTCATCGTCATACAGAACTCTTTATGATGAAGTAACGCAGAAAGAGTTCATCGTCATACCAAATTCTGTGTGATGAACTAACTCATATAGAGTTCATCGTCACAGAACTCTGTATGATGAACTCATGTAGAGTTCATTGTCATACAGAATTCTGTATGATGAACTAACACATGTAGAGTTCATCGTCATACAGAACTCTGTATGATGGACTAACTCATATAGAGTTCATCATCACAGAACTCTGTATGATGAACTAACTCATATAGAGTTCATCATCTCAGAACTCTGTATGATGAAATAACTCATGTAGAGTTCAACGTCATACAGAACTCTGTATGATGAACTCATGTAGAGTTCATTGTCATACAGAACTCTATGATGAACTCATGCAGAGTTCATCATCATACAGAACTCTGTATGATGAACTAAATCATATAGAGTTCATTGTCATACAGAATTCTGTATGATGAACTAACTCATGTAGAGTTCATCATCATACAGTACTCTGTATGATGAACTCACGTAGAGTTCATCGTCATACAATACTCTGTATGATGAACTCATGTAGAGTTCATCGTCATACAGAACTCTGTATGATGAACTCACGTAGTTGATCATCATACAGAACTCTGTATAATGAACTCATGTAGAGTTCATCGTCATACATAACTCTGTATGATGAACTCATGTAGAGTTTATCGTCATACAGAACTCTGTATGATGAACTCACGTAGAGTTCATCATCATACAGAACTCTGTATAATGAACTCATGTAGAGTTCATCGTCATACAGAATTCTGTATGATGAACTCATGTAGAGTTCATCGTCATACAGAACTCTGTATGATGAACTCATGCAGAGTTCATCATCATACAGAACTCTTTATGATGAAGTAACGCAGAAAGAGTTCATCGTCATACCAAATTCTGTGTGATGAACTAACTCATATAGAGTTCATCGTCACAGAACTCTGTATGATGAACTCATGTAGAGTTCATTGTCATACAGAATTCTGTATGATGAACTAACTCATATAGAGTTCATAGTCATACAGAACTCTGTATGATGGACTAACTCATATAGTGTTCATCATCACAGAACTCTGTATGATGAACTAACTCATATAGAGTTCATCATCACAGAACTCTGTATGATGAACTAACTCATGTAGAGTTCATCGTCATACAGAACTCTGTATGATGAACTCATGTAGAGTTCATTGTCATACAGAACTCTATGATGAACTCATGCAGAGTTCATCATCATACAGAACTCTGTATGATGAACTAAATCATATAGAGTTCATTGTAATACAGAATTCTGTATGATGAATTAACTCATGTAGAGTTCATCATCATACAGTACTCTGTATGATGAACTCATGTAGAGTTCATCGTCATACAATACTCTGTATGATGAACTCATGTAGTTGATCATCATACAGAACTCTGTATAATGAACTCATGTAGAGTTCATCGTCATACATAACTCTGTATGATGAACTCATGTAGAGTTTATCGTCATACAGAACTCTGTATGATGAACTCACGTAGAGTTCATCATCATACAGAACTCTGTATAATGAACTCATGTAGAGTTCGTCATACAGAATTCTGTATGATGTAATAACTCATGTAGAGTTCATAACTCATGTAGAACTCATGTAGAGTTCATTGTCATATAGAACTCTGTATGATGAACTCACGTAGAGTTTATCATCATACAGAACTCTGTATGATGAACTCATGCAGAGTTCATCATCATACAGAACTCTTTATGATGAAGTAACGCAGAAAGAGTTCATCGTCATACCAAATTCTGTGTGATGAACTAACTCATATAGAGTTCATCGTCAGAGAACTCTGTATGATGAACTCATGTAGAGTTCATTGTCATACAGAACTCTATGATGAACTCATGCAGAGTTCATCATCATACAGATCTCTGTATGATGAACTAAATCATATAGAGTTCATTGTCATACAGAATTCTGTATGATGAACTAACTCATGTAGAGTTCATCATCATACAGTACTCTGTATGATGAACTCACGTAGAGTTCATCGTCATACAGAAATCTGTATGATGAACTCACGTAGTTGATCATCATACAGAACTCTGTATAATGAACTCATGTAGAGTTCATCGTCATACAGAACTCTGTATGATGAACTCAGGTAGTTCATCATCATACAGAACTCTGTATAATGAACTCATGTAGAGTTCATCATCATACAGAATTCTGTATGATAAACTAACTCATGTAGAGTTTATCGTCATACATAACTCTGTATGATGAACTCATGTAGAGTTCATCGTCATACAGAACTCTGTGTGATGAACTCACGTAGAGTTCATCATCATACAGAACTCTGTATAATGAACTCATGTAGAGTTCATCGTCATACAGAATTCTGTATGATGAACTAACTCATGTAGAGTTCATCGTCATACAGAATTCTGTATGATGAACTAACTCATGTAGAGTTCATCGTCATACAGAACTCTGTATGATGAACTCATGTAGAACTCATCATCATACAGAACTCTGTATGATGAACTCACGTAGAGTTCATCATCATACAGAACTCTGTATAATGAACTCATGTAGAGTTCATCGTCATACAGAATTCTGTATGATGAACTAACTCATGTAGAGTTCATCGTCATACAGAACTCTGTATGATGAACTCATGTAGAGTTCGTCATATAGAACTCTGTATGATGAACTCATGCAGAGTTCATCATCATACAGAACTCTTTATGATGAAGTAACGCAGAAGGAGTTCATTGTCATACTAAATTCTGTGTGATGAACTAACTCATATAGAGTTCATCGTCACAGAACTCTGTATGATGAACTCATGCAGAGTTCATTGTCATACAGAATTCTGTATGATGAACTAACTCATGTAGAGTTCATCGTCATACAGAACTCTGTATGATGGACTAACTCATATAGAGTTCATCATCATAGAACTCTGTATGATTAACTAACTCATGTAGAGTTCAACGTCATACAGAACTCTGTATGATGAACTCATGTAGAGTTCATTGTCATACAGAACTCTACGATGAACTCATGCAGAGTTCATCATCATACAGAACTCTGTATGATGAACTAAATCATATAGAGTTCATTGTCATACAGAATTCTGTATGATGAACTAACTCATGTAGAGTTCATCATCATACAGTACTCTGTATGATGAACTCACGTAGAGTTCATCGTCATACAATACTCTGTATGATGAACTCATGTAGAGTTCATCGTCATACAGAACTCTGTATGATGAACTCACGTAGTTGATCATCATACAGAACTCTGTATAATGAACTCATGTAGAGTTCATCGTCATACAGAATTCTGTATGATGAAATAACTCATGTAGAGTTCATAACTCATGTAGAACTCATGTAGAGTTCATCGTCATACAGAATTCTGTATGATGAACTAACTCATGTAGAGTTCATCGTCATACAGAACTCTGTATGATGAACTCATGTAGAGTTCGTCATATAGAACTCTGTATGATGAACTCATGCAGAGTTCATCATCATACAGAACTCTTTATGATGAAGTAACGCAGAAAGAGTTCATTGTCATACTAAATTCTGTGTGATGAACTAACTCATATAGAGTTCATCGTCACAGAACTCTGTATGATGAACTCATGCAGAGTTCATTGTCATACAGAATTCTGTATGATGAACTAACTCATGTAGAGTTCATCGTCATACAGAACTCTGTATGATGAACTAACTCATATAGAGTTCATCATCACAGAACTCTGTATGATTAACTAACTCATGTAGAGTTCAACGTCATACAGAACTCTGTATGATGAACTCATGTAGAGTTCATTGTCATACAGAACTCTATGATGAACTCATGCAGAGTTCATCATCATACAGAACTCTGTATGATGAACTAAATCATATAGAGTTCATTGTCATACAGAATTCTGTATGATGAACTAACTCATGTAGAGTTCATCATCATACAGTACTCTGTATGATGAACTCACGTAGAGTTCATCGTCATACAATACTCTGTATGATGAACTCATGTAGAGTTCATCGTCATACAGAACTCTGTATGATGAACTCACGTAGTTGATCATCATACAGAACTCTGTATAATGAACTCATGTAGAGTTCATCGTCATACAGAATTCTGTATGATGAAATAACTCATGTAGAGTTCATAACTCATGTAGAACTCATGTAGAGTTCATCGTCATACAGAATTCTGTATGATGAACTAACTCATGTAGAGTTCATCGTCATACAGAACTCTGTATGATGAACTCATGTAGAGTTCATCGTTATACAGAACTCAGTATGATGAACTCACGTAGAGTTCATCATCATACAGAACTCTGTATAATGAACTCATGTAGAGTTCATCGTCATACAGAATTCTGTATGATGAACTAACTCATGTAGAGTTCATCGTCATACAGAACTCTGTATGATGAACTCATGTAGAGTTCGTCATATAGAACTCTGTATGATGAACTCATGCAGAGTTCATCATCATACAGAACTCTTTATGATGAAGTAACGCAGAAAGAGTTCATTGTCATACTAAATTCTGTGTGATGAACTAACTCATATAGAGTTCATCGTCACAGAACTCTGTATGATGAACTCATGCAGAGTTCATTGTCATACAGAATTCTGTATGATGAACTAACTCATGTAGAGTTCATCGTCATACAGAACTCTGTATGATTAACTAACTCATATAGAGTTCATCATCACAGAACTCTGTATGATGAACTAACTCATGTAGAGTTCATCGTCATACAGAACTCTGTATGATGAACTCATGTAGAGTTCATTGTCATACAGAACTCTATGATGAACTCATGCAGAGTCCATCGTCATACAGAACTCTGTATGATGAACTCACGTAGTTGATCATCATACAGAACTCTGTATAATGAACTCATGTAGAGTTCATCGTCATACATAACTCTGTATGATGAACTCATGTAGAGTTCATCATCATACAGAACTCTGTATAATGAACTCATGTAGAGTTCATCGTCATACATAACTCTGTATGATGAACTCATGTAGAGTTCATCGTCATACAGAACTCTGTATGATGAACTCATGTAGAGTTCATCATCATACAGAACTCTGTATGATGAACTCATGTAGAGTTCATCGTCATACATAACTCTGTATGATGAACTCATGTAGAGTTCATCGTTATACAGAACTCAGTATGATGAACTCACGTAGAGTTCATCATCATACAGAACTCTGTATGATGAACTCATGTAGAGTTCATCGTTATACAGAACTCAGTATGATGAACTCATGTAGAGTTCATTGTCATACAGAATTCTGTATGATGAACTCATGTAGAGTTCATCGTCATACAGAACTCTGTATGATGAACTCACGTAGAGTTCATTGTCATACAGAACTCTATGATGAACTACCTCATATAGAGTTCATTGTCATACAGAATTCTGTATTTTGAACTAACTCATGTAGAGTTCATTGTCATACAGTACTCCCTACGATGAACTCATGTAGAGTTCATCGTCATACAATACTCTGTATGATGAACTCACGTAGAGTTTATCATCATACAGAACTCTGTATGATGAACTCATGCAGAGTTCATCATCATACAGAACTCTGTATGATGAACTCATGTAGAGTTCATCGTCATACAGAACTCTGTATGATGAACTCATGTAGAGTTCATCGTCATACAGAACTCTGTATGATGAACTCATGTAGAGTTCATCGTCATACAGAACTCTGTATGATGAACTCATGTAGAGTTCATCATACAGAGTTCTGTATGATGAACTCATGTAGAGTTCATCGTCATACAGAACTCTGTATGATGAACTCATGTAGAGTTCATCGTCATACAGAACTCTGTATGATGAACTCCTGTAGAGTTCATCGTCACACAGAACTGTATGATGAACTCATCTAGAGTTCATCGTCATACAGAACTGTGTATGATGAACTCATGTAGAGTTCATCGTCATACATAACTCTGTATGATGAACTCATACTCTACATGAGTTCATCATACAGAACTCTGTATGATGAACTCATGTAGAGTTCATCATCATACAGAACTCTGTATGATGAACTCATGTAGAGTTCATCATCATACAGAACTCTTTATGATGAACTCACCGCAGTTTCCCCAGGTGTTTGCTAATTGTTGCTGCTGCTAGTCTAGTGGAGCAGGGTGGTGAAGGTGGGAGGGAGGGGTTCCCTGTCCCGGCTGAAGAAAAACATCCCCACAGCATAACTCTGCCACTACCATGTTTCACTTTCTGCTACAACATTGTTTAGCATTTTCGCCAAGTAGTTAAATCTTGGTCCAGAAGACCTTTTCCTACACTGTCTTTTTGGCCTGTAGTAAACTGAGCAGTTTGTTGCTCTTCCAGAAATGTCACTCATATAATGCTGACACATTCTCCCACCTGAGTGCAATGTATCGTTATCCATCTACTTGGATATATCCATCACACAACATCCTCTCAATCTACATAGATGATGTGGTAGTTTTTTGGGGGGTTTTTAGATGATGCGGTAGTAACATAAGAAAATCACAAAAGCGCGGCGTATAAACATCTGTATCATGTCGTCACATGCTAAACGAAACAACGTATAGCATCTGCTGAGTGTGTGTCACTGATGTGATGGCCTCTTCCTCAGGGTTCGGGTAACCTGGTCCTCCAGAGAGCCGCAGACGGGACTCCAGTCCAGTGGTTTGTGGCCGAGGACGCTGAAATCGTGAGCCAGGTGTAACCTGCATCTGTTCCCGTTTATTTATCTCTGTATTTATTGAGACTTTAGACTCTCTGTGAGATTGTAAAGAAGGCCGACCTGTTGGTACCAGTATGGTAATTATTTATAATTTAACGTAAGGTGGAACGCCGGCTTTATTTATTTTAGGTTGTCTCTTATTAGACTGTAGCTAAAGCAAGGCTCATGCAATCTTAAAGACTTGTTAAATGGACCATAGACTTTTTTGCTGTTGTGGCTGGCACACATTTTTTTTTACACAAACGTCACCTCTTTTAGACATCATATAGGTTTTCACTTTTATATAAATTTTGACTATATTTATTTTAAAAGTTTTTCCCTTACAAAATGGATTTATAACAATTTTGAAACCATATTGGACCTACCTAAATTTTTCTTTTGTATCTTTATGACTTGCCGACACCTTTTAGAGTGGTTTGATGAAAGTTTTAACTGCAGTATGCCATGCTCTTACTAACCGCATGATTGTGTGAGCGTTGAGAAATTATTTTTTTGTATATTTATAATAAAGCATTTAAAAACAAGTGATGGAGAATGGCTTTATTCTGCAAGCTAAATCCTTGAAGAGAATGAGGATGAAGTATTCCTGAGTGTTCAGGGATCATGGCTCAGCCTCTCCTTCGTGAATCTTCCAAATGATGCAAGTCAGCATCACCACGCAGAAAAGCACAAACAGGTTGGCGCATATCCGCGCCCATCGGCAGCGCTGCAGCCGGACCGGCAGAGGATCCTGCCTGCATGGAGACCCATACCTGAAGGAGGCAGACACTTGTTGTTTCTCCACACAAAACTATCACCATCACTTAGTCATTTACTTGGAAAAAAACAAAAACAATAATGTTGCATTTACTTACGTGCCAATGGAGATTTGTCTCTGGACAGTTTTTCTTTCCTTCGCTTTGGTTAATGCAGCTGCTTTAGCTTTCTGTCTTTGTCGCAGAGAGTCCAGCGAGACGCTGCGGCAAAGCCACAAAGGCTTGCTATTAAAATGATGGAATGTTTGTTCAAGTTATGCAAAAAATAACCACAAAAATCCTTATTACCTATTTGCTTAAACCCCTTTTATGGAAAGACGTGAACCAGTTCAAAAAAGTAAACCAAATGTTCATCTGAGGGATAAATGGTTGTAGGTAAAGTGAAAACCGAGTCAAGCGAAAGCTTTAAAATTTTTAACAAAAACTTAAGTTCAAGTATACTTACTGAAATAATTTTGGCAAAAAAAAAAAAAGATTGTGAAAATCCTTAAATGTAACTTTCATTGCAGTAGTTTAATCCCACACTAGACAAACACAGCCTAACTAGTTTGAAATTAGCTGGAAAAAATTTTCCTGTGAAGATTTATTTTAAATATTCATGCCAGAATTACAAACAATTAAAAACAATTCTTAGACTGTTTCACTTTTTTAGTTGCTCAGTGTGTTTGCAAATGTTTAATCTTACTTGTATTGCTGACCATGTTACTGTTATGACTAATATTATCTTAAATTAATTTCAAGTAGAGCAGATGTTTGTTGATCTCAATAAATTGGGAAGTGGAACCAAGATGCAAAAGCTCTTTGGTATCTTAAAAAACATTTTAAAACAATTCCTTTCGGGATTTTTTCTTACGTTCAATAAGAGGAGAAGTGGGCATCATTCATAAGAAAAATTAAACTACAACCTCTAACAAGATTATTGAGGCTACTGAGAGAATCCCGTACTTTCTGTTCTGCGTATTTGAAGGAATCACTTCCTCTGTCGGAAGGTTGTCCGGGCCGGGAGCAGAAAGATCCAGAAGACAATCTCCTGATGGATCTGGGTCCGGTTGTCTGAAAACAAAACTTGTTAAAAGAAAATTGCAAACATGCGGTCCAGATGAAAGCCGAACGTTTATTTCACAATGCACCTTTCATTCATTAGGTGGCCGTCCTCTTGGGTAAACACAGAGCAACAAGAATCTAAGCTCAGGGACGGAGACAAGAGTGGAGGAGAGTGTTTCTTCCAGGAGGAGGTTCTCTTCCTTGAATCTCGCTTCTTCTTCTCCTGTTTGGAAGGAAATTATGCTAATTACGGCGGCAAGATTTTAGGAGAGTTCACCAAGGAAACCTTCTTACCAGGTTTGGGCTGGAAATGATTGATGCGCTGACTCTCCTTCGTAAGACGCTCTGGAAAAAAACCAGACAAAACTGGAGTAAGAAGGCGGATCTGATCAGGAGATCCATTCTTCCGTAAGCCGAAACCTGCACACCTGGTTGGAGTTCCTCCTCTTCCTGTCCTCCTGTCTGTCTGGGTCTGCTGTAAGAGAGAAATGGCCAGGCCTTATTTCGACAGCATCAAAACACTAGTGGACGAACAGAAACGCCCCAGACCTGGGATGACTCTGGGATGGATGCTGTGTCTGCTGGAGTTCAGCTGCTGCTGCTGCAGATTGTGTTTGGCTTCTTCCAGCTCGGCTAAATTTCTGTCGTGACGCCTCCTCAGACTCTCCACGTGAGCCACCATGAGCTCCACAGCACGACTCACCCGAGCCTCCTATGAAAGTCAAACATCCGGTCACGGCGAAAACAAACCACAAGTTACAACAAGTTGAAGCTACGGGGGGAAAACGATTTTACATCTCTATTGATAAATAGCAACCCAAGATCATCTCAAGCAGCTTTGATCAGCTAGTTTTACTGCTGTACAATGAAAGGACAAGAGTTTTGTTGTTGACTTGTCATTGCTGTGCTCTGATGTCTTCTGTTTCAGGCTCAAAGATGTACGGTTGCATCTATTTACTGCATTTTCTCTTGTATAAAATGCAAGCACTGAAATGGAGGGCGTGGCCAGCATCAGATTTACAAACAGAGGAGGCCCAAAAGCATCTCATTCTGAAGCTCAAAACTGGCAAGAACCATCATTGGTCCCCTTCAGTGCTGTTGACCAGTAATAAACATGACCTTCGTGTACCTGGTGGACGGCACCGAGCACCTCGGCTGTGCTGGAGATCCGCTCTACTGTCCCTCTGAGGATGTCCAGAGAAAGCTCCAGCCTCTGCAGGATGCTGCTGCGTTTACTGTCCAAACACAGAGCCTTCAACGTCTGAAAGCACACACAATCACGTCGACTTCCTCCCATTCACTTCCAACTCTTACATTCCCAAAGTAAAGTTTTGAGCTTAGTTGGCGCTGTTCTTACGTGAGCTCAGCTACAGTTTATTGTAAAGGCATTCAGACTCTTCGAAACTTTTAAAGCTCTTTAGGCCCACAGTGATAGAGGAATTGTGAAGCAGAAGGAAATTTAGGAGGAGAAAAAAAAACATCTGAAGAGTATAATATTCACTTATATTCAACCCCCTTTAATCCGATACCAGTAATAAGTCCAGTTCATTCTTATGCCTTCATAAACTATCTAAACATCAAAAACAATCAGAGAAGCAGCCAAGATGGAAAATACCAGAAAGGCAATATGGATAAAAATCACCTGGACTCTATGCTTCTCTGCTTATGTAAGACCTTAAAAGGGTAAAGCTATAATTATCGGATGTGATGGAAATCTGTCTTTCTAAATACAAAAAATAATTACAAAAATAGAGACGCAACCAAGAAGACTTTGGTGTCTCTGGAGCAGAAGCAGGGATACGCAGCTCAGGTATTAGAATCTGATGACAAGGCACCAATCAGTCATGCACTCCACAAACCTGCCTGGAACAGGAAATTCAAGAGAAATGAGAAAAAAAGTTTCTTTGGTCATATAAGACCTTTTTTTTTTCTTCATTTTTTTAGCTAAATCCAGGCCGATCCCAGAAGCAAACCTGTTAGAAGCAAAAGGTCGTGACCCAAATGTCAACCTTCCAACAGAACCAACTTATAAACATATAACAAGAGCAACGATGGCATGGTTTTAGACCAAAGCATATTCATGAGTCAGAATGCCCTAGTCAAAGTTCGGACCTAAATCCAACTGAGAATCTGTGGCAACTCTGAATAGTTAACGTTCTCAGAGGTTCACCGTTTATTCTGGCTGAGTTTGAGGTGTTTCTGCGCAGAGATGTGGTTTGCAAAAGTTTCCAAACGCACAACGAGCTTCTACATCCTGCAGGCATTTCCAAACGCCACTGAGTTTTGTGGCTGTGAAGTAAAGAAAAGCTCCAAGAGGTGTGAGCATTTTTTTTTTTTTTTTGCAAGACGCTTTAGAGTACTGCGGGCGTCTCGATCGGATCCACACGGTGCACCTCCAGGCTCTCCCGGCCTCGGCTGAGCTCCAGGTGGACGTTCTCCTCGGCCAGGTTGCGTGCGTGCTCCTCCGACTGCAGCCTCTGTTTCAGGGTGTACTGATCGCAGCGGAAGGCCAGGGAGATCTGAGAGAATGCCGTCTGGGCACAAACACAGCTTTCAGTCCTCATGTGGAAATTTAGAATGGGTCTTATGAAAATGTTAACTTGTTTTGTAAAAGTTTTACCTCCAAGTCCTTTTCTGTCATGTCCATACTGTTAGAGAAAACCCCCCCCAAAAAATCAGGCAATAACAGGTTTGAACTCATTTATGTATACTGTCATTATGTGTCTCACCTGTTGAGGCCGACACGCTCTACGATGGACAGCTCGCTCCAGCAGGTCACCGGTGGCTCCTCCTGACTGCTTTCTGTCAGGAACATGAACCCAGGTTGGGGGTTAGGGTTAGGGTTAGGGTTAGAAGCAAGGACCACTGATCCTTTCACTCATCCGTCTCTCCGCTTCTACCTTCCTCACTGTCATTGCTGTCAGCCATGGTGGATAAATGGCGTCCGTTTGTCCCTACGTCAGACGCAAACCCCTACAGAAACACAGTCAGAGGCATTAGATATGAACGTGTGTGTGTGTAGATATAAATGCGGCAGCTGGTGGTAGATAATTCGACTCACCTCCGTGCTCATCAGTGGACACAGAAGGTCTGCATGAGCTGATTTCACATTTCAGGGTGCGAGGTTTACTGTCAGGCGTCTGCCCTCGATACATTCCTCACTCTGCATTTCTCCTGCCCTGAGAGTAGATAATCCCATTAAGAGATCCACAGTCAAAGCAGAGCAGGATCACTCACCCAAGAGGCTCATGGGAAGCTGTGTTTCATACTTGTTGAACGCAGGTGTGGTGAAACGTCCAGCCTGAGTTGTGCCCGAGTTGTGAAGGCTACAGAAAGTGTGCGAACCAGCTTTAGGTGTCGACTTCCTGATTTTACAATTGATGTTGGTGTTTCATTCAATTCAGTACTACTTTACTAATCCAAAGGGTTGATAAATGTTATTTTAAATCATGTTACAGTTCCCTTGTGGATGCTGATGGCTGTGGGAGTGGGAAGAGGGTTTCCTGTAGCAGTCGGTATTACAACAAATTTGAAGAACGCTCTGACTACACACTGTTATATAACTGTCAAATAAAGAGGTTGTTCACAATTGATCATTTCATTCTTGAAGTTTTTCTAACCAGGTTTTAAAAAATGAAGTTTTTCAAAACAAACATAAGGTTTTCTTTAAGGAATTCTACAAAATAGAAATCTTTGTAGTACCTTTTGTAGCGTCTAATGGTTTCTGTGCGTTAAGAGCGAGGAGACAAACACACCAACATACTATAAAGTAATAATTAACTTTCTGTAAGTGTGAAAGTGTAAATAATGGCTTTAACTATGAAACGGCTCATCTTAAAGTGCATCACATCCTAACCCTCCACTCCTGCCTGATCATACATCCAAACACTCTAATCTCTACAAGTTAGTTAATGCTCCACTAAATATCTCTATTAGTTGTTTTTATTCACTTTCAGCTGTGCTTGCGGATTGCTTTGAACCGTTCACTCAAAGTCTGGTTGTAGTTGTATTTATTTAGTACAAAAGTTTAAGCAATTAACGAAAAATCTGAATTGAGCACCAAGACCTGCTGTGTGAACATAGTCTGAGTTTCCACTATGCCTCCCCACTTATGAGGGAAAATTTCAGGTTTTCAATGTCAACTTATTTGCTTAGAGATGAGGAAAAACGCTTTGACCAGCAACAGCAGAACGATTCAAACCTGTTTTCAAATGCATTGCTGCTGTTTTAGATGCGTTTCCCAGCATGGAAAGCTTCTGCAGGTCTGCAATGAGTCAGGTGTTAAACCAGGAAGGAAAGAAAACAGGCAGGACACGGGCACTGAGCTAAGCTACATGTAAAGACACACAAAATTGAATATATCCTTTTTACCTTGAGCACAGAAAGATCTTACAAGTGGACTTAAAGTTGAAGCACAATAGATAGAAATAAAACAAAAGTTGATGAAAATCAACTAAACCCCTAAAATAAATGAATAAATCACATTGAGCAACACATTGGAGTTTCTCTGTTTTTATTCATAGAAAAACAAGCGTTTAATAGAGGCGCTGTGGTTTGCCCATGGTGCTCTTAATGTACAGGGCACGCACGTTCTGCCAGTTCTTCTTCAGCAAAGACACCAAGAAGTTGACGGCCAAGTGGATGTTGTAGACGAGTTCGTCTTCAGTCATCTTCACGTGTCCGACAGCCACAGCCAGACAGAGCACCTACAACACAGCAAGCGTTACTATAGAGCAACAACATAAAGTCCTGATGTCTGCTGCTGGAAGAGCTGACGCTACCTTCTTCATCTGGAACTTGATGGTGGATTTGACCTCGTCCACCTTTGTGTTCAGGTTCTCGTTGTGGGTGAGAAGGGAAGGGAATTTGCCAGCCTTGTTCAGTCCAGGACCCAAGATACGAGGAATCTGCTTGATCAGAGACTCAGAGGCCAGGAAGGCGTCGTACTTCTTGGCTGCGGGGAAAGAAAAAAAAAAAAAGACAAAAAACGTAACTATGAAGTTTGAATCTGACCTCAAGCTCATCAAGTTTGTCATTCAGCTGACTGGACCTACCGAGTTTCTTGACCAGCTTTTTGTTCTTGTTGAGCTTTTTGAGAGCCTCAATGTCCATGTGGGGAAGATCTGCGGCCTTGGCTTCATCGCAGTGCTGCTGGTCTCCCAGGACGCACACAGAGAACTTGGGCCTGGGGAGGGTCTTCAGCCTGCATGTCAACCACAGTGAGCCACAGAATAAACCAAAACACAAGGACACTGAACGGCAGCAACACTGACTGGTCATCTTCCAATCTTCTGACAGAAAGCATCTAACATTTATCTCGAAAATTATAGTCAAATACATGCATCAAGTGTCACTTTTTTGTGATTATCTTTTCAACCAGTGATCACCACCCCTATTGAAAAGCTGGTTTCTTCATCTAGATATTTGTGATGTACTATGTTGGGAGGAGATCCATGGAGCACACATCATCTCCACCAGCTGCATTTTGCTTCAAAGTTTAAACTGGATTCTAACGACACTAAAACGGCAGCACTTGAAAAAAAAAAAAAAAAAAAAAAAAAAAAAACAACAACAAACAAAAAAACCAATGTGTTAATGCCACAAATGTTCCACTTTGCAGATCCACTTTTCTTTTCTCTTGTAATGATCTGGAAATATTTCTTTTAGCAAATGAGCTAGCGGTATGATCGAGCTTCAGGGACAGATTGCGGAGTGACAAACTGCAAGGAAAAAATGTCACTTCCAAGATTCACCTCCCTGATTTTTTTTTTTCTGTAACAAAGAGAAAGTCTTACCCAAACCACTGCAGTGGTTGGTGTCCTGCTGACCCTCATGGTAACAGTAACATGGTCGGCATGAAGGCATGCAGCCACTCAAAGCCTCCCCTCATGTTTTAAGACCCAGGGTGGGGGTCCGTCTGCTTCGCCGACACCAGCCGAAACCGAGTGGGCTCAGTCAGACTACCCAGCTACTTATCCATGCTTGTTCCTGTCCTGTCTGGGCTTTTGAGAATTTACCCTTTCGTTTTCCTCATTTTGAAAAACGGCTAAATCTGAACTCAGACAGGGTTGGACGCAAACAGGGAAAAGGTTGGGTGAAACAGTGAAGTGCCGAACCTGACAGTGCCGGAGAAACGCTTGTCCTTCTGAGGATCGTAGTTTTTAAGGCTGATCTGCAGCTCCACGCTCTCCACGAACCTAACAACAAATATCCCATTTTAAATTTTTCTTCTTTTTTTTTCATATATATTTTACAAAAGTATTTCAGAAGCATGTACTTACTTCCTCCGCTTGGCCACGGAGCCCTGCAGGACCTCCTTTACAGCTTCATACAACGTGTCCCTGGAAACCTTACTGTACAAAACAAAAATAAAACAGAAAGACTGTGACTCCTCGGTTTCACCCAAGATACAGAAAACCAGCAAGACATTCCGACTCTAGAAAATTAGTTTGCCAATTTTTCTTACTTGTAGGATGAGCAGGTATCTCTGCAAACATTTCACAAGGTGCTACCAGTCCTGTAACAGTGGTAGCACCTTTTTTTTCTGAACACTTTGTTTTCACCATTAACAAATATTCTCCCTTCAAACAAAGGCATCCAGATTGCATTCTTTTCAAAAGTAGTTAATACACTTTAGTATGATGTTTGAGCAGGATAACCAACCATGTGCACAATAATAAAATCTTTACATTTCTTCCTGTCATCTGAGAACATTCTACCATTTAAAGAATATGTGTGTAATCAACCGGGGCAAACCAACAGTGTCACCATTTAAACATGTGAAAATGTTGTTTCCTATTATAACAAGCGCGACTTTTAGGAATAATAATGGACCGTTGTCAATTTAGTAATTAAACATTTTATAACCAGTGAAAAACACACTTATTACGTATATTTTTGTATTTGTAAAAAATACATTATTTGGGGTGGAGGGAGCAGCAAACACACCAGTAGTTAGGATTAAAACGCAGGTGTAAAAAGTGAAAATGACGCGTATATTAAATGCTATCATCTGTACTAATACATTCGGTAAGAGCTACTCGTGGGTCGCTGCAAAGACATGACGCTAAAACTCTTAAAATGGCTTCAAAGTGCGGTAAAAATCAGATGAACAGAATCTGAAATGAGCGATGAAACTATAAAACCCCAAAAGGTGGTGAAAAATGCTCTACAGCACGCGGATGGAGTTGGATGTTTGTTTAAAAAAAAAAAGCCGAGCGGTGTTTCCTTCGGGTTCACCGGCTGGGGAAACGGTCGCGTGTTCCAAGATTTAGATCATTAGGAGAAGAAATACCGAACAAAACCAAAACCTTCACACTTTAATACGTTTGTAATCCCCATACAACTAATTCGGCTGCATTATTACATGCGTACAATCACTGTTTAATGTATTAATTGGTCAAATCATGCTAACCTCATTTTAGCGGCTTGTCTCCGACGTCGCGCTACGCTGAAAAAGGAAGTGCCGGAGGAAGTTACGCAGAATAAAGACGCGCTACGTCACTCAGAGAGGGCTTTTTTTAAAATAAACTTTATTCAGACAGTACAATTTTACACAGGGTTCACGCATATTTATTTAAAAACATAACAGTAAATAGTTAGATATTAGCGAATAATAAAGTTTAACATCATGTAATTTTATTCTTTCTAATTAATTTTTATCGTGCCACTTGTAAAAATATGAGTATTGACAGTTGAATACTAAAAATAGTGTCAATCAAATTCTATATATATCTCTATTTATATATGTTGCTCCTTTTCTATACAGTTCAGTGGAATTTTTTGTTTTGATTTATGTCTTAGAAATTTCAGATAATGATATTATTAATGGTAGTTTTATTTATTTTTATTTTTTTAAATTTGTCTAAAACAATCTAGTGTTTTGTCGGCAATTGCCTTCTAAACCTGAACATCAGCTAGACAGTGTATCAAATTCAAGGCCTGTGGGCCAAGTCTGGTCCCCCATAGCTACTTAAATGGCCTTCTAGGCCCTAGAAAGTCACATAAAAGCTAACTAAACCACAATCATTGTTTAATTAGCCAACAAGAATTTCATCTGGATTTAAATTCTGGCAAAGCTGAACTTTAATACTAACTGTTAGTATTACTTGTTTTATTTATCAGTAAAAATCAGTTGAAGTATTGGAATGTTTGCAGGGATCATACTTTAAAAAAATTCCATAAATAGGAAAATAAATATTCACAACAATATTTTTTAAACTTGAGAGGGAAACATGTTTCCCTCTGTAGCTCTTTGGAAAAACCCTGCTCGATTATTTTTAAAAGTAAAAGTAATTCAAATTAAATACTGTTTTCTGGTTGTACCTGCTCACGTGTTCCTTCTTATGCCACTTTTGCTTTTATATTAGTAAATACAGCAAGAAAACTTCCAGGCAGTTCATGTCTAGCGATGGATGAGTTGGAACATGATCTGACAATGTATGTTATCTTTTTAGATTGGATTTATTTGAGTGGTTATTGACAATAAAGTCAAATCTGGAGTCAGGCGTCCGGGATTCGTTTCAAAGAAGCTTCAAGTGATTTCTTCAAGAATGTCTCATTTGAATTCAGGCAGCTCGTCAGAGAATGTTTCTGTGCAGCAGTCACCTGGAAAACATAGATTTACGAATACAGTGGATTTCAAATCTCACTTTATGAGTGTAGAACGGAACAGGAGGCTTCTAGACTTACGTGGCTGCTGTGTTTGGTGAGAACCGTTAACATCATTTTGGCAAATTTCATAGATTTGGTGAAGTGAGGTCCCTGGCTGATAAGCTCTTCTATGAACTGTGTGAAAACTTCTTCATTCAAGAGCAGCTGTAGAACAAACACATTAAAACAAACAAAGACAACAACACAATAATAATCAGCATCAGCTAAAAGCAGATATTTACATTCACTGTAAAAATACAAACTCTTTCCTCCCACTGTCTAATTTTAAATCGAACAATATCCTTACTGATTTTAGCTCAATTACTTAATTAGAATACAAAAATATTTTTATTGTCAAATAAATACTGAAAGTCTCATTTCTCTTGGGACAACTATTACTTTCTTCATATTTAGAGGTGCACACACATTTTAGAGATGTACATGTTTTCCTAAGTAAAATATAGAAAAACGTAATATTTTCCTCAGTATTTGGCAGAACATTTAAGAAATCAAATGTGTTGGGTCTCTTTCCATAGTTTGCTGAAATTTTGGACCATTCCACCTAATAAAACCGAGACATGTTTGTTAGCCTTGTTGCTCAAACAAAGCTTATCAAAAATGAATTTTTGATAGCTATGACTCCGAAACATTGAGTTGCTGTCCTTAAGACATTTTGTGAGTAATTTGTTGGTATGATGAGGGTCTTTGTCTGTTTTCAATTGTGCCCAAGTTTTGACACCCTGACTGATGTCTTGAGGCATTGCTTCAATATTTTGACAGATTATTCTTTCCCCATAACGTCATCTATTTTGCGAAATTTACCAGTCCCTTCAGTTGCAAAACATCCACACACCATGAAGCTGCCAACTCATACTTCACACTTGGGTTGATGTTATCACAGTCACAGACTTTCCCCCATTTTGATTTCGGTGGCACGCCACTTCAGTTTTAGTTTCAGCCACTTTCAGCCGCTTAATACTCGCCAATAATTTCTAAGTGTGAATTTCTAGACAGTGTATGTGAATACATAATTTCTATTATATGTCCACTGAATACCTTGGAGTCAAGCAAGCTGTGGATAATGGAGAGGACTGCTTCACTCCAAGGGATCCTGAATGTCATTCTAAAAAAAAAAGTACATATATGAATATTTATTTAATATTTAAAGTAGTTTTTATGTAATTTGTCTCACTGAAGCATCAGCAGTCTGTAGTGTGAATCCAGGCAGCTTTCTATCAGTCTGTTCAGCAGCTCTGTCTGCGGTGGCCCTGAAAGCAGCACAAAGTTCAAGCTTATTTTGAGGCCAAACACCGAGTAAAAAGGTTATTGCCCTGAAAACTGATATCAGCAATATCAGCTCAGTTAATGTGTACGCAAACCAGGATACTGCCTGAAACACCGTCGACACTCAACCATCTCCAAATGCTACCAGCTGCAGATCAGGTCACAAATATTTGGATATCAGTTCTGATTTTGTTGTTGTTGGTTTTATGTTACAATTTCTCCTTTTTTCTCCCTCATTTATTCTTTTTTTAAACATAAAACAAATAAGGCTTTCTTTCATTACAAGTACTTTTTATGCAAAATTAGACTGTGCAACATTTTGCTTAGTAAAAAGGTCCGGCACTTTATTTTGTGCCAGAAAACTTATGGAAAATGTTTGCAGTACCAGTGCTAATGGTCCAGGCATCTGCAGCCAAAACACTGGAGCAGATTTTTGTTCTAGCTTTTGCTGCACATCCATGTCAGCTCAGTGAAATAAGCAGCACAACCAGTATCTCACCTATATTCCTGTCCTCCAGAACTGGTTCAATTACTGCGTGACACATCGGTCGGGGATAGCGGCTGCACAGTGAAGTTACCGCCGTTACCAAACACCTGGAGGCCGGCTCCGATAGGGACGAGACCTGAAAGATATTTATACATATAAAAAATAAATACATTTCAGTTCTGAGTGCTGCAGAAACATGATATACACATCTGCCTTTCCACATTCAGGGATTTACCTTCTGCAGCAGCATGCTCCTCATGAGGGATGCTGCAGCACTGTAGCTCAGATCAGGAGAGAGAGACAAAATGCTGTCGCACAGCTTAGGCAGGGTGTGTTCAGGTAAGACGGGAAAGTTCAGTGTCTCACACAACACCTCCACCTGAGAACAACAAATAATTATCTGAAGGTCTTTCAACCTTAAAAAAGTATTTATACAGTTACAATTTATAATTTAGTCCTTTAGTTATATTACACCTATATATATATATATATATATATATATATATATATATATATATATATATATATATATATATATATATATAATGAAATCTTTCTGGACCTACTTGGGTTGGGTTGCATTCGTTTAACACTTTGAACACATCTGTGGCGCTCTGGTCCCACTGAAACAGAAAATACACAAAATACTTAAAGCTGAATTAAATTTAAATCAACTGCATGAGGGGAAACAATCTTGTTCTTACCTCAGCCTGACTTTCCAGTAATTCTTTCATGTGAAGAACAGAGCCCTATGTGAGCAGAAAAACAGGCAACTGAATTTGATTTGGTCTGGTTTCTTTAAATAGATCGTGAATATTATTTCAACAATGCAAACTGAAGAAAAATGTTTACCCTGATGTGTTCAGGTAGACCATCATGGGGTCTGCCTGCAGGTGTTTCAGCAGCACTTGCAGATCCTCCTGGTGTGTTCATCCTCACTTCTTCGTCTTCTGCATCTACTGGCTCCTCAACATGCATGTCCATCTTCAACCTTTTACTCTCCTGCACTGCTTCCTCTCCATCTGCATCCACGTCCGCATCAAAACTGGCCCGTCTTTTCCGCTGTGTCCCATGCTCGAGCAAATCAGGTATACAATAGGATTCAGATTCCTCTTTTTGACTGTTGAAGCATTCGGCCCAACCTCCAGCCTTACTAGAACCTCCCAAATTCTCCGATAGCTGCTTCAATTTCTGCCTGCATTGTTCAGAGTACAGAGGATCCTTGAAGTTGATCTCCAGTTTCCTCTCCAGCTGTCTGCTCAGAGCTCTCACCCAGGAGGTTGGATTGGAGTCCTGAGCAAGACATCTGAGCAGCAGCAGGATGGTGGGCCCAGGAATAGCAGCGTTCACCAAGTAGAGGAAGATCAGCAGGTTTTGTTTAAACACTGGTGGGAACAGGCAGACGAGTGGTTTGCTAGAAAAGATTTTGAAAACAGAAATGGAAAATATACATGAATTACTAGAGCAGTGGGGTTTAAGAGACGTTTTAATTACGGTTGCAAAATCTGAGGAAAGCATATCTTGGACACGCATTACGATGTTAATTGTGACTAACCCACGTGGAACCTTTCCTTTTTGAGTTGGGAGGCAATTAGTTTTCTGTATATTTATAGTACTTTATAACAAAACAGAATGAAACAAGAATACAAGTTGTGGCAGGGTCGCAGCTCTAAATCACGTTCCAAAGCTGCAACCTGTAGAAATAGGTTAATTTTTATTTATTCTTGAATTAAGCACATTGTTCTGTTCTGTACTGCAAAAGTATTCATAATCCTTGAAACATTTTCATCTGTCAGAATACAACCACACTTCTGCAGCTTACTTCTGACTTTTGACAAAACTTTGGTTTTTAAAGATTTTTTTAAAATGTGGCCATTTCTTTTTCCACCTCTAGGATTTTCTATTTAGATTTTTCCAAAAAAGATGACACAAATAGTAGAATGAAGATCTACTTTTATTTCGCTGGACTAAGGGGGAAAGAGGTTCTTTGTCATTTTAAAGATTAAATATCCCTGATACAGGCCAAAGTAAAGCAGAAGAATATTTCATTGCCATTAGAGCTCCAGTCTTCTAAAATATTTCTGCCAGCAATTTTGACTTTTTTTAGACAACTTGGAGCAGACAGGGATCGTCTGAAATTATGTCTGGCTTCAGCTTCCACAAAAACCTGCACAAATGTCACCAGCAGGACCGACACGAACGACAAAAACACATGTAACGCTGAATCTTTTTGAGTTTGTAGGGAGCGGTGCCGCGTACTTACACTGACAGCGTCAGAGCTTCAGCCGATGAGGCAATTTCGTCTCTGCATAGAGTCAGGATGAAGTTGGTCAGGGCGGACTCCGAGTTTGCCCGCCGCTGTCTCTGGAAGACGGCCAGCGCGGCTTTGGCCCCGGAAACTCCGGACATCAATGTCGTCAGCAGCAGCCTGGACTGTCCGTCAAACCGGCCCAGCAGCGCACTGGTGTTCACACAGCTTGGAGCTTGAATGGACAACCCTTGTCCACAGAAACGCCGTCTCCCCGCCATGAGAACTCGACTGTTTGTTTACATATTTGTACGATTACATAGCGCCATCTACCGTCCTGGAGTAGAATTCTACCTCCATTCAGATGCTGAATCGTGACGTAAATCTACAAATTGTGAAAACAATAACTGATTGAAATAAACATTTAATTTGAACCGTTAAATCGTTTTAAGTGAATTGGGATGACTACAATTTTTTTAATCTGTATTTCTTTAAATTCACATTCATATTCTTCCTGCATAATTTCTAGATCGTTCCTTTTTAGGTGGAAAAAAAAAAGAATTTTGATTTTGATTAGAGTTGTTTTTGGTTTCACCACCATTTACCTGCTTCTTCAGACGCTCGAAAAGCTCTTTACAGTACTTTACTGATCAACGATTTTAGTTTGGGGAAAATGTCTCAGCACACTGAATGATCAACTAGTGGAATGATGTGATCCAATACAAGGAGGGGAAACCAGGAATACCCCCAAGGCACGTGCCCTACTGCAAACCCGATGACTTGCAAGAGAAAATCCGACGACTGAATGCCCTTTTGAAGAAGGAAACGGCCAAAAGGCATGCAATGAAAGAAAAAATTGAGGAAGAGCTCCAAGAAATGGAGTTCCAGCTGAAAAAACAAGAAGAGCTAAAAGTTGGATATTTTGATCAAGCCTGCAAAGCCAAAGCAGAACTGGAAAGGCTGCAGAAATTCAGTGACCCGGATGTCCTAAAAGTTATAGTGATTGCTTCTCAGGCTCACTTCGAAGTAAAAGATATGGAGAAGGAGGAATTACTGCAGCAGTATGAAGACGTAAGGGTGTCCTGCTTCCACACCGTGGAAGCTTTTGTGGAAGAACTGCATGCCGAGAAAGAAAAGAGTAAGGCCCTGGAAGAAGAAATCAAGGAACTCCAGACTTCATACCAGGAGCTCAATACAAAATATAATGCAGACGTGACACAGATGAGGCAACAGGCCAAAACACAAACATTTTATGACGAAAAGATCAGGGAGGAACAACGACTACTGGATGATATGAAAACCGAGAAGGAAACAATGTGGAAAGAAATGACAGCGGAAATTGAGTCGCTGCTAGAGTCAGAACAGCTGTTACGGAGAGAATTAGATGAATCCAAAAAAAATCATATGACGATCTGACGTTGACCCACGAAAGAGAGATCGCTGGGCTGAAACTTGACCTGGAGCGATGCCGACAAGAGCTCAGTCAGGAAAAAGAGGATAATTTAGAAAAACTCGGGAAAAATCAGGAGCTCATTGATGAACTTAAAGCTCAGAGAGAAAGTGCTGAGATCCTGAAGCAGCAAATGACTGAAGAGAGAAGATTTTACCTGGAGAAGGCATAGGAGGAAATGAACCTTATGGACAACTTGAAATTGGAAAAAACCATCATGCAGGAAACATGGAAAAGTGAGATTAAGTGCCTGCAGGAGAAACTGAGCAATGCCCTTGGAGAATTAAATAAAGTCAACATTTTGCATAAAGATCTGAACATTAGATACGAAAGTGATGTAACTTCACTGAAAAAGGCAGCAGATCAAAACCAAAGTAATTCTGCAGAAAATATCTGGGAAACCACAAACGATTTACCATCATCCAACACGGCGAGTCCTCAACAAGAACAAGAGGTGGAAAAGTCAGTCGGCCATGCCGACCCAATTAGTGAGATGAGATGGATTCAGGGGAGGAACAACCTGGACAACCAGAACCAGAACCAGGTTGCTCTAAGGATCCTGGAGCCATTGAAGAAATAGCGTTCCAAGAAGAAACCGAGATCCAGGATTTGGACCTTCAGGACGGTCAAAAGAAACCCAAAAAAACAATTTGGAAAAGACTAAAAAAAATTTCTCGGATTTAAGAAGTCAAAGAAAAACAAAGAATGAGAATGATGATTAATTTGGATAATTAGAATAAAGACATGAAAGAGAAGAACTGAGGACTACATGCAGGTTGTAGCCTCTGTGTTCAGGGCAAGTTTTCAACCTTTAAAACTGTATTAAAGTTTAAAAGGTTCAAACATGATAGGAGTCACTGACCAAAAAAATGACACTGACCGCAATGCATCATGGGAGATTAGTTCAAACGGTAGCGCGCTCGCTTAGCATAGCATGCTTAAGGTAGCGGGATGGACGCTCGCATCTTCCAGCTTTACGTTTTTAGTTTTTGTCTTTACTTTTCCGTTTAACTGCATTTTCATTTATGTTCGTTGACTTTTTTTTCATCCGAAACTGTTAAAAAACACTCCGAAGCTAGTTGTGTAGGTTCGTTGTGAAGTTTACCGTTGATCACATTCACATTGGTAGGGAGAACATAACGACATTTGTCTTTTGCTGCTGAGGTGACAAGTCAATAAAGGTTCATATCCGAGCGTTAGAGTCTGAACTGAACTGCCAGTCATGCAGTAAATCGGAAGCTCCGCTAATTACTGGTGACTTAAAAACAACGAGGCACATTTTCAGTGAGACAGGTGAGAATTTTTTATTTTCAGTGTACATTTTTTTTTAAAAGTAATAAAAGCCAAACATGTTATGTTCTTGCGAAAAACTAGGAAACACGTCTTGAGGTTGGCACCACAATTGAAGATGTATGTATATTGGCACAAATTTTACTACAACAATTAAAACCAACCACACAATGTTTTAAAATAAGACTGCCTTCAGTGAGTGGAACAAATTTAAATTGTTGGGGAGAAGTTAAGGAAAAGAGGCTGAGGTTAGGGAAGGGGGGAAGGCTGAACAAGCACACGAATCAAAGCTTTGACAGGGTAAAAAAAAAAAAAAAAAAAAAAGAATCTTGAACCCAAAACCAATGTCAACAAGATCAAGAAAAAAACAAAAAAAAACTAAAGACACTTTCAATTATTCTTAGACCCACATCAGACTCTACATGTGCTTACACCAATACAGTTATTGCTGATATTTTCCCCCTCCATTTATTTCAAAATCCTAAATAACTTTGTTTCTGTGATCATGTCAAGTCACAGATTCACAGCCTTTATATCCAATCCTGACAGAAGGCTACTCCAAAGCTGGCTTAGTACAGACTACAACAGAGGCCGTGGTCAAAGGTGGATTGACTTTGTATTTTAGACTACCAAGAAAAAAAGAAATGCTTAAAACCCATAATCTTCAGTGAGGCAAAAGAGAAGTTCTTCATCCGCTTCTTCACCACCAAGAAGGCTCATGCTTATGAAAAAGCCAAGCAGATCAGTAAAACTGTCATCCTCTTCCTCTGCGAAGTACTGTGAGGAGGCAAAGGAGGAACATGAATACACAACCATGGAAAGCACCTAAAGCAGGGGTGCCAAACTCCAGTCCTCAAGGGCCACAGCTACAAAACACTGGAATGAAATGGCTTAATTACCCCCTTGTGTGGATAAGTTCTCTAGAGCCTTGCTAATGACCTAATTATTCTATTCAGATGTGGTGCAGCAGAGGTACATCTAAAAGTTGCGGGACAGTGGCCCTCCAGGACTGGCGTTTGACACCCGTTACCTAAAGTATATTAAAGCATTGTGCTCTTACTGAAAACACTGGACTGTTAGAAGAATCTCCAACATGCCGATAGAGACACTCCTTTTTGAAGGGACAGCATCCATATCTGTCATAGAAGCAGCATCTCTTCTTACTGGAAAGAAATGCAACAGTCACTAGCTTCAACATGTTAATCGGACTGATCAGTTACCATTTTCATTGACTAAACAAAATAAATAAATAAAGCTCAATTTATAAGTCCAGGTATAATACACAGGTACTTTATGTTTCCAAATGCACCCCATTTTCAAACATTTAAAATACAACTATGGTACCTGGTATTCATTTTTAAATCCATCTGGAGAAATACCATCAAGAAGGTAAAACGGAAATTAAAAGTACAATAGGCTCATTATCAGGATTTATAGGCAGCAACTGAAACGACTATAAGCTTATATATACACTTAAAGCTGGTCAAAAAGTTACAATCCAGTTGTGTAAACTGGTTAATTACTTTGAGGGCAATCAAAACAGCATCTTACCCAAATTTTTTCTTGAAAGCACCAATTACATTTTCCTTTTCTTGACCTTCCACCCAGTATTTATTTGGCACATAAAAAGCAGACCTGACTCGACACTGAGGACAAGCCCTGCAAATACACAGAGGTCAAAACGCTTGTGAATGCAACTTTAACTTGCTGTCATAATAAAGACCTACCTTACGACGTCAAGTCCGATGTCTTTTGTTTTCCTCCAGGTCGCGATGCAGTCTAAACAAAAGGGATGATTGCAGTTTGGCAAGATCCCAAAGACCCGGTCTCTCTGATTCTCCTTTTCATAGACTTTGTCCATACAGATCCCACAGACCACATTTTTGCTCTGCAGGAAAGCCAAAGTTTCTTCACTTTTTTCATTGCAAGCTGCTGCAGCTCCATCTTCACACATCTCAGATTTAGAGGCTCTCTATATAAACAAACAGAAAAATAGTCACCGCCAATTGAGCTTCTTAGATTCGTGGTATAGAGAAGGATCCCCATTTACAATTAAGCCATCAAATCCAATACCAACCTCATATCTTCCTTGCCATGCACTTGCTTGAGCAATACCTGAACTTGGGGCTGATTCCAAATAATTTTCTGCCAAGCAAAATTAGGGAAGATTATTAAAATGTTAACCAATGACTCAGTTTCTTGTATAAAGCTCCTATACCTTGTGACAGTTCCTCCAAAACATATTCAGGCAGATTCCCAGTTTCTTGCTGAAGATTAAAGGGATAAATTGCTGACTGTGATCCACTGCATCTCTGCCTGGATGGAACATTAACACGCCAAAGAGTTGGTTCTGACACTCTTCTTTCAGAGTAGTGGGGCATACCAGAGGGGGAGGCTACAGGCGCAGAACCCCTTCTACCTGGAAATACTGGTCCAACTTGAGGCAGAAGGACATGAAAGAACCTAGAGGCAGGAGATAGATGAGTTTCATAGTCCTTTAAAAGTTCAGACAAAATAAAAACATGTAAAGTCTAACGTGTGCGAGTATGGTGGGTGGAGGTTACCTGCATCGTTCACCATACCAGCAGCCACCTTTCTGAAAGTATCGACATATTTGAGATGCAGGTATAGGGGTGAACTCATGTCTGTACTTGCATCTTCGGCCAAATCTGCAAGAGCCATTTATGAAGCGCCTGTGCAAAATAAAAAAAATAAATATAGCAGCCATTTACAGTTTGAGGAACTAAGATATAAGGGAAATGTGTGATCAAATATAACTCTGAAGTAAAAAGAAAACAGTTAATTTGACATTTATAACCACAAGTTATAAATGCATGAGTTGGCTACATAAAATTGCCAGAGTAATGTCGAAATATGATGGTTTATCAGAACTGACTTCATTTCCTAATCTCAAAGTAAACAGAAACTTCTTTTTCCATTTTCCCCAACCAGCAACAAAAACTACAGTAAGACACACAAGAGTTTTGGATCTAAAGTCCCTTATATCCCATTCATCGATTCGTGATGTGCAGATGTTTTCCTCTGAAATCTCCTCAGTTTTATTAACAAATTTCTTATCATGCATTTTATCTTTTTACCTTATTTGGTAAAAAGACTGTGGTAACCTCTGACATTACCCAAGTTAAGGTCAAAAACTCAATTTGTAGAACATCTGGTCACAAACGGGCTGCAGAAACTGAAAGGTGTGTTGTGCCTCTCAATTTAAAGTAATTAGTGCACCCCAACAACAAACTTTACGGCCTCTTTCAACACGTCAATAAGTCTCCTTTTTGGGCTTCCTCTGAGCCTCCTGCCTGGAGGTTAAAACCTTCAGATATAATCAGGTCTCCTCTGAACTTGCCCAAACTCTCAGTCTGGCCTTCATCTCCAAAACATTCAATATTTAACGTCCTCCTGACGTACGCAGTCTTGACCATAAAACTGTGTTTTTGAAGCAACACGTAGTTCCGCAAATACTTTTACACACCAAAACATGTTCCCCGTCAGCAGCCATGTTGCCTTTTGTTATTCACTTCCTGAAAGAAGTCGTTTAGAATTAGGTTTTAATTGGCGCATAGTTTGAAATGAACGTACCCACAAAAAAGAAAAAAAAAAAAAGTTCATTAACCCAATTAAGCATTTCCGCCGGTAATTGATCTAATTTTAAACCTAAACATTCGACGCTTGCAGGGACAGAATATCGGCGTCATGGAAACAATAACGGCCAGCAAAGATAAAACGTTTTAACGGTTTGATATATATACATAAGGAAAATGGTCTCAATGTAAGGACAGGGTAGCAAGAGACCTTCAAACAATTTTTAATGTCACTCAGTTTGGAGCTGAATGTTCGGTGAAAGTTGTTACCGACAGTATGCTTACCGTAGTACCGACTGTCTGTGCAAATACAGCCACTTCTAAAGTGCAAATTAGCCTTTAATCTGCTTACCTACAAATGTTTCCACTACGAACCGAGTCCATCTTGTGAACGCGTTTTTCTGCCTTTTTTTTTTTTAAGCTAGCCGCCAACCGAGACACCCTCCTTCTTTCTCTCTAAATAGCTAACAGCTGTTTTGCCCTACTAATTGCCGTGGCAACCGACCAATGGGAACTTGAACTGGGCGGTTCTACGTAATGTGCGCAACACCTCATTGGCCGATGCATGTGCCAATCATAACAGTTCCCAAGGGAGCACATGCGCCGTTAAGAACCAGAGAAAACTCAGCGTTATCATTTCTATTTTATATGTGAGAAATCACTAAACTAAAAAGTGAATATAGGTTATACATGTTACAATAGGAAAATATTTCAAGTTCTACTACATGCTTCTGCAAACAAATTATTCAACCCATCATTTACAGAGGTAGCTTTTTTTTGTTTACACTTTTTGGTGCAATTTCTTGCTTTATCAGATCTCTGCGGTAAATGGATTTTCTTATTAGAAACCAGTAATCAAATAACTCCCCAAAAAAGAGCAAGTGTATATTATATTTTTTATTTTTTAAATATGCCTGCTTTTCAATTAATTTATTTATTTTTGTGGTCAAAAACAAACAAAACAAAACAAAAAAAAAAGTTTTAAACTTCCCAAACAGGCACCTAAATGTGTGACTGCTGCAGTGATTTTGGGAGGTGCTGTATCTTAAAACTCACAGGTATTGTTCCACAAGCAGACAGGAATGGACACGAACATATGAAAAGAAACGATGTATAAAATTTTGAAGGATTTGGACGAGAATACATGTTTAAAAAAAAACTGTTGTCACGTCACGCAGTGACGCATATTTCTCGCACATGTTGAGATGTGGAAGCTGAGGAAAATGAGAGATTTTTAAAAACAATTTCGCCATCTTAAATATAACAAAAACTTCCATCTTTTTTTTTTTGACCACAACGATAGCAAAAATTGGCTGTGCTGAATAATTCGCAGTTTACAACAAAAAGTCAAATAACTCCTCATTTTTACCCCCCTATTACTGTTTTCTGGTGAGAAAATCCAGTTACCGTGACACGCATAGACCCAACCAACATCCTTTGCTTTGCATAGCACACTTGACGTGAGCCGATGATACAAAATTTTGCAAGGTGCATTAGTAATAGGGATTAAGGCAAAAAAAAAAAAATGTCAAGATTCGATAAGACAGTGAAATATTCATACATTTGGAGGTAGATGGGGATAAAGACAAAAGCACAAGAGACTACTGAAAGGTGGACTGCGTAAATCAGAACTGGCAGAAAAAAGTCAAAATTGTTGAGCTGCAACATAAATCAGACACACAAAAGTGAAACAGTACTTTTGGGTTGTGTATATCTTGAATACAAAAATTCAGAAACTGATTTAGACTTTCAATTATGACAGAATCTGCCAGTCACGATATAATGGTTCTGTATGCTGGTTTCCTATAAAGTCCTCCTGCGCCATGGAATTCAACATGTTCATGTTCAAGAAAGGTTTGTTGGTTTGCATGATGGTATATTTGGTAAAACCTAATCTAAACAGGTAGGCATGGATATACAAAATATACTTAAATCCATGAAATGGCGTAATTCATAATTTGCTCTAACAATATCGTCGACAAACACAAATAATTTGTAACATAATCACAGAGAAATGCGCTAACAAAACCAGAAAATGGCAAGTTCAGTTTCCCGCGCAAATGATAGAAAGCTTGCTGTCCCTCGTACTTTTGCAAGTCACATGTTTATAGTGTCATCTAAGTTGAGCTATCTACTTTCACTTGGATCAATGGCTTTTAAGACAAAACCTAAATGAGTTGGATTTCACATTTATTGACAAACAGAAATGATATTGCACAGACACTAAGAGAGCTCTACACTGCTGGAGCCAGCCCAGTTTGTGTTCTTCAAACCAAATGGCAAGGTGGAAGGGTTAATGATGATGATGGTGATGTTGTAAACAAATGCCAATTTGTGCATCTTCGGTTGTAATACAATTCTGACAATAAGTACAATCACTCTTTCTAAAAAGAAAAAAACCCTGATCTCCCTCTTCCATTTCGACTGTACCACTGGCGTAGGAGCATGAAATGTTTTCCCTTTGCAGCGAAACGCAAAGCATGGATGAGCGAGGAGAAGTTCTCTCTCTCGTTCTCAAAACACTGCTCCGGGGTCAGCTTTGCTATGAGGATGAAACAGGAGCAGCCTCTATAAGAAAACATATCACTCTTCCTGTTAGGTGGCCATTGTGGGAAACTAAGGCTTTGCAGCAAATGATTCCAGATGCTCATCGCACGGGGAGAGCAATGCTGATACTGTGGGACTTTTCCTGATTGTGATAGCCCTAACAAAGTGAATCTGCTTCATCTGCGAGTTCAAATCCATGCCAACGTATGGAAAACAGTGCTTTCACTGAATGCAGTGTGTTATTAGATAACCGAACGGTTCTGTTTGTAACAGTATTGCTTCAAAATCAGTCTGTGCTGGAGATTTCTCTAATACATGTCTTTGTAGATCTCCTGTAGTAGAGGGTGGAGCGAGGTCTCCGACTCAGTCTTTTTGATCTTTTGGACGAGCTGAGCGTTCTCCGTGACCAACTGGCGAAGATCGGCCATCTTCTGAAGCAGCTTGGGGAAGAGGTAGAGAGAATCAGAGTGGTTCGCTTGGAGGTGGAGGTCCAGGGCCTGAAGGATGCTGTCCTGACTTTGCTCCACCTGCTTCACGTTCATTAGCCCGGGACGATCTGGAAGAAAAGGAAGATATTTTACAGTAGTCAACAACCCAAGACTATAATAGTGATGCAGATAAAGCAGAGATTATGTGACATTAAAACCTAATTAGAAGTTACACGTTTTGACTCAAGTGAGTCTCCTTCTCTTTGGCTGCCCAGGCTACAACACCCTTATGAAATAACACAATCCTGCATGAATTTTGTTGCAAGTCTCTATGAGATCCTTTAATTTTTGTAGATATTGCTGTCAGTGTGAAGGAAATCAATCTAGACTCCCATCTGAGCAGCTTTTACTTCACGATTCAGTTTGTGAGGGGATAATCGCGAGGTCGTAACAAGCCCAGCATGCGTCAACTTTCCAGACTCCTATTTGTATTATATTTTCTGGACATTTAAGAAGAACTAACTTTATCTTATGACCTGTAGATTCTTCAAGTAATGAAACAACAAAATTACTTTGAACTGCACTAAAGGATTGTTTGGCTGTTTTCGTGGCACCTGGACTAACTTGCAACAACTCTCTGTTACAAACTACTGGACTTAAAAAAGAAGAAATGGAAGATCCTAAACTAAATGCAGGTTATTTTTAGCAATATGTGTGAACCTGGTAAATGAAAGCTCTTTAGAAAAATTCCAAAGAAACTGTTGAACTTGAGTAATTTTAGCCAACCAAGTGAAATTGCCCTTTAATTTGCTTTGTGAATGAGTCTTTGATCTGTAAGTAAAACAGTTAAATTATAAATGGGAAAAATATTTGAATCAAGCTGTAATCTGTCAAGTCAAATATAAAATCATGTTAACATAACGAAACCTACTGCTCTTATCAGGCATTAGTTGCATTCTGCCATTCAAACAATTTTCCAGTATCAAATGTTTTCTTTGTATGCAAGTGGACCTAAAATGAATGATGCAAAATGTATTTCAAGACATCTGAAGACAGCAAAGTAACACTGTTTAATGTTTAAATGCCACTCTCTGACATCAACTTTTTCCTCATGAATTAATTATGAATAAAACTCAACTCACATTTTGATGAGTTAGCTTGAATTGAAGGCTGTATTCAAGATCTTTGTTGAATATTATTAATAAACTTTTCATTCGACCAAGAAGTGTGTTTATAATAAGAAAATTATATTAGAGATAGTATTTTTTAAAATGTAATAATAAAACGTCATTCTAAATTATTTAATAACATTATATTGCATGAAAATATTACATGTTAAAAATTATTTACACTCTAAATAATCGATTGAAAACCTTCACTGACATTAGCGCAATCAAATACTCATTAGAAATATTTTTTTTTCACTGGTAATAATGCATATTTTGCAATGAGATCTACTTCTTTAAGGTTGGAAACCCTCCTAGCCATCACCCTAATTAACCCACTGAATTCAAGTTGGGCCACTTTAAAACATAAACTGTTTGTTCTTAAAATTAAAAGATTACTTCAAATCTAAATGTGCTAATAGTATGAAGTATAGGGGGCTTACGTGCAATCTGTTTATCAAGAGATAATTCGTAATTATGTAGACGCTCATATCCTCATAGCGGAGCAATTTGCCCCCACGCCCCGTCTCATTTTGCCCTCATTTTGTTTCTATTAAGTCTGAAATGATCTGAAGAGGAAAATAAGTGAGTGGAAGGCGTCATCCGTTTCAGAGAAAACAGAAGCTACGACTGTTTTCTGAGAATGTTTAGCCGTGCTCTGCTTTAGTCATGCATTAAACAGTTTTCAATTGAATTTTGAAGACAGTATCGCCACCTGCTGGTGCAACATTTGGTACTGCATTTCTGAATGTCTGGATGGAATACCGCACAGCATAGATGCTGATTTTTTTTTTACTCTCTCCCCCCCCCAAAAAAAGTGAATGTATTAAAATGATCAAGAGTAGCATAGCTGGAAGAATAGTTTGCCATGTAGAAAGATCCATGGCAATCTGGCTTAGCACAGAAAAGTGATCCTGAATCGTCATTTACTAATATTTATGTACCGTATGCCCTATCAGCACAAGGACCAGCTAGGAAGTTAACATCACAGGGGTTTGAACAGTTTTGCCTTCCTGCACAGACATATTTTATACATCCTGGCTGACAAAACATAACTGCTTTCGTATGTGTTTTTTTGTTGTTGTTTTTTTTTTTACCAGAAATAGGGTGGATTCAGGATGCAGAAATTGTGTTGCTCTAGTCAAGTGTTGTATCGCCAATTTTTTATTTCTTTTCACTCTCAGGCCAGAAACTCTTTTCCAAGACACTTCATTCTTATATAGCGGCAGAAACGTCAAAATCTGAACTGTTGTCGCATTTGTTCTTACAGGAATCGAGAGATCAGACGGGCAAATCTGCCCAGACCAGACACAGAGAAACGATGCCAATGCTTCTGAGAGGAAGCGTGGAAGTGGTTTAGGTCATTCAGCGCGGATGTCACAGTTAAAAACACACACTGAGGCTCTTTGTTGACTTTATAAAAAACAGCTGCCTTACTCAACAACAACGTGGATGGCTTGCCACCACAGGGAGATAGAGGAGGGACCACAGCAAAGTAGGGCAAAGTCAAGAGTTTAGGACTGTTTAAAACATCATGGCCAAGAACCTTTGTACTGTAGTGAGACCTGGTGTTTTAATCAAAAACAATATTGGGGCCAACTCGAACTCTTGAAAGAGATGCTAATACTGGTTGGGATTGAAGGGGACATTTAGAAGAATTTGAAACATTTATAACAAGCTTTCTGTCTGAGCAAATACAGATTTGAGTGGACTTCGGGGGCATTTGAAGCGCTTAGAAACAATGTTATTAGCATTCATCATCAGGCTTACATCAGCCAGTCTGCAACCAGATACCAAGAACATGGCCTTGTAGAAGTATTTGCATGCCATGAAATTTTCGACATTTTTCCTCAAAAACAATCTCAGTTTTATTTTCTTGCTTGAGATTTTGTTTGTGCTGGGGCAACAGAAAATAGGGTCTAATTCTAAAGAAAAAAAAAAGTCACGGTTTTCTCTTTTTGAATATTCAGTGATCCAAATGTATTGAACCCATTTACGTTGCTACACCTAAATAAAATCCAAACTATTTCTTTCAAATTTAATTCGTAAACAGAGTTCTCCTGGGTCTGACGTAACCTCGGTATAAAATCAGCGGCTCTGTGAATGCTTCGGAGGTTTGTCGGAGAACATTAGAGAACAAATGCCATCGTGAAAACCAAGGAACACAGCAGACAGGTCAAGAAATAAACTGCAGAGGTCGGTAATAAAACAAAATCTGGCTCTTTGGACACCTAAGGAAGCACTGTGAAATTAATGACATGAATATGATAGAACCGCAACCCTACCAGACGTGGCTGTAAACGTACACTGGCAGATGGGAGCATAATGCTTCTCTCCCGGAGTAATTCTACGCTACTTTGTGTTGATATAAAGCACAAACCACTAATGAAACGAACTGGATTCTTGTTTTTTGACAAGCACCAGACAAAATTACTGCCTGTGGTTGGTCAGACTCTTTACAGTCAGACTGAAGGCAGACATGGGTGGAAATATGTGTTCTTTTTTTTATTTGAAAGTTAATGTGTAAAAAAAAGAAATAAATAAGAAAATACTACCTGCACCACACATCAGCTTTTTTACACTTCACCCACTAACTCTCCATCTCACCTCCGCAGAGAATAATGGCAGCAACAAACAGGGCCAGGTCACTGTCATCCAACTCCAGAGCATTGAACTTGACAGCAAACTCAAACTTTGGCTCCATGATCTCGCTGAAGGGCTTCCGTAAGCTGCGTAGAAACTCCCTCGTCACAAAGCCTTTCCCGTTGGCCACCAAAAGTCCATCCTTGTTCATGAGAGACGGCAGCATGGCGAAGATAGCCTCGTGAACACCGTATTTGAGCAGCGTCACCTGCAGAGAGCAACGCACAGGTGTCCATTTGTGCTTTCTGCACGTCCGAAAACAAGCCCGCCAGTCGTTTCCATAAAGCGAGGAGACAGTGACTCACCTGGTCATTGAGGAAGAGGTCCACGAACCCTGGAATGCTCTTGGCAAACTCCGTGAGCTCTCGCACAGTCTCCACCGTGGTGCACTGACAGCGGTAGAACACGTGGACGCCGATCTCCTTGGTCAGCGGTGCGCCTGGAACCAGCTGGCTCCACACCAACCCGCTTTCTGCTTTCCAGAGCGTTTCCACGTCGTAGATCACAAATGGCTGCCATGGACAAGAACAACATAAAAACCACCTCGAACAAATACCAGCTTAGAGTGTACAATAAATATGAGAATTATTGAAATCACTCCCTTTCGAATGAAATACCCAACATTGTTGACCATTTTTCATTTGAGCATTTTATATTATGCATGCACCTCTGTGCACTCCTAAGTTAAATTTCAGAATGAATGAGCAGAACAAAATCTGGAATTACAAATATTTTCTTTTTACAAACTCATTCAAGATTGGAAAATACCAAGATCAAATTCTAAGCATTTCCAGACTTTGTAGAAACTATTTATGGCCATTAAAGTATTTGGATAACCTAAATTGTTGGGATTTTTTATAGAGAATGTTGACACAAAAAGTAAATAATGTTGACCTTATTTAAATAATTTACATTTTAGCCAAGGGCAGAAACGTGCACCATTCTTTAGATTTGAGTCAAATCAAAAGTAGAAGCAACGGTTTCAACTCACAGTGCCGAGAACAGACAAAGTCTGACAAAAGTTTTAGCTGTGGCTGAATTTAATGCGCTTTTTCCGGCTGAAACCAAAACGTACTGCGGTGCTGCTGGTTTTGCCAGTCAAGATGTTGCGGGCCCTCTTCTTGGTCATACTGAGGTTCTTCAGGTAGGCTGTGTTCACTTGTTTGGCCAACGTCTTCAGGTCGGAGCCGCCCGGTTTGCTGAGGTTCAGCTCCTCTGCGAGCAGGCCCGCCACCAGCTTCTTCCTCTCCGCCTCAGGCATGCGTCCGTATCGGATCGCTGAGGAAACACGCGCACATGGATGTCACAATTACAAATCAGTCAGGTTTTATTTAACAAAATGCCATGTTAGAGAGTCAGAATGGAACTTTTATTAAAAAAAAATACGTGCTTTTTACGTGCTTGTTAAAATTGGCATTAAGACGTGACGATATAGAAAACTTGTGAGAAAAATCAAGTTCCTTTGCTTTCTCCCAGAGTCCAAAATAACCAATCAGAGCCAGGAATAAGATCTCAATCACTCTCATGCTCACTCCTCTACCCCTCTTTGCTCTGTCAGCTGGTTCACCACAACTTAGCATGCCACGAATGCTAAGGCGAGTTAGCAAGGTCACCAATGACGGCTTTTCTGGAGCAGTAAGTTGTTTTTCCATCAACAGTACATTTAACAGCATGTACACAAGCATGACTGACAGCGCTAAGATCTTTGATTAATTCAATTGTTATTTGGCCATGAATGCGAGAGCTCTTTCCCTCTCACCATCATGGGACATTCCCAAAGACAGGCACTTCTGAAAGCGACAATATTGGCACTTGTTGCGATTCTTCTTCTGAATCTTGCAAGAACGCTCACAGCGCTCATATTCCAGTTTCATCCGCACGGTCCGTCGGAAAAAGCCCTGAATCAGAGACAATGCAACCGGCTTAACAATTACAACTCTGCACACACACAAAGAAAACATTGTTATCGATATTTGTAAAGCCTGCAATGTTTTCTGCTGAGACGGTTAAATTGTTACCTTGCAGCCTTCACAGGCGTGTACTCCATAATGGAAGCCAGACGCCTTGTCCCCACAGACCTTGCACTCCACGCTGATCCCAGAAGCCGCGTTGTCTTCTCTGCCAAGACGAAGCTGCTCCGATAGTGACGGCGAAGACGTTTGGGAAAGATCTGCCGTTTTTTAAAAAGCAGGAACGTTATAGCTCGTGAATTCTGTTGTTTCCGCATATTCTTTTCGCCGCCTTCTTTCTGTGTTTTCACCTGTGTAGCTTGATGATGCGCCGTTGTCCTTGCTGTGACTGCTATCCTGATTTTCACCGTCCTTCTGTTTTTTCCTCTGTTCCCCTTTCAGGCCTCTGGAAGGAAGCGCCTCCCCTTCCTCCTCCTTGTCCTCCTCGTCTTCACTCTCCCTGGTCTTCACCTCTCTGAGGTCCGTCGTCTCCGACGCGCTGGCGGCCCCGCAGCTGTCCGAGCCTGCCGACTCCACCTCCGGAGGCGTCCACCTGACGTCCGCCTGGTCCTGAGGAGACTTGGCCTCGCAGTAGCCATTCACCCTGCTGTGCTGCTCTGTGGCCGATTGCTGAAACCCGTCCATGGTTCCTGTTGAAGCTGACTCGGCGGCTCATCTCATGTCACGTAGCCATCACAGCTTGACTTTCTAAAAATAAAGTCACTTGTTATGTTTCAGTATAAAAATAACCGCATGTATCTTTCATGTAGATTGCATACAGAGCAAGAATGGACAGCTGCCAATATTTAAGTGGCTCCACATGCCTGCGTGTCTACTAGTTGTCGATGTAATGTCCAGGATGTGAGGGGTTAACAATCTGATTTTAAGCATAAAACACGCAGCAGACCCAAAACAGTCCTCTTCATTTCTGTTTTATGTATAAATATGTAGGTAAAAACACTGTAAGCAATTCTAGACTCACATTATCTCGATAAGGTATCTGAAAAACGCTTCGAGTGATCTTTTAATCCCTCGTTACGCTTTTAGAGCTGCCTCTTTATCACTACTTTTGTTTGTTTGTTGTGAGATGACGTCCAGATTTGCAGAACATTTAAGACGCGAGTAAGGTCTTCACCACATCAAATCCAGCTTGAAATAACCAAAAAACAGCGCGAGGCTACACCATGAAGGGGCCTCGTTGCTAGTTTCAGAGATACATTCAAGAGTTTAAAAGAGCTATGGTTTCAGAACTATTACAGGCTTCCATCATACAGCTCCTGGGGTTAAAAGTTGCCAGGAATAAAAACTGGGGTGACCACAGATATCTGGCTATGAGTCTCTCCCCCAGCTACTACTGCAAACTGCTGTTCAGCCAGCGGAAAGAAAGCTCCTACAATTCAGAAAGGGAAATATTTCAAGCATTTATTTTGGTTAGGAAAAACATAAATTTAGTTTCTCAAAAAAAAAAAATGTGAATATCACATGAGGCTAATATGTTTGTTTGCATTAAGTAACTAAATATCATATACTCTGATGCAGTGTGGTCTGGATGTGATTACTTTGTGGTAATTATTTTAGTTTTAAGACAATCCAGACAGCCCCCATTTGTCTGAATTGTTGGATTTTAGAGTCTCATCTGATAACAATATTTCTGTTTTTGACCAATCAAGCACAGTGATAACACGGATATGTTGGTAGTTTTGGCAGTCTGGGCAAATGCCAAAAAAATAAAAGAAATCTGCGTTTTAATAAATCTTTTTAGGTTTAAAAATGAAGTGCTCTTGCAGACAGACAGCTGCTCTGATTTCAGAAAGAGGACCAGCACCAGCAGGTGACATGGCTCCTCAACTCATGACTGTGGGAACTTCAAACCTGGATAAAGTGTCTCTCTGATTTGCTTCCTCCAAACTCTGGGTCCAAAAAAGACACTAATGACACAGTCTCTGGTTCAGGAGTGGCTGAGCAACAACGAAATAATAATCGGACTTTAGATGTATAAATCCCAAAGGATCACCAAAGCACTCAGTTTCTGTTTGCATCCTGGACATGTCTCATTTTCCTCCTCTTGTCTCACAGCTTGCTCTCTCTGCTGCTGCATGGCAACATCTGTATTATTGTTTGCCTCAGCTGCTTGGCAGGGTGCACAGTGTGTCTTTGAGCTGCTTTAAGGGGAAAGGGTGCATGCACTATGTACACACTGCGCTGCACTTACGGGCTGGAGGAACAGAGGAGCTCTGAGGGGAGGGAGGTAGTATTTTTACCTCCCGCGCCCCCTAGCGGATGAAACCGTCAGGGCCCGTGGCTTTCCGAGCCGTGATTGGAAAAACACGTTGTTTATTAGATGTCGACGGACAAAGCGGGTCAACGACACACAAAGGCCAGACTGCGGTTCCTGTCAGGTTTCCAGAAATTGAACACCGGGAGCGTTGGAGGGTGGCGCGCGCAGACAACCTGTCACACTGGTTCTCGGAAGTGTCTGCTAACTTACTGAGCACCGAGTCGCTACCACCGCCAATGTAATCGGATACAGGCGACTGAGAACTCGTGGAAAAGTGGGATAGACGGCGTCGAACCAGGTCCAAAACGCCCGACAACAAACCACGTTACGGTCAAAAGCAGTCTCTCGGTGCGCTTCTGCTAGCCGTCTCAGCTAGTTAGCTCCTAACCTTGATACCGACTGAGTACTATTCGCTAGCTGTTAGCAGCTAGCTCACATTCCTCTGCGGCAGACGGCGTTTTTTCTTGGCTTACCTTCCCCACTGGAGCGCCTCTGGTTCTGAGTGACGTTCCCGCTACGAGAGTCGGCTAAAGTGAACCAGCAGGGAGAGCAGCGCAGTTCTCGGATCGATCGGCTGCTGACAAGTTATTACAGGCTCATAAACAAGAGCTAATGTCAGACAGCTAACCAGCACAAACTTAAGACAGAGCAGGGCCCTCGTGTTGCAGCCGGGGGGACAAAGTGTAAACATGAAAAAAAGAAAAGAAAATGTGTTTACTACTATGTCCTGTGTAAATAAGTAAAGTTAAGTGGTAATCCCTCCCTTGCTCCCCCTCTCTCTCGCTGTGTGTCGTTCATGGCTTTCCTTTGCCCTGCTTCACTGCTCCTCCTACTCCTGTCACATGTCAGGGCACACAAACACACCACACTCAACCAGCCAAACACTGCACTCAGCTACAGTCAGGGCCCCTTCAGTGCTTCCGAATAAATCACATCATAACATCAGATAAGAAAAAACACACGAAACAATCAAGACAAACATAACTTAGTCTGTACTATAACAGCACCCTATAACAGCACCCTTTCCCTAAAAAAAATATATATATATATATATATATTTGACTGGAAATACTGGGAGCACAATAAGCCATTTATTTCGCTGACTTCTGCTTGAATTTTGCTGAGCATCATGTAAAAACCCCAGAAAAGCAGATGATTATCACTGCACAATTTTATACACCACATGCAGAATCGGTCAAATGCATACCCCTTTAAAAAATCGTGTTTGGGTTGAGTTTTTCTTTTTTTTCTTTTTAAGCCCACATTCAAAAACACTCTGAGAAATGAGAAAATGGTTGTATTGCAAAATTAAGAAAAATAACTACAGAAACAGGGACCTTTTGACTGCAATCTTTCTAAGATCCAAGAAGAGAGCATCTTTTAATGAGTGAGATGTTATCAAGATGGATTGTGATGAGGTCAACACGGCCAGGCCAGAGGCAGCACAGAGGGAGTTGGGTCCAGATGACCAGGTATGTCACCGTGATATCTGCTAAAGCGTGAGATGAGTGCACAGACCCAAACAGATGACGTCTAGGTGGTGAAGCTCCAAAAGGAAAACGCACTCGAGATGAATACTGGCAGTCTCTCTTTAGAACAGCAATCTTCTGAAGCTACAGCAAACACATTGATCGGACAATGTAAATCCTGTACTCCAAAAAATGTGGTCTTTACGTAAAAATGGTAACGATATGTGGAACAATGGGTGTCGGAATTGCTGTTTAAAGTTTGCAACATGCCAAAAAGATGTGGAAAAACACATCTGATCAGATGAGTATGTGGGTTGGATAACTAGCAGTGGATATCACCCTGAATTCACCGTGCTCACAGTGGCACACTGTGCTGGAAGTATCATGCTGTGGAGAGGCTTTTGTTTTTCTCAGTTGCTTTGGTGCCATTTTTGAATCATCCTTGACATTTGCAAAATAATAATTGCATTTCTCAAAACATTTTGTACAAACAGCAAAGCACTATGCAAAAGTCAGTCTCTTTCTCAAAAGCCTTAGTTCATCTCTGAGACATAAATATTTGAGTCAATCAACATGCCTGTGCATCAGTGTGACAAGTCCTTGTGTCATTGTGTTTGACAGTCAAATTGCTCAGTCATGTTGGACGCTCTGTTTTAAACGATTGCTAAAGTTTTGATCACAAGTATTGTAAATTGTAATTGCTGGAGATCAATGGCAAGAGAGCAGATGCGATTCACATCTACAGTTTGATAGACCGTGTCATTGTGGCATTTTACAGTACAGCACTGCAAAGCACAAAGAAGAAAAAATAAAAGTAGAAACATAGGGGACACAGATCAATCCTCAAGGAAAACTAGACATGCAATGCTGTAGATATTGCAGTTCAGTCTTCCTGTACTTTCCGTCTACATGGTGGTTGAAAACTCCTCAATGGGGTTACAAAATGAGGAACAGGGCGAGAGAAACTCCATCTACTCCGTGTTGTGGATCACAAACCATTGCCTCATGATGTCGGAGCGACGGAAACTGGCATATGCACTTGGTCTCTTCTGCCTCTTCCTCTGTTTTGTCCCCAACTCCCCCACCAAGGGGCAGCAGATGTTGGGTTGGGGGAAGGTAGGGTGTATAACAACCTGTTAGCTTAGCTAGACTCTATTGGCCTCTATTTTACCAGCAGCTATCAGTGAAGGGAAATGTTCAGCAAGATTTTCTCATGTCTTGCTAAACATATAGCATTCTTGTCTTAGAGAGATAAGGTAAATATATTGGTCTATTTAATTTGTCTCTGTACCTTTCACCACACTTAATGAGTCAGTGTACTCAGTGGCATGCTGCTTAGCATCACTGTAGGGACTCTTTTTCTGTCTCTCTTGCTCTTTTTACCATTACACAACAAAGCTGAAATATCTGTTAATGACACAAATTCAAACAAACATAAAATAGGGAGAAAAACATCCTCCTCTCTGGCCTGGATGTTTGGAAATACCGAATATTCTTCCTTGGCTCGGATGTAAGTTATAGACTTTGTTCAAATAGTCCAGTTGAAATCTTTCATTTGGACTGAATTTTAAAAGACCAAATTTTAAATCAAGTCCTTCCACATTCATTCAAATGAGCAAATCATCTTCATCTCATCTAGTCACGAGCTCGTAAAATCATTTAAAAGTCGAAGCTTTTCCGGAACAACTCATGACAGTCAGACTCCAGGGACTTGCTGAAGCCTGTTTGGCTGTAATGATGGCTGTGGGCCTTTTTTTGGAGCCTTGGAGCCTGGCACACCTTTTGCTTGGAAATGTCTTATTTATGCAAAACATTTTCAGATCTCGCCTGTCATTCTCTTCTGGGTTCAAGTCAGGGCATGCTTTAGGTTATGTGTGAACTGTGGGAATAATGAAAATGCATTGAAGACATTTTGAAATATTCGCAACACAAACAGTCTTTTTTGTTAGTTGATTGTATTAATCAGGACAAATTGTGTTGAAAATCGCTCTGATGTTTTTGCACTGGCCACGTTGTGTTCACAGTCAATTTAAGCCTGCATAACAAACCATTTAAGTAAAAATTAAGAGATGTAAAACATTTTTTTATTTATTTTTTTTTGCAACCCGAGTCACCTTGCATGTCAAGCTTAACTCTTGATTTTATGCACTACTGAAAATACATACATCAAATAGCTCAAATGATCAACAAGGACTGGTTTGGTTTTATTATCCGAGCCTGAGGCTCTCACATTGCAAGATTAAAAAATATCCTTGCCAGATTTCTGATTAATTATGTTGTTTTGTTTATTCCAGAAACCAAGTACTGGAATAATTAATATAATAGTTAAATTAAAAATGCAGTTTTACACTTCTAAAATCTTGTAAATTTAGTTATGCTGTAATAAAAATGAGGAGAGATACGAATATTTAGATTTTTTTCTTTTTTTTTGTTAGTCGTTGATTATCTTTTTAAAATTCAAAACATTTCCATCATGACTAAGAACATGAGTTCTGACGTAAATGAAGAGATAACTGCAGTGCATCCAATTTGATATGAAGCATTTACTTTTGTAACAGCAAATCCAAGTAATTAATCAAATTTCCATAAAACATTGTCAAAAATGAAATATGTTTGAATTGAACCTCTACCTAAAGGTAATTCTGGTTAAAACATAAATGTATGTTCTGTAGTTAGAGGATTTAGTCAGGCGATGTCCCCGTTCGCTCAGGACAAATGAGCAAAGGGTATCAAATTAGTCAGTGGTGACACGTTGCAAACCGACAAATGATGTAAGACCAAATTCAAAGTAAAGCAGGCTTGCAGCTCACAAGCCGAGTGGGCGTAAACCATCGATTCTGAAACCTGCATGGCATTTTGCTTTTTCCTTTGTACAAGAAAAAAAATATGTCATTGTATCTAATCTTTTATAAATGCATTACTGGAGGTACTTGATGTATGTGATGGTCACCCATCAAATTCAATGTTGCACATAAATAGGCTCTTAAAAGAGACATTTTTTTAAAAGTAGATAAGACATTGATTCACTTTTTTTTATTTACAGTCATGTTAGGTGACATTAGAAACAGGAAGTTGTCTCCCCTCCCCTCTCTTTCTAACTCTGCCTCTCTATTTCCTGTTTGTCAGGAGTGAAATGACGCCATTAACTAATACTGAAACAGATTTGTACAGATCAAAAATTCACAATCCAAAAAACAAATCAGGAAATTACATATGTAAAAATGACAGAGGGATAGCTTTCTTCATTTACGTAAGGATGAACTTCCTTTAAGTCCGGTCTGTAATCGTCATTGCTAACACATCAGCCTGGATCCTTTTTTTTTTTGTTAACTTTGAGGCCCTTTTACTTGCACCAAGGTATCTTCTCTGTTCTCATCAGGCCTCACACAAGAAGTGGTAGGAGTATTAGTTGAGCAATCTTCTGTGAAATGTCTCAAACGGTTACTGTTTTGGATTTCAGGTCAGTAAATTCATCTTGCAATACAAACAGTAGTAATGAAAATTCAGTTTTAAGTGCAGAAGTCCTGCAGCCTTTCACACTTGTCTCACTGAGCTTCCTGTTAGAAAATGCAATCAAAAGAGCAGGCTCTTATGATTCATGCTTTTAGGGGATGTCCATGTCTCCGTTGGAGGCGTGCGAGTGCCGCTTCTCCAAGTCGCACCCGCTTCTGTTGTCCACGTTCTCTTTGCTCTCCTCGCTCTGATCCTCCGATCCAGATTTCCTTCTGAGGCGCAACCCGGGGTCCCGCTGTGTCGGGATCTGGAACGACTGGAAAGAGCTGCCCAGAGACGGCCTTTTCTCTGTAAAGAATAAATGTATATATGAAAATCAGAAGGACAAACTAAAATTTGACATAGTGAACTGTATGGGCGGAAGAAGTGGTAAAGAGGAAATTAATATGTTAGACAGTAAAACAAAACAACAAAAAAACCACTATGGAGGAAGTATATTTAAAACTCAGTTGAGTCACACCTACTTTGTAGACTTCTATGTAAAAGTCAAGTAGAATTTGTGTAATTTGGTTCCAAGGAGTTTTCTGAAAATCTTTTAAAGAAGTTCAGCCATTAAAACAGGTCTTTCTAAGATTTCTTTTGGACTTTGTCTGCTTTTAACCTAATTTTCTATCATGTTTTCTTAGACGTTATTGTGCTGGTGAGTTCTTAAAACAAGAAAGTGTACAAAATAGGAGACGAAAGAAGAAGTCGTGTCATCTCGATCAGATGATAAATATCTGGTTGTCATGTCATGAAGCAACAGGACAAAAATCCAGCGCCAGCCTGACGCTGGGCCTGAAAATGTACATCAGCTGCTCGCTGATCCTCGACTTTTCGCTTTCGCTCTTTTGAGGAAAAACCTTGCTGAAGCAAAAATAGCAATTTCTGGAAATTTTACAATGGATTCAGCAAAATAAATGGGAACAAGCTGGGTCTGTGTGACAGGCTCCTACTTACAAAGAGCCTTAAGATTCAATTCAAAAATGGCTCTTTGCAAACTTGTCTGCTATGTGTCGATACAAACACAGCTTCATTCTTTGAGCTTGGCAGCCTTTTCATGCCTCAATGAGTCATAGGTCAGAGTAAAGTGGCTTAAACAAAATAACATTCCAGTCAAAATAGCCGCATACTGAACTGAAAATGAGCGAAAAAGCATCCCACTTTCAAAGAAAAGATTTGATAAATCTTCAATAGTCATGAGAAATATTTAGCCAGAGCACTTTACCTGGTACTTATGTTGTCTCTTGGATGAGAAAAAATATTTTGCTAAGTAACTTTAGTAAGACAAGCTCCACGTTTTTAAAATCTGACACTGTTGAGCCAACATTGCAGGACACTCTGTGCTGCAACTGCAGATAAAATGGCTGCAGGTCAATTCACTCCTTCCAGCGAACTTCACCAGTTCAGACCCAACTCACCCCTCCCTTCCTCCCTCCTTCCATGTTGTACCTGACAACACCTACATTTTATTTGAACCCACATACTTAAACCACTGCACACCAGCTCTTTTTGTTGAATCAGCATTTTCACCATTGATCATGAAGACAAACAGCTAAAGCCTCATGTATAATTCAATCTGTTTACTATTCTTATACAACCTTCTGTTGAATATTCATTGACTGTGGTTCTGATTTCTCCTCAAAACTAAAATAACCCTAAGCAACATCCTGCTTGTAGAGTTATAGATGTCATAAAGCCACATTTCCTTCACACAAGATTGATTTAGATTTTAGAAAACTATGAAGGCAAACTGTGAACACTAGAGGCACTTTTACCAGAACTCCTCTAAAACGCTGCATAAAATTAACCAGAAAATCTCAATAGGAACATTTAATTCAGCCTCCAACGCTCCCTAAACTAAGATCCAAGCTTACCGCCTGGTCCGATCGGCCGCATCAGTCGGTTCATCTGGACGTTCCAGTGTTTGACGTTGGTGCTCGCCTGGCGAAGTTTCCTCTGAGCAGCCTATCATGGGAAGAGAGAAACCCTCTAAATCATCTTTTAACCAACGGGAGGACAAAATATGATCTCAATTCACTTCACAAGACCAGCAGATGAAACTAATCGAGAACAACTTCAATATCATAATTTGATATCATTCCGTGCGGTACAAAAATATTTAAACTATCACACTGACTTTATTATATCATGTAATTATGATTCTGCTGTTCGATAGAGAAGCTCACAACCCACATCCTGAGCAAGCATCTATTTTTCTTCTTTAACAGGAAGAAACCAGTATGACCAGTCACAGTCAGCTACACACTAATGTAATTGATATTCTGATTAATTCATAACCATGAAATTCAGAGTAACTTTCTCTCCTGCCGTTGCCTCATGCACATTGACGATGCAACGTTAATGACTCCATTCGCTGTCGCCACATCCTGCTTTCGGGGGACAGACTCCTGCAAAGTCACTGACTCATTGGCTGCATTTCTTTAAATAGACAAAAAAAAATTTACTACCAATTGGCACAATAAACTGAACTCATTTTCATTGTATAATTAGGATAAAACTGGAATATAGGTAAATCTGAGTCTGCATATACGATTGGACAGATTTAACTATGTATTTCTACATATGCACTGCATCTGCTTGTCTTGGTAAGTACTTTGAGATGCCTGTTTTTTGTCATTTTTGCTGAAAGAGTTTACAAACACATAAAAAAAATACATAATTAAACGTTTAATCCTGAAGGTTACAATTTTGTGAGTAACAGTTCTGGTTGTTCAGACCTAAAAAAAGGTCTCTATAGTTGGTTTTCACTGCAATATCTTACACAACAAAAATATGCGTGGACATGCACAGAGTAGGCCTTTCCTGGCTGGATTTTTCCAGGACAAGACAAAATGTTTTGCAGGTTCTTTGACAACGGTTGAAGTTTTAATCCAACAGAAAATAAAGGCGTTACAAAATTAGAGCCATTTATGTAGAAAAGCATCAAAGATACCGTTTATCTGATTGTTTTTAAAATTTCAATCAAATTACTTGGATGGATGAACATTGATTATTGACCAAGACATGATTCAAGTTAATCTTATTCATAAGTAGCATCGCTTTTTGGCCTTTTTGTCAGACCCTGACAGGAATGATGCAGCTGCCTTTTACTATTGCAAATAACATTATGAAACATGTGTAATTCCAGCTAATATTAGAAATGAATCACACTCTGTTAAAGGAATCTTTATCTCTCTTTTGTTGAAGTTTAGCTCTGAGTCCTGACTCATTTTACTCAGAGAAATGAACATAGGCTGTGTGTGCACTTGTGTGTGTGTGTTTTCCACTCACTACTACGTCCTGGTCAACCCTGTGTCTGTTGGCTCGGACCTCCTCCAGCTGCCTCTGTGCCTCATCCAGGGCCCGAGACTTGACTTCCATTTCCTGCTTTAGCTCCTGTTTTTCTCTCTGCGTTTTCAGGATGTACTCCTCCTGCTCCTCCTGCAGGGCCATCAGGGCCTTCATCTTCTCCTCCTCCTCAGCCAGTAACCTGAGGATGAAAGATAAGATAAATGTGCATGGTGAACTGTGTGAATCAGAGGCTTTCAGCTGAATTAGCACCAAGTACAGACAAACAGCTGCCAACTTCCTCTGCCATGCAGGCCGACTTCCTCAGGAACATAACCCAGCACGAACCCCAGAGCTCGAAATCTACTGTGTCCACATAAAAGTGTCTCTTTGGCCCACAGCTGCATATGTTTTGTAACATCTACCTCGCCTGAGCGTAACGGAAGCCCTCCTCATCCAGCCTGGCCTTAATCTCCTGCTGCAGCGCCTCCTCCAGACGCTTCTGCATCTCCTCCAGCTCCTGGATCCTCTTCCTCTGCCGCTCTGCTTCCTCCTCCTTCAGAGCCATCTCTGCCTGCATGCTAACTCTGGCCTGTAGAGTAACGGAAAATAAGAAGAAAAAGAAGAAGAAAAAAAGTTAACCGAGTTCCTCCTCTTTACTTTTTAAACGCTCTCCTCCGTTTCCTGTCCTGCTCACCTCCTCCGCCTCGCGGAGCTGAATCTCCAGAGTCCGCTGGAGCTGCTCGTGCTGCTGGCGTCTCCTCTGCTCGTCCTGGTCCATCAGGACCTGCGCCTGCTTCTGCGCCTCCTTCAGGAGCTCCAGCTCCGCCAGCTTGCGCTCCCTTTCCTCCTGCAGGGCCCGAAGCCTCTGCAGCTCCTCCTCTTTGGCCTGTCGTCGTTTCTCCCGCTGCTCGCGCTGCTCTCGCCTCTTCAGCTTCAGGTCTTTATGCAGAGACGTTTTGCCCTCCACGTGCAGCCTGATGGCCGTTTGAATGGCTGTGAAGACGAAGAGGGTGAAGTTCAAGGTCTTTGGATTTTGCTGTGCGACTCAAAAGAACAGAAGCGTCCTCTCTGACCTGCCGTCCACTCCTGTCTTTGTTTGGTGTCCGAAGCACTCATTTCATAGGTTTTGGACAAGGTCTTCAAGCAAAACATGCACCTCTTCCCGTCTCGGTCAGGCAGCACCTGGTCAAACACAGAAATGCAGAAAATTTAAATTATTCTCGTCTCCGACGCATTTATGCCCCGTCTTGTCCTGGTCTCGGGGTTTGAGGACTCAGGATTTTATTTCAAGTTCACTCAAGCGAATATTTGGTGATACTGTCAAATCTATTTGCTGACATCCTTGCTTTTATTGGAGGTCGAATCCAATGCAATCACGTGTCTCATTGCTAAAGGTGCATTTTGTTATCGTCGTCACCCATCCCAAACCTCTTTAGCTCAAACTCCAAGAAAATGAGAAGTAGTTCTTTAAGAATTAAGCTGATGAAACATTTCTGTGTAGAAATTGGACTTGTTAGTCTTATGGACACCTTAAGATGACATTTGCTTTCTTAAACTATTTAAGCATATATATATATCCAGATGAGTCACAGTGATCTGAAGATTTTTGAAACCATCGAGTGTCCTCAAATATGAGCAGTAAAGGTAAATGATACTAACAGGTTAAATAAGTTTCAAAAATACAGTTTGCTCATTTTATGGAGATTTGCATCAGCACCGCTCCAAGGCGAACAGATGCCAGGGGATAAATAGCCTAAAAGGATTCACTTCGTTTTAGAAACCACTTTCAAGAAACATTTTATTTCTGTCTGGGAGCATTTGAGTTATTTCTCAGCTGCTGCTCTGTTTCGAAAAATTACACTTTAAAGAAAAGCACAGTATATAAAAGCGGTGAGATATCAAGTCACCATTTGTCCTCTCTGGATTACTTGATGCATTTTAGGGAAGTCCTCACCTTTAGTTTTCCTCTTTTCAGGCAAACAGGAAAAACAGCTATGTTCTCCGCTTACCTCCACGCAGCAGTTCCCGTCCAGGACTATATTCCCTTGGCAGTCCTTGCGGTCCTCTCCGGTGTAGTACGACAGGTTGCTGGGCCTCAAAGTGAACCAGCGTTCCTTCCAGTTTCTCCTCAGCTGCCCTTTCTTCCACAGATAACCCTGAATCCAAATCAATGCACACACATGACGCCACGGACATAAAGAGTGGCACAAAGGGAGCACTCTTCTGTCCGCCTACCTCTTTGAGAACGTCGCCGACTATCTCCCTGTACACCTCCTCTATCGCCATGCTGATGATGCTCTTATCGATGGCTCGGGTCATTTTCCCAGAGTTCATCATCTGGAGAAAAACCCAGACGGTGATGCCATTCTGGTGCCCCGAGTCCTGAGAGAAGAAGTCGTCGAGCTCGACGCAGTTGAACTCGATGCTCATCGCCATGCATATCTTCTTCAGGAGGTACTCCACCTGAACGAAGAGGGAGAAGATCTGCTTGAGCCGCCGGCGTTTGCAACAAAACATTTTCTTTAAAAGGAGTCTCTATGTATGTAACTTTGATTAAAGTGATATCTTGTTGAACATTTGGGATTTAAGCTCGTTCTTGCTGAAGTTTTAAGTTTTTCTTATCAAAACCATATAAAAATAAAATCACTTCTTTGCCTACATTACTACTGACATACAGTGAAATGTTTCCTGACTTGCTAACTGTACTGTGCATGTATTTATACACGCAAAAATACACAAACATATAAGGCTTCACCACACTATTTTCTTTTCCTTTTGCCAAACCTATATAGTAACGCTGTCACTCTCCCTGTAGCATTATTTTGGTACAGTGAAAAACAGAACCAAAATAAAGCTGAATGATGTTTTCTCACACCCTGAGTTAAAGCAAACACGCTGACCCTGAAATTTGGGGCTTTCTCTTGGCAGCGGGTGAAAAAAAACGCATGACAGGAAACCAAAACGGGTGTTTACGTGTGAGAAGCAAGCCCACGAAAAGTTCACCGTGTCCCCTGGTGGAAAACAGCAAAGTTTCAACCGTTGCCAACTCAGTGGCTTTCTGAAAATCCAACTTTCCAGCTCGGCAGTGGCCACAAGATGTATCCACCTTCTGGTTGAACCCACCTCATCTGGTACCATAACCAACGGGTATTTGTCTTCGGAGAGAAAGTTAAAAAGGCACCACAGCCGAAAAGCATCTCGGTCCGGCAGGACCGAGATGCTGCTTCTGTCTGGCTGGTAGTTCTTCTTCGCCGTAAGAGTCCAACAAAGCTCATCCACGTTTTCCTTATTAAAGGAGCCTTCCACGACCTGAAGCAGCAGACAGATATAGCAATCAAAACTGTGCTGAAGCCTCTTGAAACGACAGGAGAAATAAAAGCTGTGGGTTCACCTTATCGAGGATGTATTTGTTGAGATAAGGCATGTAACCCTGACTGGAAACTGGGCCGTCGTCGTCATCCCTGAAGTGCTCCTCCAAAGCCACGGGGTCATGTGGGATGCTCAGGACTGTGCAAAGGTTGTGAGACAGAACCTGAAACATCAAAGAGAAAAAAAAAACTTTCATGAAATAGAAAAAAAAAAAAAAAACAGGAGAGAAGATTTATTTCTTCAGAACTGACAAAATGGTTCAATCTTATCAATTTTCGTAAACGCAGCGTTTAAAAACAAAAATTGCAGGGTTAAAACACTCAAACAAAGATAAGATCGATCCAGATCTCTGGAGTCGAAAGAAACAAGTTCACAAGATGCTGTAACGATTAAAGAAAATACATGAATATTTACGGCATGAAAGATTTTTAGAAAATTTTTAAATAATGAATGTAGTTATATTATCTACTGTAAATATTGGTTTGAAAATAAAAAATGAAATAAAAAAAGAAAAGAAAGAAAATTTTAACTGTCCATTTTGAGAAATGGTAGTCCCAATGCAAAGTGCATCTTCTTTTAAGAGTGAACTCGTTTTTTTAACTTCAGCTACACCCTAATCTTCAAAATCACTGGCTGAAGCGGAAAAAATTAACATTTTCTGCAAACTGTTGTACAAACATCATGAGTAGCGCCTGCTGTTTCCTAATCTAAGTACTTTTGAGCAGCTTGGTGCCAAATTCCCTTTTTCAGTGCCTATTTTAAGGAAAGTTCTGATTCTGAGATTCCATGCTTGTGGGTGTAACTTTCAGGCATTTAATACCTTTTCAACTTCAACGAAAAACTATAAATGCGATATTATGCATGATGAGTATGATTTCAGCATACCAAAAGTTTTCAAAACTGTTTTTCTGTTCAGATTCTGAGACAAACACGTTGCTACTTTGAACTTCATCCACAGATCACTTGATAAACTGAGATAAAGCATGTTTTGCTATTTTTATTTTGTTGTAGGAAGTCTTTTCCCTTTAATCGATTTCTGCATCCTTTTACTAGAGGCAATGTTGTTCATGTTTCAGATTGATAACCAGGCAGGAAAGTTTTACAGATGTTTGTCTTTTTTGCACTCATCATCAGATTGCAAAACAGTAAAAAAAAAAAAAAACACACACACACAAAAAGAAACTGCAAGGAGCTGCAAAAAAAATCAAGAAAATAGTGCATGGAAAGACATTAAATTAGGCTTTTACTGCCGACTGCCTTTCCAGTGATAGAGTAAATACAGTGAGTAGAAACAGATAAATTTACCATGTCTGTTCAACATGAGCTACATTATGTTTCTCAAAGATAAATAAGACAAATGTGAAATTTTCTGCTCAGGTAAGATTGTGCCATGTGTGACTCTGCTGTGTGGTTGATTGGCAGGATAACAAACTTTTGCTTTTTCTAAAGGTATATTTTTCCCTTTATGTACTGAAAGAAATTTGATATTCCAGAAATGTTTTCTGATTAATTATGTTTGTTTCATGCATTACAGGTTATTTAATATTGAGATGCAGCAATGTAAGAGCTGTGACTTATACTTAACCCTCTGATAGCCTGTAGCAGACTACAAATGCAAAACATGCATTTATACAATGCTTGTTTTGCATTTTCAACTGCTATTATGTAAGAGAATATGCAGGAAGCTACCAACATGGTTAGTACTTCTGTACTGCTGCAATATAGTCTAGTTTTAACCCTTTGAAATCCATGGGGTTTTATTTTGAAGGCCAGGCTCTTTAAAGAGCAGTCACGTTGATAGTTTTCTGCTTCAGATTTTTTGATCATTTCTTTTTCTTTAGGTCTGTGAAATGGAAGTGGAGCTTCAACAAAGACAGATCAGACAGAGCCCCGGGTTTTAATGACTGCTGCAGAAAGTAGATCAGCATATCAGATCAGCACCTTGAGCAATTCAAGTTTCACGCATTATTTTATAAGTATTTAAACACGCCCACAAAGTCACACAATCCTCAACAAACATCAGTGTAAGATACTTTGAAAAGACAGAACCAATGAGTATTAAAACTCTATTCTGTCTGATCTCAGAGCATAAACAGCTCCGTAATCTAATTGATTAAACCGCAATTAAACACTGAGTGTTGTACTATTTGCTGTGGCTACTTATACTAAACATACAGCATCTCCACCACAGCAAAACAAAGCAAAGCAAAGCAAAAAACTGGGAAAATGTGTGACTGGCTTTTTGCCAGAGATGGTAGTTTTTGAATCCAATATCCGGTTACCCAAATCTACTTGACCTTGAACAAAGTACGTGTTGTTGCACATGTATAGACAGCAGCAGTTCTTATTTCGACGGAGTTACTGTGTCAGGAGAATTTTGATGATTTTTATGTCAATGCTTAGCTCTCCTGCTAATATTTTTGAAGTTTTCTTACAAACCTATTTCTAAATTATATACTTTTACTAACTAAAATGTTTCCTCAGTTGGGACTTCTAATGATTTTTCCAGTAATCATAAAATGCACAAAATGAGGTTGGTTAGCATTGACCTCACTTCTTTCTTTTATTGGTAATCTTTTTCCTTGAGAGCAACAGAACTTGGTTAAAATCCCGAACTAGCAGAACCTGAGAGCATTAAGAAGTCTGTTTTACTTTTAGATGAGCTTGCATTGCTCTATCTGTTCTGTCAGTAAATAAAAAACCCAGCCAATCAATAAATTTGACTGAAAATTAACTTGTCAAAAAATGGCAAATCAAAGATAAAGGATGCCATCTGGAAATAAATCAACACAGCCGGAAACTTTAACTTTCATCTCTAAAATACTGGTACATGGAATTAAATGTGGAGATTCAAATATATTTTCCATGTACCGGAACAATGCAAGATGTTTCAAGAAAATGTCAGATTAACATGTATTTGTTCGTGTTAATCTGGCTTAAAGCTTTCACAAATTTTCAGATGATACTTCTTCATGTTTTGGACAAAATATTATTCAACACCTGCAGAAGTGACATTGAGGATGAACCTCATGTAATGGCGTTTCACGCTCAACAGAGTTTGCTCTTTGATGCCCATAAGAGGGCCAAGAAAAGGGCAGTTTTGATTATATGATAATACATTTGAAAAGTTTATGAACTGACAGCAGTATTGTTGTGTGCTCTATTAATATGTTCGTTAAAACCCCTCAAATCCACCTATGCATTGTTTTGTCAGAGGTAATAAAACCCATCTTGTCATGTTACACCATGTGTGTGACACTCGATGCGGGCACTTCCCCTGGTGGTACAGCACTGGTACGTTTTCTGAGCAGTGTTTCCTGCAGCAGCGTGCAGAAAAGGGATGAACCGAGGCTGAAAACGAGATCATGGCTCTAATTTTGTTGTCTGACCGTATGAAGTTGACATGTTCAGAGGTGCAGCCTGGGCTGTTGTAGCCTCACAAAAAAGTGAAATCAACAAAAGGAGAGTGAGAGACTCTTAGCAGATTTTGCACCAAAACAAAGAGTAAAGGGAGGAAAGACTTCTAATTTGATCTGTTTATATCAGATTAATGGGGAGTTGCCACTATTACGCTTCTATTCAAGCGCAACTTTTTTCCTCTTTGTTTTATTTCTGTCGCCGAGGGAGTGCAACATCTTGAGACATCTGCTGCATGATATCAGGCACCTAGTTTCTGCGTGCAGAGCCATAACCACATCCTGTCTCCAGTCTCCAGCTCTCTACAGCATCTGTTAACTTTTGAGGCCACAGCATGCAAAGTGCTCGCCTCCACACAGAACATGGTGCCTGCTCACGAGCTGCATGATGCCGACGATGGAGGGGTGGAGGTGGGATAAGCCAAGTCATGAGGCTGACTCGCTGTAAGCCTGGAGCTCTGGGCAACATTGCAGAAACGTGGAGGTCGGCTGGAAAACAGAGCCTGAGCCACGCTAAGAAAAAGTGACATAACAATGAGATCAACAAAAAGAAAAGAGAGAGAGAGAGAGAGACAAAGAAGCACAGTGGTTTTATTGAAGCCCTACAGCGAGACGCAACAATCGCCAGCATGTTTCCACTTTGTCCTTGCCCTCACATGCAACAATGTCCTGTTTGACGTACATGCTGGGAACATACTCCATTCAACAAGGCTGCTCTCCAGTGCCAGAGGTCCCTTTGCACTACAAGATGGCACATTGAGGCCCAGCATTGATGATGACGGCTCCCATTCACACGCAGACAGAGCAAACTCGTGCTGCCCGACTGCCTGCCACACAGAGGTGCATATTGTGCCTCCTTTTCAGCACGAAGCATTTCACTGGAAATATAAGGAACAAAATTGTTCCTCGTTGCCTGCAGTTTAAAGTAAAGCTGCTTTGCACAGGAAATGTGATGGCAATCAGACAGTTTGCTCTCATTTCCTGAAGTACACAGCTGAACACACTCTGGGTAAAGAGCAATTATTTGTCAAATTTACTTGTAACTAACAAACTTTTATCTGCTGGAAGTGAATCCTCGTAGGAAATGAAGCAACATCACAATGTCTGTCCATCCTCACCTCAGACACAAAAAGATCACTTTGTTTCCTTCCCTCCTACCCCCATCTTCAAGTTAGAGGACCCTCCACTCACCTTCAGCTGAGACTTGGACACCTTCCCACTCTTCTCTAGATCCAGGGCAGTGAAACCGTACCATATGGACTTGAGTAGCTCAGAGCGCAGGTCCATTTCTGCAGCGCCGTTATTTTTCTGATTTCCTCCTCTATGCGTCTGCCTTCTTCTTCCCTCTGCTGTTGACACGGGGCCCCTGGGTGACAGGCAGACACGCACTCTGTCGCTGCTGCTGCGTGGCTTTGCAAGCCTGCGGGCAGCGACACCTGCTGGACATCCACAAATGGACACGGAGGGTTCTGTCTGGACTTGACAGGGAGGGAGAAAAAAAGGTTTTAAATAAAGACAATGTGGTTTACAACTAATTCTAGACACTGGTAGTCAATTTGATTTATTTAGCAAAGGTAAAATGTTGACAAGTAATAATTTACCAAATCCTAACCAAAGCTGATGTAGGTATATAGCTGCATGTAAAATTAAAACATGTTGTTTGTGTCTGTTTATGCTGTTCCCTATTGTTGTGTCCGCTGCTTGTATCTCATTTGATTGGGGTTTTGCGGATTTATATTTCATTATTCTATGTTGGCACAAAGATCTGTCATGCTGGATTTGAGTTTCTTTACCCACATGCAGGTTTAGACATCAGACCGGAAGGTTTTTGGTTCAAAGATTTATTTACAGTTATTATAGAATATGTTGAGCCTAAGTTGTCCTCTGGTTTCGGGAGCGGCTGGGCGGCTCAGGTACTGCTTAGAGAGGGGAGAGGTTAGTAGGAGCGGGAGTGAGAGGATCTTGACAGGGAAGTGGAGGGAAGGGCTTACAGATCATCTGATGGAGGATTGCCGAGGAGGAGGTAGGATCCGTTGGTGCAAAGGCTCCGAGAAGGTTGCGGGCTCAGGCGGCAGACGAGAGCGTTTAGTCCGGAGGGCGATCGGTGTCAGTGTTCGGGTGGGCGTGGTTACTTAGCTGGATCCAGGCAGAGCATCCAAAATCTGAGAAAAAACAATAAAGATTAACTTAGTCCTTAGACAACGTGAGGCTTGGCAAACCTTGGGATTGACTCTGACCAACAAGTGGGACCATCGAGCGATGAATGGCTGCTCCACCGCTTCTTAAGAATCCTGCAGCCGATTTCAGAAATCCGCTTCAGGTGCGTCAGCCTGCCGGAACGCTCCCACGAAGATTGTCTATTCGGAGGAGCACTCACACCAACTTGAATCCTAACATTACCCCTCCTCAATGACCGCCACCCGGCGGTCCCGAGGAACCCGAAGCTCTGGTGGCATGAAACCTCCTCAGAACCGACTTGTCCAGAATAAAAGACCTGGGAACCCAGGAGCGTTCCTCCGGGCCGTAACCTTTCCAATCCACCAGATATTGAAAACCCCTGCCCCTCCGACGTACGTCAAGGATTTTATTAATAGTATAGGCCGGACCCCCATCAATATAGCGGACGGGAGGAGGGGAGCCAACTGGAGGGCAAAGCGGGCTAGACCTCACAGGCTTCAGTAGGGAAACATGAAACACGGGATGAACCCTGAGAGAAGGTGGGAGCCTGAGTCTGACCGCAGCGGGGTTCACAATAGCCTGGATCTCAAACGGACCTAAATACTTAGGAGATAATTTCTTAGATGCAGCTTTTAGGGGAATGTCTTTGGCCGACAGCCAAACCCTCTGACCCGGCCTGTAAACAGGAGCTTGACGTCTCTTCCTGTCCGCAAAGCGGCGATTCTGGGCAGCGGTGCGATTCAATGCTGCAGTAGCATCCCTCCAAATGCGCTGGCACTTCCGAATGTGGTGTTGAGCTGACGTGACGGCATTCCGGGATTCGTCCGATGGGAGGAGAGGAGGCTGATAACCTAGTGAACATTCAAATGGGGACAAACCAGAAGCGGAAGAAACGTGGCTGTTATGTGCATACTCAACCCAGGGCAGCTGGGAGGACCATGAGGAGGGGTTGGAGGAGCACAGGCAGCGAAGTGTAGATTCCATCTCCTGATTCATGCTCCGTTTGCCATTGGTCTGAGGATGAAACCCAGAAGATAAAGATACCTTGGCCCCAAGCGCGCCACAAAAGTCTTTCCATACCTTCGAGATAAACTGGGGTCCCCTGTCAGATAGAATTTCCCTCGGAATCCCATGGAGCCTAAAAACATGCTTAATAGCAAAAGAGCAGTTTCCGCAGCAGACGGCAATTTTTTAAGGGGCACAAGGTGACACGCCTTGGAAAAACGGTCTACGATGGTAAGTATGACTGTGAACCCCTTAGAAGGGGGCAGGCCGGTGACAAAATCAAGAGCAATATGGGACCAAGGACGTCCCGGAACGGGTAAGGGCTGCAAAAGCCCACTGGGAAGTTGATGGCTGGACTTGTTCTTAGCGCAGGAGGGGCAGGCCGAAACATACTCTTTCACATCCTTATGAAGGGACGGCCACCAAAAGGAGCGCCTGATTAATGCCGCGGTCCGACTGGCGCCCGGGTGACCAGAAAAACGGGAAGCGTGAGCCCAATGGATCAGACGGGAGCGAACAGAAGAAGGAGCGTAAATTCGACCCGGAGGACCAGTACCTGGATCAGGATCCGACTGCTGAGCTTTGAGGACCTGGTCAGAGATGTCCCAGGAAACCCCCCCCATTATGCATGAGCGAGGAACTATGGTGTCCACAATAGGGTCCTCATCATCAGAGGAGAATTGTCGGGAGAGAGCATCTGGTTTCACATTCTTAGAACCTGGTCTATATGAAATGATAAAGTTGAATCTGGAAAAAAAAAGAGACCATCTTGACTGTCGCGGATTCAACCGTTTAGCCGTCTGCAGATAGGATAAATTTTTGTGATCGGTCCAAACCACAATCGGAAGCTCAGCCCCCTCCAACCAGTGGCGCCACTCTTCAAAAGCCATTTTAATCGCCAACAAACTCCCGGTCCCCCACGTCATAGTTTCTTTCTGAAGGAGAAAGTCGGCGAGAAAAAAAGGCGCACGGATGCATCTTGTGATCAGAAGGCGAGGTTTGAGATAACACCGCCCCCACCCCTGAATCGGAAGCATCCACTTCCAACGTGAATTGCCTAGTGGGGTCTGGCTGGATCAGGACCGGGGCATTAGCGAATTTCTTTTTCAGAGCCGAAAACGCTGCGTCAGCTTCCGGAGTCCATGAGAACTGGACCTTGGTGGACGTAAGACTGGTCATGGGGGCCGCAGTCTGACTGTAATTACGGACAAACCTTCGATAAAAATTAGCAAACCCCAAAAAACGTTGTAGTTGCTTGCGAGAAGATGGGGTCGGCCAATCCAAAACTGCGCGAATTCTCCCGGGATCCGGCTTCACCTGCCCACTCTCCAAAATGAACCCCAGGAACGAGATGGAAGGCACATGAAACTCGCATTTTTCCGCTTTAACATACAAACTATTTTCTAAAAGACGCTGTAGGACCAACCTTACATGCCGTTTATGTTCCGCCAGGGTCTCAGAAAAAATCAGGATGTCGTCCAGGTAAACAAACACAAATTGATCCAGAAAATCACGCAACACGTCATTGATAAGGGACTGGAAAACGGCCGGGGCATTCGTCAGACCGAAAGGCATGACCAGATATTCGAAATGGCCCAGCGGGGTTTTGAACGCCGTTTTCCATTCATCACCTTCACGGATGCGCACCAGATGGTAAGCGTTTCGTAGGTCCAATTAGTAAACACGGTGGCACCCTGTACCGGTTCAAAAGCTGATGTGAGAAGGGGAAGGGGATACTTATTTTTAACCGTGATCTGATTAAGACACTTATAATCAATACATGGTCTGAGAGAGCCGTCTTTCTTAGACACAAAAAAAAATCCCGCCCCCAGCGGAGACGTGGAGGGGCGAATAATGCCTGCAGCGCGGGACTCGTTAATATATTTTAGCATGCTCTCCCTCTCTGGCTTAGAAATGTTATAAAGTCGACTGGAGGGCAACGGAGCACCGGGAAGGAGATCAATAGCACAGTCATAGGGGCGGTGGGGGGGAAGTGACAGTGCTTTATTTTTCTGAAAAACCATTTTCAAATCATGATATTCAGGGGGAATCTTGGACAGGTCCAGAATGTCCTCCTCATCCTCCCGGGTGATGTCCAATTGTGGAGTCGTCTGGGCGGCCTGTAGACAGGTTGAGTGGCAGGTTCTGCTCCATGATTCCACTCTCCCCTCATTCCAATTAAGGTGAGGATTGTGCTGTCTCAGCCAAGGGAAACCCAGCACCAGAGGGGTCTGCGGAGAGGGAAACATAGAAGATCAAAATCTCACGATGATTTCCTGAAACCAGAAGTTCAATGGGTTTAGTCTGTTGTGAAATGACGGGCAAGACTCCTCCATCCAGGGCGGAAACTTGGACCGGAACGGGGAGAGAAATTGTAGGAATATTTAGTTTCTTTACCAAATTTTCATCGATCAGGTTCTGCTCACATCCAGAATCAATTAGAGCCGATACGTTAACTGACCTTTGGTTGATGAAAAGGGATGCAGAAAGAGAAAGTCGGGAGATCAAACTGGAACAGCCACCCACCAGGACTCCCGTTATCACTGGTGGGCTCCGCCTTTTAACCGAGCCGGGCATACGGCGACGAAGTGGCCAGTAAGACCGCAATAGAAGCAGGCACGAGCTTCTAGTCGTCGTTGTCGTTCTGGGGGAAATTCTGGTGCGGCCGATCTGCATGGGCTCCTCGGAACAAGGCGTGTTCGGGATGGTTTCCATAGCAACCTCTGGTGCGAGTTTGTCTGAAAAAGGCACAGGTTTAAATGCTCTCTTCTCTCGGGACCTTCCTCTAAGTCTATTATCGACCTTAATAGCCAAAGCTATCAGGTTCTCCAAACTGGCTGGTTCATCCCTGCATGCCAGTTCATCTTTGAGAGTCTCATTGAGAGCCTGCATGAAAGCCCCTTTGAGAGCTTCGTCATTCCAACCAGACGTGGCTGCTAGAGTGCGAAAATCAATGGCAAATTCAGCTACAGAACGGGACCCTGCTTCAGGTTCCAAAGCTGATGCGAGATTTCTGAACTGGACTCTGCATAACCAAAAGTTTGCTTTAGCTCGTTCAAGAAGGTAGCAAAAGGTGTTTGTGAAAGAATGAGAGGCTAAATTTAGCTTCTGCCCATCTCAGGGCTCTTCCCTTCAAAAGTCCGATCATGTAAGCTATCTTGGCGGGGTCATCCGGAAATGAGCCTGGAGCTCTGCAAAATACAATAGAACACTGCAGAATGAATCCTCCACACTTTCCAATCTCTCCCGAATAATGTTCTGGTGTCGGGGGTGAAATCTCACGAGCTCGGAGCGACCCACCTGAAGCCGCTACCGCTATCTGCTCCACCCCGGAGGAAGGACTGGGGCCGCTGCTCCGGCTGTAATTTGAGGCTGAGGGTTTTGCTCCAGCCTGTGTGATAGTTCCGAGACTGTGGTTCTCAACTGATCCATCAGCTGGCCCTGGAAACTCTGCTGGTCTAATAAAGTGCGAAGCATAGCGTCATGGCGGGCTAGGAGTTCTGCTGAACTTAAACCGGGTCTTGTGTGAGAACCTGCTGGGTCAACATGGCTCGATGGTTCTGTCATGCTGGATTTGAGTTTCTTTACCCACATGCAGGTTTAGACATCAGACCGGAAGGTTTTTGGTTCAAAGATTTATTTACAGTTATTATAGAATATGTTGAGCCTAAGTTGTCCTCTGGTTTCGGGAGCGGCTGGGCGGCTCAGGTACTGCTTAGAGAGGGGAGAGGTTAGTAGGAGCGGGAGTGAGAGGATCTTGACAGGGAAGTGGAGGGAAGGGCTTACAGATCATCTGATGGAGGATTGCCGAGGAGGAGGTAGGATCCGTTGGTGCAAAGGCTCCGAGAAGGTTGCGGGCTCAGGCGGCAGACGAGAGCGTTTAGTCCGGAGGGCGATCGGTGTCAGTGTTCGGGTGGGCGTGGTTACTTAGCTGGATCCAGGCAGAGCATCCAAAATCTGAGAAAAAACAATAAAGATTAACTTAGTCCTTAGACAACGTGAGGCTTGGCAAACCTTGGGATTGACTCTGACCAACAAGTGGGACCATCGAGCGATGAATGGCTGCTCCACCGCTTCTTAAGAATCCTGCAGCCGATTTCAGAAATCCGCTTCAGGTGCGTCAGCCTGCCGGAACGCTCCCACGAAGATTGTCTATTCGGAGGAGCACTCACACCAACTTGAATCCTAACAAGAACGTGCTGTATGTCATGAGATTATACGTTTCAGATTTGATTTATGTCATTATTTTCTGTTTCGTCGATTGTAAGCTGTTTCAGCAAGCTTTCCCTGCATTCTTCTTCATTCACTTTCCCATTAGCCCTGTCAGGTAAAACAGAGGGGAAAAAAGTATCCCGCAGCATGATGCTGCCACCACTATGTGTGTGTTTTTTTTTTTTTGATTTTCTGACTTTGTATTTGTTTTCCTTTCAGTGTTTTTTCTTTTCTTTTTCATGTTTAAAATTTACAATTATTCTTCTATATAATTGTCATCCAATTGCCTCTGGGTAGAAATATCTAAATGTCATATGATCTAAAGTTGTCTGCTGGATGCAGTGATGAAAACTCTTAATTTCAAAGCCTACATTGTTTTGCTGTTGTTTAACAAACAGGTAACCTTATATCAGCAAGAATTGGCTTCTTTAAAATAATAAGGAATAATAGATCTATCTATCTATCTATCTATCTATCTATCTATCTATCTATCTATCTATCTATCTATCTATCTATCTATCTATCTATCTATCTATCTATCTATCTATCTATCTATCTATCTATCTATCTATCTATCTATCTATCTATCTATCTATCTATCTATCTATCTATCTATCTATCTATCTATCTATCTATCTATCTATCTATCTATCTATCTATCTATCTATCTATCTGAGATGGGTCTCGCGGCAAATAAACTAGTCACGTGGTAAAACAACCTTATCGCCGTTACCATGGAGTTGTTTATGAAGACCCGATGCTTATTGGTTGCCCTTTGTTCGGTTGCAAGTCCCTCACAGCCATTGGTCAATTTGGGATCGGCTTTTAACCAATGACGAAGCGCGCTTTTTGAAAACTGTTTATGGTCCAGGAAGTTGACAGGCCTTTTTCACAGCCAGAAAGAACGGAACGAAGGAGCTTTGTAACAGCACGAAACGTCTTAAACCAAACTAAATTGGAGTAAGGAATAAGCTGTCTTTGAAAGAGTTTTATTTCATTTTTCGAACGCCTCAGAAAGGACCATATGCCTTTTAGATGTATCTGAAAGCAGCAGCAGCAGCTAGCTGTGTAGCGTGCTCTTTAAACGTAGCTTTCTGTTTGGGTCAAAGCTAACCTCTTTGTTTGCTAATATTTTAGTTGGCTCTTCTCAACACTCATTTCTTGTGTTTTCGCTTTAATGTTCGCCCTGTCGGCTATATTTGTTTATCTTTGAAAAAACATTATAAGTATATCAATATTAGCAGTTTCCATGTATTTCTTTATTTTGTCCTTGTTGGTTATCGTTGACAGTTTTGGACTCCCTGTCTTTAAAGGCGTGTTCGGTTATTTGTGCTTTACTGCTCAAATGTTTTAATCTGTTTCCCTTTTTTAGTCGCTCAGATCTTGAGATTGTCTTTTTACCCCGATCAGCATCATGAGTTCTTCTCCAGTCCTTCGCCAACAAAGTCAGAAACAGATCCGCAGTGATTTCCGAAGGTAAGATATATAAAGGGCCGCTCATTCACTATTTCCCTCCTAACATTTTGTATGGGACTTATCCAAAACACGTTTTCTTGTCATGCATAGGACTATGCATTTCAAAGGTGATGGATATGCAGCAGAAAGTTGGCGATATTCTGCAAATTTTCACTTTGGTTGAGGGTTACTAGAAGTCTTTTTTCAAAGTTGTTATGAAACATAATCAGATTAAAATGCTTGCTATTATATATGTTGAATACTTTTTAAAAAATCCTTGTCTAGTTGTAGTTTTTCACTAGAATACTCAACAGTAGCAGACAGACTAGAAATTAATAATGCACTGCAAGGGTATACATATTTCAACCTTTTCATGGAATTATGTTGCATTTCAACCAGCTTCAATGTATTTTACAGCAATTTTATGCAATAGGCCATCATAAAGTAATTTGCAGCTGGGAATGTTAAGGTTGAATCCATGTTTTTTGTTTTACAATAAAAATATGAAAAGTGTAGCTTTCAATACTATTCATATCACTCTAGCCTGATACCCTTAAATAAAATCCATTGCAATTAATTGCCTTCAGAATTGACTGAACCAGCAAAATGAGTCTTGTCCCCTCTAATCCAATATGATATGAATGTATCCGTTCTGTTAAGGTCTTAGAGTAGGAATCTCAAACACCAATCTTTGAAAGCGAGACTCTTTCCACTTTTAGATGTGCCTTGCTCTTTCACACCTAAATCAGATGGCAAGGCTGCTTTCTTGGCATGCAATCAAACTATACAGATGTCTGCTACTCTGTTAATATTTATTTACACTATGTGTGTTGAAGCAGAGATGCAATTTTGTAAGCGCAACATTTTAGTTCCAACTATTTTCCCACACAGAATGAAGAGTGAACACAACATTCAGCAGCCGGAGCCAAAGCTTTCCGAAGTAATGTCTTTGCTTCACCTTTCAAAGAAAGGTGTTGAAAACAAAGATCCTGGAGAAGCTGGTCAAAAGCCTTCTTTGCAGCCAGGTGGGAGCCGGCTCCCCGTGCTTGCAAAGTCCCTAAAACTCCAGGCCCCCGCTGTATTCAAGGAATCCCACAGCAAGTGGGAAGAGAAGCCGTTAGCTGTAAGTTTCTCAATTCAACACGATTTCATTCTTGTCATGATTATTGTTTTAATTTTGTGGGGGCGGGGGAGGGTTTGTCTTGCAGGGTAAAACAAAGAAGAAGGCATGCACTCGGCCTGTACCGTTTAACTTCTCGCAGCGGAGAACCACAAGAAGAGGAACTGAGAACTCTGAATCTTTAACGGCCCCTCAAACAAGGACTCAGGGGAATGGGCCTGAACACAGTTCATTCAAAACTCCTAGTAATCATCAAGATTTGGTTAAAAATTCAGGGAAGTCCCTTGGAAAGATGGTAGTAAATGCAACTCACATTTCAAGGCAACCCAGTCTAAAATTAAAGACTTTAGCCCATTTGAAAAATTCTACATCCACATCTGGTAAGATGGCGAATCAAAATGTAGGTATTACGTCATACCAAGCTCATCTTCATCCAGAGGTCGCCTTGGACGTGCCAAAGACTTCAGCTGCTCATCAGACTGTGTCACTGACCACACAGGCCAGTTGTTCAAATCCTTTAAAAGGTGATTGTTTCCTTCACTATGCATTTTCATGTAAATTTTCATTTAAAAGTGCTACATTTAATTTGATGTATTACACAACTTACTATTGTTTTGTAGATGAGTGAATTCACTGTTTTCAATTTCTTTAGATCACCACTGTCAATAAGAAAACAGTCTTCTAGATCTATGACAGGCTTTTTATGCTCTAGAAGACGTTTTCTTATTTGTTTCTTATACTTTGTCAGCTGTGCAAAATTATTGCTCTTTATTTCAGAAAAAAGTGAGAACTGCCAACCAGACCACGCGGTTTTGCTGAATCTCCTTCGGAACGGGGGCGTAGGCCATTCTAGTCAACCAGTTGTTACTCCTAAACACTCAACACAATACAACTACCTAGTGAGTTGGCTTGTATCTCAGAAATGTATTATTGCTTTTTCTACATCTTTGATCTTAGTCCTGCATATTGCCATCTGAATTTTTGTGGTTGGTGTTCAGAAATTTGAAATAGTGCGCATTTTTATGATTCTTCTTGTTTGCAGCCTCAGCGAGTGTCTGTTAAGAAGACTCAACAAAAAGAGGGAGCATTCGCAGGTCAGAACTGAAGAAACAATGAAGCAACATAGAAACAGTGTTTTTTTTTTTAATGATTTAAGTTCTGGGGTCTCTTTTTCTTCATTTTGCATGGAAACTAGTTTGAATTGCACTGATATTGAATCCTCATGGCATCTGATCAGTGCCACTAAACAGACCAGATGTTTTCGATAGTCGGATATTTGGTGGTTTAGAGTTTATAAAGAAAGATCTTAGTCAGTTGGATTACAATTTAAAAGTTATTTTGGTTATTCAACTCAAAAACTGAAACTGGTGCTCTGTGAATTCTTCAGGCAAAATGTGAGATATTGGGTCTGTATTTTGCTGATTTTGATGGTTGGGTCATATACCTGACGTAATAAAAACATATTCAGTTTGTCAGATATTTAGAACAAGATATAAGGTTGATGAAATATTTATCACTCTAATGTAATGCCATGGCCTACAGATTGAAGGGGAAGACGTGCTTAAAGTAATTGACACCTGCCCACTCTGCCAGAAATATCAATACTTGGTTTCAATCAGCAGATGCAGTGCACACTGTTGATTTTGTTGCTGTTTAGCAGGAGATGAGGATTGCTGCAGAAATATTTAAGTAAACGAGTACTAAATATTAAATTGGAAAAGAAAAATTAAAGCAAGTAATTAAAATGAATGCAATACATAAACTGTATGATGCCATTTTTAAAACCAAAAGCTAAAGATCGTAATGGCTTCTAGCTGAAAAGCAACTGTAAAATACTTCCAAGTAACTCTGAACATCGTAGACTAATATTTAAAACAAAACTCAACCCTAAAAAGAGTGCTTAAAGCTATTTGCGTTTGTCGCCAGCGCTCAGTGATTCGTCACAGATCTCTAGTCTTAGTTTAACATTAGAAGAAAAAGGATACAGTCTTTAAATTCTTGGGTTTTATACATTTTGTTTGGATCTGGGTCAGCGGTCTTCAAATCCTTTCCTCCCGGGTCAGTGATCTGCAGTTGGCATTTCTTTTCGTTTCTCAGGACCGGTGAGGTCAGTGGCGTTCTCGCCCGACGCCGCTGCTCTGCGGAGCATCCTTCAGAACGAGGGCGTGAAGGACGCCATGTCCAGAAATTCAGTGTGTCCACCTGGCAGAGGCACTTCAATCTACACTGTATGAACACAATAAACTTCATATCATCACTGCTCATTCTCATTCCTGTTGTAATTTAACTCCAGGTTCTTTGATTTCTTTTGATCATTTGCCTTATTTAATTCTTTTAAAAAAAAAAAAGTTTCTTTGTTCTCATTTTTAGGCTCAACGAGTGCCTGTTAAGAAAAGTTGTCCAGATTCAACCAGTTGTACTAATGGTAAGATGCAGCATTGTTATGTTAATGCTCCCTTACTATCGGTTTTGTCCTGTTCAGCCTGACGTGGCTGAGTTTTCTTCTTTCTCCTCAGTAGCGGCATTCAAAGAGACTGCCAAGACAAAGTGGACTCCACAGAGAGTCCGCAGCACCAAATATCAGCCCATGTCTGCCATGGTCTGTACGCACATTGCTCGCAGTGTCGGTCTGGTTGTATTTCAGGAAGCTTCGCCTCACCGTGCTGATGCTTCTGTTTTCAGAAATGGTATCCGTCTTTATGCAGCACCGTTGGACACGCAAGCTGCAAAAGGATCGTTCATCCATGTCAGAAGGTAAAACGGTGAAATTAATCCTACAGATGAAGTTCCTACAGCATTCAGGTTGAGCATAGGTTGACATAATTGATTTTAGATGAATGGTCTCATAAAAGTTTGGAGCGGTTGGATTCTTTATCAGTACAATTAAAAAATAAAAGCGATTTCTGATATTGGTTGTCAAACTAAAGCGACTGCATAAATCTAGAAATATTTTGTCATAACTTGACATTTTGAAAACTACAAATAATTACAGATTTCATAAAAAATTTAACTGGGAGATAAAATGAGTTTATTGATTACCCAGATTTCCTTTTTTGAAGAATTTATTTTTGAAAAAAGTTAGATTTTTTTTTGTTTTTGTTTTTTTTGTTTTAATAATTACTCCTTGAATTTTCATAGTTCAGAGGTCCGGACGTCTTAAGTGTTTTATAGCTGTTTATTTGAACACTGAATTGAAGGGATGATTAAAATAAAATCCAGTTTTTTAAATAAAAAAAAAAGTTACCCAAATTTTTTTTTCCAAATTAGCAACTATTTTCAAGCCATGTTGCTCAGCACTAATGAAAATAAGCACACAGTACTCATACTATGTACTCATACTAAGTTCATCTGACTGTTTGTTGGCAGGAAGTTGTCCAGAAGTTATTTGACGATCCAGAAGATGACCAGATCACAACTGGGACAGACATCAAGCCCTCAGCAAAATCAGAGCAGATCTCAGTTCCATCTTCCTCTGTATGACATTTATTTCACATTCAAAGCCGATATTCTGCGCATTTAAACAAAGGTTTAACTCTTTTTGTTTTCGCTTCTTCAGAATGAACCCCCCAGAGAGCAGAAGGCAGAGACAGGGAGGCGTAACGGTGACGACGACGACGAAGAGGATGTGGAAAGGACGAAGACTTTCCTCTACGCTCCGCCGAGAGAGTCTGTCATTTTTTTCTCGACTGGTAAAAAGTTGATCAGAGCCCCGCGGTTTGAGAACCAGGAAGCGTCGGCCCAGCAGGATCAAGTTTTATCAGAACAGAAGAAGTTCACATCTGCACAGAGCGACGTGTCAGAGCCGACACACCCGAGCAACTCTGTCGTGCAGCGACTGCGCAGTGGTACCACTGACCCTTCATTCATTTCATAATCACTCATAATGCCTACTGTTGAGAGTTTAATATATTTTTCTCTTTTTTTTTTTTTTTTTTTTTACCGTCTGATAGATTTTGTCACTCAGAAGCCTTGCTATCTGAATCCTGCAGTGGCCATGTTGCGAAAGCGTTATCCTCCTCTGGAGGAGTTGCGAATGGACGAGGAGGTCGCGACCTACACCTCGGTGTCTGTCTCAGGTGCTTCTGAGTTTGTCCATCCTCGCTGCGGGAACCCGTTGGCCTCCGTTTTGCACTTTGAGGAGTCAATGGTGAGCATATGACTGAAAGGATGACTGTTTAAACTGTGTTTACTACCACTTTTGGTGGTAAAGTAGTAAAATCTCCTGAGATTGAGGTAAGAAAAAATAAATCCTTTTTTTAGCATCTTTCTAAAAAATGCTAATTGCTTTGCAGATTCAAAGCAATTGAATCTGCTTTTCCAAAAACTCAAGCAGGAGTTTATTTGTCCTGAAACACACACACACACACACACACACACACACACACACACACACACACACACACACACATTCACCAACCATTTTAGGCTCAATGGAAAATTGTGATGCCTTTTTTAATAATATGTACTTCATAGCTTTCAAGTCATTCAGCAGCTTTTTTTTTTCACTGCCACATTTTACATCTGTATGATCGGTGTTGTTGTATATCATTCAGTATACACATAGCTGATAAATTTCTTATCTTTCCTGCTGAATTTTAAGCTAAATGTAAGATTTATCTAGCATTTGCATTTTTTTATTATTTCCAGAAATGCATACCTAATAAATGTTTGTATTCTGTGCCGGCAGACATGCAAATATTAAATATCGGCATGTTTTCTTTTTGTTTTTACAGACATTTGTCCCGATTGACTCGCAGCATGAGGGATGACCTGGATTCTGACAACAATGTGAAAATTTAGCAACACTCTCTGCAACTATTTGGTTTGTGGACGATTTTATTGGTGTTATTAAAGCTAATAAAAATTTGTTCTGGCATTTTTTGGTGACCTTTACTACTAATGAATTGTTAAATATATGTATGAACTTTATATTAAAATAGATTTGTTACATTTGGAACATGTATTTGTTGTAATTTCCATCCCTTTGTTGATTTGCTCACCTGGATTCAACTGATGGTTAAAAATATCATTTACATGGGAGAAAACACTGATTTGTCCTCCTTTCTTTTCATAACTAAAACCATAAAAGTAAGAGAGTTAGACATTCACTCTCATGTAGTGAATTTCTCTTTCTGCCCTTATGAAGTTTGATGATTACATGATAGGGCATATTGCCCACAGATTGTCAATAGATCTCAATTCCATCACGTTACATACAGCGTCATGTGACAACATACCATGCAGATCGGATGAGAGCTGCTGCAAAACCGAAAGAACCGAATCCTGATGGACAGACATTCAGTTAGAAACCAAACATCCTTGATATGTTTGCAAACTCAAATGATTAATTTAATTATTTATGTGAATTTGAATATTTTATCTGACATGTTTTAGAAGTTTCAGACTGAGCTGATATCTGCTTTTTCTTTCCAAACTAAAAATAAGGGTTTTGCTTGTAAAGAGTTCAAAAAAAAAATACTCTGAATTTGCTGGTGTTAGCCTAAAAGTCTTCATAAACTACGGAACATGTCCAGAGAATAAAATATTTATTTCTCAATGTCTTATTGGAACACTTTTTTAATGCTTGTATTTATTTTACTTTTGAACCATTTTTAGAGCTTCAATTTATTTTATATAACGACAAACGTGGTCTGAAGCCGTTCTGCAAAACAAAGGTCCAGTTACACAGAATCCATTTTTATCCATGTCCGGTTTGTCTTCGTATCCAGTCATCGATGCTGCAATAATCCCTCATTCTGATCAAGCATATGGCGACAGTGGAGAGGCACCATTCCCTTTGAATTGAAACTGGACTCAGTGGGAGGAGACATCTGGTTGTTCAGAGCGGTGGTGCTGAAGTCCTCAAGAGCTACCGTCCTGCAACTTTTAGATGCATTCCTCCTGGATCAAATGAATCGCTTATCATGCTTACCTGGCATAAAATACTGCTATTGACAATCATTTGAAATGATTGCTTTTAAATCCATTAAACCGTGAAGTTACAGTCAATTCTAAAAGATGAACAAAAGCTTATTTGTTTATTTAGACAGGAAGAAAAGTGAAGGCAGTTGTCCACGGAAGACCACGTGGGAAATACCTTCATTTGTTTGTTTTTTTTACACGTCAGAAATCCGCTTTGAGACCTCGATTAAATACACAAACGGCTTGCCATACAAAGGCCGTGAAGGTAATGACGTAGCTCAACAGCTGGCACGCTAATTTCCGGCGGTTAAATCCAAGGAGGCCCGAAAGAAGTAAAGCTAAGAAAATCGCAAGTAAGTGAAAAAAAAAAGATGCGACTGTCAGGAAAGGTTGGGTCAGACGTTAGAAGAAATTTAACATTTTGAATTAGTTTTTTTGTCTTTTTTCCTTTACTTTTTTTTAGAGGGGTTAAAAAAATTAAAAGGATAAACGTCTTTAACGTTTGAAACCGACAAAAAAAAAAAAACTGACAAAAACAAAATTAACTGTTCTTTAATTTTTGTCAAGCCACTTACATTTATCACTGGAATATTTATGCAGGGGGAAGAAAGGTGTTTGACTCCACTGGGTCGTGACTGCTTCTCTCTGTTTTGGTTTCTTTTCCTTTTCTTTTCTTTTTTTGTTTGGCAGTTTGTGAGATGTGTAAACATAAAAGTTAGGATGAAGGCTTCCAACACTGCCTTCATCCTAACTTGTATGCTGGTCTGACGTCCTGGTAATCAATCAAACTCACTTTAGGTGTTCATCAATTATTGGGCATTTCATTGTTATTAGTTTTTCTTTTTCATGTAAATCTTGTCTAATCCATACAATCTATATATTAAGGCCTCCGCCTCTGGTGGTATTACATAGGGCACAAAAGAGTTATTTTGGGGACTTTTGTAGTTTGTGGTGTTTTTATTCTTGTCTGTTGTAATTTTACTCCATCACAACATCAGCGTGCCCCATTGAAACCCAAGATGACTGCTTTGAATCAGTTTTACCTGCTGGCACGTTTCAGATTCTGGTTAAGTCGGTGGCTACTCTTGCACAAAAAATATTTTTAACTATTGCCACAAGATAGCATAAGCATGTCCAGTAATAATCTTTGAAAACCTATTTTCAACTAGTGAATATATATATATATCATGTTTTCATTAACTCTTCATTTAAAGAATAGATATTGGCCAGTTGACTTTTCAGCCCCTGCTGCCAAAAAGTGATATTGATCTAGATGAGCATGGTGAAGAACAAAGAAATATTGGGTCATGCTCAACATTGTCATACTATTCCACAGTGTTGCAATTCATAACAGCATCCAGTACTGATATTGGGTGATCGCTTATAGTCACATTAATATAAAAACCATGTAGTCTGGTTAATGTGTTTTATTAAGATTTTTTTAGAGCCCCAGCAATGTCTCTTGTAGAACTCTGGACATCAGCATCATTCCAGTCAATGACCAGGGTTTTGTACAAGAGGAGCCATCTTGCAATCCAGTCGCTGATTGGCTGAGTGTGACTCTATTGTCAAGTGCAGGAGTGGTCTGCATGACTAGAAAAGCACTGTATAAATTCAATCCAACAATCACTGTTGTTGTCACCCCTTTCTTCCTGTTTGGCAATCCACAGCAGTGTCAAGGGAGTAAACTCACACATACCGTGTTGAACACTTTGCAGCTCTTCTCCAGAGAGGCTCATCAGGGCTGACCTCCCCTCCATCCAGGAGTTCTGGGGTCAGAAACGGGGCAAGCTCGCATCTTTGCAGAACTCGCACATTCTGGAAATAAACTGCTAAATTTTTACCTTGAAGTCAGGGCAACTGACTGTTATGTGAAAAAAACACCAGAAATGTATCCATGCAGGCATATGGATACATTTCTTAATTTAAATCTCCTTTTTTTTTTTTTTGAGAGCAAAGTGAAACCAAAGTCAAATTTTTTTGTTTGTGTGAACAAACCTGGCTCATAAAGCTGATTCTGATTCAAATATGCTGGAAGCTAAAATATGTCAAGCCAGTCATCTGCCTTTATGTTGACCAGTACCAGCTGATCCAAGGAATTATTGAACCTTTTCTGATGCCATCAACTTAAATACCCAGCAAACAGAATCGGTCGTTTTTCCTTTAGTGTGTGTTTTATGAGATCCTGCAATAATAATTCACATTACTCATCTTTGTTTTTCCATTGATGAGGGAGAAAAACAAAATCAATGTCTGAATGGTATCTTCAATTTCTTTAGACTGGTGTGTTAATGGAAAATACCTCATGACGAAGTGCATTATTGCACTGTGATTTATGTCTCTCTGTGTGTAGCTGCCCTCTGTGGTCCTGCTTATATTTAGTTTGGCTGTATGAGTGAGTAAGTGGTGAAGGTCTCAGAGGGAGGGGCAAGAATAGAACTGGTATTCTATAAAGCCTGAGCCGTCTCTCGTGATTCCCCTGAGAAGCAGAGAGTTTAAGAAGAACTATTCAGGTTTTTTCTTTTTCTCATCCTGTCACCCCTTCTCCTAGTACAGCCATCTTCCTGTAAAACATGTCCATGGACCTTCATACCGCCATGGATCCAACAACGATGGGCGTTGGACGGTCCATAGCTGTGCTGACGTCAGGAGGAGATGCTCAAGGTGAGCAGCAAAATTCTTATGATTTTATTTTCACCTTTGCAATGACCTATAAAACACAAAATTAGTACAGAGTAACTCAAACAGCATATTCCTTCATATTGTGTGTGAGAGGAAATCTGAAATGAAGTTTCTTGTTTTGGGAAGCAAATTATTAGAGCTGGGAATCTTAAGATACTGTTGTGCAATTTGTAACACATGACTGATTTATATGGACATCTAGCTGCAAAATTTGCTTGAAAACATGAATTTTGATAAACTGTGACATCACTCCATCCTAATTGTTGAAGGTGTCATTTTCATAGATTATTCTATCCTGACGTTTTAAATTGAAATCGTAAAATGAGGTGCTGCATTAACTTGCATTTAATTTGGATTATTTTCCTTCCACATCTGCCTAAAACTCACTCAACTGCCTGATGCTTTGTTGTCCTCGTATTCCTCACCACCCATCAGTCTTTTTTGTGTTGATTCGCCTGCTTTGGCCCAAATCAGTTTCCTTAGTTTTCACTCCTTTGGGGCTAATTTTAGTGACGTTGACCTTTTTCTGGTATGGAGAAAAGAAACGCCCACTGATCCTTCAGCTGCTGTCTGCTGAAACAAGAGCCGCCACATGCCGCATTGCTTGTCACAACACAAACTCTCACAGTGGCCTTTAGCGCCACGACATCCAAGGGACGGAAGCCGCACATGACTTGGAGTCCCCTGAACCCTGCTCCTGTTCTTTGATCTGAGGCTATTTTTGTCTCTTGCGGTGCTAAGATGAAGGTTAACTCACATAAAGGTCAAGGTCAGGCTGAGATTTCGTATTGTTTAGCTTGAGGGAGAATCAGTGTTGTGAATTAAACAAGCATCACAGATGAAACTGTTTGTGGCTCTCAGGTATGAACGCTGCGGTGAGAGCCACAGTCAGAGTGGGTCTCTACACCGGAGCCAAAGTCTTCTTTGTTCATGAGGTATGCACTTTCTGGTTATCATGTGTCAAACAAACACTGAGGTGTGTGTTTTCTATATTAAAAAAAAAATAACAGTTTAAGTGGGATGCAGGGTTACCAAGGCCTGGTGGATGGAGGGGATCATATTCGGCCAGCAACATGGGAGAGCGTGTCCATGATGCTTCAGCTGGTGAGTGACACGCAGCAACCCCACTTTATGCAAAGTCACCCAGGTTGATGTTTGCATAGTCTGTCAAAAAGAGCTGAAGATGTATTTCCTTAAAGGGCCAGCATACATTAATGAGCACACAGATTGATGTGTGGTCTGAAAAACTCTGGACTTTCATTTAAGCTCAATATAATTTTATTTCTAATAAGCGCTTAGCATTGGAACTGGAAGAAAATTTAAATATCAAAAATAAATGTACAAAACAATTCAATCAATAAATAAAATAGATACTAAAGTCTCTGCAAACAAAATTGCCCGTTTAAAAAGAAGCTAACGTGAGACGGGCTTATCCAATTCATTTGTCTGTCCATCCAAATTCACTGTTTTTAGTGGTCGTAAAAGTCACGCTATGGATCAAAATTGCATTTTACATTGCAGTTTGTGGAGAATCAGTAATGACCAGTACATTCTGACCCAGGTTAATCCCAGTTATTGTCTGTTGTTGGCAAACACTCCACTTCTGTGTTACATTAACAAGCTAAGTGAACAAACAACACACTACCTATCACCAATCCCTTTACTCTTCCTGCACAGTTGAAAAAAAAAAACATTAATATTTGGTAATAATGAGGATTTGTTTTTTCTGTGTGTTTATTTTAGGTGTCTGTGTTCAGTTCACTCTCAGTGCCTGCTGTCTACCCCTTGATTGATCCCATCTGTGTCTTAATTATTCACCACATCCTGGGTTCACTGTGCTTCACAAAAACCATTTGTAAAGCATGGTGGTGGTAGAGTGATGATATGGGTTGGTTGTACAGTCTTAGGACCTAAGAAATTTCTCTCTATATCAAACCTTTCCAAGAAATAGAGAGCCTCTCTAGTATCTTAATTTATGGTTCTAAAAGGGTTATGTAGCTGGACACTGACTGCAGAACAGGAGGAGGTTCGCAACCGAGTACCTGAAAAAAGCTCAGTTGTCTGACATGACCTTTTAGCTGCTCCAGCTGAGAGGCTTTTGAACTTGATACTCAGTTTCGGTGCATCTGTGAAGGCCTGATGATAGTTAGCTGTTGGATGGATGTGACAAGTCACCTTCAAGCTTAAATCGTCATTGGTCCACAGACCACGTGACATCACTAGCTATGGATTTAGGCCTTTTCCATTGCAAATGTCAATGTGAAAGTTACAATGAAGCAGGTTCTCTCTGTGTCAGGGTGGCACCGTCATCGGCAGCGCCCGCTGCAAAGACTTCAGAACCGTAGAGGGCCGTATGAAGGCGGCCTGTAACCTGGTGAAGCTCGGGATCACCAACCTGTGTGTGATTGGGGGAGATGGCAGTCTGAGTGGAGCCAACGAGTTCAGGACAGAGTGGGGCGACCTGTTGGCTGGCCTGCTCAAAGATGGTAAATAAATAAATAAATAAGCTATAACTGGTAAGATCTGATAGGATCCATGATATCTAGACAGGCATATTTGGACAGCAGACATTAAGATCAGCGTTTTTCTTTTCTTAAGGGAAGATTACACAGGAGGAAGCCAAGAAGTCGTCCCATTTGAACATTGTCGGCATGGTTGGCTCCATCGACAACGACTTCTGCGGCACTGACATGACCATTGGCACTGACTCGGCCCTCCATCGCATCGTCGAGGTGGTGGACGCCATCACTACCACTGCGCAGAGGTCAGACAGGATTGTGCAACTTCTCTTTTTTAAGAAGCGAGAACCAGAAAATGAAATGTACACCTCTCAGGAAATACAATTTACAAAGCAATATTGCCTTTTAGATCTCAAGTGAGAGAAAAATAGAAGTGGCTGAACAAATTTTAATGAAAGATGTATTTTATATATATATAATACAAATTTAAACAGTTAACGGTGCTGTTTTTTTTTTAAAGTATTTTAGAAGTTTCTCCTGTTTTGATTTTTTTTTTCACCACATCAAAATGTTTCAGGTCATTAAAATAAATGATAAAAAATATTATACAATATTTTGTCTTTATTTGCAGCCACCAGAGGACATTTATTCTTGAAGTGATGGGCAGACACTGCGGGTCAGTTTCTCATACTTCAATTCCACATTTATGTGCTCCTAGAACCTAAATGGTAGTACTTTGAATTCAAGTACTTCAATCATCTTATATACTATATTTTGGAATTTCTAGAAACTAAAGTAATGGTTTAATTCCAATTATTAAACTATTACTTTAGTTTTAGAAATAACTGATGAAGCCATCAGTTACTAGAGGTTTCTTTTCTATCACCACACCACACTCCTCTTGTCATTCAAAACTGCAGTAATATTGTCTAAAGCGTATTTATTGTTTTGATGCTTCCTTGTTTGTTTTATGTGCAATGGAGACCACTGCTCTGATTGTTGCTTTGGTTGGTGCGTGGCTGCAGATATCTGGCCCTCGTGTCGGCTCTGTCCTGTGGAGCCGACTGGGTTTTCATTCCAGAGATGCCACCGGATGACGGCTGGGAGAACCACTTGTGCAGGAGGCTGGCAGACGTAAGTTTCTTTATTTGCTATTGATGTCATAAAGTGCCATGCAACAATATTCACACCCCTGGAAACTGTTCTACATTTCATCCTGCTGCAACTACCAACTTCACTGTGATATGATAGACAAACACAAGGTACTAACTATATAATTGGAAAGTGGAAGAAAAATAAGAAAAGTAAATGTGAAGAAAAGTACTTTTTTTCATAATGTGCAGGTGTCTTGTTAATTATTTTATATCATTTAGCAAAGATCTCGGGGTTCTCGTCTGAATGTGATCATTGTGGCCGAGGGAGCGATCTCCAGAGACGGCAAAGCGATCACATCAGACCAGATCAAAAAGGTGAAGCTCCTCTCTCCTCTACTCTGACTGTGTGACGTTACTCTGACTGCGTCTGACACAATGTTGAAAAAGTTGCACATTCATCCGTCTCCAGTTGGTGACTGAAAGGCTGGGCTTTGACACCCGCACCACCATCCTCGGACACGTCCAGAGAGGGGGAACGCCGTCTGCTTTCGACAGAGTCCTGGTGGCTGTCTCGGATATCAGCAGGTTTACCCGTTCTCACACAAACGTGCTCATGTGAATGTTTGTGCGTCACTCAGGCCAGCAGGATGGGTGTGGAGGCGGTGATGGCGCTGCTGGAGGCCAAGCCGGACACTCCTGCCTGTGTGGTCAGTCTGTCTGGGAACCAGGCAGTCAGATTGCCCCTCATGGAGTGTGTCCAAGTGGCACGTATCAGTATTTCTATCTACAGCTCCTGCTGATTATTCACTAGCATTACAAAGAGGTATTTCTTCAGCTTTCCCGTGAACATGTTCTTTGTCTTCCAGACCAAAGATGTGACTGCTGCCATGGCTGCGGGCCGATTTGAAGACGCTATCAAGCTCAGGGGAAAGCATGTCATTTAATGTTAATAGAATTGTGCATGAAATAGAAAAAAATACATAGAAATGGAGCATTTTTTTTCAGCTTCATAATAAGTTGTTCAGATGTTCTCACGTCCAATCAGTAAAAAAAAATATATATACAGAAATGAACCTTTTCCATTTGCAGGAGCTTTGAAAATAACTGGAACACGTACAAGCTGCTGGCGCACATAAATCCTCCAGATGTGAAGGTGAGCCTCCTTTTTACTTAATTTCGTACTAGACTCCAAATGCTACTTTTTGATTAGTACAATGTTTATGACCAACACTTGGGCTCGTTTTCTTCTTGGCAGAGCAACATCAACGTGGCCATTTTGAACGTCGGAGCTCCCTGCGCCGGGATGAACGCTGCGGTCCGAGCAGCGGTGAGGATGGGCATCATCCAGGGCCACTCCATGTTTGTTGTCCATGAAGGTTTTGATGGTCTGGTTCAAGGAAAGGTACCTGTTTATTGTTAATATCTGTGCTTTAGACATTTATAAAAAATAAATAAAGGAAAGGAAAAAAATCCATCAAATTGGTTTATGAAGCACTTTTTATACAGTGAAGGGTAACACAAGGAGCTTTAGTGAGCTTAAAACAGGACAGACTTTAAATCAATGGAATCATAAAAATAGGAAATAATTAAAGCAAGTAAACAGACACACAAAACCAAAAATACTGATTTTACAAGTAAGATGATTAGGAATTAAAAGAGAAATAACCGATCAGTTATAAATGATAAAGAATTGGAGAAATGCAAGCATCTAGAATGCTAAGGAAACAATCAAATTATTTACAATTGAACCCAAAATTATTCATATGCCTGACTGATTTAGGTTTAAAAAATGTTTTTCATTTTACACACATTTCTTCTGACTGGAAATAATATTAATACCTTTGGGGCAGCCCAGCCAGAATCTTGATGTGTATTTAATAAAACTCTGTGGATGAAGTTAAGGGTGATGGCAAGAAAGCCTTTCAACCGTAAGGACTTGGAAACATGCAAAAAATTCATCCTCCTTTTAGCTTTACTATCATTTGAGACGTGCCAATTTCATTTCCTATTTCTCTGTCAGAAATATTAATAATCTTAGGCTTAGCTATATCACAGCTTTCTGCGAATATTAATGCAAGTAGACATAAAATGTCCATTCATCTATAATCTTATACCCACTTATGCATGCAGGGTCGTGAGGGTCATGGGATTTTCAGCGGTCCTTGGGCGAGAAGCAGAGAGGTTGTCTACCTGTTGCAAGGCGACACAGACTCGCAGTTTAGATTAGTCAATTAATGCTCATCTGTTTCATTTGTTTTGACATCTTCTAAAGTGATGAAAATCATTTCTAACACCTGGTTAGTCGCAAAACATTCGTCTAGAGCGTAAAAGGCATAGATTTGACCTTGGAAATACAGATATTTAAAGACAAAGTAACAGTGGCCATGTTGTAGACGTAACCAAATTTATAACTTACAGTGACTAGAAATACTGCATTTATGCTTCACTCTTCTTAGGACAGAGATCCATAGTTGCATTTATAATGCAGTTTTCTTAATTTTGATATGTCCTTTAATGTCTCTTTCTGTAAGCATTTTGGCGGTTAAATATTGTTTTATATTTTATGTGATGCTCCTTTGGTAATTAGTGTTTAAACAATGGTCATATTGTCTGACTGCAGATTGAACCCATACACTGGAATTCAGTGTCCGGCTGGACTGGAAAAGGAGGCTCCATATTGGGCACCAAGAGGTGAAAGAGTGTTACTGTAATGATGCTGTGAAATTTTATATAAGCATTTATTTATACAGATAAATATGTGTATATTTCCCTGAAGAACTCTGCCAGGAAAGTTTTTGGAGAACATCAGCTTGAACATTGCCAAATTCAGCATCCATGCTTTGGTTATTATTGGTGGATTTGAGGTACGTCAAAGGCTTTGTAGATGTTATTTTATCTGTGTCTGTATATTTTTCACAAGCAATAAAGCAATAAATTGACACTTTTACCCAAATAGTAAAAAGATCTTTCTCTGCTGCAGGCCTATGTTGGCGCTCAGGAGCTGCTTCAGGCCAGAGAACAATACGAAGAGCTGTGCATACCCTTTGTGGTGATCCCCGCCACCGTCTCCAACAACGTCCCAGGCTCCGACTTCAGCATCGGCGCGGACACTGCCCTGAACACCATCACCTCCGTCAGTAGTGAAGCGACAAAAATAATTACATATTTGAGAACAAACGAATAGCTTGAAACATTCCTGGTTTGCTTTCCATGCAGACCTGCGACAGAATCAAGCAGTCTGCTGCTGGAACGAAGCGCCGCGTCTTCATTGTCGAGACCATGGGTGGATACTGTGGGTACCTGGCCACCATGGCAGGCCTGGCTGCTGGGGCTGACGCCGCCTACATATTTGAGGAAAAATTCAGCATTAAGGACCTGACAGTGAGTTTAAATCCATAAAGAAACATGCTTGCAGCATAAAATTGTATATCAGCTCATGCACATTGATTTATTTTTCAACAATATAATTAGACTGAGGGAACATGTTTTAATCCTCTGATGTTTAAAATTGTACTACAGGCAAATGTAGTGCATCTTGTGGAGAAAATGAAGACGACTGTGAAGAGAGGTTTGATTCTCAGGTATGTTGTTTCAGCTGCAGGACAGAAGAGAGTTAAGTGACAAAAACTTGTCCAAAACGAGAATTCAGGAGCACTTTTTAGATTACTTGTCACTGAATTTCTAAAATTATTGCCAAAGCCTTCCCTCCACATATTAATCTAAATGTCCTTTCTTCTCCATTTGTTGAGTCCTGAGTTGTGTTTCCTTCAAATGTCTGCTTTTTCTCTCCCACCAGGAATGAAAACTGCAATGCTAACTATACCACAGACTTCCTCTACAACCTCTACTCTGAAGAAGGCAAAGGAATCTTTGACTGCCGTATGAATGTTCTCGGACACATGCAGCAGGTCAGATGAAAATCAAAATGCAGTCAAAACATTTTCTTCTCTTTTAAGTTACTAAATGTCAATTGTCCTCTTCCAACTGCAGGGTGGCACTCCGACACCCTTTGACAGAAACTTTGGAACAAAGATGGGAGCCAAATCTATTCTCTGGCTGACTGAGAAGCTCAAGGAGTGCTACAGGGAAGGTACCTAAAACTACACAGTGTTCCAAATTGTTATGCAAGTGATATTTTTTCAGATTTTCTTAAATGGTCAATGCAAATGGTGGTCAGTATAATTTTCAAGTCATGAACTATTACAGTACAAATCAAATTTTAAATTAAATCAATATAAATCAAAGTTCCCCATGAGAACAGTATTTTTTTTCCAAAAATAAAAAACTCAAAATGCACTGTTCCAAATTATTATGCACAGCAGATTTTCTAAACATTTTATGGATTATAAAGAACTGTTAATGGTCATTCTTTGAATGCGCAGCATCAAGTGGTCACATGTAGTAAAATCAAAAGCTATTAAAATCAAAAACATCTTAACAGACTGAATTACATGTTAACAGCTCTCTCCCCATGATTTCGGTCCAAAAAATGACTCCACCACCTCCTTGCTGCCATGTTGGGACGTGGTGACCATCCATCTCATGGGATGTTATTGCTTCCTGGAAAACTTTAAAGATCAGAATAAATAGAAATAAACACTTGGAATGAATTACTCTTACTGTAGTGAGACTATCAAATATTTTTTGATAATATTCTAATTTATTTAGGTACACGTGAAGGAGTTTGGTGATGGATTCACCGTTTGACTTTGTGGGCTCTTTAGGTCATATCTTTGCCAACACACCAAACTCTGCCTGCGTCCTGGGAATGAGGAAGAGAGGACTCACCTTCCAGCCTATTGCTGATCTGAAAGATGACACAGACTTTGAGTATGCCACGCAGCTGATAACTAAACAGACGCACTCTACTGAGCAGAGCATCAGCCAGAATAGTGACCGATCCCTCTCCTCTCGCTTCACTGCAGGCATCGGATCCCGAAGACACAGTGGTGGCTGAAAATCAGGCCCATCATGAAGATCCTGGCCAAGTATGACATCAAGCTGGACACGTCTGAGCACGTCAACATGGAGCATGTCCTCGATAAGAGGGGAAGCAACTGGTGGTAGAAGCAGTCTGTTTGCTTTGAAGCCGATTATTGATTTGGGGTATTTTCCCCAGTTCAGTTAGGTGTTTTCAGATTTCAAGTCCAACCTTTGTGTTTTGTGTCTTAATAAAAGAGCTGCTGACTTTAAAATGTGAATATGTTTTTTAATTAAATTCTGTGCTTCACACTGGTTTACCACTAATATGATGTTTAAAGTGACCAAATGAGTGGATATGTCTGTATTTGCCATTAGCCCCCTAATACTTGTAGATGTTAACCTCAGTAGTCACAGTTTAAATTTAGTAAAGAACAAAACATGCTACGTCACAGTCGAGGTTGAAGCATTTTACTGAACTATGACTCCCATACTTTCAAGATAGGAGACAGATTTCCAGAGTAAGGGGAATTTCTCTTAACATTGCAAGTCTTTCACCAATGACTCACCATTTGCAAGTGAATTTCTCTTTTTCTACGAGGCGCTAACGACTCAAGTCTTTGTTTTTTTCACCGATTGAGTAAGATAACTACATTTGCTGACAGAAAACCTTCTAACCTCTTCTTGTCGTGTTTAAGCCTCGTCATACCTTTTCTGATTAAGTTTCAAGAGCAGAAAGAAAGAACTGATTACATCACAAGCCTCTTTTTTTCTTGTTGAGAAATGAAGGGTCACTGAAAAGACACAAAACCTGCTGGGAACCACTCAACCGTTTTATTTTTGCAATTTTAACGTGGTTAAAATATTTGGATTAATAAGTGCCAAAATATTTTAGTTTATTTATTCTTGGGCTGTTTTGTGTTAGTTTTACGATAAGTTGTTGTCCAGTAGACACATTTTAGGAAGCTATCCAGAATTGGATTTCTCAAAATAAACATGCTATTCCTTTTTTATAATATAATTTTGTTATCAAATGAAATATAGAAAGAAAATTAATTGAAAAAAATATTTTATATTACCAAAATATTTGATTAATATGTTTATTATAAAAACATTGCTACTGTTAGTCTAGTTGCAATAAAAATTACATTAGAATTATCATTTTAAACCTGAGGTGTTGTATGTGTTCATTTACAACTTACACTGCAGTTAGAAAATATTCACACCCCTTTTCCATACTCTGTTAGGTTTCAGACTTATTCTGAAGCCAACAAAATGGATTGAAAGTGTTCTGTTTTTTAGTTTTTTTTTAAAATTACAGGCGTACATATAATTTAGGAGGTTGTAATTAAACTCTTATACTTTAGGCTTTACTGGAAAATAGAGGCGTTCAGAGCTTCGCTTTATAGTCAAAAAATAAAACTACAGTAAAAAACTACAGGAAGCGGAAGAGGAAACAACTTCTACAAAGGTCAATGAGAACTCGCGGTGGCCGTTGGGACGTCGGCGGACTGTGTGCCTTCGCCGAGGAACGGTGCATGTCCCCAGTGTCCGCTCCGCTCGCCCGATAAGGAATGCGCCTTGCGAAGTCGCTGCGTGGTTTAGCATTTGATCAAACTTCAGCCGATACCGTGGTATAACAGGAGTCATGGTTTGGTGTCGCTTCTACGTTTCTTATTCAAGCGTGCGAGCCTAATTCATTGAGCTAGCTGCCGTTAGCCCGCTTCGTTGATTCATAGCGCGCTAGCTTGCTAGCTGGAGTGTGCTGCTGGCCCATCCAGTTGACCGGGAGACGAGCTCGACTGACTGAAAAACACAGCCGCTGTTTGGAAACGAGGTGGTGGCGGCAGTCGGGGGGCCGGGAGAACGCGACGGGGTGGTAGTGAGTCAGGAGCGGCTGATGAGTTCAGACCAGAGCGGAGAGCCACCGCTGCTGCAGGAGGAGGCTGATCCCGGACCGAAGAGCGGTGGGAAGGACGAGGCTCCGCTGGGGAGCGAGGGAGGGTCAGGCGGCATGGTGAGTGAGGCCTTCTTTAGCTTCTCAGCTAGCTACTTGAGCTACTTCTGCTCACCCGACGTGTAGCCGAAAAAAAAAATCACCCAGTCATGGAAAGTACATTTGATTGAGCGAAGGTCGGATCAGTTTTTGTCAGTTGTGATTAAAAAAGCAAATGTCCCATTCTGTCTTTTGCTCATATGTACACCGCAGGGGGCTTTTTATGCCACCCTTGCCCTCAGCAAAAAGTGCACTTCAATAAATTACTGAAAAACTGAAGATAATTTATAAACACTAAAATAAAACTAGGGAAACCTTTTGACATGCTTTCTTAAAACAAATTTATAGAAAGAAAATTGGGCTTTTTTTGGAGGGGGGGGGGTGTTTTTTTTCTCTCCCCCGGCATAATAGTAGAGACCTGTTCGAGCATGAGTCACATTTATCAGCTAAAATTAACCCAACAAAGTATCGTTCAGCCGCTAACTTTCATTTGAGTCGTTTCAGCTCCTAGTTTGCCCTTTAACCCTCCGTTACAGGACATTTTACAAGCCCATATTGTGTAAACAGCCTGAGACGCTGCGGCTTAAATATCTGTTTGCAGCCACTTAATGCAAATGTGCGCACTGATCGTTAGCAGAGGGCTCCATTGCTGCTAACGAAGCCGCTTCTCTTATTAAGTAGTTTGCTGAGTAATCATTAGCTTGCTAACTTTTGACCCGACCATATAATAACAACAAACACAATCTAAAGGTCCATAATCCTATTTTAATTAATTTGTGAACAGTGCTGCGGACTGTAGACCGAGTAACAGACGTTCATTTGCTGTGATGTTATTTCAGCTAATCGCAGTGCTAGTTAGCCTAGCTAGTGCGGTGACATGCGTTGTGAATACCTGGCCTTCGCCGTGCTGCGCAGTCAGCTGATACTTCTTGGTTGTCCACGGCCTATGACACAGAAGCATGCATTGTGACCATGTGTCAAGTTGCTCATAAATGCCCTTCCCTGTTTGAGTGACAAAAGAGGGCCGCTCGTTCGTTCTTGACTGCTGCATACACACGATAATCAGGAGCCAAGACAGGAGGCAGATGAATGCTAGCTGTTGCAGGGGTTAAAGGTTAACGTACCTGTTGGAAGTTGGGGACACAAACTGATGCACCGCCAGGCCTCACTAATTCCCACTATGTCAACACAGATGACCTAATTGTGTTAAGTGATGAATAAATATTTAGCTGTCCTGGAGCAGACTTCAGCAAATATTATTTGTTTAAGATCAAAGAAAAAAAATATCACCAAATGTACCAAAGTGAAAATAAATTGACTCGAATGTAGTTAGAATATATTAATAAATGATTTTCGATCGGATCTGTTATCGTGTGATGGACATTTATTGCATGATTTTATTGTAGAGGGATTTTGTTTCATTGTGATGAATACAAATTTTAATTAATTCCAATATAGTTGAAATTGTTATATTTTTTGTACTGTTTGTATCACGAGAGGATAAAAAAAATAAATTTAACATTAATAAAAAGTTGCTGTTTGCAGCTTAGTGCTAAAAATCACATTCATTACATACCTAGTGTCCTCACAAAGGTATTTGTCTGCTGATTCCTGTCATGCTGTCACCGACATACAGAGTTCACTTAAGTCTGCAAAGAAGTCGTTTCATCATCACTTTAATGTAACTGCATTAAATGCCGCAAATACTTAGAACATTCTTGAATTGTAAGGAAGGATACAACATTTAAAATGCAAAATTTAATATAGTTGGAACTACCAGTGCACTGATAAATTGGTCAGCTGATAAATCGACCACAATTTTCTTAATTTCTTAATTTTATCAGATGCCGATCATATCCATCTCCACTAAGGTCTGAAAGTCAACCACTGTCCTCTCTTGCTCTTTTGTAAAAGAGACTCGACTGACTGACCTGTTCACAAGGTCACATCTGCACATGTACGGTCAAAAATAATCACCACACTTTTGCAAGTCAGCAATGTTTTTGCTATATTTAGCAAATTTTCAGACGAAAAAAGATTGGAATTAGGCTCTTTTAATGTTGATCAGCCGGGAGACTGGAATGGGCTCTGACCCACCCGAAACATCCCTGATGTTTGGTTACATCGTGTGCCAGTCCACAATGTTGGACTGGCACATAAAATGCAGACTTTCCTCACTTCTCTAATATTCCGCAGACACTCTGCGACCTTTATCATCATGGACACGGTCATCTGTGTCAGGTGTGTGTATCTATTGAAGTGAAACTCAATCAAATATACTGAACTTTGGGTGCTTCACATAAACTAATACTGCAATAAAACAATATGCAGCCCTGGTGCATTCTTACCTCATTCTGTGCTTGTTGAGAAGAATTCAAAATGTCAAGCACAATGCATTAATATGGATCAAAAAACTTACTCTGATTCTGGAATACTAAAATATTAAGAAAAACTATTCTGATCTATAATACTAATCATATAAATTATATATATGTTGCAACATTTGCCTCTTGATAAGCATAATAAAACAGACTTTTACCTTTGTCAGTGTATTTGTTGTTACCTCTGAATTTTTTAGTTATATTTTTTGAGGATTGGTATTTTGTGTTTTAAATTTGATAGAGAATTTATACAAGAGTATAATTTATGGCAGCAAAACCAACTATGAGATGACAAACATATGAACCAGCAAAACATTTGTCCTTTGATACACTGATTATGTCTGAAACCGATTGCTTTACATGCTGCATTGATTGCACATTCGTAAAACAATCCCTGCAAATGTTTTGAAATCCTCAATCTAGCCAGAATGCAAGCATCGGTCTTCCTTCATTTGTGTTTTGAGTTGAATCTCACCTGATCCTGTGGTTTCTGTTTTGAAGGTCACCTCAAAGGGTGCTGGTTTGAACCCAAATGCCAAGGTGTGGCAGGAGATCCCCGTGGCCCCCAGCGAGGCTGTCACCAGTCCTCACTGGCCTCCCTCAGACATCAGTAAGTGCTCAACACGTTAATAGAATCTGGATGAAATATTCACAAACGTCTGATTCTTGAATCAAATGCGTTTTATTAATGTGACCAGGTTATTCAGAGCCTTCGTCTGCTGGTTGTAAGCAGTACTCTGTGGGATTTACCGCCCTGGGCGAGAGCAGCTCCACAGCAACAGCTGAGATAGCAGTAAATGGAATGGACCCTCAAGAGCTGGGCTTTTCCCCTGCCGAGTCCACGACAGGGAGCTCTGGTCAGTCATCTCACCTGCAGCCTCCCTCACTCTGTAACGGTGGCTAAGTAGAATCCTGTCTACTTAGCCACAATAAGTAGACAGTAACCTGAAACAAATAGTTTTTTTTTTTGGGAAAATAGAAACTAATTGTCATTTGGTTTTATTCTACAAACAGCATCCAGGGGGTTTGGATTTTGACACGGTCAAATAGTGGTTTGTGTTGTATAATTTCCCTCTGTCAGACATGTCTCTTGCATCCCTTCTTTGTGAAGCTAATGTATCTGGTGTCCTGTGGTGATTATTTTTATGCGAATGGCGACCCGCGTTCAGTGAGCTGCAGTGCAGGCGGCATTCAAAGCTCAGGTCAGAGGGATTTTGGCTGCTGCTCATGGGATAAAATGAGCAGCGATTAAAAAAACCCCCCTGTTCAATCCAGGCCTCTAGCTCAGCATTGAGAGTAGAGTGGGAACTGTGACAAGTTTGCATTAATTACACGTAACAGCTTGTTGGATATATATGTTTTTTTAAAGTTTAGAAACCCACATTCCTTCTCAAAGTGTCCTTTTACGTTTCCTTGTGAAGTGATTCGCACTGTGTTCCAGATCAGTTTTGAGGCGCCATCTTGTGACATCGTCGTTCCTGTTAGCTGTTCTTGCTGGTGACACTTTTTCTTGTATTTGGCTGAAAAGTTGCTCAGATTTGCTGGAGAGGGAAAAGGACAAAGGCATGAACAGGAGGAAGTATGGACCTCTGAAATGTAAATGTAGGGACACGAAACAGCCGAACAAATCTATTCACCATTAGACTGATGTGCTGCCTCACCTCACAGTCAAGCATCAAAGACATGGCTTTGGAAGAATTTGATACATATGAATGTGTGGACATATTTTGTTGGGCTTGGTGTAATATTTGCTAACATATAAAAGTAATTGGTTTATGTTTACTGTGTTTTGTTTATTTAATGGTTTCATGTTTTTCTTTGTCTAAACTGGATGATTTATTTGAACAAAAGTTTATTTGATCCTTTTTCTTGCAATTGAATATTTAGATTCCAAAACTGAAGAACAAGTGTCCTCTGAGAATCTACGAGAGTCTCTGAAGAAAGAGCTAGAGTTTTATTTCTCAAGGTAAGAGCAAAAGACTTTTAGATTTGAGGTAAATTAGACTTTTGTTTACCTCATGAATCTGATATGGGTCAATGTGGGAATCTCACAGTATGACGAGCTTGAATAAAAGTTACTGAGTTTCAGAAACTCAGAAAATGTGTTTATTTTCAATAAACACAATAAAAAAATATATGTTTTTAAAAAGATAAAAAGATTCCCATTGTTGCTAAAATAATGAAACATGAAGCTCTTATTTGTATTTTTCAGATTTGACTAAAGTGAGAACATAAAATAAACACTTGCAAGTTTTTAGTTTTATTGCACACATTATTATTCATTTTTGCTGTAGTTCCTTTCATCGAGGAACACAAGTGCAGCAAACATATTTGTCACCCTATTTGGGTAGTTTGCAGTCTGCTGCTTGAAGTGTGTCCCTCATTGGCTAATTTCAACACTGTTACCTTAAATGCAACAAGTGACGCTTGTTTAGTTTCTTGAAAGTAAAGTACACTGTCTGGAGCAACAAGTGGGGATATTTTAGTTTGTGACAAATTAAGATGCGACTAATTTGCATGGATTTATAATTTTGTTGCACAGAGAAAACCTCTCCAAGGATTTATACCTCATGTCTCAGATGGACAGCGACCAGTTTGTCCCCATCTGGACTATAGCCAGCATGGAGGGCATAAAGGTTCTCACCACAGACATGGAGCTCATTCTGGATGTGTTGAGATGTAAGTGAAAGGATGAGCATGATACTTTGTAAAACTTTTAGTAATAGGCCATGATTGTCTGTATTAATATTTGAAATGATCCTTCCAGCTTCTCCAATGGTACAAGTGGATGAGAAAGGTGAAAAGGTTCGACCGAATCACAAACGATGCATCATCATCCTGAGAGAGGTCCCTGAAACCACACCTGTAGAGGTACTGCCACGTTGTGCTCATGTTTAGGAACAATTGAGACATTTTAGGAAACTGAAAACTGACTCGTTGTCTCAATCCCACAGGAAGTTGAGTCATTGTTTAAAAACGAAAATTGTCCAAAGGTGATAAGTGTCGAGTTTGCGCACAACAACAACTGGTACGTTACATTCCAATCGGACACAGATGCTCAGCAGGTACGTCTGGTTAAACTTCACGTTGCTCCAATTCAAAGTGGAAGACCTTAAATGACCTGATTCGACTCCTGAATTGCTCTTCCAGGCATACAAGTACTTAAGGGAAGAAGTCAAAACATTTCAGGGAAAACCCATCATGGTAAGTTGAGCTGAAACGTTTTAGCTTGTCCTTCAAGAAACCATGAGTCATTTCTTGTTTCTTTTCATCTAATAGGCACGGATCAAGGCCATCAACACATTTTTCGCAAAGAATGGTTACCGTAGCATGGACAGCAGCTTGTATGCTCAGCAGTCCCAGAACCAGTCCCAGTACAGCTCTCCACTTTACATGCAGCATGTCTACCCCCAGCAGCAGTACCCGGTCTATGGCATTGTACCGCCCACCTGGACTCCTTCACCCACACCCTATTTTGAAACTCCTCTGGTAAGAACCGGCACTAAATGAACTGCATAAAGCTGGAATGGGTCCCAGATCAGATATATGTTTTAATAAACTTTATTCAAAAATTATGCATTTATTGGTTATCTGACCAGTTTATCTGATCAACTATTCTCTTTATTTGTTGTTGCTAATGATTAGCCAGTGATCATTATTTTGGCTTTTTATATAAAGATAGTTTTTGTGGGTGAACTCAAACTTAGAACTTTGATTTTTACGTACAGTTGGTGTAAAATCTGAAATTTCAGGTTACACTCTGAAAAGTCAGGTGGATACGGTGATGGACTAAAGTCAGGGTTTCCCTGACCACTATAATTGATGATTTTCATCTCAAAATCATGGTGATTTTGTGCCCCTGCCACAGGGGTTAGCAGGTTTTCTGGGGGAAACATTGAATGTCTTTTGGTTGGCAGTTGCTTAAAATGCATCTAAATTAGCAGAAGTGTGCAAAATAAAAAAGGCTCATTATCAACTCTATAACTTCCAATTAGGAAAGCTTTTTATTGTGTACACGAGTCTCCTCATTCTGCATATTTAGTGCATTATTAAATGTTGTGAACGGGGCGGTAAGACCAAACGACGCAAATGTTTTACATTCAAAAATGTAATCCTACTGATTTCCTAACTACTGATTTCCAGTCGTTAGGAAAAACTACTGGAGTCTAAAATGTTGAACATTTGTAGTAACCCATTTTATCAATTCAACTGGAGAAAAATATACAGTGCTGCAAAATATTAGGAAGACTCACTGTGTCCTGGGTGAGTTTCAATAACTTGTTCTCTCACACCTCCACCTCTAGATGAGGTGGAGGTGTGTAGGGCATTAAATCGCTATTCCTCTAAGAGCTTAAATGTCTTCAAGATTTCCCCTGTATTACATTCTTGGACTGCTGCAGAGTAAATAATTGAACAAATTGCTACATGAAACAGGATTAGTCAACGCTGCCATATTTTCTCCCTGTGCAGGCACCGTTTCCCAACAGCGGCTTTGTGAATGGATTCGGCTCAGCGGGACACTACAAAGCTGGCTCCACTGCTCTTAACCTAACTCGCCCATTCAACAGAAACCGGTAAGCGGGATCTTTTTTATTTGCTGTGCTGCATTTTTAAAGTTGTGACTCAGACTTCAGCCTGCTGTTTTCATAAACGTACTCTTAATTGGAGTGTGGCATTCACCACTCGCTGTTGTTTGCATGCTAGGTTAAACTGTAATGTCAGATCATCCGCAATGCAGTGTTGTCTGAAGAAAATGTAACCCCACAGAGAACTGCTCTTCACTCCCCTCTTTCTTACTGTCCTCACAGTGTCCCTCTGTATTCAAGAAAGAATGTAATAAATGCCTTCAGGTACCACTATACAGTATTGTCTGATAAGCTTCATCGCTACCCTCATGTCTTACCATACCACTGCAGCCTAATGACTAAAACCAAAAATTTTAAATTGGATATCTTTATCTTGGTCCATATTAAAACTTTCATTGCTGTGATGATGCTTGGTGCCATTCATATTAATAAAACTACTGGATTTTTTCTGTGACTGGATTGCTACAGTTTTTGCCATTTGAGGACTCTTGGCACCAAACACATCCCCTTGCATTGATACACCAGCATACATCATAGTAACTGCTAAACTTCATTACAACTAACCACTTATTTTACTTTTCATTGCTGCTTCCTTCATTGACTCAATGCGTCATGTGCTGTAGGAAAAGAGCCGACAGTAGAGAAGCTGATAAATGCGTTCGACCCATGATGAGATCATGATGCGCATGGAGGGACAACATGGGAGGAAGACAACTGGCTTTGGTCCTCTCTTTTCTCCTTCTTTTCTCTCCCCCTCTTCTGTTTCTTTCTTTCCAAAGTCAGGAGCTTCACTCCCATCCCGATGAGCGTTCAGATTATGAGATCTGAGGTCGATTTGTTAAAAGATCGAAATTTGAATCATGTCTTATTAAAAAAAAAGCTTTACTTTTAGCTGTTTTACTCAAGTGTTGTCAGCTCTACTTGGTGAATTTATGATTGGTGGCAGTCTTCAGCCCTCCAGCCAACCATAGGCGCACATGCAGCCCAGATGAACCATCTGCTTGTCTACTTTGTGCTTTAAGGAGGCGGCATGTTGTGTGGTTTGGTCGGTGGATCCACAGTTTCCTGTCGCATCATTTGCATGTTGCTGTTTTCTGAATGTAATGCAAGCTTCACTTCTCCTGTAAGGGGTGTTTCTCCACCAAAAATGGTTCCAGTGCTTGTTTAGTACATTTTGTTATTTAGCATGAGTTGATTTTTGTTTTAACCGTTAAAGGTTGTTGTCACATGCAGCTGGACTTACACTAGAATCATTAATCTTGCAGGGTGGGGAAAAAAACGGGCATCTCCACCAACTGACCTCAGTATGGTGGTGGTGTGTTCAATGTGTAGTGTGATATCGCTTATATTTTTCATAAACAAAACCTTCTGTCATGCAGAAAAGATGTTTAATTATTAACTGGGCCGAAACAACTAACTGGATTAAATAACTTTCAAAAGTGAATAATTGTTTTCTGAAGAATGCAGATTCACTAAAAGGCAGTTTGCTGAAAGAAAAACATACCCAGAGCAGTAATTAAGCCAAAATTGTACAAAAAATATATACATGTGTTATGTTCTGCCCAGAATAAGAGGCTTATTTTAACTCAAAAATTCTATCATCCAGCTATTAATTGATTTATTAAACAAATAATCAACAGATCAGGCCTACACTATGGATATCAAATCAAGTAGGGCTGAACTTTTTACACGTTGATGATAAAAGTATTTTTTTAGCTGCAGATGCATCCGTTCCTACAAATGATGAAGCACACACTAAAGGAATGCTGTCATTGCATTCTAGGCATCAAAACTTTAATTATTTACAAAAGATAATTTTGTAAATAATTTAAGGCTTTGATAATCTGTATTTTTCCGTATTATAAAAAGGCTTGAGTGGATAAATAAAAAAATCTTCACAAAGTGACAAATGTTTTTCTCCAATTAATTGTCATAATAATCGATAGAATAAGGAGTTACTAAAATAATTGTCAGTTACTAAAATAATTGTTAGCTGCATTTCTAGACTCAGCGCAGCATCCCTGGAGATGAATCCCAGTTCCTGTTGTTGTTTTTTAAGAAAGACTTGAGCTGCAGCTCAGCTCTGAACCGGCACTGGAAGTACTTTTGTTGACCTGGGATTGTTGTGGCTTAATGTGTCTTAGCCTTTTCTATTTGTGAATCTCAAAAAATTTCTGAATGTTTCCTAAAATTTGCATCATTGAGAAATTGTTGCAGACGATTGGAAAACAGCGAAGTAGATCTAGTAAAACTTATGTCCCTCTATTATGGGAGCTTTACTTGGTGTATGAACCTGCTGTGTTTTTCCTCACAAAAAGTCAGGGATAACTTTACTGCAACAAGACTTTAAACACTGGTCCTTGGTGAGCACATGTCCATTGGGCACCTGACATTGATTAAATGGAAAGGCTAATATCATATTAAGTAAATTTAATTTTCACTGTTTCTACAGTTTGTCTTGTATTTCTTTTAAATGACTTGAATCATTCAGAAGTTTGGGAATGTGCAATGTAAATGTGATTAAAAGTTAAAATGACCTCATGCTGTTCATTTGAAACTTCTGGCTCCCGGCATAAATCCGTATCATTTTAACGAAACTTTATTTGGATTTTTACTTCAACAGAAACCACATTAAACCCCAGATTAGGACCAGTGAGGTGACTGCAGCCTCAATAACACCTGTTCCCCTGGAGAGTCTGAGCGGCCTGCGCAGCCCCCAGCCTCCTGTCATCGGCGCCCCCACCTCCACTCATCAGACGACCGCTGACATCACCTCCGCCTTCTCGCAGCTCTCCTCCTCTTCATCATCTTTGGACCCTAATGACGACAGCGGCATGGCTGGACGTGGAAGGTAAACTGATAATCCCCTCGTTGAACCTCATTTCTGTATCGATGAAGTATCGGTTTTGTCACACATTCGGTCATGACGTTCGAAAACTATTAAAGTCACGGTGTTTATTTAGTGTGTACCGTCACCTTTTGAGATTTGTGTCTCGGGATAAAGAGGTTCAACGCCAGTCATTAAGTAAAAGTAAATATTTGATTCAAGGTGCTGGTTTCACTCTTCGGTCAGGTTCTTTTTTTTTTTTAATCAAGGTTTTATTACAAATCAGTTGTCAGTTCATTTAGGTTGCACATTAAAGTCTTTTTCTGGTAGGTGTGTAATGTAAGCAGACAAGATACTGACCAGATGAAACCTAAAATAAATACAGTAACACAGTAGCAGTTTTATTGTCAGCAGTTCAGCACTCATAGCAGAAAACATATTAGTTCTATTCTTGATGTTTATGTAATGTTTTCTTTTGCATAGTTACACTGATTCTCTCTAGTTAGTTTTATTAGACAGTTAAACTTCATTGAATCTCATAGAATTGCAATGAAATTAAGCAGTCTTGCTTTCTTGTAATCACATCATAAATGACTTCCCTAGAATTTATATAAAATAACTTTATTGATAAAGACAAAACTTAAGAATTTGTTTGATTAAAAACAAAAATCAGGTTATTGCTTTTTTTTGTTCTTTATTTTGCCACTATAGAAGTCACGGCTATGCATGCTTTCTGTACTTTATATTTGAGAAAAATAAACTGACATGTACTGGATGCTACACATATCTATTAGTTTTTGCTATAATGTCTTATGCTGGATCAAATGGGGACATTTATGTTTGATTTGTACATTGTCCCGTTTTGAAATGAAGTTTTTAGTCAACCATTTGTCTTTCAGACGAAGCACAACCTATAGAGGAACGCGAAGGAGGCGAGAAGATGAGCGGAACACGGTAACCGGCCGCATCTCATTGTAGAGATCATGTTGAATTTATTTTAGAGCTTGAACCACGATTCCATTATTTGTTTGTATTTTCTTTGTCCTAATTCACAGAGGCCGGTCCCCTTAGCCGAGGTGAAGGTTTCTCCGCCCAAGTTTGACTTGGCCGCCACCAACTTCCCGCCTCTTCCTGGCTGTGTGGTCAGCACACAGGGAGAGCCGGTGCTAGAAAACCGAATGTCCGATGTCGTACGTGGTTTGTACAAGGTAAGGATTCTCTGATTCAGCAGTGCTTGAGCTGCTACGGTTTTCAGAAATGTAATGCTTGTGGTTCTCTTACGTCTTAAAGACAGAGCAAACCAATAAAGAAACCACTGTGAGTCCAGCGTCAGCCCAAACTTCGGCCACAGAGGAGGCTGTGACCGTCTCAAGTCCTGCCCCGACCGTCTCAAAATCCGTTTCTCAGCCACTTGGGTCTCTGGCTTCCCGGTATGATTGTCAAATTACCTTTGTCTTCATATTTTGAGATACTCTCATGTTTCTGTTAGTGTACTAAAGTCTGACACGTTTTGTTTCTGACAGTATAAGTAATCAGGAGAAGAGAGTGGAAAGGGCTGAAACCCCAGTGTCCAAAGTAACTCAGCGTACCCCAGTTCAAGCTACTGTGAACTCCTCCACTTCTTCCTCCTCCTCTTCCTCACAGCCTACGTCAAGCTCACGACCTCAGCCCTCTGCTGCTTCAAAGCCGGCGACCCTCAGCACGCCCGCCGCATCTACAGCCGCAATTACCACCCCAGCACAGGTAACAAATGAAATCTGCTCTTTTGTTGCCAATTTATCAATGTGATTTTTTTCCTGATGATGAGAAACTTTGCACAGAGGGAAGTGAAGGAGTGGACAGACTGACTCTCTCTCTCTCTCTTTCCCATCTCAATCTTTCTCTTCTTCTGCTTTTTCTATTCTTTCCTCCTTTAAGTTCAGAGAGTTCACTCCTGTCCCAGTGACCTTTGAGATTATGAGATCTGAGGGTTTGACCAAAGAAATCACAATGTGCCTTACAAAAGTATTTATACCCCTTGAACTATTTTACATCACAGCCACAGGCCTCACTTTACCCCATTTGGATTTTAGGTGATGTACCAACGCAATGTAAATTTGAGGAGAAAAGAAAACCGAGGTTTTTAAAAATTCTAACTACATAAAATGTTTTTATTGCATTTTTTGGGCTGTAAAATAATTTTTTCAAGATTTCCCTTCATGAAATTGTCAACTTTTTCTAAAGGATCTTTGCATGATGCAATTTTCCAAATTGCATCATGCAAAATGATTTTACTATGTTGGCATGATTTGGTAAAGTTTTTTTCTAACCCAGAAAAAATGTCCCACTCTTCAGAAGAATGTATCAGTCCTAATGGTAATATTTTACCACCAAATTATCACTCCCAACGACAGACCTACAAAATGTTGTGTTGAAATTTAAGTAGAAATAAACAAAAATTAAATAAAGTAGAACTGAGAGAAAGAAAATTTCACATATTGTGGCATTAATTAGTTTTGAAAAACGCATAATTTTTTTTTGACTATTTCTTCAAAATGCGTAGATTTTTTTTTCATATCTTAACTAAAGTAGCTGTATAAATACTTACTGAAGGCATTGTGAGTAAGTCAATCAATGAATCACTTTTCACCCTCACAGACCTTTTGACATTAGATGTTCTTTTTAAACTCTACCTTGCTTCAGGAACCCCGTAAACTCAGCTACGCCGAAGTGTGCCAGCGGCCTCCCAAGGACCCTCCCCCCGCGGCCCCGGCCCCCTCCGGCACGGCGTCTGGCCAGCCGCTGCGGGAGCTGCGCGTGAACAAGGCCGAGGAGCCGGGCTCCGGCACCAGCCCCGGAGACAAGCAGGAGCGGGGCCACGACAAGGAGGGCGGGTGGGAATGCAAGGAGAGCCGACCGCCGCGCGAACGTGACTCTCAGGGTTACTACCGCAGCAACGGCCCCAGAGGCACGGGGGGGCTCAAGTTCCGGGACCAGCGGCGCCCGCCCCCGGCTCGACGAGGCTCCCCTCAGGGAGGCTTCAGGCTCACTGGCAAAGAGCAGAACATACCACCAGTATCGCCAAAGTAAAAACTCAATATGAATAGAAAAAATATGTATGAATATATATATATATATATATATATATATATATATATATATATATATAAATATATAAAACTATATTAAGACAAATAAAATAAAAGCAACAACTTTATGGTAGCCACCTTTCCCCCCCACGGAGACTGTCCAAAGAAACGCTTTTAAATGACTGACATCCAGGACTTGAGGGCAAAGTGACACTTGATGAACTTCTACGATTGGTTCAGGAACTCTTCTTGTTTTGGTCTCCAGCGTTACGCTTAAAAGATTTTAAGTGCGATTTATCTGGAGGCTGCGCTCATGCTCTGCTTGGGGAAGGTGGGATTCTGGGCCTCACAAGTGGCCCTCTACCTATTTTTCTTCTTTTTACTTTGAAAACTAGATGTTGGTCTGCAAGAACAATATGCACTAAGACGAAAACAACATGCATATATGTCATGTACATTTACAAAGATATCACTAACACGCAAAGAGAGGTCGTTTTTTTTTTTTTTTTCTCGTGTGCTTAGGTTTGCAAGTATGACTGAAGGGTTGACTGATGTCTGCGTATGCATTGATTGTTTAGCAAAATGATTGAAGTGCTCCAGTTGCACTGATGTAACGAAACGAATAACTTGATTTTTACAGCAGAGATTCTGAAATATTGTCCAGAGAACGGACGGTCTGGTCTTATGTATATTAGTGAAAATGTGTTTTAACAGTGGTGTTTTGATTCCGATTTACGATTGGATTCGGAAACCGTTCATGCCACGGTGGTCTGTGTTTTTTTTTTTTTCCTTTCTTTTGCGTTTGAAGCCGAAATACAAGTTGGGGGCACCCACTGGTCCGTTTGCCATGGTGAACCTGCAAAGCCTGGTCCAAAGTTTTTCATGTTTTGTTTCTTCCTGTTTATCAGAACCATTTTTGGGTCTATCCACTGCAACGAATTCAGAACTTTGTCATCGTTGATAATCAGTCAGGTTCTCTGTTTACATGTTTGTTTTTTTTTGGGGGGGTAGCGAAGGGGCGGGGGTTCCTGAGAGAAATCTATACGTTGATGGTAAGAGTTGACTTGTTTTAGTGTGCCTGGTGGTTCAGGTGAGGTTTGGCTTTTCTACATTGTCCCAGGATATTCAGGTTAAGCTTATATCTGTGAATTGTTCCTAATGGTGACAAAGTTAAAAAAAAAATAAATAAAAAAAGAGGCTATGGAGTGCTGTTAGATAAGGATGATAGCTACACAATATCTGGCAGCCACATTGTGGAAAGTAAAAAGCTTTTTTCCCATGCTATGTGCCAGCTGCCTGCGATCATAGTTCTAGGATAAAGTTTTTGATTTTTATTGATGAGAAATGCTAAATAATTTAGCTTGGGAAGCTTTTTGGCTCAGTGAAACTGGATTTTTGAGAAGCTGTAGAGGTTTAGTTGCCTTTGCTATATTGTTATTATAACCCTTCACTAGAAATGTGTGTGGGAGAATGTAATTATTTCTAGTCATAAATTTGAAAAGAGAGAGAGAGGCTATTGACAAGGCATCTTATCGGATTGTTGTTTTTTTTTTTCTTTTGTGCTTTAGGGTGAGTTTGCAGGTTTGTTTCTTTTTTTAATTTTGGAAAACAGGTTGACGTAGAACATGAAGTTTGACTCACTGTATGTATTGCTTTTTGAATTTATTTATTTTAATTTTAACGCTTTTCTCCCAATCTTGGTAGGCTGGTTTCCCCAAAGTTGTGTGAAATCGCATTGTCAAAATAAAATCACGCATATGACATTTGTACACTGATCGAGATGTCAGCTGAGAGAAAAATACTTGATGCATTTACTTTGGGTTTGATACTGCAGTAAACAAATATCCAATCACTGGGGCTGTTTTTTTTATTTTTTATTTTTTTTTATTATTTTAATTTTCTATTGAGTATGAGCAGCTAGTGATCTAGTATAATTACAGAAATGCACTAACTTGTTTTTAAAAAGAATCGTACTCATGAGTAATGTGAAATAATTTTAGAAGCATATGGTCGATGTTGACAGGCTTGCAAATATCTACAGGAATTGCTTTCCCCCTCTGCAATATTCTTTGGGTTGTTTTTTTTTTGTTGTTTTTTTGTTCTGTTTAATTTGGATTGGGGTGGCAACAGGAAATGTAGTAATCGATCAACCAAGTGTTTGAGACACAATCTTAGAACTGTATAAAATGTCACCAAAAATAAATTATTTTGATTTGGCTTCCAAGTCTCACTTGTCTTAAGTTTGTTCTCAAGTGTTGTTGTTCTCGCCCACACACAACACAGTTTAGGGTTGCCTTATAGTTTTTTGGGGGGTTTTTTTCTGCATTTTTTTTTTTATTCAATCTGGTAATTCATACCTGAAGTCATCTACTTCTTTATAAGTCTATCTGCAAAGGCTTGTTGTGAAGTGTTTTAAATTTACTTGTCTGCTTTAAAAAAAAAACAATGCTGCATTGAATTTATGTTTTCAATATGGGGCTTTACAAAATAGGAAAATAAAAATACATTTATGGCTGTAGATGTATAAAATTCAAGAGGATTAATTATTCTGTGTGCTTTTAATATTTTTCGATGATGTAAAATTGTTGCACAGATTTGTGGTGTAGATGCTTTTGCAGAAAATAACGTGATCAAAGAAATATTTTTTTTATGTGGTTTTAATGTTAAAGGTTTATTTTTGTCATTTCAAATTTGAGAATTTGTTTCTTGAAGTCAATATTTCAATTGGCACATCTTAAAATTATCAAAATAAAACAGGCTTATTTGAATGCCTATGTATTTTCCATTTTTATTTTTAAACTGACAAATCATGCAAGGCATGCGCAATTTTTTTGCACAATTCACATTTATGTAGCATAAAAAAAACTGACATGTGCACCTTTTAAACATACATGGGAAAATATTTGTGGTTCTCTGAATTTATTTGATATTGGTAGTTTAATCACTTAAATTTTTAATGGACTGAGTAACAATATAACTAAAAACTGTTGGTACATACTTTAAATATTGTATTCTGGACTTTAAGTAATTGTCTGCATAAGTAATCCAATAAACAATGGGGGGGCCCAAGTTGACCTCTGCTCAAGGCCCTCTGTAATTTTTGGCCGGCTCTGTGTAAATGAACGTGGCTTCTTTTGGATATTGTTCTCATGTTAGTTTTCTAGTCATATCAATGTAAAGAGTGTATGCTATTCCTTTGGTAACCTGAACGTATCGCGGCATGCTCCTGTCGGTGGACGCCAGGCGCTGACGCCGTGGATATGTGTGGCCCACCATAGGACGCGCCATCCCTTTCTGAGCCAATTACATCCCTACATGCCGATCCTTTTCGAGACGTTTAACGATATCTGCGCTCCAGACGGAAACATCTGCCTGCAGTCGCCGTGACAGCTCGAGACGGAAGGTGTGGCTGCGTGACGGGTCCGTGTTTATGTCAAGCCGCAGCGGCAGCCAGCTGACTCTCCACGGCTTCTTCGCTCGATCTACCGAGGGCTGTAAACGGTACGCTCATTCCACCCGCGTCCGTGATTTATTTTTATTTTTTTGACAAGGTTTGCTTGCAAAGTATGTTTTGAAGCTTGTCTGCACGCCTTCGAAGGAGGTGTCATGTCTTTCTACATTTAGCTCTGGGTTTTTCTTCTTCTTCGTTATCTCCAAGCTAGCGTTAGCTGCTGCTAGCTAGCTGGTTGCTAGCCGGGATTTTTGTTTCGTTTTTCTTTTTTCCCCCCCTCTCCAAAGCAGACCTTCCGCAGCTTCTTCCGCCAGCTTACATGCGTTTCATCGTTAAAACTTTGATAAAGTATCGGTCAAGTGCCACTATTTTAATGTAAATCTCCGCCTATTGCCACGCATTTGGACGGTGCTGCGTTGCTACTGTGTATCTGGGTCATTTTACTAACTGTCGGCTGAAGTTTACTGAAAGGGCAGCAGCCATTGGAAACATCATACTTAACATGCAGAGATTCAACTAAAATAACAGTTGTTTATATATATATATATATATATATATATATATATATTATATATATATATAGATATATATATATATATATATATATATATATATATATATATATATATATATATATATATATATATATATATATAAACTAAGTACGCAGTCTTTCAACGAATTTACACCTCTATTTTCTCACATTTGAAATTCGACGTAATCTTAATTCTAACTATGCTCTATTCTTGTATGTTTAGTTTAGTTTACGCTTAAGTAAATTTTGTGATGATTTAATTGCAGTGTGCACCAATGTGCCTTTTGGCCAGGTCTCCCTCGAAAAACAGATTTTAACCTCAAGGGGTAAAATGACGGTTACATAAATGACAATAACAGTAATAAAAAAAAACAACTTAAGCATTTCAAAAATGTTAAAGGGGGGAAAAAAACTGAAGGAGTGATGTAAAAAAAATACACCAGGCAAAAAAAAATCTCTGAAATTTCTACAGTAATTTTTACATCTTTACAAGAAAAAGCTTGAATGTTCTCGATGTCAAAAAAATAAACAGCAACAAAAAAAAACAAAAACAATTTTACACAATTAAAGGCATAGTGTTGCATAAATCTGTAATATTAAATAATAAAAATTTTAAGCAATGTGCATCAGAGTGTTTTACAAAGTCTAGATGGTAAATGGGGAGGTTACCGGTTCAAATCCGTGCCTTGCATGCCTTGCCTGCACACGGCGGTCAAAGGTCATGGTGGCGCTGGTGCGTGACTGCCTCAGGTTAGCTGTAAAGCATCGATCCTTCTAAGTGGTGATGTCTTAAACGTGATCAGTTAGGACGCCCATTTAGATGAAATACTGAACAACCTGAGCGCTTATTACTAAGTTACTCCGTGATCTCATTATGTTTAGCAGCATGTAACCCAAACATTTTTTTAAAAATTGTCTTCCAGTGTGCCGAAGCGTCACCCCTCCCTGGGTGCCATGTTCCTCTGTTACACATGAGCTCTACTATGTGGTACATCATGCAGAGCATTCAGAGTAAATACTCCTTGTCCGAGCGGCTCATCCGCACCATCGCCGCCATCCGCTCTTTTCCACACGACAACGTGGAGGATCTGATTCGCAAGGTATGTTGCTTATCATGCATTGGCGTAAAAAAAGAAAAGAAAAGTCTCCTGGCTGTTTGACGTTTTCATGTCCGACCCTTCTTAGGGCGCTGACGTAAACCGGATGCATGGGACCCTCAAACCCCTTCACTGTGCCTGTATGGTAGCTGATGCTGACTGTGTGGAGCTGCTGTTGGAGAAGGGTGCAGAGGTGGGTTTATTTCCATGCATTTTAGATGCATATTCAACTCTCCAGATAGAGATCACTCAGGGAGAGCTGAGCCTGTTTGTGCTTGTTGATCTGAAGCAGTGCAGTACATCAAGATGTGGTTTTTGAGCTTCTCTGCAGTGGTTATTCGTAGCCCTGGAAAACAAGTGGCGGTTATATTTTAGCAGGTTTCCGGGTTCCTGCCCAATCTTGACTGGAAAAGTACGCAATTTGATTTTCAGCATTTTCCAAGTCTGATAAGGAAATGAAAGAAAATTGTTGATAGAAGAGGTTTCATACTGTATTCAACCAATCTTTCATTTCCACTCTGCTTTGGTTTTTGAGTTATGGACAGAAAAATCTTTTTTTGTTTTAATATATACATATATATATATATATATATATATATATATATATATATTATATATATATATATATATATATATATATATATATAGAAACTGGATTTTTTCAGTTTTGAAAATCAAAAACTTAGAGATGAGTTAAAAGTAGTTCAGACAAAACTTGTGGAATAGAAATAGCAAAATGTTGACAGAAGTGCTCTTATAATATCAGGGCAGAAGCAAATCCAGTCAAATGTGTTTAAATAGCACATCTAAAACCAACTCCAGCTCACCAAATTGATGTACATAATAAAAAAATTAACAACTTAACAAAAAAAATTGGCAAAAATAATCGATTGAAAAACAGCCAGCACACAGATGCCCAGCATAACTAGGATTAAAAGCCATAGAAATGAAAAGTGTTTTAAATGGAGGCTTGAACTGATCAATTTAGTACGTTGGTGTGAAACATGTGTCCTTAGTTTAGTGAAAACACTTCCGAACCGCAACATGCCTGATGTGCACGTCCTGTGATTTTATCAGCAACAATAACTACACATGCAAGTTTTCATTTGATTGTGTTCAAAGTTGGTTAATCTGTGTGAACGGACAAGCTATTAGTTTGTTTACTTGCTTCCTAACACACCACGGTTTGTCACTGAAAGCCAAAGGAAACTTCAAATGGCTTTTTTGGGAATTTAACTAGAGGCAAAATGCACTAAAAACGAAAGTTTTGCACGAGAAAATGTGTTAATTATTCTAACAAAGTGACTCAGAAATGAGACGCACTTTAGAAACAAAAACTCTAAACCCATTAAAGTAAGTTGAGGTCTATACTGTCATTAGTCTATTATTTACAAAGTAGGAATAAATTGTTGTTGTTTTTGCTGTCCATGCAGCATGGGAGGTAGTTTTCGTGTATTTATAAAGGTGTATTAAAGATGCACTTATAATTAAGATCTGAGCTGCCAATTCCAGCTTTTTTCTTTACCACTCTCATTTTTTGTTTGCATCAAGAGCTTTAACACCTAAGAGTTTAACACAAAGGAATTGTATTTTAAAGTTTAACTCCATGTATAAAATATATGTTTTTTTAATTATCTTAATGCTTTAATTTTAAGTAGATGAAATGCACACTATTGGTTTATAGAGCAAAAACAGTAAGGGTTCTTAGTTTTAATAAATTGCACAAAAACTAGAAATTTAGATTGTTTTTAGTTGTTGAAACCTGTCTTTCCAACAGCTAAACTTTTTACGTTCCTGCTGATATGATTCCTCCGTCAGGTGAATGCCCTGGATGGCTACAACCGCACGGCGCTGCACTACGCTGCAGAGAAGGACGAGAGCTGCGTGGAGCTGCTGTTGGAGTACGGCGCCCAGCCGAACGCGCTGGACGGCAACAAGGACACGCCGCTCCACTGGGCCGCCTTCAAAGACAACCCGGAGTGTGTGAGGGCCCTGCTGGAGAGCGGGGCCTGCCCCAATGCCCGGGACTACAACAATGACACGCCCTTGAGCTGGGCAGCAATGAAGGGCAATCTGGAGAGCGTCAAGGTTCTGTTAGACTACGGTGCCCAGGTCCATGTGACCAACCTGAAGGGTCAGACCCCTATATCCCGGCTGGTGGCCCTGCTGGCCCGAGGCCTGGGCACGGAACAGGAGGAAGAGTGCTTGGAGCTGCTTTGCCGGGCGGCAGGGCGCTTCGAGATCCGGCGGGCTGACGGCACCCTCCCCAAGGAGCTGAGCAAAGACCCCCAGCTGCTGGCGAGGCTGTCCAACATGGTGGCCCAGGCGCCCACGCTGCGCTCGCTGGCGCGCTGCGCCATACGGCAGAGCCTCGGAGTGCAGTTCCTCCCCACCGCCGTGAAAGAGCTTCCCCTACCTGAAACGGTTAAAGACTATCTACTACTGAGAGACTGATGACGGCGGTGGCGGCGGAGGATCCTCAGACCTCAGGGGCTGATGATTAAACAGCTCGTCATACCGCATTTATTGGCAAGTCGATACAGATGTTTGTCTTTTTTTTATTGTCTTGTATTTACACAACATCTGGACGAGGAGTGATTTAAGTGCAGACTGCTGTGTTTAATCAGTGTCATGTGAATGAACAAGGCAGGACTCGCACACTCTCAGCTAAACAGCTGTTGGGTTTTTCTTTGAAGTCTGGTAGCAAAAAGAAACAGAAAACCTCCCCGCCAAACTAAAGCATCAGATTTGCTCGACTTCCTCGTGGGAATAAACCAAGATCAAACAAGTCCTTTGATCACTTAGCTATGTTCTAAAAAGTTATTCATTAGAATATCTTAGAATGCTTATTATTACTCATTTTTGCTTGATTAGGTTTGTAAATGAAACTGTGTCGAACTCAGAAGATGGCTTTGTTTGAAAATGATAATAAACGTACAGTGACATGCTTTCAGCATGCTGGAATAACAAAAAGAAAAAATCCAGTTGATGAATGACGTTGTAATTACGAAGGTTTTCCAGCCCTTTTTGTGAGATGCTTCCCAGGTACAATATCTGGGAAGAGGAACCATAAGCTTTCAACTTCTCCACATTTCGCCACACGACAAACCACAAAATTTCGAAAGTAAATTATATTTATGGCGAGAAATCAATCGGTGCTTCAAAGTGGCTGTCTTCTTTACAATATAGTTCCAAGCTCATTCAGATTACATGGAGACCTTCTCTGGACATCTGTGTTCAATATCCTGCCTGAAAAGCTCAGTTGGATATAGGTCTGAACTTTGACTAGACCATTTAACACACGAGTATTATATTACAGTTATTTTCCTGCTGGAACGTGAACCTCTGCAGAACCCATTACCTCCCCCCACCACCACAGCTCCCCACACACATTTTTTATGAAATAGTGTCAGACATTTTGAGTTTGGTTAGTGCAGGTTTTTGCAGCAAAAGTTTTGTTTGTGTTGCGATCACTTTTAAGGATTTTAATAACAGTTTGAGGGCGGTTCGGCAGAGGCCAACCACACCCCTTCAACCTGGCCAAAGTCACTCAAAAATGATGTGTGATGTTTGTACGCAAAGAAATTTGGTTTCTGCTGAAAATATGAAGGTGTAAAAGGAAAAACAAAATACACCACTTTTGTCTTGCTGTGATATTTTTGTGTTTTTCTTTAATATCTTTGACACTATGATGGCAGAGAAAATATTTAGCTTCATTTAACTTCCCTCCAGTGCTCACATGAGCATGGATAATTTACCATCCATTTCACAATTATCTTCTGCTTTGTTATGGTCTGTCACATAAACTCCCATTAAAATACACTGAAATTTGTGGCTATAACGTGTTGAAATGTGGAAAAGTTGAAAGACGATAAACTCTTTTGCGAGGCAGTGTTGAAATAATTTGTATGATAAGTTTTGGTTGTGATTGGTCAGTGATATTCACTAAGAAAATAGCATTAAACACACTCACATCTATTTGGAGCAGGAAGGATTATACCAGATGGGAACAATTGTATTTATTTTGTAGCAGCAGAGTGATGCTGATTATTGCTGTTGGTTTCACTTAAATGTGCCAGGTAGTCTTCGGAATATGTTCAACGCTAACAAAAGTGGTATCACCACGCCTGCTGTCATGTTTGACTCTGTTTATTTGGGCTTTATTGAGTGTTTTCTTTTTGTTTGTTTCTACAATGGAGGTTTAAACTCGCTAAACTTTTTCAAGGGTGCTCACGGGTTCCAAAACTAAAGTCACTTTGTTTTAAATTCAATGTTTAAATGTTTTAAACCATGAAATGGCATGATGGGTAAGTTTTGTCTTTTGTAAAGCCACTCAGTGAGCTGGCAAAATGTGTTGGAGCTCTGAAATCTGACCATTTGTTAAACTTATTTTTTTCTGCCTGTTCTGTAAATATACATATAAATTAACCATACAATGATTTCTTGTGTATGCCTGCAAAGGCGCTTCTTTTCTTTGTTGAAATAATGCAAGTAAATGCCTTTTTCTTTGCCTGCCTGCCTTCTTCTCTTACCATTTTTAAACGCAAACAATTCAATTGCGATTGTGGTTTATTTCTGCCAGCTCACATTTACAACTCCCAACATTACGCCGTTAACTTAAACTCTTGACTCTTGACTCTTCCACGCTCTCCAGCAAATCCCTAAGAAAAGAACAATAATATATTTGCTCATAAATTTAATCCACATTTTGTCATTAAACACATTTTTCTTAAAGCAATTTACACACGTTTAAGGTTATTTTGTGAAATACAAAAAGGGGTGAAAGAACCTACAGAAAAAAAGATTATTGAAGACCAAAGCTGCACTGAACGTGGTCAAGCCTCAATCCACCAGGGGTCGCTCTTGCTTCGTTTCTCGCTCTGATGACAGTCACAAACACTGTGAATGAATACTCAGTCTAATAACATTGACTGTGGAACACATCATCTATATTTAGCACCGTGTTTGTATTCAAGCATTACTTCAATTAGCCTGATCTTATCTCCAAATATTTGCTAACAAGAGTATTTTAGCCAAATAGCATTTTTGCTGTGTCTCTAGAAAGTCTCGTGTCGGATAAAAGCAAGCCAATCGGGCTGCATTTTCTGAATGCGTTATTACAACTCGCATGAATTCTCGCGATAACTTTCTGTCGAGGGGAGTGTCAAATTCCAAGAGAGAGGAGAGGAGAGGAGAGGGGAATCAGAGAGAGAGAGAGTTAGAGAGAGAGAGAGAGAGAGAGGGGCGCCAGGGTGAGTTTATAAACACTTCAAACTTTTAAATTCATTAAAGTTACGTATACTTCTCTTACACGTGACGCGCTTTCTGTCGCTCGGACTCATTCCGGTGCTTGTGGCGGACATGTGTTCATGTTTATGTAACTGTCAGAACTGTTAGTCGCAGCTTCAGCGTCTCATTCGGACCAACAGTCTCGCTGCTTTGCACTCAAGTGACATTCCGCTAACCAACTCAGTGCTGCCCCGGGGGCGGGGGGCTCGTCCTCTCTAAATGCCTTTTAAAATGCACAGTTTGACTTTTGGCGTAGTTCCGCTTGTGTCGGCGTGTGTTTACTGTGAGAACCGAAAACGTCGGTGTCGCTGTTATCACTCATTTTCAATGTGCGCTCGGCCTGTTGGCGACGCTAGCCGCAGCAGCTAGCCATTAGGCTTCTTTTTTTTTTTTCTTTTTTTCTTTTTTTTGCGAGCGCACAAAAAAGTTGATACGGTAGCTTTGGACCAATGGGACTTGGCTCGTCGCTGTTATTGACGGGCCCCAAAAGCAATGTGCGAATGAGACGCTTCTGACTGACAGGCTGGCGACCAATTGCCGTGCAGAATAGGCGGCTTGGTTACGGGAAAAGGCAGGGCTACAGCGGTGAGCCAAGAAGGTAATGGAGGCTAAAAGAGAGAAACTTTTTTTTTTTCAAGAGAGTCAGCGCTGTCTGGAAGAGGGAACTGAAGTTTGAGTGGCTCCTGTTGGACTCTTGCAAGCCGCGGATCTCGGCATAAAAACCCGTCGCACTATCTGTGAATTGTAAGGCTGACAGCAAATTGCAAGAGGAACCTCAATAGAACTGAACGTCTCAGGATGCAAGTGACATCCACAGCGATGCAATTTGAACTGTCGGGACGCCCGACGATCCGTGTCCCCACGCGTGTCAACACCTCAGCCAGGAATGTAGGTCATGTTTTTGGCACAGTTGTACCTCATTCCATCACTTAGAGGTGTTACACTGTGGGGGGAACAAAAAACAAAACAACAACCCACAGTTTCTTAAAACTTCGCTAAACTTGTTGACTCACTCCCAGAAAAAGCATGCATTTTACGTTTTGTGCAACATAGAAGGAAAGTCCAAGAATACACAGTGCAGAGGTGGGCAGAGTACCTGAAAACTGCAATCAAAGTAGAGCAGCAATATTTTAAGTAAAAATAAAATGTCAAATGCTTAAATACTGGTTAACTGATCCGAACATCTAATTTATTATTTAGAAATTACTTTAAAAAATTTTTTTCTCTGCATAAAATTGATGAAGCTAATATGCACAGTAAGTGTTGTATACAAAAGGCCAAGCACTGCATACATATCATTTGAGCAGCAAAGCTTGTGTCTGGTTCTGGAACATTTTGGGTTAAAATGTGTCCCCTCTTCATTCAGTGAATATACTCACAGAGAGTAGACAGAAGTTTTACTCAACTAAAAGTAAAATATACGTTGCAGAAAGAAAAGTCCTAAAAGTGTATATATATATATATATATATATATATATTAAACTTATTCAAGTAAGTTTAACAAGTTTAACATTAACCCACAAGCTAAACTTTTTTTTTTTTTTCAAAAATGCAAAGCAAAATAAAAAAAAATCATTAGATGTAAAATTGCACAACAGTAACAATGAAGTTTAATTGGCGCTGCTTCTAAGTTTCTATTTTACAATACTACCATGCCTTTATTTTGCATTGTCCTCGGGGCTTGGCATAGATTTCAATTTTTCTTAGCCATGAAGATATGGGTTTAGGGTTACGTTTGTTCCATTTACTAAATCTTGTGTTCCCATTGCTGACATAAATAAATACTGGCTGATGCACTCAGCCAACCACAATCTAGATCTCTAGTATCATATGTGATCTGATACAAATCCATGTTGCTGTACTTAAAATGCCTTGTAAAAGTATTTTTACCCATTTTAAATTTTTCACATTTTGTCACATTAAGGCCACAGACTTCGATGTCATTTGAGTATTATGTGACAGAACAACTCTAAATGATTGTGAAATGGAAGGAAGTTATATTGTTTTGTAAAATGTTTCAGAAAAAAAACCCCAAATCTGAAAAGTGTGGTGTACATATATGTCCAGGTGTTTGTGGAACCGCCTTAAGATGCAATGACGGTTACAAGGATTTAGAATTGTCTCCTCCTTCTGCATACGTAAACTGATTGTTTTATTTTTTTATTTTTTGCTCATTTTTCAATGTGAGTCCTCATGAATACATTCTGGAAATTTGCAAAGTTTGAAAGCTAAAACATTTTGAGCTCTTCATTCCTCAATCATGTTTGCTGTGCATTGCTGATGATGGATTAAGATGCAATTTATTGCTTTCATAACCTAACACTGCTCCATAAATGTATATTTAAATTGAATGACACACAGATGGACTTCATTTACTGAATTGTGTTCAGGTCCTACACCACACTTTTCAGATTTTTGTCAAAAACCCATGTGTAGTTTTCCTTCCACTTCACAATTGTGTTCTACTTTTATGAAGCGCATAAGAGCACACAACCTCAAACTCAATAAAACGGACAAAGTTTGTGGTCGTAATGTGAAAACGTTTGCCAGGTACGAATTCTTCTGCCAAACTTTGCAACTTATTTCTGTTTTCCCTTCTGTCTTTCTTTACCTCCTCATTTGCTTGGTGGGGTCTCCCCTGGCCGCGAGCAATTTAAGCTTCACAGTCCCGCGTCATGGCTGCAGCAGGAGATATTAATACAGTTTGTTTAGTCAGTTTCCTAGCAGGCAGCGTCAAACACTGCCTGGCTGTGGCTGATTATAGCTGAGACTTGTTCCCCTACACCTGCTGAGTTGGAGAAACCCAAAGTTGTGTGGGGTTGGTGGGGGTAATGGCAGCGGCTCAATGAGGAGGACAGGAATCCGGGCCCTTCGAGTGCTTTCATGTCACCTTGGCTGAAGGGAGGCAAAAACAGGTGGACTGTAATGAATATCGACGATGTGCATCGGCACTGCAGTAACTAGGAAAGTGATTGATTGTCTCAACTCTTGGATTAGTTTCCTCGGCGAGGAAAGACGCATTTACTGCAGAATTTACTGTCATATGCACAGGAATTATGCAGAGGTACATGTATTGCTTCAGTCTTTAGGGCTCTGATCTTATAAAATAAATCATTTATTTTCAATTGCAGCGCTGCACTGAAAAAGTGCTTTAACCGAGTCTAAGTTTTGGTCAAGGCAGCTCCCACAATAAACGACATTTTCCGCTTTTGTCATTTGCGATTTATGAAGGACTTTCCACAAAATCAAATCCCACGTTTTAGTGCTGGTGCCAGCCAGCCAAGTTAATGTCTAGCATGTCTTTAGTAAGATGTAAACTCTAACAATCTGTTCCCACTCCTGACGCCAGATGTGTCTGGTTCTCCACTCAGTCCACACCCTCGGTATAACGAGCTCGATGGAGTATCTCGTTTGCAGACGAACCTCTGCACAAATAGGCTGGGTAAATTGGGGGCAGTTCGCGAGGCCCCCCTTCACCGACCTGTTGCCTCGGTTAGTCCTCCAACAAACCAGATTCTTCTGTCTTTTTGTCCACAGAGGAACAGCTGTTGCTTGCAAATGTAATGCAGATTATTTTTGCCTCTTGAGAAGAAAAGGCCCGTTGCATGTTCGGCGCGCGTCTTCCAGCACAAGGCTTCAGTAATCATGTGTTGGCTCAAGGGCAGCTGTCCTCAGCAGAGCGAGAGATGGCAGGGGGAAGGAGGAGGAAAATTTACTGACTTCAACACTGGGAAAACTTTCAGACATTTATGCGTGGCCAAAGTAATGAATAATATGTCCCATGCAAGAACGTTTGGCAACGCGCTTAACCCATATATTAGGTACAACAAGAGTTTATGTGGTCAGTGCTTCTGTGATATTAAAGGGATGAAATTTGATTCAATATTTTTCCCTTTTCAACTATTTGGGTGTCGAATTAAAACAGAAACCCGGAGAAGAGGGCAGGGTTAGTCGAGATCATTTCAGTTTAAACTTACCAGGAATATTTACATCTCTATTACAAACATGTGGTTTGTACATATTCTGTTTGTCTGTGGTTTAATACATAAAACCATACTTTATATATACCGGTGGCAGCTGCTTTGTCAGTGGGACGGGATTGCATAATAGCAGCCAGACGTCACTTTGTGCCAGCTGAGAATGCTGAAACATTCATGTCCGTCGCCGGCCCTCTCCCCTCCTGTATTTCCCTTGATTTATCTTGAATGTTTTTTTTTCCCACTTTTCCAGTTTCTCTTCACAAGGAGTTTTGTCCAGCTGTGCAGGGTGGAGTTGCCGATAGAAGTAGCAGCCGGCCGCGCTCAGTTTTAGCTTGGCATTACAAGAGGAGGAACCGAACGGGAGCTTGTGCATATTTAACTCTTTACAAGAGCATCCACTCAGAAGGAGCAGGATGAAGTGATTATTTTGAGCGCTGTGGAAAGCTGTGGTGTTTCCTGCGGATTCAAGCATCCACTTATGTGCCAATTTTTGCAGCGTTTACAAATGATTTAGGATGGGATAGTAGGATGTCCTCAAGATGTATAACCTGAAATGAGTTTGTGCACAAGAAAGCAGAAAAGTAAGACATACAGCAACAAATGGTGCTTTACAATGACCTCGAAATAATTCTAGCTTTAAAATAGTCATTTGGAAAAATTCAATTATATTCAATCACTAAATCTGAACAAATTTTACATTACCAGGATTGTTAAAGCATTGTTTGGTTAAGCTTTTTTTTTGTGAATTTGATTTTTTTTTTTTTTCCAGCAGCAGGAAAGTAAAGGTCTTGGTTATGCTTGACTAATATTTTCATAATGCTAAAACAAAGGTTGAACAGAGTTAACACCCAGAATAAATATCTAAATTCATTTTTATATTTTAATAACAATATAACCTAGAAACAAGATAAAGTTGAATCAGAGGTGCATAATTATTGATTTCAATTCAGAAATGTTCAGATTTTCTTTCATTTTTGATTGTATTACAAAAAATAAAAAAATGTGCTGCAATAGTTAAATGTTGTGCAACTTTGAAATAAGGTTGTGCAAAACCCAATGTTATGCCTTTTTCTTAATTATAACTAAGAAGTGCACCAAAACTACATAAAAGTTGCATACTGCAGCTGCTGATTTGTGTTGTTTTATAGAGCAACACTGTGGGAGTTTTCTGTGTTTAATCAATAGGGAGAAAAAAAATCTGACTTTTTTTTATCATTATCATTTGTGACCTGCTAATCAAGGCAAAATGAGAATTAATTGGAGCATTCTTGCTTTATTACGTACTTCACATACTTCTATACAACAATATCAAATAAATAATTAATATTAGTCTCATGCTACTTGATCGTGTCAAGTAAAATAAAAAAAAAGAGCAAGATGTTGTGTGAATCTTCCTGTTATTGTCTTTTAGAAAAAAAACGAATGAGAGAGCAATTACAATCAGTAAAAATTTAATCGATGAGAGTGTTTCTACTCTCTTTGAGCTTATACACTTTTGCTGTAAATTCATAAGTTAGTTTTTAAAAACTAAGAGCCTAAGACGGTTGGCTGAGTTGGAGCAGGAGATGCTGAATCCCGGTTGGACGTACTGGAGAGGTAAACAGAGGGAGGAGTGGTCATGAGAGAACAAGGGCTTGGAAGTGAACTTAGGCGAGTTTGAGCAAAAGATAGTAGGGGAGGGAGCTGTGTTTGTGTAAACGGTGGCTGTCGCTCCGGACTGTAAGCAGCTCCTCATTGGCCAGCCAGAAGCCCCTGTGCTTGAAGGAAATATCACCAGGGAAACTTCTCTTCGCTGCCTCTGTGCATGTCTTCCTCTGTGCCAGAGTTATTTTTGAATAGCGTTCGGCTTCCTGCTCAGACTGAAGTCTACAAGCCGCAGCATCCCTGTTTTGTTGTTTTCGGGATTTGCCAGTTCTGAGATCCATAAAAGCTTGCTGCTATGTTCTCTTCTTCTCCTCTCTCACAGTTTCATTGCAAGCTCTTTGCAAAAATGGGGGACGACAGACCTTTTGTGTGTAACGCTCCCGGCTGTGGACAGGTAAGACTTTTTTGTTTTTTTTCCACCTCCTTTCTTATTTGTGTCTGTACCCATTTCTGCTCTTCCATATTTCATTGTCACCTTTGGGTTGAAAATGTTGTACTTGTTTTATAAATTAAAGCTAGAACAGATTGATGCTCGGGAAGAGATGATAAACGCTCATGTTTGGCATTTATCCTGAAGCGCCAACATAAGCAACCCGTCTGTGATTTATGAAACACGTTTAATGAGCAACACGTTAGTAACATTCTACCTTGCACGCCCTGGTGGGACAACGCTGTCTCCTTCAGCCGTGACTCACTCAAAGCTCCAGTGAGCAATCAGAGCACAGTTATTGTTTCAACCTGTCACTGCTGAGCGCCTGCAGACACAGTTTTGAGTCGAGGCAGTGACTCAGCTGACTGCCAGTAGTACACTCACATGCAACTTACACGGTGTTCGGCTGCGGCGTTGGCTTACTGTCGAAGAAGGAATAAGAAATGATACAAACCTCGTCATCGAACGTGTAATTATTTAACACAGGAAACATAACGTCTGATCATTTAGTTGCTGCTTTCTCTCGGGTGTGATATCCTCAGACTCTGTATTTAATTAAGTCTTCTTGTGTCTGAAGAAAATGCACATGTAGGTGTTAAAAGATTTAACTCGTACAGGCTTTTTCATTCTCTAGATTAATAGCTATCTGTTGCAAATGTGAATGTAGCTCAAACAGAAGTCATACAACCCAAACAATAAATAAGTCATTTGTTTGTCTTTGTTGTCATGCATCATAGATACCCAGGGACACATGTCTTTTCCCTGACAAATGTTATCAATGCAAATCAGTTCATATTTAATTAGTGGCGTTGTTAATTTAAAAGAACGGTTAAAACTGCAGCACGGCAGCTTTTCGAGGCAAAGCCGTGTCGATGAAACTGCTGGCAGATGTGGCTCTGCCAGCAGTTTCGTTTGAGTGTCAAACTAAACATGTCTGAAGTTGTGTTGTGGTGTCAAACACTGACACATTTACAATATCACCTCATCACCTCTCCCTGTGGAATGTAAGCAGATCTAGCTTCAACAACATTGTCTTTTTGTAACTTTTCAGGCCATGTGTCAAAACAAAGCCCATTATTGGTTTGTGGTTGCAAAGTTTTGGCCAGCATTTGAGTGATTTATATCAAGTTAATATCTAATCCACTATATCTGTCAACTTTTGGAATTTGTTGAGTGTAGGCGTATAGGTATGTCTAATTTTTTTTGTTTTATTTGGCAACTTTTTGTTAATTTTGGTGCAGTTATATTCAGGAATGCCTCAACATGTTTGGTCCTGCTGCAAATCATTTAATTGGAAGTGTTGGTCAATAGAAAATCTCTGTTTGACATCTAATCAAAATAAGTGACTGCTAAGATGTCTTCTTTTGTCACCCCTAAATATTTCTGATTATGAATAATAAGCAGTTCCTCTCATAAGGCAAACAAGCTATCCGAACGTAAAATAAAACCCAGATTAATTATGGGTTAAGGGTCACCTGTCAGTCTTGATACAACAAAATATTCTTTTTGATACTGCATAAACCTTTTTTGAATTGATAGGGTTCTTATGAAAATGAGAAAAATTCAACCAATTTGAGTTTGAAAATGTTTTTATTGTGTAAATTAGGCTACAATGTGAAAGTCATTTAGACAATAACTGTTTTAAAGTGTTGCTATCTAAATAGCAGACAAGATGACACTTGATGATCAGCTGTGAGCTGAACTGAGCATTTTTACCCCTTTACCTTTTCATACCTACTTGCTGCTGGACATTTCTCTGCGTGTAGATGGACGCAGCTGATATGAAGTTGGAGGAGGAAACGTATCCTTAACCGGAAACTCAGACGGGTGAAAAATGCTTTTAACACTTAAGCATATAGGGTTAGTTTTTGCCAATCTTCAATGTTTTAGATACAAGAGTGCCATTACGCTGTTTAGTCTCTCTCAAACGACACAGTTGGTCTATACAGCTACTGTGCTGTATAGACTTGGCTCTGTAGCACAGCTAGCACCAGGACTTGTGGCATCATTCGGTTTTGTCTTCTAGTCTTCCCCATAGACACGATTTTTTTTGACTATTTTAGATCAAAAAGCTCTTTTCTGATCCTACTTCCCGTATTCCCAGTGTTCTGGGTCTTCCACTGTTTGATCGTTCATGCAAGGCTTGGCTTTTAATATTCAAATATTAGAAAGAGGGCAAAATGCCACACAAATGTTTTAGTTAAAAAGACAACAGTGGGGCATGGGAGCACTGCATAGTTTTGGTCTGCTTTGCATCTGGACAATTTTTGTCGTTATTGCTGTGAAATTTGCTCTGTATCAAAAAGTCCCAAAGGCGGATTTGTCCAGCCACGAGTCTGTCTCTAAAATCAATAGCACATTGACAACCTGAACCACCAGTATCCCTTTGAAAATATAATAATAATATGTATGCTAAAAAAAAAGTCTAGAAATTTTTAATTAAACTTGCAGTGAAGTTTGTCAAATCTGTGACAATCATCTTTTTAAAATGATATCAGTGGGACAAGATCCAACATTTGTGTTTAGATCGGGACGTCCCCTATTGAATTAATAATTAAAGCAATATAGTTTCAGGCTGAAAAAAGAAATCAGAGACGAGAAACAAACAGACTCATTATGAATTATTTTGCTTGTCCCTGAATGGCTCTAAATGTCAGAATTGAGCTCTTTAATTGCAAGAAGTAGTGACTGAGAATCCAGAGCAAGTGACTTAACACTTGTGATATATGTGAGAACCTACAAGAACAAAAGCCTTCCAGAAACTTTTGGATCAACTTGCAGATTGTCCAAGTAACTCTTCTCACAACATTTAACAATTAACTGGAATAATCATGAAGGTAAAATGGCTTGCATAATTATCAGTTTAGAGTAAGAGACAATACATTTTTAGAGGGTAAAAATATCGTAACCAGATACTTGACAGAAACATCCAGGAACTTTAACAAATAAGCCTAATGGACCAAGTGGTTTCACCGCCAACAATCTGTCAGATGTACAACAGGTGCAACATTATGCAACTTAGAGGCATCTCTGTGTTTACAAGAAATGGATAATTGAATATCATCTGAAGGTCTAGCAGAGATGTTACCCAAATGTGATCAATAAATAGTGCCGTGTGGCACACCAAGAAATGGAAGTAGAGGCAGCCAAATGACTGCAAGATGAAGAAAACTATTTCAAAGCATAGCCCAGAAGACCCACCCATTATTGGACGGGATGTGATAATCAGTGGAATCAAAAGCTGAGTTCACGTTCAGCAACAGCTGAACAGGACATATTTCAACATCCCCTCGTTTTGTGAGAATGGGCTCTCTACAAGCCAGAGGCCCTGCAGCAAGCTGTTTGTTTTTAAATACTAAATTTTACGTTTTATGAGCTTTTAGACCAATCGCTGTGGTGATTTTTATGTGCGTTGGATACATAACACCCTTAACGGTACATGATCTTAATGTTCAAATGCTGTTTTACTGCTGCCCTTTACAAGCAACAGTTGTCTACCAGGAAAATCTGAATCCTGCCCGTAATAGAACAAGGATGATTGACTTTTGGCTTTGGCCAAGGTTTTCCTCTCACCAAGTTAACAACAACAACAACAAACCCCTTGAATTGGTGCCCAGTATTTATTGTATCAGGAAGGTAATCCTAGCCTCCATTATCTTAGGCATGGAGATACCTGGACATAGTTTCTCCCTCAAGATTTAGTCGTCTTGTTCAGAGGATAGAGACAGATGAGACATGGATTGGTGATGCTTTTTAGTCGGGCTAAAAATAAGGCTCCTGACACTCGACTGTGTTTCCACTGCGCTCTCCTGACTGAAGTTGCAACTGTAACGCAGTGCCCTAAAATAGGCTGCAGTGAATAGTGAATAGGCTGGTGTGAGAGCCAAGATTATTCCTCCTACGTCTCGGAGTGAATCACATCGCCACTTCTCAAGTAAAGACGTTCCATGTCTCAGAGGACAGTGGCCGTACCTTCGTCTATATGTCTGATTTGTGTCCTGCAGTGGAGCTCCTGTAGCTCCTAATGTGATACCTGATAGGAGGTAATCTAAAATTGAAGGGCCAGTCATAGTTCACATTATCCCTAAGCCTTACACCCCAACATTGGTGACAACAGTGAGTTAATGTAATTTTTACGCCATTAAATTCATTTGAGTAATTTCAGCTCTAATCCACGCTGATCTTTTATCTCTGTCCGGTAGTTTAATCTATGTAAGGTTATGTGAGCCCATATCTTCAAGCTATTATTGGCCTACACTTGCAAGAAACTTCATACCACAGATTTGGTGTTCTTTGTGGGGTTTTCTCATCATTTTTGCTCAATTCCCTGCATGTGATGTGCTACATCTGTGTGTGATTATTGCAATTTGATGTCTGGATTACAGTAATCTGGGCTGCCTCCTTAAGTAACAGTTACAATTATCTGCTGGCTTATTCATGTAATATTCTCGTGTTTCTTCTTGTTCACTTGCTTCAGAGGTTTACCAATGAGGACCACTTGGCTGTACACAAACACAAGCATGAGATGACACTGAAGTTTGGACCAGCCAGGACTGACTCTGTTATAATTGCAGGTAAAGTTTTTGTATCCCATGCAGTATTGTTATAAAGCCATTACTCTTCACTCAGTTTTTAGATTCTGCTTCCCAGAACTCAGGACTATTTTTGTTAATCATTTGTATATAAATTTAACATGAAAATTAATTATTGCGACAGGCAAGCACAACATGTCACAGATTTATCTTCATCGTAATGTCAGTGTATATATTAGCTAACCACAGAAATGCCATACTTTTCACTGTCTGGGCCTATGATTTTATTAAACCCAAATCAGAATGACATCAATGCTGTATACTTAAGGATTTTCTTATTCATTGCTTGTCATATTGTGATCGTACATGCTTTCCTAGTATCATGCAGCCCTAGTCTTCAATTCACTTGTCAAAGAATCAGCTAAAAATTTTATTTTTGTAAAAAAAAATTAAATATAAAAAGCCTCTAGTGAAGATATAGTTTGTTCCTATTTCTTCACCTCAATCTATATTTAAAGCTGATTTTGAACCTGTAAAGTTACTCAAAAAAATTAATCTTTTTGGTGAGAATTTTGCCTACCTGTGCACTGTATGTAAGAATGTGTTGGAATGATATTCTAGTGCATACCTTTAATATCTACATTAGTTTTTAACTTTTGCAATTGATTTGAATTAAGATAGTATATATTTTTCTTACTGTAGCTAGATATTGTTGCTTATTTTTATTGTGATGTTCATTTATAATATTATTTTAAAGTTAGATTTTTATACATGGACACAATAAGGAATTAAGAGGACATGGGGGAGCTTGTTGACTGTCCTCTATATTGTGTAATCCTGCCAATGATTCACAGATGTTTGTCAGCTAGCAATTTTTTTGGCTCAGTGGATAGAGCAGTGGTCTTGCAATCCAGAAGTTGTACGACGAGAATAGTGCTTTATGCATTCAGTCCATTTACCAGTTAAATTAAAATTAAAAATAAGATCCGATTAAATCATGTAGTGATACAGTTTAAGGTGTTTTATCTTAAATAATAGCTTGTTTCTTGATGTTTTTTGCATCTGAGCCACAGATTAAAATAAAGCAGGTTAAAAAACAATTTGCATGATGTTGATATACTGAACTGGAAATTATGCACGCATCACTTAAAAAAAAGAAAATAAAGAAATGAGTAGTGATGCGAGACCTTTGCACAATTGTTGAAAAAAACAAACTCAAAAATGTCTTTATCATGGCTAACCAAGTGTGATAATGTTTTAAAATATATTCAATTGATATTGTTCGTTGTCGTTGCTCTTTCCCAGATCAGACACCGACCCCCACTCGTTTTCTTAAGAACTGCGAGGAAGTCGGCCTGTTTAACGAACTCGCCAACTCCTTCGACCAAGATGACGAAGACAAGAAGGCGAAGAACTCTGTAAGAAATCAACCTGGGGAGGACGACCATGACGGCTTTTTTCTGTTGCGTTAATGTTCATCTCTGCGTGTATTGTTATGTTCAGACTAGGGAAATTTCCTACATACTCCAGTGTGCTAAAAAAAAAAACCCTCATCTTTACTTCCCTCTTTCTAACTCAGTTGCTGATTTAATCAAAAACTACAGTTTCAAATTCCTGTGTTGCACAGTTTTTTTTCTGCATCATTAGAATTTCAGTTATTGCAGAAGTTTGCAAGTAGAGTTCTCAGCAGATGCATTGGTTATTCATTGCACTGAACATGGAGTTTCATGAACCTAACTGTGAAAAGCAGATTTGTATAATAAATACCAACTTCCCTTTTTTTATGCTTTATTTTTTATTTTTTTTCCCTTTGTCACTTCACAGCTTCCTGCTGCCAACTCTGTGGCTTTAGATATGAGCCTGCAGACGCCATCAGATGTGAAGGTGAAACGGGAATCACCTGTGGAAGTCGACTCCTCACCTCCAGGCAGCCCTGAATCGATATCTGGGAAGTCGGACAGCAACCAGGAGCCAGTGGTTAGAGGAAAGGTGTGGAGGAGAAATACAAAATAACTCATTTATCACTGCCGCTTTGTCACTCTACAACATTTACTTCTAATGTATTAATTCCATTTTCTGTAAAATCCTGTTAAAAATTAGTACAGCAGTTTTTTTTTTTTATATATTGAATTATTTCTTTCTTAGGAGACACCACCTAGGAGTTCAGCTCCCACTCCAACCATTGTCCGCCCAGGTTCTCTTCCACTACACTTGGGCTTTGATGCCCTTCACCCCACCATGCCATCACCCACCTCCGTCATCACACAGGCTCCGCCTTCAAATCGCACCCTGGGGTGAGTAATTTTCAGCCGTCTGCATCTCACTAAAAATATACCAATGATAATTTGATGACATCCAACTTCGACTTGCTAATGCTGATTTTAGCTGATGGTTGTTGCACTGCAATGCTCCCGAGATTTAACTAAGCAAATGAGTATGAGCCTTCTATTGGATATTCAATTATCTTTTAGCTGGCGACAAGCTATATAGCTCAAACTGATGCAATGAGTAGCTTCTCATTTCTTAAGCATGTTGAAAGACGTAGCCTAGATTAGTAGAAATAGATGCTCGTCTGTTAAGAAGGGTCAAATCTACATTTACAATTAGCAACAAATTGGAGCTGGAAGATGTAAAAAACAAAAGCTAAAAGCAGAAGTCAGACTTCTCCACCAGCAGAATGCAAAGTCAGAGAACTGGAAGGGTTTTAAACTGGTAGTTGACAACAAGTGTGATGGGTTTCATTCTGGCTTCTAACTAGAGTTGATTAGACCATTGGATCGCCTTCGGACACAGCGTTTATGGGCTTGAGCTGGGTTCGTTTCTTTGTTTTTTTTCTCTTTTAAGGCCTCATAAATTCTACCCCCATTGTCAATACAAGACTGGCGAAAAATGTATGCAACCCTGGATGCAGAAGCTTGTTTAAAACAATGCCACAGAAAATGGCATAATCAAAGCTAAAGGCCATGTAACTTAATATTGGTGGGTGTCATACAAATAGCCATACTGACTACTCAAAGTGCTTTTTATCAGAGCTACAGTCATCCACTGTTATGCTGATTGGTCAGCAATTTGGGATGAAGTGCCTTGCTCAGGGGCACATCAATGAGTGGCTGGACTCTCTCCCACAGCTTTGAGATTGCAAGCTGACCCTACTGACTGAGCCAGAGTCAGTCATATCAGGGTTTTATGATTTTAAAATAAAGACAAAATGAACAGGGTTCCTACATACTCTAGAGAAGTCTAGAAATTAATTAAGGCATTTTTGATTTACTTTTATTTTGATAACCATGGGAAAATAAATCTGGAAATGTATTTATATTTCCAGACTTTATTCCCTCCTTTGTCTAAATGTTGTTGCCTTCCTTCCAACCTGCTTCCTATCCTTCCTTTTATTGTGTCCAGTCTCCCTTCTTTTCTTGTATTATATCTTCCTGCCTTGTGCCCTCCTTTGTTAGTCATTAGTTTGTTAATATTTATTTAAATTATGTAGAATTTTATGTTCTATAAAATACTACGTAGAAACTAAGAACTTTGGGACACTTAATGTGGAAAAGTCTGGGAGCTTCACATCAAAAAATGTGTTGAATCCCTAAGTCAAAGAGTTGTTTTTAGTTTCTTATTACTGCGGAAGCTGTAATATTTTTGTGTATTCCCTAGAAAATGTAAATCCCTACCTTAACCACAAAATATTGAAAAGACTGTCAGTGTTTCCTAATTAAGCATATACCCAGATAAACAAATGTTGGACCCTTAATCAAACATATAATTAAAAAAACCCTAAATAACAAAAATATACATGCTTAATAATGAACTAGCCCTGTAATATTTTACTAATCAAGAAAGTAGTCTGATTTTTATTTTCTTTTTTTTCACTTGAGAGGCTGAGTAAATCATTAAGGATCCAAAACTTACAAGGGTTTAGTATCTTTAAATTAAAGTTTGCAAATTCTTTTGGGTTACTTTTTTTTTTTTTTTTAAAGAAAGAAACAATAAAAAATTTTTTGTTAATTCTCAGCAATAACCATGTGGTGTGGTGCTATGTTCAGTTAAGATTATAAAATTAATTAAAAAGAGCTTTTTTTTTAAATTAGCTTTTCTAAATATTATATGCTGCTTTTGGTTTCAGTTTCTGTCTAATATGCATATCTGTTTGTTTGTTTTTGTTGATTATTTTTAAGCTTTGGTTAGTTGTGGTTTTAAATGAGTCTAATTTAACAGATGAACTGTGTTCAACACTGATGATGGGAAACATTTTAGAGAGTCACTTCTTACTGTCAGCCTGTTGCAATTTGCTCATGTATATACTATTTTCAAAGCACTTCAGAAATGTACTGAAAAACCCAGAGTGGCAGCTTTTTATTTTTTAATTTTTTATGTTTTGTCTAGTTATGTTTGACCTCAATATGATACAAGGGTTAATACCTCTGCTCCAACGGATGACTACGCAATGAAAGCAATTTATGAAACGCCTCCTTTTTTCTCCTGTTGTCTCTTAATAGTTCACCAACTAGCCATTACCCAATGATGATGCTTCCCACTGGTCAGGCTGTGCCTGTGCTCCCTGGTCCTGTCCAGATACCCTCCGTCATTAATGTAAGACTGACCAGCAATATGTACAATGTCATCGTTGGAGGGAACAAGTCTGTTATGTCTTAATTTATGTGCATTTATGCATCATGTCTGACTCCAGCTGGCTCGACCCATGTGTATGGTACCCAACATTCCTGGAATCCCTGGTCCTCCTCTGGGAGGCAGCAGCAGCGGCTCCAACTCCCCCTCTGGCTACAGCATCCACTCAGAGGCCAAGATGGTCAGCACTAAATTAGCTCTCTATTTCTATCTCCTTATCTCTTCTTCTTGTCTGCATCCTTGCCCTCCAGACTTGGTCTGCTTTGCCTTACTTTGTACATCATATGACTTTTTACTGCAGTAAGCTTGTTATTTAACCCTTACATGCATCGAGTCACAGTAGGTGCTGAAAAAGTGAAGGCTGCTGCTTTCTTATGGCTTTTTAACTAATTTGAAGACCAATAGTTTCCATAAAAGCTTTGGCTTTATGGAAACTAGGAAGTTATTGTTGTAGGATTAATGTATCTGTTCTGACTAATAGGTTTTATACCTTATTGGCCAGGCTTCTTTGCCAACAGGACAATAGGGGATCACAGTGCAACATCATAATAATCAAGTATCATCATCTGAAACTTTTCGCAGGGTCATGCAATGCCTCAAGAACCAAGGCCCGATTAGATAGATCACCATGTCACATGAGTGTGTGCTGCAGAAAACAAACCTTTTTATATCCACTCCTCAGAGAATTGATGCTATTCCCCCTATAAATAAACTTGCATCACACAGCTCACCTTTTACATCATTGGGAACAACAACTTGCTTCAAACTATCTAAAACGGTAGCTGGATGCGAGTTATTATGTCGAGTTATTTTTGAAAAAAGCCTTAAAATGACTTTTCAGGAATTTTTTATTTATTTATTTTTGCTGATGATAGAGAGCTAGCTGAATAGTGGAGTACCCACTGCCGAGTTTCACAATATACCATTTTTTAAAAACTGCACTGAAAAAAACCCACAAAACCTTCAGACTTCTGCTTTGTGTGGATGCGGGTAAATGACGTCACAGGACACAACTATCAGGCTAGTTGGTGAACCTTTTTGCAAACAAGTGACTTTTGACAGATTTTAACTTAAGCTCAAGTTTCGTTAGAGTCACAGGGGTTCAGTCTCACAAGTTTAAACTGGAGTTTGACTCCAGTGTTACTCAAACTATAATAAATGGCGACACTGAATTAAATGGTAACAGTCACAATGGTATATTTCTGCTTAGATGTGTTTTTCCATCTGATTTGTTTCCACTGATGTTCGGCTATAATAAAATAAATACATCCTGTGTTCTGCTATGCTTTGTTGCCATTTTCAGCTCAGATAGTCGAGGAAGTGCTCAGATCAGGGGCATTATGTCTGTTGCTTTAGGGTAGATTTTAACTTGATTTTATCTTGACAAGATTCTATCTTGTTGGTAAATGCCATTTAAAATGAGTGTGTCTGGAAGTTTTAGAGTTAACACGGACTTGCTGCAGTAATTTTATTGCCTCTAAGCATGCATTTTTATACCCTCCATGTTTTGATCATCTTCACAACAGAAGGGCCACTTTGCTCTTGCTTTGCTTGGTGTGTGAGTGCAACTTCCTGTGCTTGCCAGTGATATCTCTCTTGAACTGTTTTTCCCCTGTAGCGCTTGAAAGCAGCGCTGTCGCAGCAGAGCCCGTCAGGTCAGAACTTGGGATCCATGGTGATGGGCAGCAGCCCCATGGTTCCGCAGAAAGCAGAGCAGAGCCAGCTGCTTGTCCAGCATCCGGACGCCCCTTCGCCTGCACAACCTCAGGTGTTTATGTCAGCTCCCGCTGCTGTTCTCCACAGACTTTAAAGTTGAAGAAAACAGAGATAAAATTAATCTTGATCGATGAAGGCTGAATAATCTTTTGAAGTCATCAAAACTTGCAACCGTGTACTGAGATGACTGGAATGTGTGTTAGTTTTAAATACTGAAACTGTGAGTCAAACTTCCCTTTTCTTTCTTGTCTTTCTTCCGTTCCCCTCGCCTGTCTGTCTGTTTCCTTTTGACCTCTTGCCATCTCTCTCCCTCAGGTATCTCCAGCACAGCCTACAGGTGGGCGTCGACGGCGGACGGCAGACGATGACCCAGATGAGCGACGGCAACGCTTCCTGGAGAGGAATAGGGCGGCGGCATCGCGCTGCAGACAGAAGCGCAAACTGTGGGTCAGTTCTCTGGAGAAGAAGGCCGAGGAGCTCAGCTCTCTCAACGTCTCGCTGTCGGTGAGTCGACTTGGAGTGGGTGGAAGAGGAATGAAAGCTTATACTTTACAGAAGTTTTAAGTGTTGCAAGACTTAAATCTTGGAGCAGGCACATCTGTTTAAAACCCCTTTAAGCAAAACACGCATATGTGAATGCTCAGGTGTTTCAAATGATGGATTCCAGTGGTGGTATTTAATTTGTATTTTTTTTCCCTCATACAGTATAACCTACAAATGAGGTCTGAATCGTCTTTATTTTATTTTATTTTTTTGTTCCGTTTCATTTCAGAATGAGGTTTCTCTGCTGCGAAACGAGGTGGCACATTTGAAACAGCTGCTGCTCGCCCACAAGGACTGCCCTGTCACCACCCTACAAAAGAAAACTGCTTACTTAGGTACAGCCCAGAAGACTAAAGACTTAGTGTTTGAATAAATTCAAACACTAAGCAGTCTATAGACTGATGCTGTATTCACACGTGTTAAAAACTGACATGGCCAATATTTGACTTTTTCACCAACGGGTTTTGAAAGGCTGGAGTGCTGTGTGATGAAGAGGACAGCACAGACTGAAGAGTGAGACTAAAGTGTTATTGAGAGCAACAACAAAAGACAAAACGGAGGACGTGTGTGTTTGAGGCCTTGAATGTTTGCGGGATATTATCAGAGAGCATCACTGCACCTGACCCACACAGCCACGTCCCCCAATGTGCAATAACACAAATATAAGCCGCAAGTGCACAACAGACTTGGCGCAACTAACCGCGCACCTGGCGGTTAGTTTCTGACCCACTCGGATATGACACGAGAAAGCGATTCACAGGAAAAAAATCCACCTGACAAACCCCAACGCACACGACTCAACGCAGGGGCACACATATACGTCTATATATTCTATTTGTTACAAACTACACTTAATTATAAAAAAGGAAAACAAAACCTTCCTGTTTTTGCTTTTCAGATTCAGGCCCTTCGTCTGTAGCATCCAGATGAGCAGCTGAAGTGGCATTTGGTTCATTTTTATTCTTTTTGGGAAACGTTTCGACTTGACTTAGCTGTTTAAAAGACTCGTGTACTCGTTTTTAGTTATCTTCACTGCAAAGTCACATTTAGCTTATGGAAAAAGCAGCAGCCACCAAATAAGCAAAAGTAAGGTAACCAAGGAAATGTTTGTTTTGCATGAACATGTCCCACCCACGCAGATGTGTAAAGCAAAAGACATAAAAGGCAATGTTTAATTCTTTTCCCCACAATTTTGTTAATAACAAAGTGAAAAATATAAACTAATATAAAACATTTTTAATAACTCAATCTGCTCACAAGTTCTAGTTAAAAGAAATGAATATTCAGCATTTCTGACAGAATCTCGGACACACGTTTGCCTTGTTACAAGTAAATATCCACCATTTTGTCATAAATTTGTGCTTACAGTTTTCAAGCTTCATTTGTCCTGTGTTGCTTTTCCCCCCCTGCAGCTGCAGAAGAGAGCCTAAAGGAAACCTCTGAGCCCACAGGGTCCCCGGCTCCGGTGATTCAGCACAGCTCTTTGGCTCCCAGCCCCTCTGCGATTCAGAACGGCCTGAGCACGAGAGCCGCAGCCGAGGCCATGGCCATGTCGGTGCTCGCAGGAATGGGTCAGCAGCACCAGAGGGTCGAGGGTGGACCCTCGCACATCATCATGGCTGCACAGTCTCAGTCTGCTGCCAGATGATGAGCAGCGCCACCACTGGCCCAGGCTTGGCTCGCCACCCAGGGTAGAAAAGACTCCCACCATCCACAGCCTTTAGGTCCAAATTTCACATCTCCTGCTACCCTCTTTCCACGTCTCCTCTTTTGATCCTCCTGTGGAGCCATCAAGCTGTGGCCTGGAGCTCAGCAGCAACAGCAGCAGCCTTCTGGGAACGGACTGAGACTTTTGGGAGAGCTTCCTGTTAACTTTGCCATAAACTACAGGGGCTGGACTCCGACATCCCCTCCTCTTTGCCCGCCTGCTCATCTCCCTCACCCTAGGTGAAGATGACCCTCTCACCTGGCTGCGAGAACGCGCGTGCAGTAATCTGCCGTGATTTTGAACTTCCTATGTGCACAGTTTCAAACTCAAAGGAGTTGCATAAACATTGATCAAATCAGATCCAGCACACAGGACTTTATGCTGTTTTCAGCTGGGAATAGTGCCTCGTGCCCCTGGACATTAATCACCATGCCCGCAACCCACACACCCATCACTGCATATTGCATTCATCTTCAGCTCAGAAGACGCAATAACTTTCCCCACTTCTCCTGGTTCCGACGGTCAGCTTCCTGCTAACGGTTCCGCATCAATATAATCTGATCATGGATCCAAACGCTTTTCCTCATTTACCGCCTCTTTATGTTGAAGACATATTTTAGCTTATGTACAGCAGAACATGAGTAGTTGCTTCAGACTTGACACATTGCTAGCTGTGTTGTTTGCATGTGACTTTTCCCGAGTGGGTGTAAAGTATGTGCAGCTATCTGATTTGGCATATCATCCAATATCAGTCTCTACAACCAAAAAGGATTAGATTTTGATCTCAAACAAGTTTTTTGTTTTTGTTTTTCCCCCTTAAATTTTCAATTTAACCTGAAGGGAATTTATCTTCCGCTGTCCGCCATCTTTCCTTAAAAATCAGGCAGACCGTTCAGCTGGGTTGGAAGTTGGTTTCCTTCCTTGTTTTTCATCTTATATGAAATTACTCTGATCGCATTTCTGTGTGGGTCCAGGACTTTCTGTAACTGTTATTTTTCACACTTTTCAGGATGGCAGATCATCCTTGCTGCTTGTTGGAAGTGTGACGAACCCTTTTTTTTTAAGTCGCTGTGCTCTTTACCAAACCTAAACTAAGCCATAATCTCTGAGTCTCCAAAGACCGCCTGGTACTTCTTCTGAGACAGGAAGTAGTCTGACTGTTAGTTTGCGTTACAGTGACAGAATCTAGTCTATCACTACTTGTTTCTTGCATTTTGACACAGTCACACACACCCCTGAAAATTTTGGGGGGGTTTTGCCTTCGGATCACATTAGTGCCTCTAATATTTCTTCTTAAATGTCTAAAAAAATTCTGGTATTACTAAACAAAGACTCTTGGAGAAATTATTTCACATCAGCCGCTAATAACTTCCGAAATCTATACTTGACAGTTTTTTTTAATACTGTTTCAGCAACTTACTGTTTTGAAAATGAAGAATTAGGGAAATACTTTACTTGTACTTGTCTGTCATCTGGTGGAGAAACAGAGAAAATGTGTTTTCTAGTAAAAGCTTTCAGAACAGAAACTTCTAAAGGTTTAATTAAAATTCTATCCAAGATGCTCAACTAAATATTGATCATTTTTTTCTCCCCCATGAACACAGAAATAACACGCTTTTCCTGTTGTCCTCATGCACTTCTGTTCTCTGTTTTGCCTATGACCATATATTTACAAGATGCTATATTTGAAAAGCAAGATATCTCTATCATTATGATACTTTAATATGCACTAAAGTAAGAGTATAATGTGGCTTAGTATTTCTCGTCATCGGGTCACGTATGTGCAGCTTTTCTGTTTTTCAGAACAGAAGTTTGTTCATGACAATTTTGTAAAAGTCGTACTGTAGATGTGAATGGGAATTTTCTCACCAACTTTAAAACTTTATGCTCCAACTGAACCTCTCATCCTACAGTCCCAATGGCGACCCTGGCATTTTTTTGTTTTTGTTTTTGTTTTGTTTTACCTGTTGGCGCTATATTTAGCCAGCAGTCCCATATAGATTGTTTATATGAAACGAAAATTTTAACTAATATAGCGCTCATATTTTTGTTTTGTTTTTGTGATGGGCACCTTTTCTGTCATTTACTGTTCTTTTGTTTTTGTGTGGTGTTGTAAACACCGTGCAGCCATTTCTCAAACTGCTTTTGATTGTACTGATGAATATAGACTAATTTCATTTAACACAGCTTGTTTTTATCGGTTTGTATTCTTTATAGAAGAAACATAAACCTTTTTCAAGAAGAAAAGTCACCACCCTTGGCTGTCTTTGTCTAACTTATTATTTTTCTTTAAATTGGTCAATTTACATTTTGCTTTTTCAGTCTTTGCCCTTTTTAATATTCAAATTGTTATGAAAATGCAACTCTGGTAACAGTTTCACATCATATTTCTGTTTATTTTTCACACTCCCATTGTCAGATGGATGATTTCAGAAATGTTTATTGTACATATCTGTACTATATAAATATATATACTTTTCCATGCATGTCCAAGTGGAATACCATGAACACTTTAAAGTGCTGCAGTTTTAATTAAAGAAACTACATCATAAGGAAATTTGTGGGTCTTTTTTTCTTTCACATTTTCCTCTTTCCTCCATTGTAATCTGTCCCAAACATTGCTTCTGCTTTTGACATGTGAAACTGATCCATCCTGAACTGATTTAGTGTCACCTCATCCGCATAAACTTCTTGGAAATACAAACTACAAACTTCCATAACCACAAATCTTCCAGCAGCCATTGGGCAGATTACACCTTGGACAGGTAACGGAGCTGCATGCTTTACTGGGATTTGCCATAGAAATGGCTTTGCATCCATTTTTAGAGTAAAAATGAAAGATATCAAGAACTTTGTTTCCTACCAGCTGTTGAATTTCTTAGATGTGCTGCTTTTTGAAATGTTTGAACATACAAGACTTAATGTTGTTACACAGGATCTATTTAAGCGATTCCCAGGATGAGTCTAGTGAAACTGAACCTAAACAGTAAATTCAAGATTTTAAAAGGAATTTGCATTTGGTTTGTCCTTTTAATAAAAAAAAAATCACTTGAAAACTGCCTTTTGTATTTACTGAAGTTGAGCAAAATGTTTCAGACTTATCTTCTGAAACACTTAAGTGTGACAAAAAACAAAACAAAAATCTTTATGAGGGAAACACTTTCTTTGACAAAGCCTTTTGATAAGGGATTGAGATAGTGAAACTGCCATACATGTATATCTTTACATGTAAAAAGGTTATGGAAATGGTAAGTACATTTTAGTTATATGGTACCTTTCTCAGACAGCAGTCATAAATCCTTCACAAATGGGGAAAAAACAACAATAAGACACATTTAAGAAGTACATCTTAACAACAGAATTGGCACGGCAGCCCACATACCAGTGTGGCAAGAATCCTTGAGCATGTAATAAGACTATTCTCCAATTAATTTCACATTGATTGGAGTATAGGATCACATTTTTAATATATCTCCTTTATATTTCCTTTGTGAAACGTTTGTGTGTCCCCTCATTTTGGTGTCATGCAGTTCCAGTGAGAGGCGTGCGTGCGCTTGTTTCAGTTCGCCGCTAGGGGGAGCAGCTCTAACAGCATCTCGGATGCGGTGAAGCAACAACAGAGGCAGGCGGAGGTAACGTGACTACACGTTGCCGTTGGTGAGTTACTCCCCCCCTCCCGCCCCCCATTATGGCGGAAGGGCAAGCCGTGCGGATGGGCCGTCTCTCCCTCTCGGATGCTTGTTTTGTGTCTTGAGGGAGGGGTTTTATTTTTGTTTTTCAAAATCTCTTCGCGACGGCCAGATTTCTTCCCACACAGACTGCTCTCGTGGTTTTCGGCGAAGTCATGGCGGACCGCGGCGTGGATCTGTCCGCCCTGCCGAAGGAGGTTCGAGACCAGTTGGCGGAGTTGGACCTGGAGCTGTCTGAAGGTAAAGGAAGGGAGGGTTGGGGGCAGATGGAGGATGCTTTAAGTGATTTCCCGGATAGCACCGTATGTCTCCTGCCTCTCGGTGTCTGCCGGCTTTAATTAAAACCCCACTTCTTCTTCACCTGCTCGACTTTTTCTCTACGGTAAATTGAATGGGAGGCGTTCAGGCTTAGCTGGTTTAGAGCTACTACAGGATGTGGGGCTAGCAGAGCATGACAAGCTGCATTGTGTCGGAGAAGACAGACTTTCTTCCTTTTTTTCCCCTCCTTTCCCACCCTCCCACCTTTCTTCCATAATGTCGTGAACCCCAAACATGACTTTGTTTGTCAAAAGCAGTTCTCTTCCTTTGTGTATAAATGTCAAGGCCACAGCTCATTGTGTGTGGCTGTCTGACCTACTGGGCTAGCTACTGGGAAGGTCTGACCACCAGAGCTGGACTCTCTTGTCACCTTGGCTCCTCACTTTTATTTATTTTTTTGGTTTGTTTTCTGTCTAATTCTTCTTCACCTGTGACCACATGTTCGTTCAGTTGAACGTCACACAAGCCCCCCCTGACAGGGTGTGTTCCTGCACAGGTTTCCGCTTCAGACAAGTTTTATTGCTGTGTAACTGTGACTCACACTGATTACTGTTGACATAAACTGACTGCAGGCCTGCAGTCATCATCTGCTGTGGTGTCACAGGAACAAAGAGACTGTGAGGAGTGCTGGAACACGTATGGAGCTATCTATGTTGGCGTGTGCGGGACCCAGTTCATCTGTGTAAACCTGCCATTAACAGAATTACAGGCTTTATCCTCCTGTGCCGCTCACCTTTTCTCAATCTTGTGGTCGAGTGACGGTGCGGACATTTTGTCAGTGTGCTCTCCAGTTGATTTATCTGTTTATTTTTGATAACCGACTGGATGTTACCTATTTATTTATCCATCCAGGACATGGTTGAAGGGAGCCCTTCCCCCAGAGCAGCTGTGCAGCTTCCCCACAGAACCAATGACACACTGTCACACATCCCTGACAGAATCCCCTTTGCCCTGCTTCTTGTAACCGAGTCTACACGCATCCAAATAAGTCCAGTCCTTCTGTGCAGCGGTCGTGTAAATCCTCCATATTCATGATTCTCTATTGATTCCTAGTGGTGTGATAATTATATCTTTACTAGCAGGGTATGTCTTGTTGACAGTCTCAGGGGATGCTTTCAAAACCTCTAAAATGTTCTCCATTACCGTTATCACTGATAAACTTTGTATAAATAAAAGTTCTGAACTAAATGGATTGGGAACAAGCCATTTGCTGCCCCTCTCTGCTGGTCAGCTGGCTGAAAGGAAAGCTGTGTTTTGCTTCTTCTTTTTTTTTTTCTTATTTGAAGAAATTGAGAAATTTTGCTTCTTGGAAAAATATATTTTTCTTAAAACGGCCTTAAAGTCATGGTGTAGTGTCAACTATTGTCTTGTTAAGGCTGTTCTAAAACTACAGCTGAAAACAACATATTCAATATTTTCTATTTATATCAAAATAATACACATAACATTATTATAAATGTTTTGGTTTTATTGTTGTAGGAATAATAGCTGCTTTTCATTTTAAATAAAAGCAAATAGATTGTGTAATGAATATTTTGTAAATATTGTGTTACTGCGAAACTGATATTCTTACTCAAGGTCGTACCGCGAGTGTCTGGTTCTTAATTACAAGCATTTTAGAAATTCCATGAGGTCTCTCAGTTTTTCAAAGCTCTCTGTCAATAATCATTATAATAAATGACTTACAAAAGGCAATGGGGCTTGTGTAAAAGACAATGACTCTTAAAAATTAAACAGAAAGATAATTGTAGGATCTGGGTAGAACTGACTACTATTTCACAATGTCCAAATTTTGATTGTTTTACATCTTTGAGCCACTGGTTCTGAAATTTTGTAACTTTTTCTTTCTGCTTTTGTGTTAACGTTTCGTAACCATCTGAAATTTCACAGACTTTCTGGCCAACTTCTGATCACTGACTTTGAACATCTCTGCTCAGACAATAAACTTTTATTTACTGACATCAACAGGAAATAGTTTCTAATGACTGCGTAAGTTGAAAATCAAGCCATCTTAACAACAGGCCAAAAATGTCTTTAGTTTTTGAGGTTCTACAAATAGAGTACAATTCTTCACATTGTGGTAAAAGATATCCAATAATAAAATCCAACTGAAAAGATGATTTTAGTTTTTATATTATTTAGCAGACAACAAGTAACATTGTCTAACAATTTATTCTTTTATTTTAAAAAGTAGTCAGTGTAGAACTCACCAGTGATTATGTTTTATTTGGTGGTTAATAAAATCAAGATATCAGATTTGATATTTCAAGATGTGTTTAGCCTCCTACATTATTATTTAGGGCAGTAGCTTGGTTAAAGTTGCTGCACTGCATAAACATTTTTCCTTTCTCTTGCTTCATTTTCACACACTGATTCTAAAAATGGATAACAGTCGTCTTCACACAGTAACAGCTTCCTCACCGATGAGTTTGAGTGTCGTCAATGTGACGGAGTGATCAGATTTGTGGCTTTTGAGCAGGTGATGACTGACCAGAGACAGTCAGGCATAAAATTGTCTGATGATGGTCACCAGACAACAAGAAGAAGAAAAAAAATCCCACTTCTTTTCTTTTCTTTATCAAAATACTTAATTCCTGTCTTAATTGGGTATTATTGAGGTCCCTGAAATTTTAGATAATTAGGAAGTTCCTAATTAACTTCCTCTCTTTTGTCTTCATTCTGTAAATGTCTGTATGTTTTCTGTAGCCTGGCTGTTTTGGTTTCAGTAGTCTTCTCTTTCTTGGCTCAAGAGAGGAAACATCTGTCAGATTTTCCATTTGGCTTTGCTGTAGCTGCGTTTTACTGCCATCTTGTAGTCCTTGTTATGTGCAGAATATTGATATACACAAATGGTCGTTCTGATATGGATTTTTGTTCTAGGGAGTGAAAGCTGATGCAGAGTTTTTGATCTGATCTTTTTTGGTTTCACATTCATCTAGCTGCATAATATGTAAAATCTCAATGCTTTCATTTAAGTGGATGGAGCTCGTGGTGTAGCATCCGTTCTTGCAGCAAGCAGTGAACACACTCAGAAGTGCAATGGTTATGGCAAAGGTGTTAAGCTTAATGCTTTAAGGCTGTAGCCCACAAACCCAATAAGAATGTTACACAATCTCTTCTTTATAAACGGCTCATGTCAAGTAAAGACTCAGCGATCAAGCTTTTCCTGGACGATGCTGAGATCTGGTTTCCTTTCAGGTCTGAAATACAGATTCCAATTTTGACACAATAGAGTTTATTTTTCTAAGGTTTAAGAGAGACAAAAGGAAAATAAATGCATGTTACTTGATGGAGGTAGTAGTTTTGAATCCATCAGAAAATGAAGGAATTGTAAGGTTATCTCCATGTCCAGAAGCTATATTAGCTTTTTTTTTTTTTTACCAAACTCTGAAGGACATGCTGTTGGTTGATGCAGAGAAAAATATTAGTTTTGAAGCATTTTTTTTTTTTTTAGCAATTGACATGTTGATCACTGATCAAATCAAATGATCAGATTCCAATCTGTGGTCGATTCATTCTCGACTCTCTCTCCAGGGTCAGAGACAACGGTGGTAGTTTTGTGTGTTATCTTTCTATTCCACATGTGTCACTGCTGAGAGCGATGCTGGTTTATGTGCTGCAGAGCCAGCTGACCTTTGAGGTCGAAGTGCTTTCCATGTTCAGTACGGACACAGTGATTGCAGACCTGATTCTGATTTTAGATGTTTAGAAAATGAATCATCCACAATACGAGTAGATGATTAAAGTATATTAAAGATTAAAGTATATTGTAGATGTAGGTAGTGACTACCGTTAATGAGAGTGTTATTTTAATTATTAAGTTCTCTAATGTTAATAATGTGAACATGTCCATTTTATAAGGGCAAAAATGTACATTGTAATTTTTTTGTTATGAATATTTTTTTTCTGCCTGGGACGCTGCAGTAAACGTTAACAAGATGATGCAGTGAACCATGAAAGCACCAGGCCAGGGATGTGTGCTTTGGGCAAGATAAACAACCAGTACCCTTGGACCAATAATAACTTTTTAATACATAGAGCGTAAGCACAGTAGAGTGAGGCGATGTGGTCTGTACATCTCTGGGCAAGTCTTAACTGGGGTCTAGATCTACGACAGAAGAACCCGGTTACTGGACTTATAAACCCTTAAAGCAGTCAATATTTAAGCTTTTCTTGATCTGGAGGAATAGTTCTTACCTGGTTCTAGGAAAGAGGAGAGTTTATTTATTTCTTGATTTTCTTATTTTTTTTTTCATGTCGGGGGGGAATGTCTGTAATATTCAGAATTTTTGTCCAGGAAAAGAGAAGTGACGCACATTACAGAACCTCTTTAAACTAATGTTTCCCAGCAGGATTCACCAAACCGACCTGGCAACATTGAAATGACGACTCTGTCTATGAAGTTGTTTTGAAACTGAAATTTGAATAATCGCAGCTGCACCACTCTCTACCACACACTGACCCTCATTTGCTGTATTGTGAACGGAACCAAAACAAAGAGTTGAATATGAGAGTGAACCCGTGTCACCTGACTGGTAATTAAAAGTAGAACTAACTCAGGGGTTTCAAAAATGTTGCTGGTGGATCTTCTTGAACCCAGCTCCATGCTGTGAGAGGAGTAATGTTATGGTTCAGAGGAAATGAATCTCCAGTTTGTTTGCTCTTGAAGTTTCCGGCTTTAAAGGCAAAAGTACTGTCCATTCATCAAGCTGCTTCTTATTCTTTAAAATTTGTTGACATTTTCACATGTCAAACTTGTGACGCTTGTGGGGAAGTTTCCTGCTGAAATGTTTAACCTTGATGTTTGTCCAGTTAAGCATAGCTTTGTGGCTGTCACATGAGATATTTTCAAGTCTCTTCTTTGTGAACTTCTGGTTCTCGTCACACGTTTGAAATTCAAGAGTTTGTTACTGTTGTGTTATGTTAGTTTAGGTTTACTGTATTTGTTTCAGTTTATTCTTTTGGGGCCTGTCTACTCAGTCGTTTTCTATACCTGCTCTCGTTCGAAGTAGTGTGCTTATAAAATGAATAATTGTCTCGACAAGCTATGGTTGCTTCATATTTTAGTCTTCGCAGTAATGTAGCTTCAAGTATGTCTTCATCCTGTGGTGTTTTATGGCTGGAAGCATGCTTCATGTCACTACCTGATGGGATTGTTTGTTCTTTTATTTATTTTTTTTAGTCCATTGCAAGCCTCCATCTGATCCAAGTGGAAATGCCTGTTCCTGCGTTGCTGGGATAAGAACACAGGCCTGCCAAAATGGCCTCCTAAAAAACAGCTCAGCTTTGCTAGCCCCCTGTTGACTGTGGGGGACACAATGAGAATCATTCAGCTGGGCTCTGTTGCTCTGGCCAGAAGCTCTGCTGCCACTTAGGCAATTTTTTTGTTGGACCCAGCCTTTTGTGTGCATGAAGGAATGAGCGGCCCCAGCACGAAGGGCATGGAGGGCAGAGCCTCTGATTATGACTGGAGAAGATGAGTTCTTCTGCTGCACATAAAGTGACCCTCATGCCAGGTTGATATCCACTATCGTCTGGAAAGTTTGTTGCGAGGAATTGAATGTTCCTGACCCAAGCAAAATTTTACACGCACAAGTTTTCTGATTATCTTTTGTCTGTCGGTTATCAGGATGCTGCAGAGTTTTAAAAAGCCAAGCGTGGTGAGAGTGGCGTCAGCTCGTTTTAAACTTTTCCCATAAGTCAATGCACCATATAGTTATGGTGCTTAGTTATTGAAGAAGAAGCTAAGCTATTGGTATTTCATGAGGTTTAGTCTAAACACTGCCTCTGGACAGTGAGCTTTTGCAGGTAAGATGATGGACAATATTTCAATGTGAGTGGGAAAACCTGTTTATACTGAAGTAAAAAGAATCAAAAAACTTCCAAATTGGAAGAAAAGTAATTGAAGAAAATCATACTGATTTGATGTCTTAAGAAAGAGTTCACTTTTTATAAGTTTCTCAGGGGTTTGAAAGTTGAAAGATTAGCTTTAGGAAAGCAACATTTTAAATAAAGAAGTGGGTATTTTGTTGCCAACGGTGATGATCGAGACACACTGAGAAGCTAATGGATGACAAGTTCCATCTTGATCCTACCTGATTAGTGTCCGATCAGTTGGGAGCTGGTAAATCTGATCTGTGTCTTCACACTGACTGCGTGTCACCTACTACAACACTGTTGAGTGGAAGTAGAAGAAAACCCAGTCTGCTATTTTAGTATGTCTGGGCTGTGTGAAATAAAGTCAGAGGAAGCATACAAAGCTATTTTAAAGTGAACTGAAAGCCCCTAAGACATATCAAGACATTATCTGCATTTACGCAATGGAAGAAAGCGGGACTTTCAGTAGATAACAGTAAGGCTCAAAGTATAGTTGCAAAATGGTTTCAAAAAACCTCTTAAACCTCTTGGTTGTGGAACAGAGTGGATTTAGAAATGTCGGTGATCTATAAAAAAATCTTGGGGTTAAAGTACGAGTCTGTCTTCTCTAGATGACGCACATAAACGGCTTGATTGTCATCTTTTTGCATCTTTTTTGCTTCAACGTCACACCTACTGCGAGGTGTGACGTTGCTTCTGCTCCTAATTTGAATAGTTAATGACCGTCCACGGCAAGGACTCTTGAAAAATATGTTGAATCCTGTTCAATTATCCTCTAAAGTTGTTGCTCTTAAAAAGAAACCAGAGTCTGCTAAAATTGGTACCAGCAGCTCAAAGCTTTATAATGACCAGAGCTCAAAAATCAGCAACAGTACTCTGATCAGTGAATCTTCTTTATCAAGTTCACACTAATTGGGGAATGCTTTAAAACCACAAAAATACATTACGACTTTGTTTCCCCACTGACAAAAGCGCAAATTAAATTTTTCCAGTTTTAGGTCACTTAAGACCTATTTGCTAAACAGAAGAATATTTTTTTTAAAACATTTTGTACTTTCTTTAAATTCAGAAATGTGCAAATCCTTAGACAATGATTTTTTTTCTCTGTGCTCTACCTTTAGACAGTTGTGAAAGACTCAATTATGATTTTAGGCTTTTGTGACTTCTAATAGGTCAAATAACATTAAGATAAATTAAGACACACCTAAGGCAACTCCTCAAACACACCGCTCACGTGTGACAACACGGGAGAAAAAAAAAACAATCTCCCAAGATATCAGGAAGAGAACAGAACGGTCTGGTTGATCCATGGGAACAGTTCTTAAATGTCTGAAAGGGCTTCGTTCGTCTGCTCACACAACTGTATGTGCAAATACAAAAACTCTTAAAATGTAGAAAATGGGCTTTATGTCTCAGTGATAAATGTGTTTTGTTTCAAAATCTGTGAACAAAAAACAAAAGGCCTTACGCAGACACTTGCTGAAGCAGGTGAAACGTTTTTATCCACAATGAAAGAAGTCAATACTCTAAAAAGACACATTACACTGTTCAAATTCAGTCCAGTGTGAAGACCCAAGCTATTTACGGCAAGAGGTGCGAACAGAAGCCACAAATGTTTCTCACCTAAGCATCACTTTAATACATTTTTATTAAAATAGAAATAAAAGTTACCCCAAAAAAAACTCTTGTAAGATGCTAATAATTACGAAGTACTTCATCGTACTGGTTAATTTATCTTCTTCTTTGAATAGAATAGAAAATAAATTACCTATATTTTTTCTGAGTGGGGAAGTTCAACCAGCAGTGAAGTGAAAGGCAAGCTGAAGCATGTAGCGTCACACAGAGGAAAAAATAAATAAAACCAGAAAGTAAGAAAAGGAGCTCTACCGAGAAGGCCAACATACAACAAGAGCAGAGTGAAAAAAGATGTAATCATACGGATAAAATATAGAATTTTGTCACTTTGAATGATGATCCTAAAGATCCTAAAAGAGAAAATTTAGTCTGATTTATTGCGACTTTGTGTTCAGATCTCGTTTGAAGAGCCGCTGCTTGTTTTCATCTGTTTTCATTGTGGAGGACGGCTGTCCTCATGACTGCCACTTGATTTATTTCGAGGCCCTCGCTCGGATGCAGCAGAAGTAGGGTGCGTGCCATTGTGAATTAGGGAAAGGCTCAGTAGAGCATGTCGGCACCAATGTAGGCCCAGTTCACAACAGCCATCTATTTTCTTGACCTTACCTGCCAGTGGCAGCGAATTGGACAAAACCTGACGACAGCCGGTTTTTATTAGACAAAGACCCTCATTTGAGACAGATTGGAGCCACAAGATCTCGCTACTTCCTAAAACTTAAGTGTGTGTGACGCAGTTATAGATTTACATGCTGATGTTTTGGACCGTCGCAACAAAAGAGGAACTTGAGTCATGCAAACACTGAGACATCCTCACAGCTTTTGGTTTATAGTCTGATACAGCAAGATTTTCTGCTCTCAAGGCAGACTTGAGAGCAGAAAATCTCTTTTGGTGTAACTATTCTATTACACCAAACATATTTATATACATTAAATAATAATTGTACACCAGACAAGACACATGTACACTTAACAAATGCAGAAAATTAGACGATGTTTGCGACGAGACGCTTTTATAGTGAAAACATAGAGCATAATGTACCAAACAGATCGGGGGAAATTAGGCATTTCAGTTCACCGACTGATTATCTGATATAATCAAACTATTTTTGATCAAACTGAAGTCAGTCACAGTTATAAGGAAAAAAAGGAAAAAAGAAAAAAAAAAACGTCTCAACATGAGCATTTTGTAACCATATATTTATGAAGAGGTATGCAGAGCAATAAAAAAAAGGTTTATTGACGTGTGCTGCTTGGAACTTGGAGCAGTTCTCCATTATTCCACTCTGCAGGTGAGTGTTGTATTGTTTCTTATTGGTCTCTGTTTTCACCTGCTTTCTTCTCTGCTTTTTTATCCCGGTTGGCAAACAACTTGTAGGTGCATTACCGCCCCCTTCCAGATTGGAGTACGGAACAGACTTTTAACTATTATCATCTCCCCACAATACCCGTTCTTCTTCGAAAACTAAAAATACTTCTAAAAACGACATTTGTCGTTTGTGCCTCTGTTGGGTTGCCTCTGAACTACTATGTGGGCATGAATAAAGCAAATAAATAAATAAATGGGTTTCCTTGAAGCTTGGTAGGCAGAGCCTTTGGGGCTGGCAGATGGCTGGGTACCCTTGGCAGGAGCCTTTTGTTATGTATATTTGTGCATTTACAGTATGTTTGCACATGCAAGTGTGTGTCCATCTGACATGATGCTGGTTCTGTGAATAGTAAATGATAGCTGCAGTCCCTTTTCGATCTCCAGACCATTTGTAGGGTGAATTATTCACATGCGCTCATTAAATACGAGGACACACTCACAAAGGGCGGATCGTGTGTGGCTTTTTGATGTTCCCCAAGTCGAGGCATGCAGGAAAACTCTACCCTCCGTCTTCTTAATATTTACCAGACAATATATTGACGCTCCCTTATTATTAGCTCTTTGATACTTTCTGTTGTGTGACGTAATTTTTACAGACGCTGAACTTGTTGAGCCGGCTCACAGGGGAGATCTAACAGGGCTGGTTATTATGAAAAAATACAATCAAAAAAGTTTCAGCAATGAATAATTTTGTCTTATTTTGTGAATAATTTTGTCTTAATATTGTAGAAGTTAAACAAGGCATGATTTTTTTTTACACTGTTTGAAGTTCTACATGTTATTGCTGCTACAGACAACTCAGATTATGTTGTAAATTATTCTGATGATTAATAGATGTATCAGATAAGAACATTTATCAGATAGCATTGAATTTTATATTTAAGCTTTATGCAATTTTGGAACCACCTTAAATAATTATTCCTTTAAGTAGAAAAATAAAGATTTTACTACCTAAAATGCAATAAGGCATTTCTTTAGTGTATGCTTGGATCATTTGCAGCAAATGATCGAACATGTAATATATATATATATATATATATATATATATATGTATATATATATATATATATATATATATATATATATATATATATATATATATATATATATATATATATATAGATATATATCTATATATATACAGTTTTCACTTAATTCTCTTAATGTCATTCTTTTGGCCTTTTTTGAGTCTGTGTACTCCTGTCTATGATAACTTATAACTCAATTAGTTGAGGATTATTCCAATAATCAGTTCTTCAATTAGTCTGATGAATTGTTCCAGCCCTACTAAATATAAGGGTTGGGCCTTTTTTTAATACTGTTTTATAACAGTATAAAACACACTGTTACTTTTAGGTGGAAAGTAACAGCTTGTTTTACTTTTCACCTAAATAGACTTTGCATCTGATTTGTGCTATTTTCCTAATAGAACAACAATCGATCATTAGATTATAGGCTCAGCACATAAATATTTTATTTTTATAGAACAAAGTGATCTTCATGAATAAGTAAACAATCAAAAAACAACGTATTACTGTTGTTATGTCACACAACCAGAGATCAGCCTGAGAGTAGGTTGACCTAATCAGGTCTTGAGCAGAGAGTCACAGTCATAGTGAGTTGTTACTCAGCTTCTGGATTAATGTTTTTGTATGCTGAGAAAGTCTGACATGGTTCTTGGAAGTCATGAAAAACTGAAGTGCTCTGATGAGGTTCTTGAGCTCCAAAGCATCCACTCTCACTAAGTGTTCTCAAAGCCTGAGCAGCTTTGACTGGAGGCTCACGTTACATTAACACTGATGGGATATCTGGCTGACTTCTGTGTCACAAGTCAAAGTTTCCAAGGAAGGACATGTTTACGGTTCAGGCATGTCTCGTTCCCTGCGTCGTCGTCGGCCCATGATTCACTGCTTTTAGGCGTGTCCTTGTCTCTGGGGCATCACCGTGGAGCACGGAGTGAAAGAACCTGTTTTAGGCGCCGCGTTTTGGAGGTAGATGTAAATGGTGACTCATGGGAGGGAAGAACGAGCGTGTATATTTCAGGCATCCGACCCAAACTCTGGGCTTGCACAACATTCACCAGCTTTCGCCATATTTCGTCAGCGTCTGATCCATATCTCTTTGGCCTGGACGTAAACAAAGAAAGCATGGTTTTCAATTCACGTCACCGTAGTGCATTAAGCACCAGTTCTCAATCTATTAGTGTCTATAGCTGCTGTCCAGCAGGGACCATGTGACTGCTAAAGCTCAAGAATGCCCTTGTGAATATAAATAGACCTTCGCGGCGAGACGGATTTGCTTTCATGCCCGCGGAGGAGAAATGAAGCTTTTTATTTGACACAAAAGCTTCAACCTGATTGTGCTGAAAATCGTTCTTTCTACAGTCTGAAGGAGCCCAGTGTGATCGTGTGTCGTTCTTGCTGAAAGCATTTCATGGTTAGTAGAAGGCAATCGCTGGTAAATGCCCTTTTCACTGACCGGTTGGATGGCTGGTTGCTGCTGTGTAAATGTATGTACATACTAGAACTGCACCAATCAGAATTTTGTGGCCATTATTTGTTTGTTTTCTCAGGCTTTGAGCAGCTGAAGCCTTCGGCAGTCTGATATCCTTGTTGTGTGAAATTAAAGGCATTTTTGAAGAAAGTGGGTTGCGTTTAATCACCTGCAGTTACTCAGTGGTCCCTCCAACCCCACTTAGAGTTATGAATCAGTAAAAGACATGCATGCAATAAATGAAGACATATACAGTGGAGTCCTGCTTATGTTCTATGGAATGCAACAATAAATTCTTGATGGAAAATCTGTCTACTCATGGATTTTTAATATTTCTTAGCAGAGCATAAAACACTTGCTTCTTGGTGGTTTGGATGAGTCACATAACAAAGTATTTTTGGAGATTAGACTTTGTGAGGGCAGTGTGTTTTGGTTCGTGTTTGGAGACGGACTGTATTGCGTCGTTGTGCAGGAGGAGGGGCTCTCCCCGGGCAGCATTCATGCAAGGACCACCACTGGTTAAAATACCTCGTCTTGACAGAAGCTGCTCTTCTGTGGCCAGCAGTCAGACTGTCATACTCCTAAGAAACTTGTCATAAGCATGGTAATTTTCTAGTGTCAGCATGACCAAGCAATCACAGTTTGGTCATGCAATTATTTTCCTTTTCTACAAGTTTTAAGTTTTATATTTTCATGTTAGCAAATTAGGGCAAATTCAAAGTATCGTTTTCTCACAGTTGAAATATTTACCAGAGATGGTCGGTTGAAGGTTTAAAAGCTTGTCTATAAAAAAGATAAACCAGGGATATTTATCTAGTTATTATCTGTATGTTTTATTAGTTTTAACGTAATGTAGACATTAAAACTCTGCTCATAAAACCCATGGATAAATGTGAGGGTCATAAATCCCCTCACTGACTCTGTCTCCCACATGGCCTCCTCAGCCGATCATCCGCAGATGAACGTTCAGGCCTTTTAAGTGGGTGTGAGGAACATGAGGCATTTTCTCAGCAGAGGCCCAGTTTCTAGATATGAAAAGTGAGGCCCGGGTCACAGAAAGAACTGATAGGGAAACGCAGATCATGGGTCAAGAAGTGCTGTTCATGTACCAGCAAACTTTCAAAAAGGTCAGCTACTTTCTTTGTCATCTGCTCATCTGCCTGATTTGAATTCTTTTTTCTTTTGCTTAGCTTTTTAAATAGTTCCTTCCTAAATCTGTGTCGAGCCCTGAGACTTATCAAGCATTCCCAGCGCTTAGAAATTCTCAGGAAACCCCTCAATGAGCTGATGTATATCTTGGCCATTCAGACCACATTGTGCTGGAGCTTGGCTTGTGGTCGTAGTCCCCAGAGAAACAGGTAAAAACAAAGAACAAAGTCAAATATGAGAGAGACGGAATGGGTGGGGCTTCAGTTTAATTCCTACAGTTTGTATGCAAATCTGTTAGTTGTTTTTAGTAAATGCAGTAAGTCAGCAATTGAATTCCTTTGGCAGCGTTTGATGCAGTTCTTCTTAAAGTAGGTCTTACTCATTTCCTGGAGATGAGCTAAAATCGGTTGTTTATCTGTGTACCCGTAGACCGTGTTGTTACAACCCTGACATGCATTTCATGATGGGTTGTGTTAGCAACTTGCCTCAACGAGTAGCGCCATAATATCAGTGCACATTATTTTTCACACCCTTACATCAGTAGCAGGGCCAAACTCCGAAGGAGGGTTGTGTCGTGCCTGAAACACACCCACAGGCACTGACGAGACTCTGGCAGTTATGCAGTTATTAAAATGACTTGGCTCTGCCGCCGTGGCGAAACAGTCGTTTGAATTTAAAAGCACAAGAAGATCAATTGAATCCTTATCTTGGCTCGGTGTGGGAAAAAAAAAAAAGAACAAGATAATGCGTGATATCATTTTCTGTGGAAGAATATGTTTGGTCTCGGTTTCAACACCTCAGCCCTTACCAGACCACCCAGTCACAGACCGGCTGCTCCCATGCACGGACAGTCGTTGGGATATGATGCTCAAAGCTGCATTACAAGTTTCATAGTTCGTGTTTAGTCAGAGTACTTTCATTTACGTACAGTCAGGCCTGTAGCTGTGGTTAAAATCATCAGATATAAGACAATGACTCGCCTATACAGATGACCATGTCCATGCCTGTCCGCTGACCTAAAGTTTCTTTGAGTATCTTTACCTCATAACACACTGATGGATTCTAGTGACTGTGGGCTTCCTAAAATATTTCATTACACTTCCCATGTGCTTTTATTGTGTGTCCTCTGAGTGACCTTTGAGAGTAGGAACATCTGTAGTCAAAATGTTGACAGTCCTCCAATAAAATCTCGGCTGTGATAGGTTGGGGCAAGCCTTTTTTTTAATTACTTGTGCTGCATGCAAAAAAAAAAAAACAAAACTTATTTTTAGATGATGTGATTTTAAATGATTTGTAGATTTGAATACAAGCTTATGTAGACACCTTCACTCCATGTTGTTTTTCTGATTTCTCTATTTAGTCCTTTGTTTTTCAGCACATTTCTTTGATATTACGCCTTTACAGCCATAAATTGCTTGCAGCTTATGGTTCCCACACGGATGACAGGCTGTTTAATGAGTGTTAGTGGTGGTGGATAGGTTGAGGTCAGCAATGAGCTAACCATGAGCTGTCTGCAGAGGGTACATGTAGGCTTTATGGTTTGCAGTGTCAGCTTTAGACTCGGTACTTAAGTGTTTTTCATAGTCAAGGCCTGTTATGACTTATTCAATTGATTTAGGGAGTCAGCTGCCAGGGTAACATGATTCCTTTTACATTAGTGCCTACTTTCAACTCAAAAGCAATTAGGCACAATAAAGGAGCACCATTTATCCGTAGCATGTCAAAGCTAATCCAGAAATATATTGTTTTATGTACACTTGCTGTCGACGTTTGTGTCTGTATCAGCAGGAAACCGTTGTAGCGTTCCAGTTGACAGATGGGGCTCGGTGATCCTTGGGTCATGTTCGCCACATTATTCTGACCTCTGTTTAGTTTCAGTACTGCTGTGCTGAAATCTGAAGCCTCTTATTTCACATTCAGCACTCAATACTATGCGGTTACTTGGCAATGCTGAAATACTGGTTTGCTGAGCACTTCGAATGCAATTGTGTCTAAATAAAACACTAGATGAAATTACAGTAGCATATTGTTTTTGTTTTTTGGGGGACTTTAATAGTTGTGCTATATCTGGGTGGCACAGCTTGACATCTTTATTGATCTTCTACACAAGAAGTCTTTACATTTGCTGCCATTTTTCATTCATCAAGTACTTGAAACTCCTTGTATTGATTGAGTAAATAAAAGTTTTAGTTCTGGTTCATTTGCAAAACAAAGGGAGAGGAAATGAAAGGAAACGGAAATGTAATTCCTCTGAGACCAAACTTCTTTCGAGTCAAACCGTTGCTTAAACTACATGTTTGGGTCATGTGGTCGGTCACTGCACCAAGGTTACTGGACATTCACTGTTGCTCACAACAGGGAAACAATTGTGATTGTGTAAAACTCAATATATTATATGTGTAGTAGGATTACAGCTGCTCCTCTGTTTACTGGTGTCTCTGTGGGATCTTGTTTTGGTTGATCTTTTGGGTGATCATTCAAGAATAATGGACAATGTTAAATTTATAGATGGTGTATGCTGAATGTGTATGTTTGAAAATGATTTGTTCCTTAAGGAAAGAAGACATACTTGTTTGAATTTGGACTGGTATCAGTGGGTAAGAGGTCATACCAAAAACTAATTAAAACATTTTTTCACAATTTCTGGATGCTACACTGGTTTGGGGTCATTTAATGCTGATATTTTGTAAATGGACTAAACTTACATTATCCCAGTCATTTTGACCACTCAAAGCGCTTTACACTAGAGTCACATTCAACCATTCACACTCACGAATTTATACACCGATACGCAGATTGGGAGGCAATTTGAGGTTAACTGCCTTGCCCAGAGGCGCATCGACATCGAAGTTGGAATCGAACCTTCAACCTTCCGATTACGATTACTACCCCCACAGCCACAGTCGCCCCACTCAAAATGCCAAATCTGATTGTGGGAAAAGTGTAGAACTTTGAAATGGGATAGAAAATCTGCTAAAAGGACAAACTTGTGTTTGCTGAATCCCTGTGGGAGTCATGTCTTGCCTTAGGGCAGAAGAAAACCTCAGACTGCTCACAGCCGACTTCGATGCTGACGTCAGCTGTCTGATTGTGTTTGATCTTCTTATCGCTTTTCAACAAGCTTAATTTATCTGCATAAAACGGGTCATCGCTCTGATGGCTCAACAACCTGTTGTTGTTTTCAGACAAAGCGACCCACATTTGAGTTAAAGTAGCATAACAATGCATGCAGTACAGTAGCATGAAAGGACAAATTAAACAGATATAAACAAATCCTGAGATTAGTGGAGAGAAACGGTCTTTTGTTTTTTTCTGTTCTTTAAGCGTCCTCATGCCGTTATAATTATTGCACTCACAAACTGATGTCAGATCAGCCAGTAATAAATAGATCTAATGGAGGAAGTCTGCACTCAACAGAAAGTTAATGCGTTAAAAGTTTTGAAACGACATTAATTTTATTTCTTTGCCAATACCAGCTTTCAGGACGCTGTCAGTCGAGTCTCAGTGAGCCACAGAAAGGTTATGCATACTTCCGAGTGGATCTAATCTCTTTTTTTTTTATCTTCGCAGAACACAATTGAACTCAAGTGTTTATGTCCCTTACAGGAAAGTATGATTTTTGTGTGTGTGTGTTTTTTTTTTGTTACAGTATAAAACAATTTGGAGCTCTCCTCAGGCAGGGTGTTTATGTACATGTGGGTGTGTCTGTTCATGTATTTTTTTAAATTTGTTTTTGTGGTTAACATTTACAGAGTTGAGGAAATTCTGCATTTTGCACGCTTTGATGTCACTACAGTTGAATGCTGTGTATTTTCCACCGTTGGTTTGTACCTCTCGCGGCCCTTTAGCACAGTTTTGTTTTGCCGTTTTTACTGCTACTCGTCACACCCTGTGCTACATCCTTTCATGTTGCCCACAACCTATATAAAGCTGTCTGACACGTTATATAATGAAAAGAGTTAAACCTCCTTGAAAGTAAAAAAAAAAAAAAAAAAAAAAAAAATCCAACTATTTTTGAAACTAGTTCAGTCACAAGTTCTATCTCAATCTGCTGTTAAATGTTTGATTGTGATATGTTTTAGAAATGTGTATTTTTCTGTTTACCCACTGAAAGAGAAATCCCTAATGTTTTCTGCATCATTCATCACTGTGATTAATGGGTCTTCACTGTAATTTTGCCACTCCAACTTTGTCAGTGATCTGTTGAAACCTCCCTCAGAGCAACCGAAGTCGAACGCAGTCCAGTCTCAGATGGAAAATGTGCCAGGGGAACCGAAACTCCCCCAGTTCTGCTCTCAGATGGCCTGCAGATTTCCACAGCCGTCCAGAGATTACTTCATCCTCCCTGTCTGAATGAAAACCCCCACATGAACTTGTCCGTTCCCAGATGAATTGTTGGCTGGGGTTCGGAGTTGGAAACGGAGGACATGGGGGTGGGAAGTCTATGAACAACTGTTTGAATCATCGTTCAGATATGGACATCATCACCCACTGCACCCCCTTCGGCCTTCCTCTGAGGAAAAAACATGATGGCTTTAAAGCTGGGGTTTAACTAAGAAAAAGCCTATGTTAAAACTATAAACCCGAGGCTGTGCCTTTGCAGAAGTGTTTTTTTAATATTTGAAAAATACATTTGAAATGTGTGGCCTTAGTTACTTGTATACTCCTCCATAAATCCAGTCCAAACATTTGTCTAAATGGTTCAAATGTTTGGGATGTTTAAATCCAGCTGTTTTGTAAAGACTTCAGAGGTTTCTTGAAGAGAGTTGGTGAACAAACAGCTTTATGACGACACAAGAGAATAGCCCACAGGAAAAGACACTCACTCATGCTAGTCAGAGAACGGGGGTTGCGAAAGTAACCTAAAGTTTCCTCCAGTTGATGTGGGGCAGGGTTAGAGAAGACTTATGAAGGGTTTAAGGCTCACCTTCCAGCTGGACGCACACTCAGTCTGTACAGCCAGAGATGCAGTGGGACATTTTAGCATATTTAAAAGCATATTCATGTTTTAGGAATGGCTCAGCTGAAGTCCAGATCCAAATACCAATAAGGCTCTGCTTGAGCGGTTTTTTCTAGAAAAAGAAATTGGTTAAAATGTCAGTCTCCATAAAATACCCCAAAGGTCTTGTTAATCTTGTTAATGTGAACGACATTGTTTCTCAGGAGTTTCCTTGGAATTCCAGTGCACACCGCACCTTTCAGATTTAATTAGTTTTAAACCATTTATTGGTTCTTCTATCAATTTACAACTTTGTGTTTATCTGTTGTTTATAAAATACCAGTAATATTGCTTAAAGTTTGTGATTGTAGCTTGTGGAAAAAAAAACTCCAGGGATATGAATTTCATATTTTTAGCCACTATAATACCAAAACACAAGGTTACATAATTCACCAAAAATCTGAGTGAACGCAGTTGTAGATCCTGTTGCTCATAAGAAAATTCTTTTTAATGTATAAGCAGTCACTGTAAACAATTTCTAGCTGCTTACATGTTCTTTAACTAATGACCAGGTGTCATTAAATGGCCTTTGTGTCAAAATCAGTCATTTGCATTTCCTGTTAAGTGCTGATTAGCCATGTTCTCAGCACAGCCTGCCCATTGTTTCTGTGTTTCTGCTCAGAGTCTCTATAAATAAGATCCTGTGGGTGACGTTAGTTCCTCCTCTCTCAGCCCTGTGTTTATGTGTGTATTTATATGTAAATGTGCATTCTGTGGCTGTTTGCGTGTTTCGTCTCTCTTTTATTTTCACACATATCTCTCGGCTTTTTGTCATATTGTGGCAGAAGGTGTTATTAGTGTTTAGCGTCCGTCTCTCCTGTGTAACAGTCCATAAATACAAACACTCTTGAGGAAGCAGAGGTATTGCTGCTGGGCACCGGCCTGTTCAAAGCTTTGCAGGGTTTGAACAGTTGGACCTTGAACATCTCTGTTAATATTTTGGTCCATGTCGCGTAACATGTACGGATAGTATTTGTTTCTGTTAGAAAAGCTTCACGCTACAGCGGACGATGGAATCTACAGACGAGTCTTATTTTTCACGAAGTGAAAGGGAGCCTCCGTTTATTACTCATTCAAAATCCAGGCAGTTGGTTCTGCTAAAGGTTGCAGTGTGTGTTCGTGTAGCGTTATGCGGTGCAAGACACCTGTCAAATGAATGCATGTGTGTGTGAGCAGACAGCGGAACTGATTCAGTGAGGCAAGAGGAAATTGTGGGTGGCAGTCATGTCACTTGATAATCTGCCGCTTTTAATTACACAGCACTCTGGGTCCGGGGGGATAGATGTTTATATATGTAAATAAAGGGAAACCTATAGACATGTATTAATGGTAGTCAAAAATCCCCAAATCGCATTTGATCTTCTCCAGTAGGAAAAAAAAAAGAATGATCCAATATAGCATCAGTAAGTGTATAGAGCTAGTCAGAATTATAGCACATCATGGGCATGAACCTTATTATTCCTAGGCTTTGAAATGACATATAAGAATGTTTTTTTTTTTGCAGTATCATAAGATGACATGACGGAAAATACAAAATCTACAATGAAAAGTAAACATTGTGTTTAAATTTATAATGGTCTCTCCCCCCCCCCCCCCCCCCTCCCTGAACCTCCATGTTAAAAAATAATAATCATATTTTTCAGCATGTGTTGAAAAATATGTTACCTGTCAGAACGAAGACTGAGGGTTTTTGATCCCAAAGAAGAGAAGTAAGTTTGGAGTATTTTTAATTTAAAAACTCTGAACAAACTGTAAAACATAGTGGTGGCAGCGTCACACTGTGGACCTGATTTTTGCTGCCAGTGGCAGCGGAAAAATGAATAACAGGAGCTACCTGAAAATAACATCTATTTAAATTTGTAGCTGTAATTTTGTCCCGTGTGGATCAAAACACATTTTCCACCAAATTCTTATATTTCACCCAACAGTACACATTATTAAAATCCAAACCTGAAAATGAATACAATTAATTTTTTCTTCCAACTTGGATGCATTGAACAGATACATTAACACGTTCCCAAGTTCTTCTGATCTGATGAAAAAAAAAAAAAAAGGTAAACATTTAAAACGCAGATTTTTTTTTTTTGTCTTTCAAAGTATTTTTGTTTTGTCCAATTTTATTAATCATTTAGTGGGATGGCGAAAGCTTTTACTCAACAAATTTATTCTTTCTAGGAAGCCCTTGTGTTTTAGGAAGCATTTTTAAACAAAGTCCAGGTTGTAACAGCCCAGCTCTCATATGTCATAACAGGTAGAACAGTCTGTCATCAGATACCCCATGCATTATTGAAATTGTGCTAGATTCCCTTTCCGACATTGAGATAATATTTTTCCCTCACTTTTGAGTAGAAAAAACAGACACCCATGATACTACATGAGATGACTTCATGTAGTACCAACATCCTTAACAGACGAGTTCAAAACCTATGACTCAGCGCCTTCTTGTTAATTTCACATGAATGTGAGCGTGCTAGAGGGCTAGTCAGCTGATTGCTAATGTATCGCTCCCACATCAGTCTTCTGCTCTCTAATGGGCTTTGTTGCCATTGATCTGATTTGTCTATATGTGGAGAAAGTGAGCTTCAACTTTCCATTCCAGACTCTGTCTGCTTTTTTTTTTTTTTTTTTTTCCCCAGGATATTAGGTCACGTTAGAGGGGCTTCTGGCTGTGAACCGGATCGGAAAAAATACCAAATCTTTTCTGCAAACTATTACTGATAACCATTTGAGACATTTTGAAAGTACTTTATGTACTGGTAATAAATAGTTTTGCAAATGCAATGATTTGTATCTCATTGTTTTATACAGTGCTAAACTCGCTAAATTAATTTAAAATCATGTTTTATTGGTGTTTTTATGTTATATTTTGACACAAAGTTTCTGCACAAAGTAAGGAAAATATGTTTGTATTGGTTAATGGCAAAAATAAACCACAGATAGTAAGAGATCTATCTATTCAGGTTCTGTGGAAAAAATCCATCTCAACAACATGGTTTTAGGGAAAAGTTGATAACATCTGTTGTTTGGGTGTTGAAACAGCTTGTTTCTTCCTGATTTCACAAACCTTTTGCGAAATCGTATGTAAAAAGTTCTAACTTTTTACACGCCATTATACTGACATTTGCTTGCTTGCACTTTTTGCAGTCCGGGTTGTTGTTTGCGATGTGCATATTGTGTGCAGCAAGAACAAGGTAATGATTAATAACTGATACAACAGCTCCAATAGATGCCCTAAATGCACAAAGGAGCGTTTATGTAAATCTGTCCTCTCAGCACCTGTTAGACTTTATGACCATCGCTGCTCCCAACAAACTGAATAAATTAACATCACTGCCGCTATTTACACAGTTTTTATATCTCTGTCAAAAGTATTTTGAGTTTTTTTTTTCATGTGCGAATATTCACATATCATACTTGTCATACCTGAGTGTGTTGTTTTTATTAACTCTGTTTTTCTTATATTGTAAATTTGCCCTTACTATATAGTCTTTTACTTCATATTGTTGTTGTTAATGTTTAACCGTAGATGCTCATCAGATCTGGGTTAATAACACTGTTAAAAGCCAATGTTTATTTCCATCATGTTGCCGTTTGTGTGTTCTGGCACAGGAAGTGAAGGGGTTGGCCACGTTGTATTTGTTTGGGCATGCGGCAGTGAAGCAGTGCAGGATTGAGGGATGTTTACCTAAAGCAGAGCAGCAAAGTCAGGGCCTTTTACAGTTGAAAGGCTCGGAAAATAATTTTGGCATCGATCAGTTATTGGCCGTACTGGCAATATCAATATCTGATACCAGACCTGATTTGTACTGTTTCAGTGCTGATTTAATCTCCAAAAATATTGAGCCAAATTAGCGATGGACATTGATCCCTGGGTTTATGAAAAAAAACCCCAAAAGACCTTTCATTCGTGAAATGGTTTTAGCCGGTTTTGTTTGTTGGTGTAACTGGGATCGATGCTGCATCTCTCCGCTCTGTGGCCTTGTATGGTCAGCTGTGAGCAGATTAGTCCTTTTTCTGAGCTGGCCTCAGGTCAGAGGTCAGTAGCTGCAGTTGAAAAGAGGAGCCAGAGGTCACCGCTGCGCCGCCTCATATGAGCTCAGAAAGCATCACTCCACCGATCAGACATTTTTTAATCCAGTTTGATAGATAGATTGGTAGATGCACGTAGCTGGATTCAGTATCAGGCGGTTTTCTTGTGATCGGGTTGGGGAAGAAACAGTTTAATTTTCATTAAATACATCAAAATTAGACTAGACTTCTACCATATTTTTGACTTTAATTGCAACAACCAGCATATACCTTAATGAACTTTTTTGAGCTTTAATGCGTAAAATAATCTTGTTCTTTCATTTTTGCAGGATAAAAAAAAACCTGTATTGAGAGAATATTTCCCCTATGTCATTGTGCTTATGACATAGGGGAATGAAGAGGAAAATTAGGAATCTCTGTTGACCAGGAAAAGCCCATTAACGCATTTCTAGTTAATTATCTGGTCATTACATATGTGTGTCTGAGAAATGTGACCCTCCACTGCTAGTTTGGCTGGAAATGTTAAGCAGGGTCAGGCTGACATACTGACACACATCTGACACAGAAAAGGCTTGTTCGCCACCATCCTTTTTGCTCTGCATCAGCATTCATTCCTCTGGGTTTGTTGCACCTTTAACCTGCACCAGCTGCATACACACATTCATGCGCTCCGGTTTTGCTGCGGCTCGGGGGAATTAGTTGGCCACCAAACGGGCTCTCTTGGCCAGTTGGCCGTCACCGTCAACTCGGTGCTTTTCCAATCAGCACATTCCTCATTCTCCAGACAGGCACAGGGAGACGGTTTTTGGCAGCGCGCTCACTGGGTGGGGTAATGTTCATATCCTGTCCCCTGACCTCGGATTACTTACGCGCACAGTTACTGTACTGTTTTGCTCATTCTCCCACATTCTCACTCTTAACGCGCACAGCTTTTTCCTTCTGTTCGGAATCAGCTGTTACAGTCAGTCTTTCAGCCCAAAGTCCTTCAGTTTTCTTTATACTCGCCGTCAGCTGCAGAGCCAGTGCGGCCGTGCCAATCCGTGCCTGTTATTGTGCCTCAGCAACAAAGACTCTCTTCTATCAGCGTTAATGACTGTCTTCCCCCTGTCTTTCCATCTATTCCTCCTTTTTTTTTTTCTCCCCAAATGAAGCCGCTTGAGCTACAGATCTGGGCTTTGTTTGACCCTCGTCTCGAACAGCATTGATGCTCCAGTCTGCTATGATCAATATGCTGCTGATAGATGGCTCATTCTCTGAATGTGTTTGAACACGCAACCAACCTCTAGCATGGTTAAAACTTTAGGAACCCACTCTGTTGTTGGCATGTTTTCTTCCTGAGTGTGTGCACCCCAGGGTAAACACCAAACTGAATGCCGGCCTCCCTTTTAAAACTTTTTTTTTGTTTTTAAAGAGAATGACAAAGAGCCAAGCACTGAATTGCTCACTCCCTCTCTCTGAAACGGTCTGCCTTTTTTTCGCCCCCCTCCACAACAGTCACTCCCTCTTCCTCTATTTCTTATGATTTCAGTATTGTGAAACCTTTAAGAGAGAATCTAAAGTTACAGGACAACTCAGACTTACCTCACACTGGGATTCTATGTACTCAGCTCAAAGGGCTTTCCCTTTATGATTTTGACGTTTCTCCAGACAAATTCTGAACCCTTGTTCATAGTAACATGAAAACTTTGGGAATAAACACTGTGTGGGACTCTCCATAGAGCCCTGACAAATCCCACCTCCCTGCATTTTGTCTGCTGAACTCTGGCACTCTACACTCTTATTTTCTTTCCATTGTCGTTTCAAACACTCAAGGCTGCATTTCTTTCCCCACCCGTGGCCCTTAGTATGTGTTTATCACCCACTCTCACACAAACTAGCTCTGACTTGGTAGATATGTGGTTCTGGAAACTGGTGAGAAAACTATTTCCCCTCTCAGCAGGCTGAATGAGGGTCTCCAGTCATTGTGGAGTAGGTGTCAGAGGATTGGGACACCTTGTATAGTTAAAGACAAAGCGAGGAGAACACCGGTATAGAGATTGGAGGATAGGGATTGTTTGTCTGTCCTAAAGGGGTTTGTGTTGGTTAACTGGGCAGGGCGTGTTTGCCTGCATGTTTGCTACACAAGCAAGCTGTGTGTTTTGGGGTACCAGAGAGGTGGACTCTTGTCATGCTTCTGTTTCTGTCTACTAGATTGAGTCAGCTGTGAGAATCTTGCACAGCCCAAGGCCGAAAGAGGGAGGGAAGAAGAAAGCTAAATAACCAAATCGGTTTGTGATACTCCCTCGCATGCTCTAATTTTGTGGCGGAGATGCACAATCGAGAAATTTGGGACGATGACCAAAAAAGACTTGGGGTCTCTTGTTACAATTTTGAACAATTTACATTTGGAGCAAAGCCATGCTGTGTGTGTGTGAGAAACCAGTTACCTCCATATATTAAGACAAAAGTGGTTAGAGTTGACATTTTGGGTATCTTTAGCATGACTTGGTGGTAACTTTGTATAGTGTTCCTGATTAGTTAACTACCTTGTATGAAACATCATATTTTGTTTTTATGTTTTCCATTCGACTAAAATAAGTTGTCTTATATTAGCGATTTACAGGATCAGTGTTACCGAACATCAGTTTAAAATCTATTTCTGTTTGAAAATGCAAGAAAATGCAGACCCTTTCTTTACCTCTTGAGGTTTCCAAAAGGCTGCCAACAAATAGATGACCATTTAAGATCTGATGGCAATATTATTGACATCACTACAAAATGTGTTTCCCAATCATCTGGGGTACCGGATTTTTCTTGTGTGTGATCCTTCACACCCAGGTTTGAGTTGGATGCAAGATATTCCAAGGTAACAACTCAGAATTTTGACTTCCAATTTAGCTGGAAGGCATCATAAATCCAGAATGACACAGAGGATAATAGTTTAAAGAGAAAACAGCATCATTTTGTTGTACTTTCAGTCTTGCCGTCTCTCCAACTGAAAGTCTTAAGTTTACCGGTCAACATTTTGAAGTGTTTTCTTGCATCTCTAAGAGCTGAAAACAGCTGACTTTGAGTCTGGGCATAGAAGGGTGTTATCATAAACATAAGCAGGTTGGTCTTGGATTATTGGTTAAGGTCAGATTTAGTTCTCGTTCTGGTCCAATGACACTTTCTCAATGTTTAGGTTTTGCTCCGTTTTCTCCAAGTCTCCCAGGTCTGTCATCGTTCTCGTCTACCTTCTGGAATCACGTTTGGGTTTCATTGCCTAGAGGAGCTGATCATTTTCTAATCATGTTTGCTCATAGCGGCTAATAGAGAGCCTCACAATGGTGTTATCTTTTTGTATAGCTGTAATTAGACTTAGCTGGCAACATGTGGAGTTCAGAAGATTTGCTTCAAAGAGGATTAATAAAATGACTCAGCTGCTTAAATGTGTTAGCTAATGCAAAATTCTTGTGTGTGTGTGTGTGTGTGTGTGTGTGTGTGTGTGTGTGTGTGTGTGTGTGTGTGTGTGTGTGTGTGTGTGTGTGTGTGTGTGTGTGTGTGTGTATATCAGAGGAGTGGCCTGTGTGCGCAGTTGTCTGGTGTTTGCGTGGTAATTATGACTAACATGACGGTGTGATGTTGCTGTCCTCTCTCCTAGGTGACATCACACAGAAGGGCTATGAAAAGAAAAGAGCCAAGTTGCTGGCCTCCTACATCCCTCAGCTGCCAAGTAAGACCGGTTCTTCATTCTTTCTCTGCGATTTCTCATTTTAGATCTGAGATGTCCTTCCTCCAAAGTCTTATGACCTCTTTGCTATTTTTGAGGCAAAAACCTAATGCAACTACATCAAAGTGAACTCGTCAAGTACTTATTTCCCCAAATTGAAAGGTTATGGTAGTTTACTTAAAACGTGACATATGTTTACGTAGAGCGACCTTTATTGTTTTTCATGTTGAGTTTATAAAAGAATAATCTTTCTTGTGTGTTTTAAATCTTTTCTCTTTTAATCCAAAGGAATTTCTGGTTTTCTGTGGCCCCCTAGCGTTCAAAAGTGAAGCTGCATTTTTAATATGAACATTAGGGAGGCTAAGAAGCCTACAGCCAAATCAGCATTTCTTTTTGTCTTTGTTTCTATTAAATTAAATTTCTCGAGGGACTCGAAACAAAACAAGTATGTTAAGTTTTTATAAGCACATAGATTTATTTCTAAGTTGTGGTTAAAAAAAAATAAATACATTTTTTTCAACAAAGAAACACACCACATTAAGGACAAAAAATTTCATAGTTTGCTTCCTGGTGGCATTGTTTTGCTTCTCTGTACTATTAATTTCATTCAGATGTGGAAATTGTTTGCAGCTGTCACATGATAACATAGAAAAGCTACCATTTATGTTTTAAAACTCTGGTCATTCCTGTGCCGGTTATTAAAAGCCTCTGTGGAGGCCATGGTATGTGTCAAAGACCTCCGCCCTAATCACGCTGCCATTGTTCACAACATTTCAATCATTTATCTCAAGTTGGTTTTGGATCATAGTTTCCTCACGCTACAATGAGACTTGCTGATTCGAAATCCGATCTGCTAAATGTCTTTTATTAGCTGCTGCTCAAAAGGGTGTCATTTCCTCAGGAAGAATTGCGCCACATTAGCAGCAGCATGAAAAAAAATTCCTTATTTGATGCTTTATTGTAAGCTATGTCATGTTTAAAGAGAAACACTGAACTTGCTTTTCGTTTTAGTTCTTCCTTGGCCTCATTTAGCTTGTGCTGCCACCTAATTCTTGCTGAATATTCATGCCCAAAGGCAATGAGAAGACCTATATGAATCTAAATTTCAGTGCTCTAGTACTTGAAGCATATTTCTTAAAGTGACCGTTGTTTTCTGTTGTATGGGTTTACAGTATGAGTTTAATGTCAGTGCAAATAATAGAAAGCCTTGTTTGCCTGAGAATTAACTTTGTTTTGCTCAAGATGTCTCTCAAGAATGATTTTGTTCTCAAACTATACAGCCTATCTTGGATCTACTCTATTTAAGTGTATAATGCATTGCTGACGATTACCAATGGAAGCTGTGTTATTGTTGCCTGCACGTTGCCATGGTATTATGCAAAGTGGCTGTGCATCCTGTCTGTGTACAGCAAGGTTCACTTCACTCATTTGCCTTTTTGTACTTTTGCAGATTTAGTTTCTGAGAGGTCTGGAGCAAGGAAATAATTTATATTTAAATTCTTAAATGTAGTTTATGTCTTCAATATACCCAGTTGTTCAATACTCGGTCTAAAATTAAGTGTTAAATTAGTCATTTTCTAATACTGATTAAAAATGACCATACACAAGTAAAGGTAATAAAACACATTTAGATCAATAAAAATAAATTATTTCAATAAATTTCTGATGAAATACATGAAGTAATATAAATACAAATAAATTATAATACAAAAAGGCATTAAAGTCACATTTAACATATTTTGAACTTTTATCAAACAAATCTATAATAAGGTTTCTTTGATATACCGGTAAATGTTTAAGTCCCTTTGCCAGTGAGTTTTTATTCACATTTTATTTAAATAAAAGCATCTTCAAAAACCACCAGAAGTCCTAAATTGTACTTACAAAAGAAGTCTACATTTGACTTAAACATATTTGTTGTATTTTTCTGGAAATAAATATTCTGGAAGGGAATATTTGATTCTTGATAAATACAATCTATTATTAGCTAAAGGTCATTCAGGGCTGTTTTGGTTTAATCAGGGGTCATGATGATCTGTCATTTGGCTCAACTTTTAATTTATTTTTTTAAATAATTATTTGTGTCCATAATTCACAAGAATAAAGCTTTCAAGAAAAATAAATCAACATTTATTTGAAACTGTTTGACAATGAAATTGAGCTTTTATATATATATTTTTTCACTGCTGCCCTTCACTCTCTCATATTTTCTAGAAGCGGACCTTTCTCTGCCAGATGTCCAGCCTTCCCCAAGCCACAGTGCCAATCCCAGCCCAAGTCCTGAGGCCCCGGGCCCCTCCACCTCCTCAGCCTCTCGACACCATCGTGCACATCGCAGTGGAGGGGCCAGAGATGAGCGCTACAGATCAGGTGCAAAGCTCACTGCTGCCTCACAAACTCTGCAAAACACAGTCGAGCATAAGTGGGGCTGTTAATCCACCATTTTGTCTTAATGTCTCTGTCTGTGTATTCTTTCTGTTTAGACATCCACACAGAAGCTGTGCAGGCGGCTCTGGCTAAACACAGAGAGGAGAAGATGGCATTGCCCATGCCGACCAAGAGACGTTCATACTTCGTCCAGTCTCCCATAGATAACTGCACACCTCCCGGTAAGATTAAATACCCCGAATAAACACACAGTTCTTTGTTTGGATTTAGCAGCTTAAAAATGCTTTGGATGATTAGACAATTAGACCACAGATAAACAAAATGTAAGCGCGAGTAGCTAAAAAGAACACAAAGTCGGCTATTTGGGATTACTGACCAGATGAATGTGGTAACCCACAGGAAGCTACTACTTTTAAGGAACTCATGAACGTCCCAGCTCAACTTATTCTAAAGTTAGATTCGAACTGAGATGATGGCTTATTGGAGAAGCGCTGGTCCTACAGCTTCAGCAGTGTGTGTTTAGGTGAATGAGGGTATGTGAGACTCCATAAGTACCAAGAAAGGAGCCTCATTCGTTGGACAACAAAGTTTAGCCTCTAATGAGCCAATTGCCTCACCCTAATTCCTGATCCTTTAACTTTTTTATATCTATCCTGTGTGAAAGAGAGAGCAGAAGGAAGGCATTGTTGAAAATTAGAAATCCTATTTTCGGTTTTACGAGAGCCTTGCTGCAGATGCAGGAATTGCATGCAATGACTTGCTCTGGTCACATAAAACAAATTGGTCTACAAGCAAAATGGCATATGTGGCCGAAAAACAACACATCACAGTGAAAACACCATTCCTGCTGGAACTTGGAGGAAATGGATTGAGCCAAATAAAAGCTGTAAGAAAACCTGTTGGAGTACGCACAAGACTAGTGCCTGGGGTTTGGGACAAACTTAAACATTCATTACTACAACAGAGTAGTTCAGATCCAAGCATATTCATGAGTTAGAAAGGCCCAGCAAGAGCAGATATTAATCCAGTTGAGCAAGGCTTAAAAATAAATTTGATCGATGCAGTCTAGGTTTGCGCCATCTTGCAAAGAAGAACGGAAAGAGGCTCTTCTTTGAAGATGCATAAAGCTGGTAGAGGGGTGAGACTTGTAAGTAAAATGGTGGTTCTGCAAAGGATTCACTTGGGCAAGCTGAACACAAACACAAACAATGCTGATTTTTTGTGGGAAAAGAAAAAAAGAAAAGAAGTCAAAAACAAGCATCCAGAGTCAAGGGATGTGAATATTTTTTGTAAATATAGAGAAACTAAAAAAAAAAGATTGCACTCTTTTTTTTAATTTGGTTTTCTTGTTCTCAGATACATCCTCTGCATCAGAGGATGAAGGCTCGCTGCGCAGAAAGGCGGCTCTCAGTGCTGTGCTCGCCCAGACCCTCCAGAGCCCCGATTACTGGATCAACCGCTCCGTCCAAAGCTCTTCCACTTCCTCGTCTGCTTCCTCCACCCTCTCCCATGGAGAGCCCAAGACTCAGCCTCAGCCCCAGCTTCAGCCGGGGGCCTCGGTGCTGGCTGATGTCCTGGCCCACATGCGCATAGGTACACCTTAGTAGCGGAGACGGCGATGATTTCCTGGTTAAAAATCCTTTGATTAGGTTTCGCCAGTGATGCTTTTTTGTGATCTCCACCGATAGAAAACAGCGTCCCCCCAGACGTGACCTCCTCCACTCCACAAGAGAGAGGATCCAGAGTGGACCTTCCTCCAGCCATCAGGGGCATGAGCCGCGGTCAGAGCCGCTCCAGCATGCTGGATACAGCTGACGGTACACTCTCACATGCCAGGATCTGTACAAATGTCCATCAAGGGACTCGAATGGGGTCAAATCTGGAACCTGGGTTTACTGTCGTTTGGTTCTTCCTTTAATTTGTGGGATTTGCTATTAGCATATTGTGATTGTAATAGAGGAATGATTTCTTCCTGTAATACTTTGACAAAGTGGTTATAAACGAATGTTAAGAAAAAAAAAAGATCTAAACTCAGAGGCAACATGATTTCACAGTGTGGTGAATGGTGCTAATGACAGATGTTTTGTGTTCTTTCTTTTGGGTCCATTAATCCTGTCCCTGTCTTGCCTTTGATTTAAAAAAAGGAAAAAGAAAAGGTAATATACAACAAACCCGGGGAAGGGGAGGGATGCTGACGAGGCCCCAACCAGCTTGCTTTCCAGCATCTTTTTCCATGTTTGTCTGGTGTCTTAGGTTTAGAAGTAGCGAACTTCCTGTATTGGGTTTCTCCTAAAACAGATTGTCCAATCTTTGTGTCTCCTTCTTCCCTTTCGAATCCTTCCTGCTGCTGATACTGATGCTGAGTGTGCTAGATCGTAGCGTTCTGCCTGTGTGAGAGATAAAGTAGATATGCGTGTTGGGGCAGAACTGCATGCTTGTTTCCATCCCGGCTGTTTGCATGGGTTCCTGATTGATTCTTGGTGTTTGTCCAGGCGTGCCGGTCAGCAGCCGGGTGTCCACCAAGATCCAGCAGCTGTTGAATACTCTTAAACGGCCCAAACGGCCCCCGCTCAGCGAGTTCTTCCTTGACGACTCAGAGGAAATTGTAGAAGGTGAGTCCAGTCAGGGAACAGAGGAAGATTGGATTGTCAAAGTCGGTTTTACGAAAGTGTAAAATTTATTGGACGTGTCCTTCTATTCTGAATGGTTGTTGCATTGTTTGGTTAGTTCTTGTCTTAATTTTCAAGTCAAGCGTGAATGTTCATGCTGAGCTAATAAACACGTCTTTTTTTTTCTCCTTTTTTTCTAATCTTCTTAAAAACTAAACATTTTTATAAATGTTTTCTCATTATTTTTCCCTCTTCCATGTCTAGTTCCAAGGCCAGATCCCAACACCCCTAAGCCTGAGGGGCGTCAAATCGTCCCAGTGAAGGGAGAGCCTCTGGGAGTGGTCAGCAACTGGCCTCCTGCCCTGCAAGCTGCCTTGGCCCGATGGGGGGCCACGCAGGCTAAGAGCCCTGCCCTCACTGCCCTGGACATCACCGGCAAACCCCTCTATACACTCACATATGGTGAGTGTCGATGATCGAAACTTTAAATTATTTGTTAAATTTTTGCTCCTGAAATCTACGTTATCGTGCTTTTTTGTCAACTTTTTTTTCAACTTATCTAAATAAATTGATATTTATTACTTGTATATAAATTGGTTGTTTGTCACAATGGTAAAAAAAAAAAAATATTTGAAGGGGTATAAAAACTTGTGCACCAACAGTGCAGTTCATGCGGTATGCAGCTATGGCGCTTTTTTAACTTTCTCCAATAATAAAATGGCATTCTCCTTCAGGCAAACTATGGAGTCGCAGTTTAAAGCTGGCTTATACTTTGCTGAACAAACTCGGGACCAAGACTGAGCCTGTCCTACAAACTGGTGATCGGGTAAGAGATTATCGGAGACTCGTGTGTAATATGTGGAAGTCCAAAAGGAGCATAAACATGAAACATTTTTCTGGCTCCCAGGTGGCGTTGGTGTATCCAAACAGTGACCCTGGAATGTTCTGGGTAGCTTTCTATGGCTGCCTGTTAGCTGAGGTGATTCCTGTCCCCATCGAGGTGCCGCTGTCACGGCAGGTAAATATTTATGCAGACGCTTACATAAACTACCTTCAAGAGCCGTAGTTATTTTAGATGTTTGAGTACCTCAGTTTAGGAGTATGTGTGTTTGCAAATGTTTTTTTCATTCCCTGTGTAGGATGCAGGCAGCCAGCAGATTGGCTTCCTGTTGGGCAGCTGTGGTGTGAGTTTGGCGCTGACCAGTGAGGTGTGCCTCAAAGGGCTGCCCAAGACCCAGAATGGCGAGATCGTCCAGTTCAAAGGTCAGCAAGTTCAAAATGTGAAAGGCGATACAATACACACTTCCATTGTACTTTCTATCAGCAAGTGTTTTATTTTCTGACGCTCGTTTTTTGGGATGTTTTTCCAGGATGGCCGAGAATGAAGTGGGTCGTCACCGACACAAAGTACCTGACCAAACCATCCAAAGACTGGCAGCCTCACATTCCCACCGCCAACACAGACACAGCCTACATAGAGGTGATCTAAGAGCAGAAAAACGCATTTATACACATTTTTGACAAATACATGTCTATTTCTACTTAATTAAGAGGATCATTTAGAGGTTGTGGATAACTCCACTTACTTAGTACATCAGACTGATATTTGTTCACCTGTATCCTTCTGTAACAGTATAAAGCGAGTAAGGAGGGAACGGTGATGGGAGTTGCCGTTTCCAAGATCGCCATGCTGACACACTGTCAAGCTCTGACTCAGGCCTGTAACTACTGTGAAGGTTAGAACTCAACATGTAAAACTTCACTCTCTCCGGCTTTTTTTATTTGTATCACCATCAAATTCTGAAGCTAATACATGATGTTTCCAACATAGGGGAGACGCTGGTCAATGTGTTGGACTGCAAAAAGGACATGGGCCTGTGGCATGGCGTCCTAACGGTGAGGCTGGCAAATCTGGGATATTTTTCGCCTTTGCAGTCAGACAAATAATAAAAATTGACAGTGTGCGTTTGTTTCGTCTTGCAGAGTGTTATGAACAGAATTCACACCATCACTGTGCCGTATGCCGTCATGAAAGCCTGTCCCATGTCCTGGGTACAGAGAGTGCACATCCACAAAGGTTCAGACTTAATTATTTCATACTTCCAGTGTTGGCTTTCATATTTGTTCAGGTTTGGAGTTTTTATGGATCTTTTTAAAGCGATTTGGATGTAATGATTTCAAAATTGACAAATATTGAATGTGGCGCAGAGGTAACGCGACCTGTTGATCTTTCCTGAATGTCTTTCCACTCCACTCATTGGACAGGAAAGTCCAATGAGTGGACTTTCTTGTCCACTCATTGTCAAATAAAGGCCACTAGAGCCAAGAAACCTAAAAAAAAAAAAACATGACAAATATTGCCTAATTGTTCACAGGTTTCTTATTTTTTACTTCTTCTGTCTTCATCTTATAGCACGTGTTGCCTTGGTGAAGTGCAGGGACCTTCACTGGGCCATGATGGCCCACAAAGATCAGAAGGACATCAACCTATCTTCTATACGAATGCTAATAGTGGCTGATGGGGCAAATCCATGTGAGTGACTTCCCCTATGTGCAGTCCTATTGTAGCAATTCAAAATCAGCAACGTGGTAGTTTCAGGTGATGTTTTGTTGATGTTGTCCTCCATTGTTCACTGTCAGGGTCCGTCTCATCGTGCGATGCCTTCCTAAACGTGTTCCAGTCTCATGGTCTGAGGCCGGAGGTCATCTGTCCATGTGCCACCTCCCCTGAGGCTCTGACTGTGGCCATACGCAGGTATGAACATCAACAAGCTGAATCTGATCTGGAAACCCGAAAAAGATACAATTATTCTTCAAAAATTGCCAGATGAATAACTTTTATTATAACTACAATGTTACTTCAAAAACGCAGTTGAAAGTAGACTTCCACACTTTTCAGATCATCTGAGATTAATCTTAGTTTAATTTTGGAGAAAACATCCAGTGGAACATTTTATGTCGAGTTTATGTTCTATGCATCTTCTTTTATTCCTGTCTTCTCTGTAGACCTGGCGCCCGTGGAGCTCCTCTCCCAGCCAGGGCCATCCTGTCCATGGGTGGGCTGAGCCACGGTGTCATCAGGGTCAACACGGAGGACAAGAACTCTGCTCTGACTGTGCAAGATGTCGGCCACATTATGCCTGGAGGTGATCCTCTGCAGCTGAATTTCACTTTGCATTTTGACCTTTTACTTTCTCACACGTGTAGGTTCTAAACATATTTAATCCCAACATTGGCACCATGTTGTCTGTTCCAGCTCTGATGTGCATAGTGAAGCCAGATGGGCCGCCGCAGCTGTGCAAGACGGACGAGATTGGAGAGATAGTGATCAACTCTCGGGCTGGAGGAACGATGTATTACGGCCTTCCTGGTGTCACCAAGAACACGTTCGAGGTCTTTCAGAGTTCAATATTTATACTTTCTACAAGTATTTTCTGTATCTTTTAATAGTAATTTTATAGTCTTTCTGGCGTTTTCTCTTCAGGTTATCCCTGTCAACCAGGCTGGAGCGCCCATAGGAGAAATCCCCTTCGCTCGGACTGGTTTACTGGGATTTGTGGGACCGGTAAGGAACTGGAGTTTCTCTGTTGGAGGGAAAAAAGCTTAAACTCCTCAAAGTAAAAAAGGATTTTTAATTGCAACGAGAGACACACCAATAAAAGCTAAAGACCCCCACCTCCTCCATTCACTTTTAAAAGAAACCTGATATTTCTCTAAGCTTGATGAGGGTGTGAAGTTGATTAGCAAAAGTTGACAGGGATCTACTGAAGAGACTGGGTGTAAATAATATAATATCATTTGATGTGAAGTAATTGTGATATAAATGAGTCATTTAGAACAATTGACCTTGTTCTAAATGACTCATTTATCATTGTTACTACAGAGAAATTACATTATCTACTGTTTTCAAAGAAAGTTATGCCAAATACAGTCTGATAGGATAGTTTGTTGTTACATTCTTTTCCATTATACATAAAATAGTACTGCTATTGCCTATTTTATTACACTCGGTCCAAGTGTTAATCTGTGTTTTTGGGAAGTAATTGGACTTAGTATCACATCTTCTCACTCATTGAGTTAATTTTTACACCTCCATATTAGGAGGGATGAAGTCCTGGTTAAAACTGTAAATTTTCTTCTCTTTGCTCCTCAGGGGAGTCTTGTGTTTGTTGTGGGGAAGATTGAGGGACTCCTGATGGTGAGTGGGCGACGCCACAATGCTGACGACCTGGTGGCCACCGCGCTGGCAGTGGAGCCTGTCAAAACAGTTTACAGGGGGAGGTACGACTCTGCTGCTGCTGCTTGAGACCCACGGAGGGCAGTCTCTGCCCGTGTCTTCCTTTGCAGTTCTCTCAAAAAATGCATTGATGTTGCAAATGATGCTTTTAATTGTTACCAGGCTGTTTTAATGTCAGCCAGTGATGGCTGAAGGTATGTTTTGGTGTCATCCACTCAGGATTGCTGTGTTCTCAGTGACGGTGTTTTATGATGAGAGAATAGTGGTTGTGGCAGAGCAGAGACCTGACGCCAGTGAGGAAGACAGCTTCCAGTGGATGAGTCGAGTACTGCAGGTAATTTAGTACATCTTGCTACAACACTGAGCATTTCCAGATTAAGTTCATCCTCTATAGGAACTACGGTGCTGGGAGATGATGTTTGCAAATTTCTTCTGTCTTGTTTTTTGTCACACATTTTAGTTTTTCGTTTCAGTGAACTAAAGTTTTAGCAAAAATAATAATCATTAATAAGTCACTTAAACATGAACTTCCAGTCGTTTGTCTGTATTCACTTGCATACATCCCTCTACAATATTTATTAGTGATTCTTTAACTTGAAATTGAAAAAAAAAAAACTTGAGACCCCATACTTGTTAGTTTGAAATCACAAACTAAATCCAAACTGTCCTCACATCCAGCTTTGTTAACCATTGCTTTAGTGAATAGAAATTAAAACATTCTTGTATGTTACACCTTCCTCTTTTTCCAATAGATTAAACAAGGCTTGTCTCAAAAATGGGTATTTTCAGCAGAAACAGTAGCAGACTTGCTTTGACTAAATTTATGTTTGGATGGCTGTAGCTTGAACATTCAGTTTACATTAAGTTTAATGAGACGGGGAGGAGCATGCACATATTCATAATGGCCTCCTGCAGAGGGAAGTATTTGAACTGAGAAGGCACATGCATGCATGGTCTAACAGAAACCGCAGTCACCACGGTCTCACCTTTGAAGGAAAATGTTTCAACACTCCTACATCTCTTAAACTACACCATGAAGAGCTGTGCTCACTTCAAGTTTATCATGTAAAAAAAAAAAAAAAGAATCATCAATTAGCTTAATGTTCTCCTGAAACCTAACTCCATTCATAATTTTGCACCCTTTAATCGATTATACAGCTATTTATAGTGTGTGTGTGTTTTATTTTTATACCCTTCCAAAGGAAATACTACATTAAATATATTAATTTTGCATCCTGAAGGCCATCGACGGCATCCATCAGGTTGGCCTTTACTGCCTCGCTCTTGTGCCAGCCAACACCCTCCCAAAAACCCCGCTAGGAGGAATCCACATCTGTGAAACCAAGCAGAGTTTCCTGGACGGTAACCTGCATCCCTGCAACATCCTCATGTGTCCGCATACGTGTGTAACAAACATGCCCAAGCCTCGACAGAAACAGCCAGGTGAGCCTTCATCTATTACAGCATGTAATCTGTATGGAACTGTAGCTAAAGGAGAATATTATCATGTTCAGTTCTGTTATATATTTTCTGAATAAAGGGAGGTAGTTTCTTTGGTGGGGATATCTGTAATAGGGAATTGTTTAGCAGTGTTGTTAGCAGTGTGACCTTTCATTTGTGCTCATTTTAGTTTTCACTCTCGTTTCTGGTCTCCTCAGTGGATGTTGGTCCGGCTTCTATGCTTGTTGGGAACCTGGTGGCAGGGAAGCGAATCGCTCAGGCCACGGGCAGAGAGCTGGGTGTGGTGGAGGATCAGGACCTCATTCGAAAGGTAACACTTCACAGACTTATATCACTGTTCAACACAATGTTAAACAGGACTGTAGGACGACTTTGTGGCAGAAGATCTTGTTATATTAAACTGGCACAAAATGACTTTCCCAAATGCAGGGTGATTTTAATCTCTTAAATTCAGAATGTAAAATACTTGAAGAACTAATCTATTGTTTACTGCTTACCCTTTCTTTAAAGACAATTTATGATTGGTTGAACTTACTTTCAGCAACTTTTTCAGCTACAATATCTGTTTTATAGCTTTCACTCTAGAAGAAAGGGATATTTCACAGATTTTATGAAATCTGAACCTTAGCTCGTCATCTCTGATTCAAAATTAGTGACGTTTTTAGTCTGATTAAACTTGAGCACAGATCTGATCATTTTTGACATTGTTCTCTTGTTATTATGCATTTTATGTTTGTGCAAAAAAAACTTCCCAGTTAAGATCCAGTGATCTTTCTAGGCGGGACACATGCTGTGTGTTAATGACATCGATATGCGTCCAATGACTCATCTTGGTGTTTCCAATAGGTTTTTAACATAAGTTTTATTTAAAATATTGATAAAGTCCCGTGTCCTTCTCATGAAGTTGATGTTCTAGATTATCCAATGATTAAAAAGTATTGCTATAGTCATTCCTCTGTAAGGGATCTTGCAGTTTATAACAAAGTGATGTTGCTTCATTGAAATTGATCCATTTTTGAGTGAAAGTGAAAAGAAACTGGCATCCAAATGTGTTGAAATGAAACTGATGCATAAGTTTGAAATGCTTTGAATTTATTATCAAAGAATGTGACTTGGAAATTGGATGCTGATGTCTTATCCTCAACCTGTGCTGTTGTTTTGCTGGGCTACAGCTCTGTATGTGGCCCACCATGATGGTAAGGCTCTAGTCTGGCCCCCCTGCTCGCCTCTGCTTATGCTGCTTCTGTCAGTTTCCTGTGCTTCTGCAGCTGTAATAACCCTGATCCCCTCCACTCCCCCCGTCCAGCTACAGCTTCACACAAACCAAGCTAATTGTCCTGGCTGGCTCCTCGTCCAACAGGGTTCATCATATACTTCATCATATAGGCGAACATCCAAAGTGGAGTTTGGAATCGATCAGGGTTCAGAAACAGAAGAAACGTGAATCAAATGATTATTGCCAGTCTGCGCTCTGCGAGGCCCGCCTTTTGTTTCAAACGTGACGTCCATGTTTGGGAGCGTATCGGTGTGTGGCTCTGCTTCCTGTCATCAGTGTGATGCTCCCACATGCAGCATGGCTTTGAGTGGTCAGAGCTGCAGCCTGCATGTTGAGTCACGACAGTGTGATGTTATCTGACTGGTGAGCGGGTCTCCCAAGGACAGGGCCGACTCTCGACGCAGTAACTCTGCTCGGTGTTTGTGTGTCCAAAGAACTTGCTGTTTTAGTTTCTGTATTTGTTTTTATGTGTGGCCTTACGTACTCCTGTCTTTGTCTATATGGGAATTGTTGGATTGATGTTCTTGCCTTCTGTGATTATTTTTTGGCAGATGTTTTGAAATGAAAATGATGGCTGTGTAGTAACAAAACATTGAGAGATTTGTCAGTTGTAGGCCGTTTTCTTTGAGAAATTTTATTTTAAGGCAGTCACATTTTTCCCTTCCTTCCAGTGTGACCCTTCACTTGCTAAAGTAACACTTTATGTATTCCTAAACCCTGTCTGGGTTTATATGGGAGGTCAGCAGCAGAACAAGATGTCTTTGTTACATTTGTAGTTCCTTTTATCAGTAACATGAAAACAGCAGAGGCAATTTTTCATGTTCTCTGTCTGAAAGGGTACATATTACACCCATTCCCCCTGCATTTTAAATACACATTATATTTAGTGTATTTCACTGGAATTTAATGCAACAAGCACAATGTAGAGCAGGATCCTGAAGTGGAAGGAAAATAATGCATAGTTTTCAACATTTTTGTAAAATACAATCTGAATTTTAAGTTGCATTTAGCCCCCTTTACGCGACTTCGCTTAACTGAAACTTAGTGTAACTTATTGCCTTCAGTTGCTATTTTACAGAACAATTTTGGTTGTTATAAATGTTTAGTGATACTATACGCCTCATGGTTTTGGGCTCTAAGGACATCATATGACAATGCTTGTTGAGTGCAGCAGAAAACATTTGAAGAAGGCATTAGGATCTTCTGGTGAAGTCAGTCTTGATTGTTCGACTGCAATCAAGTTGTGTCAGTGTTAAAGCACCATGTGCATTCAGATGCAATATTTTCACTAAATGCTGAAGTGGAAATAATAAATTTTTTATTGTATCTGGACAGAATACACATTATTAAGGTCAATTCTTGCAGTGAAACTGCAAGAAAAGATCATGTTACTTTTCATTTAAATATCGGTTTGTGAAATCAGATCGTCATTCAGGAACAGTCAAGATCATTCTCACACATAAAATACCTTAGTTTTCCTAATATTCTGCAGCCCTGGTGGAAGTCCAGCTGTTCTGTGAAGGCCTCAGACGTTTGTTGATCAAACAGCATCATGAAGGGAGCCGTACACAGGCTATCGCTGGGAGAAAACCCATTAGTGCAAGGCTGTCAAATTCCTGGTCTCAAGTGCCCAGCAATTTTGGGAAGTGTCCCTGCAGCAGCAAAAGCCCTTCGACTGGATAAGAGACTAGAAATTCTTGTTAGGATGTCTCAATCCCAGGGACGTAAACATAAATGAAAATATGTGGAGAGATTGAAAAAATTATTGCTCTTCATCCAGTCTGCCTGAACTTGAGTTAGTTCGCAAATAAGAACATACAGAAATTAATTTTTTTTTCTTTTCTGACTTGAGTCTAATCCAAAATAAACCACACACAATACTAGGATAAGTAGTTAATTACAAGGCTCGACCTGCTCGTTAAAAATTGCACCTCTATTCGTTTTCAGCACCAGTTCCTGTCTGAAGCTTTGCAGTGGAGAGCCCAAACCGACCCTGATCACGTTCTCTACATTCTGCTCAACTCTAAGGTAAGATCAGACGTATTTCCACAAACACAACACTCCACTTTGGGATGGCTTTTTGTCACGAACCATGACAACTGGTGTATCTTCTCCGTTGTCTGGTGCAGGGTGTTCCAGTGTGCACAGCAACATGTGCACAGCTTCACAAAAGAGCAGAGAAAATCACAGCCACTCTCTTAGAAAGAGGAGGCCTCAACACGGGCGACAACGTGGTGCTGCTTTATCCTCCAGGTGAGCCGCAAAGAGAAAAATGATGTACATTGTTTTTATGTCGCCTTTCTGGGTTTCACCTGTTTTGGAAAGAAAAAGAAAAATATCGAGTTTGTATATGCCAAAGGGTTTTCATTCACATTCTGTTTCTCCACCGCAGGTATTGACCTGATCGCTGCCTTCTACGGTTGCCTCTACGCAGGGGTGATTCCCGTGACCGTGAGGCCGCCGCACCCCCAGAATCTGGCTGCTACGCTCCCCACAGTCCGCATGATCATTGACGTGAGTGCAGTCCATGCTGCAGAAATGTGAAACACAACTGGTCCAGAATCTGTCTTTGAATTGAGTCCATACTGGGTGCCACTCAGTTTCTCCCGATTACATGTCTTTTTTTGTTTGTTTGTTTTTTTTCCTTTCAGCATCAGTCATCTTGTAAATATTGGTTAACTCTTAAAGCAGAGTGTGTTTCTGCCAGAATAACCCTGTGTGTTGTGGTGTATGTCCTCCTCAGGTGAGCAAAGCAGCCTGCATCCTCACCACTCAGCCTCTCATGAGGATCCTCAGGTCCAGGGAGGCCGCTGCCAGCGTTAACGTCAAAACATGGCCGACGATCATTGATACAGGTGCGGAGCGCAGACGCATGTTCAAACTGAGGACCGCACTCAAGCTGGGGAGACGCAGCAGAATGGAGCTGCCTCCTGAATCTTACACTTTTTTAATAAATCAGCTCTAAATGCAAAGTGTTAACACAGAAGTATTTTTCTCTTTTTGCCACTAGGTGTTGTTTTCCCTTCACTACATTACACAAGTCTTAACAAAATCAAAGTCTGCTCTGTAGTTTCAAATGAGTGACAATATTGTGAACCAAAAAAATTATCCGACTGCCTATCCATGACACAGCAAACACATTTTAAAAATGTGATTAATTAAAATAATATAAGTTTATACTGCGTCTCCTACCAGATGATCTTCCCAGGAAGCGTCCTCCACAAATCTACAAACCTCCTACTCCTGAGATGCTGGCCTACTTGGACTTCAGTGTGTCTACCACAGGCATGTTGACTGGAGTCAAGGTAAATAAAACGCAACATTCCTCAAAGTTATGCTTTGTGGCAGCAAACGTTTCTGTGAATAAAAAATGATCAAATTTTTAAAAAGCAAAAAGTGAATGAGGATGTATTTAAAGGTTCAAAATAAGAAGTAGGAATCTGTGTGACGTGAACTCATTGGTTGTTTGACTGACTGCAGCACTGGCCTAAAGCCTGATGTGTTCTGTTGTTTTCAATAAATAGTGATTAAAACTGTGTACGTTTTAACATAGCAATCCAAAATGCGTCTGGTGAATTTTCAGAACCCTCAACATTCATTTTGAGGGTTCTGAAAGGGGTTTCGGCTGATGCTTCTTCTATGTTGGTCCTACATTATCTGTCTTTTTTCACACAGTAGAACATAATCTTCGATTTTACCAGATTTTAGCAATGCTTCAGTTTTTCCCTTGTTTAAATGTTAAAACCATAATGGTCCTAATTATGGCACAAATAGAGGAAAAAATTTCAAGCCTAAGCCTTCCCTCATAAACATGTTTTGAAGAGAGAATCATGTTTAGTTAATAGACGTTTCTGACAGGAAATGAGACCAACAACTTAAAAGATGATTTTAAAAGTCTCATTATATGTTTTTAGAAACATATAATCAATTTAAAAAATCTTCATTTCCGTTCCTGTTTTTATAACTGTGTTTATAATCACTGAGGAGCTTTTGTTATCGTTCCCTGGTATTTGATTTATTTCTTTTATTTGGTTAAATCACCCTAATCCTAGACACTTTCTAAAGGTTACTAATAAATTAGCCTGGTTGTATTGTATTAAATTCACATCCATATAAAGTTGAACAGATTGTGAGAAATCAGTAAATCCTCCATGAAGCTTTGCTTGGTGCTGTTTGCCTTGTTGCAAGAATGAAAACAAACCAAACTTCACCTTCACCTCTTTCTCTGTGAATGTCTTTAGATGTCTCACGCGGCCATCAGCACTCTTTGCCGCTCCATCAAGCTGCAGTGTGAGCTTTACTCCTCACGCCAAATAGCCATCTGCCTGGACCCGTACTGCGGCCTGGGCTTTGTCCTGTGGTGCCTCTCCAGGTATACACACACACACACACACACACACACACAAAATACGTTGCTTTGTCTTTAAAAATATCTCCTATGAATGGTTCCACTGGTGCTGCAGCTGATCTGTTTTCTTCTTCTTTTGGTCTCAGTGTTTACTCAGGTCACCAGTCTATCCTTATTCCTCCGCTGGAGCTGGAGACCTCGCTGCCTCTGTGGCTGAGCACGCTCAGTCAGTACAAGATCAGAGACACCTTCTGCTCCTACTCCGTCATGGAGCTGTGCACCAAAGGCCTCGGCACGCAGACCGAGATGCTGAAGGTCAGTGTCGCGCTCAACCTGAGCGACAGTGGACACTTTCACAGATGTGTTTATTGTACGTTTGCAGCTGATTGGGTTTGTAAATGTCAGAGGTAGTAGGACTAAAATAGTTTGGAAAAAACATTTGTGTTTAATCTTTTAAAAACGTTTTTATGTGCAAAATAGCTCAAACGTTTTTATACTCGATGTAAATTACTGATTATTTTAATTTTGAAAGAGGACAGACAAAAGTACAGACAACTAAAGCATTTGTTAAGAATTTGCACTATAAATCTAGATGATAAAAAGAAAAATTAGCACTGAAAACAATTGCTTTCACATAGTGTAAATCTGATCATGCAACCCGACTAGATAACAAATGTAAAGGAAGAACATTAAAACAACAACACTGGCCCAAAGATGATTGACTAACAGTTTTCTTTCACATCGTTTCCTGTCTAAAGTTTTCAGTCATGTTGTTGTAAGGTTCTTAGAGTAAGCACAGAGATGTGAAAAGAAAAGAAATGATCTGTTGTTCTTGTGGTTTCATGCAGGAAGTGGGTGAACGTGCATAAAATGGGTCACGTCCTCATCTATTATACAAAAAATCTTTGTCAAGCCTACATGAGTGTAGAAGCTCAGAAGTGCCACAGAAAACTTAAATGGCTCTTAAATGTCTCATCCATTGACATCAGAAACAAGTACTTTGGTAAATTATATATTGGTGTTAGTCTAATAATTGGCAATTACTCTTTAATTAATTTATTTCATTTGTCAGAGTTAGTGGGCGGGGCCAACAATACTGTGTTCAATACAACTGATCAGAAGTTGTCGTGCAGGTTAATCAATCACAAGCTCGGTCTGTTTGACACACTGGACTAAAATACACAAATGATAAATGTGTAAAATACAATTAAATACGATTTTATTATATACTGGCATAATTTAGTTAAGAATTTAAAACGTGTTTCATTACTCATTTGATAAATTGTTCCAACATTTAAACAATTAAATCTTAAATGTATTCAATTAATAAATTATTAAATATTTAAATTTTGGTTATATCAGAGATGTAATTCATTCATTTATTTTTATTTAATGCTTTCTGGCACTAATTGGTAATTGGACACTGCAAAATTTTCAGTATTTCTAAAAATAATTTTCTCTCACAGGAACAAGAGGCAAAAAAAAAAAAACTCCACTTTGCAAAAATAACCATCGACGTGAACTCTGGATTTGAGTCCAAATATGACATTTTATTAAATAGAAAACTTGTCATATTCTTGCACACAAGGTGTTATTTTTGTTTTTCTATGTTTTTGCGTGCGTTGCTCGCCGTACGTCAGCCTCTGTCGACACCCCGTCGTGAGCTGTGTGTGTGTGTGTGTGTGTGTGTTTCAGGCTCGGGGTCTCAACCTGTCGTGTGTGCGAAGCTGCGTGGTGGTGGCAGAGGAGCGACCCCGCCTCGCGCTCTCGCAGTCCTTCTCCAAGCTTTTCAAAGATCTGGGCCTGTCGCCTCGGGCCGTCAGCACCGCCTTCGGCTCCAGGGTCAATCTGGCCATCGGCCTGCAGGTGAGCTTCATGCCGCGTTACCAAACTCTTTGGCTCTTTAGTTTGCGCCACTGAGCTGAGGTGTCTCTTTTTGTTTCTCCAGGGGACTTCCGGACCAGATCCCTCCACCGTTTATGTTGACATGAAGTCCCTGCGTCACGACAGGTGAGACCAAACGACTCGAAAATGACGCTCGTGCTGGAAACAAATAGAAACTTTATATTTCTTTTATTTGTTTGTTTTTAGAGTGCGACTGGTTGAAAAAGGAGCGCCACAGAGTCTTCCACTCATGGAGTCAGGCACTGTGAGTGTTTACTGATGAGTCAGCTCTTTCCAGTGAGACGTCTATATGTTTCCTTCAGAGTTCAATGTCTTGTGTTTTTCTTCTCAGATCCTGCCAGGGGTCAGAGTCATCATAGTTAACCCAGAGACCAGGGGCCCGCTGGGAGACTCGCATCTTGGAGAGGTGAGTTAGCCGAGAATCTTAACAGGAGACCCTTACATTTCCTCTAAAATTGGTTTCAGATTCACAATCGGAAATTTACAAGCCATCTAAAATGAAACATGATACACAAAAGAAGCCCTAGACATGTTCTAGTGATTACCGCCCCGTGCGTTTGTGCAGATCTGGGTGAACTCCCCTCACAGCGCCAGCGGCTACTACACCATCTACGGAGAGGAGAGCCTGCAGGCGGATCATTTCAACACCAAACTCAGCTTTGGCGACCCCCAGACTCTCTGGTCCAGGACGGGATACCTGGGCTTCATCAAGAGAACGGAGCTGCTGGACGCGAGCGGAGGTCAGACGGCTTTTGATGAAATTGCCGTTTTGCTGTTTGTTTTTCTTACAATGAGCTGGAGAGAGGAGTTTTTAACGGATGTTTAAGTTATTTTACTTTCCAGCCAGAAATGACATTTAACCAAACTCATGGTGAACTGTTCCAGATCGCCATGATGCCTTGTTTGTTGTTGGCTCTCTGGATGAAACTTTGGAGTTAAGGGGGCTGCGCTATCACCCCATCGACATCGAGACGTCTGTGTCCCGAGCTCACCGCAGCATCGCAGAGAGGTGAGGGTTTCATGCTGATTAGCTTTTAACGACAGCAGCAAACTGACTTCTCTCTGTCTTATCTTTAGTCACATTGATTCCTGCAGTAGTCTCTCCACAAGCCTGCCTTAAAAAATGAGCCGATCCAAAACGTTACTGCTCGCCTTCTCACTGAAACCAGGAAGATAGAGACGTCGCCCTGGTTTTAACGCTCTGCTTGATGATTGTGTTTGTTTTTCTGGTGCGCAGCGCTGTGTTTACATGGACCAACCTGCTGGTGGTGGTGGCAGAGCTCAGCGGCTCCGAGCAGGAGGCCCTGGACCTGGTACCACTCGTCACCAACGTGGTGCTGGAGGAACACCACCTCATCGTCGGGGTGGTGGTCATCGTGGACCCCGGGGTGATCCCCATCAACTCCAGGGGGGAGAAGCAGAGGATGCACCTGCGGGACTCCTTCCTGGCAGACCAACTGGACCCCATCTACGTGGCCTACAACATGTGAACAGCGGTCAGAAACCGATGCAGAAAACTGAGCCAGGGTCAGAGAAGACCCCCAGGGACCTGAGGGGTGTGAACAGCAGCCGCAAACACAACCCTCCCCGCCCTCCTCCACCATGTCGGCTTTCGGACACGTTTTAAAAGAGAAAGCGATGCGGGGGACGCAAGCACAGCGAACGTGCTGTTACAGTGAAATGCTTCCCTTTCAGAAACTGATCCTGCTTTTGTTCCACCTGCTCGATTGCTGCAGCCCAAGACTTCTAAGAACGAGGGCGAAATCTTTGGTTCTCATCAGAGGAAACGTTCGCTTAGAAGAAAGTTGATCTTCATCTGCTGTCTGAAGCCCGTTTCTCCCTCACCAATCCTAAATCATGTTGTTGTTGTTTTTTTTTTGTTTTGTTTTTACACATTTTTTAAATAACATGCTCCCTTCAAAGACAAAATCTTAATTGTTTAATTCCTTTTGTTCATTTGTTTGTTTGTTTTTGTTTTTTTAACCTCCATACTCTTAAAGACAGGGGGCGCACTGGAACTTCCTCCACCTTTTGCACGTCTTTGCACGTCTGGCTCCATTTCTTGCCTCAAAAGGAGACCCCACTGCCCACATCTGCTGCTGCTGCCGTTGCTGCTGCTTCCACAGGAGCAAATCCACATCAGTATTAAAAGGGGAAAGAAAGAAAAAAAGTGCCACCAGCAAGTCCCGTTTCGGCTCTGTGAGTCCCCACCAGGTGCACCGCGGCTCTCACCTCCACACCCGTTCTGCTTCAGCCCAAAGCAACGAACGTCGGCCTTCGCTCAGTGCAAAATGTCCTAAAATACGCTTGAATTACATTTGTGTGTGGAAAAAAATAAAACCCCAAACATTCCCTCACTCACAAACCTGGATTAGAGGAAAATAAAATGGATTTCTTGTTTTTCAGTGTGCAAGGACTTGCTGAGTTAAGATAGGATAACTGTGATTGTCTAATTGTCTGATTTTTGTTTACTTTGAAGCGCCTGTTTTTTGTGGGAATTGCAGATGTTTCTGTCATTTTAGGTGTGCATGCTGTTTGGAAGTGCAGCAGATGTCTGCATACAGGCTAGTGGAAGAAAAATAAAAGCAACCAGGTCATAAGCAGAGCCAACATCAGGAGCAGAGTTAAAGATTTTAGCTGCTGTTTGGGCCTCTTATTAGCCACAATGCTAATTATGTTTACTGAAAACTCTCTTAGAAATCTGCAGCCAGCTAAGGGATCAAAACAATCTGAGGAAAAATAGATGGACATTAAAGATCGACTTCTTCCTGCTCACCACGTGAGCGTCACGCGTCATGTGTCCATTCCCACATCACATGATGCTTAGCTTGTTCCAGCTGTGGCTACTTATGAGAGGCACAAACCAGCTTATGAATCATCACATTTTCATGACACGTGATTTCCATTTTCCGTTTTAGTTACCCTCTAGTTTTTTCTCGAGGTGCAGATTTGAGCCGAGACCGGTCGAACCCGAGCGCAGAGGCGAATCTGAAAGCCCAGCAGCTTTCACCCGCAGTCCATAAACAACGTGTAGATGATCAGAAGGCAGGGTAGTGCCTTTTACCTCTGAGACATTTCTGATTTGTAAACTATTTGAATTTTAAAAGAGAACAACACGCGAGGAGTGTGGGGAAAACTTTTTGCCTTATTAAAAACCTGTGGAGCTTCTACATGATTTTATTTAGTGTTTTTAAGGAGGTCCGCTGATTTTTCTTTTTGCATTTGAAAGCACATCGACATCTCTTTTCTTCAGAAAGAGGGGCGTCTTGTTCTGGTTGACCTTATTTTCAAGCCGCTTTTTTTTTTTCTTTTGTTTTAATGAAAAAAATCCGAATTGATATTTAAACTAATTCCTTCCAAATGTCTGTAACACTGAGTGGGAACAAAAATAGGCGCAAGTCCCTTTGAAACCTGCATTTAAAAATGGCAGAATACTTCTTTAAAGGAAAAAGTACAATAGATAAGGGTTAAAAATGTCTGTATACTGTATTTTAGAAGTGAGATACTGTATTACTAGTGTTACTGTGTACATGGCGATGGAGTCTGTAGATAAAAACTTGACTGATCTTTCATACTTGACCGGGTTTCTTTCTGCATTGCGTGTTAAATGACGTCTCATCGAAAAACACAGGGAACAGAAACAATGTGCACTTTCCCAATATCATTTGACATATGTGGGTGTGTCCCTGAGAGAGTGTGTGCGTGTGTGTGTGTGTGTGTGTGTCTAACAGTGATATTTAGCTTTTAAGGTGCAACAAGATTCATCTGTAAGAATCCCAAACGATTGAATATTTAAAAAAACAAAAACTTTTTTTTTTGTAAATGTCGCCTCCACTGTATTTTTTACTCTTTCCATCCACGTTTGGGATTTAATATATTTTTAGGGGTTTCATTGAGATTTGAATCTGAAGCTGTTTGATTTCTAAAGCAGCGACACAACCACAGACCACTTTTCACCGAGGACATGTACGCGAGCCAGTCATTTGGTTACTCATGAATAACTGTGTGATAATTGCTGTGTCCGCCACTGTTTCACTCCGATGACTTTTAATAAAGTTTTATAATTTCATGTTGGCCTTCAAGCCTTTTTCAATAGACCTTGGTGCTATTCAATAAGGTGCCGTACACAGACTTGTATCCGTCAACGTCACTGCAAAAAAAGGTTTCATCCTGGATGTCTTTGTCGGCGTGGAAGGAAACATTTCCGTTTGAGGTCCTAAAGACTTTCACTTTGTCAGAGCTTACGTTGTTTTTCCTTGTCGGTTTTTATCGGCTCTTAAGATGTGATGCAAAATTCTCGACAGAAACGATGCAACCCGTCTCATCGTTTTTTTGCTTTTGTTTTTATTTTTTCCACCCGAAAGTTCCCATTTCACACCTCCGAAGTGCTAAGCACAAAATGTAGAGATGAGGCAAAGAAAAGGGATCATTTCACACAAATTTAAAAAAAAAAAAAAAAAGGGGAAACAAAAAGTCAAGGGTCCACTCTGTTTACCTCAACAGTCTTGTCCACTATGCATCGTTGAGCTGCAGCAAAAACACATCCTGGACTAGTCAGAGGTGCGATAACCTCTAACAACATGTCTTACAAAAAAACAACAAAAAAACACTGTCACTCTGTCATTGGATGTGTTTCATGTCGAATAAAATTGCTTTGTCACACATTCTTCTGGCTTTTTTCTCGTCTATCCAGATGCGTCTGTGGAGCTTCTGAGACACCGCCTTTCTACCACCAGGGGTCGCTGTCTCTGCTTCCTTATAAAGCAAACCAAAACGTTACTCTATTTCCATGTTCAGAGGATGAACTGAACCCTGCTGTTGTTTATAGCCTCACCTCGCTGTAAATGTCCTCACAGCATTGTCCCCGACCCGTCTGCCGTGTTCGTTGGTCTTGGTGAAGGTGTTTTGTTCACTAATGTTCTCTAATGGACCTCTGAGGCCTTCAAAGAACATCAGAATTTATACTGAGGTTAAACGGGTGGACGACATTTACTTATTACAGATAATCTGCAAATTAATCATAAGCCCTGACAGACGAAGGTTTAAAATAATCTTATAATCTTAACACATATTAAACATTATATAGACGTATATATGGGGAAAATGCATGTTTTTTTTTCTGTCTGTATAAATTATGTGCTATTTTCAGCTTGTCTATCACATAACATGAAAATGAAATGTGCAATCCTGATTGAGAGCTGTGATTGCACCCAATGGTGCATCTGCTAAATAATGACTTGAAAGGAGTGAATATGTATGCAATCAACTATTTCATGACGCAACTTTTTTTTCTTTTTTTTTTTCTCGAAATCAGTTTTCACCTTGACATTAAAGGAATTTTTTGTAAACATTTTAGTTAAAAAAAGCAATTTTTTTTTATCGTTATTGCTTTGCAAAAAAGCATGTGGGGCGAGCGACCATCTAAATCGACTGCAAATTATAAATTAAGCCCCCCCAAAAAATATTGAAACGTTTTCAAACATTTGTACAATAAAGACAGCTCGCGCAGATTATATTTGCATAGCGGTTTAGTGATTCTGTCTTTTGCAACAACAACAAAAAAAGAGCGAACATCTCAGAACAATGTGAAGGCAGCAAATATCAGAACTAGTATCAGCCTGCTGGAGAGCACGTGTGGAGAAGCTCTGTCTTTCAGCTGCTTTTCGGTAAACCACCGTCCATACATGCTGGTTTTCGAATAGACTCCTGGTCTGTTGGGGTGTCCACAATTCTCCCCGAAGCTCGTCACTCCTATCAGGTAGTATCTGTTGTCATTCTCACTGTAGCACTGCAGTGGGCTTCCGCTGTCGCCCTGCACCAGGGTGTTACTCTTGAGTAACCGAGCAGCTTAGAAACATCCAAAAATGTAAAATGATCACCCAACCTGACAAGTGTCAACTCCTCCAGAGAGTGTTCCTGCACAGAGCATCTGTTCTGTGATCAAGCCGTTGTACCAGTGCTTCTGGTTGCACCTGTCCGTCTCAATGACCTCCAGCTCAGCCTCCTGCAGCATGTCCGCTGCTCCACCTGCCAGAAGCACGAGCAAAGCAACCGAGCTAATCAACATGAAATAAGCGACTGCACAAATATTCAGCTCTTTCAAGTCAGTATTTAGTAGAGTATTTAGTAAGCGCTGCGTGGACGGGTCTCATCTGAACACTGAAATTTTACTCGTTTGTTTCTTGCTGAACTCTTCGAGCTCGGTCACGTTGCGTGGAAATCACGTGAGCAGCTCTCTCTTTCCAAGTAAGCCACAAACTCCCCATCAGATTGAGGTTGAGTCTTTGACTGGGCCACTCCAGACCATCAGACTCTTTAAACCGTCTCTGTGCAGCTTTAGCTGGATGCTTTGGGTCGTTGTCTTGCCGGACATCAATTGTTCTCTTGCAGGTGGAAACTACATCTACTAATTACCATTTTATTAAGTCACTAATTTCATATTACCTATTTTTTATTTAATAGTCTCTTTTTGTAGGAATTTGTTCTAACTTTGACATTAATGGGTTTTGGTGTCATTTAATTTTTGCCAATATAAGTCAAATATGATCATGAAAGCTCAATAAAAGCAATCAAAAGGGATACACTTCAAAAATTCAGCCGCTCCACATATCAGTAAGAGGCTGTCTAATTGTAAAAATATGAACAAAAACTTCTAAGGTCATATTTTATCATAAATTGATGCTTTTCCGCACACCTGGTGAAAGGATTGCCATGATACCAACCTTTGTAGTTGATGCTGCCCCAGCCGGTGATGAAGCAGTTGCTCAGGTTGAGGGAGAGCTGGTGGTTCATGCTCGTCGGAAAGCAACACGGCTGGACGTAGTTGGTAAAGACGATGGGGACCTTGAGCACCAGGAGCGCCACGTCGTTGTTGGATGTGTTGAAGTCGTACTTCTCGTGTACGATGACGCGTTTGACGCCGCGTCTCTGGAAGTGAGGCCCAGGCTTGGACAGGCTTGTCACTCCCACCAAGACGGTCAAGAAGCTGCTGTGCCATCTGAACAGAAAACCAAATCAATCCAACTCTCTCCTGATGACGTTGACAAAGACGCCGCGTCAAAGCGAGCTTGGTTTCGCGGTCTCGCTTCGTCGCAGCGAACTGTGTGCTTGTTTTTTTTTTCTCTACCACTTTGTATTCTCTGAAGACTGAGTGAGATTTAGTTGGACTCACATGTATCTGTGGTAGCAGTGCGCTGCAGAGACAACCCACTTGCTGCCGACGATGGTTCCTCCACAGAAGTGCGTGCCCAGGAACTGGATGCTGGCCTGCCAGGGCCACGCTCCCTCAGTGGCATCTCGGCCACCGATTATCCGGGATGCCCCAGGCGGCGCTGCCAGTTTCCGCTTCCCACATCCTGGCCAACAAAACAATAATAATAATCATAAAAAGCTTCTGCATGAAAATAAAAACCATGTCATGTTTCGATGAGGTGTTGGTAAAAGTTTGACATAAGTTTTTGAATGTGGGACTTAACCACAGAACAAAAGCAAAATGTCTTGTGAAGATGCTCAAGCTGGCAAGATAACGTCTTTATCCAAATACTCTGCTGAAATATCCAAATATTTACTGAAAGGTCAGCCAGTGAGGAAGAAGCCATCCAAAAGCTACATGAAAAGCCAGATTACTGTTTGCAAGTGCATTCAGTGGCAAACGCCTTCATTTTCAGAGCCATGTCATTTTCAGGGCCTTTCGTTATTGCCTCTGGAGGAAAAAAAAAGGAGAAACTTGCAAGCCTGAGAAAATCTTCTTAGCTGTGAAGTACAGGGTGACTCGTCCACAATGTCCCACAATGCTTGAAGGAAGTGCACAGTCTAGAGTATTTTCTGAAAGTAAACTAAATCGTAAATTATTTCAGTTTCAAACTGAAAATCAAATTGAGTTGTTAATTGGGATCCTGTCTTATGCTCTCTTCCTTCGACAGGTTTTCTACAGGATTCAGGTCGGAGGACCCAGATGGGCCATGTTCATTTTGTCTTGGAAAAATGTTCTGGATCAATATGCCGCTGAAAGTCGCCCGGTGTTGATCCATTCTTTTCAGTTTTCTGCTAAAGTGCACTATGTTTTTTTGAATAAATATGCTGGGCTTCAAGTCTTACACAATCCTCTTTCATCAGACATTACTGTGAAAAAAACCCCAAACAATCACTGCTCCTCCACCAAAACTTACCAGTGAGCACACACACTACAACACGCACACACACACACACACACACACACACACACACACACACACACACACACACACACACACACCCACACACACACGCACGCACACACACACGCACACACACACACACACACACACACACACACACACACACACACACACACACACACACACACACACACACACACACACACATCTAACGTCCAGGGTTTTCCCAGCCTGGCGGGCCACCAGGCTTTACTTGTGCCCCCCACCAGGCTAAACATTGCTTAGCTCCTTAAGTCTTTTTAAACGTCTGCATTTTTTAAGACTTTATAGTTGGTGTTCAGGTATTAATCTTGATTATCAAGTGATATTTCCAAAGTTTCTCGTCAACTTTAAACCTTTTTTAACTCAAAAACGCGACGGGCTGCTGGATGAATGACTGCCCTGACTCCCAGCCACCGGGCTTAGCAAGTTTTCTGGGGGAAATTGATCTCACTGTTCATACTTATATTTGCTGGAAGGTCAGAAAATTTCCTCCCAAACATATAAATAAAAACAGTTGACATGTAGAACGGTTGCTATGGAGACTTGGTGACCCAACAGGCTTTTATCTTCTGCTATTTTCTAACAGTGAGCAACTGTGTCATTATCAGTATTTTAATTATTATTATTAACAAATTATTATTATGTGTCATACCCACGTAAACTTGGGAATTTGTGCTGCCAGGAATTTAAAAGTAGTTCACTCTGTTTGACATTTATACCCCGAGAAAAAAAAAACACATGGATTACTAATGAGATGTTCCCAATAACTCAGATCAATGTGAAACAGTAAATATTTCCTGAGGTTAATTTTTGCCTCCCCTTCCCTACAGACCTCATGAGGTAAAATTACAGGTTTTTATATTTTTTTTTGGGGGGGGGGGCGTCCTAAAAAATATACACAACTGTCTGAAAGATGTGTGTATAGAACTGAGCTGTTATTTGGGATCCTGTCCCAATTAACAACTCAGGAACATAACTCTGGACTGCTTCTTCCTCTCTCTCTTTTTTTTAAAGATAAGCCTTTAACCACATAACCTTCCAACCCGTCTTTCACTTACTCTGATCTGAAGCGGCTGCGGCCAAACACAAGACGCTCAAAAACGGCAGTAAAATCTTTAGACCCATCAACAGTTTTTCCGTTTTTTTTTTCAATTATATAAAAAGATGTCAACTGTTCCAAAACAATTCTTCCAGTGACGTCACGGTCGCTTTAAACTGATTGGTGAACTCTTAAACTCGTTCTGCGCCGCGTTAGAAGTGGAAAAAGTTTCGCTCGGCTGACATTTGTTCAAACAAACACGAAGTTTACTGAGTTTTTTTTCTTTTCTTTTTTTTTTGTTTGTTTTATGCCCTTGTATGAACCTGAATTACATTCAATGTGATTTATCATGTATAAAATATGCTTTTATTTATTTATTTATTTATTCCCCATCATGCATGTTGCCTGCCGTGAAACCGGAAGTTCAAGAAACGATAAATTTCAGTCAGATCGATACTAAAAAAAAAAAAGCCCTTATCGGGATAATCAATTTTTTTATTATTATTTTTTTTTGCAGGAGCTGCAGGCCTGAGTGACCTTTAGGGTTCCTGTTCCCTCCCTCACATCCTACAGAGAGTCATCAATTATGCAGGGAAGCTGCTGCTCGCGTTGAGGTGCTGCTGCTGGTGCTGGTGGTGCTGCTGGTGGTGGTGGTGCTGCTGGTGGGGGGAAGACAGCAGCAACAATATGGCGACAGCCGCAGTTTCTCCTCAACCTTTCCCCACATCTGCAGCCCTGCGCCGATTCACCGGATTCACCGTCGCATGAGTGAGTATCGTTCACATTTCCAGCGGGGTTCGGGATGCATCGTGGCTGAAGGTGGGTTTTTTTTCTCTTTTTTTTCTCTCATTTTTTTTTCTTCTTTTTGTTGTTGTCGTTCCTTCAGTGGGCTGAATGTCGCAGCGCCGCTCGCTGCTCCGCGTCTTCTCTTTTTATATATTTATATTGTTTTTTGGGTTTTTGTTTTTTTTGGAGCTGGAAGGAAAAGGGTGTCAGCGCCTTTCTGACAAAATCTGTCATCTGGATCACAGCGAAGGGAAGATTTCTATTTATGTCTCATTTGGTGTGGATCGTGCGTAAACGCTGGAACCCGTCGAACAGTTTGATACAAGCAACAAAAACCAAAAAAATCTAAGTGAGGTTTGGTTTGGTTCGGGGCGCAGCCTGCATTGGAAATCTGCAATTTTCTCTTGAGAGTCCAGGACGGTGCATTAAAGCAGAAGGCTCTGAGAGGAAGGATGTGTAAGTATAGCCATGAAGGCGAAGAAATGCCCGGTCCTCCAGGTGATCTGAGCGTGGCGTCCTCCGCTGATCTAAAGCGATGTCTTTATTCTTTCATACTGCTTTATTTTTTATCTCTCCCCTCGTTTTGCTTTAACTCTCCGCGCTGTGTTTTTTTCTTCTTCTTCTTTTTCTTCTTTTTTGCGCACACACACAGACGCCTATTGATTTGGCAGTCGACATGGCTCCTCGGGTGTGGTGCAGACGCTCTGCGCGCAAAAACGCACAGAATGTACCGACAACATCGCATGTGATGCATTTCACCACCGCGTTATCTCCGGGCTTGTGTTTGTTGGGAGTGATTTATTTATTTTTTGTTAATAGGGGGTGTTGGTGGTGGTGGGGGGATAGGAGGTCTGTCTCCAGGCGTGACATTTGCAACATACAAACCACCCACTGCAGCAGCGCCGCTTCGGTTGGAGCGGGCCGCTTCTTTGCGCAGCGTCATCTCCAGGACTTTTTCCTGCTCGATGAAATATTTGGCGTTGATGACAGACGACGGCGACCCGAGGCCCACCTTCTGTCTTCAGCACACACTTTCTTCAATGCGGTATCGGCGAAAACGCGGCCGCGCTGCGATCGGACGTAAAACCCTGAGCTCGGAACTCGGCTTGAATTCAAGGGTAAAAACCTCAGCCTTGCAGAGTTGATGCTTTGGGAAGCGTAAGTCGTGTACTTTAATTCAATCTGGTTCGGCCCGCTCTCCTCCCTGAAAGCACGCCGCGTTTACGCACTCACGCGCGCCCCTCACGTGTTTGGCGCGCGTGCGTTGGCGCGGTGCTGAAGCGGACAGCGCCAGCAGAGCAGCAGCAGAAGGTTCCGGGGTCCATTTTATGAGGCGCTCGCCTCGGCGTGCACTGCGCGCGCTCTCCTCTCTCTGCGTGGTGCGTGGGTTCATTTCTTTGCCCCCTTTTGCATCCCAGGTCGGACGGATTCAGGTGTTTTTTTTTGTTTTGTTTGTTTGTTTGGGGTTTTTTTTAAGCTTCACACGTCGAGTATTTGCAATCAGAGAGCAGTTATGCAAGAGGGGGAGCAGGGGAGTGACGGGGCCTTGTGTTTCAGATATGGCTGACGGTCCTGTTCAGGCTTTACAGACTGAAACGTACAGGTGCGTCGTCGTTTTGGTAACGTCACAAAGTTCATGTGTTTCAGCAATTGATGCCAAAAAGGGGTGTGGCATCGATCCATTATAATAGTCCTAGTTGTTTGTTTCTGTTGATCTAAATCATTATGACTAACAGTGTCTAGAGTATTGCATGAGAACAATCATTTTAAAAGCTGCTTTTAATAATAAAGAAATATGATTCTAATCTGGCCTTAAGACTGCTGACCTGATAGCGGTCTAGCAGATGGTCATATCATCAACAAACTGTTATTTATATAATATTTTACAAATATAGCCAAAGTGCTTTACAGCAAGAATAAAACAGAAGTGAATGAGAAATCGCGACAAGAAAACTGAAAGAATGTAGTCGCAACGCTGCTAGTTATTAAAATTTCTTTAATTCAGAATGTCTTAAAGTCCAGACAGAGTCCTGGGTCTGCAGTAGTGGGTTAACTGGTCGGGAGCAGGTTCCACTAATGTCATGACTGGCAAAAAAAAAGAGCGATCGTTAGCCACAAAAGGACATTAATGAAGAAGTTTGATGTTCACAAAGTACTACTTAATAATTCAAGTGTGGCAGAAGAAGGGACTCAAACATTAGGGAGAACAGCTTTGTTTTTCTCAAGAGTTTGGAGGAAATTCAAAAAGACTGCAGTTGGAGGGAGATGTGTCCTCCAACCCGTCTGATTCCTGGTCCAAGGCATCTTATCTGGACTGAAGGAAAGAGGACTTGACTCTTCCTCGGTGGACCAGAAGTCCTTCTCAGATGAGAGTAAAAGTTTCTTTTAGTTTTAAGTCAAGATCCCAGTAACTGAAGGAAGTGTGGAGAGGAACAGAATCCAAGCTGCTTAAGGTTCAACGTGACGTTTCCACAGTCGGTGGCGATTTAGGAAGCCATGTTTTTCTGCTAATGTTGGTCTACTGTATTTGATCGAGAAGAATGCCGTCTACCAGGAAGCCTTACAGTACTCCATACTTCCTTCTGCTTTACGGACATCCTGATTTCATTTACTGTAAGACTTGTTCTACAAAAAAAAATAAATAAATAAATGCAACCAAAAAAACCCAAAACAAAACATCAAAATCTGGTTCAATGATTCTGGTTTCGTCTGTTTTGCCAGCAAATTCACCTGGCCTAAACTCCACATAGAATCTGTGGAGTACCATCAAGCTGAACACCAGACCCAACGATGCACACCAGCTGAAAGTCTTTCTTAACAGCTCAGCAGAAGAACAGATCTCCTCCATGCCGAGCTTCATTCATGCAGTAATGTATGTAAAAGGAGGATGAACCAAGTATTGAGTCCATACACTGCAGTAGGCTGACATTCTTTTTTATTAAAAATCTATTTAGGATTAAAAAATCCTTTATCTATAAGTATGTTTTAAATAGAACTCCTCAAGTAGCCTCGCTCTTCCTTCACCTATTAATATCTATTAGTAGATATTAAAAAATCTACTAAGTCAATTTTGCAGATCAGCCTTACATTGTATTGATTTTAAGTCAAGTAGGAAGTGCTGAGCTTTTCACATATTGATGTTAGAAATATGTTTTAGCTGCAGACGCATCCTTTCCTATAAACGATCTCTAAAAAATAGGAATTTAATTATTTATTTGCATTTCCTCATGTACTTCTATGTGGTGACCAAAACATTCTGCAGAATGCGGTATTAATCGATTAATTGTTAGAATAATTAATTCCTAAATCATCGTTAGCTGCAGCCTGGTGTTCGTCCATCATTCTGTGGTTCAGTTTGTAGAGAGGATCATCAGGACTTACCTTCCCTCCATCCAGAACTTAAACATGCTTGGAGTCCAAAAAGGGGCAGCTAACTGCCCTGCAGACCCCACAGATGCTGGATTCAACCTTTTAGACTTTTTCCTTCAGACCCCCCCTGCTCTGAGCTACTCTAAAGTGAAACAAAACAATCAAACCTGCATTGTGACCAATTACTTTTTAAAATATAAAAATATATTGGAATACATATATTTTTAAATTTTTCTCGCATGCTCCTTTGTCTGTCCTTCCACAGCAGCTTGAGCAGGTGTCCTGATACAGGAAGCCATGTCTGAGAAAAAAAACCTGAGTCATGCAGCCATTAGGCCTTTTTGTCAACACTTCTAGAAAAAAAAAAAAAAAAATGAGTGAAACCAGGGACACTGCAGAGCCTCCTGTCCTCCTCCCCCGCCCCCAAAAAAGCAAAAATCCTGCTTAGTCGTGTGTTTCTGCAGCATGAAATGACTGCACTTTAATGATAAAATATCATAATGTCCATAGCTTTTTTGTTCCTGTTATGGAAATATCTTAATCAAACTTGTGCAGTTTTCTGTGGTCCTAAAAAGCTCATCAAACTGTCATAATCCAGATTTTTAAACTAAAAATCGTACTGTTGTCGTCCGTTCAGTGCACACAAGTGAGCATCATTTTAGCAAAATTTGCATAGTCACAAAAAACATGTGCAGCATTTACCAAACGGTTTGTTTACTAGCTTTGTGCAGATTTCTGAACATCCGTTGCCATGCAGCTCACCAATCCATGGGAAATCATATTTACTGGATGAAGCAAATAAAAGCTACGAGAAAATGTGAGGATAAGTCGCTGCCTCTTCAAATGAATTGATAGACTTACAGAAATGAAGGCTGCTAATTGGGCATACTGTCTGATTCAGAGGAGAAAATGAAATCTGTTCATCCTAATATTCAGATGTTTTCATTTATATCCACCAGACATGAAGAGAGTTCATATGATTTGAATAATGGCTCAATATTTTAAATTAGGCATGGGGTCGCTAAGAACTTGTCGATCAGGCAACCTTCAGTGAATTTAGGAAAAAATGCATAACACGATCTATATGATTTCACCTGAAACAGAAAAACAAGGATTATTCCCAATGTTGATGAAACATCAATATTTTATCATTACAGTGTTAATAATTCCATCTGAACCTTTGTTGTTGTTTTTGATTTTGCGCTACTGGTTAAAGCAAAACAATTTTTTAAAAATTTAACCTTTATTTCACCATGATATAAAGTCCATTTAAATTGAAAACCTCTTTTTCAAGGGAATCCTGGCCAAGGGGAAGCAACAAATAAATAAATAATTTAAATATATGTGTACTTCTCAAGAGCATAATGAGTTAATAAGCATCTTCTTGATTTGGTTTAGTTTAGTTTCATATTGTTTGTCGTTTATCGAGAAAAGATTCTTATCACGAGAATTCTGATTCATTATTGTCTCAATGAATTTCAATGGATGATCGACTGACGGTATTATCAGAAATGTTATTTTTTTCAATTTTCTCCACCATTTGTTGACGATTTGATGAAATAATAATTCATTTTATCATAATTTTGTTTTGTCAGCAGTACCACAAAATATCATGATAAAATTCTTAGTCCATATCAACAAACCCTAGCTGTAAGCAAGGGGACAGTAGGTTTATTTCAGCCAGCTGACAGGCAGTGTGCAGTCACAGGAATGGGATCAGTGGATTTTCTGAAACCTTCATGCTTCTTTATGTCGGTACCTGTCTAATTCAAATAGATAGTCCTGTATTTTCAGAAATGTTTTCAATTGTACTCTAAAGGAGTATTTCACAAATGTATTTGCTGCGTTTATTAACGCCGCCATGCTTCATGACCTCATCACCTTCTGTTCTCGCAGAGCTGCTGTTGTGGATGGGACAAACCTAATGACCAAGTAGCTGCAGGATGAAAACATGGCTGCACCCCTTCTTGCACCGCCAGGACCTGATAGCTTCAAGAAGTTCACGAGGGAATCTTTGGTGGTCCTTGAGCAGCGACTCAAAGAGGAGAAGAACAAGAAGCCACCCAAGCAGGACAGCAGCTACCGCGACGACGATGACGAGAATAAGCCCAAACCCAACAGCGACCTGGAGGCCGGGAAGAGCCTGCCCTACATCTATGGGGACATCCCTAAAGGAATGGTGGCGGTACCACTGGAGGATTTGGATCCGTTCTACGTGAACTCTCAAAAAGTGAGTTTTAGAAAACCCTCCTCTAAGCACGACTATTAGATTTGTTTTACTTTTGATGAGAACTGGATGGATGTTTCTGGTTACTGTGGTTCACCAGGGTGACGGGATGCTTGGATTTTTCTTGGCCAACATCGATGTTGACAGATTTTTATTCTTAAGACTAAAATACAGGAAAGGGAAGAAAATGTGCTGCTGGCATTTTGATAAAAGTAGTGGTTTTTAATGCAAAAAAAAAGGGGTTATTTTTATAAACTTGCATGGAAAGACCATGCTGTTTGTTGATAAGTTTGACTATGAATGGAGGGGAGTTTTGTGTTTTGGATCCGTCCGTCCATCCATTTTCTAACATCCTCGTCCCTAGCGGGGTCTGGAGGTGCCGGTTCTTATCTCCAGCTAACGTTCTGGGCGAGAGGCGGGGTTCACTCTGGACAGGCCGCCAGTCTGTCGCAGTGTTTTGGATTCACTTTTTGAAAATCAAATGTTTTAGTACTTCCCTCAATAATCAGAGGAAAACTAGTCGTTGTGAATCTCTGGCAGATTAACAACGTGCCACACCAGGACAGGCATTTTCAGGCGATACCAATCCAGATTGTCAGAGAAAAAGTAAACTACTAACTCCATTACTTGAATTTTAGATGTTAACTACTTCCATCATGTAAAAGTGTGTTTCAGCAAGTGTTCAGTATGGTTTTAGGGATTTGTTGCTCTTTTTGCCAAAATCACAAGTTAGATTATGCACTGGGGATTTCATTACATATGATGTCAATCTCATTTCATCACATTTCACTCCTTGTGCTCGGCCTGTTTTTCCTTTATATGCTACATAAAAGGCTCTCTTTGTTGTTTGTTGGAGTTTTTGATATGAGAAACTATCTGTGATGACCAATCAGGCTCATTGCAACTGAATACAGATGTTTTCTATGGTGACATGATTTCAGGTGAGTTTTTGCAATCCGACCTCCAGCTGTGCGGTGTTTGCAGTTATTTTGGCAATCTGTTTCATTTGAGCACAACAGTATTTCTTTAAAGGAGCAAGAGGAGAGCCGCTATCTCCGACGTGCTCTCTGGTCTTTGGGGAAAAGGTCGGGGACATTTAAGGTTGAAAACCTCCTGTTCCACATGACGGCGCTTCCAAATTGTTCTGGAGTTAATCCGCTGCAGGAAGAGGAAGCAGAGAGGGCTGTCGTTGTCTTACAGGAGGACACGTGTCTCTCTGGGGCTTCTGTCACGCCTCGCGTCACGTCAGCATGAGCGAGGAGGCCCAGGTGTGACCTTGGCTGGCTCCGACTGTAATCGGCGACGGGTCATCCTAAAACAGCTGAGGGAGACCAAGGTTGTTTTAATGTGGAATGAGTCAGACTGAGCGTGAGGGAGAGCTGTTTACAGATGTCACAAGTAGAAACGGCATGATGTAAAAAAAAACAACAAAAAAACGAGCCGTCCTTTATTCACCCTTGTGTTCAAGCTGGGAAAATCTTTCATAAAATGGCTCTTCCTGCAGATACTCAGTGAACTTTCCAGCTTTATCTTCTTCTATGACTTGTTCAGCATGGAAATGTAAATAAAAATGTAAACAAATCACGTACTAACTGTAAGAAATGCGGCAGAAACTTATGCACGTCCATGCCTTCCGGACAGCGGAGCTGGTAATGATGTGTTTAGTCATGATCAGGTGAAGTGATTGGTGTTTATTCGGTGCATGTGTGAGCGAGTGAGGGGGAGCCCCACGCTCCTCTTCCTTCTCTGTTTGTCTCCGTCTCATACCTCCCCGTCTCTCCGTGCACGCTGCCTGTTATGTAACGCACCAGCCCAGTGCACAAGGAGGAGACACGATTCAAGTGACACGTGGAAAACATGGTCCGGCGTTAATTAGGGCTTGTTCATTTTCCATCTCCTTTCATACCTACGTCTTTTTTTTTTCCCCCTCCCTCCTCGTTTCTCCTCTGTTTTGGTCTCGAATGCACTCTTTCTGGTTCGACTCGACTTTTGCGCCAGTCCTGTTCGCTCCTTGTGCTTCCGGCAAATCCAGTTATGGTCCATCAACCCAGCCTCATTCCGAAGGGAGAGCTGATGCTGCTTCGGATGTCGCCGTGACGTCAGATCAGGTGGTGACCTTGGTGGTTGATCTGTGCGTCTTTGTTGTCCACAGTCTGCAGGACGGAGGATGGGGTTAGTGGGTTCAGATTCATCTTTCACCATGGGAGGGGCTAATTTGTGAGTCTTTCATTTTGTGACATAGCAGAGGTGGGTGATGATGCACCGCAGTCCTCCCGTCCTGGGTTTAACGCTGTCAAACCCAGGACGGGTTTGACACCATTTAGGCATCTGAATGGTGATATAAATACAGTTCCTCCAACTTTTAAGGAGTTGGAGGAAAGTTAAGCGACAGAGAGAAGGAAAGAGATATTTATGCAACATATTTGTCCCTAACCTTCAGCAGATTTTATGAACCCTTTAAGGCCTGTAAGGAAAATATATTTAGAATGGATGATAACATAAAAAATAACAAATAAATCTTATTGGGATAAATGATCATATTGTTGCTTTGAGACTATTTTCAAGTAATATAATGGTAATAGCTTGATAATGTAAGTACACCCTCTCAAGTATCAATAAATGTTCATTTCTATTGAACATTTGACATGATTTAAATACGATTATGATTTAAATATCAAAAATAAATCAGCAAAACAACAAATATAGTAGATAGCTAAGACTCTTTAAAGAGATTACATGTCAAAAAAGGGGCTAGTTGAGACCAACGGAGCACACTGAAGCCTTTTGTCCTCCAGTCTTTGGTCGAAAGAAACAACAGAAAAACAATCATTCAAATGAAAATGATCAAGCTCATTTTCATTTATCATGCTATTAACTGATTTATTGCTCATTGCGACAGAGTTAGCAAAAAGCTCCATTTTGTAAACATCATAAAAACACATGAGAACTTAAACAGGACCTATATTTTTACACAAAACTGTATCGCTTTTTTTTTTTTGCAGGCACTTTGCTCTTTTTTGTACAGATATATTCATTCAACCATCCGCAATCTGAATCCAGTGCACAATAGTTGATTATTATTTTGAATGAAGAAACAAACTACACAAATAAAACCCAACCACTCTCTCCATGTAGCAACACATACAGTAAAAATTACATTCAGCATTTCACATGATATATTTCTGAAAAGCCAGAAATAAGAGAAAAGTAATATGACAAAAATATTAAGAGAATTGAAACATGATAGTGAAGATCAATTCGGATCAGCCATGTTCAAGCAGGGAAACGTTGACCCTTCAGGGTCAAACCTGATGACCCCTGCAGTATGAACGATTTGCTCAGTCCGAGTGAATCTCACTCTTTTAGTTTAAATGATTTGCATAGAAATATCTTGCATAGTTAGTAGTGCCTGACACGATCATAAATATTAATCACTATAGATTTCAACCTTCCCATGTCAATGTTATTATTGACAGGAAATGTGAGCAAAACGAGCAACGACAATTGTCAAATGGAAAAAGCACAGATTTAATGAATGTATATGCATCGGTGATAGAAAACATTCCTTGAATGGCATCTGAATGGTGATATAAATACATGTTAGTTATCAGAAGATTTACAGAAATTGACTTGTTGATGGGCGGAGTTAGCACACTTTTATAGACATTTTCTCTTTGTCTTTTGTCGCAATGAGACACATTTTCATGTATTTAACTGCCTCAAACTTAAGCCAAAAGTTTCTTTTTAAATGTAAAATTTGTTCACGTTAATACAACAAATATCAATTAGGAATTTATCTGTTTTCCCTGTAGACAGTATTTCTGTATTTTGAAGTTCTGTACAGAACACTTCGCACTGGAACAGGAAGACTTTTTCTTTTTTTAAATATCTAAAATAAAGCACACCAGCTAAAAACAATACATAAAACGGAAATAAAAAAACACACACAACAATAAAATTGATCAGGATGTCACTAAACAAAACTGCCCTTCAAAAAAGCATTAATCATCAGAGTAGAAATGATCAAGCTCATGTGATTTATCTTCTGATTAATTGATTAATTGTATCAGGGTAATAAATTACACTTAGATGTTTCATTCTTCCTGTTCTTAAGTATTGCTGTTGTTTTTGTAAGAACTGTGCGGCATCTATTCACTCCTAATTCTACTTTTATGATGTCCCAAAGAAGGGAGACTGGTCAGACTGGGGACAGTGTGGTTTAAGCATGTTAAGTTTTTATTCACTTTTAACCAAAACCCGTAGATATAGAGAGATAACGCCTGAAATAGCGTGAACGTCAAATCAAAGGTTGATTGAAGTGCTTATGCAAGATTAGCTTAGAAGCTATGAAGGCCATCAGCCTATGATAAGGATTTATATTTGCATCAGCTGTAATGACAGACTAAAGGTGTGAGGCAGAACAGCAGGCAGCTCAGCTTTTGGTCTGTTATTGTGTGAGAGGTAATGTGAGCCATAAAATGCAGCCCCTCCATCATTTACCACAGAGCCAGGGAGAAGACGCTCTCTGAATGGCTGCTGTGGCCTCACAGATGCAGATGCTCCATCCCTGCCTGCCTGCTGGCTCCAGTTTCTGTGTGGAAGCTGCTTCCCCCCCTCCTCTCCCTCTCTCTGTCTGCCACCCTTCTTCTCCTCTGCTCCTTCTCATCCTGCTGTCTTTCTGCCCAGCTCCGTCACTCCGGCTCCCTGCCGCTGCCACAGTTGCTGCCTGCCTCGCCTGCTTCATTTGCTTTCCATCTCCCCCGCTCTCCTGTTTGCTCGGCTCCGTTTTATGAAATTTTCAGTAGCTGTGCAGCGGTTTAGTCGTGCATTGCCAAAAAGAGACTCCATACATTTCGAGTGTGCCGCTATATTTTTGACGACGCTGGAAACTCCCCTTTCCTGCTCGTTCATTCAGATCGGTGGATTAGTCTGTGCGGATCAGGAATGTTCAGCTATTTGGGTGAAATGTCATGTCATCGTTGAGGGGAAACCTCAGAGCCTGTCGATACATCTGATTGTGTTGTTTTCAGAAAATGTCCACAACATATTTAAGACTATTAATACTGCTCTGACCGAGATCTACTTAACATTTGATTTCTATTAATTTCACATAGTTCTCCATTTTCTCGTCTCAGGTAAACAAAATCTTATTGTAGCGAGAGAGTTAACACCTCAGGCTTGTTTTATTTTTCTCTTTCCTTTCAGCCATGTGACTGCATCACTCATCTCTCATGCCTCCGCTCCTCCATCCTCCTCCTGCTTCCTCCTAGCTCAGCCGTCCGTCATGATGCTATGCAGGACTTAATATTGTCAGGGGTGCCTTGTTAAAAGCACAGGAACCCATATCACTTGTGCAAAATGCACAGTTTCATTAAAGTTTCAGGGAAATTGCCATGTTTTATTTAGACAGTTGTGAGGTTACCCACAGAGAGTGGCGTGGCGGCTTCTCGCTTGTTTCCCTCACCAGAGTGTTGGGATGACGCTGCACATGAAATCAGAAACATCCTGAAGGTTCTTTCTTTTTTCTTCTTCTTTGTTTTTTTTAAATCAAACAATATAAACGGCAATGCTGCTTTGTTGACTAATTCAAACTTTTCCTGTCTGCTTTTTTTTCTCTCCACAGACGTTTATAGTGCTAAATAAAGGGAAGACAATCTTCCGTTTTAGTGCCACACCTGCCTTGTACTTCATAAGTCCTTTCAATCTGGTTAGGCGAATAGCTATTAAAATTTTGATACATTCATATCCTTTTTGAAACGGTGCTGTTAGCTGCAGCTTACAGGAGGGTTTCCTCTGCGCTTGCATTATTCATGGTGATGTGTTCTGTATTTCTGCTCGCGCTGCTGCCGACGTTTCCAGTGACTGCAGGAGAGGATCAGTGTGTGAGAGTCAGAGCACTTCCACACATGTTAAGACTCTACAGGCAGTAGCCATTTTATCACAGAAGGAAATGGCTGGCACAAATGATGAGTCATTCTTTACAGTAAACCAAGAAAACTCTCACTATTTGTGCAATCTACCTGACCACCCCATCGCCATGACCTGCGCCAGGTTGCGCCTGTCTTTGTTTGGTGGGCTTTTAAAGACTCAGTAAGAGCTGGAACGTTGTTGGTAGATGTCAATTTGCAGATTAGCCCAGTCAAATACACTCAGTCTGGTCAAAATTGCCAAATGAATGACTGTGTGAAAAAATCTGATTCTGTATTTAAGCAGTGAATAGTCTACTTGCAAATACTGTTTTTAAAACAAACTGATGTACAAAGTTTTTGAATTTGGTTTTCTTTTTTACTTTCATACCGCTTTGTTGTGACGGATGTATATGAGATACTTTTGTTTACTTATTTGAAGATCTTTCTGTGTCCTAAACACTTGAGAGTTTGAGCTGAGACAGTCAGATTTGAACATATTAATGACTTTAAAGCTTGTTTGTTCACCATGAGTGATATTTTTCCTTAACACATGCTTCACTCTTTTCAGCATGATCATTATGTGTACTATTTTGACCAACTGTATATTCATGACCTTTAGTGATCCCCCTGAGTGGTCAAAACAAGTAGAGTAAGTATCCCTTTATCCTGTCCTCACACAATACTATGACTGCATGCAAAGCATTTGTGATTCTGAATGTGCCATTCCCACATCGGCAGCACAAAGGTCTGCACACTTAATCTTCACATTTATTGGAAACTGACAATAACAGACAATCAGAACCACTGATTAATTTATTTCAACCCTGATAGCTGCTAACATTTGGAGCTGCAGTTACATTATATTATAACGTTTCTGTTGTAATTTACCATAGACTTTAGCTAAAGCAAATATTAGAAGCCAAGGCTATTAACCCCAGGAAAACATGGGCTAATTTTATATTCTAAACATAATTTTTGTTTTTACAGCAAAATATAATGGTATTAAATTACACAATAATATTCTGTTGTTACAGTACTGGGTAACTCTGAGCCAAATGACTCTACATCTTTAGACTATTGTACAACATTCTGTTCTAGTTGTGATGATACTAATAGCTTAGCTTTGGATTTTAAGAGCAGATGCTTGACTGCTAATTGTGTAATATTAGTCAATAAAGTATTAGCTGCCAATATACTAAATAGTGTTATTACTATTATTAGTTCAAATAATGTAAATAACAGGAGGGCACTAATATAACCTTTTTTGTAAAACACATTTTCTTTTTTTTCATTGACAAAATCAAACATTTTGTGTATTCCTTTTTTTTCTATTGCAAGAGAAAATGTTGACGTTGTTAATAAGTTTCTTTTTGGTTGCTAAATTTAAATGTTTTTCCTTGGTTGTTTTAGCTGTGAGTTTCTGCAGGTTCCTGTAAATGAGCCAGATTTGATCCGGTCCAGTAAACTGATCCTTTCCGCACTTTTGTCTTTTGTCTTTCAGGTACACATTCACAGGAATTTATACATTTGAGTCTCTTGTAAAAATCACCGCACGTGGATTCTGTATAGATAATTTTACATTCCTAAGAGATCCATGGAATTGGCTGGATTTCATGGTCATTTCGATGGCGTAAGTATTTTTCTTCTCTTTTTTGCCATTCTGACGGACAGAGTCTTTATTATTAAATGCGAGTGTCTAAATTGACGTTTTAGTGCTTACATTTCTTGCTTTTAGAGTTTTTACTGTGTTTTCTATCTGATAACCCATCTTTGCGTTTCCTCCATTTATCTAAAACTTCTCTGGTGTTTCTCTTTGGGAATCAAAGCAGCTCTCCATCCAGTTCTGCGCAGTCCAGTGACTACTCCCATACCTCAGATTTAGCTTCCTCTTGCCATCTGACTGCCTCAGTCACTTTTATTGATCTTGATCATTTGGTGTTGACATCATCTTCACAAAGACTCCTTGCCTTGGCTAGTTATTTTACGTTAGGTAGTCTAAGCCAGTTCTTGCCTCCATGAGCAAATATGTAGCTCAGAGTGGCACATTTCATTGTATGTCGGTCTGTCTCTCACAAAGCCCACCTGTGGGGATGATTCATCTTTTCATCTTCTATATGCATGTATATAATGAGCTGTTGTAACTGTGGTTTGATCCTGCAGGTATATAACAGAGTTTGTAAACCTAGGCAATGTCTCAGCTCTGCGCACGTTCAGGGTGTTGAGGGCATTGAAAACTATTTCTGTAATTCCAGGTAAGACAGGATGGGGCGAGGGGAAGGTGGGGCGGGGTCGGTGTTAGGTGTGTGTGTCTTTCTTTCCTTTTACCTTCCACCCTTCTCCTCAGTGGACAGGCTCTGTGAGTGGCGTCGTCTCCTCCCGGTTCGGTGGTGTTGTGCTCTTGGCGTGTGTGGTTTTTGTCATCGTGTTTGTTCTGTGTGTGATCCTTCCCCTATTTCAGATATATAACAGAGTTTGTGGACCTGGGCAATGTATCTGCGCTGAGAACGTTCAGAGTTCTCCGAGCATTGAAAACTATCTCTGTCATTCCAGGTGAGACTCAGTTTAAACACTAAGGCTGATCCTCGCACCCTTTGTTTTTCTACTCACTATTATTATGATTAAAGTTATGATTTAAGCAGCAACAAAAGAATTGGAGACAGCCATGTTTTTATTTATTTTTCCTCCAAAATTATCAAAAATGGTACTAATACATTTTTGATAGGCTTTGCAGTCTCCTCTAAGGTCATTCAAAGTGTCTGCACTCTCTTTTGCCCCACCAGCGCTCTCATTACGAGGCTCGTCTCCAAGGCAGCTTGGTTTGTCTTAAATGGAACCCTGAAGTAAAAGACTTAGGAGCCGAAAATACTCTAATCACGTCATTTCAGGATTGAAAAGAATAACTTCTCATTCACTGGAAACAGTTTTATGTAAATAAATATAATTTGATTCACAATCCACCAAGCTACATTTGAAATCATGCAAAATGACTCATGGGTGCTGCTTGGTGTAAAAGTACACACTAGTTAAATGATAATGAATATTACATTTGAGAGGTAAAGATGTGTTAAAAAAAGCTTTTACAGCTTCAATCTCACCCTAAATTATTCAGTGGGGAATCTTATTTTATGATATGTTTATTTTGTTTTTTCAAAATCATAAAAAACATTTTTAAATGCATGCTTTTTATCAAAGTTTATAATTGGTTCTTGGCTTATTATGTCAATAAAACACCACCTTCTGTTCCTGGTGGTGTTCTTGCTATGCAATAATACATTTCTGTTAGCCGCTCCTACAAATGGGAAAGAGAGACATTGCATTCCCGTACAACATGTACAGTATATGTTGATCTTTACAATTTAGTTGAAGGACAAGCAAAAATGTCCATGAGTAAAAGCTTCAATATGACTGGAAAACAATAGTAACCCAAGGATAAATAATGGTTTGTGCGGAAAGCAAAGATCTGCAGCCAAATTTTCAGTGTGAGATTCTGTTTAAGCAAAAAAATGTAAAATGTCTTTTTTTTACACATCTTTACCAGAGATGCTTGTGATCTTTTTGAGCTCAAGAGCCCGCCACATTCATTGGTCTTTTTCAGCACTTACACTTTGATTGGCTTCAAAACTGTCTCAGTGTTCACGCCAAAACGTCATACCAACACGAGACTTCAGCGAAATCTAAATTTGGATGCAAATTGCAATAACAAAACAAGGATGAAGCTTAAAGAAAACACACCTGAGGTGAATCCGAAACGTCACAGACGTCACATAAGTCTGGGTTCCATTTAAGCAACAGCTTCAATCCCCTCCTTTTACCTGCTTTTCAATAAGTGGATGCTGTTTTGCTTTAGAAAATACTCAATACCGCTTTTTGAGAACAAAATCAGATTAAGAAGCATGAAGACAAAAATAGAGGACAGCTTGTCAAATTTCCCATCGCCACTTTATCTTGTCCTGAAAGAATAATGTGTTTTGTTGCTCCTGCTTCTGCAGAAGGCTGAATTGGAACGAGAGGATTCCTGTTAGCAGGACCTAAAATGATACTCATGAATAGTTTTTGAAAGATCCCACAGAATATGTTTATTACATGTGTATGAAGACTGCCAAGCCTAGCTTGTGAACATATCTCTTATGCTGCATGATGCTTTTCAGTCACTTGCTTTTATAATATTAGCCTATAAAGAGCTTGGCTGACAAATGGCATTGAAAGTTTGATTTGCCCTAATTTTTGTTTGGTTATCAATTTTTCTTTTCTCTTTATTTTATGTTTTTTTTTTTTCAACAGCTGTCATATAGAATGTCTCAGAAAATTACACATGTTGACATTATACATGTTGGGGATTCAAATCATGTAACAACTAAGAAGAAAAATGTTGAAAGCATGTATTAACTCTATATTTAAATTTTGAGGGGCTTCGTATTCATCATGTGGATATTGGCTGTGATGAGGAAAATGTAAAGTTCTAATTTAACATATATTTTACGATCTAGAAGTGTGTTTGTGCAAAAAACAAAATTTCCACATTGGGAAACCAACATTAAACCAACATTAAACCAACATTCTCCTTGCCTTTACATCTAATCACTTCTGGCAGCTGCTTAGCTTGGCATGAAAATGACAGAAAATTAGGCCTGCTCTGTCCAGAAATGCACGATGCATTCTGGAAGCAACGTTTTAAGAGACGCATGATAATTATCTTTGAATAGAATTGGTGATGTTTTACACAAGGTTTGGGGTTTTTATAAATTACTAATTAGCATTTATGTTTTTTTCTTATGAAAGCCTAATAGTTCTGGTCTGTCCAATGTATCTTATGGAAATAAAAATATTATTTACTATACCTTCTCATTTCTAAAGAACTTAATGTGTAATGGAAACTATGACTCCTTTTGAAACATTTAAGTCTTAAGTGTTAGAAATGTTTATATTTTTAAAGTAAAAGGTCAGGCTACCAGTCTCTCCAGTGTTTAAGCTTGGTGCTATAGGCTAGTCTGGTTGGGATGTTTAGATGCCTTTTATGGTGAATTACTCAATAAACTCAATCAAAATCAGTTTTGGCAAACTTTTAATAAGATAAAATCCTATTTTTGAGTTTTTGAAACAGAGATGTGCTTCAGTTATTCTTTGGATCGAGTCAGGCTTGCAGTTTAAGATTTACAAGTCAAAGCTAAATGGCTGCTGAACCGTAGTGTTTACATGTAAAGGAAGTAATTATTTTTTACCTGTTAGCTTTAGATTTACTAATCAAACAAAGGCCTGTTTTCATTAAAAACCCAACCACTATGGAGTGATTTGGTTTTACTATATGGGATCTTCTCATTAAGAAAATGACGAACAGCATCAGACGCAGCCAAGCGGATGTCGCTTTCACTAACATAGTCTGAGTTTGAAAGACTAAACTGAGGGCATATTTTATTAGAGCATATTGCATGCACCGCCGGTAAAGCCCAGTAGGCTGAACAGAAAAGAGGGTGTGGGTCGCCCAGCATCCCTGTTTGAGTTGCCTGTGGACCCCATGGTGCCAGAGGGATGCCTGTTCGAAGAGGTAAAGTTGCTTTGTGTTCACCGAAACTGTGGATGAGACAGGTCGCAGGGCCACAGTATGGGGAGTCAGTGCTTTCATAAATGACGCCTTAAACAAGACAGTTCAAGAAAGTGCCTGCGACTGGCACTGGCATTGAATTGCTCCTGTTCAGCCTTGGAGTTTAAATGACCTGCATGTGGTTTCCAGCCCCCTGCCTGTGCCTCAGTCCCTCCTCATAGCCCCTCGTTGTGCTGCTGTGCTCTTTTCCTTATGGATTCTTTCAGTATTTTGCAGCCCTCCCCCTCTTTTATTTTTTATTTCATCCCTTATTGGCAAGAACAGCAAATTTTTCCTCAATATACACGTTTTGTCTGCATCTGAAAAGAGTGGAATGGCTTCTAAATATTTTCTGTTTATTGTTCTCAAGATGTTTTGTTTGTAATTTGTAATTTTCTGACAAAAAAAATTACATAAATTTATCCTTCAAGTCATTTGAAGATTGAAAGTCAACTTTTAAATATGCAGTTGAATTGAACACGTTCCAATTTTATTGGAGAAAGCTTTATTTTCAATGATAAATTAAAAAAACCTATTGAAAATGGCAACACTTAAGCCATAATTTCCAGAAAGATCAGATTTTTCTAAAAAATAGCTTGTTGAAAATTAGCAGCTCCTATTTCACCTCTGTGGTTTGTGTATATGTGTGTGTGTGTGTGTGTGTGGGCGTGCGTGCACGTGTGTGTGTGTGGCTGCCCACCAGGCCTGAAGACCATTGTGGGAGCTCTGATCCAGTCCGTGAAGAAGCTTTCAGATGTGATGATCCTCACCGTCTTCTGCTTAAGCGTGTTCGCCCTGATCGGCCTGCAGCTCTTCATGGGGAACCTGCGGCAGAAGTGCGTCATCTGGCCAATCAACCTCAACGGGACTTACCTGAACAACGGCAGCAAGGGCTTTGACTGGAACGAGTACATCAACAACGACAGTAAGTAGAGGCGAGGCTTTGCCACTGGTGACCTGGCAGTGATGTCGCGGGTGAGTCAGGCCATATGCTGGGACGGGAAAAACAATATGTCGGTTTGGCAAAACTTACTGGCTCGGAATGAAATGCTCCTCATTGAGTCTGTGCGAGCAAACTGAAGTTCGAAATTTAAATGCACAATTTAAGCTGCAAGAGAAAAAAAAAATTCAACAGTTAATTAGTTATGAATTTTTTTCTGCAGCCAATTTCTACTTCCTGCCTGGTCAGCTGGACGCTCTGCTCTGTGGAAACAGCTCAGACTCTGGGTAAGAGGATTCCTGTGTGATTTTCCCTCCACTTTAGATTTATGCATTATTGGGATATGGTTAAAAATTTAAATAAAACTTTTGAAACGCTGTGGTTCTTATCTGTGAAGATTAAAAAAAAAACCACACACGTGAAGAGCTGATCATAGATTTTTAAGACACTGTCCTCGGTAAACAGCGCTGGATGCCCTCCTCTCATTCTGTCTCTCTCCTCTCCTCTCAGCCGCTGCCCAGAGGGCTACATGTGCATGAAAGCTGGGAGGAATCCAAACTATGGCTACACCAGCTTCGACAGCTTCGGCTGGGCCTTCCTGGCTCTCTTCCGACTCATGACGCAGGACTTCTGGGAGAACCTGTACATGCTGGTACGACAGATGTGTTCACCGGCCCAGCATGCTTTGCCACACAACACACACCTGCCTTCAAATAATCCTGCTTAAGGATTATATAAAAGTACTGAAGCGATTAAACTATTACTACCAGATTGCAAAGGTGAATATATCAATGGGCCAATTTTAGTCTATAAATTATCAGGGTAACTTGAATTACCATTGCAATGCTGTAACAAGGATATCATTTTATTTTTGCCATTTTTGAAGCATTTTAATCTGTTAAACAATAAATAAATGAATAAAATGCCAAATATCTGCAGAAATATAAACATTGTAAATCTAGAAGATGACTGTTTCTGCTTGAATTGTGGTAGATCTCCATTTTCTTCATCTGCTACATTTGACCTGTTCAATTTAAAGTCTGTGCACCAGTCTCTCCCCTCCGGCCAGACTTCTGGACCCTTCAGCGCTGAGTTTAATATAAAATGGTGGCAACACTCCTGACGTCAGCTCTATAGGATCGAGTGGAAGGAATAAATCATGAAATATTCAGAGCTTTGTAATATGTAGGGATCATGGAGGGAAACTTTAGACTTCATTGAGATTGAGAATCATAACACGTATTTGTTTTGCGGTTTTTATGTTTGAATTTCAACACCGAGCTACAGAATATCTCTGCATTGAGATTATTTATGAGTTTACTGGCTGTTCTTTAGATAAATCTGACAATAAATTCTGACTGATTACACCGTGACTTCAGCTTAAAGTGACCTTGTAGAAATAAATGTTGCTTCTTTTATGAAAGTATAAAAATGGCTTCATTTATAGTTGATGTTTGAGCAAAATTCTCCTCTTCCTTTCTCATTTTTGCCTTAAAAACTATGCATGCATTTTCTTGTCATCAACTTTTTCACAGAAGTGGGTGAAATCACATGACAAACTTTGAAGATTCAGTCAATGTAGCAGCTACATTTCTGCGCAGACTGCACTCGGTCTAGGGAGGCTTTGGGTTGACATGTGTGAAGCCCTTTGTAATAATTTAGAGATACGAATTAAGATTTGCATCTCAGGACGGGAGACAATCTGGCAATATTTGTCAGCTGGCAGAAGCATGATCGAATCAGGGATTTAACATGATTTTCCAGAGAAAAACCTAATTCAAAGGTTTCTAACCAAAGATTTAGCCAAATAACCAAAAAGCTAAAGGACTAGTTTGATCTTTACTGCTTTTTTTTCTGATTACTTTAGTTTTATCAGGTCACATATGAGTTGTGAAGTAGATTTATTCATTTTTTTTTTTTAATGTTTCAGCAGTTGTTGTTTCTGTATCTACTTCACAGTCCATATAGCATGTTTGACTCAACAGAAGTGAACATTCATCCCCATACAAGCGTGGCACTTTTCAGCAGCTGGTTTAATTTTTCGGATGAGTCTCGTATGAGATGCCATGGGTCTGATATGTTCTCTTTTTTCAAACACTTCTCGCTGCGACCAGACCTTGAGGGCTGCGGGAAAGACCTACATGATCTTCTTCGTCTTGGTGATCTTTGTGGGCTCGTTCTACTTGGTGAATCTGATTCTGGCTGTGGTAGCCATGGCTTACGAGGAGCAGAACCAGGCCACCATGGAGGAGGCTGCGCAGAAGGAAGAGGAGTTTAAGGCCATGCTGGAGCAGCTCAAGAAACAGCAGGAGGAGCAGGTAAAATCTCTGCCAGACCATAATTTTAACTTATTGAGGGAACTTGTTTAATTTGTTCCGGATTTACTTAAATGCCCGTTTCTCTCCAGACTGCGCCCCCTGCCACCTCTGCTGGCACGGTGTCGGAGGATGCGGTGGAGGACGACGGAGGAGGCCGTCTGTCCGTCAGCTCTTCGGAGATGTCAAAGCTCAGCTCCAAGAGTGCCAAAGAGCGCCGCAACCGCAAAAAGAAGTGGCGGCAGAAGGAGCAGGAGAAGGAGAAAGGCGACAGCGAGAAGTTTGTGAAGTCAGAGTCGGACGACGGCAGCAAGAGAAGCCGCTTCCGTTTCCCTGATAACCGCTTGGGTCGAAAGTCTTCCATTATGAACCAGGTGAAATAATGGAAGCTATTTCCTATTTCTGCTTTATTATTAATGTAGCATGAACTCTACATAGTTAAGGCTGAGTCTTAAAAACTGACATTCTCCGGCTGCTGTAGAGGAATTATTTAATTACAGTGGCATAGAACAAATACATATGCATACAGATAAATATGAAATATTGATGTGTGAGAAAATGTAATAAAATTGCTCGTCTTACAAAAGGAAGCCCCCATTCTTTGCTCCCCATGACTTATCTAGCTGATTTAAGTTTGTTATTAAAACATAGTTTTAATAACAAAAGATTTGAAATGCACAAGATGTGGTTTTTCACATGGTTTCAAATGATGAAAGTTATATTAGCTGTAAATGAAGGACATGTCCAGATACTGAATTATTTACTGCAAAATCATGAATGTTTCAGAGAGCAACTCTGCTGCTTTATTTTAGCCTTATTTGTACTCGACTGACTCCTACATTGCCTTTCAAAAGTATTTCTAAATTTTTTTACACTTTTTAATCCCTTTGTGACATTATCACCACCATCTCTGATGAATTTAAATGGGATTTTAGGTGATAAACAACACAAAGTATCACTTACATTTAAAGTGGAAGGAAATTAATACACAGTTATTTGTTTTTCACTTCTAAATAAAATCCAATGCAAAGTGCTACCTTCAGAAAACACAGAATTAGTACGTCCATGGATGTGTTGTTATAAATACAGCTGCTGTGGTGATACTGCAAACCTGCCAAGACATCATTCACCTAAGCTAACAGCTTTGAAGCTTAAAAGAGGATTTTTAGAAGCAGCAAAGGAGCCGTTTGTAACTCTGGAGGAGCAGCAGAGATTCATAGCTCACGCTACAAAAACATTAAATCTTACCAAGTTTTTCTGGTCTAGTTTCAGTACACCTGAGATAGAACAATGCAAAAGCACAGTTTATTATTCAGACCTATTTTCAAAAAAGGAAAAGTAGTTGTAAATGTTCTTCCACTTTAATGTGCTTCTTTGGGTTGCCTAAAATCCTAAAATAATTAAGAAATGTATGGTTGTGTAAAGAGGTTCAAGTGATATGAATACTATATTTGCCTTTTGTGAGGTCCTGTATTTTGTATTTTTGAGTGTTTTTACTAATCAAACTTGTTTATAAAGCAAAATGTAAAGAAAAAACATATGTTTTCCTGATTAGAAAACCTCTCATCTGTCCTGGAAGAACAAAAATATCACCCACGCAATCTAAACCTCGACCCTGTGTGTCAAACCATTTTTGTAAAAATTATATCTTATTCCTAATCATTCCTCCTCTTCCTCCTTCTCCACCATCCAGTCCCTCCTGAGCATCCCCGGTTCGCCTTTCCTCTCCCGTCACAACAGCAAGAGCAGCATCTTCAGCTTCAAGGGCCGCAGCAAGGACATGGGCTCCGAGACCGAATTTGCCGACGACGAGCACAGCACGGTGGAGGAGTGCGAGGAGCGCCGCGGCTCCCTCTTCAGCCCCTACCGACGGAGCAGCTACACCGGTTTCCACGGGAAGAGGAACAGCACGGTGGATTGCAACGGAGTGGTGTCGCTCATCGGCCCAGGGCCCGGTGGACGCCTTCTGCCTGAGGTGAAAATAGATAAGGCAGCTTCTGACGACAGTGTAAGGAAGTCAATGAGTAGACTTATCTAGGCATGGCCCCCCCTCTCGTCCGTTACGTTTCTTTCTGGCTCTCTTTCTTCTACTGTCATCTTTGCAAGTCCATATGTATCTCTTGGCTCAGCGCTCGCGCCTGCCCTCCCCCAGCCCCTGCAGTGTATGCTGCCCTCCAACAGCAGGCAAAGGATGGAGAAATTTAATTTAATTACTCAGACTAGACTTAGCCATTAGCCAACCATGCTTTCAGATATTAGGTAATCTGGGTCTGCAAGTGACTTACAATGAATTTTGTCATAAGAAATGAATGCTTAAATATACACTTTTCTGTGCAAAAGTAATGTCCTTGTACTTTGCATTCAAATACTCAGACTTTCCCGTAATCTTTATAAAGTGGTCAGTATCCGTGCCCTCTAGACTTTAAATGTTTCTCTTTGGGCTCAGGCATCTTTCCAGTGTTGACAATAACAAAGCCAATATTGTGCTTGCATTAGTGTAGGAAAAAAAGAAGAGCTTTAAGTCTGCGTTCAGTTTGAGCTGTTGGGGAATCACCTTGCTGTCGTTTAACTACCATTTTGTTTTTGTCAGGACTGTACAATTCAGATATTTAACCAAACAAGCAGGAACAAATTGTGTTTTTTGGTAGGCTGAGCACAACTAAGTCTGAATTACCTGAAGAGCTGAATTAAACCTGTAAATGAACTTTTATAAACCAATCTGAGAACTTTTAGAAAAGAACTACGTGAAAGATGGATTTCTGCATATTTCCTATTTATTTAAAATACACACTAAGTTCGAACAGCTCTCTAAGTGTTCAAGAAACATATGAGAGTTAGTGATTAGTGTAATCAAAAATTACATTTATTATAAAATACAGTTAGATTGTATCTCTAAATGAAAAGAAACGCAAATAAACAACCAGAAAAAAAGGTACTGAAAGATTTTTCTCTATGGTTATAGATTAGAAGAGTTTAATGACAAGAAAATTATCATTTAAAATATGATCTTGACTGATTAAAGATCTAACATTTATTGAGGGTTTTATTATTCTCTTTAGAGCGGAGGTTTCTGGGCCCCCCTATGGATTACAATAAAATCCCCCCAAAAAAGAAGAACTAAATCAACTGGACACTCACATCGTTCAACCATAAACACATATTTTGTTTTCAAACTCCACTGTGTTAATTTCACACTTCAGCTTGTAGCAAAACTACAAACAATCTTCACAGTGAAACACTTTTGTGTAACTTTTTATTATTATTATTTTTTCATTCATCCATACCGCTTTCTGTGCCCCCCTGGGGGGTGAGCCCCACACTTTGGGAACCACTGCTTTAGAGATTGAAAAGGGGGTTTTCTCATTAAGTTTTAGCTTTAATTGCCAACGTTAGTCTGGCAGAAGAAGCAGATAGAACGGATTTGGTCCATCAACTTTCAGAATCACAAACATCAGAGACAGAATCGAGAAGAGCGACTGTCTGGGTCAGATGTGCAGCCAGATATTGGGAACCATTGCCAAAAAATAGTAAGGTTGCCCTTACTGTTTTCACATTGCAAAACTGCAGAAGAGTTATTATTTAAATAAAACAACAAATAAGATTTACAATCAGCATATTATCAATATTTAAAGTCATGACTAACCTTCAGATTAATGACTATAATAGACTGTAGTCAAGCACTGGGGTGTTTGTTTGTATTATAATTGGTTCTTTGTGAAGTTGTTTGCTCCTTGCGAAAAACTGGCTCATCCCCAGAGCATAGGAACATTTTTATCCTTCTTTGTCCATATTTATGGGTCAGGTAAGCGGCTTCATAAAGATACTTTTTCTCTGAAAATTGATAGGTATTGTACTAAAAATGAAACCAAATCAGCAAAAGTAATGAAAGACCTTTGAAATATCTTTAGACTGCATGGAGGTGTGGATCATGACCACTTAATAAAAGTCTTTTACAAAAAAGTCTGACTAATTGGAAACAGCGTCTTTAGAGGGATATATTAAGATTTTTGCATCGTCATCAAATCTTATTCATCAGTTCATGTACAGCATCACTAAAACTAACACTTAGGTCAAATCCTGGTTGAAAAAAAAAATTCATGCATAGGATGGGATGAATTTTCTGTTTAACACTCAGTTTTTGTTGGCAAAAACTACCTAATGATGTGTTAATGTGCTTCAGTGTGTTGATGTGTTCCTCCAGGCATCCAGGTCCTCTGCTATGTGTGGGTAGATCTACAGTAAGAGGCGGAGGACATGGGGGACCAGCACTGTAGAGCCAAAGACATTTTTATCTGCTTCCCTAATTCCCCTATACTATAGCAAAGCAGATATAAAAGTAACACACATAGACACACTCACACACCCACACACACCATCCTCTTAGGCCTTCATAAAATATCTAAAAACAAAACAAAGGAGGGCTGCTGTCCTTGTCTGTCTTTACCTTTCTCTGTTTTCCAAAATCTCCCCCTGGTCAACAGTAGTAAATTAGTTTCACCTTCCTCTAGTTAGCATGGTATAAATAAGAGCTAAATTAGAACAAGCATGTTGTAGAAAAGTAGAGACATGGTTATGTTATCCGTAGTTCTCCTCTCCTTCTCTTTGACTTGGAGCATGCTCATGCATGACAACTGGATGGATCTGAACTACCTGCCTCCATATTATGACTTGATGGTTGCAATATAAGTTGTATGACTCAAAGTAAGAAGATATTGTATAACAGCATCTATTTGCAAGTGACATAGAAATGGCCAGAATTGGGAGACCCTTTAAAGAAAACCCATAACTGATTATATTGCAATGGCAGCAAAGCCTCCATTATTGCATGACGTGACTGATAATGCATTCATGCAGAAGCAGTTCTCCCTGCACAGTATCTCACAACCCATTAATTATCTAATCTGGATGAGCAATTGCATTCAAACACAATTAGGTCAAATAGCCATGGCCCACTGCTCCCACTTTGGCTGAGACCTGCATGAATTTACAGCATACGCAGACATAAAACATCAAACAGGCCCTCTCCCCCGTAACCGCCCCAAATTCTGATCCTCAACTACGTAGCCTACCAACGCTGTGTTGCACTTCCCTCCGCCGGCCACCGGTGGTGATGTGGGATGGGGTTCATGTCGTCTCCATGGGTGCTTGATTCTTCCTCTCCTCCTGACAGCCGACTACTGAGGTTGAGGTGAAGAAGAAGCTGTCGGGCTCCCTGATGGTGTCTGTGGACCAGCTCAATACCTCCTTTGGGCGGAAAGAGCGGGCCAACAGTGTCATGAGCGTCATTACCAACACATTAGCGGAGGGTACTGCCACTTTTAACCCAGCTATTTTACCTGCTCTTTCTCATTCTTCTTTAACTAGGGCTGCACTCATCGGTTGACTAGTTTTGACATGAATTTCCTGCTTATCTGCTTTGCAAATCCAACAATACCAGATACATACAGTGCATACAATTTTTTTGTATCATATTATACCATTGCATGCATGCAGTATGCTCTCGCATGCCATTATGTTTGGTTTTGATCTATGATCCGCGCTATGTCTTCAGAACTGGAGGAGTCTCAGCGCAAGTGTCCGCCATGCTGGTATAAGTTTTCTAACACATTCCTGATCTGGGAATGCAGCCCAATGTGGATTAAGATCAAGGAGATTGTAAACTTGATAGTCATGGATCCCTTCGTGGACCTGGCCATCACTATCTGTATCGTCCTCAACACCCTCTTCATGGCCATGGAGCACTACCCCATGACGCCCGACTTTGAGGACATGCTGTCTGTAGGCAATCTGGTGAGTGCTGGTCTTTTGCTCTGTGTCTTTGTTATCTGATTCACTCATCAGGAATCTTTTCAACTTCTTCTCAGTAGCTCCCAGATTGGTGTTATTTTTGGACTGCAATTGGCAGCAGCTTTCATTGTCTATCGAGAGTTAAGAGAGAAGAGGGGAGAACAAAAATCAACAACAACAACAAAAAACAATGTCAAACTGTGTGCAGTTTTTCTGGATTTTTCTTCTCTGCACTTACATTCATACATTTTTTCCCAGGCCTCCGTCTATCTGTTTATCTTTGATTACAAGAAAATCCTGTTTTCTGCAGTGGGAACAGCCTGTTTTTCTGCTGGTTGGCTGGCTACTGGGAGGCCAGTATTAATATTTTATGGAGCCAGATCAATGAGCTTAACTAAATCTTGCCTCTCATTATTCCAGATTACTCTTGGCAATTTTGCATGGGTTGCCTGTTATCTGTCTATATTCAGTTACTCTTACTGTAGATAGTTTGCACAAGAACAACACTTAGTCTTTTTTGATATTTTACAGATAGAGGGATCTTTGGCCATTCCTTTTTCCACAATCTCTCTGCATCATCCAGAGTCCTGTCTTTCACGCTCTTCTCTCCCAAGTTTCTGTCTGGTCTAGGTAATGGCAGATCAGTTTTGTCTGGTGAATCTGCAAGACGCAATTACAAATTATGTCCAGGTATTTCGAAGATTTCCTGATGCCATACGCTATAACAACTTTCCCATGTCCTTTGTAAGAGAAGCGGTCACCTTAGCAACACAAATTGACCACCTTTACTAACAGTGAGGTCGAGGTGCATGGCTGATGGATTCCCATAAACTGTGCGATGGTGGAAGTTATGGGACTGTTGATGCAAAGGAATATTCAGAAACCAGTATGGTTGTGACTTCTGGACCACTGGCACCACTGCATCAGGAACACTAAAATCTGCAGCTGAAAACCAGGTTGCCGGCCTGTCGTGTGCAGAGGCTGTCCTGAATTTGACTCCTGACCTTGAGCTGTCTCTTCCCCTTCTCTCTCTCCATCCTCTCAACTTACTGTTTAAGAAAGGCCACTGTGCCAAGACAATAGAAAATGGCGCTCATATCACCAAGTGTTTTTTTGTGAACTTTCCATCACCTCTCTTTCCTGCAGAACATGCTGCTGAGCCTCATTTATTTGTTCAAATCATGTCTCCTACCCCGTAGGTGTTCACAGGGATCTTTGCAGGGGAGATGCTTTTCAAGCTTGTGGCTATGGATCCGTACTACTATTTCCAGGAGGCCTGGAACTGTTTTGATGGATTCATTGTGACGCTGAGTTTAGTGGAGCTGGCTCTGGCTGATGTTGAAGGCCTCTCTGTGCTGCGGTCATTCCGATTGGTGAATACTTATTTTATCTCCCATCCCTCACAACAACCATTCTCCAAAATCCCTTAAGTAAGAGTGTCACTGTACTTCAGTGTGAGGACTAATCTTTCCACCCGTCACTCCCTTTCTTTCCACCTTTTCCACTCCTCAGCTGAGAGTGTTTAAGTTGGCCAAGTCCTGGCCAACTCTCAACATGCTGATCAAGATTATTGGTAACTCGGTGGGAGCCTTAGGAAACCTCACTCTGGTGCTGGCCATCATCGTCTTCATTTTTGCTGTGGTGGGCATGCAGCTGTTTGGAAAGAGCTACAAAGACTGTGTGTGTAAGATTGCTGCTGACTGCGAGCTGCCTCGCTGGCACATGAACGACTTCTTCCACTCGTTCCTGATCGTCTTCCGGGTGCTGTGTGGAGAGTGGATCGAGACCATGTGGGACTGCATGGAGGTGGCGGGGCAGGCAATGTGCCTCATTGTGTTTATGATGGTCATGGTCATCGGTAACCTGGTGGTAAGCTCCCACTCTGGTAGGCTGTTATTATGTGGCCGCATATTGACAAATTATTGCTCATTCATCAACTTTATGTGTGTTCCAAGGTGTTGAATCTGTTCCTTGCCTTGCTGCTGAGCTCGTTCAGTGCAGACAACTTGGCTGCGACGGATGACGACGGCGAGCCTAACAACCTCCAGATCTCTGTCATGCGCATTAAAAAGGGCATTGCCTGGATAAAAGCCAAGGTGCGCATTCTGGTGGCGAGCCTGCTGCGGAAACCTCCCATGGAGGACGAGCAGAAGCCTCTGGAGGACATGTGTGACACCAAGGTGAACTACATTGGCAATCACACGGGGGCCGACATCAAACGTGACCTGGATTACGCCAAGAATGGAAATGGGACCACCAGTGGCATCGGTAGCAGCGTGGGCAAGTACATGATCGATGAGGACCACATGTCATTCATCCACAACCCCAATCTCACAGTGTGCGTGCCCATTGCTGTTGGAGAGTCTGACTTTGAGAACCTCAACACAGAGGATTTCAGCAGCGAGTCAGACATTGAGAACAGCAAAGAGGTTAGTGACTCGCCAAACATTCAGCAATCCATGGAAATAAAGTGCCTTAAAAAAGGACTTTTAAACACTTTGTCATGTTGCAACTAGAAATGGATTTATTGGCATTCTGTTGGCAATTTTTTAAATTAAGAAATAAGCTTAAAGATTTGCCTTGCAATGATAATCAATCCAGCATCAGACATCTCCTGATTAGTAAAGGCCACCTGAGTGTAATTTAATGCCAGCCTATCGCCAGCTGTTCTGTGACAGCCTCAGAGGATTGTCAGAATACATTAGAGAACAAACAGCATCATGAAGACCAAGAAACACAGCAGATGGGTCAGATGGAGAGCTACAGAGAAGATTATGGCAGATTTAGGTCATAAAACAATACACCAAGCTTGTGAAACTTCACAGAGCAAGATAGATATATCAAAACTATCTGAACATCGAAGAAAAAAAGGCAAACCTAACATTGCAGTTGTGTTTCACCTAAATCACAACTATCAAACTCCAGTCCTTGAAGTGTCCCATGACTTTCAGACGTTCCTCCAATCCAACATAAACAAGTCAGGCCTCCGAAGAGCTTGCCTGCCTGCCCAGGTGCAACGCAGCCATTTGAGTCATGTGTTGGACCAGAAACACAACTAAAGGTTTCAGCACACTGGCCCTTCAGGGACTGGGGTTTGAATCCCTTAAGTTCAATGGACAGCCAAAAGATCCATCAGAGGAGTCAGAAAGAGGGTCATGCTGTGGAGGAGTTGCAGAGATTTACAGCTCAGGAGGGAAAATCTGCATTATTCTGGACAGTATGAAAGAGCAGCATGAAGAGATGTTCTTGAAATCAATAATAAGATATTCCTTTGCAGTTTGCCTCCAGCCATGTAGTGGAAAGATGAGGAGCTGGTCAGATCAGCATGCCAACCTCACCTTGAAAATAGCTGGGGGCAATGTTATGATATATTGATTTCTTCAGCAGGCATAGTGACTCAGGTCAGAGCTGATGGGACGATGGATGGGCTAAAAACAGAGGATTCCTGAAAGAAACTCTGTTTGAGGTTGAAAGAGAAAAGACTTTAGACCAGAGCTGCAGTGGAATAGTTCAGATCCAACAATGTCATGTGTTAGATTGGCCTAGTAAAAATTCTGACCTACATCCAATTAAGAATCTGTAACAAGACTCAAAAATGACAGTTCATAGATGCTATCCAGCCCATCTGACTGAGCTTGAGCTATTTTCTAAACGAAGTTTGTTGTTGTCACATGAAACAATTGAAAAAGTTAAAGGAGAAGACACGTTTTCAAGGCACTGCAATGATCCAACTGATGGTTTTATTTATAATCCTGCTTCTCTTCACTGTGAAGTCTTCTCACTCTGGACAGTAAATGATTGGGTGTGGCAAGCTGCTGTGCTGTGTTCAGACTCTAATGTAACTCCATTACTCTAGAAATGTCTTGTGTGACCGAATCAAGCAGATGGAGTACAGGAACGGATGCCCGCTAACATATGTCTCCTGATAAAATGCATTTAAAAAACTTTCAGTGAAAATGATCTGCCATTTGATATTCTATTTAAGTGGTCATCTGGATAATGTCTGATGCGCTGGATTGCTGTAAAGTGGTTCTCACTAAAAAAAAAAAAAAAAACATTTCTGAGTTCAGTTTTTTTCCACTTAAATACTTAATAAATGCAGCTTTCCTAAACTGTTCTGCAAGAGCTTCCTGAGATTTGTTCTATATCTGAATCTGTCTGTGTGCGTCAATAATTGCGTTGTTTCTTTGCGTCTTTGCACACGTTTGCGTCTGCTTCTCTGCAGCTGGACGACACCAGCTCGTCGGAAGGCAGCACCATCGACATCAAGCCAGACGTAGAGGAGGTGGTGGTGGTGGAGACGGTGGAGGAATACATGGAACCAGAGCCATGCTGGACAGACGGTGAGGCCTCTGCTCGCACTGCTCCCCATTACCTCCACTCCAATCCACACCAGCTTCCCTCTTGGCTGGATGGGAAATAGAAACCGGCAGGATCCCAACACGAATGTTCGTTCATGTGTGGTCACTGCTCATCAGTCTGTCCATCTGATGCTTATCTGTACAAGCAGAACTTCCCTGGAAAAATCTAAATGGTTTCTCCCATCAACCTTAGGTTGCTTTAGGAAGCAGCAATGCAACCGTGAAAATCAAATATATATCTTCAAAAGCTTTCTGTTCAGGATAAATAGGCACAATTGTGAATATTTTTGCAAAATGCACCTCCAAAATATGTCATAGTAATAAGATTACTATGACATAAGTAATCTTATAAGTAATCTAGACTCCATCTTTAATGCTGAGATTTCCAAATGTTTTGCAACTTTTGCCTCAGGGATAATGTCACATGCCTCTTTCGCCTTTTACAAGGAAACATTTGTCCAGAAAAAAAAAAAGATATTTAATAGAATTAGTTACAGCTTTAAAAAAATGTTGGCTATTAAGATGTCACAATCAAGGCTGTTAACCTTGTGCAATATTAAAAGTACAATTTAAATTGAAGACAACTAGCAGGTATAAAATATGTATTCACTCACGCTCTGGAAGATGTCTATTTTTAGACATGGATCAAAACACAGGACAGGACTTTGCATTTAATATTTCTTGCCGCTCTTTTTCTTTTTTTCCCTGTGTGTTTATAGCCTGCGTGGCCAAATATAAATGCTGCGACGTTGACATCACCATGGGCTGGGGGAAGAGTTGGTGGTTCCTGAGGAAAACCTGCTACCTGATCGTGGAGCACAACTGGTTCGAGACCCTCATCATCTTCATGATCCTCCTCAGCAGTGGTGCCCTGGTGAGGAGAACTTGTTTCTACCGTTTGCATTTTTTGAAAACAAAGAAATATAATTTCCCAGTATAATTTACCTGCAAATGGCGCTCCAGTCAAGTGATGGCCGGTTTCTGATTTCTTAGGGATGCACTTTAGTTGCTCAGTGTAAACAGTGGCCAGAATATTTATTTCTTGCCTACTTGCCGTGACTGTAGGCAAAAGAACATTTATTTGTTTAATCAATGACAAAAATGCATTGAACTGAGATTTACACTGTCTTCACCATCTTCTTTATATTATTAGCAATTAGCATGTATAGATAGCATCAGTCTACATGTGTCTTGATTAAGAAATCTAGACTCCATCCTTAATGCTGACATTTCCAAGATTTCCAAATCTAGCAAGTTCCATGACAATCAGAGGTTGAAAAATTTGATCGATTATAATGTTATAGTATTTTCAGCCTGTCTGCTGAAGTCTGATATGGTGAATCATTCTCCCAAGATGAGCTGAAAATAAAGGTAAAAATGAGTTAGATAAATGGAGATGTAGGTTTGTCAGCCTGGTTGGTGGAGGACCTTCAGTGCTTATGACTGATGAATTGTCCCATGAGTAAATAAGGTATCTATTTCTGAATAGGCCTGAGCTCAAGCAACTAAAAGTGCTGCTAAAATGAAGTCTGTAAATTATTACATTAAGGTTTGTTTTAAATCTGTCATGCAGAGGAGGTTTTTGTCCCGTCATGGCCGTGTCTGTCTTAACTTTTCTGCTTTCCTGCAGGCTTTTGAGGATGTGTACATTGAGCAGAGGAAGACCATTCGCATCATTTTGGAGTACGCCGACAGGGTTTTCACCTACATCTTCATCCTGGAGATGTTGCTGAAGTGGGTTGCCTATGGCTTTGTCAAGTATTTCACTAATGCTTGGTGCTGGCTGGACTTCTTCATTGTGGATGTAAGTCAAACTCTTCATTTTTCATTTTTGGGTAGTTACTTGCTGAATCACACCCTGGTTCAACAATATCAACACACTGTTAGACTCCAATAGAGCAATATTGCTATGACAGCTTAGAAATATTTGGTTGTTTTCTGTTAGACTGTTTAAAATCAAATTAAATGCATTATATAGCATTTGATTTGCATTGTTCTGCATATGTGTTGCCCCTTTTGTTGTCTATTGGGTGTGATTACATGTAAAAGGTCAAGATATTTAATAAATATCTGCTTTATGGTTTGCACAAGGTGAGAGGATGTTTCGTAGCTAGCATCATTAGCATGATTTGCAACTTTTGCCTCAGGGATAATGTCACATGCCTCTTTCGCCTTTTACAAATCCATCCAGCAACACTTTGGGAATCACTGTGAGATGCTTGAATATGTTCGCCACAAAAATCTGCAAAAATAAGCTGCTAATGTTTATTTACGTTTTGGCTTGATTAAATACAGAAAAACATAAAACTGAGTTTATGGAAAGTATGTGTTTTGCTTTCTTTATTGTGTTTTTAAATAATAAATTCTTAAATATATCCACCTCATTCCTGGTGGTGCTGATGTAGGATGGATTGTGTTTGGTACTAAAGCAAGAGCTGCAACAAATTTTTTTTTGTTTTGTCTTGTAGTGATGTAGGTTTTTGAATCAGCTGCCAAATTATGTCTTATTTAGTTGCAATCTCAGACATGTCAAATAGAAATAGAAACTGTGGCTTCAGCTGGTTCCAGTTAAAAATGGCCTTGAAGATTCACGGGACTTCATCTGTGATCAGGAGATTATTTTCCATCAGTTTCCAACAGATGAGGATTCAAGATGAAAGTGAAGAAAGAAAAACATTTTTAGAAACCACCAAAAGTAGTTGTGGTGTTTTTAGTTGTTACCTAAATCCCCACCCCGCTCCTTAAGCACTCACGTATCACCAGGGATGAATTCTGAGTTTCTGAGTCATCTAATCTGAGCAGCTGAAGTTTGATTTTCAGGCAACAGAAAAACAATATTATGCATCCTTAATATCGATTTTGCAGAATATATATATTTTTTAAAACCCAATAGAAAAAAACATTTCCATTGGGTTTTTTACTTAGATTCCAGAAGCAGGTCAAAAAGAGTTTTAGATGACAAATAAGGTATAGTAACACTATAGAAAATGTAAAACGATCCTCTTTTATCGATTTGTTTAGCCATATTCAAGTCATACTCAGAGCAATGGAAGTGTCAGATACATGTTTCTGTAAAACTGTTAGTGCCTGATGTTTGATATGTGCCTCTGTCCTCTCTCTGTGTACTGATCTGCTCCTTGTCTCAGTCAAGACAGAAAGTCAACAACAGAATGTCTTATCTCTATTCCTTGTCCACTTTGCACACACCAATCAGTGGATTGAATTGTATTTATTCCAGTAGTAATATTTAATGATTTTAACACATTTTTCAGCATTTTATTTGAAAGAAATGTGTCAATTTCTTGCCATAATTCTTAGTGGAATTATTTATTCTTTTTTTGAGTATTTAAAATATTCAAATACATAAAGCATAACTATTTTTACTTACTTGATATTGCTTGATTGATCTTCTCCTTAGTGGTACAAGTGTATAGAATAAGAAATCTGATTTTTGACATTCTCCTTGAACTAACCACCTCTCTGCAGTGTCCAACACTTCAGCCAATACCTGTGAATGAACTCCTATCAAGTCAATTGCCAGAAGTTGTCTGCTGGTTTATTTTGAGCCCCTCTGATAACCCCCATTTAGTACTCTTGCATGTATTTTGTCTTATTGCATTCTCAAATTTAACTTTATAATTTATGTGTAGCCAAAAATAGAAATTAAACAGACTGTTTCAGCGGATTTTAATTAATAATGTCAAGGTTTGCCTACATCTGATTGTAGAGTTTATATTGATTTGAATTGCAGCATAACATTCAGTGTCTCTGGTTATTCCAAATGTAGATTCCCTTCCTCTTGTGTGTCGTCTACCCAAAGTACTTCAGGCAATGCGGGGTCATGCTTCTCAAGATGTTAAAACATTTTATATTGAGTGACATCCCTCTCCCCCTCCTCCTTTCATTCCCTCCTGGAAGTGTAACCTCAGGATTGTGGTGATTTTGTGCTGAGATGGTAATGATGGTGGGTGACAGGCAGCTGGCGGTAAGTTTGGTCTTCACTAGCGCTCCCCCTTTTGAAAAACAAGAGCTATCAAAAGCAAGAAAACAAGTTCTTGATGAGTCAGGGCTGTTGTGGCCTAATTGTGCCTCTTCTGTCCTGTGTTGTGGGGTGAAAACATTGCCATTGACTCATAAAGGGGGGCACCATCATTAGACCAGCCTGTTTCTTTGAGTGTGACTGTCTGGGTTTGCTCCTCCTTATTTCCCTGTTACTGTATTTTTTTGTTGCCCATTTCATTTTTGTCAAATTTTTCATGTCAGAGGAAAGTAAACTGTGTACTGTATGATGAAGGACTTGTTTTGCTTTATTTAGTTTTTGAGGAGGGTTTGTGTGACGTAGTTTTTAGCAGTCGACAATAAAAAGAGGTTAGATATTAGCAAATCAATGATGCATTTTATTAGTGAGCCAGAAGACACTTAACTAAGTTTTTACAAACAAATATATAAGCAAGATCAGTATTAAAACTTATTTACAAAAATTATCTTACAAAGTAGCTGCCAAAAGCCGAAATTGGTTAGTGGACCATAAGAAACCCTTCTTATTTTGACAAAATTAAGCAGAGAGTCATACAATATAAAGTTTCTAATTCCTGCTGACAGCTAGCTGGTGCTAGCTATTAGCTAAGCCAGAGATTCAGTTTTGGCAAATTAGAGAAGGACATATTTAATATCTATGACAATACCACTGGCAGCAACATTTGTCTTCAAAAAAACAACAAACTTTGATGTTATATTGAGCAAGTGATCTAGAGTTTTGTTTTTTTGGGACTCTGTGAAAAATAATTAGCATTCTTAAAGGCAGCACACTTTCATTAGACAGTATTTAGCCAAATTGATTGGAAAGTAAGGAAATAGTTTCCTGGAAAATGTAGCATTTTATTGTAAATCCCTGTAAAGTGAAAGAACCTGAATTTGTTGTAGAACCGTTTATAGTTCAGTTCCTTACTTAACTAAAGCATCTTGTAACACTCTTACAAGATTTCTCTAGTACAGAAAGTAAACTTTTGCTAATTTACAGAGGAAGGACCAGAAACACTATGGCAGCCATATTGAATGCGGTTTGCTGCACAGTTAGCCTAGCAACAGACATCATTTGGCTAGAAAACTTGCTACAATGTAAAGAACTGCTTCGTGCAAAATTGATGAAATATGTAAATGTTTGGGACAGCTAACAAAACCTTGAGTTTTAGTTGTTTAGACTTTTTAATAGGCTATGGTGCGAGCAGGTTTTAGCTTAACTCCATAAAAACTTCTTTATTCTCTGAGCAGAAAACAGTTTTGACCAGTTAATACTAGATGTCGGAGGCAGACTGCTCATCACCACTTCACACAACTTACATCAACGAAAAGAACTGTTACTTAACCTCAGTCTTATAACTTAGGTGTCAGGATCCATTCATCTTTCTTTTTCACTCATAAAGCTGTCATGTTTTGTTGTGTTTTCCTTTTGTTTTTAGTTTGCTTTTGTTTGGTTTGTGCTATCGTCATCATGGGATCACAGCCCCAGATGTCATTGGCCTTGCCTTGCAGAGCTCTGTGAGAAGGACGCTGAGACAGTGAGGCCGCTACCGCAGAGCTGGCCCAGCTGGGGGCCAGAGCCCAGGGGCCCCGAAAGGGGGGCTCTCCAAAGGGGTCAGGCTAAAGGTGACAATTATCCCAACACTGTAGTTTAGATTAAGGCAAAATCTTTATTTAACTGTGTGCCCATCAGAATAGCTGCTTATTATTTTTGAAATGCAGAGTTTTGGTTTCAAAAGGGGTTATGCCACAGAGAAACTGCTCTGAGCAATGTTGGCAAAATCTAAACGAGAGCCCTGTCTAGATGTCTGTGACTCGATGTTTCAGCAGTAAGAGGAATCCTCTGAGAGGAGAAAGACTGAATGCATTCTGACATCTACCCAGCTGCTTCTTCTTGAAATTCGTTCAAATGGTTTACATGCTCTACCTGTTGTAGTTTTTCGCTGATGATTTCATCAGTCAAAATGAAGATTTTGCCAGTCTCAAACCTCCCTCCGTGATTTTGGTAAGCTTTGGATGTTGTGTACTTATTGCAGTGAGTTTGACCAGTTGGTGTCGGTGGCTGGTTGGAGGTGCTTTCACATGTGTTTACTGTTGATATTTTTTCCTTATTTGTAAGGAACTGGGACTCCCCCTGTGCCACTACTTCTAGCATTCATCTCAGCAAGATTAATTCAAGGGAAGAAATGAGAATGAGAAAAGAAATAATAAATTTCTGCAGCTACGATTAAATTTTTGCCTCTTTAACAAAACAATATATTTTATAATGGTGATTGAAAGACCAATTCTTCAACATGGAATTAATCTACAGTGCAAGGATTTGTTCAATCCTTGCACTGTAGATTTTTCAACCAGACATCATCAAATGCTATTTTAACTCTTTGAAAAATGTTATTCCTACATCAGGCAGCCATTGTGGGACTGTCACTAATACCTGTTGATGCATATTTGACACATACCTATTATCTTATTGTAAACACTTTGCCCCTATCAAACGTTCAATGTTTGGCAAGTTGTAGCTAATGCCCCTAATTAATTTTTTTATAATATTCAGATTAACTATATCTACCTTATTTAGCACAAATTATTTATTTTTAACATAACTATATAGTTTTAATAAAACACTGATGTGATGAAAGGCACTTGCTTGAAAGTGTTTTGTGTAAGAGGCTTTTGAATCATATTCCGGCGTACCACTCAATGAAAGACTTCGTCTTGAAAATCTCTTCCTGTAATGGGGTTTCTAATGAGACTTCCTCAAGCTGCACCAGTCACTCAAGTCTCACCACTTTCCAAAGAACATTAGTGTAGCTAATGGACCACACTTCCCATTTTCCATTTCTTCCTTGGTCTACAATGCAATACTGTGTTAAGTCCAGATCCAGCTGCACAGCCTCAAACCATAACTCTGGCCATTGCAGATAATGTTCCCACTGATTTGATTACTTATTCTTTTGAGATAGATGCAGTGATGTTTGTGGGATAATGACCCTACTTAGGGATGCATTGAGCGTCTTTAACTGTGGTGGGTCACGTTAAGCGTTTCTTAGCTGTAGGAATCCCTGGATTTGCTGATGCTGGACGGGGATCAGGGGCTGCACCAGTTTCTTTAAGATTATGTCCTGTTATTGTTGTTAACTGTGTGTAACTCAACTGTATTCTGTGTTCTTTTGTCCTTTCAGTGCCATCCAGTGCTAATAACTATAACCGGTGTGCCCTTGACCTCCATCCCTGTTTTCTTGTGTGTGGTTCATGTGACTGTGGCTCTCCTTTTTGACTCTAAACGCTGTGTGACAAGTTGATTTGATGTCTGAGAAGGAAAATGACTTTATGACACTCTTGTACATGCTCACCTGTATTCTTTCTCTTAGGTTCCGTTAGTTTCTCTGTCTTAAATTATATGGGAATTTATGCCTGAAGAGCGACAAGGAGAGACAATGTTAGAGGGGCAAGGGTAAGGCTCTCAAGTCTGTTGGGTTTTTATCAGCTTCCACAGGGCAATCTCTCTCCTTAACCTCCCTCCCCAAATCCTCCTCCTCTGCTCTTCCAGTCCTTTCACTTGTATCTTAACCATGTAGCACTCTTCTCTCTCCTAATTTACCCTCTGTTTGAGTTTTGTGTTCTTATCTCGTCTCTCTTTCTCTCTCTCTCTCTTGCTTTCTCTCTCTGTTTCTCAACCACAAATTTCTTTGCAGGTACACAGGACTTTTCACTTCTCGTCAACAGCCCCCAAATAACAGCCAAATCCCCCTAATGGCCTACTGCTACTAAAAAATTTTTTACCACACACACAAAACCTATACTAAACAATGACCTTCTCTCTCAGTGTATATACATGTATAAATGCAATATTATACATGCATATACATGCATAGATTTATGTGTGTGTGTCAAGCAACTCTCCGCCTACACCAGGGCCGTCTCTCTTCCTTAGTGAATATTCTCACTTCTAACAGTTTGGAACCTCTTTTGCTTCTCTGTTTTTGTGTAGGTGTCTATAGTCAGCCTTGTAGCTAATGCGCTGGGCTACTCCGATCTAGGGCCCATTAAATCACTCAGGACACTAAGGGCCTTGAGACCCCTCAGAGCCTTGTCACGTTTTGAAGGGATGAGGGTAAGATCCAAAGCTAAGCAGCTGATCCTTCCGCATGCCCATTGAACAGTTTAAAGCATGCTACAACTGATCTAAAGGCAAAGTAAGAGAACAACAGAAAAGAAAAATCAGAAAGTTTGGGGGACTGGTTCTAGAAAGCTAGGAAATGAAAGCCAAAAAAATCACCTTTCCATGCGCAGTGCTGCACCATGCCTTTGTTAGACCGAAAGAATAAGTCATGATGCAGCTGGGAGTAAAGTAAGAGCAAAATCACATTTATTTGGATTGGATTTCTTTGACAATTCAACGTTTTTCAAAAGCCTGCAGAAAACCGATTTGCTCGAAAATCAGAAATCTAAATTTTTCCACAAAAGCTGCCTCATCACATCAGAGACGAACTAAAAGTTCAGACTACCTCATTGTTTTCTTTTCTCACTGATTGGCCAAAGTGAATGTGAAATTGGTCCACGCTAACCTAACTTACATGTCATTTCATAGAGCATTCAAACCAACAATTCAATCAACCACTGCTTTCAATTGAGACCCCTCCACCCCCACCTCTCCACATACCCCTCTTCCTCCTCTTCCTCCTCCTGCTCCCATAACCTCCTCCTTCCCCAGTTCACACCATTCTCCAATGCATTGAGAACAACCAGCGAGAACCGAGGGAGCTGCAGGACACCAAAACACCTCTGCCCAAAACCAGTCACACCAAAACCTTCCCTTTAGAGGAGTCTGTTTTATGCAGACAATCAGCAGAAATGACTCTCTGCAGGAGTATGTCTTGTTTTCTCAGCAGCCTCATCCAGTGGTGGTTACTGCTTGAATGGCGCTCTGGGTGAGCTGCATCTTCAGCGCCCCAACAACATCCTGACATAGTCCTTATGCTTTAAAACACTGAAAATATCTTGTGTTTTCTCAAATGGACTAAAGGTTTTGTGTAATTGAAGTTACTATAGAGAATTTTAGAAGAACATAGTGCAGGTTTGACCAGTCAAGACACTTTAGATTTTGTGTTATGGAAATCCTAACATAGTCTTTAAAAAGATACAACAAATGCTGCCAATTTTTTTTTTGTTTTACTTATTTTTCCTTTTTAAATATCTGCTCAACAATAAACTAAAACAATAAACATTATAGACAAAATATTTGATTAAAACAAACAAATTCGTCTGCTAATGCATTTTGGAAAATCTCCTGGTGTTAAGTTATTGAAGTCACGGATGGCTTATATGTGGAAAAAAAAAGAAAATCCACTTCTCTGGCCGCCCACCTGGGTGTGCCGCCCTGAGTAATAGCCCATAATATCGTCACTGGTCTCCTCCAAAAAATGTGCAGATGTGATTATTCATCCCTGTGACTGGTGTACCGATAGTTTGCGCCTGGTTGTTGTCACCCGTAGTTCACTCTTTCTCTTTCTGAATCTCTCGACGTCTCAGTTCAAGTCTCCTCTATCTTTTGCTATTCTCATCCTCTTGTTTGAGATTCTCCTTGTTAGCTCAAACCTTCCCCACCTCCTCCTCTTCATCCCCAGCTTCCTCCCCTCTCCTTCACTTCCCCAACCCCACCCTCCAGTTTTTCCACTCCACCTCGACCCAGTGTGGCTGGGCCGGTCCGCTGAAGGGTCAAACACACTCTTTCCTGCTTGTCCAAGACCTTTATATATCAGAGATGGAGACATAAAGCACACACTCACAGAGTTGTGGCTTTGGGAAGAAAGTATTTGTTAAACTTCTGCCGTCATCTGACGTTGGAGTGACTCACCTGACTCGCTGATCTGCCATCAGCAAATTCTGCAGGCAGATTTACATCTTACCTGCTGAACTCTTCAAAGCTATTTTGAAGCCGTCTTGTTATTTGCGCATGCAGGCAGAAGCTTAGCAAATATGCTAGGCAGCCATTTCACTGACAACATTTCTGCTCTCATGTCATAGCACTTTAGCACATACAGCAGTCTCTGGGTTCCTGTTGCCTTCCACTCCCACAGGAAGTGAAGCTGGGAGGCAACAACGGGCCCGGTTAAATTCTGACTTTTGAGTTCTGGGTTGACGGTGGCCCGCAATTTGACAGCTGTCAGACAAAACCCTTAACCACACACAGAAAATGTGTCTCCCGTATCTCCCTCCACCCAAAAATGACAATCAGGAGTAGAAGGCCTCTGAAATTAAAAAGAAGGCCGATTACTTTAAATTGTAGATATCCAGTGACTAAAATGTGATGCCGTTGGACATCAGCAGACATCAATGCTTTTAGGCCCTGGATAAGCTTCATGGATGGTTCGCTGAAACTGAATTGGTTTCAACTAAAGATCTTGTCATTTTTGGGGCTGAAAAGCATTCCACATTTGCTTAAATCAACCGTTAATGGTAGTACCAGTGCCCCTGTGAATCAGCGCATTCACTGGATGCACATGGTGAGAAAGGTGAGGGCGGCCCAGTAATGCAAAAATGCAAAATAAACAAAATAATAATTTGACCCTGCTGTATCAGTTTCTTTTCTTTATTTTTTTTACTATGTCTGTGTTCATAAATTGAGTTACTGTTTTTGTTTGAACTGAAAATGGAAAATATGAGGTCAAAACAATAAATAAATGAGTGGGGAAGTACATGAATGGAGAGATGACACAATAGGGACGAGATTTAAAATGTTAAACTGATGAGAAAATAATTTGTATTTGCTGCTGCATCTTGTCACTTAAACTTTAACGTATTTCATTGTTTTTTAAATAGACAAACACAAAAAGGGATGTTTTTTTTAAAAACTTCTTTATAAATAAAAATCTGAAAAGTGAGGTCTGTTGAGGTAAACTGCAGAGATACACAGCGAGGAAAGTTCAGTAGTGGGACAAGTTAAAGTAGGATGATGCTGAAAAAAGTCACTGGGATTTTTGAGAAGCACAAATCACCTTTGACTGCATCTGCTGCAGGCGAGTTTATTTGGGATTAATCACAGGTATGAGAGAAGTCGAAACATGCAGCTCTGTAATAAAACTGATTCCTCACTGCACATCGTTGTTAATTGCTCCACTTTGCTCCATTGTTCTGGTGCTTATGAGCCAAACCATCAAACATGGTGGTGGCTGCGTCATGCTATGGGGAGATGTTTCTTCTCTGCGGACAGGTAAGATGGATATAGTTGTTTTGTTCCTGGAGCAGATATTTACCCTGACAGATCAGCAGGTGCAAACACCGGTTCTACTCAATATTGACTTGCGGGCTTTAGATACAGGCATGCCACACTTTTCAGATTGTTATTTATAGAACATCTAGAAAACTCTGAGAAGGTTTTTGTCCACCTCACAATTCCTTGCTAATTGGTGTTGATCTGTATCTTAAAATTCCAAAAAGTCAATCAAATGAGGGAGCAGAAAAAAGTTGCAATGTGGCAAAATGCTGAAAGTTAACGATGCGTTTTCAGTCGGAAACTTTGCTTGACAAGCAATGTCTATTTTTTATTTTTTTTTTTTACTTGTCTTTCTTTTTCTCTTGATGCTGCTTGCTTTTAGTGTTTTGGGCAGTGTGATTAGACAATAAGTATAACATCAACCAAGTTTCAGTGTATTATTTTTCTTCTGGCAAATCTGCTTGAGGACAATGACACCTAAATAAATATTAGTTGCAGTACTCTGCCAATTATGCTTTTTTATTTTTTTTAAAAGAAACATTTCAAGGCTTATCCGTAGGAGGGAGACACTCATTGCACATTGTGCTAGCAAACTTCAGCAATAATCTCTCTATCCACACATTCCTCTATTTGTTTATGTATTGATTTGAGCGGATTCTTGAGATTGCACAATGCCATGTAACACGCATGTGTAATAACTGCCGATGCACATTCTGCATTTTTGAAAGCCATTTTCCCTCTTTCTGAGAATGCTTTCTACACAGCATGGCCTTTGTTATTTAACAGAATTTACTTGAAAGCGGTAAGATTGTAACTCGAATCAAGCAAAGAGTCATTCTCTCAGCGAGTTTGCTGGCACCACTGTGGAAAAGTAATTCTGCAGTCTGTTGTTTTGTAATTTAGCATTTGAGATTTGAGGAACTTTCACAAGTGTGCCCTCCATTATTTCTGCGTTCAGCGCTGAGAGAATCCCGCTCTTAGAGCTCCTCCCTGTCTGTTTGTTAAGAGGAGGGAATATGGCTCCACAAAACGGGTCTGCCAAAGAAATGCATGCTCAGCTGTCTGCCTGAGAGCTGCTGGTTGGCCTGCCTAACACTAGTCATGAGCGGTTCAACAAGTGCTGAGCTTTTGAATCTACAGTAAGAAAATGAAAAAAAAGAAGAACTGAGCAGATTAGAGATCAGAAGTGTGGGAAATTTTTCCCCCTAAATTTTTCCATTTTGTTTTGAGATGGGCTTGTTATGGAGAAGAGCTACATTAGAGAGATGAACTGCATAAGGTTGGGGTGGCTAGAGTGGACACTTCATAGTGATATGGCAAACACTTTTTTGTGTTTTTTACAGATTAATCAAAACACTCAAATTTTACTGCTGGTTGAATATATAAATATCTGCTCACACATTTCTGAGTACAAATTTTTGAGGTTACAACATGAACCTTCACTGAGTTGTGTGTGTCATTTATTATATTTATTTTCATTTTTGGAGAAATATTTTGTAAATTGCACAATTATTTTCTGATAATCATTTGAAGTATACAAAAATAAAACATGATTTTAGTAACGCTAAAACCAAAACTGCACATGCATCCTAATTAAAAGAAAGGAGGGTTCAAAATATCTCCAGCTATTTTTGTAATGAATTCATACAATATGAGTTTAAGTTTTTATTACTGAAATTTCAACTAAATTCTAACTTTTAGTTTGATTATGGTTTACAGATAATGAAAGGTGTGTCAGAGATACAAATAAATGTGTATCTCTGACACACTAATTTTCAGACACAAGTTTTCCTTCCACTTAACTTCCCATGACTTGTGCTGCCCACAGGTTATTGGCTAACCTTCATTCTGCAGGATGTCATGGACCCTGCTGAAAACTTTAAAGTCAGTAATATTCCTCATTATTTCTGCATTGAAATCATATCGTCATTGGTTTTTCAGAGGTTTTTTATTAACTGCAAGCCATAATTATCAAAACTTAAAGAGGAATATTTAAATATATTTACTCTGACAATTCAGTACAGTAAAAAATTTGGCTTCTCTTTGTAAATTAGATTTTAAAAAATGAAGCTATTCTTTATGGAGATGCCCGTTTATTGGAACAAAACAACAAATCTCAACATGAATGCTAAAATTTTTATCTGAAAGAGAAAAATATACTTTTACAATATAAATGAAACATTTTACATCTTGTGACATTGAATAGATTTTCAGCTCATTTTTTGTGTTCGAGTGTGAACAAAGCAGCTTTAATCCCATTCTTTGACACGCTATTGACTCTGATGTCAAATCTTAAAAAGACTTACTAACAGTTTTAAGGATTTTTGTGTAATGCCATAACAATATGTAGTGTCTTATCTGAGGGGTGAACATGAACTGGGTTCGTTTCGTGCTTCTCACACTGTTATATCCTTTCTCCCCTGGTCTGGTTTAGGTGGTAGTCAACGCCTTGGTGGGTGCCATCCCTTCCATTATGAATGTGTTGCTGGTTTGCCTCATCTTTTGGCTGATTTTCAGTATCATGGGGGTCAACTTGTTTGCGGGCAAGTACTACTACTGTTTCAATCAGACATCAGAGGAATATTTTGATGTCGAAGTTGTCAACAACAAGACCCAGTGTGAGGCGCTCATTAGAGATAACCACACTGAGGTCAGGTGGAAGAACGTCAAGATCAACTTTGACAATGTGGGCGCTGGCTACCTCGCCTTGTTGCAAGTGGTGAGCGCGTCACTTCTCCTCCGACTTCATTTTCTGTTTCTCACTAACTTGCATTTATTTCCTCATTTTCCTGCACACTTTCTTTGATGTTTGTTTTTATTACTTTTAAGCATCACTCGAAGGCCCGCCTATGCTTTATTTGTGTTTTGTCTTCCACAGCACTGCGATAATGCCTTTGCTTCATGTTCATTGAGCATTTATGAGTGTGCTTCTCCATGCCTTTTTTCTTCATACACGTTTCTTTCCATGCACAAGCTGTACTACAGGACATGCATCAGTTTCGGTTTGAGTTTGCGTCTCCTTTAATGATTATAATCTTTTATAGTTATTTTTTTTTTGCTTGTTTTTCTGGTCTGCTGAATGGGGTTGAACAAATGTAAAATGTAATATTGTCTCTCTTTCAAAAGGCCACATTCAAAGGTTGGATGGATATAATGTACGCTGCAGTGGATTCTAGAAATGTATGTTCACTGATTTATTTGAATATTTATTCACTGCTCCCATTGTTGTTATTTAGATTAATAAAAAAGTCTGAAACCTTTTTTTTTCCCAAGAATTATTTTTGGTATATGCAGTAAATTAATAAAATTACACCCAAAAAAGATGACAAGCCAAATTAAAGCAATTAATCTGTCTGCTCACTCTGGAAAGCCTTTTTCCTTCCTTTCCATCTTTTCTTTGTCCTTTATCTTTTTCTTTCTTGTATTCTTTCTAAACCCCACTCATTTATACATTCATTTTTTTTATTTCTTGACTTTTTTCTCCCTTTCTTTCTTCATAGTTTAATACATAGTTTAATATAACTTTGTGATCTCTCTTCTTTCTTGCATTTTATTATTATTCCTTCCCTTCTTGAAACCTTTCATCCTCCTTTGTTTGCTTTATACAATTTACAATTGTACTCTTTCTTCTTTCCTCACAGTTTTTTTTATATTTTATTTTTAAACTCAACCCACTTTAGGCATAAATTTGGACAATTTGGATAATTTGAGTATTTTCTACGTAAAAACAAAGTGAATTTTTAACATGTACATGTGTAAGAGCCCAGACTAACCCAGTCACCTCATGTCAGATTGACAGATTTTTCTTGCCTGTATTAGTGAATGAAAACATATTTGAACTCTAAATATTCTGCCTCTTTTCTTTTAAGGTGGAAGACCAGCCCAAATATGAAGTCAACATTTACATGTACATCTACTTCGTTGTCTTCATCATTTTCGGGTCCTTCTTCACCCTGAACCTCTTCATTGGTGTGATCATTGACAACTTCAACCAGCAGAAGAAAAAGATAAGCGCTGCTCTGTCTTCAAATGTTTTTCACTTTGCTCTCAGTATCAAACAGGAACGTGGTTTTAACCAATGTTCTGTTTGTCCCTTTACTTTGGAGGTCAGGATATCTTCATGACCGAGGAGCAGAAGAAGTACTACAACGCCATGAAAAAGTTGGGCTCCAAAAAGCCACAGAAGCCCATCCCACGACCGCAGGTGCTTATGGGTGCTTTGTTTGGTGACCATGCATGCAAAGAGTTCATTTGATTCCTCAGAAATCTCATCGTCTTTCCTCCCTGTTGTTGCAGAACAAGATCCAGGGATACGTGTTTGACTTTGTGACGCAGCAGGTCTTTGACATCTCCATCATGATACTGATCTGCCTCAACATGGTCACGATGATGGTGGAAACAGACGATCAGTCAGAACAAACAGAAATGGTCCTCTACTGGGTCAACTTCATCTTCATCGTGGTCTTCACCACAGAGTTCTTGCTGAAGCTTTTCGCGCTACGCCATTATTACTTCACCAACGGATGGAATATCTTCGACGTGGTGGTTGTCATCCTCTCTATCGTCGGTGAGTGACGGGCGTGGAAAGTGTGGCGCAATGAGCAGATATGAGCAAATTTACAGACTTTTATAAGTCTTCACATCTCTTGACGTGATAAAAATTGAGTTATTGTATATAACCAACACAAGGTAGCATTTAATTATGAGTCGCCACAAAAAGGACTCTTGATATTCAGTGATTTTTCAATGAAAACAATACTAATGTTTACAGACACAAAGTTTTACTAATTTTGCAATTTTTTGTTTTTGCTTTTTTTGTACACATTTTAGATAAATAATAAACTGTTTAATATCAGGCACAGATAACCTATAGAAACCTAAACCTAATAAGTGATTATAGCACCCTGTAGAAACAACAGTGTCTTACTTTGCTACCATTGAATTTTACTGACTAAATGTTTTAATTCACCCGTTGGAGGGACTTTTTCTATTCTGTTCAAGATCATATCACAGCATCTCAATGCAATTTAAGTCTGGACTTTGACTAGACTGCTCCATAGCATATTTTTAGGCAATTCAGAGGTGAATGTCCTGATCTGCTTCTCTTCCTGCACAACACAAGAGAGCTTTAGCTTAAGGTCCCAAACTGACGGCTGGATATTAACTTTCAGCAGGGTTTCTGTTTATGGCAAACTGTCAAGGTACTAAAGAAGCAAAGCAGTGCTTGACCTATGTTAACATATTATAGAGAATGCTCTGCTTTGTTGTGAACAAAATTGAATTTTCTGGTCGTCTTTTAAATTGCCATGTGTAGCAGAAAACTTTGGCTGCACATGTGAAACGTGATGGTGGCAGCAGCATGCTGTGGGAGGCTTTCTAATGTCACAGACTTGTAGTCGCATCATATCAAATGGTATTGATACGTTTGCTGGGTGCTAGTTTTCAAGCAACTTTCTTTTACTAATTATTCTTTTTGTTCACCTCAGGTATGTTCCTGGCTGACATCATTGAGAAGTACTTTGTGTCACCGACCTTGTTCAGGGTCATCAGGTTGGCTCGTATTGGCCGGATCCTGCGTCTGATCAAAGGAGCTAAAGGCATCCGGACTTTGCTCTTCGCCTTAATGATGTCCTTGCCGGCCTTGTTCAACATCGGCCTGCTGCTCTTCCTGGTCATGTTCATCTTCTCCATCTTTGGCATGTCCAACTTCGGCTATGTAAAGCACGGAGCGGGTATCGACGACCTGTACAACTTCGAAACCTTTGGCAACAGCATGATCATCCTGTTCATGATCACCACGTCTGCCGGCTGGGACGGCTTGCTGCTGCCGATTCTGAACTACCCGCCGGACTGCGACCCCAGCTTGGAGAACCCTGGCACTTCGGTGAAGGGCGACTGTGGGAATCCCTCAGTGGGGATTTTCTTTTTTGTCATGTACATTATTATTTCTTTCCTGATCGTGGTTAACATGTACATTGCCATAATTCTGGAGAACTTCAGCGTGGCCACTGAGGAAAGTGCCGATCCGCTCAGTGAGGACGACTTTGAGACCTTCTACGAGATCTGGGAGAAATTTGATCCCACTGCCTCCCAGTTCATTAGTTTCGCCAAGCTGCCTGACTTTGCCGACGCTTTGGAGCACCCGCTTCGTGTGCCGAAGCCCAACACTATAGAACTAATCGCCATGGACATGCCTATGGTGAGTGGCGATCGCATTCACTGCCTCGACATCCTGTTTGCCTTCACGAAGCGTGTGCTGGGCGACAGCGGCGAGCTGGACATGCTGCGGACGCAGATGGAGGAGCGCTTCGTGGCCGCCAACCCGTCCAAGGTGTCGTACGAACCCATCACCACGACGCTGCGCCGTAAGCAGGAGGACGTATCTGCCAAGATCATCCAGAACGCCTACCGCGCCCATCTCATCAGGCGCGGCATCATCTTCAAGCGGCACATTTTGTCCAGTAACAAGCTTGAGAACGGCGGGACCAACCAGGAGAAGAAGGAGAGCACGCCATCCACGGCCTCTCTCCCGTCCTACGACAGTGTGACCAAACCTGACAAAGAGAAGCAGGACAAAAGCAAGGAGGACTGGGCCAGGAAAGATAAGGACAAAAACCAGAAAGATGAGTGGGAGTCCAAATGTTAGGATCCAGTGACTCCAAAATCCCAATTTAAACACAACGAGAACAGACTTTGGGCCCAGACACCCAACAATGTAGAAAAATCATTTGCAAGTAAGATTAAAAACAAGGAGAAAAAAAAAAAAACCCACAAAAAATGTTTACATACTCAAATACAACTGAGGCAACGTGGTTTCCTATGTTGTCAAAGACGGCTGAACCAAAGGCAATCAGTTTCCTGTGGAACTTCAGCTGCACGGTGACCAAGTTCATTGAAATGAGGAGTAAACACACAAAAAAAACAGGAACTCACGCATTTCTTTGGGGGACCAACTGCCACAGAATCCACCGCTCGACGCCTGGAGCACCGCGGATCTCCTGCCACCACCGCGTGTGGATTAACCCTGCTGCAACGCTCCGGCGCCGTGGCACTGGATCGCTCAGATCCCGACAGAACTGTGTCAGCAGTCTAAAGGAGGGGTCTGTAACTCCTGAGTTTACCGTCTTTATCAAGAAGAGAAGCATAATCATTACCCTGTGGAAGTTTAGCTTTTTGACGGATGCACTAGAGGCGGGGAGGAGACAAAGAGTTTTATTTTTTATTCATTTGATTAAATGTGCATCTTCACATTATTTGAGCAGCAAAAAAACTAAACAAACAAAAAAAAAAAAAACAATAAGATAACATTTATCCCATGTCACTGGTCTTTTCATCCACTCTTTGTAATACTGATGCTGAAAAAGACGTTTTCTAACATGGGCTCTCCTGCTGGAATGGGTACGACTCACTAGTCTGTGTAATTTGGATGGAGTTCCTGATAAAAATAATTTTTGTGCTTGTTAAATGCATAGAAATGACTTGCATGAAGGCATGTTTTGATCAGGACTCATGCATGAGTAATCATAGTCCACAAGACACTAATTGTCAGACCACCACAGTGGCTCAATTAAGCGCTTGAGACTGTCTGCCGAGGAAGCAAGGAGAACGGCAAATGGGGAATGCAGTTATAGGAAATATTACAGAATGACATTTGTATTTCACAAATTTGTACCTGATTTATTTCAACCTCTGCTGAAGTGAACATGGGAATAATCAACGCAGGCGCTCAGAGCCCCGGTCTCGGTTGGAGTCTCTGAATGTTGATCGCGTTGAAGGTTTGCGGCGCAGGCAGAATATCCTCATGTTGAGGCTGCACAGCACTTGGAAGGACACTCAAGCAGTTCTGATCAAATCTGAGGATTTCTTGGTGAACTTTCTGCCATTTAAACTGTCTCTTTCCTCACTGAACTCTGGTGAACGCTATAACCATGAGAGCAGGGGATGTTTCACGCCAAGGAATCCAAAATCCAGTGTGCTCATGTATTGGCAGGTCTGTTGCAGAGGGATCAGGTATAAGATTTGAATTTTCACTTTGGTTGCTTTTTTTTTTTTTCTTTTGTGTTCTCGTTTCAAGACAAGAGGAAGGACTTAAAACTGTGTTGAGGCGAAGGCAGCAGGTAATAGTTTTACTGAGCAACTTTCCCTGAAGATAATCGTTTTATTTACATTGTGAGTTCAGCGTAAGATTGTCCTTGGGATGCGTGTTTCAGGCCGTGCTGTTTAGAAAATTTGAGTTGTTAGCTTTATATATATCTTTTAAAAAAGCCTTTAAGTCTTTCACTGATGTCTATATGATGCAATCTTTCCCAAAAATAAAAGGCTGATGATCGGTGAAAGTGACATCTGATACAGCAGAGGTAGCAGAACATTTTTGCAGGGACATGTCTTGTTGTGCTTAGCATGTGTGGAAGTTGTGGACTAGGAGGAACTGTGAGGCTTCAGGGATGGGTGAAAAATACCAGCGGACCAATATGTAGATCGAGACCCTCCCTTCAGTGTTTCCGATCGACTGCCATGAGAACAAGAGATGAAGGCGAGAGCAGCAGGCGGTGAAGGTGCTTGTTGGTCTTGAGCTGGGAGTGCTGAAAGTCCCATGTTTGTCAGTGTATCATTGTGCTTCTGTGGGACCTCTTTGAACACTGTGTGGTCTTGCACCATCTCTTCGCGAACCTGCAGGCTTCTAAAACGCTTATCACCTGCCTAAAACCAGAGACAGAGGTAGAGGAGCGGGGAATTATGAACAGACCTCACGTCGAAGCAGCTATGTTGTCTAAATAAGCTTTGTGGGTGTTTTCCACAAATAAACCGGAGGCTTCGCCAACTGCCTCCATCGACGTCCTGCCACTTATTTTCTACGCAGTGGAAATTGTCCTATTTCTTAGTGGATGATCAGACACAAACCTGGCATCCGGCGTCACACCACTGTTGCCATTTGGTGTGCTCAACACTGCCTGTACCAATCTATCCCCCCACCCCTGTACAACAGCAAATGAGGTCTGTTTACAATACAAGGTCTCTGAACCAGTTTGGCGGCTGCACACTGAAACCAAATACATTCCCAATGAGAACCACAGGAGGAGCGAGGAAGGCCATCCGAACTTACCCATGTTCATCTTGGATGTAATATTTTAGAGTTATAAACATTCACGTTTAAAAAAATATTTAAAAAGTAAAAAAAAAAAAATAAAATAAAATAACATAAAAGAAAAAAAACACCTGTATATGTACAGTGCAGGCTATGATGTAAATGGCACAAACGCTGAAAAAGTATGAACTTTTTGAGAGAAGCTATAAATATTGTATTATATTGTTTTATTTTAATGGCATGCTTTGTTGTGTTTTTTTGTAAATACAGAATTTTAAAAATGTTACTACTAATAATCAAAAAGTGAATAATAACAATAATATAGAATGGCTTCCAGCTATGCCCTTTGTCACATTTGTTACTTTTTGGATTTTTTGAGACACTTTTCACTTTGTTGACGGTAACTGAATGAAATATAGATATTATATAATTCAAAAAAAGATATATACATGTATACATATGTGTCTATATGTATATACATGAAACAGGAGAACACTGTCACATTTGATTTATGTGCAACACGTTCACGTGGATGTCTAAAGAAAAAAATAATTACAAACTGGTTGTTTCCAGCACTCTTTTCAATGTTGGGGAAAAAAAATAGCTCATGTGCAATGTTACTGGATGTAGCCTGATCATGACTTTAAAAGGATATTGTTACCAGCACATTTCTCACTTAACTGTTGTATCTATCACATTCAGAGCGCACACACACCATTCCTACAGACACACTTCAAGGAAACTTTCTTCACTGCCCAGCAACTTTACAGATGATCTTATTCCCAGATGACATCAGCAAGCGTGACTGACGCGTTCTTTACATACTACGACACTGCCACCGAAACACACGCACGCACACACACGCAAACATGAGTGCCATTGCAGCTCAACACACCTGCGGTCATTTTCTCATCATCATCACTATCCTTTTGTTGAACGGTTCGTTTCTCGTGTTCCACTCTATGGCATGTGCCTTTTTTCTGCTTTTTCTGCAAATTTGGATGTCAATGCCACTCTGAAAAAAAAAAAAAAAAAAAAATAAAATAACAATGAGAAACGTGTCCAAATTGAGGAGGGTGGGGATTTTTTTTTTCTTTCTTTTTTTTGGGGGGTGGGTTGATTAATCAGGGATGTGAGGTCAGGTGTACAAGTGGAGGATCTTCCAGAAATTCAGCTCCCATCGTACTATGTATGAGTGTGTGATGTTAACAGAAAAAAACAGCTAACTTGAAAAAATAAAAAAAAACGTCCTGTTCTTAGTGCTATACGTGTCACTCACTTGGCTTGTGAAAATGCAGCTTGCCTTCTGTACTTTGGTTTGATTTCTTCCATGTTTCTGTTTCCATCTGAAATTTATTTTTGTATCAATATTTGATTATAGGAGTTCTTCTTTTTTTAGCATGGTTAATGATGAGCTTTTTTTTTCTTTTTGCTGAAAGAAAAAATTACTTAAAAAAGTGCTTTTCAAACTGTTATCATTTGACACCGTGACAAAAGAGGATATACAGTACAATACGATGGTGTGTTGCACAACCACTTGGACTCTTGGTTTAGAATATATGAAAGATTGTCTTCATTTGAGCACGAAACTTTTTATTACCAATAAAGCAGCCTTCCAGTTACAACCTGCGTGACTTTTTGGATGTTGAGTTGAATGTTTGTAACTTTGTTTCACATGTACATGTGCATGCTTTCCAAAAGGTTGAACGTTGTTGTTGTTTGACCAGACCGCCTGGTGATGTAAATTACCACGAAGGACACATTTTGAGAGTTTCCATGAATCTCCTGGCTTTCAGTTTCTGATCGACGGCCGTGGTGCCATCCGCTCCTCTTTTTCAGGTGGATGGAACAGAGCTTTCAAAACAAAGCTCTTCCAGATATACAAATTGGGATGATATTACTAAGAGCTAATGTTCTCCATCGAAACTGTCAGGTCATCTGGATTCATAAGGAGATTGAGCTACACACAGGCGAACGCTTCACTAGTTTGAGGAATTCTAGATATAAATAGTTTAACTAGATTTTATTAATCAGTGTCAGAGTAAAGGGGGTGAGTACAAAAGCATGCCAAACTTACATCTAAAATAATTTCCTTCTGTTGGTATGTAAGATAAAATCACGTTAAATTATAATTAAATTCTCTGATTGTAAAGCTCATGAAATTTCAACCGTTGCAGTGCAGCTTATTTTTGTTTTGTTGCAGTATGAAAACATAGGCTGAGCTTTTTTTTGCTTTAGTATTGATAAGTTTGCATCTCTGCCAGGAGATGGACTCTGTTACCTAAAGTAAGAATCCATGATATATGTGGTCACATAAATCCTAGGAACTATTGGAAAACCAGTTGATGTCTTTCCTTCCTTCTACGCTCTTCCATTTTCATCTTTAAAACAACATAATCTCCCAGGCTCTGACTCTCCCTCAAGTCACGTGTACTCTTCCAACTCACAGCATCCTCTCCCTCCCTTCCTCTTCATTTTTCAGGCGATCTGCTATTTTAAAACTCCCACCGTCTCCCTGTGTTACCGAAACATGTTGGCGAAAGAAGGAAAGACCCACTCCTTCCCTCATGATTTATCGACCCCGTTTTGGCAAAGCTTTGCTGCTGTCATGTTGAACACAGGACGGCCGTGTGAGATTGCAGCCAGGTAGAGAAAAAGAGAGGCAGGGAGAGTTCAGACTGGGAGGGAGGGAGGCAGGAAGGGGGAGACGGGAGGTGGTTGAGCACTGCAGTGCAGATAAATTAATGCAGCAGTCGAGGCTGAGTCAGCAGCACACTCCCAGTTTACCACTGGGCTTCAGTTAGTGTGTGCCACTGGTCATAATTCACCCCTCCATCCAAATCCTTTTATTTGGAAAAAAAAAAGAAAGAAAAAAAAGAAAAGCATGGATGTTAAAAAAAAAAAATCGCCGGCAGTGTAGGTGACGTTGAGTGTGGAGGAGCTGTCCCTGGTGCTGGAGGTGGAGCAGCAGGACGAACATCCTGCAGTAGGGTGGGGCCACATGGATGGAGGACCGCTTTATGGGGGAAAACATTATAATAATAGGAAAAAAAAAGAAGCGCGCTCGGAGTGCGAAGAGGGTTGGAAGTGGACGAGACTCGACCTAATTCGTGCAGAGCCACACCTACACACTCCTCCGCTTTCCCTCCTCTCACACCTCATCCTTCCCCCTGAAGCTGACACAGAACATGTGGTTTCTCTGTGGGCAAACCTGGAAGCGGCTAAATATAACGTTTTAAAGTGTCACCTACAAAACAACCAGTGCAGTTTTCTTTTTCTTTTTTTGGCTTAATATAGCTCAGTTGAAGGTCATGCAGTGCTCTGAAAAAGCAGAGCACTGCATAATATTCACATCCTATGACGCTCAGGTGTATTGAAATAAATAAACAATTATTTAAAATCTATTAGGGTTCGTTTGCTTGTTCTTTTATTTAACATGTATTCACATCTGCTATTTATTTGTAACTTTTATTTAATTTATTTCAGATATTTCTAATTGCATTTTTTCTGATTTCCAGACATTATACATCTCCTTTTTCTTATCTTTTCAGTGATGCTTCTCTAATTACTTATCGGTAACTAATTTCTTGCTTGAAGAAAATAAAAATTTAATCTAAATCTGCCAGAAGTATGATTTATTTTAACTGTAAACATCCTATTTATATTAAGCTGTCATTGTATATTTTATTTCAAAACATCCTGAACATACCATCCCTTTAGAGAAGCATGGTGGTGGCAGCATTATGTTGCCGGGGGGAATGATCTTCTGCACAGACGGATGGAGCTAAATATGAGACAATCCTTTTAAAAGACTGGCTAGCGGACACAGAGGACTTGGGAATGGGAAAGAGGTCCACTTTGCAGTGGAACAGCAATCCTAAACATGCAACTAGCTACGTTTTTCTTCTTTTTTCACAATTAAGCACTGCTTTGCCTTGTTCTGGCACACAAAATCTCAATACAATCCATTAAAGCATGATGGGGTACCTGCAAGACATAGTACAGACTCTTCTCCCATGGGAGCCACGACACGAGTGGGTAATTTTTATGGTGATTCTGTTCCTCTGTCCTGTTTTTCTGCAGTCTCAGTGATTAATTTATTCTCAGACAGACAGAGAATCTGAATAGTGAATGAAGGGGGTTTTCCTACAATCTAATCCCATATCAGTCCATGACTGAGATCAGATGATTGTGTGTGTGTGTGTGTGTGTGAGGGTGTGTGTGTGTGTGTGTATGCTCAGCTCATATCAGCTCTATTCCTCTTTCCTTCTCCTCATCTAATTTTTTTCCACCCCAAGGAGTCAGACAGAAGAGTTGTCTCCAGAATCCACAGTCCCTGCCTGCTTTGAACAAAATCCTCTCTCAGTGAGGAGCCAGGCACACCCTGCTTGCATTCCTAATATTTAGATGCAGGCTGTGGGAAAACCTACACATTCGCCATGAAATGCAGCCCACTGTTTTTCTTCCACCAACCTAAAATCCACCATCCCCCTCTTGACTCAATGTTGGCAAGGTTCATTACATAAGATTATTGTGCAACGATGCAGATCTGTGTGGACAAAGCGCAGGCTGTGTGCCGTCTGCACTGCAAAAGGAAAATCGAACTATTTTCTTTGCAAAAATGCACCGCTTCTCCTGCTAAACGCTTCCCAAACGAACCGTGTTGAGCCGCACAATTGTCAGAACAACAGTGCCGACATGTGGTCAATATTACGTATTACACATCAACTTTTTCATTTTTATTCTGATGCAATGTTTTTCCTCATTAGAAATAATGAAAACAACCTGCAGAAAATCTCAATCTGTGTAATTCTGAAGAACATCAGTTTAAATGACGCAAGTACAAATAATTTCTTTTTATTTTTCCTCCTCGGAGCTGCACTCCCCCACTCAACTCCACCAGACTATCAGCAGCAGCAGCAAATAGCAAACACCAGGTGGCGCTGAGAGTCTGTTGAGTTCGTCACATAAACAAACTACTTTTCAGTTCAAACTCCCAAGAAGAGTAGGAGCTTCTTAAAGAAACAGAGGCCAATGTCGAAGTCAAATTTATTTTATGTTTGCTATGGACAGCACTTTGATAACTGAAAGTAACATTGTTGTGTGATTGTGCTACAAAATTGGACTATATGCCTGGAAATTACATAATACCGCCTGTTTAAATGATTACAAATCCTTGTTGCATGCTCTCCCAGTTTTCTAAAAGTACAATCTTTCACATAGGTGACCTTTAAACTCACCTCTCTGGCTTGATGCTGGACACTCCACAAAATCGATGGTCTTCAGTCTGTCCAGGTTGTTGATGAAGTCGCTGGTGAACGTCCCATCTGAACGTCTTCTAAAGTTGCGGATGATGTCTGGTGTAATTCTTCTCTGATATGAACCCCGACTGAGAAAAACAGTGCATGTGAGAAAATTGTAGCATTAAATGTATTTTTTTCAGATTGAGCTATTTTACCAAACCCGAGATTAAATTCTGAATTGAATTGAAGTTGAGAGAAAAAAAAAAAGCACAGAGACAAAATATTCAACCTTTCAACTACCAGAAGATTGTATTCTTCTCTTTTGATCGGATGGGCGGGGTCTGTCACGTGACGACTACAAACGACGCTCGTGCTTGACGTAGGCTACCTCTACGTTTTTGCGAGCGAGACCACAGGTAAGTAGGATGTCCTGTTATTGAGGAAGTGAAATAAACATGCTGTGTGACAAAATATCACCTTTTTACTGACTGTTAAAGCGCGGGGCGAGAGGTGAGGGGCGAGGTGCCCATATATACATGGAGAAAGCCTCCAGAATTTCGATAGAAAGAAACGGTACCGTCACTGTCACCTGAGAAACACTCAACGCTCAGATACAGCCCAATTCCCGTTCTGCGTCCTCGATTTGGAGCTAAAATCTAAATATTCATCAGTCTCATACAGTCGCCTAAAAACATCCTACCAACTGCCTTTGGAAAGTCAACCGTGCCACAACTGGAACAAATCAAAATGTCCAAAAAAAAAAAAAAAAAATATGTGAAAACCTTAATAATACATGTGATTCATTTCTAAACGAAATTAATATCATCCTTATCAATTTATATATATTTTTTTACGTAACTTAATTGGATTTTTGCTAGTATTTTTATTTAACAAAATAAAACAAGAGCCAGTCATACTCCTGGAGTGTCCCTCAAAGGACTCCGTAAGTGACACAGTTGAGCCTTCTCCAAGTACACAAAACACACGTGTGTACTTTTGTTCACACATGCACCCACCAGAGTGGATCCTACCAAAAGTGGCTATATGGTATGACTCTCTGTTTTGACTCTCAATGTTATTTTCAGGACCATTCATTTGAAGCTGGTGTTCATTCACTGCAGACACTTTCAACTCAGCAAGTATTTATTGTGTACTAGCTTGTACTTTTTTATTTCTAATTTCATTATGTAGGTGAAGTTCAACGAGACTGAACTCCTTGGGGCATAACTTGACCTCCTGTCCTGTCACCAGATTGGACTTCTCTTCATGGCTGCTTTCAGAGTTCGTTGAGAGGTGAGGAGGTTCACCAGAGGACAAATGATGACTATCAAACTTTCATCTCACACCACAGACTCATGTAAGTTTGAACTGCTTTGAATTTACCTTTTAGTTTGCACCTGTGCAGCACCAATTAATGATCAGGCTCCGATGGAAATGGATGGTAATCTATTGGTCTGTCATGTATAGTTTAAAGGATTTGACAGTAAAGATTATAATTTTATGATGCCATCAATTATAAAATATGATATAGAATAATAAAAACAGCTTACCTTTTTGAATAGGGTCTGAGATGCTGCAGTTGCTGCGGTTGCTGCTCCACAAAAAGTCATCAGATCAATAAGTGGTTCACATTCACTAGCTGTTAGTCATTGATTAGGGTTCAAATCCTGAACCTGGGAATATTGTTGTATGTCGTCAGCTTCTCTCTTTGCCTTGTTCTTGACTGATCGGTGTGACTAAATCCCACCATTGCTACAAAAATGAGAAAACAAAATCACCTGAAAATAAATTTAATTATATTTGACTACAAAGCCATTAATTATTCATTTATATTTAACATGGGAAAACATTATTGTATTCATTATTTTTTGTCATGACTGCATGAAATTGTTGATTTCAGCAACAGTAAATATAACTATATTAAGTTATGAATGTTTGCTTTTTTATTATTATTTTTTATTTGTGATTTTATGAATATTATAAAATATTGTACAGCAACAAACTTCATGCAGGGCTCTGCATTCGTCAGACATTAATACGCAGATGTTTGTCTCTTTCTGTGATGAACTGACTAAATTTTTAAATAAAAATATTAATTAAATCATATTTGTCTTATATGACATTTGTATAAGAATTTAAAGTGAACAAGAACACAGTCTGCAAGGTTAAACTTGTAAGTTCTTAAAATTTAGGAGACAAATTAAATTCTCTGTTTGGGACTCAGAAAAATGTTAATTAATTTATTGACAGAAGAGATGATAAAAGGAGACCATGTGGATTGAAATTGTTTATTTAAAGACAAAATCTTCTCTATTCTGCTGCAGATGTGACTTGTGAATTTCACTTGCCGGCTCTGACCACCAGGTGTCAGACTTGACCACAGACGCTATTACCATCTTTTGGTTCACTCATAAATAGGTGCCAGTACTTCCAGTAAAACCAGTTGTTTGATGCTGGTGTTACATGCCTCCTTCTGTTAAACACAGTTCTAAGTGATTTCAACATGCTGGTCTCAGTCTCAGATTGCTTTTCTTGAGCTTTACGGAGTGAGCCAAATGCTCCAGCTTCTCAACAGATCCCAGTTAAACTCCTAAACTGGAAATATAAAACTGGAAATATAAAATGAATTATTTGTTAATCTGTAGTTGTGTAAATATTGGTTTGAGAAGGCCTTAGAAAAACAGATCACTATATCTGAATTGTGTTTGACCAGGATGGTCTGTTGATAAATGTCTGATGTTATGTTATATAGTATTCATAGGAACTGGGGCTGAATCTTGGAGGACTATATGCCCCTGCCCTCTCCCCTTATACATTGGCTGCATTACCAATGGGAGTAAAAATGTTTACATTTATATTCAAGATATTTCAGGGCAAGAGAGGAGAAAGGAGCTTCAGCTCGGACTGTGCATACAGTTGTCGACGGGGTCATGTTTATGGGGCTGTTCTCTGTGCAGTTGCTTTATAACGTGGACGTGATTGATATATTAATATTGCATTGATGTATTCTCTTCTGTCACATATCAAATCATGGGGGTATTGGTGGTTTGACTGTTTCCTGGGTGCAGCATCCGTGCTTTTCTGTTGCCTCACAGTTTTAGACATCATTCTGCACAGTTTAGATTGAGGTCTGTTTTTAACACACATTTTATTCTACTTGATCAGAAGCAGAAAAAAAAGAAAAGAATGAAAGAGAGCTTTGTGCGAAGGTAGATGATGCATGAGGTATGAGTTGGTTTCACAGGAAGAAACTCCCACACTATGACTCGTGTGAGGTTTTTGTGCGATTCACAGTGGATGCTACACATTAGGCAGTTTATCTGTAGCAACAAACACCTTTCCTGGTGACCAAAACAGATCTTTGACACACCACAGCAGACGAAACAATAAGGCTGTCCACCCATTAACATCATGTCTGAGGGCCGTGCAGAGGTTTCCCCTTTGCTTTATTTGGGCAGTTAATGAGAGGCTATCAGATTCCTATCTCCCCTTTCCTGCTCTCTATCCCCTCTTCTCCTCGCCGCTTTAGCCTGGAGGACTGTTTTGGGAAGCATCTGGAGGTTGAATGGGATTCATTCTTGCAGGGCCTTGTGCTCCAGTGAGTATACTTAGGGCAAAGACGCCTGTCTGCAATCCATAGAGGAGCTGGGTTGGGGGTGGAGAGAATAGAAACCCAAAAAGGAACCCAGCAAAACAACTTAAACTATACTGGTCTTTTTTCTTATCGCTCCAAATTTTTTTATACTTTGTTGTTTTAGAAACCAGATCTTTGTGTAATCTGTGAAAGTGGTCTTAATGAATAATCCTGCAGACTTTCTGAAAATTTCTCTATAGATTTTCTTTCTCTTTCCACCATTTTCAGCCCAGTTTTTATACCTGGGTATGACATCATATTGTGCAATCTGTGCATTAAAAATAAGCAAAGGGGCAAATGGTATACCAAATAAAACTGTAGTTTATAACATATTAGCAGTGTTCTTGAATTAGGACAACACTTGAATGAATAACTTTCAGACACATCTCTAAAATTAATTTGACATGTTTAACAAAATAAAAACCTTTTTAAAAGCATCACCTAGTTTTTTTCAATATTTTTGTTATCATTATTAATACATTAGGCTTTTACAGTTTTGTAATTATCAGAACCAAAGACATGCATTTATAACTTATCACATTTTTGGATCCATTGAACTCATTTGTCAATTTTTTATTTTTATACAGAATGATTAAACTCAAGATATTTTCTCAATAAATCAAGATTTTGAAGAAAGTGCTAACTTTAAAGAGATCAGAAATATACATAAAACATATCTTTTATGTAATAAAATTAAAGGCATGGTTATGGTTTTTGGAGTTAAATGGATGCAGAAAGTGCCAAAATGGAAACATGCGAGTTCAAAATGGGGCTACAAAATGGGGGAGTTGACCTAGAAATGAAAAACAAACTGTCTTTGTGTCAGGTTTCCAGTAAGAAAGTACTTAAAGATTAGATTTCAAATTTAGCTAAATTGCCTGTTATATATAGACACAACACTGGTTTAACCTGTAAATGCTTTACATCTGAAGGATTCATGGGTCAAAGTTAAGTCCCTTTTAAAAGACAAAAAAAAAAACATACCTCTGGAAATGGTAAATCTCTGCGCAGAAAATATGTGAAGAAGCAAAAGAAATTTGTAGAGAAAAACTTTGCATTACCTGTAGAAAACGTAGAGATACATTGCTCTATAGCATTCTTAAATATTAAAACAAGATGTGGCTGTTTTATATTGCATCTGTTACCACTAGTCTTTCAGTTATATGCAAGACAAAATGAAAAAGTTGTTGCAGTATTGTCCTTTAAAAGTCTTCAGAAACTCCAAAATAGTAACAATACTCTCCATTATGAATGCTGACAATTTCTCTGCGAAAGGAGAAGGAGGTGTGGCAGGCTGCAGAAGTCAACTTTGGCAGCTGAAAAAGTCAATTTTCTATTTTGGAGAATGCTTTTGTTCAACTGTAGTTTCAAACCATAAGGACACAGTGATTGGCTCGAACCACATCATAACCCTTTGCTATTACTGTAAGAAAAGACATTTATTAATTTAGTCTCTAAAAAGGCCAAACCTGACAGCAAAAAAGTGTAAAAATCCTAAAAGTATTAAACACAGATGAATCACAATCTGCCTTTTTATTGTTTTTCAAGGTGAGTAAGAAGAGCATTTTGAGTGACCCAATTAAAACTAAATATTCATTCTAGATGGTGATGTAGTGTGATCTAAAGCATGCATAGTGGAAGACAACAAATTTCTTCAAACAACAAAAATAGACTGTTTGTTGGAAACACATTTTACCCAAGATTATGAAACCGTTTGCATTTTGCACATCTATATAAAGTGTTGACATCCAGGGGATGTCAACTGCCCCTGGATGTCAATTTTTGTTGGTTAAATTACAGGTCGTTTTTTTGTTGTTTAAATTACAGGTCTTGTCACGAGCGTGGGGAATTACAGGCAGAGAGGACTCCCTGCAAAGCTTTTAAATCCTTCAGTAAGGTGCCTGTTTGTTAGGCCTCTAATCTGCCGCTCTCAGACATTTCTCCTGGCTTTCACCAAATAAAACTACTTTTATTATGAATAGATATGATGTTATGGACTAATCCTCAACTTCTGAATAACTTTGTTACTCGTTTTGTAAGACTTTCTTTTGAATATAATGACACAAACTTTAACATTAGTATTGTGAGCTGTAAGCCTAAAATACACTCCAAGACGCAGTTCAGTTTGCTTCATTTATCCAGTCGGATCAAACACTGACGGCGATTCTGTAAAATATATATGGCATTTTACTTCCCTTTTACTGACTGACTCCTTTGACTTTTTTTAAGCCATTGCTGTGAACTGGCGCCTTTGCTTTTTGCTGGTTCCTATCAGTGCGTTTGTGGCTGAGTAAAGGGGGTGCTGGCTTGCACCAGAGCTAATCTGTAAAAGCTAATGGGATTGTAAATGTTTGGCAGAGAGGAGTGGTAATAAAATGAGGGACCCGTGTTGTTAAAGTCAGAGGTTTTTTAAGTGACAGCTGTTAGCGAATACACACCATGCAGTTTAATCCTGCCTTGTGCACATGTTGTTACATGCGTTCATGTGGACACACTGCAGCCAGGCTCCAGTGTGCCTTTTGGAGCCTGGCTGCTCCTGCTGATGGAGTGCCAGGCAGGATCCTTTGAGTTAGTGTTTGTTTACCATCATTAGGTCTGTGGGTTTGCAGGTCTGCTGTGGTGACAGACAGAAACCTCATGATGACAACATAACTGCAGCATGTTACAGCAGAGGAAGGCGTGACCTGCTGCCACATTTCTCATTCTGCTGATAGTACTTATCTCTAAAGGCAGAGAAATAGGGTAATTTTGCTCCTGCAGCTGTCAAAACACACCATTTTGTGGCTGTTTAGTTGATGCATGTTTCTTGGGAATGGAGCTAAACTTTAGAACTGAGGTTAAGGGTGGCACACTTAGTCGTTCACTTTGTTTTTTAACTCTTCTTAGTTATAAAGACCCCTTGAGCAATCAAAACGCACCAAGATTATTTTTGTTGTAACATTCTCTGTTCAAATCCCTGCAAATTGTCCCCTGGCTGTGCAATGAGTTGTTCACATTGTGCCCATCCTTTAAAATCGACATATCGCTGCATGAGCCCTATGTATCCCACTGTGATTTGGTTGGGAGAGCAGAAATGGCAGATTAGGCTTAAATCCGTCCAAGTAGATTATGCCCTCATCTCTAAAGCTCATGCACTGAGGGTTTCTTATAATTGCCGCTTGTGGTTCGGAGGGCCCACAGCACCCAGCTTACACAGTCAGGTGTTCAGGCCCGTCTGTTCTTACAACGCCGTCCGTGTGCGCTTATTAAAAGTGCAGTCCATCCCGCTTTTTTCCCATATGTGCCTCTTCCCATTGTAGTCTATCTGATTGATGTTGACTGAGGTCACCTAAGCTCATGCAGGGGATCACGGCACAGTGTGCAGGGGGCTAAATGTTTACATGCATTAATTTGACTTTATTCAGGGGCCCAATCTGCGCCCGTCCAGCGATAGGGCAGGCTAAGCCATATGTTATGCTTTTCAACACCGCCAGACTGAAGGTCACACCACCAGGTTATGGAGGCCAGTTTGGAAAAATACATAATCTTTGTGGGTGGATCCCTACCTTGTGTTTTGGCTCTAAGCTCTCAGGCGTCACACAAAACACGGCTCTTGACATGAGTGGGTTTGGAAACTTGTCTGACACTAATGTTCCTGCCCCGATGACATTACCCTAACACTCTTGACATTGTCATACAATCAGTGTTTCTTTCCCAGTGATGCACAGTTATGAAGAGCTGAAGCCAAATGACAGAACTAAAACAGGTTTTTAAAAAAATGAAGATGTGAGAAGATGGATGAAAACCTACTTAATTATTTCCTTAATGAGTGTATTTTAGGCTTACAGCTCACAATACTAATATTAACGTTTGTGTTGAGGAAACTTAAGACAAACTCAAAGTAACCTCGATGAATGAAAAAAAAAAGGTTAAATAGGATTTGACCTTGGAAAACGCCACTGAGAAAGCAACTTTACAGATATTTTCATCATTTAGTGTATTTTTCACAGGATATTTAAGACAGAAGGAAAATTCTGTCTGATGTAGACGATGCTTCACTACTGTGACTAAAAACAGAATGTTTCTTTTTCTCATTGAGATTAAGGAAATTAATGAGACACAGATTGGTCTATTTTTACTTTTTATGGTAGCTATAAAACAAAACAATGTTTAAACATTAGTCACTGAATTTGATGAGCTCCTGACTGTTTAAGTGAGTGTGAAACCCATGCTGAGATTAAATAGTTGTAGCGACTTATAAGTTGAATTGGGGTATAAAGAGGTGTCTAAACAGTATAGGTAAAAAAAATAAATAAATACAATTGGAAGATATTCCAATTAAATTCAGACACGTCCCGGTTTGGATGTCAGTGCAAGTTCATCCTGAAAGCAGACCTCAAGATGCAAAAAAGAAAAAAGTACCTGAAACCTCTCTTGTTTCTCCACAGGATCTACACCAGGCTCTTTTACTACTGTTGATATAAAAGTAAAAGTTTAACTTTTATGGGACGTGTGTGTATAAAGGAAACCATTACTCAGTAGGGCAGGGTGATCAAGTCCAGTTCTTGAGAAATACTACCCTGTGACTTTTCAAGGAATCGCTGCGTCAAATGACTGAATTCACCTCACCAGCAGTGATTCAGTTCTGCAGACCCTGAGTAAAGAACCACTCATTTGATTCAGATGTGTTGAAGAAGTCATGCATCTTCCTTGCCGAACAGTAGCTCCTGAAGATGAAGGAAGGATGTTGACAAAACTATGGCCTCTAGATTAATGTTTGTTGGACACATATTAAGACTGCAGAGGGTATGTTGTTCTTGCAGCTGGAAGTAGAATCCTACCGTGTATCAGAGGGCACTGCAGGACAATATGAGAAGAAAAACAAAACAAAGCTGAAGCAGTACATGACAATGACCCAAAATTTGCTTTTAACTCGACCAAGGACTGCCCTGCGACAGACTGGCGACCTTTCCAGGGTGACCCCGCCTCTCGTCCAAAATGTTCACTGGAGATGGGTGAGAAGCTCTCATCTGAAAGTGAGGACTGTTTCAAGCTTTCATCAGACTGATGAAAGCTTCAAACGTTTGAAGCACGACTGATCTCAATCATAAAATTGAAGGATAGATTTCACTAAGCTTTTCCTCTGAAACTTTTTTTCATTGACCTCTTTTGTTTAATGAGTGAAATAAGCTTAAATTGCAGTCAAATCAGTTTGATTTCCATCAGACTGATAGCAAAAATGGTAGTTTTGTGTAGCATCCAGTGTTTAGTTTGTAATAAGGGTGGCAGAGTTTTACACACAGGAGCTATACCCCTGTACTGTTATAGTTCACTAAATGATTTAACAGCCGTCCATTGATCCACCTGGTAAACATTCATTGCTTCCAAACAGATTTTCCACCCTTTGCAGAGATCTCTCTCTCCCCCTCATGTGTATGCATTGGAATGCAACTGTGCATGTGTGTATGCTTGCAGGCGTGTGTGCGTGCGCGTGTGTGTGTATTTGGACTGAATGTTAACAGGCGGGCGGGGGTGGGGTAGCTGATTGGAGTCTGAGTGAACGATTGTTGGCAGATTGTGCTTGAGACCAAGCGAAGTATGGGACAGAGAATAGACAGTGCGGTAGTAAGACATTGAAATGAAGGATTGTCTGTGATTTCTCTCACCCATTAACCAGACTGGGCCATTGTTGTGTTCACTTCCCACTGGCACACTGTCGCTGTGAGTGACAGGCCGACAAGCCGACTCTGTAGGTCTGCCACATGGTGGGCCGTTGAATAGGGAATGCAGCATGTCACTGATTTGGAGAAACGGCTTACCTCAACTCTTTATGTTGCGAAAAGCTTTCACCTGCGCTCCACTAAACACTTTGCTTTCTCCTCACCGCCTGGAGGTTAAATTAAATGAGCACTGAAGATGGCAGGCTTCAAGTAAAGTTTGTCTGCGTGGCCTGATGTTGATGTAAATATGCGTTGGAAATGGAAATGGAAACAAAGCGGTTTAACAAATGTCAGCTCCTCTTGAGAAGTGTTGCCCCATCGCCACCTTAAGCGTCGTGGCACACACCCGGCAGTGCGGCGGGACCAAAATGGCCGGGGACAGCGTGCGGCTGTGTGCGGCTGCGTGCGGCGAGGGACAAGGCAAGTTGAACGGCTCTCACAGGCGGAGGCCGTCTCATGGAATTCCAGAGTCGGAGCAGGAGGTGCAGGAGAGGCTGCTGGGGCAACAATGGCCGGGGACATCTGTCATGCGTGGCTGCTCTCCCCTTTGCTTACAATGGATCTGGGGGACCAGCCAGTGGTGTCTTTCTTTTGGCTCCCCTCCTTTCCGGGGACACTTCTGTCCTTTACAATGGCTCTTTTGTCCACTCCTCGCTTTTTTTTTTTTTTGCCAACGTTTAACCCTTCGAGTCTGCTCCTTTTTCTGCCTGCTCTTTCTGTTTCCACAAGAAAACAAAACAAAGTCAAAAGCACGACTGTTCATTCACCTCTTTCTCCTGCTGTTTTTCATTATGACTTTTCGCTCCGACTCTGCCTTCGCTCTGAGCGCCTTGCACGAATCTCTCTTTATAAATGGCTTTTGTTTGTGACAGCAAGTGAGACATTAAATAGACGATGGAAACAGCGCCTCTAATCCTCCTCATGGATCTTTTCCAATGAGCATATTTAAAACGTCTGAAAGGAAACGCAGCTCAGGAAGCTGAAAGACTTTGGAGAAAATCTAATTGATCCACTATTGCCTGGTTTTTTAAAGCAGCCAGTCCAGGAATGCCATGTATTTTCCATGGAGTTGATTGGCTGTATGTCCAAGAGGGAAGGTAAAGACTGTAGATGTTAGCGTCTGCGGTCGTGCTGAGATGGTTTACCTGGAGGTTCCTAACACACAGGATTACCAGGAGTAGACTTATTTTCACAATTTTCAGCTAATTTTTTTTCTTTTTTATGACTGTCACTTTTAGTTAATGAAAACACAAAATTAAGGATGTTTACTACAAGAATGTGATGCTATGTCCTACATGATCACAGTGAAGAGGGATGTGGGCAAACACTGACACCGTCCACAAAGAGGACAAACCACAGAAGGTTGTTGCTTTAGAAACTGGATGTTTACAGAGTGCTGTATCCAAGCACATTAATGGAAAGTTGGGTGGAAGAATAAAGTACAGAAAAAAGGTGCTACATTCTCAGGAGGAATGTGAAGCAAAACCCAATTAAGAAAATATTTTAAATACAGAAAAGTGTTAATAAGGACCTGGAGAGAGGCACCAGCACCCCTCCTGACCCCACTAGGGACAAACGTGTACAGAAAATGGATGGATGGTTAATAAGGCCTTGGCATGGTCTCTAAAACCACATGGAAGATTGCTAACTTGACAGTAGTGTACTGAGTGCTGTTTCCCAACATATTAATGGAAAGTTGAATGGAAGGAAAAAGCGTTGCAGAGCAGGGTGTACAAGCAAAAGTGGCCTCCTTGTGAGAACTAGGAAGCAAAGCCCATTCAAGAGTTTAACAAGATGAGAAATGCAGCTTGAGTCTGTGACTTAAGGATCCCAAAGACACACAGAAATAGATATGATCATTTTATAAAATGTGGAAGCAAAGCTTTAGGAATAACAACATTCATTGCTCCTAGCCCTTCTCTACATGCAGCCACATACACAGCCAAAGTACTAAAATGTTGTCGTTGCTTACATACCAAGTTAATGTAATCAAAACCACTTCCTCTGTGTGACACCTGATTATCAAGTCCACAATAATGTTCCCGCCTCAGCTCTGGAGTGGCTTCAGTATAATTATACTCAAGGTTGTCTGTTTCTTGGTGTTTTCAACACTCATCAGCTTGATGTAAATTACAAATTGATTTTTTTTTCCTGCAACTACTCATTCTTTAAGACTTAAAGGGTTCAAGCTGGTCTTCAATTGATTGGCCTGATTGCAATTTCGCAACAAGTCTTTACAAGAGGAAACTTGGCATTAATCTATGCTCATCAATGCAGCTGTAACCAGCATGACCAAGCAGGAAACTGTATAACAGGACGCCTAGATAACAATCTAACTTCTTTATATTGTTTTGGCTCAAACTGCGTTGAGCGGCATTAGTTGCGGACAACCCTGAATGGTTGAAAAAGTTATCTCTGCCTCATTTTTGAGAAAAGACAGCAACGTGTGCTTCTCACAGCCCTGCAACAAATTGCAGCGACTGGCGAGCTGGACTGCTGTGTCCAGCTCTGGCTGCTAATTGTTGCCAGCTGCCGAGGGCTGAGGAAACAAAGGGCTGTTTGAAAAGGTGATCTGTGGATCGGCGACAGGCCGTCCACCCTGCTGCAACGAGACGTGCTTCATATGGCATGTGCCCTCATTCTCATTCTCAGGCGTCCTCTTTGGTCAAAACACTGTAACAACAGCAGCTCCTGTGTTTATTTAATGATCCAAAAAGGAACATCCCATCTGACTGTATAGAGGTCATCAGCTGAGATTCGTTCCTTCATGTTTTTTTGTTGTCATTTCATCACCTAAGTAGATTACATTAATGTTTGTAAAGCATGATGGAAATATATATCAGGGGTTAACTTATCTTCATTTCCAATCTCTGCTCTGCAAAAACCTTTGTAACTGGCTCTGGGAAGAGGAGGGAGGGATTTTAGGAAGCAAATGGTTCATGTGAGTGGCTGAGTCAGTTGTTGGAGATAACATTCTTGTCTTTTCCTTGTCAGCATAAATATTTAAGTAAAGCTGTCAGAAGGGCTCCCTCTCTCCCAGTCCTCTCTGTGAAGATGGAGCAAACCAGAGAGGGAAAAAAGTCACAGAAAAAGGCCTCTGAATGGTCGTCTGTCAGCAAGGCTGTTCGATTTGCTTATAACCGGCCCTTTTTGCATGCCGACAGGACCTGCGTGTACGCCTAACACCTCTCAGTGCTGTCTCACTGATGGAACGACGCTCCAGGCGTCCTGTTATGACAGCTCACTCTCCGCCTTGAGAGACCTCATCTGGGGCCTGTTCTGACAGGGCAGCCACTTGGAATCGCTCTGATGAGGGACAAACTCAGTACCTCTATTATTCTGCTGCTGCTCCCTGTCACTTTCTGTTTCTGTCTTTGTTTCTGCATGCAACGGTTGCTGGCCCGATTTGGTGCAATCAGGACTACCGGTACATGCTGAAAAACTTTTTATCTCAGTACAGACTCCTCCCCTCCCTCCCCCAAAAAAAGAAACAACAAAACCCCTAGAGATTTGTAAAACAGCATTTTCATTTCTTAATAAAAATGCCTTCTATATTGTTTTCACTCATTATTCTGGCATTCAACAAGCGGAAATAATGTTGGTGTTCTTAACTGAACTCAAACTGGAGAAGTTTGGTCTGATTTAATGTTACTCAGCAAGCGGAAAGGGGTAAAACATTGACTTCAAGTCATCTTACATTTTTAATAACATGCTTTTAACTTTTCGAGTGGCTCAGTGAGAATTGAAGAAGACTTGAATCTGGTAGAAAAGCAGTGGAGAAAGATAAATCTGCGCCTTAGGAGATTAGAGCGAATCACTGAATATAAACGGTCAAAATGCCACTGGAAACCTTCAAAAAGTTGACAATTATAGTTTTGTAAATTCTCACCTTGCAACCACTTTTGAATCTTTCCTTTAAAGTTAGGTTTAAGACCAAGACATTGAAGGCAGGTTAATAAATTCATTATTAGCAACTTAATAAATAATGATTATCACTTCTAGTTGCAGGGTGCTGCACTTTAACGTTGTTTTCCACATATTTTTTGAAAAGCAATGTACCAGTTTCTTATTTTAGTCAGTAATACATATCCGTGTTATGAAACCGTAATGTTGCTACAGGAGAGAATGATTAATAAAAAGTTGTACCTATAGGATCGGCAGTGACACTGTGAGGTCATGATAAAGAGATCAGAGCAGTAAAAATGTCCTTGGCAGCGCCCCGGCCAGGCTACGGTTAACAGATCAACCAGCACCATCTGTGACAACCCCAGAAGCAATTATCCCATATCGCATCCCTGCTGACCATCTATATTAAAACTTGCTCACAGCACCTGAGATTAACCCACACTCACACCTTTTCCTCCATAATCGCGCCTGCCGAGCAGCGCTCGTTCTTCTTCTGTGCGGTCAGGCCGGTAGCGTGACCTAGTTCGCTGTCAGCCTTCACCTTGTTCTGTGTATTCAGTCATGCTGCTCCTGCCCGGTCTACAGTCATAGCCGTCCCCATCAGTAAATGTCCAATACCTTAAAATAACTATAAGCCAGGTTATTGCACTCGGAGGGAGAAGGAAAGAAGGAGGGATCTTGACTGTAAAGGCACCATCACGGACATTTCCAGTAAATGGCATCTGAAGGTCAGTGGTTGGACACAGAGCACCAGCTGTGGTCTGACCGTCTGCCAGAGAAAAAAACAAATCCTTTCTGATTGTCCTGGCTTCTCTTTTTGTCTTTATTTTTAAAAACTCAGATCAATCAAACTGGCGAATGGAATATTAAAATCAGCGTTATGTTATCGGCACTCGACTCAAGACCTTTGGGTGTGGTAAGTGGTTCCTATCCCTTTGTTTTTCTGCTCGCTATTGGGCCCAACAAGTGAGACTTTTAAAATAAAATTATTTTTCTTAATGCTTTGTTTCACACAACAACTCCGTCAATCGCTTCTTCCATCCTTCTCACACAGTTCAAAGAAACGGGAAGGTCGTGCCCATCAGAGCAACGATGCTGCTCAGAACCATAACACAGATTGCGTCGCTCTAAATTAAATCCATTTCTTTGTTAGTTTTTTTTGTTTTTCTCAGGTTGTGTTTTTATCAAAAGCAATAATTTCAAAGCCACTGCATCATTTCTCCTGACTTTCTTTTCTCACAGTATAAATCACTATAAAAATCTTTATTTATGTCATGCATTCATGTCCATGTTTGTTGTTTTTTTTTCTCCTGTCCTCATTCTAGGTTTAATTTTCATGTTTTACGCTTGTAAGCATTGAACGTGTATGTAAGTCGTAACTTTTATGAGCTGCAAGCCCAACACAAAAAAAGAAAAACGTGTTAAAATCATATTATATCCTTAAATTGTAAAGAAATCTGGCAGAAATATAAGAAAAAAATGAGTGAAAAGAAAACCTAATATGATGTGTTCTTGGAGGAATGTACACTTTAATCAATAGAAAGAAATCATCTTTAGTTCTACTTCGTCTCATTTCCGCTAGTTTCATAAATGTCTCATAGAAAGTGCAGTGCCTGCTTTGCCACTGATGTCTTGTTGTGCTTCCTAGAAAATGAACAGACTTTCAAAGTGCAGAGGGCCACAAAGACAGCGTGCACACTTTTGATGTTTTTGAAATGAAAGGTAGCGACATGCCAGTGACAAAGAGCAGAGCCGCCACGGCTCATTGAGACTCAGAAGTGAACAGAGAAGTGGAATTCAGTGCAGCCTCAAACACATGGCTCCATTGTGCTAAATGTTTTCCCTTCACTGTAGGACAATGCTCAAGGCTGTCCCCTTCATTTGATCTGTCCTTGCATTCAGTGCCGCATATTGTAGAAGATGCATCAATTCAAGCCTGCAGTATAATGCAAGTGAGGACTGTAATAGGTGAAGCATATTTTCCTCCATCCTTCCACATTTGTAATGTGCAGCTCGCCATTGTTTCATTGCAGCAAGCAGACCTGAAAACTGGCCGTTTCTCTCAGAACATGTTATTTTCTGGAGGCCATTAAGCTATCAAAGATGTGGCCTGTGAGGAAATGAAACATTGTCCAGAGAGCTGGAGAATTCCTCTGAGCTGGGGGAGGACAGGGAGACGGAGCAGCAGTGTGTGTGTGTGTGTGTGTGTGTGTGTGTTTGTAGGGGTGGGATTAGAGAAGGTTTGGAGGTGGAGGAGAGGGGAGACGATGATGATGGACAGACACGGGGGAGTTCTACCAGTATCAAAGCGGCAGGAATGTAGAGCGGGCTGGTGGGACCTGGAACGCTCTCCCAGCCCTCTGATCTGATGTGATGTGTGAAGTGGAAGAGTGAGGCAGAGCTCAGCACTGCACACAGCACACAAGACACAGAGCAGCACCTCAGATTCACAGCTGGCTACCAGACCTAAAACAACATAGGGATGTGTTTCATTCCATGAACATCTAATGTCTTATTTTTTTTTTTCTTTTTAAATCTGGTCAATTGTTAAATGATTTTACAAACCCACATTTAGCTGAAAAAAAACCCACTGGAATGTTATTCTCTATCTAAGCTGGATGATGATTTATGGGCCTAAGTGATTCTTTCTGATAGGATGATAGGGAGTAAAATGTTTGGTGGAATCAGAGCTTCACAGTTTAATTGACTTGGACAGCTCTCCGTCCTCATTCAGGGTCATCAGCTGGCCGGAGACTCTTTGCCTCCATGCTATTTTATTTCTGGTTAGCCATTACAAAGAAGCCTGGAGCTTTTACTGTATAAGTCTATGCATGCACTCCTGTTTAAGTCCATTTGCTCTTACTTAATGTCCAAACTATTCCCTAATGCTTTGTTCTTTACTCTTAACACAAATCTCCCTCTTAGTTTTTTCCTCCCCTCCCTTTTATCTCCAGGCGGACAGTGGCGTCTTCCCTCCTCCCTCCACCTGCCAATAAAAACGTGGTCTACGCTGCCGCTCAGCCCCATCAGGACGTTTCTAAACCCACCTCAAATTCTCTGTCCTTTTCTCATTTCTGTACGTCTGCCTGAAACAAAGGAGAAAAACCATTCAATAGTTATTGATTTGGAGACCTACAACTTTTACTGGAGATCCCATTTAATCTCAAAAGCTGATTTATTGCGGGCCCTCTGACAATCCCATTAAACTGCTGTCCAGCTAATCAAGTGAATTCTTTCTCCTCGAGGAGGACTAATCTTTTATAGGGCCAGGAGAGCAAAACCTTGCAGTATGATTGGCAAAGGAACTGGAAGGTGTGGAGTTGCGTCACCTTACCGTTAAATACAAATATGCAATATAAAATACATTATCTAGGGAAGATTGTGAATTGAATTATATTGTAAATTATTCAGTTCACACTGTGAATTGAGCAGTAGACTCATGATTTTCTTTAACATATTCTTCAAAATTGGGGAAAATTCATGAAAAAAAATTATGTTTTTCAAACATGTGCAATTATTTTTTATGCAAAAAATAAATTTACAGTAAATGTTATTTCCCTTTTGGATCTATAAAGGATTTTTGAAATGTCTTTTGATTGACAGAAAATAAATAATAGTCACTGAAACACCAATGTCTTTCAATAGATGTTGCCAAAACACTCATGGTGAAGAGAATTATTTTTTGTTTTCTACAACAAAAAAATATTTTTTCAATGTGATTTAGTATGTGAAATATCATGCATTTTGTTATTTAATAAAGACTTGTGTACATACTTTTAATAACTTTGCAAAACCACTAAATATTGTGACTGAACCATTGCGCCTTTTTATATTTGCGAAAGTTAAATACTTGTTGCTACTCTTTGGCTGTTAATGTTTTTGTTGAAATCTATACAGAAATTGTGTAGTTTTTCCAAAATGAATGCAAACTAAACTGTCTCCATTTTCCCAAGTTGGTACAGAAACACTGCAGGCACAAAAACCAGCTGTTCTCTTCCTTTGCTTACAACCAGGGCTGACAATCAAACAGGTTAAAAGTTTAAAACGTCTCTTATGTGGATTGTACATCTGGAGACGAGCCTTTGTGACCTCCTTAGGCAGATGGATAGGAACAGCCAGAAGAGAAGCTTTAATTCAGCAGCGATACAGATTATAGAGCTGAGTAGCACTAGACAGTACTCAACATGCTGGATTGCACGTTGACTTGTCTCTTTAAATCTCTTTAAATATAAATAACTTACTGATAGCCCCGTTAAAGCAGGCACATATTGATGGAGGGTTGGAACGTCCAGAAACAGATGACTTCATTTTGTAACCAAGAAATTACTTGTTTAGCTGAATCCAATGTACACACTCCCATCCATGATGTGGTCATTTATGACAGATTTTTCTTTTTTTAAATAAACACTTTTTTGCTGTTTATGTATAAAATAAAACTACATTTAAAGTATTTTTCATCCAAGTTGAATTTGAATTGCCTACCAGTTATTGACATGACACAAATTGAGACAACATAAATATTGTTATATTGTTACTAAATCCATCAAATGTGCTTTTCTGTAATACTGAACAAAGATATTGAGTATTTATATTTATTTTGTGTTTCTAAATAAGGTAGAAACACACAAAAAAATGGTGGAAGCCTTGGGGTGTGTGGTTGAACTTTATGACAGATTGATCAAATTTCACGAGCTCTTGACTCACTGAACCAGCTCAAAAATATCTTATTGTAATTTCTTTATATGCTTTTTTATTTAATTTTGTAAAGAACAACCCCTTATGGCTGCTTTTTTCCATAAATAATTCATTAGACGTCATTTGGCTTTACTTAAATATCGTATTTATCATGTCTTGCAGCGCCAGACATCATTGGGTTGTCATTTTCTCTCAGAGGGAAAATGCCAGATGGAGCATTTCCATCAGATTAAATTGATGCTAGATCAGATTATGCGTGAAGGGAGCTGCAGTTGTCTGCTGTTTAGGAATCCAATGCTGTCAATAGAATGCAATAGGGTGTCATTTACTGTTAGTGAGCTAACCTTGTTACTTTTACTTGTCATTTATATGAGCCACTAAGTAGGTTTGTTCGCTTTTTTGTTTCTTTTTATAATTTTCCTCACTATAACACTTTTCTTTAATTAGAGCATCAAGAAGGAAAGTGTAGTTCTCTTTGTTTCCACAGGTTTCCATATAAAATGGAGATATAATTGATTCGATCCTTTATTTCTCAATTGGCAAAGATTCACTTTGCCACATCTTTTTGACAGAATAAACCAAGCTCACATATTGTCAGCAGATATTTGAAAGTTTTTTCCTTTGGTATTCATGGAGATTTTCAGCTCCCAGTTCAATAGCAGCTGAGCTTTAGATGGCGATAGCTTTTCTTCCCACTCATTTGCATACTAAGAGTGGGATCCCATTGGAAAGATCAAGGTAATCTATGTGTGGCCAATGTTGGGCTGCAGCCAGGGAGGCTCTGTCGATTCCATTAAAGGTAGGGCCAGATGTTTGTCATTACCTTTATTGATAACCACAGAATCAATACTGTGATTTATTCTGCTGGGATCAGACAAAGCTGTAGTCACAAGTTTCACCATTGCCTGATCAATAGTACACAGTCGACAAGTATAAGATGACCACACATGAATGATGAGCAGCAGCAAAGATGTAAAGTTTATGGGCAGAGAGACAAAACTGTTGGGGAGATTTTGGTTCCACTTAGAATTGTGTTGTTGCTGCGGACATCTCTTCATTCAGACTTTTACTTTAAAAGACTAAATTGGCATTAAACTACAATGCCTTGCAAAAGTATTTTCTTTCTTAGATTTTTCAGGGGGTTTTTCTGCTTTAAAACCTTCAACTTCAATGTATATCATTAGGATTTTATGTGGTAGACCGAAACAAAGTAGTTGTGAAGTGATGCAGCATGTCAACATTTTTACAAAAAAAAGTGTAGTATGCATTTTACTCTAATACCCCTAAATAAAATTCAGTGGAAACCAAATGTTTCCAACAACTTGTTAGATTGGGTCAGATAAAGTACAGAATTAAATCCAATTGAGAATCTGTGGTAAGAATTCAAAATTGATGTTCACAGATACACAAATTACTTATTTGAATCTATTTTTCAAAGAAAAATTATTACAAATTTTAGACTATATATATATAGATAGATAGATAGATAGATAGATAGATAGATAGATAGATAGATAGATAGATAGATAGATAGATAGATAGATAGATAGATAGATAGATAGATAGATAGATAGATAGATAGATAGATAGATAGATAGATATGCTGGAAGATACATGCCTCTTAAGACTTAAAGGCAAAGACTTCCCGTCTCCATTAGCTTTTTATAGCATCGTACTAAATGGCTCTGCTGCAAACCTGCTCCAACACATGCATGTAAGTCAGTCCACAGCCTTATGTCCAGAGCTGGAAATTCCTCTGGTGGTTGTGTTGTGTAGGAGGGAGCGGTGCACTGACAACACCCTCTGAATAGACGCTGAGTTGCCGAACTGGACCAAAATGTAATTACTTCTCGCTCACAATGTCACGGCACAGGCCTGAGCCTGACAGCAACCTCAAAATGGAAAGCACCAGGATTGAATTAACCTCCAGCTGGGAACATTGTTCTTGTGTGTTGGTGTGAACCAGACCTGTGTCGTTTCCATGACTGAAATTCACAGAGTTCTCCTGAACTTGAGCTGTCACGCTATTATGCTGCCCAGAAACAGTTTTCTGAAAATGCTTGGCCAAGCAGCCCAGCTATGTAGAATGTGTTGACTTTTGGCCCAAATGGCCAACCTGCAAAAGTCAGCTCGGACCAGAACACTAGAACGAAATAAAGTTAAACCCCAAATCATTTAGCAGATTTATGTTTCAAGCAATATTTTGATTTTACCCACTTGTTTTTATGACTGCAAAAACAATGCTAATTTATGCAGAGATGCAGATCCTGTGTTTAAAGATTTGAGTTAAAATAAAATAAAATAAAATCTTAAATTACAGTGAAGGCAAAAAGGCCTTCCTAGTAATCAAACACTTGGAGCAAATCACCAAAGAAAAATCACCAAAACTTCAGTGGACACATGCAAAAAACTGATAGACAATGATTAATTTATAACAAAGGATTAAAGGGTTTGATTAGAGTAATAAAGCAATGCCAACTTTTTTACTTCTACTGAGAAGAAAATAAATAATTTCTGCCATTTTTTATTAAAATGCATGAACCCCCCACTAATTTTACATTTTTGTACCTTTAGAGACATGCCTTTCCGATTTCCTGCCAGATATAAACTTGTTGGTTGAATGAAAATCTAAATATTGGAAAGGCACGTCTCTTACTAAGTTCAAAGTAAGAATAATTTTGAACTTCGCTTTGAATCAGTAAAATGCGTGTGCTATTTTATTAGAGATGCACTCGTAGGGAATTTGAGGCTTACTCTTGAACATATGGCGATATTAGAAGCAGAAACATACTGTGTTTCATTTTTCCTGACTCAATATAAACCTTTGCTAAAGGCTTTAAAATTTGACAGATTACATGCAGTCCATCATGGATGCTAATGAATATTTCCATGATGTGATTTATTTGCTGGGTTGTGTGCAGTAGACACTGGTTGAAGAGGCTAATATAATGTAACGAGGACTTAAATGAGCTATTAATCTGGTAGACCCAAGGGTAAAAGGACAACACAAAATGGATCTGAGCAGCATGATGTAACCAAGATGCTGGGAGCTGCAGATCATTATGAATTGTTTTTGATTTCATACTTTAAAAGGAATAGATAATTCATAGAAATGGGGATTTTTATTCCACTGGGCATTCCATCAAAGCTGTACATCCATCATATGTGTAGTAACACACACATTTTATTATTAATGAATTTAGATGACATTATTGAAAAAGAATTAATGTGGCAATTTACAATAATCTGCGAGAGACATTTTCTAAGGTCTCATAAATGACCCAGTGAGGGCCGGAGAGGTTGGTTTGAATCGGTGAACCATCAGAGGCTGCATAATTAAAAATCATTCGGACAGCTGTACCATTTAACCTAGGCATGTCCTGGTTACTAAGTTATGGGTTGACAAACAAGGAAGAAGCGTGGGTTGAGATAACAAGTGTGTTTTTACATTTTCTGGGAATCTCTACATAACCCTGGGAACTGAGTCATAATTTCAGTTTTGCAAAATCTACCCACATTTAAAGTTTTTTTTTTTTTTTTTTTTTTTTAAATCCTGCAAACCAACACTTACCTGCATGCTGGCAGATGCAGTAAACAAAAAGGAGTTTGTGTGTTTTGGAAGCAGGAGAGCGTCTTCTTCTTTCATGTGGTAGCCTGGAGTAGTGTTGTCTCTCATGGAACCAGATGCATTATTGATGGATGGCTGATTGGGAACTCAATTACACAGAGATTACGGTGATGGCAGACACTGGAACACCACTGCCCTGTCAGATCTATTGAATTAGAGCAGAGGAGAGGAGGAAAGTGTCCTTCAGAGTCTCTCTTCTCTGCAGACCTCTTGGGATGCCAAACGGCGGCAGGCTTGTTCATATTTTGACAGGTGACCTTCCAAACAAACGTACCTTTAGCTGGGGAGCCAGCTGGCTGAACATGGCAGCAGCATTTTGGTTCTAAAAAACATGTTGAAATTTTAGGAAATTACAGATTAAAGATGATCAGTGATATTGAATTCTGAGGATATTACAGGGGATTTGGCCTTTCCTTTGTCACCTAATCCTACCAAATTTTCTAGCTCTTCAGATGTGAGTGGCCATTTTTATTAGGAGCAGAGACGCTGCCTTTACGCATGTTTGAGAGAGCGGTGGATGTAAAACAAGGGTCATTGTGAATTTGCAAACCAATATTTTATAGTCCAGTTTTTGCTCTGACTTTTGACATGTTATATTCACAACTAGCATGGTTGGCTTAGCTGGCATAACACAAAACAGTATTATTTGAGGATTCCTTTAAAAATGTATTTTCTTACCTTAGGATTTCTCCAGGGCAAGCATGACATTTTCAAATTCAGCACGGTCCAGCAGACAAGATTGAAAGCCCAAAAGCAATGAAAACAGAAAGCATTTCTTGTATACTCTTCATTCTTTCTAATATCAGCTTGAAAGTCTTTCTCTCTCTCATGAAAGACTTGTTCAAGCATGAACAAGTCTTTCATGCTTGTTGCAGCAGGACTGCAGCAACAAGCATGAAACGCTCCTTCCTTCCATCTCTGTGCTTCCTCTGACTTCATTTCAAACCCATAACTCACTCACAGAATTGTCATCTTTGAGTCTTCTGCTTGCTGTAGCAACTTCCACCATGATGCATGTTGTTGTTGTCAGGCAGAGGTTGGCATGGTGAGTTCACTGATTGGAAAAAAGATTGGATTTTTGAGCTTTTGCCTGGCTGGTAATTTTTAAAGCCAGCACAACTGACAGTCGTGTGATTGTGTTTAACTGACGATTTGTCAGAGTCTCTAATCGGCTGTGGTGCTTTTTGCTGAAATCTAACCAACACAAAGTTTGTTGAATCTACTTAATCGTAAGTTGGTCAAATACAAATAGTCCTTTTTGTTTATGCATTTAATTTTTGTCATGTTATGAGGTTTTTACTTTCTGCATTCAGATTAAAAGATATGAATAAATGCTAAAATTTAGATTTGAAGAATTAAATATTTGCATCAAAGTGTGGATTGCACATCATGTGCACCTATGCGAGTGCAGAATTGCGATATTGTGCAAATCTAACCTGGATGCGGCCAATGTGATGCGTCTTTGTGCATTCTGGCATCCGCATGGCAGCATTTGTGTATCCCTCAATATAATTTGATTTATCAAATGACAGCTACTCATCTCTTTGCGCTAAAGTAGATGCAATGATGAGAAATGCTCAGAATGGGAATGTATGTGCATAAATATTGGAATTTCACCAGAGCTCATTCATATAACATGGCCCACCTGAATGAGAATTGTGCCTTGCAGGGTTGTATGCTATTACAAGTTTAATGCAATATCTGGATTGAGGAAGATGAGAGCAGGGATAGAGGAAGGCAGGGTGGTGGTGGGGGCATTGGCACCTGAAATGGAAGCATTCATCTTTCTTTTCTGTCGGTCAGCAAATACGTTCAGAGGAAGAGAAAAAGCAAGGTGAGAAAAGCTGAACTCGAGGAAGAAAAATCATTTTATGTGGACCGCACACTGACGCCCATTTTAAATTTTTGTCTTATAGAACTTCCTATTCTGAACTTCAGTTTTATTGCCTCCATAAGAGTTGGAGCTCATTTTTATTCTCTCACAGCTGTTTCATTTAAGGAGAGAATTGATATCAATCAACAAGAGCAGTTTTATCCCTTTACCATTTATCACGGAAGCGATTTCTTCATTCCTCAAGTGTCTTCTTCAGTGTGTCTATGAAGAGACCCGTCCTTGAAAGGGACCTTTGTTCAGGTTTTGTGTTGTCAATGGAGCCGGGGACAGAGCTTGGATTAGGTGGACAACAGGCAGCTTTCACGGGACTCCTGCTTTATCCAGGTCTTCTCCAACAGGCTGGACGGTTCAGAAAAAGACACCCTGGTGAGCCGTGCCCCGCTCCATTGCCCCTGTTTCCTCGAACACTGGGCACGAGTGAGGCCCTGGAGAAAAGGTTTAATAAGGAGTAGAGAATAGCCATTAGCTCCCTACCAACCGCTGTTGATGGAGGAGAAAATAGAGGGACCAACAGACCAACAAGAACTATTGGAGTCTGTGACAATCACATCACGGGGAAACTAATTCCTGTTCCTTCAGGGCTGCGGCTGTCAGCCGATTCTGAGCAGAAAAGACTCATTACAAAACTGAAATGGCAAGAGTTTAAAGAAATGTAGAGTTACATTTCATCTGATTTGAACCATTTAATCCAGACGACAGCTCCTCCCCCTTAGTAAGTTGTATGTGTGTGGGTGCGGGAAGGTTCAGCAGCCTTTCGTCTTTCTGCTGCATTAGCCGTTGCTTTTCCCAATCAAACATGAAGGGACTGGTGGTATAGACTTTTATCTTTATACATAAAGAAGTGACTATAAGGGAAAAAAAACAAGAGTAACAGACATCTCATTAAAACTTTATTCCAACATGGGTTTAGTTGTAGAAAAGTAATGTTTTTCAACTTTTTCCTTAAGCCACAGATCGAGTAAAAATAACCAACATAATTCTTATGCTGGCAATAAAAAAATGGAGTCTTATCCCTTTAGAGCAAGTCCTGCTTGCTTTTGTCTGAGGAACAGTAATGTACAGGTGACCCATTGTGTGTCAAATGACTGAATGTCATTCAATGAATATCATAAGGTTTGAAAGGATTGATTTTATAAGATCAAGTTGTTGATTATCCTGAGCTTTGCTTAAGGAAACTTATGCTACATTGCATCCAGCTGAACCAAACTGTGAAAATGTTTTTTTTTTCTATAAATGCAGCTCAGTCCATTTCTGTCTTGTTATAATTTAGTTTATTCCTGCAATTCTGCAGTTAGCAGATACAGAAAGTTGTTTTTATTGAACTTGGCCCAGGTTGCTCAGTGTGCTCTAGTATTTAGATGTCTAACAACAATTAAATCCATGTGAAGATATTTGAAATGCTGAATCCGTTACGGCCATTCAAAGTTGATGGCAGGAACAAACAACACTTGCCATTATTTAAAGAAATAATTCCCTTTTCAAGAAGCATTTCTAGAAATTAATGTCAGAGCCTTGACGCATTAGGTGTGATCACAATTTACATCAGTAAGAACGGCTCTATTTTGCATCTTGTCTTGGCTCATTAGTAGGACATAAAGAAAGCATGACCCTTGATTTATTAATGGTCTAGTCTTTGTGTTTTGCAGATTCATTATGAAAATGGAATACACTTAGATTTAAAACACACATAAAGCTCAGTCACTGAAATTATCTTCAGAATATCCTACAAATTTTAAGTATTACTGTATACAAAGATTTATCAAATAAATACATAGGTTTCACCATATAAATGGTATAGGTTATTTCATTCAAAGTTAATGTTATCATTTACATGTGAGTAATGTAATAAGGTCCTTTTTCTAAATCCTGATTTGTTTCTTTGGTAACCTGACTAAAAACAGTTTCTCTGCAACCTGCCCCAGATTGTAATCTGAAACAGCCTGAAGTCCAGGCCAATCTAAATTCAACTTCCTGACCTCCATATGTCCAAAGTTCTTTTTCCATACCATCAGACTGCATGCCTGCATGGTGTTTAAAGGTCAGGTTTCCCACTTTAGTGTCGCATGTCCCTCTACATATTAACGACATACATGGTCCTGGTTAATCTGCAGTCCCTTCTTTACCTGTTGCTTCATGGTCTGAATTTGTCATGGGTTGAGCAAGTCCTTATTATTTGTTTACCTTTTCCTCTCTAGTCAAAGTCATTATTTGTTTAATAAAATCCAGGTGAGCAAAGTTGTCTACAAATTCTGCTTATTACCTTATCAACAGAACATCTTTTTCTGCTTCAGGCTTGAAGATCTGAAGGGGTTATATTTTCTTTTATAACAACTCTGCAGTGTGAAGTTATTCATCGACATGTGAGGTCTTTTGAGTGTCTTATCACTTCAGAGCGGTAAATCTGATGTGTCTGTTAAGTTTTCGGAGTGACCTCTGTGGTGTGCATGTGCTGCGTCAGTACTAAGAGCGCTGTCAGTGCGAGCCGCCATGCCACAGGGTTTAACCCCTCCTGCATTGATCCCCAGTTTGCTCCAGGCTGCCGCCTAATTCTCCAATTTTCAGCTGTTAGAGATAGAATTGGAATAATAAACAGCTGAACCTCCCACTAATAATCCTTCTGACCCCCCTTACCCCATCTAACGCTTTCTTACACACATACTCACTTTGTCCCTTCCTCCACAGCTTACCCAGGCTCACTGAGTGGTGGGTAGAGTTTCCCTGTCTATCTTAATCTATGCCAAAGCCACAAAGGACTAATAAAATGATATTTCTCTGCCTTTAGAGCCTGGAACTCATTATCAGCACTACCGCACACAAACCACATGTGCAACATTCATTTATGTTTGTGGAACCATACAAAGCATTAAGTGCTTCTTTGAGTCGATTATTTTCTGTTTTCTAGAAACATTTTTCATCTGTTCTCAGCAACAAAGTAAAATATGTCTCGCTCTCTGCGTGTCATTATATACTGTATGCTGTAATGTGGCGCACTATTTTTTTCCTCACAAGAAACGATAGTGATGCTGTTTATTGCTTTGATACCAGATCTAGTAGCTGATACTCTGTTAAATGCTTTGCACTCTTGCTATTTTACAAGCCACTTCAAATAAGCTGATAAATGTTTTACGTTTAACAAGTCTACATAAGATCTACAGTTACAACCTCACTGTACCCCTCAGTCATAGAACGATTCATGGTTCATGTAAACCAGTAACGGAGGGTCTTCATCAACTGGTTGTCAGATACAGACTTGTAGTTAGGATGGATCTCAGACATGTATAAACATCTCTGTTAAATAATAGGGTTTAGTAATGTTAAAAGCACTAGATAAATTATTGGAAGTGTTGTTTTTTTCTTTAATCAGACATGTACACTGTGCAAAGACAGAGTCTGTATTGGGTGAAAAGTAAAGAAGTGAAAAAGCTACTATAACCTCACTGCTCATTCAATTTGAGCATTCAGTCTTCTTGGGTTTATCATTATCCCACAATATTTGCCCAGGGTACCCTGAAAATGTTCTCCATTTGTCTGTTGGTGCATGTCCTGTTTGCAAGCCTCTTGTGATCGCGCCACAGTTTTTGTATCAGGTTCAGTTCTGAGCTCTGGCTGAGCCATGCCAAGACCTTTGAGTTACTTCCAGTGCAGTCATTGTTTTACTGATTAAAACATTTGCCTAAACTCACTGTGATGCTGAAATAATAAATGTTCTCTTCATTTTTAGATTTCCATCAGGCACCTGAAGGCTTTGGCTCAGACTCCACTATTGTTTTAAATCTTTCTTAAATTTAAATGTGACCTTTTTCTGACTAACACAAATGGAAAAATGTCCCATTTAAATTTACATATAAATGTGTAAATTTAAAAGCTGCTTCCAGTATATCTTGTTTCAAATTGATGCATCTTTTTATTAATTTATTTTTTAATTTATATTGTGCATGATATATGGGGAACTCAAGGAGGGAAAAGTAATAAATTAATCATTTATTACATGATTTTGTACACTGTGACACATTTTGCAGAAATGCCAATGGCTGTTATAACACTGTAAGTGTGACTTACTTATAATTAGGCAGAAGATGTTTACATTATACTCCTGCATAACTTCTGCTTAGGTTATCACCATGATGCTCTGTTTGCATAATTTCATTTAACTGAATTAAATAAAACCCTGATTTGCTACTTTGACAAAAGAAAAATTGCTGATCCTCTTGTAAAGTTTCTGAAGGATGACGTCAGATTCTAGCAACTCAGACCAAATATGTCAAGTCTTTTTCTGGCTTTGTGGCTCATATGCTCATTTGTCTTTAACATTTCTCTGTTAACAATTATTCATCAATTATGCAAGCACTAAATTTTGTGTGTCCAAGTGTTTGCTCCACTAAATCTTAAATGAGCTTTAAGAGTTGATTAAAACTTTCCAGATGTGTCTGCTAAACTTCAATGTGAGGGAAAAGCTCTGTTCTGACAGTATCCATTTGGTCTCAGTGAAATTATCTTTCTGTCTTGTTTTTCTCCGTTTTTGGCTCACTTTGAGTCCCGAGGCCCTAGAGCCTTTGTGCTGCAGTAATGCTGGGCTCAGCATGCTGCCAGTGTCCACACATTGCTGCCTCAGCACTAATAAGGCAATAGAGTGATAGAGAGAGCGCCAGTTGTCTGCTTTCAACATCCCTACTCAACCATACCCTCACCTAACCCCCCACAGAGACGCCATTAGCAAACCTATTGAGGATCCCATATTAGGAAAAACATCAAGGAGTCTAATTGTGGTTGTGAGCTGAGACTCACTGGGTGTGTTAAGTTTTGTATCCACTCTAATGAGTTGTGGTGCTTCCCTCTTTGGTTTATTGCCCCACATTCTGATTTGAGTCGTGTCACTGACCACTCGAGTGTCTCCTGATTTAGCTCCAGCCTCACGTCATGTTACAAATTAGACTTCAGATGCAGAGTGTTTGTAAAGCATTTTGGTTCACATCTTAGACCTTATTATATTTTGTTTCGTATTATTTCTGTCTGCTATAATAAAAAACTGCTAAAATGTATAAACACTTGGAGGTTGACTAGAGAATGACTAAAGAAAATCATGCAAGAAAGGAGGCTGGCTGTGAGTGTGCTGCATTAAAATCAAAGAAATTTATGAAAACTATTGATAGTAGTAGCGTCTCATATTTCTGTAACCCCGTCCCATAGAAACATCAAATGCGCATGAGAAAAGTATAATTAGTTCAATTTCCTGCCAGGTTGTGTCTTTGTCAGTTTTATTCTTGTGTAGCAGCAGCAGCACAAATGGACATAAACTGGACTGGAGAAATGGCTCCATGTAACGGGAGAAGACGACTGTGCTATTTGAGCCTGAATGTGCCGCTAAAAACAGACTGACAGCTGGGAGTCAAGAGCCAGAATATGAAACTGAAATGTCACCTGATCAAAACATTGGGTGGGGCATTAAAATATTTACACGTGTAAGAACGATGAGTCAGACAAAAAACTATCTTACACTGTTTATTTTCTGTGTTTGACTCATTCAAAAAAGTTACAATATATCTTGTGATATTTTTCACTGCTATCATTTGGTTGAAGAAGTTTAATTAAGTTCAATTCTTATTTAAAAAACGCCAATTCATTACATATGTCATCTTAAGGCACTTAACAAAAAGGGACAAGAAGTCCAATCAATCCAGTCACGCAGACAGATTGCAAGTCAAGTACATTCATTCCAATTGATCCTAGTTAGCAAACAAGGAGTACTCACTTGCTAATCCATTCACGGAAATAGACTCAACAAACATCTCATTGCTCAGAAATCAACTCCGTTTCTCCACTCTGCAAATTCCTACAGGCTCGATACCCCACGGACAAACCTTTACACCATGGGCTCTGCTGCGCCTCGTCTGCAGAGCTCTCTCTCCAAATCGCCTGATGACTCTCTCATGAAAGCTTTAAGAAAGGACTGAAGACAGTTGTAGCTTTTTGAGATTGAAAAATCTCAATAAATTATCAGCATCATTGGGTTTAGTTTATTATTGAAACTGGTTACAAAAGTTTTCTATCAAAAGACGTGGAGTGTTGCTTGCATCGTCATGTTGACTTTGCAACATACTGAGCATGCATGACAGAAATAAGAAAATAAGAAACCTCCAACATGACACCTTCCATGAACCGATCAAGAATAGATTCAATTTTAGGCTAGGCCCAATGTTGTCTAAAATGTTAGATTCATTTTTATGAAGTTAATAAAATGTCTGATAAAATGTATCAGAAATACATTTCTTCTTCTTCTGTTGAAGGAAAATAATTTCCTATCTTGATCTTTCGTTATTTTCCTGGACTTAAATAATTTATTTGTTTATTTATTTATTATTAATTTATTAATTCACTTACAGTTTAAAATGAACACATTGTTTTGAACAATAACCTCTTTTGGTTATTTCAACACCCATTTAAGTCTATATAAAAAAATAGGTTTTAAAAAAAAGTCATTTAAATCATACGTGATGAATTGGTTGTTTCTATATGGAAACATTTTTCTTTTCCAGGAAGGAAAAATTGTCAGACAATTGGATAAAACATCACAGCAGATTCTTTATGAATGACTGCATCAAAGTCTCATCAAAACAGCGCTGACGTTTTTACAACAGTGTTGAATCCTTGTGAATGAAATCATCTTTCCAGTCTAGAAACATCAGAAGGGATGCATAAGTCAGATGCATAAGCAGCATGTATGATAAGCTCTTTTAAAGCTACCACACAGCTGTTGTCTGGCTTACAACTTCACCAGTAGCTACCAGTATAGGACTTTGGTTGATCCCGACTCACCTAATCCTTGGAATCGAAGCCCGGCAAGATTTCCTCAGTCATTATTTCCACATGATATTTAGGAGAATCCAGTTGCCTTGTAGGGTAAATATGTATGCACGGTGAAATTCAGTGACTCCGCCTTTGCCAGTTTGTCACCTTTTCCCCAGTATTAATAATTATGTGCCTTGTTATCAGGCAAATTGCACTGAAAACATCCCTGCTGCTTCAATCTGGGCTTGGCTGATGATTTGATGATCTGATTTTTTTGGTGGTGTTTGGGTCAATTGATCATTTTCTCTGAATACATTCCAGAAATAATAGGTAAAGGTAAAGACAATTTTATTTATATAGCACATTTTCAGCAACATGGCAATACAAAGTGCTTTACAGGATTTAAAAAGTTTCTGCTCTAAATTTGTAAAAGTAATGAATACTCCACAGTTTCTAAGTAATAACAACTAAATGTTCCTGTTCTGGAAGATGCTTTTCTGGATTCTAAGTTTGTTCTAATTCCTTTTCTGGGTTAAAAGTGAGTACTCCATAGTTTCTAACAAAATAAAAAATATTAGGCAACATTCAGACAAAACAAGGAGCAAAACAAAGACATGAGTGACATCACAGGGCCATGAAACCACGTTGCTCAGCCTCCCTGTAGAAATCTGATAAGATGTTGTTATTAAGGCATAATGTCCTTGGGAGCATTGAGCTCCACAGCTGCATGTATAACAGAGGAGGATGAGGTGGGAAAGAGCGTTATGTTTACATATATTCAAGGAGATTGGAAATATGCAGCCCTTCAAAGGCAACATGGGGAAAGCCAATTCCGATACAGAATGTCTTAGGTCGGGTAGATAATAAATTTCAATCTTCCCTAAAGTCTCTCCGATTCATCTCAGTTCTCAATCATCCAAATTAGTTTGCTAGTTCCACGGAGTTGAAACTAGCAACTTCTCCAAGATTGATTCCATTCTGTTGGCGAGTTTTGGAGTCCTCAGCTGGTTGTCCACACCAACAGTCTGAGTGTTCGCTAGTTTGGCCAAGTCTGTCACAAATTTGCAATAAGCCAGGTATCCGCAAGCTCCAAACCGCAGAAATCCTGCTATCATGAATAAATCCAGGGTGAATCCCGCCAGGTGTGTCCCGCAGGACAAGAGGGTTCTCCTGTGCCCAGACTTCTCGTCGAAAAAATGTGATCGACTGCATTGCGAGACTGGTTGACCAGATTCATAATTTATAGATTTGGAGGACGTACAAATAAAGACTCCAAAAGTGTAGAAAAATACAGGAAAAGCAGAGTAAGCAGGGCAGGGAGGGAGCAGAGGAGAAAAGTGTCTGCCTTCACAGAGAGCAAGAAAGATATTTTTAATATTGCTTAATTTTTAATATTTTAGTATTGTGTATTTTCCAAGCACATAGTGCCATTTCATAGCATAATCAAGAAACTCTTATCTTCAGTTTTTATAAAAATGCTTCGTTTCAAACTTAAATTGAAACAAATTTGACTTTGCAATTTAGAACCTTGAAATAGGGTCTGTGTCTCTTTAAGAAGCTGCTCCTCTTTCCGATGCTGCCTTCAGGACATATTCAGAACAATGCTTCTCCTTATGCTGTTTATTCTGGAGCATTGGACTGATGAACTCAGCAGCTCGCAGCTCCATCAGGTGTTTGCTAATTGCAACTGCCACTAGTCTGAAGGAGCTGAGTGGGGAAGCCAGAGCTTTGCTGCAGACTGCAGCAAATCTTCTTCTTCTTCTGCTGCAAATGTATAGAAAAAAAGGGATCAGTGTGTATGTTTGATTGTATTCATCTTTCATTTGACTTTTCATTTGTTTAGTATGCCATCGAATGAATATAGCTGCACTGATCACTGTCAGCTACTGTTTCTCTGCTCAAAGTTGCATTTGTGTGCATTGGTTTGTGAGGCCCAGCTGAAGTGGACTTTGAAAGTCAAGGCTAAAAATGTACACACACAGAGAGACAGGTGCAAAACAAACTGTCAGACAGGTTTCACTCCACAGATCTTTGTCCAGGGCAAATATTTGTGATTTCTGTCCACCTGTACATGTGGGTGAAACACCCAAAATGTACAAATTTCACTAAGAGAACATTCTTCCTTTACTGAAAATATTCTTTTTTTTTTATTTTTATTTCAGCCGTTGTTTTATTTCTACCTAATTGCTCTTGTGCAATTATTTTCTTGTGAAATGGTTTTAGTCATTTCAGTTTTTACCCGATTCTATTGTTTTTCTTGTGATTTCCACTCTTTCCACTCTTTAATAATGCTTCTCCAAGTATTTGGACTCCATGCTTTACCAATCCTTGATGGATTCTCTTGACCAGTTTTGTGCCGTGATGTTTTCTCCTTTATATTGTTTCCTACTTGTAAAATTGCTTTTCATGCCGTCCTCCTCCTTGTACTCGTGTCCTTCTAATCTTCACCAAAGTACATGACGGTCCGGTGTGTCTGTCAAGCAGAAGTTAATCTCCAAATTCCATTTATGTACTGCTTGCTCAGCCACATTTTCTAGTTTGTCATCTCTCATTGTGTTGCCTAAAGACGAGTGGAATTTTTCAACTCATCTTTAACAAAGCCGGACTGACTAACAACATTAACCAACTGGTGATGTGACATTTTTTTGGGCGGTAATTTGTTTATCAGGGTAATTACTTTCAAACTCTGTCAAGCAACTTGATAAACGGTTTTAGTCAGCCAGAGAAGAAGTAAAAGTTTCCCCAAGATCTTTCCACTGTTTGTATTTCAGTGCCAGATCAAACTTGCACTACCAACCCTAAAACTCGGACACTATTCGATGAGCCAAGGTTTCGATGTACGAGTGGCCTCTCTCTCTGCTTCTGAGAATGACTGGTCAGCCCACGCCCTCCTCTCTCCCTCTTCCTACTTAAATACTTTTAGCGTAAAGAGAGAGAAGGAGGGGAGGGGGATGGGAATATCCATGGGGGATGGGAGCTAAGTGCTACCTCTGTTGTCACTGGTCAGAGAGAGAAGCAGAGAGAGAGTGGGAGAGAGAGACAGGGAGGGAGGGAAAGAGCAGAGTTGTGTCCCATATGTGGAAAAAAAAAGCATAGCAGTGCACACACGAGTCCGGTCAGCTCCAGGGATTATCCTAGTGCTCTCAGATCTGATGGAGGACATGCAGGCATGAATAGGTAAGGTCGCTTGTCTTCTCTGCATCTCTGTGTCGATCTGCTGTCACGGCCAGCTGCTCTCCCTGCTGTTTGCCTGGAATCGAGCTCTTTTGAAGTAGCTCACTCCTCTCTTCGGCCACTGACCATCAGACACTTCTTTCCGCCCTGCAAACAAAATCTCTTTCCTGCAAAGAGGTTCTGTTTGTTTGAAGTGGGAGCTGTGGTTTGCTGCTGTGGCGCGGATTGTTGTTCTGGGCTGCGAGTGGTAAAAGTTGGCTGTCAGTTTAAAGTGGAGGGTGTTGTTGTTGCTGAAGTGAAGCCTGTTGGCGTCCAGAGACAGATCGAGGGGGTCATTGCGTAATATCGCCTTCATGTGAATGAGGGAATCTAAATAAATGTCTTCTTTTGTTTCTATATTACTTTACTGTGAATTATTGTGGTCTGATAAAGTTTTGGAATTTAGAGAAAAAATAGTGTGAAAATTCATAACATTTTCTATAAAAATTGTGTTTTTTGTCTGTTCCTTTAATTTTCAATGTGATAAATTCATCTTTTTGCTGTGTATAAATAATCAAGCAAGCATTCTCAAAGCTCTTGTAATTTATAGAAGAATGAAGCAATAAACACTGAAAGATGAATCTGCCTTTTCATCTATGTATACTAAAATGATCAAAACCAAAATGGATATTTCCTACAGTATATGCCGACTTGGCTTTTAAAGTCAATTAAAGTAAAATTTGTTTTCCATTTTTTAAAATGTATAGTTCTACCCTGTCAACACAATTAATTGAGGATCTTTTATTTACCAGATTGGTTGTTATGTGAAACTTGAAAGGAAAGATCTCTTGACTATGTTTGGCTTATGAACCTCCAAAAGTATTTACTGTCTCAAGAATGCAGTCTTTATTGCCCCAGCGCGCGGAGCAATGGTATGCATGAGTCTTTTTGTAAGGCAGATTTAGAAAACCCTCTTTGGAGGCTGGACACAGCTCCACAATCAGCTTAATGCCTGCCTGTAATGAATGCCCTTGTGTGTCTGAATTTGGCTGACTGAGTGTGTGAGTGAGACGGAGTGTGAATTCTGGTTTTGTTACACCGATACGGCTCTCAGGTTGGTCCGTAACTCTATCGTCCTCTGCTTCAGTGTGTTCGGACTCATCTGAAAGTGTTGGTTAACATTTGTCGAAGCTTTTCACAGCAGCCTCCAACAGCCTAATCTATTTCTATTTTCTATTTTTCTCTGTCTTTCTCAGGGTTGTTCTGTTGTCAGTGCGGGCTCATGCCAGTGATGGACCACAGCCGGACCTGCGCTAACCTTAGCTGGCATTCATGAAACAGCATTCCTCCTTACTGAGACCAGCTCCACAGAATGCTGAGTCCTATTGTCCCTTATAGTGAGTAGGACACTCTTTTTTTCCCCCTCCTCTCTAAACTACACACCAAAGAGGCTTGACTTAGTTGGACTTTGCCTGAATCAGTGAGCTCTCGCAGAAAAAAAAATAAGTGGGAGTGGACATGTGCAAACAGAACGAGAGATGCACTGGTGGCTAAAAGTCGGGCTCAGCGCAGAGACTGGACTTTTCTTTGATACGCAGAGTGGAAATGCTAAACCGTGAGCACTGAATGTTTCATCAGCAGGCAGTAGAAAACAGCTGTGGCACAGAAGAGGAACAGAGGAAGGATGGAGAGATGATGGGTTTAGCTGCACACACCCCTTAGCTAGGAGAGTGTAATTTTACCGATACACCAATGCAAGTCTTACCACCGCACACACTTCCTCCTGCTTCCCCTCTCCTTTTCTCATTTTTCTTCCCACAACGCTGACCTAATAACTGACATGTCCAGTGCCATTGCTCCCCTGTGGGCACCCTCACACCAGGCCTCTTAGGAGTCCAGTGCTCGGGCTCTCCAAAACAGCATTGTTTGGTGGCCAGCAGGGGCCAGCCTCTGTGGCCTCGTCCTCAAGAGCCTCTTTTTCCCAGCTCTTTAACTCGCCTCAATGGACCATTATTGGCATGACAGTTACAAGAAAGGAGGGAGAATCAAACAGAATAGTTAATTTAAAAAGTATTACTTTATAATTCATGACAGAAACTTCTGTTTGTGCACCGGCATGTAAAAACGCGTCGCAGTGGCAGCGTAGACAGATGTGACGCTGTTTTGAATTAAAAATGCTTGACTGAAACATAAGCTGATATGATATAATGTTTACTTTTATTAGAGATGCACCAGTCAGTCTGCTTGAAAATAAAATCGGACTTGTACTTGAGATGTCAAGTACATGCATGTCAAGACATGCATGTACTTGACATGCATGTCAAGTACTTGTCGATATGTCTCAGATGTTCGAATACGAAACATGCTGATCTTTTTTATGTTCATAAAGTGAGTAAAAGATAAGAACTCCCACCTCAAAGACCTCAAGGACAATAAAAATGTGACTCTGACCAGGAAAAGGTTTATTGTTACATGTCTAAAATATCTAATCACACTTCATTTGGCCACATCAAATGAATCCAACTCTGATTTGAATATTATAGCAATGACCCAATAGAAACATGATCTGATCTCACACCATCCTATGCACCTTGAAGATGAACGTGAAACTGACAGCATGACCTACTTTCTGATTAACTGTTAAAAATTATCTGACCACTTGGGGGGGATTTGCAGAACATTTGTATGGATGAAAATTGTCTTTAATTGTTGTTGTGATGCAACGTGTGATGGTTATTAATACTGTTATAGAACTTGGTCATGATTAAATCCATTCTGTTAATGCACAATTAAAATATTAGTGAGTTTTGGCTGTAAGGTGTAAGCAGCATGAAAAGGACCCTGGAATTACAGCTTCGTCTTTGACTTTTGGACAAAATCTCCTAAAAGGATTGTTTATCTGAAACCACTTTTTGTTTCTGTCTTCAAAGCAAAAACAAGTTTTTTGTTTTGCCCACAATTTTTTTTAATACACACATTTGTGTTGCTACTTCCTTGGTAATCTGGTCCTTAAATATTAAAACTAAATAGACATAACTGAAATAATGTTCTTGTTCCTGATACAGCAGGATACTGTGAATTTCTCACGGTTAATTCTGTTTTAGTTTTTCACTTGAAGACCTCCATTCCATGTTTTAAAATTTTGCATGTTTTCATATACATGCAAAATTGGATATAGAGCAACAGTAGCTAGTTTGTTTCCTTTTTTGCAATTTTCATCCTTTTGATAGATACATATCTGTATGGCAGGTCTTTCTTTCTAAATAAGAAAGCAAGAGGTCTGGAAAGATGTTCACACACGTAATTAGGTTGACATGCTTGGATCACACTGGGGATTCCTCTTAGATTGCAACACCAACTTATTTTAACTTATCCAGTGACAGACCTTACTGGTCCACCTTGATGGATTAAGTTGAGTTCGCCTAGAGACCGTAGCTCTAAGAATGTCACAGATGGATGGCTGAAAAGTTGGTCTGCTTTCAAACGTCTCTCTGCCGGTTAATAGGGATCTTCTGAACCTTTGTGGTGGGAGGGCTCATTTTACGACTGGGTGCAGTGGTTTTCTCTGTTCGACAGCTTGGTAAGTTCCCATGTACAGCGTTGCTCTGTTGTTGAGGTCATTTAAGAACAGCCTGCTAGTGTGTGTTTGCAGAAAGGAGCTTCGTATGGTTACGCACAGCAGTGTGAGGTAGTCACACTGTTTACTCTCAGACCGGTGACACACAAGCTCACCCATGTGCTTCTTGGTGACTCTGCAGCTCTCAGTTAAAGACTGGAGTCATAATTGAGAAAGATTTTGTATGTGTGCAGAGCATGCGAAGACTCTCACCTCCATGTTGGAATGCCACTTTATGGGAATGTGGAGCATTCCGGCTTCCTGCTGCTTCTCACTCCTGTCGTTGGCTTTTCTGTTTCTGCGCATAAAGAATAGATGCACCCGTGGTTACATGACATGACAACAGCTTGTACACACAACATGCTGTTGGTCCTCGCATGTGGCCAGTCCAGGATACCTCAAGCTGGGTGAAACCGCAATCGCCGGACCTGAGACGAAACCTGAGAGAGATTCCAGGGGCCATGGATACTCCTGGAGGGATTTGGTGCAAAAATCTGTAATCTGCACTTCAAACACACTCTTAAATCAGTCCCAGGCCGCCAACCCAGGAGTGCCCTAACTCTTGTTGCTGGGGGCCCCCGCTGGTGGAGGGATACCTTCTCTTTTAAAGCAGCACACATGCACAGAGAATGACTACACACCAGAGTCCAGTCTGGCAGTTTTTACTGCTCTCCTCTGAGTGACCCCTGTCTTCTCTCTCTCTCCCTTTCTGGCTCTGTTTTTATGTTTTACTCTAAGTTTTAGAGCAGTTGATCTCATCCCACGGCCCCGCAAACATTGGCCGCGGGGGCACAACAGCATCTTTCCCAATTGCAGGCAGAGTGGTATGAGTGTTGTCGTGGAGGGCCCTGTGAGGTCTTTGAGTAAACACACAGCCCGCTAAACTGTGTGTGAATAAGAGCAGGGATCATTAGTGTGGGTGTGAATTGGCTCTAATTAGCCTCCGGTGTGTGAGCGTGTGCATGTTGTTTTGTGCATGTATTGCAGTGGGGAGGTTTAGGGACCCGGGCTCCTGTGAGTCCACGGGCCCGGCGCTTTATTTCTCAAGGGGTTTATCAGCTCATTAAGAAGACCTCCGCTCCCATTAATGGTCCAATTAAGAAGCAAGGGGATTGAGGCTCACTTGGATGGCTGCACTTCACTGGATTCCTGAGGCAGCAGAAATGTGACACATTTTTCCACACAAACACAGCTAATTAGGAAATTAATGCACCCGAAAAAATACTTTAATGCTATTAGATGTTTGTAGTGTGGAGGATCAAATCTTTGCCAGGGCAGCATGTGTATTGACTGTATTGAGATTTGCTTAATTTGTCTGCACAAAGTAAGAGCTGGATGCAGAGAAGGTCCAGGCGATTTGGTTAGAAATGGGAGTAAAGAGAAAGGCGAGGAAGATTGGATGGAAATGATGGAGCCGCAGAGTGGGAGACTGGTTGGGTTAGACAGATGGAGGGGGCGATTGGTCATCACTGAGCCTTAAGGACAGCTGTTCTTTGATATATTGGTGGACACAATGACCTAAAGCCAGCCTGCAGCCACAGAAAATAGGGACCCTGTGTTTTTTTGCTCTTGAAGAGAGCAGGGGAAAGGGGGTGGGTGGGCTGGACTCGGCTTCTGCCATTTGTGGTTGTGCGCTAGCAGGCTCGGGGGATGGGGGGAGTTGTTTCTAAAATTACGAGCATGAAGTGACGCATCCAGCAATTATTCCTGAGGCTTTCTACTTTTGGAGAGTGCTGAGAAAAGCGCCGTTAAAATGTGCACGCTCTCAGATGAGACCTAGCCTCCCCGCTGCATCATCGTTAGCAATTCCAAACACGTTTGTCAATGAATCAATTGTTAACAAATGCCACCAAGTATTTTGGCCGCTCTTCTTGTTCGTCCAGTTCAGAGAAAAACAAGCCGTGGTGACAATAACTATTTGTTACTTTGCACTCGTAAAATAACAAATAGTAAACTAATTGTTAAATTTATAACAGTAAATTTCATAGTGTATTAATTTCATAGTGTATTTTCTGAGCACTTTCTCATCTTTTGTTCTTCCTCTATTAAGTGGTATGATCTCCACACTGACAAAACTCTTCTGACAGCTGGCCTGGAACATTCCCAGTGGAGGTCGAAGCATAAAATAGACTAACTCCAACTGTCATCGTGAGACATGAAACAAAGATCTCAAGTGCAGAGATAGGAAGGAGAAGAGACACACAGAGGACGCCCCTCAAAACCACTGCAGGAGAGAGAGAGTTGTTTTTTCCCTCCTGGGACAGGACTCATGATCCATGTTTAAACTCCACACCAGATCTCCATTATTACATCTTTTTAGGCCATTGAAAAAGAGCCAGACTGAGGCAGAGCGAGAGTGTGGGCTTGTGCTTTCTTTGCGTGTGAGTAGGTCTTAGATTTGTTATAATATTCCCTCACTCATTTATTTCTGAGTGATATGTACCAGTCTTGATGTCATTTAAAAATGCTCTCAAGAACTCACCTTGCACTTGTTTTTAGCAGCGCCTCAAACAATATTTCAGTATCTTTTGATTAAAATTTAGCATATTTGACACTGATTTATATTAATATAAAACTGTAATATAATTGAATATTGTACCACAGCTGTTTTGTAATAATGCAGATGCAGATGAAACTGTGGTATTTCATACCACAGTGGAAGACCACCTTAAGACAATTTTGTACCGTCTCCTCCAGCCATGTTGTAAAATGCAGTTGGCCTCTCAGGTTGGTGCTTTTACGACTGGCTGGCAGTATGTCACGGCATACAGCCCAGAAAGAATGTCCTGTTTGATATTAGTATCATAAATCACTGTGAACTTGAAAACAAAGGACTCAGGGGCCTTCTAATGACAAATCAAGATCTGAAACATAAATAATGGATTCTCGGATGTTCTTTATTTGCACGCTAAACTTGTGATGGCAGAGGGTTTTAAAAAGTTTTGAAAGATTGTTTGCTTGACCTGCTTGTGAACATTACATTATTTTTCCAGTTGCTGATTGATTAGTTTTATGCACGCTGATAACATAAAAGCAGGTTCAGTTATTAGATAAATAACATTGCTTTATTGTATTATATCTCCTTAAGGCTGTTATTCCCAACTTGCTTTCACAGATGCGCGTAGGATGAAGGATGTGAAGCCAAACTGGGCTTGTAATCAGAAACAAATGATTCTAGAAGACAAGTCTAAGCTAAGCTCAAAATTATTTATTTCCCTGGCAAATTTAGGTTGAAAGTGATCTTCTATTTTTACCAGTATCTTTAAACATCAAGTAATATTGACGTTTTGAAGTGGCTAAGTCAGAGTCCCCATTTAAAACTGATCTGTGGAAGGAGCTGAAGGTTAGAGTCATGGTAATCATGCTTTCCAATTTCAAAGCCCATCGCAAAAGATAAATCAAGTTAGCACTGTAGCAAATATTTTTCGGTTGAACATTTAGAGGTGTATAAATACTTCAATAAACTAAAATGTAAATTAAAAACACCTTTTTTTCAAACTAATATTTCTTTTACTTTGTTTTATTATTATTTTGAGATACCTGCCTCATTTCTGTCGGGCATAAACCAGTTGAAACAAATTAAATTTAAATCTAAATCTATGAATAATTTAGGCTCCACTTTGTGATTATTGGTGATCAGATTGTGAGAACTTCTAGAATCAGATATTTCTGATCAATCAATTGCAACACTAACAACACTTTAAGGTGTAGAAGGGGAGTAAGAAAGTTTGCCATTTTCTTTGTCAGTGAAGTTTTAAGAACTATAGCGAGGCGAAGCACATATCCTGACACGTCCGATGTTTATTCAGGCTGTGAGAATAGTTACTAATCCTGCCTATGCTGATCACAACTAATATACTTTAAATTGTTTCACAACCTAATTATTTTCACTTAGTTTTAAAACCATATTAAAACCTATAATATTCTTGCTATATCTTCATATGTTACACTTTTAAATCAGGATGGGCTTAAAGTGGTATCAATAATCAAAACATTACAGACTGATTGTTGTTCACAAAATTGTGATCACTTTCACTATCTTTATGATAAATATTAGAACATATTGTGATGAAACTGGTGAGGTTCACATGTGCCAATGATGCACAGTGAGGGTGTGTCAGGTTGTTTGTTTGCTAGTCATGTTTCTATTTACTGATCATCTTTTTACATTTTTGTAACATTGAAAGAATTTCAGCAAAATGGTTGTTTTACCATGTTCAATTTTCAGATCGACCCTTTTTCTTGGATTTAAGCAGAAAGATTCAGCTTTCCATATTTTCCAAAGATGAATTTCCAGATTTTTATATTCTGCTGAAGCATCCTGTCCTCAAATTGCATCTTGTTTTTCTAACACGTTTGACTCCTGCCTCATTACGGAGGCGTATGATGTCGAATTGTTAGGTTTATCAGTGGACGGACGTGTAACTCAACGCTGAACAGACCCTGATTGAATTGATCCAAAATGCTGCTGTTTACAAGCAGCCCCCTCCACAATCTGCACATTTTAATAGCACAGAGTCCCAGAAGGCTTGTTGCATCCGTGTATGTTTTGTTCCTCGAGGCATGGAAAATAAAAGAGCCGAGAACGAAGAAGGGGAACGCAACCTCTGGGGAGCAATGAAACATCGCTGGGTCCCTCCATCTCAGGGCTTCGTGCCAAGATAACGTTTCACCTCAAACCTATAATATTTTTATGAGGAACCACAACAGAGCTGGAAGTAATACCTACTTTATGGAACAAAAACTACTGTTGTGTTCTCCAATAAGCACTGGATGAGGGGACTTTATAGATAGCGGATCTGAGCATGTTAAGGCTATAAAAAAACCTCCCTCCTAAAAGTGAAAATTGCTTAAGAGAGCCATGCCGCTGTCTTCATCTCATACACTTGCCATAGGATGCAGCTCACACAGGTCCCTCAATAAATCCCAGGCTGACACAAAAGCTGTCAGTGAACTGCTCCTGAATAGATTAATAAGATTTCCATAATTAGACAGGCCCCTGACAATAGGATCCCTTCGGCTTTGTCTCAGGGCCAACTGGATTGTTCGATCCATGCACGTCTGCTGGATGGTTGTCCACCACAAAGGCTGCACAGACAGTAAGGCGGTCAGCAGAGGAACATCTGTCTCTCCTGGGGCCGAGAAAACACACACAAAGAGTGGGAAGTTTCACATCCACGGACAGAAGGTTCTTATCAGCCGCCTCACAGCCAAAGAAGACCATCAGTCAACATAGGAAAGTTCAATATTAAATTGAAAAAAATATATATGCATATTCAGTGCTTTTTCAGTGTGATCACAGTACGAAAGTAGCTTCAAAATAATCAAGTCTGGATTAAAACTTTTCAATCATAATAATGTCTCTGCTTACTCCTAGCACAGGTTTTAAATCTATAATCCTCCCATGTGAACGTGAGGGTTGATTTGTTTTAGGCTGGAAAAGAGAAAATAACAAAAGCACAACAGAAAAATACATTTTTACCTTAAATATTTACACATTTTACCAGCTCCGTACTCATCTTTCTTGATGTCTTAAATAATTTGCAATATAAGCTGACACTCAAGCCTTCACTGAGGTTGATCTAATGATTTTACTGTCGTCACACATTGTCCTGATTTCCTGCTTCTAATCTTAGCTTTCTTACCGGCCCTCCAATGAATTAATCTGTGTGATGGCTCCGATTTAGGCAGAACTGTAGATTAGAGCTCGCTCAAACTGCTACTGCTCTAAAAACCACAATCCAGCAGAAGGCAGCATTTAATTACACAGAAAGGGCTAAACTCTGCTGAAAAGCTGCCGCTTTCTTCACAGACGAATGATTTATTCACTTTTTTTACAAATGACAGTGAATTTGTTTCTATGTAAGCAGCACAATCAGCTGGTGGGATGGGAGAGGTGAGGTGTAGTTTTCTGTATTAGTGCTGATGATGGAGTGGACAGCAGTCAGCCCGTCTCACAGGGTCCTCTAATGTCTGCTACAGTCCCCTCAGAAAGGACGGAGCGCCTGCTGTCCACTCGCTCTCTTTTCCCTCCCTCCCTCCGACTCTGCCTTCTTCCATCCCTCCCTCCCTGCTGCAGGTTTTATGAGCTCCCCTGGGCTCTCATCCATCTTTGTCACACACAGGCCCCATTATTGGGGCTGCTCGCAAACTGGTCCGGCTGCAGATGGGAAGGGCCTGCAGGACATGTACGGTTTCTGTGGCCCGGACAAAGACCTGCAAGTCAGTCCGCAACAAAACAAAACCGAAAAACAAAAAAATGTGGTCATATGGGTGTGGACAAGTCTGTATTCTGCAAGATGTATGAGAATGTCACAGTTTGCTGCAGTGGGCTGTGCAGCCGTGTTTGCTGTCTGAAGCTTAGCGAAGCACTTGAACTGGTTTGGCCATTGGGAACTTAAGGCAGTCTATTTGAATATGAAGGACATGATAATCCAACGGCCATCTGGTCTGCCGGTCTCATCTGACTGAATAAACAGGCGTAATCTGAAAACACACACAGGGAGGTTTGGAAAGACGCAGGTCAAAGTTTAGCAGCGAGATAGTAGAAGCAGAATCTCGCGCTGTGGATATTGAGATTTGATTTAAACAGCAATAAGAGTCCTGGCTCCACACCTACAGACAGCCATGAATAATGAATCATCAGGCGGCTGCTGCAGGAAAAGGCAAAGAGCTGCAGCAATGACGGCTCCTGCTACATTCCTTTTTACCTTGCCGTTCCTGGCCGGAGTATTTCTCACCTCAGGGTAAATTGTGACAGTTCGATAATGCCAAGCTATGTGTGGAATGTCAAGCTAATGCCTGAGCAGGAGGCAGGGCTAAAATATCCTACATCTAATGCTAATAACATCAAAATATTGGCTTTGGGCATTTATAGGATGTTTTTGAGATCGTGTTTTAAGGCAGATTTAATAAAGAGGCATGGAGTGAAAATGTTATTTATAGAACATTATTTATTTGTTTTTTCCAAGCTGCTTCGACCTCGCTGAAGTCAGCTAGAGGAGCAGACATTCCCCCTTCCCAATGTTCCATAGGAGCCTGTGCTGATGAATAGCTCACTATGCTGCACTTCCAGTACACCCCCTTTTTCTTTCTCACTCTCTCTAAACCACTGTCCACACACACACATGCACTCCCTCCTTTTCCTTCCCTCCTTGTGTCCAGCAAGCCATTCTGAGCAGTGGTGTACGGTGGGTGGGTGGATCCGTGGGTGGTAGGTGGGGGTGTGGGGCGGAGAGAGCAGGCATTCACAGCAACATGCACCGGGAGATAACAATAGCTCCTCTGGGAGACCTGCAGATGCTACTAGTAGGGCGAACAGTGGAGGGGTCTTATCGCTACGCCAACATGAGCTGGGAAACTACAAAACAACACATGCAACCCACTGATTTGCTTTCATGCTTTCATTCTGCTGCTTTCCATGTTTTCTTGTGCCTCCCTTTCAACTTCCCCTCCCTGTTTAGGAAATTCGACACTGTTCTGTTGCCAAACTTGGCAGAGAAAAGATGCCTTTCCTGTCAGAGGAAGTTCACTTCTTGGCAGAGGAGGGATCCTTGACCACGTCATTTTATTCACAATGGTCAAACTAATGGAGATGCAGTTTCCATGCCATCCAGTTTTTTGTAAAACATCAACCTGCTGATTCTGTTTTCTGTTTAAGGACTACATATAATCACTGATTTTAAAATATTTTTAATATTTAAGATGTATTAATATTTGTTGCCTTCTTGCCAAAACTCGTCATTTATTTGCTCAGCAGGGCTGCAAGATAAAATTAACACACAGAGCTGCAATATTTTTGCTTTATAGTACAATTTAGGTATCATTTGGGGTCAACTCAGGGTTTCTTTGCAGTATGCAAAATTTGAAAGCATTTTCCAGATATGAATAAGGCTGGACAACAAAGTGAGGAAAAATATTTCTATTTCAAGACTTATTTCCTATTCCATTATCTGAAAGATCCACCCATTCCATTACTTACTGCAACCATTACTTTAAAATATTTTTAAAATTGAACTTTTAATCAGGAAAACAAAAAAAATGTAAGGGTAGGACATATACTATGTTGGTATATTTGAAAAGGAAATCTGAGAAAGCAACTGTACAATTAAGTACAGTAAATAAATTTGAGGATGTCAATAATTAATAAAAATGAGGTAAAACTACGTTTCACTATTCTTTCTATTGTCAACGTAGAACACAGTTACTCCAGAAACAGCATTACTCTAAAGCTTTTTGGCGTAGTTGTATGTAAAATAATTTTATGTTGTTTTTGTGACTGTCTTGTCAGGCCTGTTAAAGATGCACTGGAACCCAGAGCATGCCCAGCCCCTCAGCCAGTGGCCCGAGCAGCACCTGGATGTCTCCTCCACCACTTCCTCTCCAGCCCACAAGGGGGACCTCTACTCCGGCCGCGGACGCAGCTCCTACAGCTACGCCTGGGCCAACGACGACATCTCCGCCCTCACAGCCTCAAACCTCCTGAAGCGCTACGCTGAAAAGTACGCAGGCGTGCTGGACTCACCGTACGACCGACCTCCTACTGTGGGAACGTACCCAGAGCCGGGGGCTTTTGGGGGCCTTAATGGCCAGAAGACAGAGCTGGAACCTTGGCCGCTGACACACAACACTGATGGCTCTTATCCTCTGGTTCCTCCTGGAGGCCACGAGAGTCTTTCGAGCTCTAAGACTGTTGCCACATCTGCCGGGCCCCCTGGGGTGAGCAGCGTGTCAGTAGTCAACAGTAATCTGTCAGACTCGGCCTACAGTGGTAGCAGCTCCTGCAGCGGTTCAGGCGAGTATCCCTCCAGCTACAATGGGACCTATCTCTCCTCAGGGTTCTGTCCTCAGCCCAGTGCAGCACTTCCCCCCACCTCCCTTCACACTCTGCAACCCACACCCACTCTAGTGCCCAGCTACAGTCCAGACACGCCAGTTTATAACTACCCACCCAGCACATACCCACCCCAGACTAGCCTTGCTCCCAGCTACAGTCATTCTTCTACAACATATCTTCCCTCAGGTCTACCAGCTCCTACACCCATCCCCTCCAGGCCCACAGTGGTTGGAGGCTCATATAGCTACCAGAGCGCCAGCCTTGGAGCATCTGAGTCTGGAGGGACATTAAAGAGAAAGGCTTTTGAAATGAGCGTAGAGGAGGAAGAGAGTGGGGACCGGTCACGGTACAGGAAGTACAGCTATGATTCCCTGAAGGCTGGAGGGACCTCTCCCTATGGAGTGAGTGAGAAAACAGAGTGCAGGGGAAATGGATTCAGCAGCTCAGGCAGCTCAGACCCTCAAACCTTCAAGCCCAACAAGCCCTCTTCTCAGCCCCTGGTGTCTCCTCAGTTTGGGGCTGGAGGGGAGTACAGTCCTCCTGCAGGCATGACGGGGAAGAATGGGGTGACGGAGCAGGGCTTCACCCAGCAACAGCGCCGCCCCCAGTCTCTCAAACGCCCTCCGCTGTGTTCTGCACCTGTTGAAGCTATGAAGAGCCCAGACCCCCGACTGCTGGAGCTCATCAACGGAGAGTTGTTAGACTGCAGCCCGGCACTGCTCTGGACCGAACTGTTTGGGCTCATTCATGTCAAGGCTGCCCTGGAAGAGGACCTACTGTGGCCCGTGTTAAGGCCCAGCCCATTGGTGCGGCCGCCAAGAACCGTCCTGCTGTTTGGTCCTAGAGGAGGGGGGAAGACGACACTGATTCGTTCATTAGCCTCGCAGATGGGGGCTTCCTTCTACCGTGTGAGCGGACCTATGTTGGCATCTAAAGGAAAGCTTGAAGCAGAACACATTCTGAGTTCTCTGCTGCAGGTGGCAGGGGCTCGGCAGCCCGCCGTGATTCTGCTCAGTCAGGTGGAAGCGATGGAGGAGGAGGAGGGGCTGAGGCAGATACTGCTAACAACCCTGGAGAAAATCCAGGTAGGGTCCACAGGTTTGGTTTTTCTTGTGTGTGCCACTGGTAGGCCAGATCTCCTGCAGGACGCGGTCCACCAGAGCTTTGCCAAGAAGTATTATGTGAACCTCCCAGACATGGGGATCCGTCAGCATGTCCTGCTGCAGGCATTGACACCTCAGGGTTGCACCCTGAGCGAGAGGGAGATGACTGCTGTGCTGCAGCGCACTGAGGGCTTCTCCGTGTGGGAGCTGCTCCAGCTGAGCCAGCAGGTGCTCTCGTCAGCATCTTCCCCGGCCGGAGCCATGCACGGCCTCGCCACGTCCCCCAAAACGCCGGACTTCACAGATTTTGAGAATGCCTTTTGCAAGGTGCGCCCACACACCACCACAAAGGACCTGGACACTTGTATAGAGTGGAGCAAAATGTACAGCCACTGAGAAAGCAGCTAGTCACCGTACTCGGACTGCACTACGGCCCTGTTTTTTGCTTCGGCATTTAAAGCCTTGGGAATGTTTTGTTGTTGTTTCCTAATTACTGATTATGCAGCCAAAAGAGCCAGAGAATCTAGACGCTAGGGGCAGCGCTGATAAAGTTTTTTCACTGGCAGGAACCTGCCATGGTATACTGTTTGTTTTGGCCTGATGTTTTCCCAAAGAAAAAGTGAGGTGAACGGGTTTTAGTCATTTGGCCAAGAGGGGAAATCAGAGGGGTGTCTCGATTAGCCTGGGTCCAGGACAAAATCAGTTATTTGTGGCTAGGCGATGTGGTCCAACATTATGGATAATCAGGGTTTGGAAAATCCGCCCTTTGGCTGCTACTCTCAGGATCCTATTTATTACCAATCCACATCCATGTTATCCTACAGTCAATGTAGTCATAGGATTGTCGCTCAAAGGGCTTGGGATCAGCAACACTTCAGCAACTTTTTTTTTTTTTTTTACCAAAAACTTGACAAACCAAATACACAATAATAATATAAAAAAGCACTGATAATTTCTCAAAACTGACCAGTAGTAACAAAGTAAAAATCACAGCATGTTGATATTCACAATAGCTTTTTACCAAACTATGACACAAAAACCTTCTCGGAGAAAACAAGTGCAGAATAAGTGAAGCTGGGCCTCCTTTGTCCTGGAGTACAGCTGTCTAAGTGGACTGTTTTTATGTTTCATTGCAAAACCACTTCTCATGCTTCACCTGTCTCACCGCGCTGAGCTTACAGTAAATATAGCACGACGAACCCAAAACCTGCTTCACGATTCACATTCCACATCAGGTTCAGTTTCCCACCTGCAGAACAACACCTGCGCATTCGGCTTGTCCCACATCGTGTCGGTTTTCCTGCCTCCGTTCCTCCTTTTATTTTTATCTTTTTCTTGTATTATGTGATATTGTTTGAAATGCTCAGGAAGAATTTCTTTACCTCAGAAATATGAAATAAAGAATGTATGTAATCTTAGGGTCTTAGATGAGAGTGAGATAGAAGAGCGAGGAGGACCGTGACAGTCTCGTGAAAAACCCACTGCGGCTGGGCTTGTACCTCAGCAGAGAAACTTGAATATTCTACAAAGAGTAACATTGAATGTAATTCAGGTATTTCAAAGGATATTTGATGCCATAAATCCATGTATTATTATATATGAATATATAAATACTTTTTTTTCTGTTTGTTTCAGTTCTTTTACCATTTATTTTTAATGTAGTTTATGGTGAAGTGATGATTGTCTTTGAGAAATGTAGAAAACAGAAAATATTTCTTCTTTTGTTGGACAAACTGCTGAGAAGTGCACCATTTGGTGTTTTCCTCACATATTTACACACACAGACATCATTCATCAGCAAACCTTGGTAAACGTGTAAAAACCATTAAAATAACTTATTCTACTAGATTAAAGTTGCAGAAATATATTTAGAAAGATGCAATCTAAAAATCTTCCAGTTTTGTAAAATTTTTTAAGTCGATCTGAGTTTTTATGAAGTTTGAGATAAAACTCTTTAGACCTGGAGTTGTCCTATATAAAACCTCTTTGGACATGAGGTAACAATCCCAACAGTTGTCTGAGTTTCAGCTCACTTCCTGTCAATATGGGCTCCTTGTGTAAATATTATCTGGGAGTATGACTTAATAAAGGGGCCCATTTTTCACATTTTTATTTTTTATTATTGGCCTCTTGGGTTGATGATGCATGTTGCCACCATGACCAAAGAGCAGAATGATGTGGAAGGTAAAACATGTCCGCAGATCAAAGTTAAAAGCTGCAACAAATGTCACCAAATATCCATAACAACAACTAGATGCTTCCCTCACATCAAATGGCTTCTTAGGAGGTCAATAAACATGTGAACTTGTATTAACCCTTTAACTGGAGCTGTGGCTTTTGGCAGATGAGACAAAGAAATAAACACTAGGTGGGACCGGTGTAAAATATATTAAGAGGCCTTAAAGTATGACAGAGGATCAGTGATGCTGTGGGTCTCTTGTTTGAGTGCATGGAAACACCAGGAGCCTATAGTAAAATATTGATTTATTTTAAGGCTTTTTGCACAATTTTCCAGGTATGTCAAGGAATCTGACTACATCTGTAAATTAGCTCTGTGCTGTGGTTCTAAATTGTATTTCTAAATTAAAAAATAAACACAGAACCAACCCCGGTGCACTGACCGTCAACATCTGAACTCAAAACTTGATTAAAATGGCGTAGAATGTCAACCCCAACTAGTAGTTCAGACCAAGGTGTTACATGTGGCTTTCAGTGCATCTCAAAAATTCAATATTTACAATTACTTTGCGCATAAGCCAGCATGTAGACAATCCAGCAATGCATGTCCTTCTACAGCAGGTCCTTTTAGACACCGAAAAAAAAACCAGGCAACGTTCTGCAGGCAAAGCAGCTCGTAAGTTTCAGGATGATGTAATATTTCCCTCTCCGTCATCCCTCCCTCTGTCGCTCAGTCCTCATCATTCTTTTTTTTTTTCTCTCTCTTTCCCCAAATGCAATCTCATTAGACTGGATTGCCCCCGGCCACAGGCCTCAATGACCATGTGGCGTTGAATCTCCTCACCAACGTCCCTCCTCCTCCCCTTCCACTTCCCTTATTCTGATTTCTCCGGAGTGGAAGTGGACTGATTGATGCCCGGCAATCTTATATCTCAGAGCAGCCTTTCCTCATCAGCTGGTGGCTTCAGCCAGATCAATCAGTGTCCCCCCACTGACTTGGAAATGCAAAAACAAAAAAACAAAAAAATCCTTTTTCACAATTGCTCACATTAAATTACAGAAATGTAATCTCTGTCGACAGTTTGTCCACCAAAACAAGCTTTTATTTTGTCCACTTTTAATCTGCCCACCACAGTAACTTTTTCTCTTGGTTATTGTACATTTTCTGTAACCATTTCTACCTCATTTTTGCAGCATATTGTACATGAAAATATTTATTTCATGTCGTTTTATTTGATGTCTGTTTTAAAAATGATAATGATGTTTCTTGAACTGTAATAGTCTACCTCAGAAAAGACTGTATTTTAAGAGAAGAGTATCACACAATATTAAACAGAATTTGTCAATATTGCAACACGGCTGTTTATTTAGTTCACACTCACATTTGCACAATTAAGAAAGGTTTCTTAGGCTTACTTTACCTGATTTTATATGTTTCATTTATTGCTGTTTCAATTTGATCTATGATTACCGATGCTGAAATAAAATATTTGTCACATTTTTGTTTCATTTCTGCTTTCATCAAGCAAAAATGAAACAAAAAGTAGGTTTTTTTTTTCATTTACAAACAAAAACAGCTATGAGCTTATATTTTTCCAAAAGTCTTTGGCAGATTCAAGTAAATTTTGGGGAACTGTTGGCTGCCTGCTGTGTTCTTTTTGCCCTGCAGGGGTTTTCTTCTTGCCATTTTTATCCAATTTTTTTTCTACTGATAAAAATGAACATTTATCTCAAGTGAGGCTTGCAGTGCTTTAGAAGCTGCTCAGGTTTCTTGTCTGACCTCTTGGGTTGTCAGTGTGCTCGAAGAGTAACATTGTAGAACTTCAGCACTCCTTTTGTACATGGACGCAGTCTCGCTGTCGTTCGAAGGATTCCTTCAATATGGCTTTGTAACACTGTCAATAATAATGTTAGTGACTTTATTTCTCTTCTGTTCTTCAATTAATTCTTTTTGAGAAGTTTTAGTCTATTTCATGTTGTCAGACCGGTTCTACTCAAGTAATATTTTAATTCTACATCTAGACGAAATCTATACGTAGATTATGTCCAGATCAAAAATATTTCAATATTTTAAATATTTGGGTTTGACAAAAGAAAATGAAAATGTAGGATTATAAACATTAAAACCCTAAAGTATATTATTTTAGAGTTTCACATATGCCAACAGTTATATATTTGGTGTAAATCAGTGTTGGATGAATTATAACAGGGTGTTCACTGAATGATAAAGGTGCAGACACCAAACTGCCTTACTTCGTGCTTCTGCGTGCAAATCATTTTGCAGGCCTGCGTGGACTTGCATTTCATGTTTGCATCTGTACGCGTGTCCGCGTGTGGGTGTGTGTGTGTGTGTGTGTGTGTGCTAATGCTGGAGCTTCCAGAGTGGCCACGGAAGCAACGCTGGCGTGGCCCCCGAGACTGCGGGCCCGGTACCAGAACGCAGAGGTCCTTCATCCCTGTCACTGTCTGTAAACAACAGCTCGTCCCAGCGGCCTGCCCTCTGCGCTATTTCTGCTCCTTCCTGACATCTTTCAGAGACTCAAAACTAACTGAGAGTTGTAAAATAAATCTAAGCAAAGCAGTGAAAGTTCAGGCGAAGCACGACACGGGATACATTGCTGCAGAGCTGCAGTTCGAAACATCTGCGCCTGCGAATCCCGGCAGAACAGTGGTGCTGAGGGTGCTAATGACAAAAGTAATTAATTGTCTAATAATGATGCATTGCTGTGGTATAATCACAACCTTGTGCAGCAGTTGCCCTTCATCCTCTAGTGAAGGATAATGGTTTTTGCAGCTGGCTGAGAATTCGTCTCATCTTTTCCTGCAGCTATTTGCAGAAAGACTTTAGTATTTAACTATTTCACCAGCATTTTGAACCTGTTTGGGCAAAAACGTGACAGACGACAAGGAAAAAAGTTTCAAATTGTAGTTGCCGGTATTAAATGCAATCCCTGCAACTACAGTTTTATATACATTCATCAGAGGAAAAAAATATATAAATTTGGGGCTTTCTATGAATCACTTGAGTTTTTCCAAGATGGAACTTGAGTGAAATTTAATAACATGAATTTTTTATTTTTTTTTCATGCCAAAGGTTTGTTTCAAACCATTTTTTCCAAATGCCTTTATTTGGTATTTTATATGGATGCACAAAATTGAACGTATTGTGGATTTGATCTATTCTATCCAGAGTCAAGAAGCTTAAATGAATTGTTGCATGTTGGGTGTTTTTTTTTTTTTTCCAGACACATTTATCTTACACTTTTTCTATACTGTTTGATAATATTTAGAAACGTGTCTCTTAGACCTTGCACAGTGTGCACATGCTGTTTCCAGCTATCAATATGTTTTGGCATCATGCAGACTAAATGAGGTTTAATTATAGTAGCGCTTGTTTAACTTTGCTGGTTTCCTGCCACAAATGTGAGTTTTTAGCTCTGGCTGCAAACCCATAGAGCTGTGTGGTCAGGGCAGTCAGCGTTTGGGATCATTGCCCTGTTTGCTGTTGGCTTTTGCATGGATGAAGCAGAATAACATTAAGATCCTGGGGTTAACCTCAGTGTAGCACTATTGAAATGTTTAGCTGGATCTGTGGCAGGAAACCAGCAAATTTAGATAAACTCTTAACAATTCCTCCAAGAAGAATGGTCAAATATCTAGTAAGACGTGGACAGGGACCTTCCTCATGGTGGGAAACCTTGTTTGGTTTCTCTGCTATATTTAAATTTTAAACCCGTACAAGCAATTTTGTGTGCATAAGAGAACATTCTGAAATTAAGAAATAATTTCTGAAGAGACTTTAGTTTTTAAAAATTACTCAATATGTTTGAAAAATAAAGAATTCAAATGGATCCATTAAAGCCCCAAAACTAGCAGAATGTTCACGTGCATTATGCAAACGATGTAACTATTTAACTATTTCACCAGCATTTTGAAGTTATTTTAATGACGAGGCAGCTGAAGTCTAACACTGGTTTTGAAACTGCGATTACCTTAAGATATGTATGAAAACATCTTTAAAAATATTTTGACAGTGCCAGAGGCAGCTGGATTGGTTTCACTTCCAGTAAATGACAAAAAACCCACTTTGTCCCTTTTTTTGTCCCAGAGTGAGTCCTGTCCTCCAGGAAGTCAATCATTTTCTTCTCCCTGCTGATTGGAGGTAATTAGGCGAGCAGGGTTTGTAATTGGATAATAAAAGATGCTAATGAGTTGCCGTCCTATTTACTCGGACTGCGGCTCTGAATAGCAGGACTCAGCTCAGTCACACTTTTACCTTGGCGAATACTAAAGGACACTTCCGAATAATTCAGCATTCTTTACACACGTCGTCACTTGCTTGCTTGTGAGTGAATTTGCACCACAGCCGCTCTCCTGGTTGCAGACACTCTTGATTGTGTCAAATGCCGCTCAGTTTGAACAGCTGTTAATAAGCACTCAACCAAAATATCTGCTGCTTACATTGGACACATGCAGGAAGTGTTTCTGTCAGTGACCAGAAAACCTGAAAGTTATTTACGGCAACAACCTTCACAAAGGGAAAAAAAAAAAAAAAGTCACTGTCTGAATCTCATTTCACAGCGACACAGTCCTCCTCTCTACCTTTGGCCTTCCATTGTGCGGGCCTTGACGCTGACAAGGTTGACATCAGAGGAGAGCTCTGACACCGGGTGAGTTAGGACTGCCAGCTGTTAGCAATCAAATCTATTTTGAAGTCAGGGACACACAGACCCCCAGGGCCAAAGTAGCAACCAGCCCGGCCCCTCACCCTCCGCTAACGCAGCCTGCAACCTCCCAGGCCCTGGTCCTCCAGATAGCAAGCACAGCTGTATTGGTTCCAGATGTAGGGAGGACTCTTTACCTAGCAGCACACGGAAAATGGTGGGACTTCTGCACAGGTTTGCCTTAATGAAAGAAAGACAACGATGTGAACGTATAGCCGAAGTTCTAGTCACCTAAATAGATCTATCAATGAAAAATAAACCTGACAAATATTGATAAAAATCTATGAAGGTTTTATAAAGTTTTTCCTCTGAATTGTTTAAAAATTACATATCCCCTTCTGGCTTCCTTCCAGAAGACTAAACCCAATTATGATCAACATAAAATAAGAAACTATAGTAAACATAATCTGTCTCAGACTGAGAGCTTCGTCCCCTGCAGCTGCATTGTTTCTGCGCTGCTCCATCAAAACTCTCAGGAAATTATATCTGACAGGTGGAATGTCCTTGCAGAAGGACTTGGGGCCGCCCCCCTCTCCCACATGACTAAAATGTGATCACAAAATAAATAAACAGTAAACAGATACACGGGAGAATAAACAGATAATGTCGAACAGCAATTAAAACTGTATTCTCAAGGGACGGCGGCAGCAGAGACAGATGTTGACCGAGGCAGTTCAAAGGAATGATCTGATTTCAGGTTTAACGCCGTTACGTCAAACTAACTATTTTTGATCCAAGTTTATCTAAGTCCTTGGCCTCCTTAAGAATGTTGGTACTTTCCTCAAAAACATTAAGGAACCGCACTGGTGTAAGAAGTATTTGCTTCCTTACAGATCTCTTCTGTTTTTGCCTATTTCTCATATTGACACATTTCAGGTCATCATTTGAACATCAGACAAACATAGACCTTTTTTTTGAATATGATTTATGCCAAGTATTGAGAGAAACAACAGCAGCAAAGCAGCCCAGACCATCATACTACCACCGCCATGTTTGATTGTGAATAGTTTGAAAGTTTGTGTTTGTTTGGCAAATGTAGCACAGGCCTTTCTGTCTTCTGGTCATCATTTGCTGTACTCTCGGGTCTCTGCCATCGAGGTCAACATTACCAAGCCTCTCTTTCTGATTGTTGAATCTTGAAAAGTAAAGCCAGAAAAAAAATGTTTTGGTGTTTTCAGAACGCATATAAGAGGTGCCAGTTTGTTCATAGTAACTGAGAACTAAAGCATAAAGTGTCAACTATGATGACATGATACAAGTGATCATTTCTTTACATGACTTGGTCATGTCTCTAATTTAATCATCCAAAACAGAATGTGAGTGTTGATCAAATAATCACAATTCCATGTGCTTTAAATCAGTGTGTGGTAATGCAGCTCTCTGTTTTATTTGTGCAGCCTGAGGCAACTGCCTTATTTCTTTACTTGTCTTTTATCTATTGTACTTTTTTTTTCTTTTTGATTTCCTATTTCTTACTGTTCAATACATGCATGTTCTGATGGCTGAACACAAGTAAGCAGCAAGACAGCTTTGTTTAATCTGTCTCAACTAAAAAGAATAAAATATACTGCACATTAAGAACTCCAGTTATTGTGTCCTGTGAGGCTAAGTATTTCCCGGGCCACATAAATATAAATATCCACTCATTTTACCTGTGAACGGCGTCAAGTTTCGCGTTGCGCTCCAGAAAACTGCAAACATCAAGACCAATATGAGCAGCGCAATAAGCGGAAAAGCAGCCATGAATGAACGCGTCGGTAAAGCTGCACAACTCAACGCCATTATAATCTGTAAGATTAAGATAAGTCTCACAAATCTGTGCAGCAATCTGAGTTGTGGAACTGCTGTGTGCTCTGACAGCAAACCCAGGGTCGTCTACGTGCTGGTCATCGCTGACTTCTTTTATTTCCCCCATGCAGATAAAAGAAGACGACAACTTCTTTATTATTTCATAATAAAAATGTAATTTTTTGGCTGCCATCTCCCTCTGTGTTAAATTGGAAGTCGAAGTGACATATTCCAATTTTAAAAAATCTAGATCATTTTGTAAAACACATTTTTATCCGTAGAGGGGTCACAAGTGGTGCTGGTGCTAAACAGTCATCTTTTTAAACTGGGAGGAAGCCGGAGTACCCGGAGAGAACCCATACAGAAAGACCCCGGGCCGAGAATTGGACCTTCTTGCTGCAAGGCGACAGTGCTACCAACCGTGCATCCATTTTTAAGGAACATTTAAAGATAAAGTTCAAATGATTGAAAATAATTGCTGTGGCAACTATTTAGTCAAGGTAAAAAACCCCAAACATGGAGAGTAATCAAGAGAGACTTGTTACCAGAATCGGATGTTGAGGCTTCTGGGGTCGGGACCGATGAAGGCATGGAGAGCTGTCTCGGGGAGAGATCGACGGGGGAAACTGGGTCGTCTCTATACCAGGACGATGGAGGAACAGAGAGGCGACTTGATACCTGGAAACAACTGAGGAGCAGAGAGGCGGAGGCACAGGGGGCGTCATGGAGCCGAGATCAATAGTCGCATAACATCTTTAAAAGGTAGTCACCAAGTGACATTTAAAAGGTATGTCACTTGGTGACATACCTTTTAAAGATGTTATGTGCACCAGAAAAAGTCTCGTGAAAAAGCCGGCTCTTTTTTTCTGGTGCTTCTCCAATTGGCTCAAAAGGCAGTGGATGATTATATCGTCAACGACCTCGCTCCATGAAGCCAGAGCCCATCCGGAACATTCACAGTTTTCCTGAGGCCCTTAAAAACCTTTTTTGTGAGTCTAGGGACCCAGTCCACCTGGATTTCTACCGGATGGCCCTCGATGGCAGCGCAAATGTTATTAACCATTCGCTCCTGTACCTCCATCAGGGAATCAAAACACCTCCGTGTCTTGGACTCCCTGATGCCTAGACACAGCAATGACTTAACAAAAGTCGCACTGTGTCCTTGCTCTGCTCCTCTAAGGACGCCCTCAGTCCCTTGGCGTCTTGCTGTCACCAGTTCGTGGACGATACTGATGACAGCTCGCACCAAGGAACTGAGGCCTAAGCCCGGCCGAAGAAGAGACACGGGGTCTTCGTCATCCACCGAGAGTGTGCTGCATGATGAGATGCTTCAAGAAAAGCATGTCGATCACTGCAGCACACTCTCCGTGGATGACCGTGTCGTCTCCCATCGCCCGGGCAAAGGCCTGAGAGACCTGGCTACCAAACATAACTTTTAGATCGCCATATCCGTAAGCCAGGTTCTCAGAAACGTCCTTTACCAAATTGGAGAAAACCTCTGTCAAAAATCTGACCAGGTATCTTGTCCTCTCTGTCACTCCCTCGTCCTGGTACAAATGGTCAAGGTCCGACCAGGCCTCCTCTTCAATTTGAAAAATGTATTCTTCAATCGCCGGTATTGCATGAACATTGATTAAAAATCGCACTTCTCTTCTCACATCCATTGCTGTACTCGATCTTCACTCTTCTACAACTGTCTTGAACAAACTGGAGTTATTTATACCCAGTGTTACACAACAAAGCAGTATGTGACATCACAACCTATGACGTCTCAGCACAAGAATACAGGCGGCGCTGTGACGTAATGGGCCGACAAATCAAGTGTTCTGACGATCTGTGCGTAATCGGCACTTTGTTTTAACTGTCCTCGTCTTTCAGTAACGAGCAATCTAATGCGTTACTATTTCAAATGCAGTAATCAGATTAAAGTTACTTATCCAAATCACTGTTCGTCACTATTTTCTTTTGTAATGTTATTTTCTATTTGCGTCTTGGGGAGCGACCGCCGTTTCTATGCAACAGTTGTCAGCAGCAACAGAAACGTAAACAATGGAGGTAGAGAGAGATGCGCATTTGCTGCTGGACAGTCAGGAACTCTTTTGAGTTTCTGTCAAGTCCGATTGTTCTAAGTGATTTCAGGCTTATTTATTTATTTAAGTCGCGGGTTGCGCATTTTCTTGTTTCTAAACATGAAGTTGCTCATTTGGGCCTGGAAATAAGCAGAGACACACAATGAGACCCGGATGTTGTCTGACGTCCAGGAACTTTTAATTCACCATTTCTCGGACGAACAGGGAAAAATGTTCATCTGTCTCTCCTTGTTAATGTCAAGCAGTGGCGTATCTTGCCCATCCCTAAAACTGTACGTCAGCACCCCTGAATAGGATTGCCACCCATCCTGTAAAATACAGCATTTTGTTGCTGTATTTGTTCCCATATTTGCCCGTTAAATGTGCATCCCGTATTGAACCGACACATAACTGTCCGATAGACACGCCTATAATAAACATCAACACTAAGTTTGACAATAATGGCCAAAATAAAACACAGGCAATATTAAGGTCAGCTACACTGTCGTGGCGGGAACTGAAGGACCCCTGAACGCCACGGACCGACGCTGAACGTCACGGTTGCCTAGAGACGGACATTGCGCAGCCGCAGTGAGCTGCTATCAACCTGCGTCTTTTTAAAATGTCCTCTGCCTGATTCCATATCCGTAGAAGAAAAAACGCTGTCAAATACAGACGTGAGTGAAAAGACCCGCATTATCAGCTGAACAATTCAGTGAGGATGGATGCTGTGTAAATATAAAGACAAAACAAAGTGTCTGTCATGGCGCAGTTTGCTGCTGTGTAACAGACAAAACGGATCAGGAGAAGAACCGCAGACCCGTCAGAACCTAAAGAATCAGAAATCAGCATCTCTTCATCCTCTGATATGGTGCAGAACATTTTGATTCAGTTTCTTATTGTGATTTTTGTTTGATTATTATTGCTTAGGATGTTGAGTTTGGATATTTAATAAATAATAGCATTAGCCAAAATAAGTGCCCAGTTGAAGAACAAATCATACTAACAGATTAACATTAAATACATAAATATTTTCTACATTACATTAATTTCTGAGTGTTTAGCAGTTTGGATAACCTCACTTCCAATCAATGAAGAAAAAAACATACTAAGCAAAAGTGCACCAGAGCCAGACCTGCAGGCCAGGGGCGGTTCTAGACGGGGGCCATGACGGTTTCTGAAGAAATTACACTAAATAAATGTATTTTTTAAATATTTAGTGGTTGATTTTTTTAAACCTTCACAATTTTGTTTTAACAATGAATTAAAAATTATAGTGCCGCACTTTTTGCAACTGTATTGAGGTAAGATCACCTAAAACACCTCTACTTTCTAAAGCTCTAAAGAAATCAAAACTTTCTGTTAATTATTTTCTGAATCAGGCTTCAGTGGCTAATTTATTGCATGCAGATTACTGTATGTGTTGTTACAACATATATCAAACACATGGTCAATACTACTATAATTCATCTAATCAAAGTATAGATGGGTCTAGGAAGGGAAAGACTTAAAAAAGTCCAAAAGATGAAACTGCAGGCTGCTAAATATAGTTTCATACTTGTTCTTAGTTTAGTCAAACTACTGTTTGCTGATTTGCAATGTGGATATTTTGAAAGTGCTAAGGAGCATTAATGGATTGTGATTTGATTTTTAAACAACAACAACAAAAAAAAGAAAAAAACAGCAATGTGATCCGTAATATTTACATTGATGAACACGACTTGTAAAACTCAGCCAAGACAGCAGCTTCAGCCATACAAGGGCAAAACCCAGGCTGAGGGCCTGAGGTGACCCCTGAGGAATCCTCGTCTGGCCTTCAAAACAACTTCAAATATGTCCGTTAAAGCTCAAGAAAAGCAAAGAGGAAAACACTCGAAGTTTGTGCTGAAGAACATGAGAGAGGCTTCAACCGCAGAAAAATGTATCAGAATTTCTTTTTTGCTTGTTCTATTTACCCATGACAGATAGAGTTTATTTATATGCAGTCTGTATGTGCTTGAATGGCCTAAACAAAACACAAAAGCCAAGCTGTAAACTTGTCTTCACTGAAAAAGTACATCTGCTGGCAAGAATATCTTATATGAGGTTTTTGGAAACAGCAGCCGCAGACAGCTAAAACCTATGTTTTAACATTTCGATTGATTTCTTATTATCAAGAGGAATAGAAGTTGGCGGTTCCGTGTGTTTTGGTTCAGTTCAGTTCTCGCTGATTATTTTATCCATTAACAGTTTTCCTTCCGCTTTTTCAGGAGGGCTTATGTTCGAATGCAGCACGTCAGTGTCCCCTGGTGGCCACTTTAGGAAATCACTGGAAAACAAGGAAACATCCCTAAAAAGGTAGACATGGATTACGAAATAATTGACACGTGTCAATAATGCATTCCCTTCATATTGCATTTTTTTTAGCCATAATATTAATACATTTTTTGGGTCGTCCTGCGCATGTTAGATAAACGGTTTAATGTGGATTTACTCTGCAAGCAAACCAGTCAGATGTTAGCCACATAATCCCTAGGGAAGTTAGCTTTTCAAGTAGTATCAGAGCACAGTAATGGAAAGTTATGTGGAAGGAGGAAATGTTGTAGAAAAAGATGCACAAGCAACAGGGAGAGCCGAAGCCTTGAGAGGATCATGGAACAAATCCCACTGAAACGTTATAGGAGGAAATTTGTAAGGTAGTAGTAGTAGTAGTAGTAGTAATAATAATAATAATAATAATAATAATAATAATTATTATTATTATTATTATTATCAATAATTGTGAATCAAGGTCTGACAGAAGAATAGCAATACAGAGAGAATCCAAGCTGTATCACTGGACCTATACTGTAAGTTTGTGCATGGTTAATGCATGGTTCTTTTGCTATTTTAATAGCTAAATATATATATATATATATATATATATATATATATATATATATATATATATATATATATATATATATATATATATATATATATATATATATATATATATAGTATCTGTATGCAATAAATCCATGTTGTTGTTTTTTCAAGCTATTCACCAGATTTATTTTATTTTATTTATTAATCTATTTATTTATATATGTACGTATTTATTTTTGACGACATACTAATTAAAGGAGATTTACTTGTATTGGTAACATGTTGGCACTTTCGAGGCAGGAGACGTTTTGGACCTGCAGTGGCTACATTTGGGAAAAAAAACAACAAAAAAAACAACTCTCCGGCTCTGTCCTCTTCAGATATGGTATCATTTCCTTTACTGGAAGTTGAACGGCGAGCGGCGCAATGACTCAACGCTACTCCGCCTACGAGCAGTTCTGTGGAAGTCGACCAACCAAACCCTCTTTAAACAGTTTCTGTTTCAACGGGGACATTTGTATAATCCCCACCGCGCTCCAGCGTCCCGTTCACCGTGTTTTTTTTTTTTTTTTTTTTAAAGGACTCATTAAGTTAGAGGTCAGGTTTGTTGTATAAAAGAGGGGACAGGGCGGAGACCGTTATAAAGTAAAAGGTGTCAGATCTCAGTGACTCTTGACGGGCTCGCCACGTCGCTTGACGGCGGCTGGGATGTTTGTCAGGACAAGACGTTCAAGTGAGGGCTTGCTTTGAACGTGAGAGCAGGAAATAACGCGCGCGGCCCCGCTCAATGGCACATTGTGCGCAACAGGGAAGTGAACCTCGGCTGCCTTTCTGCGCTGCTGGAAGTTCTCAGCCCTGTCCTCGAAGTTAAACTTTCTCCACAAGAAATAAGGAAAGAAGAAGAAGAAGAAAAGCAAACCAACAAAAAAAGCAGCTTTTAGAAGAAACGACGTCGGAGCTTGAAGAGAGTTCTTGATGCAGAAGTCCTAGAAAAGGAGGATGGTCGGAGTGTAGGAGAAGGAAAAGGCGACGACGAAAACCGTTTCTACACCTAAGCTTTTACAAAAGGTAAGCTGAAACGTGGGGAGGAGGCGTTGTGTTTGTTTAGTGCGTTAGGACGCGGGGCCTCGTTATGTCCGTGTGCTGCCTGCGCCTCTGCCATGTTGTGGTGACAAAAACAACCACTTGTTGCAACAAGAACCTGAAAAAAAACGTGTCAGCGGGAAAAGCCTCTTTATATCCTTCGCATCTAATCGACTTCCCTCCCTTTAAACGTAAACAAGTCTTGTCTTTTCACAAATAAGTCGCTGTGACTAATTCACTTCACTTTCCACCCGTGCCTTGCTCCTGGTGGCGTCACGTTCTGCTGCTCCACAGCCTCACGGTGTTTATGCAGCTTTTAACACTGACATTAACTTGATTCGCTGCTTATGCGCTTCACATCCTACCACAGCAGGTCTATTGTAATCCTGAGTAAACAGCCGCTCACCCAGAGCGCAGCTACTCTAAATATGTGGAGTTATGAAACAAGGCAGCCGCCAGCTCGAAATGCAGTGTTTGCACAATGAAACCAAGTCAAGCTGCAAAGCCACGTAAACACGATAGTGGACATTAGCGGCTCTCACTGAGCCACCAAAATGTCTCACAGTCGTGGAAGAATCTGCTGCCCCCCCAACCCCCTACACACACACACACACGCACACACACACAGCTGTTCCTACTCTGCACTGCAGCGAAGAGGAAGACGGAAGTCTCTGGTTTTCTCTTTCAAATCTTATAAAATCACACATTTTGACTGATCTGGATTGTCACTGTTGGCTCTGCTGATGTTTTAATTCAGGAAGCACGTTCAAGCGATGGTTTTACAACCAAAGAAGTTTGTTGACATTATCTTCATCTGCTATCATTTTAAGTCCCGTTTATCTAACAGAAGCCTCTATGTAGGCCTATGTAAATGGTATTTTAAAAAAGATTTTTTTTTGCTTTATTTATCTTAGAAGGTAAAGCTTCTGGGATAAATTGTTGTACAACAATGTTGTACAATGTTGTCATTATACAACATTATACAAAATGTATAATTATGTATACAACATAATTATATGCATAAAAATATTACACAATGGGTAATTAGAACCATAATACCCATTTGTAATACGGATCTAATTATCTATTAGATCATTCATTTCATATTTATGAACAGAAAGTGTGAATAAAAATGTTGAATGAAAACATGTTGGGTGCTTGTTGTGCTGATTAAAGCAACCTTTGTCATTTAGTCCAATAAAATAGCTCAGTTTCTCATACTTGTAAGTGAGGTGCATCTGAATGGAAAGCAGACTGCTTTCAGCCAGCTAACTAGGAGTGTGCAGCAACATGTAAGAGAGAGGATGGACTGTTCTTGTGCGATGCTTCATACATTCAGATGTACTTTCAGATTGGCCTGTACATTTTGTGATGGCCAATCCATTCACTTTCTTTCCTTCAGTCCACTGGTTTGGGCTACTACCCATTTGCAACCAAATTGTAACTTCCTCACTTATGTCTGCAGATGTTGCGTCAATATACCCACAGATTGTTATTTTGCTATTTTGTGACTTGCACCAGCTCCTCCTGTATCGAAACCCTCATCCACTCCCGCAGCACCATGCTGTGAGAGTGGGTGCTTGGCATATGTTGTAGTTGAGAGGGTGTTCTTACAAGCTTCCCTTTTTCTTACCATATGTAAAAATGGCCATCATGATCAAACACTTTTACTTTGTAATTGGACCACAGGATGTGTTTTAAAAATGTCTTTGTCCCACATTCATCTCTGGTACACGACTCCTTTTTTACTTTCTGAATTATATGATGTCTGAAATTGCCTCGTTGTTTATACTTGCCTGTGATTGTTAAAACATGGCAGCTTTAGGCCCCAAGGCCGACGAAAACTTGCGTCCAAATTCTTCATATCTTGGCCAATTTGAGATTTTGCCATGGCATTATACCCAGTGAAGCAGTGTGTTTAAGGTGTTGCCTCAACACACTTCAGAACCTCTACAGTTTTATAATCACAAGTTAGAGCAAGCAGTCTTCATTCATATTTATCCATTTGTTCATCAGTCTCCCACAATGAATTATTATTTAATCTCCTGTTTCAGAGACATGAGACAGTTTAAAGAACAGCCTCAGCCGAGATGTCACAAAACTATTCAGTTAAAAATGATTTAACTGGAAGTGGAAATTAAATTGTGTTGTGACATATTATCTAGTTCTGATTCTGATGGCTGTGGTCTTGAAGGATCTTTCATAGTAGAGTTGCAGCGGCTCTGAGGAAGCCTCTGACTAAAGACACTGTTGTTGAATAACAGTCTGATGAAAAGGATTTGATGAAGATTCCTCATACCAGAGCAGTCCCCAAAACAGAATCAACCTAATTATTTTCACGTTTACAAAACTCTGGATTTCAATGTGAAAATTATTTCTAAAACAAAATATTGAAAAACTGTGTACAACCTGCTGAATAAATGATGTCCCAAGCATCCAAAATGTAACTTTCAGGAATAGCTGAAGCTTTATGTAACTGAATACTGAAAAAATACAACAACAATAAAATCTGATAAATTACTAAAAACCCCAAACTGGTGTCACATTCATGTCCATCTTGTATAAATGCATGTGCGTTTGACCTAAAGTATAATCCAGGAGGAAGAAAAACATGTCTGATATTGTTGTTGCTATTGAAAATCATGTAGGATGTTTTTTTTTTTTTTTTTAATCGAATAGTGAACAATTTTTTCTTGGCAGAACTTTTATGAGAAGCAAAAACCTGTTTGGGCAGTTTTAGGAGCAACACTTTTCATGTACAAACCTATTTTTAGTCCATGTACAGACAACGCTTTATACATTTAAAGCGATAATAAAAATTCTGCAAAGCAACAGAGGCCATTTTAATGTTTGTTTCACCCTTTTAGTTTATGTATGCAAAGCTGCTTTGATATGTCAAACATGTTTGACACCTTTGTGGAGAAAGCCATATGTTTCTGAGAACACATTCTTCTGGTTCAGTTTTATGTTTTTTTTAGTATAAATACACTTTATTTAGTATCTATAAACACAACAATAAATAAGAGAAAGAACAGCTCACAAAATCTACACATTTGCTTTTGTTTACTCATGCTGTTTTAAAATGGGCTGAGTTGACCCGTTCTTACAGAATAATAATATTTCTAAGTTTATTTTAAAAGAACTTTCATGACACTCAAGGTCGCTGTGCAGTTAAAAACCAACATAAAAGATCAACAATTGGAACAAGAAGCGCAATAAAGACTACAAAACATAAAATAAAATTGAAAAATAATTCAACAATATCAAATATCCCATATCACGTAATGATGGTCAAACAGTAATTTGGCATTATGCCCGTCAGTGTGACATACGAGGTGAAATATGTTTTTCATTCATCAACATGCTTTACCTGAATTTGACAAAATACAGGTTTGAAACATATCCTAAAACAGTACACTGGTACAGAGTAGACTAACATTTTTAAAAGTTACAGCTATAATACAACAGTAACTTTCTGCAATGCTATTGCTGTAATTCAAAGTCTTATTGGTGAAAATGCTGAGGTGTCCAGATTCTCCTCCAGCTCTACGCCGTACAGCTATGAGTTAGTCATAATCTAATTCATGCTGATGTTCAAAGTCCAACAGATGACGGTGTAGTTGGCATCGTACCTTTGCTATTTAGTTTTTTCAGCAGTTAATTCCATAAGAACCTCATTCATTCCCAATGCATTTGAAAATATATATACCTGGTGTACTGAGGTGTGCTAAGGCAACAGCTGTGAGTCTGTTGAAAAACGCAGACGCTCATGGAGACATCAATCAGCACTGTGAGAACAAGATAGGACAGAATTTTTTTTTTCCGTGGAAAAATATCTTAAAACAACAGTATCTTTATGTCTCATGTGTCACTTTAATCTGTCGTCAAAGTGAGTAATTCATATGCCGCCCTTCTTTTTTCTCTGCACCTCTGTTTTCAGTGTAACCAGCAAGCTTTCACAACTCACCGGCTTTGTGGGAAATATGGTGCACCTGAAAAGTATTTAAAACGCTTCACTATTATGCTACAGCCTTATTCAGTAAACCATCAAAATCAGAACTCCTCTGTGAAAATACTTTATTGAGCCTGATGGGACATTAATTTCCTACCAATGTAATTCCCTAATTAAAAATATACCCAGAGAGTTGCTTTGAGTGACTTATGCATTTTTGATAACTTTTTGAATCTCCGGAGGCAACCATCCAGAGTGCCTAAACGCTTGCTCTCACAAAGCGCCATTTATTTACCCAAAGCTCTGCTATGAAACTTCAGTCCTCTGCCAAACTTACATCTCTGTTCAACACTTGAAAACAACATTCAGGATTGTAAAGTGTTTGCACAACCGTGTGTAATTAATATTAGCTGTATTGTGTCAGCATCACAAAACAAAGCAATTTGTCATAAGGACTTGTCTTTAGTGAAGCCTTGTCAAAAGCACCTGAACAGAGGAAATTTCAATACTGCGTGGTGAACCTGCATGAGGTAGTTGTGAATCTCATAAGATGATGTTTGAAGTTTTGATGACAATGTGTCATTTTGTCTTCATTGTAAGCTGTGATATTTCATCAGCGTATTCACATTCGAAAGTGGAATCCTATGATTGAAAGTGCAAGAACATTGTAGAAGTAGGTGTTCTTCTGCTTATGACAGTTTTTGGAGAATTATAATGATGAGGTCAACCAGTTACCTTGAAAATTGAGAAAAGCCTCATGTCTCAACACACTTAAGATGTGAACATGATCCTATGTCGTAACAGTCGGGTAGGTGGGATGTAATGCTTTGACGTCTTATTCCAGATTGTGATTAAGACCTGTAGAGTATGTGCATTTTAGTAATTGACAGGACAATGTTACTAATTTTAATGGTTTCCATGAAATAGTTTATGAATGTTTAACTATTTTAAATTTGAAATTACAAATGTCAAATTTGTAATTGTCAAAAGCATCCTGAAACTTTAAGGAATGAACATTCATTTATAAAAGTGCTCAGAGACGCCTGTTCAGCTCTTGAAAACAAATACACATTGCACAATGTTGTGCAATTAATACCAATTACCTTGTGAAACAAATTTTTTGTTAGCACATCACGAAACATATAATTTATCACAAAAAATATAACTCTTTAGTGAAGACTTGTCAAAAACACCATGAACAGAAATACTTGTTTTGTTCAATCTGCAAAATGTTAGTTAAATACTCAAAATATTTGCTTTAATCTATAAATTAAATTGAGGACACATTGTTTTAGTTGTGTTGATTCTCTGGGTTTGTCTGCCAGACCTATCCACCCCAGTGACAAAGAACAATCAAGCATTTTAGTAGGTGGAAAAAAAACAAACAAAAAACAAAACCATGACATCAGGATTTGATTTGGAGTTGGTCCAGTTAAAACACAAGGAGAAAGTAAAAGGTCTACATTCCAGCCTGTGTTATTTCTACTCTCTGTGAGATCAGCCCTAACTTTGAACCTGATGTTATGTTTCTGTATTGAGAGTGCAGTATGGTAGTGGCCTACCTTAAAAGTATGTATCACACAGAGAACTATACTAAAATGTTGTGGATTTGTAATTTGTTAAGTTGTACTTGTTAACACAGAAGAGGTTATGTTCTTATAAAATACATAGAGAGATTTTGTATCAATTCAAATAAACATTCTTCTGCTTTTGAAATTTTAGTGGCTTTCATTCAACAGTAAATTGACATGTGTTATGAGGCAGTTGTTAATGAGCAGTAAAACTGAGAACTATTTGGCATGCATTGTCCTGTTGATCAGCTGCTCTCAGCCAGACCGACTTATTGTTGCACAACAACTCGAACTGCATTCCGGCAAAGTAGCTCCAACTTCCGCTCTCTTCCTCTAATGGGTTTCCTTCTCAGTAATCAGGGCATTACTGATGGGAAGCTTGGCATGATCTTCATTCTGAGTTCAACACAGAAAAACCTATGATGAAACTTATCATCATGCATAATCAATCTAACTTGATGTATCTTAATAGCCAGATTTTCCCATTGTATGTGGAAAAAAATTCTTACACGTCTACGGATATCCTGCAGTTCTATAAGTAGTTAATTGTGCAACCAACAGGATAATGTTATATTGTAGGTGGAAATACTGTCATCCCCCTTCAGTTAGTTGTCTTATTGTCTTTTATGAGAAGGTAATGCCATGTTATTGAATTATCGTCTACATGTGAAAACTGTCAGAGGAGTTGCAGATAAAGAAAGCAGCCAGTGCTTTTTATTACGTGTCATAACTCAACCAAATTCTAAACGACCAAGCAACTTACAGTTTCTGCTCTGGTTTAAACTTGCATTATAACATCACTTACGCTTTGCACTTTAGACACCAGCTTACGTCACAATACCAAGCTTTGTTTAACTGAAAATAACTAATCTTGTTTGATATAGTCAGAAGGAAATTGATCTTGTTTATTTCTTGTTTGTTTTTCACAGTCACTAACTCACATCACTTTGACGTGTGAAACCGAGTGGATAAAGTTAATCCAAGCAGAAAACCTTGAAAGAGCAACAGCGTTCCTGAAAACGTAAAAAAATGTTTTATACATGACACTAATTCATTAGTCAATTTCTTGAAATAATGGCCGAAATAAAGAATATTTTTGCTAAAGTTATTTTTGAAAAAAAAAAAAAATTAGCACCTCTCTTTGCCAAAAGATGACTTAGGCAAAAAAGAAAATTGTTTTTGGCTAAAAAAACTACATAAGAGCCATCATTTTAAGAAGGTGATGATATGAAATATGAAAAGTGCATCATTGATTTGTAATCACTGAGTGCTGAGTCAATACCAAATCACAGGTTTGTCATCTATCATGGAACAAATCTTTTTCCATTCAATGCAAAACAGATTGGATACTCTTCAAGTCTTGTCACTGATGCTCAATTATATTTAGGTCTGGACTTTGGTTCATTTCAGCAAATGTTCCAGCTTTGGCTGTATTTTTTGTGGTTATCTTGCTTGAAGGTGAACTTACACCAGTATCTTTCTGCCTTTATCCATTCGCCTTCCCTTGAACTCAGGTTGAATGTACTTGTTGAAGAAAAGCATCCCCACAGCATGTTGATGCCACCACCAAGTTTTCCAGATGTCATTCTGAGGTGCTTATGGCAAATTCTAAAGTATTAAATATTGTCTTTGTACTTGACGTATACCTGCTGTGTTTCTTGGTTTCATGAGACGTTGAAGTCACCCACAGGTTCATTTAAAAATTAGGTGGTTTCCAATGTGATTTGTTGCACTGGGTGTTATCTACTGGTGTCAGATTGCAGTTATTTGCCAGCGGCTGAAATCAATGCACGCCAGTCATATTTCTATGATGTTGTTGCTTGCAAAGGCACTTGATGTATGATGATTTCTTCCTTAAGCCTAACCAGAAATATGCAAACTGAGTAATACAGATGACTTAGACTCTCACAACTTTCTAAGTTGAAAAGAATGACATGGTGCTTATTCATGCACTCTAACTCAACACAAGCTGAGAGCTTGACAGCTTTACTTCATAGGCTTTACTCCTACCTTTGAATCCTAGAATTTTAAGAATAGGAGTTTTAATAATTATTCAGAATGGAGCATGTTTACCTTAAAAATAGAAAGGGATTTTTAATAGGATATTATTAACAATCAGAATGAATGATGACTTCACTTTGTGTTATCATAAATGGTCATGTGAAGTGCACAATTCAGAGACTGAGGTCCAGACAAAAGTCAGGGAGCAAAAACAATCTTTAATACATCTGCAGACGGAGAGGAAGAAATACACTGCATTAGGCACAAATTAGGATCCGCTCTGAGGAACCCAGAGTTGCATAGTTACTTTATTCATCTCTCTTTACTACCGAGGCGGAGACTCAATCTTCGAAGACCAAACAAAAGAAACAAAGGAAAACATACAAAACCTTGTATGCTCATTCACTGTAATGTTTACGGGATGTGAAAACTAAACACTCTATCTCCATGCAGGGAAGGTCACGGGAAAAACAGCGAGTTCCCAAATAACTGGGGAAGTTCAGCAACCCTGGGAAACTTACTTCAGTAGACACATCATGTTACATTAGTTTGTACACCGTTTCCAGCTGCACAGAAAAACACCTTGACTGTGATTCAAAAAACATTACATTTATATGACACATAAAGGAACATCATTTAATACAAATAAAACCTCTTCACAGTCATTAATAGGATGCCTTAAAGCAAAGAGGTGACAGAGCAGTTCACCCCTCTTTGTTCAAAGCTGATAAAGCTTACAGGATGTTCTGCACTGACATGTTGTCAGCAACAGATTGTCAACATCAGTGACTATATCTGCACTGGAATGAGCATCATATTATTTAGATGTCAGTCTAGGATAAATACAAATTCACAACCAAAGAAATGAACAAAATACACACTAAATTAGTTTAATTGTAAAAATGTTCCACTTTTGTCTGTCCACAGCTAATTTTCCCAAACATTTTGGCGCCCATCAACACGTTTTATTTATTTATTTTTTTAGGAAATGTGAATTGAATCTTTGTGCTTTTTTCCCCCAGTGTGTTATTTATTATTGAAAGACCAACAATAAGTAACTCTGAGCTTAATGTAGGCAAATGAAGGCTGTAATGCTTTGGATGTTGTTCTGGGTTCTTCTTTGGCTTCCTGGATGAATTGTTGTGCTCTTGGGGTAATTTCTGCAGACAGGCCACTCCATGTAGATTTTCCACTGTCTTAAAACTAACTTTTTGTTGCAAGTGCACCATCTAATCGCACACTTATATGTTATTAACATTTAAGAGGTGACTGAACTTATAACACTTAATTTTGTTACATTCTGTTTTCCAGAACTGCCAAATTATGGCTCAGTGGTTGGAGATGAGTTATGTCCTGACTAACATGGACGATGAGCGAATCAACGCGCTCTATCCGCCAGACACCTTCCCGATCGAAATCCGGCATTATCTTTGTCAATGGATGGAAGAAAAAGATTGGTAAGACAGTGATGCAGAGATGCATGCTCATAGCAGGACATACAGCATGTTCAATATCTTGCAAAAGTACAACCTCTTGAACTTTCCCACATTTAACAACCACAAAACTTCAATATATTTGTTTATTTTAACCTAAGCGCATCTTTTTTCTGAAAGCTTCAGAAGTTTCTTCAGAGAATATCAATGAAGACCAAGTATAGACCCATACAGCTCAGGGCTAAAGTTATGGAGAAGCTTAAAAAAAATACAGCAATTCTGAAAAACAGTAATCCAGCTCCTGAAATTCTCACTGAGCGCCATAATCTGAGCATAGGAAGAGAGTGGTACGACAGCAAATAGAAAAAGACATGACCTTCTACATTAACTAATAGACATGGCAAGTAGTTACAGAAATTATAGTAAAGTCCTGTTAATTTTAAAAAGGGCATTTACTATGGCAATGGGGAAATACGGCAAAAAATCTAAAAAACTTGAGTTTGAAAATCTAGAGCGAGACGATTAGCTTCTTTGGTGCTAGCTGATTTTCACTTCATCGTTATGCACCACATTTTGTTGATGTAGGCTATCACAATATCTAAAGAACAAAACACAATGAAATTCATGGTTGACAAAATGTGAAACAGTTGTAAGGGTAGGAATGCTTTTACAAGGAGCTGTACTGCAGTTTGCTTGTTGCCTGTGCAATAATGGATCCATTGGTGTGTGCTTACATTTTCTATCTGTACGTGTGTGGTTGCGTCCTCACAGGGAAGGCTTCAACCCAGACCAGTCGGACAAAGAGCCATTTGCACAGGCTTTACTGAGCGACGCTGTCCTCCTTTTAGAGTCGGTTGCTGAGCAGCAGAATATAGTGGAAAGGATGAAGCTGGTGCAGATAACGAAGAACCTGGTGGGTGGATAATCAAATTCTTTCTGTTAATAAAACAAAACAAAAAAGTGAAACAAATATGAACAGTGATAAGAAAAATGTCGTCATGTGATTTTCATACGGAAGAGTTGAACTAGACATTTCAGCAAAGTGTTGAAATGTTTTTGTAGAACATGCCGAAATGTTTTTTCCTGACGTGCCACATTGAAAATCAGAGTCTCATTTACAGATGACTCGGCCAGCCATGGAGTTTGCTGTTAAGATCAGAAACATTCTCAGACAGGAGAAGATGATACTCGTGGAGGTAAAAGACCTTTTATATTTCTTATTTAGAATAGATGTGACGATCCTTAACATGACGCAAGATATCCCCCACTTTCCTTACAGTTTTTAATAATTATTTGAACAGTTCTCAATCTAATTTTAGTAGTTTCTCCTTTTCTTTGGCTAAGCAGTGTATGTTTTCAGTTATTAATCAAATCACCATAAGCTGCCTGTTATTTGTCAAAGAAATTGACTTCCAAGTTACCGTATTTTCCGGACTATATAGCGCACCATACTATAAGCTGCAGCTACAATTGAAAAAAAAAAATGGAAACGTTCAAATATAAACCACACCGGTCTATTAGCCGTTGGTGATTTCCGCCACTCTCGGTTTTCCATAAGGACGCAAATCTGCTTGACTTATTAAGGACGCAGCCCTCCGTCCTCAAAGCCAAATTATGGTTTTGTTCACACTGAGTTTACGTGGAGCGGCTCCATTTTCCTCCTGTACTGCCAGATCGATAGCCCTCAACTTAAAAGCTGCATCATATGAGTTTGAAGAAATTTCAAACATTCAAACATGCTTGTTCTAAATAAAAATTAACGTTTTGTTGGTTGATTTCCAATTTTGACTTCCAATGATTCACTTCCTGCTAAAGAGCCCCCTGGCAGTTGAAGAAAAATCCACAGAAAAGCGCACCGGGCTATAAGTCACATGGTTTAAACTGTAGGAAAAAAGTAGGGGCTTATAGTCCAAAAAATACAGTACTTTTGATGCTCTCCAGTGCTTTGCAAGTTAAAATAACAATGTTCTGTGTTAGAGGCTCGCCCATAAACGGGCAGAAGGGAAGACTCCTGACTTTGAGGATTTGAGTTTCATGAAGAATTCAGTGTTTCAGCTCCAGGACCGCAGAAAAAAAATCCACAGCTGTAAAGAGGATGTCAACTGGGAGATGGTAAACTATGAAGCTTTGCAAGGTGAGTACCAGTTGCTTTTCAGCTGTCTGTTGGTGTATAATGCACCGAAGCACTGGGCTTTCGTATTTTCAGCAGTTCTCTCAAAAACGTTGCATGAATCACTTTGATATTCTGATTATATCTACATAAAAAGTGTAATTAGCAAATTCATGAAACATATCAAGCATTATAACCCACATATAATAACTGTTATATTTGTGTGCCTTTGCACACAAAGGCACATGTTGGCCCTCTGAATCCAGAGAGCCAACATTTTGTCACATTTCAGTCAATAACGTTAACACAAAAAAAACAAAAACAGCAGAAGTGCTCAGGGTCTTGCTTTTATTTTTATCCAAGAAATGTTTTCTTGATGCCTACATAAAGGGCACTGAAATGTATTTGTCGGAAATGCAGCGGTATTGTGTGTTCAGTGTGTCTCACATGCTCATGCTAATTGTTTGCATCCACAGGCGTTCATGCAAAGACTCCATCAGAACATTCACTCAGAGAACTGCAGATGCTCTCGAAGAAAATCCAGCAGCTCAAGATAAATCAAAGCAGTCTAATCCGGGTGAGACAATATTAACGGTCCTTTGAGTCATTAACATAATGCTATTTAGTTTAACATCGTTTGACCATCTTTATGCTTTCTGTCCTTCTGTTATGCACATCTTCATAAATTAACAGAACACACAGAGAAGATGTAGCTATCTGGTGGAGACAGCTACAGCGATCTTGTTATAGGGAAGGGTTTTACAGTAAAGAGCCCTGGATTTGCAAGGAAGTACGACAGATCTTTGGTTCATTGAATACTGTCACCTTTTTGTGTAACTCAGTGATGATTACACTCTAAATTATAATCCAGTGTTCCTTTCAATTTAATGAATAAATCAAATTTATACGCCACTTTCCATGCAAAGGTTCTCATTTCTAAAACACATACTGTACTTGATACTTGTATACTCACACCAATTCATAAACGCTTGCTATGGAAACAGGCAAAATGACGTATTCATATGGCTCTCTTTAAAAGTGGCTTTCTTCTTGCCGCAATAAAGACCAGATTAATTAAAAACACGAATAAAGGTTCTTGGCAGATTTTCCCAGCTAAACTGTGGATAATCTCAAATTATTGCTGTTTCGTCTTAGTGTCGGTTTACAGGATGCACTCTTTCCATTTTCAGGTGACAAACTGATCTGTGCTCTGGTAGATGTTCAAAGTTTTGGATATTTGTTTTACAACACAACCCTTCTCCACAAATGTATCTGCTGTGTTTCTTGGTCTTCATGATGCTGTTTGTTTCGTAATGTTCTTTAACAAACCTTCGAAGAATAGATGGATTTTGTATGCTTAAACACTGCCTGCCTTCCACGTCACAGTTATATGCTACTTGCTGCTGATATATTCATCCATCCATGTACAAATATACTTTTCTGCTGCTATTTGTCTAGTCTGATGTCCATTCCATGACTGAGCAGTGTTTGGATTTTGGGTGTTAGTGTCAATATATTCATTTGGTTGTTTGCAGGAATGTTTGGGGATGTTCACAGAAACTCTGACCAAGCTGAAACAGTGTCAGGATAATTTCATCATAAAGATGAATGTATGGCAGTGGGAGCAGCACAAATCCGTTATAGGATATCCTTTCAATGATGACCTCAGCCATCTGCAGAACTGGTGAGATGTTGCCTTTTCTACTTGTCCCTTTGTGCTTTGCTGACTCTTTCTCTTATCCAAGTGAAAAGCATGACATTACGTGAAAATATCAGATTCTAGCTCAATAATCCCATGTATAGTTCCCGGTTTCTAAAAAGGCATTTTGAAACCTCTAAACACTTTTAGAAAAGTGAATGTTTTTGGTCCAAAAGCAGACTGACTGGAGTTTGTGATTGTCTTTGTGTTGATGCGAGACTGGAGACCTGAGCTGGATGGATGAATATCTCACACATTGCCATGACCCTTTTTGAGATTGGGATTTAAAAAAAAATGTTATTCTATCTTCATCCTATTTGTTAGGTCCGAACAGCTGTTTGCAGTGAACAGCAACCTTAGACAGGAGTGGCTGCTGATCCCTGACCTTCCAAAGGAAATTGGAGAAAAACTGACAGGTCTTCTTCAGGAACTGATTCAAAGGTACAAACCTGTCAAACTCTCATATTATGTGATATAGGATAAAGTATTCAGCTCAGCACCCCCTAAACCTAATCCCTAACTCTACAATCTTTGAGTGGTCTGTTTTTGTTTTGAAATATTGTTTCGCGAACCATTGGCAAGTTTGCTGCAGACTGACAGTGACAGTGTGTTGAATGCATTTTTTATTTTTCAGTGTCAGTAACCTATGCCGGTTAATAAAAATTAACAACAGATTCAATAAAACAACGATAAAACATTCTTATAAACCTACTGAATCAATAAATCAATGATCTGTAAAGTGCATATGGCATCTTTCTCTCCTCCACACATTTTTTAGCTCAATACACTTTGTAAAGAAGACATGTTTATTTATTTATTTTTGTCATTGAATACATTTCTGTCTTTCAGCTCTTTTGTTGTGGAAAAACAACCCCCTCAGGTCATTAAAACTCAGTCAAAGTTCTCAGCGGTTGTCAGATATCTGCTGGGGGAATCATTGGTGTCTGGGCAGCCTGTGACGATGAAGGCACAAATTATCAATGAACTCCAAGCCAGAAACGTGAACCTTGCATTGTGGTGAGTATCATACAAAGCCGCACTAGGTCTTTATTTTTTTCAATTATTTCTCTTCTCTCTAATGAGCCATCTCATTTTCTTCATTTAAATATTTCAATTCATTCAAACTATTTGAAATTAAATGAAAAAAAAAAATAGAAGGTCTAATTAAAGTTTAGCTCTCCAGTTTCATTTTGAAATGGTTAATCATTTGGGAGGGAATAACCTGAAATCTGTTATACGCAGTGACAATGTTGGAGAACTCATTAACCACACAGCAATCCTGGACAGAAACACAGCCACAAAGACCACAAACGCCAACTTCAGACACATGGTATTTGACATTCCTCAATCAGCGTCTCGCGTATTTGTCAGATTTTCCGCCGTAAATGTTTTGATCTTTTTTCTTCAACAGTCCATTAAAAAAATAAAGCGAGCAGACCGAAAGGGAGCCGAATCTGTGACAGAGGAGAAGTTTGCGCTGATGTTTCTTGCAGAAATTTTCATCACAGGTCATGAGACTCCATTCAAGATACATGTACGTATATGTTGATTGAGCACATATTCAATCCAATATTGAATATGCAACTTTTTTAATTTACTGGAACTCAATAATAAAAAAAAGAGGAGTTCAAATTTTTAAACGGCCACATTTAGGATGAGAGTTAATGTCATAATAAAGTTGTGCAAATCCAGAACTTCAACTGTTTCTACCTTCAGTGTCACACTGAAAATGTTAACTAAAGAGTCCATTAGGACACCTGTGTCTTCATGACAGTTAAGATATAAACGATCACTGAAATAAAAAACTATACACACTAAATGCCATAAATGTTACTGCCATAAACATTACGACTTTGTAAGCATGTTTCATCTATTATCTGTTGTTACAGATAAACTCTCAGCCTGTGGTCGTCATTGTTCACGGCAGTCAGGACATCAACGCAGTGGCCACCATCATCTGGGATTGTGCGTTTGCTGAGCCAGTAGGTGTCAAGTTGTTACTGGGTTTCCATTATTCCTTCATGTTTGTAAATCTCAATTCTTCTAGTCCATCAAAATAGTCACTCTGAATGTTCATCACAAGTTGTACAAAACTAAAGCATCTTGTCTCAGGGAACAACCCACACATGAATGATAATTAGTTACTCAGGGAGACGATCAGGAACCAAATATTGAAAGTATTAAATTCCATTTTTGTGCATGTTTTTCATCTCTATGAATAACCTGTAATGTCTACTATTTAATCTAGTTTGTAACTCTTTTTATGTGATCATCCATAAAAAATTAAAATACATTCTTTGCAGTGTGATCAATAAACTCTGTTGGGAGATATTCTAGTTCAATAAAATTTATAGCGAACTATAGCATCGTAGTTCTAACCTGTTTTGTTGCGCCACGTTTTTAAATCACCTCGGAATCCTTTGAGTCTGATTCAAAAATCTTTTTAATTTTTAATTTGAAAATCATGAAACAAACCAGAATAATACTTCAAACTTCCATTCCCATTCATGGTATATGAAGCCCAAAGCTTTATATACCATGAAGCTATGAGTATACAATACGAATGCAAAATAAATATTGTAGAAAAAACAATTAAAAATGTAACCCGTAATCAAACATTTAGGAAATTATGTGTACTACCATCGCATTTCAAGATGAGATGCCGCCTTGTGCATCTGCTCACATCCCCCGTATTAGAAATCACTTCTGCTGTGGCTTTCTGCTCAAAGGGGCAGCAGCCTCCAGAACGTCTACATACTCTTGCCATATCATGTCATATCATCCATTATTTTCTGTTTCTGTCTTCAGGACCGAGTACCCTTTGTCGTCCCGGACCGTGTGACTTGGAAGATGATGATTGAAACTCTGAATATTAAATTTTGCTCAGAGGTCGGGACAAATCACAACCTGAACCCCTACAACAAGCACTTCTTAGCTCAGAAGATCTTCGACCAGCCTGAATATGCGAGTGACTTAAGTGATTCTGTGGTTACGTGGTGCCAGTTTAATAAAGTAAGCAGTGGTGTGTAACTTTTTTTTTCCACAGACATCAGCTGGCGTACAGGTCTAAATGCTGTCTTTAACCTTAACAGGAGGTCCTCGTGGGTCGAAATTTCACTTTCTGGCAGTGGTTTGAGGGAGCAATGGATCTAACCAAGAAACACCTGAAGCCCTATTGGAGTGACGGGTGAGAAGATGCTTATTGTCATTCAGTCAATTGTGAAGGAACCCCGTGATATTCAGTCACGATGACCACTGTTTGCTCTTCTAGGCTGATTTTTGGTTTCATTGGAAAGCAACATGTCCACCTGATTCTCAAAGAGTCTCCCAGTGGGACTTTCCTCCTTCGCTTCAGTGACTCAGAAATCGGAGGCATCACCATCGCTTATGTATCTCATGAGAGTAAGTGTTGGCTTGACAGCTTTAATTACATTTATTTTGAACCATGTGTTTCATTTGATTAAACAGTTTACTGACAAATCGTAATTTCAAAAGAAAAAATATACAATTAGATCACTATTTAGTCTTGAATAACAAGACTAAATACTGTAATATCAATATACCGTAACATCCAAACTATATTGGAAATGTCTGTTGACGTTGCATGTTTATGCGTGCAAATTTTTTTTTTTTGAAAAGCCATAATTTTTGCTGGATTATTGAAGCAGGGACTTGTCCTTCTAATGTGTCAGGCTCTATAGGTTGTCTCTGAAGCTGTCACCTTTTAAAGAAAACATACTAAAACCATTGAGCTATGTCTAAACTATTGGTTGATTCACCAACAGCCAGAAATCAAGTTAGCTATCCTCAGCTGGGTCAAAATAGCTTTAAAAACTTCTGAGTCCAGAGTGTTCATCGTTTTTCAGGCCGGCCTAATGATGATGAGTTCACTGGAACTCATCAATGGCCCCTAAATCTGAATACTTAAACATTTTCATTGACATATCCAATATTTTTTTCCTCCAGATGGGATACCGATGATTCAGAACATTCAGCCTTTCACTAGGAAAGATCTTGAGATACGCTGCCTCGGTGACCGCATTCGAGACATTAATGAGATCATGTACCTCTATCCAAATGTGGCCAAACATGATGCTTTCAAAAAGTTCTACACAGGTAAGGCTGTACAAAGTGACCAAAAACAGTTGCATGCTAATTTAAACTGATTGGTTGTGGAGTCACCAAGAGAGACTTGCTTTTCTCTTGATTGAAACAGAACAACAGCCCACCAATTCGGGCTACATTCCCGTAAGTCTGCAGACTAAAGTTGGCACGTAAGTGAAGTCAAGATTTTTCTTTTATTAGCACATTTCAGCAAAGGCAGAAGGCAGTTGTTATGGAGATTAATAAATCCTGTTTGAAGGTGAAACATTGAGTCAATCAAGAACGAATCAAAATGCATTTTGGCTATTATTGTATTCAATCAAAACAAAATGAGACTCCCTGGCTAGTCCAGGAGAGTAAAGAAAAGATAAAGTGGATTGCTTTAATATTCACCAGTAAGGCAATCATGGAAATTCCCATCAGCTTATCAAAGGTAGAGCATTTTTTCCCAGCTTCTCTGCAGCTACTGACCAGCAGTTTCAGACGAACGAAAACAACTTCTCAGAAGACTTCTGTAAATCAAGTTCTGTTTCCCCAGTGAATAAGCTAAAGTTTTATTTCATCATCACACTATTCAAAGTGCTTTACATGATCAAAACACAACACAGCAACCAACCATTAGACAAGCAACAAACATTTTATTTTGTTGAATTTGATGTTGAATACTGTCAATCAAAATCATCAAGAATAACCGTCCCAAATATATCAATCAGTGTTCCAGCTGTTTTTAATCACAAGCAACTCTTAAACAGGTAGGGTTTTAGCTTTGATTTAAAGGAGCTCAGTGTTCGGCTATTTTTGAGTTTTCTGAAACTTTAAATTTCTGAATTTTTTTAAGCCTGTATACAGTGATGGCCGCATGTCTTACAATGTGCAAAAATGCTTCAAACCAGTTCATCTTTCATTATTGAATAGAGATGTAAAATATCTCATTAGAGTATGCACGCATGCATGGGCAGGATCAGTGTGTAGAGAAGTGATGAACATTAGAAATGTATCAACTAATTAAATTAAATGTTAAAAAAAAAATCATTAATGTGGCACAAAATAAAATGTATTATGTTGCGCCAAATGTATCAAAGTCTATCTGTTTGCAGGGTACCAGAGATTGATGGAAGTCATGTCACTGGGTAAGTTGTGCCGCCCCTTGATTCTTGGAACCATATAGGAAACTGGTCATGTGACACACTGGGGCCAGTTGCCTTGTGCAGAGCGTTGATCGCAAAAGGATGAAACATCTTCAACATCCTCAAACAGCTTGCAAATAATTTCCACAAACATAAATGTCGCAGCTAACGTAAAAGTCCTGGTTGTTGTGTTAATGTTAGCACCATTCTATAGGAATAAACTTAATCTCAAAATAATATTTACAGTCATATTCAATAAATTTGAACATGGGTTCCAATGAGGATTGCTTGACAGACTACAAGTACACTTTGAAAATAACTTTCAGGCAGATATTAAACATAGTGCTCATTAGACCCACATTTCTGCATTGAGAATGTTTTTTTTATTGGTCTGATTAATGTTTTCATCTTGATTGTCATGTTTTCATTAGCTTTAAGCAAGAAAGCCTCACTATTAACAGAAATAAAAGCTTTAAAACATCAGTATGTGGGGAATTAATCTATATAAACTGTTTAATTTGAGCTGATTTACAAAAAATACATTTTACACAGTGTATTTTCTCATTTTCATTAGTTTTCTAACTTAGAAGAATAGAATAGAATATACTTATTGATCCCCAGGAGGAATTATGCTTATTTGTTAACAAGCTACTCCATTTAAGGTATTAAATATCCATAATTCACTGTCACATGCTGTTTTTCAATATGTCTTGGTTTTAATAATTCTGTATCTTAACTTTTCTACAACTTTTTATATGTTTGTTCATCAAGAACGTCATTACAAAGGCTAAAATGATCTTGTTCGTTATGTGTGTCTGTTTCTGTATGTACAGTGAACTGAGCGTGCTGAATGTCGAAGACACCTTCTCATTGTAAGAGTCTTTTTAATGTGCCAGCTTCTCAGTCTGTTCACACAGACAGTTGTTAAACTGTGGTCACTTTTTTGTGTGGAAATTCAAATTTGATTTCTGTTTCTACAATCCAGAACGTTCTCTTAGTTTTTATTCAAGCCTTCTTAGAATTGCACTTACGATTTGCTCTTTGCACCCTATTCCTTTCTGGATGCTGCAGTGTTCAGTGATAGTGAAATGATTCCTCAGCTTATTGGATTACAGTCTGCTGAGGATTAACTGTATATATATATTTTAGGATATTTTCAGGTATCTGTGGTAAGTTTTAATAATAATGATAATATTTTTGTGGCACAGTTGTCAACACTTGCTTTGCAGCAAGAATATCACGGGTTCTGCATGAAGCTTGCATGTTTCTACGTTTTGCCCACACACACATGTGTGTGTGTGGGCAAAACACACATGTTTTGGGTACTCAGGCTTCCTCCCACTGTCCCAAATCATGACTGTTAATTGGTCTCTCTAAATTATCCTGAAGTATGAGTGTGTGCATGCATTCCTGTTTGTCCAGTGTGTCTCTGTGTTGCCCTGTGATGAATTATAAATCTAATTACCTGCCTAAAGACCACTGGAGACCCTGCTAGGATATGTTCATATAGATCATAAATAGATGTATTCAGCTGTATATACTGTTTGCTTGTAAACACAGACTGTAACCTGATGCCGCTCCTGTTTCACCAACACAACTCAAACCACATGTACTAAGCTAAACGACCAGCTAAGACACTGAAAAAGGAAAAGTTGTGCTAAGTTTACAATGTTAATGCAGGGTGTAGTTTTATAGTTTCTTAACTAGGATGGATACGAGATGAGTAGAACTATAGCTCAGGACTGTAGCACAGATATCCATCGGCATATAAAGTCAAGCACATTTTTATGGAGTTTTATGTCAGAACAAAATTATTTGTGCATCTGGTTCTTTGTTAATGATATACCATTTCTTAATCCACTAACTGTATGTTTTCCTTGGTTTAACATCTACAGAGATCCATTACCAGACTTGAATGGCCTCTCCATGTAAGTCTTATTTCAATTTTTTTATCTCTGTCTAATATTACCTCCTAAATAAAACAAAAATCAGACATTTTAAATATTGAAGTCACTCAACAGGAGTTTAAGTTTTATGTTGGCTGTTTGAGTGGTTGCTCAGAGTGACTTCAAAAGGTCTGTAAAGTTGTGGTGTGATTGATGTTGATTTTTTTTTTTTGTTGCTTTTTTTGCATTTTCAGCGAAAAACACACACACCACAGAATGTGGTGTGTGTGTGTTTCAGTGTTACCTTCTCAAAGTTACAGTAGATCTGGTCAAACAAAGCGTGTTTAGGTTTTTCTTTTGCCAGTTTATAATTTTAATGCTGGACAACACTTAATAAATTTAATTTAGTAAACAATTAATACATTTTAATGTTGGACTCTGCTAGTTTTGTTTCACTTCTATTGACTATGCATTTAAATTTCTTCCTCATTTGCAGGGACGCACAATGCGAGCCTGTGTAAGTGAAACCTTCATGTTGTTCTGTTTACTTGACATCACTGCTGTTGTTGACAATTTCGCAACCTTTAAGCCTTTAATAAATTTGTGAAGTAGCCTTACCGCTAACATAGCAGTACTGTGCTTTTTACAGTACACTAATTGATGTTTGTAGTAGGCATAGATAATAAAATTCACTTTAAAAAATACAAAAAATTATTTATATGTTTTAAAAAAATATGTAAAGTATTTAAAAAAGTTATAAAAATCCTTCAAGGCATTAAGGCATGGTCAGTTTGGTGCTGACAATATCATTTTTAAATGACAAAGACAAATGAAGACTGGATTTTAAAGCCTTGTCATTTATTTAAATATCCTGTAGTGGCATGTTGTTTAATGGTAAAAGTTGTATTGGACTGTGCAAAACACTAATTATGTGCCATTTTTATCTTCTAGTCCCACAGAGGGCATGGAATACGACTTTTATTTCAATGATTTTACTAAGAACTCTACTTGAAAGTAGAGACCAAGGCAGATGCAAAGTCAAGACTGGACTGACTCGTCTTTTATGACTCAAGTGATTGTGCTGTTTTCTTCATTGGGATCTACAGTTTGATTTGACTGTAAATAGAAACTTTTTAGGGCTAGAATCAGCCTTTTCAGGGCCTTTCAGGCCATTTTCAAATGGCCACACTTCTCAATTGAATATGACAGCAGCCATACGTATTCAGAAGAAATAACTATGAGTTCAGTATCGGCGCAGCATCACTTTAAAGTGTCCAGCAGCAGGATTTTTAGCACTACAGAACGATTTTGTCAAGGGCTACAGATTTCCTAAATGTTGAGGAGTAAACTAATTTAAGCATTTTAGTCCAAAAATTTGAAATTTTAATATTAAATAAATATTATTCAAGAAATCAAACTTAAAAGTGATAGACAAACGGCTTTTTTAATTTTTCTGGACTGCATTTTTGTGTAGCTCAAGATTTAAATTATAAGGATTTAGCCCTGTGCAAATATTACAACATACTAATTGCTTGCTGCTTTTGAAGACAAGATTAGCATTTGCTTCTGAGCTCTGCTGGGTTTTCACATAGTGAGTGGAGCATTTGGCAACCTGTGATTCAAAAACTTGAATTCAGGCCATTTCACTGTTTTAACGCTGCACAACATTTGATCTTTTTTTTTCATTCTAAAATACTTTATTAACCAATGTTGAACTAGATTATTTTACACTTGGCATAGATTATTTTGAAACAGTGTTTGCAAATCTTGTCTAATCTCGGTCTTGTTAAGGCACTGGATGTATCTTCCAATCCCAATTTAAAAGCAAGGTAAGAACGTAATTTGCTTATGGCAACAGTTTTAATGTCTATCCTAATTTTAACCGGTGTAATATGTGGGTAACATGGATTCCTTCATTAGCACCCAAAAATGTGATGCTAGCTTATGGACTCCCACTGATGGGCCAGATAAGCCCAATAGGTAAAGAAAAGGAACTTGTATGGACATTGAATACTAAAGATGCTAAACAAAAATTGCTAAAATCTTCCTGGATGCTTTTTACTGGTGCTGTTGCTTTAGTTATTTAATTCAAATTCAACATTATGTGAGCCACACTTTTCCTTTCCAGTATTTATCTCTGCCACAGCAGCACAACATGACCAGTTCACTTTGAATACTTTAAAATGGAAACTCATCCAGATTAAAGGGGTTTTCTTGTCATGTGTGTTTTTATGCTGAATGGTGCACTTCTTTGAAAAACACAGATGTACATGATATGTACATTTGTTAAGTCCTCACTCATCTTCTTGTTTGGTTTGATTTAAGATAAATAAGTGAGTTGTCATCTACTTCAACTTATTGGGTGTTATGTTTTGGTAGTCCTGCTATTTTTTTAGATGTTGGGTTGGTGTCAATGACATTGTATTTTCTCAGTTGTATAATCTGTCCTTACCTAAACACTTCACTTACTGCGTGTTGAACATTTAACCATATAATATGACACAATATTTATGCTGAATAGCCTGATAGTTAGTGTTCTTTGTTTGACCTGGGTTCACTCACAAAAGAAAACAATAATAAACAATAACCCTTTTCTTTTTGTTTCATTACTGCGGACTGCAGTACTGTACCATGGTGACAGATGGCAGATGCAGGAAAGTTGGCTAGCAAGACTTTAGCTATATCTATCAGCGAAATTTTGTTCTACTATTTTTATATATGAAACAGTATTTTCAAACAGCTTTAGCAAACACTGTTACAGGACATTCGCATATTTATCTCACGTTAAAACCCAATAGTAAACATGAAATAAATCATCAGTATGTCAGAAAGACACAGGGACTAACCAATATGAGGGTTAGCATGTTAGGCCCGTGATGACATTACAAATCCTGAAATCGCTTGTCCTTCTCTTGCTTGTAAATACATAACTGCAAATTGATCTGCTTCACTTATATTTTGTTTGAAAAGTTGTGTGATTTAAATACTTTATTAGCTTATAAGATAGAACAAAATGTAGCAAAACTTCCAACTACAAGTAAAGGGATAGTGAGCAATTTTTTTCAAAATTCAGCTGAAACTCTACAGCATGTTGTTCCTGTCCTGACTACAGTTGATAACTGTCAGCAAATCCGTTTTACAGATGCGTTTTTCCCCCCAAGACTGAAGTTAACCGCTCGTACGAGAGCTCTGCCTTCTCAAAACGACTCATATTTTGAAAATGCGAGACGCTGATGGCAGATTTGGCTTATCAACATGTTTGCATTAGGTGATTATTTCCAAAGAAGCTGATGGATGGTTAAGCAGAATGAAGAGATTATGAAAAATTGTGGTTAAAGGCAGCATTAAAGATAACGATCGTGTTAATTTGAATTGCTATAACTACAAAATTTTAATTGCTATAATTATAGTATATTGTATTTTTCGACTGTATCAGATTGTTGCTCTGGCTGGAAAGGTTTTGCTCGTTTACTGCAAAAATAGTTTCTGTTTACAGGTTTTTAAAGGAACATTTGTGGGAGCTGGAATAATTTTAACCTGGCATAAACCCCTTTCTTACACTCCAGTCAGATTGTCTGGTAGCTTCAGCCTTCTGGAAAAACAAATCTGCTTATTAAGAAATATATTAACTACCTGTAACTGCTTAAAACAAACCTCCTTTGAAGAGTACTGAAAATCCTTTTAAAAACATATTGTAAAAAATATATATAATTTTTGTAGTTACTCTTTTTCTAATTTAAGCCTTATGCAAATCAATTCTGTGGAAGCTGAATTAACTCAGTTTTTAACATCGCTCCCACTTTAAGCCATCTATCTCTTTTACATGCCAATATTTTGAATGTTCCTTGTCACATGCATTTTTCATGTTTTGGTATAAGTCCTTGATTGTTGTGATGCCATTTGTATAAGATTTCAACTTCCATAAAATTAAAACTGCCAAAATAATTGGGTGAATTTATTTACAAATGCATTCATCTACACATGTATTACTTCAGAATTTCAAAAACACTGCAGTTTCCTTGCAAGAAGCAGCAGCACATAGATGAGTCAGAAATAACTTCTGGGTTTTGTTCTCGTAAATAGAGCCGGGACCAGAAACGTTAATTGATCTTATTCTTCAATATGTCTAAGATTTTCCCTATGCAAATGTTTTGTCTTGTAATTGATTGTATACACTCCAAATAAACTCAATAAGAACACAAACAAAAACAGAAATTGCAAACTGATTTTTTTTTTTTTTTTGACATGTAAAGCAAATTATGCCCCAAACTATGCCTGTTACCACAGTGGATGACCAGTTGAATGTTTGTACATAGCAGGATCTGTTTAATCTGTGATAACATGGATAGCGAGCATTTTATACTTTCTATCAATCCACTTTTCGTTCATTTTCAATTGCCTTTTTTTTTAAGAAAAAAAATCTTAGACTGTACATCATAACGTTTCCATTAGAAAACAATCTAATTTTAAATTGTTTTTGAAAATTTAAATTCTACTCAACCACAGCCATGGAAATCACTCTGGGAGTAAAAAAAGGAAATTAAGTGAAGGTGTTATGTAAAGGAAACAGAAAGAAAATCGGTTTACAAAGCTTGGTTCAGGAAATGTTCTAGCAAAACTAGTAAAATGTTAACTTCTCTCTGAGCCACATCCCAAAGACAGGAAGAAGGGTGAGTGAAGAAGGGAACAAATACAATTTCAAACTTCAATCTTCTTCTTGAAGACTGTGAAAATCAAGATGCATTCTGTAACATTTCGAATTTAACAGTATTGAGCCTTTCAACCTGTCCCACCTCATGGATTCTGCCTTTATTAACACAAAATTTAAGTTCTCTGATGTATAATTTAGGCAAAGTAGCACAATGCCTATGGAATAAAACAAAAAGCATCTGATCTTCAGGACAGTGAGCCGGGTTTGCTCTCCTTGTTTTTCCTTGGTAGGACTAAATAAATAAAATGTAATAACGCAAATACGTCTTTGGTCAGCTCTGCTCTAAAGCTCTGGGTACAAACTTTTGTCAGAAAGTCAAAGAAAGCATAAACAAACGTAATTACTGCATACGATCCAAATGTTGCGAACAAGTTATGTACTTATAAAGTAATGTGCTACGGTTCTGGGTAAAATAATCAAATTTAATCTTGGCACTTAAAAAAATCTCCCTTGAGGAAAAAATACATATTTTAATTGTGGATCTTTATTTTAAAAATAAATAGTATTATATAGGGGCTTTACTACATGAGACACAAATGCTCAAGTGTTTGAAAGGGGCTTTAAGCCATGATTGAAATCCAGATTTATCCCCTTAGGAGAAAGATACAATTACCCTAAACATGCAAATTTCTTGGAGTTTTACAGTAAATTATACTTTTCCATTTAGGGCAAAAAAAAAAAATGGTGACACATCTTTAACTTAATGTGGCATTATATAACTCATTATACAAACAATTTTAGCTATGACATTTCAGGGAAAATATCTCGTAAAACAAGCATACACATTCACACAGACAGGCAGGCAATTTGTCTTTCTCACCATCACTCTTGTCACACAGGCTTGCATATACACACACGCACAGCTAAAAGAAAGAAAAGGCAAAAACAATACCAATACATATCTTGGCCAAAGTTCGTGAAACAAAACACTGAGCGAGATCACGCTCAATCAAAATTGGAAATGCAGGCGGAGGTCCTTTGTCCTACTGTAGCTTCACTCCTAGCGAAATGAAAGGCAGGGAAAATAAACAGAAAGGGAAGCAAAGATGGAAACAGCATCACTATCCCTGGCAGTTATAGCTGTCTGGTCTGCAAGGAGTAATTGATTCACCCTGCTACAGGGCATCGGTGCTTCCTTTAGCGGCAAGTCCTCCTCCAAGCCTCCAACTTTGGGAACAGGAGAAGAATGGATGTAGGTGAGATTAAGTAAGGTAATCGGGGCAGTGCATGCCCTTTCTATAGGTCCTGTAGTGAGGATGACAAGGATGACAAGGGGGGCTTTTGATCACTCTTTGCAATTGTTGAGGAACGGGAGGAGGCATGCGTGCAAAAACAGTGTGTAAGCTGCGGATGGACCAGGAACCAAGGGTGCAGAGTGTGGCGCTACAGGTAGAAGGGGTGTGAGAGAGGTTGGGGGTGTCAGAAAGCAAATCTCCAGATTTATAGGGCCTGTGTCTTAAGCTCAATGGACTCTCCCCTGGTCTCCTGCTGGGCCTCGGCCTCGGGGGGCCGGGTGCCCTTCAGCGTGGCCAGCCTCTCGGAGAGACCACGCATGCGTGGGAACAGCAGGAAGTCATAGAGCAGAGCGCCCATGGCACCGCCGATCATGGGTCCCACCCAGTACACCTGGACAGGATGAAAACCGGCATAGCTGATGTAGAAATACCACAACAATTTGGTTTGGATTTCTTTGTAGAGCAAATGTATTTATACATCTTACCCAGTGGTTAACAAAGTTCCTGACAAGGACAGCAGGGGCGAAGGACCTTGCTGGATTCATTCCCGCTCCTGTGTAGTACATCTAAGCAACAGGCAGATAAAGTGGTTCAGCATCGTTGCTCCTTATCTGCTCATTTAACACGTGGTGGTCACTTAATCTAACATGCTTGTCAATCTTGTTCATTTATAGTCTTGATGTATTGATTGTATGTTGAAAGGGTGTTAGAAGGATGTCCTTCAAAGTAAAAATTAAGTAACACCGGGTATATTGTGCCTGAAACGTTTGCCATGATTTTGACTGTTTCATTTAAGAAACTTAAATAACACAGGTAATCTATTACAATTAAAGTTTGCGAAAAAAAATACCTATGAGGAGCTAAAATTTATGTGAGAGGAAGACGGTCCGAGCAACAGCGATCATAAACACCATCCAGGGAAGGACGGGCCATCGTCCTGCATGTTTTAGATGTGGCTCTGCCTGAACCTCCTCAGTCAAATCATTTTGGAGATTAGCAGGCTCCTGCAAAATTTGTGTTAGGCTGAGGAAACAGAGTCAAAGCCAAACATTTTCATAGCCCTGGCACATTTAGATTTGAGGTGTTTTCATTCAACCACATCCATGATGCAGGTCCAACTCTATGAGGATGAAAGCTCTCCTTGCCATTACCCTAATTTGTACCTAAGACGTACTTAAGTCATCGGTCGAAAACCTTAATATTACTTTCAGTCAGAGGATTTGTGTTGGTAAAATGAATTGATGGCTTTAATCTTCAATCTTGTAGATGTATGAATGAATTTTGATGCTTTTTGATTGAGGTGAGCGACCTGTAGCTGGACTGTTTCTAAAGCACTGCAGGACATCTGCCTTCGACGACAGAAATCATCCATCTCAGTTGCATGTTAATGAAGATCTGGAAGTAGCTACAGCGCTGAGGAAGTTTGAGGTTTTCCATGTTACAATGCTACTGATCCAGCAAGTTTAAACCCAAAACATGTCTGTCTTAGTTTATCTAAGCTTTGTTTTTGTGCATGTAAATAAACCTAATTCATACATGAAAAGGCTAGAGTTTGCTCTTTTATGAACCTAAATGATAATGTTGAAAACTTGCCGTCCGAGCTACTTACCCCAAACAGATGCCCAATGAGCACAGAGAAGCCGATGGCAAGAGCAGCAGAGCCCAGGCGTCCGTTGCGCCTCTCGTCTGTCACTGCAAAGACGCAGACGACGAGCTGGAGGGTGAGGAAGATCTCGATCGTGGTGGCCATGCCAAGGCTGATTCCTGGCTGCAGCTGTAAGAGACCGTTTAGAAATATGACAAGGAGAAAATTGAAAACGTAGAGAAGGCGTTCTATATTTGGGACATATGACAGGTTATTTTCAATCTGCAGATTGCGTGGTCCCGTCTTTCTTCAATACAGTGGGGAAGTAAAAAAATATCATTCCCACTTGACCTCTCTGGTCACCTTACCGTATTCAGTGCCAAGTTCCCCCTCATGTTGTTGGGTGTGACTCCGTACAGCACAGCAGCACCGGCCAGCGCTCCGAGACACTGGGCCACGATGTAGAAGAAAGCCCGTAACATGGACATCTGGGATCCGATCAGGTAAGCGAAGGTGACAGCTGGGTTGATGTGTCCCCCGCTGATGTGACCGATGGACTGGATGAAGGTGGCAGCCGCCAGTCCGAAGCAAAAGGCAACATGAAGAACATTGTGGGGGCCTGTGGTCCAGCGGAGGGCCGCTCCCAGCCCAAAGAATATAAAGAACATGGTGCCATAGAACTCTGCCAAGACCGCTCGCCAGAAAGACATAGACCTGAACTCCCACATGATCGCACAAAGTCAAAAAGCAGCTTCTAAACACCTGAGGACTAACTAATCAACCTAAAGGAGAAAATGTCAAAAAAATAAAATAAAACACAGACCAGAAAGCACTCAAACAGAAGCTGTCTCTCTAAAGCTAAATGTAACAACACATAAAGGCCTCAGCATGCAGCTGTGAGTAAAAAGCACAAATTCCTTCTTATATCAGATTTGTGTCATAAAGAGCTCCTGGGTGGAGCAGTAAGCCAGTCTCTGTGCATCTATATGCCAACCCTCGCTGGTTGTTAGAAGAGTAACATGGATAGACAAACGTTAAGCATGTCCTGCAGACATTAAGCCTCTTTATCAGAGCGGGGGACCTCAGAGGCCTTTTTATAACCCACCAACGCCATGACAGACTCACCGAGCCACGGGGAGGGGTCAGCGGACAATGTCACTAATCAAAACCAGGTCACTTAACCCTTCTTTTGCTAGTTGGTCCTTTGGACACACAGTTTGACACATGGAGGCTGAGGGGAGCTGTCCTCTCCAGAAACACTCCTGGCTTTAGTTGCTCTGAGAGATGATTTTAAAATAATGATTGAAGATTAAAAATTAACACTCAGTAATAAAAATCTTTTGGGAAGAGCAACAGTATGTCTTCGCCAAACATGATTTTTTTATTTATTGGGGATTACCTTATGATGAAAAAAAAGTCTAAACAGCCTGGTGGAAACCATGATGGCAGTAAAGCGCTTTTCTATAGAAAAAATGTATTTCTTTCCACTCCAGCGTCACAAATTGAATGACTTTCGATTTCGCATTTTCCCATTCGATTTCACGTAATTACAAGGTTGGAAAAAAGTTAATAAATCTAAGAATGAATAACACCCGAGTAAAACTTCAAACACCGTAACAATAACTAATTTCGTTTGGTTTTGTACTTACAAATAAAAATTAATTTGGTAACTTATCTGTAGTTATTGCTATCTTAATAACTCGTTTTTTATTCTGAGTTACTAATAAAAATATGAAGAGAAAAAGAGGTCTTGTAACCAGGTCTATAAGTGCTGCATGCTCTCTCGGTTTGGACGCACACATTTCAGCACTTCTGACTTTGTCCAGAACTTTCCATGTATTATTTCTCGGCCAGTACTTAGTATATTCACCGTTATATTTTAGATTATCGCCACAAGTTTCTGTTCTGCTTCAGCTTTAATAGTCTCTCGTTTTCCTCCAGCAGCGTTGGTAATGTGGTCAGCTCGTGTCAGTGAGCTGACCAGTTCCTGGAGCAGCAGCGCCTCCCCAAACCATGACACTTCCACCTCCCTGCTTCGCAGCTGCCGTGTTTCATTTTACAATTTTTTTTTTTTTTCCAGAATGCGCTTGGTTGTTGAGTCTGTTGAGAACAGATGACTGTTTAAGGTGATTGCTGTCACATTAAAAAAACTTCTTTCTGGCCTTATTTTCCTCTTACATGCTAAACGTGTTAGAATGCCAGACAATCGCACATACAGTATAGAAACAACTGATCTTCCTCAGGTTTATGGCCTTATTTTTAAAGCAGAACTCAGATGAACTCTAATCAATGCTGGAATCCATAAGGCTCCAGTAATTTCCCAGCCTTATGCTCTGAATAATAAAAAAAAGCAGTTCTGTAGCAGAACTGATTAGACAGAGTTATGCATTGTGTGCTGTAGATTGGTTTGTAGGCTCAGGTCGGATAAAGCGGTGGAAAATCCACGGCCACAGAGGAAGAGGGGAGAGCAGTCGTGGTATTGAGCTTCTGCACTGGAGCGTCATGCTGACCAGGACAGCTACAGGGACGGCCGCTGCTCTCTGAAAGGTTTATGCTGACCTTACTGCTTTTTGTGCCTTTCACGCACGGAAACAAAACGCTAGCAGTAACAGTTTCTGCTGGTTTCTATGGTCTGTTTGTCTTGCGGTCAGATTCCGATCTGCAAGTTCCCTTCCCTGCACTTGTGAGTGGCTAACTTAGTACTTGTTTCACTTATGATCTGTATTATGTTCCAGATTTTTATCAGTGGTGTGAAACATGTTTACTAATTCAACTGGCAGATTTTCGCCAAACAGCAAAAAGAATTTGGTCCTTTTGATTTTGACAGCTGTCTTGATTTGGGGGAAATTAAATAAATATCTAAACAAAACAACGATCATTTCAAAAAGTTCAGTGGTTAACAGGTTGGGAAGTTTTGTCCTCCGCCTCCCCACATCTCCCTAAGCCAGCTTTTGTACATTTAAGCCTGTAGTTTTGTTTGGAGGGTGTTGGAAAAGATGCTTGCATTGTGTTTTTCTGTTCTCTTGGTCCAGACTGCTGACGCACACATAACCTGCAGCCCCTAAACATCTCACACTGGGGGAGACAAACCCTATAAAAACTGTACAGTAGCAAAGACTTGCCGGAGAAGAAGAAATTTTAGACGACATAATTCAATTACCATGCCTTTGAGAAGCCCTTTGCTCGCATAATTGTGGACGCAATTTTGTGTGTGTTTGAAGGTCTGCAGTGGGCTTTACACTAGATTTGATGAGCATCAAACAATGTATAAAAGCTAACTAGTTGTATTTCCCTGATGGTGAGGGAAGTCTGAAATCGAAGGTCACAGTTTGAAAATTGACAGAGAGCAAAACTGAACCGCAACTAATTTACACCTCAAATATTCAGAAAAGAGGAATGGAACTGGGCATTTCCCTTTTTTAGTCTGTGTGAAAGTAAAGATGTGAAGTCCCTACCAGTAGCTCCAAGTAAAAGGATGCAGAACAGGATAGAGGTCCTTATAAGGCAGCACAGTCACATGCAAACTTGCCATTTAGTTCCTGGGTTATATACAAACCCCAATCCATTCCTCTTCATCTGGAGACAGATTTTGTCAGATGAGTGAAACTGGAAATAATTGGGAGTATCAACAGGGACATTTTTTTTTATCAAAGAATGAATAAAGTTGGTTATTTAAATGTCTGAATTTGACTAAATTAACTCAATTAAACATGTTTTTAACTCTGCTTAACATCCTGGTCTCTTCTCACATCTCAACATGACTGTCTCAGTTTTTCTTTTTTTTTATAAAACCAACTAAGAAATGAATGCTTGTACTTATTTCTGTGGTCAAACATTCACAAGGAATTAGTTTGTGAATATTTGCAATAAAATGCTTGAGGTCAATATTAGAGTGGGCACATGCATGTTCTTCACTCAGGCATATGCAAATTTCATTATAAACAAACAAACGTGCAGTGATTTATTGTTAACACAATTTTATTGAAGTTGCAGGTTGTATTATAGGTCCACCCTGGTACAGGAACCATATTTGTAGTAAAAACAGGATGCGACTGCCAGAGTGTAGTGAGTGATCCAATCATTTGGATAACATAGAGCATCTCGACTCTGGATGGATTTTGAAAAATACCAAATAGGGTAATAATTATTGCCCCGTTTATGACCAGTGGTCAATGGTTCAAGAAAGTTCATTAGAAATCTTTCTTACATTCCCACTTCCTACAATGAACACATTTAACACCCAGAATCAAACGTGCACTCAAAGCGTATTTGTTGTTCATGTTGTGCGTAACTTGTACTCAACTTTTAGAAAAATGCATAATCTTCTCAATTCATAAGATGTAAAAAAAAAAAACACTTATCTGTTTTATTTGCAACAATGAAAGATCTCTTTAATGGATTGCATAAAGAAAACAATGCCTTTCCAAGGAGTGAACACATAAGATCGTAAACTCAACCGCCATATTTTTAACACAAATCTGTAGTTGTAAGCATGTTTATTTTAAATGCTGCGACATATTAAAAAAAAAGTGAAATTACTGTTAAATATTTGCATATGACCAAAGACACTGGAAAACCAATTTAAAGCAGAACTCTTGCCACTTAAATTAAACATAAGTGCAATTTACAATACAAACATTAAAGAGGGGGAAGTCTGTCATTAGAAAATGTTCTTCTTGGAAAATAGGCATTTTCAGTTTCTTTTTTGTCATTAAAAATCACAATGTGTTTACATAACCTGACAAGAAAAAAAAACAAACAACAAAACAGAAGAGAAACAGGGTATAAGACATCAGCACATCCCAATAGTCATTTAAGCCAGGGAACAACAACATTTTCATTTGAACAGAATCGTCCATGCAGAACAAAACAGCAAAGCACAGCACTGTATGTTGTTATGGATGCCTGTGCATGTCTGTATCCAACAGTCACTCCCCGTTGCTTTCTGCAGGGATTTCACTTTGGAAACGGGATATAGAGAGAGGTTCATCTTCAATGTGGCTGCCAACTCATTGCCTAATTTCGTTCTTCAGACTCACAACGTGTTTTGATCTCTAGTGAGGTGGCAGCCATGTTTGCCTACTCGAGGTCTGGCATCTCTGCAAGAGACAAAAATTCCAATGACGGGAACATTCACGACGACGACAAATGCAGAAACAGGTTGAAAATATCTAAAATCAGTAATTAAAATACAACAAAAGACACTTGATTTAGTATGCGGCACATCCACAAAGTGTTCATTCATAGTGCTTCATTTCTTCCTACATTTTGGTATGTCACAGCCTTATTCTGTTTTAAATTAATCTATTTCCCAAAGAGTTAACTTTTTGTCTCAACAGATCAGAGAATCTTATTTTTCATGGTTTGAGTCGTTCCAAGTGATGTTTGGCAATCTGCAGACATTCTGCCAGGAGCCTTATGAAGGAGAGGCTTTCGTAAGTATGACTTTCACATGGACATGTCTGACACCAGTCATCCCCCATTTGCAAATGACTTCTCAATTGGAGCTTCTAATCAGCAAAAGTTTTTCTGTTTCCTTCCCCACATTTGTGCCTCAAGACGATCCTCTCCCAGAAGTCTCCAAACAGTTCCTGTCATTTTATGTTTGACCTCTGACTTACTCTGTCAACTATGGGAACTCACAGGCGTGTTTAACAATTAACTGAACTTATCACAGGTGGACTCCATTTAAGTTGTAGAAACATCTCAAGAATGATCGGTGGAAACAGCTCCAATTTAAGCTTCATGACAAGGCTGTATATACTTATGTAAAAGTAGTTTCTTGGTTTTGGTTTTCTACTGTTAATAAATATGAAATAAATAAAAAGCTTTCTTGCACACTATCACAATGGGGCCTTTGTGTGAACAGGTTTGCTGGACGAGTACAGTAAAGAGCTGTGAACACTTTCTAGACGAATTGTGTATTTCAAGCATGTTTTTCTGTTAATTGCGATTGTGGTTTACAGCTAATAATCACATTATTTTTCTTAAATTACACAAATGAAAAGGATTGAAAAGAAGGTGGCTCATTGCACACTTGTCCAGAAGATAGACATTGCCATCATCTCAAGGTGGCCAAGTCTTAAGAGGTCACTGCTGTTCAGAGTCCTGTGTGTTAGAGGAATAATGGTTGAGTGAAAAACTGATAAAGTAGCACCAGCAACTGTTACCAGGAGATTTTAGAGCGCTAAATTTTTCCCTCTGCTGATGAGCTTCATGGAAATCCTGATTTAATTTTTCAACAGGACTTTCCATCTGTCCATAATGTTATAGTTTGAAGGCAACGGTGTCAGAGTGTTTGATGAACCAGCAAACTCCTCTCACATTCCTGTGTTTGAATTCCTTTTAAATTAGTTTTATGTACCATTTACATTTCCTAAGAAACTGAATTTTTAGCTTTTAGTTGGCTGCAAGGCATATTCATCAACAGTAACAAACTTGAAATGTTTCTCTCCCATGGTGATGACATTATACGAGTTTCACTTTAACTGAACTTGTGACATATGTGAACCTTTCAAAGATATACTACTATGTTCTACATATAAAGAATGATATTCCTGTGTTCTCACAAAGAACAAACCACAACTTTTTTTAAAAGTCATACTTACTTTCATCATCGCTGTCTGCAGAATCATGCTGAAACACAAAAACAAAATTATGGGAACTCGGATTTCACCTGGTAAAATTCAAGAAAATCATCAGAAAATAATAAAAATAACTCACTTCTTCTGCACCATATTCTGCACCATCTAAATCGGGTAAATCATCTCCACCCATGTTGTTCATCATCTGAAGAAAAAGGAAAAAAATGGCATACATAAATCAGCATGCCTTTTCGTAATGTTTGTAAGACCTTATAACTGTTTGAGTTGATTTGACTTTTGTGTTTAATCTATTTGAGTTTATGTCTTAAGGAATACCATTATGTCTTTATTGTGATGTCTGTGAAAGAAGATTTAATTGTAATTTTTGTTGCGGACCCCATTAGTCTCTGCTATGGTAAAGGGGATCTTTGAATAAACAAATAAGTGCTGACAGTCTTTCACTCAATTACCTCTGAGAAGTTGTCAAAACTTGACATGTCCTCATCCGAGTCATCTTCCCAGTCTTTCCAGTTGTTGAAATCCACACTCAACCATTTAAACTATGGGATGGAACAGAGTTATACAACCAAAAAATACTATTTACCTGCATGTAAACAGCATATTGTCAAATTCTTAAATTCAGATTCATTAAATGAATGAATAACTTTGTATGTGCAGGGCTTACATACTGTACAACAAAAGTAAGACCTTAAAAGATCACGCAATTTATTTAATACAACATTTAAAAAGTAATAAAGCTCCATTATTTGACCATCTCACTCCAATTTAATTGAGAAGCATCAGATTTCTTCCACATCTGTACAAGATGTCATGATCTAAACACCTAAAGACAGCAGAGTTTATTTCCAAAAGATAATCACTTTTCTTTTTTAAGTTTATGAAAAGTACTTTTAAACAGGAGCGTGAAGATGTTTGTATGACAATAAACAAGAAAAAATGAATGAAATTTTGAGATACCTTTGCTTTTTCTTTGGTAAGTCGTGGCCATGATTTCCCAACTTCTGCTTTTCGTAAACAACACTGCACAGACCTGTCTGTGCGGCTGTGTTTCGATTGCTGTAAATGACAGATTATCAATTTATTAACAGCCCTCGAGAAGTAAAACTCAACCTAAAACTTTAACTAGTTCTGCAGATGTTAATCTTACTTTGGGATCAATTTCCCCAAAAAGCTCAATTTCATTGTTGTATTTGTCTTTTCCGCTGACACAACTGTAAAACAACAGAAAGGGAGGTCACCATGCAGTACACCCAGTTTTCTTTCAATTTGGTCCACACAGATGACTGGATTTCACCAAACACATCACATTTTTAAGCAAATACAAGAAGACTTACAATCTAGTGCACTTTAAACACAACTTACCTAAACTCAAATTTTGACTTGTCCAACTGGACATGTACATCTTTACTGTCTTCCACGCAGAACTCTACAAAAACAAAGTCTCGTCTGTCATACCATTTAGCTGTGGCACTTAGGGTGGGAAATGGGCCATGCTGTGGCAAATGGGCCATGCTATTGATGAACAGAAAGAAGGAATTAACGACAACATATTTCCTTTTTGCATTTACTGTCTACCTAAGTGGTTAGTTTTGATCTGCTGGGTCACGAGTGCAGGGTGAAGCCATCTGAGTTATGTTACATTTTATTACACAGAGAAAATATCATACAATCATACACCATTTAACAGGGCAAGACCGAGTACTTTCGGTTTTATACAGGAATTGTAACCAAAGAATATTTGTAATCTGTGTTTTATTGAATGTCAAATATTTGTTCTGGATTACACTTACTGGTTTTGAACAAGGACATGTGTTACTTTAATTCAAAGTGAAACCTTCACACCATGACAGCATTTCTCCTCGCTTCTAACTTTAACCTAGTACTGTTAGATGACTTTAGCTTTCCAGCTAATGTTAACATAACTGATATAAGGGGCGCATACAGCGTAAGCTACAATTAAAAGTTTTGGGCTAGTTGGAATAGGTTATGTTGAGCCATAAGGGTACGTAGGTTTAGCGATTTGTGTTGGTTTTTAGTACTGTAACAATAAATGTTAACTGCACAGCTAATGCTAACTCGTGTGCTAGCTCAATGAGCTAATGTTAGCTAGTTGATCCGCATTACAGCACTTCAAAGACTAAGCGATTATTGGCAACAAGCGAATACTAGTAGACACATAAACAAGACTTACGTCTTTACAGTATATCAGGTGAACTTGTTCGTCTGACTACGGGCTATCTAGCGGTGTTATATAATAAAAATCCGGGCAAATGTGATGACTGAAGCCTAAACCTAAACTCTGAGGTTTTCAACCGAAACGTTGAAGTCCCTTAAAGTATCGCGGAGTTGTCGCGATATCTCGAGAAGACGTTACCCGCCTGCTTGGAAGCGTGGGCACGCGCTGTGAGATAATTCTAGAAACAGTGTGCGACGCAACAGCGCCCACTGCTGTTTAGCCACAAGTAATTCATGATCAATTCAAACGTCCACGGGATAATTTCGAAAAATCAAATCCTACATTAGTGTGTAATTGATCTGAGTAGCACTTCATTTACTCAGTTAAGTTACCGAAATAAATGAGTTTTCTAATATTATAATTTTTTGAACATGACTGTGTATATAAAAAAAATATTCACCAGCGACCATGCACAGGAGTTTGTATCTCCAATCCTACTGCAGGCAAGAATCAATTATAAAACAATAAAAACGCATAACCTTCCAGTCCAATCAGCTCTTCTGGTTCTAGTGTACTCTGCTTCCCCAGAAGTAGAACCAAACACAGGGAAGCAGCATTTATTTTCTAAAATAAACTTGCAGACAACTGTAAAAATGCTGAAACACTAAATTTCTTCAAATCAAGACTAAAAAACCCACCTGTTCAGAACTGCGTTTGAGTAAGTGAAACATTGATCAACATATTTGGTCGATGATGTTGATGATGGCATTTGACAAAATGTAATGTTTACCGCTTCACAATCGGCTATGTTTTCATGGTGTAAAGCGGTGATGCTCAAATGTGCTCTATGAATACCTTTTACTTAACTTATAATGAAACTACACAACCTTCTGAAAGTGAATTATCCAGAGGCTGAAATGAACACATTTGTAAAGCTTGAGTACATATTTTATTGGATACAATATTCAGTTTTATATATTTCTGGAGCAAACTGAGACATAACAGCCCAGTTTTCTAAACAACAGCTGGATCCCAAAGAGACTGAATGCAGTTCTTGAACATCTTCAAAACTAAAGCAATTTTGTTCAATAAAAACACTCAGTAGCCTGGAAGCCAAAACATGTAAAACATTATGCACAACTAAAACAACTGCACATTTAGTTAAATACCCGCAAGGCATAAAAATTAAAATTATACAACATTTTATTATTTATGTTTGATACATTTCTAATTATTTATCTAAGAATTGTTAGATAAATTGTTAGATGAATTGTTCAGAATAATTTTGACCTTGTGAAAAATTCCTATTGCAATATTGCATTTTACCACAGCCATTTGATATTTGTTGATTCTTTTTCTATGTTGCATCTTGTTTTTTCTGCGTCTTTCTTTTCAAGCATCCCACTCACTGGTCAAATTCACTTTTATCGGTAAAGCAGTTCGGACGTCATTGAGAGAAACTTCAGAAACGTTAAAGATGGCAGAGAACGCAGTAGAACTGTAATTATTTACTTACTTGAAATTTGAGTTGCTGCTGGGTCAGCATCATTAAAATATTGCTTCACGATGAGACAAAACTTGATGGAATTCATAATGAAAAACGTTAAAATTACTAGTATCTCCCCGAAAACCAAACATACTTTATCCATACAATAAAATATGTGCATTTGCACCCAACTAATCCTTTAAATTAGCCATTACTGAAGAAAAGAAGTGCATCAGTTAAATCTAATTTGCCTCCAGGGGCTTTCTGCAGTAGCTCTGTAATTATAGGGGGGATTAACTATTGCTCACTGTGGTGCTAAGTCGTTTCTACCAGTCTTGTTGCAGGACAGTAAGCCGTAATGTGATTGTATTGTTGTGATCTTGACACCTAATTGCCTTTTCTTTTGTGTGGTCCATATGAGTGAACATTACATACCCCTCTGACTATAATTATGCCATTTGTAGAACTTGAAAAGTACATTTTTGCAAATCTGGCTTTGGCTTGGGTGCCATGCATACAAACAAACAAAAGTGGCTTAATCTCCCACAGCAAAGCACTTGATGTCTGCAGAAATCTTTGTGCAATGCAAACAGCATGAGAGGGGCTCCTGTAGTACTTCAAACGAACTGCTTTTTTTGGGGTCAATTGTTGAGTCACACGTTGCAAAAAGGTTTGCAAAAGCAGTTTCTGATATCGCCTATTTTCTCCCAGCCTATCCAAGGAACATGTAATGCTTCCTGACTAAAAACTCTTTACAGAATTTTCTGTCCAACAGAGAGGAAGGACTGCAATAAAGCCAGGCACAAATTCAATAGCTGCTCCATTTCCAGTGAATAATGGAACAATCTAGCAGACAATGCATGCAGCCAGGGGGGTTTTATGACAATACGTGATCATATTTCATATATTTAAATTTAACAAAATATCCACAGAGGACAAAGTGAGTCATTGAATTGGTTTCTGTGAGAAGATTGAAGAAAATTGAACAATTGTTCATATTCTGGTGATCTATTAATGGACTAGAAATGTTTTTAAAAAAATAGCCAGTTATAACAACTGAACTTTTAAAGGGTTTAAATGTATATGGAGAACAGTTTAACATCCATCCATCCATCCATCCATCCATCCATCCATCCATCCATCCATCCATCCATCCATCCATCCATCCATCCATCCATCCATCCATCCATCCATCCATCCATCCATCCATCCATCCATCCATCCATCCATCCATCCATCCATCCATCCATCCATCCATCCATCCATCCATCCATCCATCCATCCATCCATCCATCCATCCATCCATTTTCTTCTGCTTATCCAGGGTCGGGTTGTGGGGGTAACAACTTAACAGTTTAACAGAGAAGAATAAAATTTCAGTGTGAACTCAAATAGTGTCCTTGGTATTCCTCTGCGAAAAATAAAAATTGCTGACAAACCAACAACTAATCTAATTTAGCAAGTAAAAAAAATGTAGATTAATGTAGATTACAACTGCTATTTCTCAAAACTCTAATACAACATAGATTGCATTAATATTGTCACTTTTTAGTGGCACGGACTTGAATTTGACAGGGAATGTGGGGAAGGAGCTAAAGATCAGTGTGAAGACGTGGAGCCCTTCCAATCTCAAATACATGGAAGCTGTTACAAAAGACAAATCATCAACATCAACTGGCCTCACGTTGCTCTGCCTTCCAACACATGTGACTTTGAATGAATGATCAATAGGGTTTAATGTCATGTTGTTTAATGTTTTTCCAGAAGCACATTCGTGTGGTCAGACACTGTTGTTGGACAAGAAGGCCTGGCTCAATTTCTGTACCGTAATTCATTCTTCAGGACTTTGTAGACCACCAAGCTCAAACAAACATGAAAGAATCAAATCAACACTCCAGGGATGTTTTTTGATTAGATATAACACTTCAGTAGGTATATTGGTAAAGCAAATAAAATAAAATAAAATGATTTTAATAATGCCTCTTTAACACTTACACATGTCAGTGTTGGTTTCTTGTTGAAAAATATGTTTCTCTGCCTACATTTGACATCCTGTGATCACGTTTAGTTGTATTAATTTTATTCAATTTTATTTGCATACAACTATATATTTTTTTGTCTGTTCTGACTTCATAGCCTTAAGAAATCATAGAAATAGCCTTAAGAAATATTTCTTGACTCTCACTTTAGTAAATTTGGATGAGGAATAAACTAGATATTGTGCCTCAGTTTGGCTCCACTCAGTCCATTTCCACCGCATTTAATATTTCTGTTATGATGTCAATAGATAAAAACGGATGAAGGTAATTCCGGTATTGGAGTGGGTATTCCCTTAGAGTGGTAATAAAGGCAACATAGAACCACATAGACGGTTTAAACCACCGTTTACTGACCAATAATGTCACACCAATGACGAACTTCCTGGTTTTGTTTTGTATCCTTCTCCCTCCTCCTCCTCCTCCCTCTCTTCATTCCTCCTCCTCCTCCTCGTTCCGTGAAGGAAAGTCTATTTTGCGCCGCGCAGCTGACAAAAATGACGCGACAACGACTGGATGAAAACAGGTTGGAGTAAAAGAAAAAAAAAAAAAAAAAAAGAAAAGAAAAAAAAGGCAGAGTAAATTATCTGAGAGGACAGCGCAGGCTCGCGGCTCAACGTGGCCGAGGCTGATAAACGGACAGCGTCGGTGAATGTTTTCCTACTTTGTGTTGACGCCTGCAAGGACGTAAGGAGCGCAGACGAGGCCGAAAACGACAGGAAGGAGGTGTTGGATTCAAGTGGGTTTTCTATTTTTTTTTTTTTTTTGTATCTTAATCCGGGAAAACATTGGGATATCATGGCTTGACAACAGCAGGATCTTCACCGTCCTCCGCCGATAAGCTGCAGTGAGAAATAACGACCATCTCTCTCTCTCTCTCTCTTTTTTCTCTCTCTCTCTTCCTCTCCGTTTCCTTCCGCAGATGGAGCTCAGAGCTCTTTAATCCAGCCTCACAGCTCCCTGACAGGCAGTGGAGAACTACTCAGAGGGGTGAGGTGTGCAGAGAAGAAAGCGCTTTAGTGATTCATGTTGTGTTATGTTGCCACATCGCAGAATTCCCCGCTGCCAGCTGTCTATATATATATACAGATATATATGTGTGTGTGTTCCAGACCTTCAGTTTTTTTCTCTACTTCTGTTCAACAGGACGCTTTATTCGCACTTGGAGGAATTTATGGGATCACAAGGTAGGATTGTTGGGCCGATCATGGGTCTGTCCTCTTCGGATGATTCTCTGTCAGTGCATGCTTTCAGGGGTTTGTTTTTCTTCCTGTCCTCTGTCGCAGGCTTTAGTTCCATTTGTTTAGAGTCTGAACATCCCAGCATCAGCTCATGTGTTGCCATCAGCCTTTATGTTCCCCCGAAGCAAACACTTGTTCTTCAGGCATTTAGACTGTCACCACTTCGATGAGCCGCAGACAAATGTCCCCGAGTTTCGCACTTGTTTCCCTCCCAGTGTCAGCAGATTAAGCAGATATGAATGCAAAAAGGCCAGAAAACTCTTGGAGCGGTATTTGAGCTAAAGCTAAAGTAATCCCCCTAATACATCTATCAGTTTAAAGTGCAAATGACTGTGAGCAGGGCCCAAAGTTGAATGGGGCCCCAAGCAGAATTCAATTTTGTAACCTACTTGCAGATTTATCATTACTAAACAAATTAGAAATTAGGCTTGTTTGTCAGATTAAAACTGTCTTTTGAACATTTAAGGAGCTAGTGATGATGCTTTTCATTTAGCCAACATTTCTGTATTGAACTTTTGTATTGGCGCGTTGCAATATTTTAATCTTAATAGTGTTTTCACCAGCTGTACGCAAAACAAACATAATTAACAGAAATTGAGGCTTGGAAACAGTTTATAGGACTGTAATTAGGTTTTACTGACCCCCGCCCCGCCAGGCTAAGTATCATTTGTAATTTCATTTGAAGTAGGTTGTTTTACGTACCCGTCACAGTGGTAGCACAGAAAGTTCAAGCTCAGTGTACAGTTGAGGCATTGGCTTCCACGTGCTCAATGCAAACCTCTAAAAGCGCTATTATAAAGGCTAACGTATAATTGTGCTTTTAAAAGACTGTGCAGTGTGACTGATGTGAGCGCATATATTTTGTAATCAAAGAATGATGGGCAGTGTGGGTGTTTACGTCTCACTCTTGTTCATGCAGTAGGTATTCTGGGATGCCCATGAATTTCTCTTATATTAGTTTTGCATGTTGCCACCATTGCATAACCGGTTTTAAGATCCACTGGCTGATTACCTGGTTAAGATTTAACTAGAGTGCAAAAATAGATATTTATTCTAATAGCATTTCTTGTGTTTACTATTATTGAAGATTTTGTAGTTCATGTAGTTTTGTAGCTCGTTTTCATTTTGCCACATGTCAAGATCATGGATCAGAGAGCCTGTTGAGGCAGAATGTATTGATAAAACTACCCATCAACAAACTGTTGAAAGGATTATTAAATCGCTGTCTCTGAATTTAAGGAGTACGTCTTAAAATGTTAATACTGAACATCTTTTCACATTGACGTAATTATACAGATATAAAGTGCTTCGATTGGCACAGGGGCCATAGTTGTGCAATAGTTGGATAAAATAACTTTTAACTGATGTATAGATTTAATAGAAGATCTATACATCAGGAATAGAGGCTTGAAAAGATGTTTATTGCATAATATGAGCGGAAATTCAGGTGTAGTTTATATTCAGCTGGTGAAAGCTTGTAAACTAAAAGCTTCAAAAATGCTAACACAAATTTTTTTTGTCACAAATGTTCAACAAAAAAGTCTGGAATCAATGTTTTGTCTCTTAAGTGATTAGAATAGATACCAGTTAAATAACTTGTAGCAGCCCCTGTGTTTCAGCAACATTCCTCGTTGTAGAACGTTCACCTTAAGAAGCAGCTTACTTCATTTATCCCTTAAACCGGCTGAGGTCAAGTGAATAAGTTTTATAAGCCGTAATGACTTTTATGTGCTCCTCTGTGCAGTTTCCTCTGATGAGATGAGTGTGCGTGCTGGCCAGGGCAGTGATGAGGTGCTAGTTTCTCAGGCAGTTTGGGATTACCTGGCTGCAGCTGGGCGGCCCTGGCTCATTGACTTCCAGCACAAGCAGGGGATGAGCGCCGGCATAATCAGGCGAGGAGAGAGGGGGGGCTGCTGTGCTGTGCGGCTCCAGCCGGTGGAAGGCCCGAGGAGCACCAGATCCGGGGTGATGGATGGACCGATCTCTAGCGAGACGCGAAAAGCCTTCATTGACTTATGCCGATGTGCCCGCAAAGAGATGAGCAAACAGGAGGGAGGACCCAAGAGGAAGAGGGCTCTGCTGCCTTGCGTGGGGGTCCTGGAGCAGAATGGAGAAGGGAACCTCCAGGCTCCACCTTCCCTGCCGCGGCGCTCCCAGAGACAGCAGCAGAGGTTCAGGAAACCTGCTGATGAGGAGGTGTGTGCCATGCTCCACGAGGCCTCTCTGAGGAAAGACATGGACTCTGGCATTGGTTCCCGCAGTGAGGCCGAGGACAGTGGCATTTGCTCAATTTGCATGGGGGACATAGTGGAGAGGACCACCCTGGAGAAATGCGGCCATTCGTTCTGCCGCTCATGCCTGGAGCGAGCCTTTAAGGTCAAGCAAGCTTGCCCCGTGTGCAGACTGGTTTATGGCCAGCTGGTTGGGAACCAGCCTGCCAATGGTTCAATGATGGTGGAGCGGGACCCTGATATGGAGCTTCCTGGCCATGAGGGCTACGGATGTATCTGCATCATCTACAGCTTCCCTCCTGGAGTACAGACAGTAAGTACCGTCAGGTGCGGACATAGACTCTGAGCAATGCAACTTAATCAAAAGCCTAACACACAACCTTCCTCTCTTGTCTAGTTATTTTTTCCCCATTTTTTTAGGTGTATGAAATTAGGCTGAATATCTATGCACTCCACACTTTTCAGATTTTTTTTTATCTGTAAAAAATAGAGCAAAATAAGACTCATTCTTTTCATTCTCTTCACAATTATGCATTTTATTTTTGGTTTTTGTCTAGCATTTAAAATCCCAACAATATAGACTTTGTGGTTGCAATGTGACAAAATTCAAAAGAGCTCATCTTGGCAGGATACCATGCATTAATGTTCTGTTGAGTTAGATCTAAGTCTAGTATCTTCAAACATTAGGCAGAGAATCAGTAATTCAAAGTTACAGTCCTCAGTCTTATTGTATCACCTTATGAATAGAAAGAGCTGAAATGACTGAAGATTGCAAACGCAAAAAAATTTGCACTTACAGCCTTAACATTGTCTACAGTGCTGCTGAAAATTAATTTTCCGTACATTTTATTTTTGTTTAAAACAAAAACAAAGTTGTATTTGTGCTCCGTTCGTTTCATTTTCTCTGACATGACCATGAAACACTGTCAGAAACTAAACACCGCGTTTTTCCCTTTACGTCAGTTTCTTCTCACATAATTGATCTAAAGCCAGATAGCATCTAATGACCTAGACAGCATTGTTCCCACACTCAAAAATCTGCTTTTCATTTACAGGAAGTCAAACAGGTTTTAAGCTTTCCCTTTCGAGATAATATCTGAAGTTTTACGTCGACATGTAAATGTGACTGACGCTCACCGTGATCCTCGCCTTGTGAATCACCACTGAGGAAGTGTAAAACCCCCATGTTGTGTAACATTTATGGTTAAGTGAATTAACTTAAAACTACAAATGAGATTTTGAATAGGCTTGGAAAGTGACAACAAAGTAATCAGCCACTTGCACATCTTAATTTTGTGTTAATCCCCTGACTATGAGTTTCACTTTAAGAAGCACTTATGCACATCACATGTACTTTTATCATCATTCTGCCGATCAGTTCTCAGATTGACATTGATAGATCAAACGGCTTGCAAATGCAGTGTTTGAATTGCTACTGCTGCTGACTTTATTTTGTATCGTAGCGTTACCTCTCACTCATTTCTTCTCTCCTTTCATCTTCTGGCTATTATGGCACTCAAAATTACTTTCACATTTTTTGCACTTTGATACAACAAACATCAGACTATGCTGTTAGAAATGTATGTGATAAACCAAAGGAAAGTGGTTTATCCTCCTTTTATTCTGATTTGTCCAAATTACATTCTTCAAATGTAGGCTTCAGGGGCTAGTTTTCTGTAACTTTGTGATGCGTCTCTGTTCCAACTCACCTGAATCAAAGGGCTGAATCACCTCCTCACAGTGATTCAGCGATTCAAGTTTTCCACAGCCCTACTAATGGCCTCATTATCCGAGTCAGGGGTGTTGAAGCAGAGACGCGTCTGAAGGTTGCAGGACACTGACCCTTGAGGCCTGCATTTGAAGATCCCTAATCTAAATAAAGATCTGTGAAGCACATGTTTGTTGAGCAGAAATCACCTATTTAATACATAACTAAATCCCGATAGCAGTACAGAATGTTTAGTGAATCACCAACACCTAAATGCATAAATTTAGTTCAAAGGGTATGAATACTTTTGCCACACCAGGGCGTTCGCTATTTCATGTTGATCCCTTTAAGCTCATCATTGAGGCTTACAGCTCACGGGTAGACCTTTGATTAAAATGGTGACTTAAGATGATTTCAAACATTTTACTCCGGTGACCGTCTCTTTAAGGCCTGACCGTTTAAAAGATGGATTGTTTTGCATTCGATTCATAAAATGACTTATTCCATAACAAATGTTCAGCTTTTATTTGACGCTTGCTGCTTCGTTGGCATTTTTTAAACGATACACGAGGATGTGAAGGGAAAACACCCCGGACTGATGGTGCAGTTTCACACAGTTTCTGGTTCATTTCACCCACAGCTCGATCACCCAAACCCTGGCGTTCGATACCCAGGAACAGATCGCGTGGCCTACCTCCCTGACAGCCCAGAAGGGAACCGCGTGCTGGGCCTGCTGCGTCGAGCCTTCGAACAGCGCCTTATCTTCACCATTGGAACCTCCATGACTACGGGCCTGCAAAATGTCATCACCTGGAATGACATTCACCACAAGACATCCATATTCGGCGGGCCACCCTGGTACGTATCGGTTGTCTGGGTTTTGGAGAATCCTTAGCAAGGGAGTTCAGTCTATAAAGAAAGGCTTCGGTGGACATGGACAGATTAAAATGCAGTTTCATGGTACTTTTTGTTGCCAGTTGAGCAAACAAAGAAACTTTAGCCACTTTTCCTTTCTTTTTGCAGCTTTGGCTACCCAGACCCCACATACTTGGTGCGCGTGACAGAGGAGCTCAGAGAAAAAGGCATCACCATGAACTGACCACATGAGACCTCCAGGACTTTGTTGGACTTTTCCTTGGACATGTCCTCACTGTGGACCAAGCTGCAGGATTTGCTCTGAGACTGCCTGATGCCTAAAAGTTAGCTGAAGATTAAAACCACAAAACGGAACAAAAAGAAAATCACCTCATCAGACACACGTCTATTGCTGCAGAAGAATCCGTATCTCCTCCACTGCTGTTCTACTTTGGTTATTTTTCTCGAGCGTTCAAGTGATTCAGTGCTACACGTGGAAGAGGATACTCTTAAATGCAGTGCAAATCCTCAAACCCTCACTGCTAACACCAGGCCTAATTTATGATGCACTTATTTAGGAGCTTGTCAGAATAAATGTTCCAAGATGTTAGATCATTTAAGTTACATTCTATTAATGTTCATTTCCCTCCTTTGGGAGTACTCTTAAGTCTTAAAAGCACATGTTTGGTTGTGTCTCACTGAAATGTTTGTTGAACACGTTTTGATTGTTATTAAGTATCTGTTGTAATGATTGTACTTGGTTCTTACAGCAGAAGAGCACTGCTTTTAGCAACAATTTACAGTTCTGATGTTATTGCAATCTTAAGCACTCACAGGCACTTTGGTAACTATTATTTTTGTTTTGGTGAAGTAGAAGTAATGGAAATCTGCGTCCTCTGGATGCTCAAAGCAAACAGGTTTATGCAGCCATTAGCTATTAGCTGGCAACACGTTCACGTCAGCTGCTTAGAAAATGCTACGCGTGACCTTTATCTCGGGATGTACTTTGATTTTTAAAATAGGAGGAATGTTTAATGATGTCTCATGGCAGCACCTTTCAGCAAGTGTTGGAAGTTCCCACTGTGTTTTTTCCAGTTGTCACTCCTGTTCTTTCCAAGATGTCTCCCAGGGGTTCGGCCCATTACCTCACTTTGATAGGAACACACTGGTCCGAATTAGCAGATTTATGACGATGTCAACTTTGAAGGGCATATAGATCACTTGAACCAAATCAGAGGCACAAAATCTCTTTAAATATCTATGCTTCAGTTCCTTTCAGACTAGGAAATTTGCCTATTGAATCGTTTTATTCGAAATGCGCTAACTGCTGTAAATCTATCAATGTGTAACCAACAATAGGAGAGTTTAGTGATTGATTTGATTAGAGGCGGGTCACTGATCTCATTTTCTTGTGCCTTCCTTATATTCATTTTTGATTAAATAATCAGCCATGACGACTTTGGTGAATGTTGAGGATTTTGAGTGCTTTTGCAGTGTTGTTTGAATAGAAACCTCCAGTGTCTATGAAGACAAATACTCCACAGGATTAAATGTAAAACCTAATCTGGTCCAAAAAATATCACCCCCCCTTCTGTCCAAAAACATTCATTTTAGAAATAGATCCCAGTCTTTCAGTGTGAATGTGCTTTGCAAATACAGCAGCTTTTTTGGTTTTGGTTGAAAATAATTCCTGATTTAAATAGTCATAATGGCTCATCAAATGCTTTTGTTATGTTCTTGCCCCCTTTGTATTTTAGTTAAGGGACCAATCGATACATTTTTGGGACACAGGATTGTAGTTAATCAAAGCTACTGTGCACACCTTTCTATGCATACTGAACCTGAAGAAGGGAAAAAAGAAGACGTGGATGGCTGGATTCCATATTTTGCAAATCGAATGTTAAGTCAAACAAAAATCTGTTCCGCTTTTATAATTGTGTTGATTTGTACTTTGTTGGTATTCAGAATGATGTGGCCACATTTTAATACTTGAATAAAAGTTCTGTTTGGGTTTGTCCACGATGTTCAATGAGGGTCCTGAATAAAAGGTATGTATGTTTTATGCTGCCGAGTCCCAAGTAACTGATGATGGCAAATATGGCGGCGGAGGTTATTACTTTCAACATTAAAGTCACAGAGGTATCATTACACATTTTTTCAGGTTTCTATGACCACAGGTTTCTGAGATATTTTCATATCTTGCATGTAAATTAGTAGTTTTACACACAAAATATTTAGTGTTTTATGACCAACATTGTTAGTGCTCTATCCTCAAGAAGTTGAGGCATAGAAAATGCAAAATTATTCCGGGAAGTCTTCCAACAAAATAACATAATAAAACACCCTTGCTGGATACTTTTATTTCTTTAATATAAACTTCTCATGACTAGAAGTGGTTTCACATTCAAGGTTTAAACATATTCTGTCAAATAAAAAGGCAGGTTCACATGTCAGATTTCAGCACAATATTTAAAGTTCCTACTAACTGGCAGACGTTTTAAAACATTTGGACATTAGTTTGGCAACATCTTCAAGGTCTTAGAAGCATTCATATGTTGGAGATTCACTGACTTGAACCAGGTGGGGAAGAAGGTTTTATTAAAAGTATCCAGCAAGGGTGTTTTGAAGTGACTTGTAGATTCAGTTATGATTTTTGCATCTTTAGTAAACATTAATCATAGCCCTTGGTAACAAATGGTAAAATTAAGGAAAACTTTATGGCAAAGTCATACTCTCTTTTTCTTTTTTCTTTTTTTTTTCAGTGTCTATTGACCTTTAATTATTAATTTCTGACTTTCTGTTTTTCAGGTCTAGAGTTATTGCTTAACTGGATGAAGGTTGAGCATGTCTGCAAGAAACACTTTGATCAGATCTGGTGCAGAAGACGGGATGAATGTGTGGACCAGAATCTCCCCCACACAGTGTTAATGATGATGCAAATAGCTAAAGATAGCGGGGAATCTGTGATGCTGTGGGCCCGTTTGTTTTCCAAAGAATCAGAGTATCTTATATTAGAGAACATGGTATTACATTTGAACTATCAGGCGACTTTGAATGAAATGGGGTGATGTTTTAACAGGTCAATAATAACACCTAAGTGCTGTCCTGTTGGTAGGATGAAGTTCATAAAGTGGAGGGAAGTAGTTACTTGTTAAAGAGCTCAGCTTTTCACATGCATATTCTTTAAGAATGAAACCTTGTTAAAAGAATGTAGTTTATTCAGGTTACAAAAACAGAAGTAAAAGCAAACGCACAATGAAGCTGATGTCAAAAGCACCAGCTTCATTCTGCTGATTTACAAAAGTGTAAATCTGAAGTACAAAGCGAACGATTTAAATGTCAACAGAAAGCAGGCGTTACTTTACCTTTCATTGCAACTGTTAAAACATAACATGGGCGGGAGAAATAATAATAATAAAAAAACGACATGCAACCAATCAGAGATGAGTTGCTTACCACTTCCTGGCACGAGGGCGGCTTGTCATCCAGTAGACTTGAACTAGACGCCCTTTTCCCTTCGTCACAGCTCAGAAGTATCCCACCCCCAAGGAGTCAGACCCGGAGAGGAAGCTGCTGAATGTCTGACTCTCAGTGGAAACCATGGAAAACCCGGCAAACAACAGCAGCAAGCGCGCCGACAGCACGGGAGACTGCGCCATCTGCCTGGAGGGGATTCAGCGGAGGAAAACGCTCAAGTGTCGGCACTCTTTCTGCTCGGAGTGCATCGACTCAGTTTTCAGACTGAAGCCCGCATGTCCGATATGCAACACTTTCCACGGAGTGTACACGGGGACCCAGCCGCCGGGCACGATGACGGTGACCCGCAGCTTTGTGAAGCTGCCGGGCTTCGAGAACTGCGGCTCGATCGTCATCCAGTACAGCTTCCCAGGGGGGATACAAGGGGTGAGTCTGGCAACTTCCTCACGCTGCTGCAGCTGCTGCTCTGTTGGTAATTGTTTGGAACATAAGTTATCAACAGGGGGCGCTGTGTTTCCTTCTCTAATCACAGTGGGGAAGTTCCTTTTAAGGCATCCGAGTAAACGCTTCGGATTGACGTCATTACGTTGTTGAAAACAGTGCGGACGTAATGATATGAGAAGAACCGTCCTTTCTGCTTGATTTAACATCCACACAGCGATTAATAATTGACAGTGAAAGCTGATAAATAAGTGGACGCACCATTAGTTGTTGAAACCATTTTACAACTGTATACCTTTGGGATAAAGTTGGAGAGCAACCATGTCAAATGTATTGTTTACTGATGTGCATAATGTGTTATGGCAACCCATAAAGCATGTGCTTTATACACGGCAACAGAGGACGTCAACATGATAACAAGACTGTGGAAAAAGCAGTTTTTTCTCAAAGTACCTGTATTCATGCAGACTGAGCATTTACCTTTACCAGGTCATGTTTTGAGCTCTTGAGCTTGTTTCAAGCATTTTCCAGCCAGGTAATATTAATCAATGCAAAACAGGAAACTCTGGAGCCGAATTGCTCAACTTTCTGCATATTAAAGCTGTTAGCAAGAGGAACGATTCAAGTATTCCTCATGTAAAGGCCAGTGCTGTACACTGTGAAACATAGATGAACTTCAAGCACTCTGGCAGCACACCAGGAGAAACTGGGATCAATGTGGCTACATTTGCTCAGGACTATTTAGGCAGATGACTCAGTCGACTGCACCAGACATGGAACCTGAAACTGGACAATGTGAAAGGTACCAGCACATCAACTCTGCACCAAGATGCAAGGCAGTGATTAACAACAAATATTGTTATTGTTCAAAAAACATAAGATTCCTTCTGATCTTTTGAAATACTATTTATTATAAATAGTAACTGCACTTAGCAAGAATTGTGCAGTTGATGAATTTTTCAGAAATGTGATAATTGTTTTTGTCATTGTTGGTAAATAGATTATGAAACAAAAATTCAACACAAAAGTTTAAATCTGATTTATACTTCGTGGCAGTTTGTTACTAGAAAACCCCCCCGCTAATCTCTTAACACCAAATTAATGACAAGTAATATTGTTTATAAAATATAATCTCTTCTGAAATACTACTTATCTGCTTAGACAGAGGAAATTTATAGTTGGTAAATTTTGCAAAAGTAAAAATCAGATGTTTACTTCGTGGCTTGTAGTTACAAGAAAACGCACTCATCTCTTAGCAACAAATGAACAACAATTATTGTTATTGTTCACAATTGCAAGGCATTTCAATGCTCTGCTTTGACAGGCCCCAATAATGCTAGTCACTAATTAATTTAATTGGAGAGAACATCAAGACAATCAGGGCTCAGAAACTTATAGATATGCAAAATAAATGTTTATTTTTTTTTGTATTTTTATGATGAAACGTTTTGGTGCTCTGCTAAAAAGATTTTTTGTCTTTATTCCAGGCTGAGCACCCAAATCCTGGCGTGAGGTACAGCAGCACCTCTCGTACTGCCTACCTGCCAGATTGTGCAGAGGGTCAGAAGGTCTTGAAGCTGCTCAGGAAAGCATTCGACCGAAGACTTACTTTTACCGTCGGACGGTCGGCCACCACAGGCCTCAACAATGTCATTACCTGGAACGACATTCACCACAAGACCAGCATAAATGGCGGTCCAGAGAGGTAGGTGATCCATTTTGTGAATGACATCTGAAACAATCCCATTATGAAATGATCATATGAGAATTGCATTAAATTTAAAAAAAGAAAGAAAAAAAAATCTGCAAATCTGTATAAATAGAACTGTCTCTTGATATGAAAATCTATTTCCAAAGTCTGAAAGCTTCCTTTTTGCAGAAGTGTCATAAAGACTGTTCTTAGACTCTTCATAAGAGTCTTTTTGGCCAATGGACAATTGATAATCCAGCATTTAACAGAGTCAATAAACAACAACAAAGTAGTGGCAAAGAGCTTCTTAAAAAAGACAAGACTTGTTTCTAAAACATAGATGAAGGCCTGAAAATACCTATCTTGCTGTGCTGTTATTTTCTGTCGACAGAAGGTTAAAAACACTCAAATCAACTTGAGTCTTAAATTATAGATCTCTTGGGCCTCCAACTCTCATAAACCCTCATGTTCTGCTTTGCTTAGCAAGCTTGGTCCCACTTCAAGGTCTATTTTTATCTAACTGCTTATTTATTTATGTTGCTGCCTATTTTTTCAAACGTATTTCTATAGTTGTGTATCAAGCTTTGCACGGTCTGTTTGCGCACCACCCCAATCTTAGTTCCAGTTGATGTTTATCACATTGGCACCAGATTGCTTGACGTGACATTATTACCTGAACTGAAACGCTTGCTGTCATTATGGCTTTTCATCAAAACTGCTTCATAATTAAGGATACTGCTGCTAGTTAGATTTACACGATTTCTAGAATCACCAGGCACAAGGCCTGATGATGGAATAGCAGAGGCCTTGAACAGTTATTTTCTGCATTTGGTGCATTAGACATAGTTCTGACATTTTCAGTGAAAGCTTCTTATGGCCGGAATAAAATTCCCGAGAGCGTACGAATGTATGAGACTTTTAAAGTTAAACTAACTTAAAAGTATGGCTCTTAGATAATCAAATATGCAGGCACTGATTATGTGATTATTGTATTATTTGCATTGTAGTAAGCCTTTGTGCTATATTGCTTTTTATTCTTTTTAGCTGTGTAACTTTTAGATTAAAAAGTGTTTTTTATTTATGACAATAATAATAATAGTACATATTTTTTGGAAGAAACATGTCTGCGTTCCACGGTAATATGTTGTATTCATGTCGATTGTACTTGGAGGGACTAAAACTAGCCTCTATATATTTATTATGTGACATGCAATGTCCTTTTGGAAATAAATAAACCACAACAACTTCAAGGTCAGACATTCAGCTGTTGTGATGAAGCGCCGTGAAAGTCCAGCCAGTTCGTTTCAGAAAGAGTGAGCAGCTAAGGAATCGGGTTTTCACCACTGCAGAGCTAGCTCAGGGACGGCAGCAAGCAGGTGTGAGGTTTTGGCACGTGTATTTCTAATTATTCAAGGAAAACATTAAAAGCAACTTGACATTTTACAGGAAAAATAGCAAACTCTTCCATGAGACCTGCGTTATGCTAATATATGTAGGCCTGCTTCTTGTGCGAAGTGGTGGACTTACTTTTGAACTTCTATGAATAATAAAAAGCAACAAAACGTCCTGTAAGAGGAACTTTGCCCAACCAGTCCAGCAGCTGTTCAACGCTTTTCCCACCATGGCAGAGTGATTTATCTCAAAGAGCCTCAAGTGCATCAGGGATCAAAATGTTCGTACTTTGTTTACGTAGTTAAGAAGCTCTTTACATCTTCATTCTTATGAAAACCAACTCTCGATGCTTTGCATGAACATGATGTATTTTTCAATAAAATCGTTTAAGACCAGATTAACTTCCATGATAAAAAGTAAAGCAGTTAAGTTTGTGAAAAAATACTTTATTAATCCCAATGCTTGTCCTCCTCAACAAGAAAGCCGGGTTTTCCAGATACATCAGGTCATAGTTATTTGGGCTGTTTTATGGGCAACACTGGCTGCTAAAGAATAAAACAATAAAGTTCAGATTATTTATGTTGCATTAACTGTTGGATGGTTTTGCAGCAGCCCTGGAACTCACAAAACCAATGAGATCTCTTCCTTTGCTCATCTCTTTCTTTTACAGTTTTGGTTATCCGGATCCAGCGTACCTGTTCAGGGTTCAAGAGGAGCTTCGTCTTAAAGGTGTAACAGAGGATGACTGATTGTTCAAAAACAATTTTTAGACAGACTTAGTCCTGCTCTCAATAAAGTTCCCAGTTGCAAATCTGCACTTTTCAACAGTAATGTTCGCCACAGATACTTGAAGATGTGTTTTTTTTTTTTTTTTTGCGTATGACCTGGGCTAAATCGAGGGAGACGTTTAGCTTTTCCAAAGACTTTCTGCTTTATTCCTGTTATGTAGCTGATTGACTTTAAGCCAATAAGCAAGATGAGTTTGGTATTGATTTTATTTGTGTATACAGCAACATTCACAGTTTTTGCAGTCTTTGTAAAAAAGTGTGGAAAGTAGAAAAACTAAGTTAATCTTTTGTCACCTTATTCTGATCACACATTGAAAAACATCCTGTTTACCTCATTGAGTTCTAAGTGTTTCAAGCGTCACTCAGGATGTTGTGGAAAAGCGGCTTTCCTGGAACGTACGCCTTGGTGGAATGGCCTGTATCCATTGACTAGGAGAAATGGACCTGTGTTTATTTACCTATTTATTTATAACTCCAACAGAAAAATGTGGGTTAGATTTTGAACAATACAAAAAAGTAAAATTGTCATTCAAAAAAGCAAAAATACTCTTACGTGTTGAACATCATTTTTAGGTGAAGGTTGATTTTTTTTTTGTGGCTGAGATTAAAGATTAGTTTATTTAAAGAACTTTTACACATTTCTTTTTTTTTTCACCGGGGATGCTAAAAAAAATTAGAGACTGCTATGTTTGTAGCAATTTATTTGCACTGGATGGAAACAGAGTATGAATGAAAAGTGATTGTTTTCTAGGATGTATGGCAGAGTCAGATAAATTATCCTGTAAATTATTTTGTTGACAATCAGACCTGTTTATTGAAAAGGCTTAAAATATTTAGTAATTTTTATTCTTTTCCAGTTTTCTTCTTCAAAAAAAGTGTGAAAGCATGAAAACGTTTTTGGTGAAATTATATTTGAACATAACATTTCCCATAAAATATATTTATTTAAATTTACATTTTATTTTTAAAGAGGTGTACCAAAAATTACTAAAAATGACTGTGCCTGGCTAATGACTATAAAGTAAATTACATTGTTTTTTTTTTTTTGTTTTTTTTTTAAGTAGGATTAAAAAAATCCTACTTAAAAAACACAAAACCAGAAGTTTGTGTTTTTTATTTTTGCAGTAATACACCTTAACTGATTTTGTGCCTTATGCAATATCAGATAAGTTTGTGCCTTAAGAACAATGAGTGAAATATGTTTTTTAGTCCCTGACATCACCTTGCTTGTACACTAGATGGCGCTGCTCCCCTAGTTAAAGGACTGTTAAATTTCTGTTCCCAGCTTTCTCTCTCCCCTCAAAGTTTCCGACATAATGCGTTTGGGTCAGTTTTCACTGCAACAGTTAGAGAGGAGGTTGCTTTGTCTTTCACTAAAATATGATGTCATATTGTGGAGGAATGTGTACTGCTGTGTGGTGATGGCTGAAAAGCTGAAAGGGAAGTTGTTCTTTGTTAACTGTGTGAAGACCGACCAAATCAATGCTGGACCAAATATATCCTATTTAAAACTCGCTCCGAATGTTTTGGTCTTGCATTACAGTGCATGGCATACTGAGAAGATTTTTCACTTTGCACGTTTATATGGAATAGACCAGTGCAAACTAGCACATAATCCTGAAGTGGAAGGACAATGATTGAAAGTTTAGAACATTTTTTCCCCCCACAAAAACAAATTTGGATAGAATAGTATTGAAACCTCTGAGGCCTTCAAGTCAGCTGGATTGATATAGAAGGTTAATTTACACAACTATTGTGTAAACTATTGTTCCATAAATTTGCTATTCACAACTGTAAGTTTACACATTTACTATTGCGTAAATGCTTTCTGAAGTGACTTCGGATTTTGTTTGCTTTTATTTAGGGATATCAGAATGAATCCAGCCGAATGAAAATGCACACCGCACTTTGAAGATTTTATTCGGCATTTTTTCAACCCATCATTCATGATGCTCTCCTCCCTCACTCTAGTTTGTGTCTGTAATGTGACAAAATGTAAAAAAAAAAAGAAAAAAAACGTTCAAATTTGGATTTGGTCCAAAAATAGTCAGGAAGCACATTTAACTTTTATTTAGTTTGAAAGCGTGCACACGTGATGGAACAGAGTCAGATAGTGGCCTGTTTTCCACTCTGACGTCAGTGTCTGCGGGGCATTTCTGTGGCCTGTAGGATCTCAGGGCATCTGCTAACCTCTAATCAGAGTAGGACCCATCTGCCACCCCACCCTGTGTTGCCCCTCTTTCATCAGTAAAATTCATCCACATGTCCTCATCCGTCCATTCAGCAAATAAAAAACAAAAACAACAAGAGGTTGATTTGAATTGTTTGCGTTTTAAAGAGTTCTGCAGCATTTTGGTTCTCTAAAGTAGAAAGATCGCCTCATGATGCAACTTAATAATAATAATCCAAAAACCTAAACGCGAATAGTGAGGCAGGATTGTGTGTGATATAAAGCAGAATCTAGCGAAAGTAGCTCAAAGTAGAAGCATGTCTGAAATTACTTTCGCTTCTTTGAATCTAACCTACATTTACACATGAAATACTTCATGTGAATTTGTCTGGTTTGTTACTATACGAGGACGTCTCCCTGACATGATATTCTCTGGGGTTAAAGCAAAAATGCATTTTGTTTTTGCCAGGAATTCAAATTGAGAAAGGTTGATTTTTCTTGTTTTGCTTTTTATTTTATCGGATGATTATATTAGTGTGAAATTTTGTCTCGGATTTTCCTCCATATAGTCTTCTGCACGTAAGCTCCTTTCTGCAGAGCAACATCTTCCAAATGTATTCTGTATCCCCTATGTTTGTGAAAAACTGCAGAAGGGATTTTTTTCGGACGTTTTTTCAACTGTTTTGCTGCCTTAACAACCAGATATGTGGAGAACATTAAAATGTAACATTATGTAACATTAAAAACAAATTTTCCCTCCTGAGCGGTGGATCTGCAGGTCCTCCAGAGTTACCAAGGGCCTCTTAATCATCTTTTCATGACCAGATACTGGATGGAACAAGGCTCTTTCAGATGTTCAAAGCATTGGATTGTATTATAAAATTACACCTTGCTTCAAAGGTCCACACAGCAGCTTATGTTGCATATTATTGACACATATTATGTGTTTTTTTAATATTGTATTTTGTTTTTCTGCTTTAAAGCGTTTGCGAGTTAGTCTCTTTGTAAGGAGAATGTTTTAATCTCTGTGACTTACACTTGAATAAATAAAGACCATAATGACGATAAACCCTCGCATTTCTGCTGTGTTCATTGATCTTCAGAATGATGTTTGTTCACTAATGTTCTCTAAGCAACATCTAAGGCCTTCAGAAACGAGTTCATACTCTGTTGAAATGGACTCTATTTACCAACTGGGAGACTTCACTGGGTTTTATTTGCAACCTTAGAATCTTAGAATGGAAAATGTCACAACGCCAAGATATTTTATCAACTACTTTTGCTTACTTTCATAATATTGACATTAAACAGAACAACTCAAAAGCATACCACCCACGCAGGTTTGGCTAAATCTAAGAAGTGTTTACAAAGAATAACTGCACTTCTTTATAATAAGCCTAAACAATTACTTTTTTCAGGCTAAGAAAAGAAAAATAAATTGTCATAAAAAAATTCAGGAATTGTATCGATTTTTAAGATGAGGCAAGATCCCTTTTTGTTTTCGGAGTAACAATCAAGTTTTAATTGATTCTAACTTTAACTGAATCTAACTTTATGCAAAAGTTAGATTTTGCACGAAGGTAGAAATAAGTTGGTACCAATTTTAACTTTACCTTTAAAGTTAAAATAATTGTTTAACTTTAAAACTATATTTTATTTTTCTGTGGCTGGTGAGTAAAAAGTGTGGACACCACTGATTTAGGGGTGGTCCAGTAGAGGGGAGGGTAATTTGTAATTTGTTGAAAAATCTAAAACCACAACTCATTTTTGCAGTTATGCAAAACATTGTGTTGGTCCATCACAGAAAAATCCCAGCAACATAACCTGACGCCATATTGAAGGAAATTAGTGCAGAGGATTCCTCAGAAAATTAAAATAATTTTGTGCCCCTATGGACAGGTACTTTCCGTCGCCTTCATGCCATCTGGTCCATCTGGATGAGAGGGCAAAGAATGACAACAAGCTCCATAAATATGCACATAATTAATATTTTGCAGAGCGGTAAGGTTTCAAACATCCAGCAATGTAACTTCCCATGAAAAACCTCCCTCTAAATGTTAATAATCACATGAGCTCTCGGCATATGTGTTAATATGGGTGGCAGCTTCGTCCTCTGATGCTTTAGTTGCTTTTCATCGATTGTTGCTCTCTGCTGTTTTTTTCTGCAGCATCCTGCTGCTGCAGAGCAGTAAAAAATAGCACTGAGACTCTTGCATGCTTCTTGGTGCGACTAGACGTCTCCTGAGACGCTCCCTGGAAGCACAGAGATGCACGCGTACATCCATCAGATGAGAGGCACGCCACGTTTTCTGTGCTGCGGTTGATAAGAAAATCATTATGTGACGATGCAGAGCTGTTGTTCTCGCACTCTCTGTTCCGTGCTCCTTAATTAGAGGGTTTTTGGCTGTGAGGAGGGAGAGCCCTGGCACACCACTTTCCTCCCTCCCTCTTTTCTCGTCTGCCTACTCATCATGCTAAAGGTGCCCAACTACAGACAAACTACCTGCGAATCGTACGCTTTTTACTTTTTATTTCCTCTTTTCTGTAATGAGAATCAGCTCCAGCAGACGTAACCTACTTCTGCATGGCTTTAAAGGTGTCATATCTTCACCCAGCTTTTCTTTCTCCCCCTGTAATGTCAGAGTTGACAGAAAAAATATATATAAATGGTTTGAGGAATCCAAAAAATGTCTATGTGTGCACCACAAAGATGAAGTGATGAGACACGAGGCGGTGCTGGCGTGTAAGCCGAAACGCACAGGGGGTTGCTGAAGAGGCATGTGTCTCCATCCGCTCTCTTTGTGTGACAGAATGTCAGCCCACACCACTGACATGCTCATCCTCTGAGCCTCAGGCTGTTTGCTTAAGAACAGCAAAGTGAAGATGGGTGTGTGGGTGCTTGCTTGCGCTTCTGCCACTTTTTGTCTCCCTGCGCCTGTGCACGCACTGTGTACGGAGACGCAATACATGAACGTGCAAGTCTGTGTTTGTGTGTGGCGGCCAAGGATGAGTCTAGCGTTCTGCTCTCTGATTCACTGCCGGGGTTACGTGGTTTTTTTGCCTGCCTGATTTAGCCTAACAGACCCTCAGCTTTTCTTAGTAACGCTGGCAGATTTACTGACTTGCTTTCCTGACAGCACCCAGCAGCAGCAGAGACTCTATGCATCAAGGTTTTTGGGCCAGGCTGTTGCAGATTGAAGTCATGCACTTAAGTTGATGCTCATGAGCAAAAACCGCAGTTCCTGCATGACATCAAAACCACAACTCCAATAATAATTTTCTGTAAAAATGTGCTTTTCTTCTAACATCATGCAAAACCTGCTCTTCTGTAGTATGCAACGAGATTAATGATATCAGCTGCAGGCTTTGCCGGGTAACATTTTGTTGTCCTTCCTGTCTGCAGCTCGTCCATGGCCGTCCATTGTCAGAGACCGTCGCGTTAGAGCAATTAGCTTCGGCTGCCATGACAACTAGCATGACCTTTTATGCCGTTTTACAAACAGGAGTCTTCTTCACCGAGGCCTTTCTTTTCAACAACCACAACAACAGCTGTCTGTAGCACATCGGGGGACAATAAATGGGCTTTGTTGATGAAAGAAGCTCGTAGAAGCTTGCTGACATGTGCCTCTGTTAAGAGACTGCATCCATCACATTTCCTCCATTGGTAATAAAACAATGTGTATTTTACTAAACACGGGTTTAGTAAAATACACAAAGTTATTGTTTAGATTTTGACGGACGTTTGATCTGTTTTGCTTCTGGTTTTCCACTTAGTGGGATGCACATATTGAGGAGTTTTAATTTTTCTTTATGTTCTGAAACTCATTGAAGAAAGCCATCACGTACCACCTCATTTGTTGTCTCCTTTACAAATATTTTCATGATTGGTTTCTGGAAGTGAATGAACTTGTCGGTCTATGAATGTTACACTCTCTGTAAATTGTTTGTCCTTTTTAAAGATCCATTTTAACATAAAACTATTCCTGTACATCATGAATGTTGGACAGGATTTTAGAAGTGTGTGCCAGTCATTCATTGCGGATGCCTGTTTAGCCTTTCACTGCTTAAATGAATGAATTGCACGGCCAATTGAGACAAACTCTAAATATGGATGGCAGCAGCATCTGAGCAAGGATTTCATCACATTTGTGGGATGGTGTTGAGGGATTAAGAGAATTATTGTTAACCTGTTTGTTTATTTTAATTAAGCCGCCAGATTGTAACATCGTGATGTAGGCTTAAGCACAATCCTGTGCACAAGCTGCTCAGGATCCACAAATTGAACAGAAACGCTAAATATAGACCTGCTCAAGGAATGCTTTGTGTTCACACAACTGCTTATTTTGTGTTGAGATGCCAAAGTGTGGGCTGCTTCTGCCGCCTCAGTTCTTGGCCAAATAACCATGGGCCATGCAGTGGGGTTATCTAACAAAACAGGATATACTGTAACCCTCTTACACCACCATGCTGGGTCTTTGCAAATACCTCACAGACAATCAGGCAGTGAGCAGGGATTTTAAAATACGCTGAAAGTTAAGGTTGAAGAGATGAAATAAAAAGAAACCCTTATGGTAAGCAAAAGGGAGGCGCTTTACCTCCCTTGTGGTTCGAGGACGTGTGCTTGTCACACTTCCAGAGGGTCTCAGTGGGGGATCTGATGATTAGCAAATGAAAACAGCTGCACCTTATAGCAACAAACAGCTTACACAGCAGTGCAGACGGTGAATCATGACCGCAAAACAGAAAGCTTAATCACGTCAGATAAATATAGAAAGAGTTGTGACTGTTGTAGGCTCTGCTGTACAGTACGCTGCATAAATCAAGATGAGTCATAACACGCATATTGATACATACTGGATTTAGTAGAGCACAGGGGGAAGGAGTAAAATTAAGTTTGTTGCAGATATAGGACACGAAGCACACACACAACCCTGCCCCTCTCTCACCTCCTGACACACACTGAGGCCTTTTCTGAAACTGTGCAACTCTCACAAGGACAATACCGGTGCTTAGAAGATGCTTAGGCTCTTAATTTAACCTAAACATAGCAAAATGAAATGAAAACACAGCACTGTAGTCAAACGAGATGAAAACATTGTCACCTCCTAGTTGTTCTTTCTGACAATGCAGACCATGTCACGAATTAGAAGGGATTGCGATAGAGTCGGTGTTTGAAGAGCGGGAGACTGATTCCTGCCACAGAGACGACGCTGAGCCTTTTACAGTCAACATATCAAGGCAGGAAGGACGGCAAACTAGGAGAGAACACATATTTACTTTTCCTGAAAAGCAGCACCATTTCCCAACTGCTCAGAATCAAAAGCTCAGGAATATGTGAGCCAAATGGAGGGGGAAGAAGAAGAGACAGAGGAGAAGACGAAGCACATAGATTTTCAGAGAGAGAGGGGGGAAGCAGGCAGATGGCAGATGAAAATTCGCTACAGGAATATCTTTGCAGCTGATGTGTTGCGTAGTAACACACTGCTTTCCGCCATGCAGAAAACACATTCATTAGGCCGCGTTCCTTTATTTTCAAGGCAGGCGTTCTCATCAAAAACAGAAACTAATGGAGGAGGGAAGGTCAGAGTAAGGCAGCGGAGAACAATGAGTTCTGTGGCATGTTTGAAATATTCCGTCCACCTCCGTCTCTCGCAACAAGAGATCTCATACAAACTCACCTGCTGTGTTGTTGTTAATGCATGCTTGCTCTGTCTTTATTAAATTCGGTCTGTTGCTCTTGTAAAGTCTTGTAAGATGTTATTTGCTGTCAGCTTGCGCTGTATAAATAAACTGAATTACATTTTAATTGAACTGATCATCACTTTTATAGCTGGCTTAAATAGCAGTTGAAATGAGTTTTATGACGTTTTCTCCTGTAATGGCTCTATCCGTCATCAAACTGTGTATGGTTGCTGGCCACCAGGTACCAAAGTATCCTTGACAATTCAAACTGCTGCGTGACTTAGAGACTGCTAATCAAGCAAAAATATCACATTATTTATCATTTCTTTTTGGAGTTTTATACTAAAAGGGATATTGTTCTCTTCATTTTCACATTTTAATCTGAATTTCTTTTTTTTTTTTTTTTTTGCTTCTTTTGGAATAATGGCTTCTTCTCAGCTGGGAGAACCATGTTTTTAGTTTCAACTAAAAATATCATAGGCACACTCGCTAGTGCTGCCTGCCTCTTTTCTGCACTTGGGTCCTTCATCTTTACTGTTTATGAAAATGTCTCCAGAATGTAAGAATGATGCTCTAATTTGTCCATAAGACTAACCTCCTAATTGTGTTTCTGGTCTGAGACATAAAATTGCTGTTGTTTACGTCTTCGAAAGGTCTTAAAGGACAGCTATTTGTCTCAGAAATCCTTTGGTCATCTTCTCTTCACTGCATCTGGGATTCCTCCAACATCCTGCAGATACTGCCAGACAATAAATACTTTCCTCCAGTGCATGACTTATGCAATCTGCACTTGCATGCTCCATTTCTCCCCTCAGAGCCTGCACATGTGAGGGTGTCCTATCTCAAGCTAGTATTCTTGGAAATTTTTCAGCTCACTTGGTCATTAACAGTCAGCCTCATTACTCAGGCCAGTATTATCCCTCAGATTCAACGTGTTTCTGCAACACTTTAGTTTCCTTAAAGGTGCAGAAGGAAATGAACACATCAGTTCTCTCTTCATGTTTTCTAGTCAGATCTTAGTAAAATTCAGGGGAGACAGTGAGCCGGTGAAGAAGTTTTCAGATTTATGTGCTCTGTGTCTCTCCCAGACCTCAGGAACTCCTCATCCATCTTTTTGCCCTACCCGCCTCTATGGCACCCTTTCAAGTAAGAGCAGAGGAATTAAAGCTTAGTGGGAGGGCTCTTTAGTCCCAGAATAAGCTGCACATATACATAAGTCTCTCTTGGACCACTGAAAGCACATAGTTTTGCCTGTAGCCATGGATGTTCCCTTAAGAGAAGTGGCGGAGATAAAAATGTGCATAGTGCAGCTTGGAGGAAAGGCTCGGCGTTCTTTTGTCCGCCTCCCATCCTTCGCTTGCTCTGATATTCCTCTGATAGCTGCAGGGAACTTTAGGGTAACACATGGACTCTCACAAAATGCACACACACCACTCTCTCGTGGACCCGCTCCCTTTTTTGAGGAATGGTCATTCCTGTTAATGGCTACTCTCTTTAAGTTATGCAATGAAACTTTCTGCCAAATTTGTACTTAAGGTTGTACTTTTGCAGCTGACCCTGGAAAACAAAGTAGAAATGCGGCGGTAAAACACGGCAGACACATTGTGGTGCAATTACAGGGTAATTATTACTGCTGTGCACTCAGTCTGCTGCGGCTGACCTAATCTGGCATTTTAATCAGGATGAAAGACACAGAGTTGAACCGAGCTCTGGTGCCGCTGAGGGGATGGCGCTTCCAACCACTGCATGGGATCTCTCATGTTATTTTGGCTTGTGCGGACACATGCTGGATGTGGCCTGTAGCCAGATCCACAGTGTGTGTGTGTGTGTGTGTGTGTGCGTGTGTGTGCGTGTGTGTGTGTGTGTGTGGGGGTGTGTGCGTGCGTGTGTGTGTGTGTGTGTGTGTGCGTGTGTGTGTGTGTGTGTGTGTGCGTGCGTGCGTGCGTGTGTGTGTGTGTGTGTGTGTGTGCGCGTGTACGTGTGTGTGTGTGTTTCGCGACATGAGTTGATGGCAAAAAAACAAAACATTTATTACTCAGAAATGTTATTTGAACTTAATGGACATTGGAATATTAATTTCTACTTCTCACTGAAAATTCTCATATAAAACATTAATTTAACTTTAAAACAGTTTTGGAAATTCTCATAATTATTTTTTTTGTTTCAATTATTTTCTGTTTTGTTTTTTTCATTTTGTTTGTGTCCCATGCCACTGTGGTGTTACGCGACAGTTTACGGTTGATTGAATGGAAATGAACCCAGTCCACATCATCATCCCCCCACCATTATGCCTGACAGTCAGTGTCAGGTGTTTCTTTATATACGATTTAGTTTTCCCAGGTAATTAATGCATTTCGGTGCTTTAACCCCCTACAGGAAGGGGTTGCAGATTTGCAACAACTTAAACAGTCTTTTCAAATAATTTGACCCTGAGAGGGTTAATCTAACAACCAGAACAACCCAAGTGAGTCATGCGCCTTCAGCTTTTCTCATTGCATCGTCATGAACTTCATAGTTTGAAATGCTCTGAGCATTGCACAGTTTGACCTTGGAGATACATTTGAGGACGATTGTTGAAGAAGAAATCCCAAATGAAAACAGGAGTGCGGTATTTGGTGGAGAATGGAGCCAAAACTGAGGAGCATCACTGTGGCGCCTGCTAGCGCTGCACCTGTCTGATTAATTCAGCAGTTGGTCTACAGTTCCTGCCCTCATCTATGATGTATGGAGTTGACCTCTGGAGATAGGGACCAGTCCTTTGTGACCCTGCACAGAAAAAGCAGGTATAACAGTAGATGGAAGAGATGCATAAAGCTGGAATCCAGCTAATCTAATAATTAAATACGCTGCTCACGGCTGGAACCTGAGGCAAACCTCCCTGGCCTCTTTTAGAGTATTTGAGAAGATGAGGTGGACAACTCCTTGGCTCTGGCCGCCCTCGCATAACTCTGGAACATGAGGCAGACCCCCCTCGGCCAGGCTGGACCCTCCTGGCTGCTTTGGAGAACTTGGAAAGCTGAGACCCTTCCGGCCCTATTGCATATAGGGAAGAGATTACTTTTACTTTAACATTCATGATGATCTTTCAGTTTGAGTGAAAGCAGTGAGCAATTTGACACAGAACTCTACAAGAACCAAAGTTAAAACATCATAGAGTTTTTAAATTGCTACGTGAACAATAAAGATAATTTGTTTTAATGCTATAAAGGATCATATTCTGTTAAATTGTAAGTAAGCATGTTGAGAAGGAAGTTGATGTGTTTGGTTATTCTGTCCATTTCCCTGCACTGCGGCAGAGGCAGATGATCTGGTGTTGGTGTGTCTGTAAGCAACAGAGAGAGAGACACAGACGGGGCGCTTGCTGCAAGATCTGACACCTCATCACACCTCATCAGTAATCAAAGATTAGCACATAACTGCGCAGATGGCTGTGCGTGGAGAATGTGTGCAGATTGTGTTTTTGTGCCGTTAACAGTTTTTTTTTTATTTTTTATTTCTATGTGTACAAACAGAAAATCTAGAGTGACAGGTTACAGCTGAGCAACATTTGGAGACCCAGAACATGATCGTCACACAGCCGCACTGCAAGCTGTCAGTCCTGTGTTATTCCTTTTTGACGACCTTTTTGCAGCCCAAACCTGCAGCGCAACTGTTCCATCTTAGTGTGAAGCTGCTGATTCTGTTGGATGTATATTGTGTCGGCCTGTTTCTGCATCTTTTCTTCTTTTTCTTTATAGTACTTTTTTGAAACTTTACTTAAATATCCAGATTTGGGAATGAACGCTACAGTTGTGGATTTGTTATCTGATAAAATGAAACAGAGTGGAGTTGGGATTAACCCAGTGTGCTGCACATCCCCACAAATCCTGACTTTTTGACTTCAAGGTGGTTGTGGATGGCGAAGTGATAACACAGCGGTAGGAGAGGTACTTCATGAAGACTGAACTATGTCCTGACACCACTTTTCCTCAGCCGAGCCCTCCAGGTACAAACTGCAGCTGAGTGGGTAACTACACTCTCAGCGCCAGTCCAGATGTTGACCTAATTTACAAAGGCAAGTAGCGTATGTGGCCCAATTGTGTGTCCTCGTGGCCACTGTTTGCGTATGCATGCGTGGATGTCAACAATGTCAACATCTACAGAAATAGTTCTACATTTCCCCAACGCTAAGCTCTGGAGACCTTTCTAAACCTCGCTTCCTGCTCACTTTGTCTAGATGAAAGAGAAAATATTTGTCAGCTATTCTAAAGTTTTAGTTAATGCTCCGTCTGTAAATATGTCCAGGTTTCTGTGTGTAATTATTTTTCTACCGCCATTTCTCTGATTTATGAAGATTAACACATACCTTCGTCCATCCGGCAACTATTTACCCAGCTTTTATTTTAGATAAGTGTGGGAATTTTCTGCTCACATTTAACAAAAACACCTAAGATCAGAACATACCGTCAGATTAGAAAACATGTTTGTACATAAATGTGGGCTTCATGTATGTTTAAAAATGGCTTAAAGGTTGTTTTCAAAATGTACTGAAAATTACGATTACTTGAATGTGGAATATGAGTCCATAGAATATATTTTATTTTTAAACCAACATTTTCCAAGGGCTTGGTTGTAAACGAGGAAGAGACCTCAGAAATATTATTCTGCAAATAATATGTCATGATTGTCAACATTTTCTTTACTTTGGAGATGCTACGAGATGCACTTCTGCATTTTTACTAATTACTAATATCGTTTTTATTTTCTTTCACAAAGGAAATATTTTGGTCACATGGACAAATTATGAATTCTCATCCCTTTAATTAAAAAAAAAAATCTTAACTAAAACTAAAAACAGTCTGCACAATAGGCAAGTCTTATTTTTGAGGATTAATCTAAAATCTTAATAAAACTCAAACGTGAATGTTTAGGAAATTAAAAGTGAGATTTTTTGCTTTATTAATTGAATATCTACATATTCATGCTCAGTTATTGGGCAACTAACTACCGAGCCAACAAGATTCTGTTATGCATCACTGCTATGTGAATGTTTTGAGTCAGAAACAGACCTTTGGGTGGGTTAAAAGGTCATTTTGGACATGTTGAAATGTGTGCATTTGCAGAAAACCGGTTGGATTGAAAACAGCGAAAGAGACCGATCTCTTTTGCTGATGGTGCAGGGAGGTGAGACGGTCACCTCCCTGCACCATCTCACTGCAGTGAGCATATACATGTGCTGGTTGGCCTGCTGGCACCACAGCTGTATTCACGTGGCAACCGGCCAGTCTTATTACACATCTTCAGCATGGCGGACGTGAAGCGTTTGAAGGCAGATGCAGTCCTTTAAAATACGGATCTGTCTAAACAGTCAAAAGTACTTTTTACTCCCATCTAGTGTTATGAAAAAAGAAAAAGGTCAATCATGAATCTGTGATTAAAGCTCCTTGAACAGCAGCTATGATCCAATATCACGGTTGATGTGATGGAAAGTGACACTAATCCCCTCATGCATGCTCATTTAAATTTGCTTTAAAATCAGACAAGGTCCTCTCACATGTTTGATTATTTATAAAGCCTAAGAGTGATAAAGACAAGCAGTTGCCTCACTGCAGGGAATTTAATTTACTTGAATTTATATAAAAAAAAAAAAAAAAAGCAAACATGTTCCAGGACAAGCTTTATTTAACACAGCGATAAACGCAAACAAAAATAACAAAAAAGGAAGGATTTCAAAAACAGATTTTAAACAAATGTACATGTCACTGAAAATAAAGAGCAAAAATAGCCACCAAATAAATACCAACATCAGGAACAATAATTTCATAACTATAAAACAAGACAGTATATATAACCATATAATAGGACATGCGTAGAAGTTTGATTGCACCATTTGTACCACACATTGACTACGACACAAAGGCTGCGTAATAACTGACATGGTCACCGAGCTGCCTGAACAACCCATCATAGAAAGGCTTTGCATCAGGCACAAAATGTCAGCCGATACTTAATTTCTTTTTTCTTTTATTTGAAAGCTAACTGTTAAATAATGGTATAGTAGTAGATGTGTCTGCCTATTGACTGAAATGATCCGTCTACATGACAGAGAGCTGAAGTCTGAACTGCAGCCAGGCCTTGAATATTGGAAGCCTTTGTGGAAACGACGGCGTCAAGCTCTTCTAAGCCCAAGGGGAAAATCCACAGCACCGTTAAGACACAACATGTCTGGAAGATATTTCCAAGATAACGAGAACTCACATCATGCGTTAAATAGTGAAAAATACACATAAAAGAAGAATGGAAAAATAGCTTTCTTTGGACAGGGCCAGCCTGTGCAGTTTGATTACTTGTTCTCCTCAGTCCTACTTTAGGTTATATATATATATATTTTTATCTTTGACACACTAGCCCTTAATTAAAAATTGTTCACTTTTGAAGTTAATCTCTAATTTGAAAAGTGTGTAATTGCCAACTTACCCAAGAAACAGTTATAGAGCCTTGCAAAAGCATTTTTTAGCCATACATCCTTTTTTTTCCCATTTTGACAAATACAGTATTTCATATGATAGACCAACGCCGAGTAGCGCAATATTGTGAAGTGGAGCGGAAAGGATGAAAGGATCATTTTTATTTTAAAATCTGAAGAAGGTCATCTGCAGATGGGTTGAATGTAATTTACTCTAACATCCAGTTTAAACAACAACTATCAGAAATAATCTAATTGTCAAAAAAAAAAAAAAAAAGTCCCATTGTAACCAATTTAATCCCAGAATAAATCCAGCCGTTCTGTGAAGACCTCATGGATTTGCTAGCAAACATAAAATTTAAAGTAAAGTTTGGTTATAAAACATGTCAAGATTTAAAACTGTGCCAGCGTTATTTAACCCACCATCTGAATTTAGAGCAGAATAACCAAGAACTGCAACCAAGACATGAACGTCAGCAGAGCTACAGATGAAACCTGCTCCATTCATATTGATTTGGATGTAAATTACTCTTTTAGCAAACGTGGAGAGGAACATACTCTGGTAAAACAGGATGCTAATTGAACCATTATCTGTGGCTAACTAAACCAACGCTGCACATCACCATGAACACATCATCTCCATGGTGAAACAGAGAGGAGGCAGCAGCATTCAGCACAGAGGTGAAAGATCTGAGATCAGGGAACAGGTTCATCCTCAAGCAGGACAGTAACCTTGCACATAGAGCCAGATTGGAACTGGTCAAAGAACTTTGCACTGAATACGAAAAAAGGTTTGGCGATATGAATACTTTTGCAAGTCGCTGCAGTTCCATCAAAAGAACCATTTAAACTAAGGTACATTTTCAGCTAACAGAAGCATGTTCGCTTCTTCCTTTTTCCCCCCCCTTATTTGTTTTCGTCACCGGTTCTTCCAAAAACCAGCGACTGCACAGAAGAACGGACAGACACGAGCTCAGCAGCCGGTTTGTACAGCAGAAATGGTTCCAATCAATGATGTCTGTCTACCGACCGCTTAGAGCACAACGGTAATCACGAAGCTGCATCTTTTATTGCCACACCTTGTATCATGAGCACTTCAATCGTTATTGCTTTACGGTCAGAAGCGCAGGACAGACACATAACCATGAAGCCAAAGATTTAAGCCGATGACGAAAAGCGTTTGATTTTTGCTCCGTCGTCGTTCTCGCCAGCAGTGAGCAACGCTTGTTGAAGGTCAAGAGATTCAAGTGTCCGCAAAACGTAAGCTATAATTTGTCTTGGAAGAATAGAGTTGCATTTGGTGGAGTGCTACATTAGGTCAATGCAAATTCACAGGCATTTTACAGTATTGGTAAATCTCACTGACTTTCCAGGAACATTAAAGGCATTATTTTTCAAACTGCAAATGGTAAAAAAAAAAAAAAAAACTATCATTGCAATGCTACAACTCTTTTCTGAAGAATATTTGATTAAACAAAGCATATTTTTAGCATTAATTGTCAGTCTGACCACAATGGCAGAGATCTTACATTTTAAAATCTGCCTTGAACCCTTGAAGCAGTGAAGCCTTGTAAATCAGACCCACACGGGTTGAAGCTTGCATGTTTATGATGCCGATTTCAACAAAAGCCTCTTTGCCTTTCTATTTCTGATGCATTAGTAGAAGTAGGGGCTCCTGCAGTGAATGGAGCCCATTTCAAGCCTCCACAAATTTTTTTCCTGGCCTTACATCCGCTGCTATTTTTTACAAATACAGAACCTCGCCAGCCTTTGCTACTTGCTCAACTGGAAGCTGGTGGAACAGAGTCGTTCGTAGCCACGCAGCCATGGCTCTCCGGCCCATCCAGGTGGATGAAAGCTAGACTCTGAACGCACGGCAGCACTGCCTTCTGCCGCTCATATCGCCACTGACACCAGTGATGACAGGTCTGTGGATTCTGTCTCTGTTCTCCCTCTACATAATGTTCTTTCACCAGAAAAGGGTGAAACAGGGGACACCTCACACACCACACTTAGGGAGGGATTTTTGCTAATTCCCCAACAGTTTCATGCTAGATTTGTTCAAGTACTTAGAAAAATATCTATTCGGTTTTTCTGAGAGGCATTTACGCAACAAGTTTGAAAATCGCACACTTCCATATCGGATTAAATCAAGATGTGCCTGTAGATGCATAAAAATCAGACAGATGGAGAGTTTGTTTTTAGGTGGGAAAATAAAGAAAGTTCAATGGACCCAACCCTTTACCGTTTTAAGTTTTGTCTCAAAAGCGAAATAATACTAATAATAATAAAAAAAAATTTTATTATGGATGTGCGCTCGAAGGTTCAGGAGAGAGCGGACAGCTGAGTGTCCGCCTCTTCTGAGGGTTTGTTTGGTTTTCGGGGGGGTGAGGGAAGGATTCAGCAGGAGAGCCCTGATAAAACCATCATGCCCACCCCCCTTCCCCGAGACCAAAGAGGCTGGGGCTGGGAGTCGTCTACGAGGACCTGGAGCCCCTCCTGCCTTCCTTCACATCACAGAGCAGCTCTTGGTCTTTTCCTTCTTGAAGGAGGAGGAGAGCAGGTCCGACTTGCTGGGCAGGTGGAGGAGTCTTTTGGAGAGGCGGCGGGTGGGGCTGGACTTTGGGAGGGGCTGCAGCTTGTTGATGCAGGCCATCGCTGCGGTACGAAATACGCTGTGAATGCTTTTCTCCGAGGTGAAGGCTGAGCACTCTAGATAAGCTTCAGCACCAAGCTGTTTGGCCATAGCAGAGCCCTGTAGAAAATGATGTCAGGAAATATACTGAATTAGCAACTTGCACCAAAATACAAGATGGAAAATTCTCCCCACGCCCCACCTCCCTGCATACAGTGCAGTGGAAAAGTATTTCCATCTAAAAAGTTTATTCTTTTTTTTTTTGCTTTGCTGTCACACTTTAATATGTCAAAAATGTGTGTTTTCTAACCAGTGAATAAACACAACATGCAGTTTTCAAAGAGAAAAGAAAACAACCCGAACCTCATGTCTAAAGTAAATCGCCCTCTCGTTAAAAACCAAATCAACTGTGACAAAACTTTTTGTTTTTGTTTTGCATAGTTCAGATCAATTGATGAATGTCTCATCACACCCAAGACAAAAGTGACAAGTTTTGGACAGTGTAGGCCGACATCTGCTGTGAAACTAACTCAGCGTTTCAGGAATCGAACTGACAGTCAAATATGGCAGTGGTAGTGTGTTGGTGTGGATTACTTGCTGTGATTGATAGAACGAGTCAGAAACTCGTCTGACTTGTCAACAGAATGTCTGACTATCAGTTACTTTAAGCTTGAGAACATGTAGGTTATCCAGTAGGAGAATGAGCCACATCCACCTCAGACAGGGTACAAAAACAAACAGGCAAACAAAAACCACTGAGGTTTAGGAGTGGCCTAGTCAAAGTAGGGACTTAAATGTGACTGAGATGGTCTGGGGTGGCCATTCATGCTCAAAACCCCTCAAATATGACTAAACTGAAACATTTCTTCAAAGAAGAGTGAGGCAAAATAATCTACTTACAAGTTGATGGCAGCACAAGAACTTTTCTAGTTTATCAGGTTGCTTTGAAAACTGCATTTAGCATTTACTCTTGGAGTCTTTCATTTGAAAATGTGTTTGATATTTGATATTTAAGTTTAAGTACAAGTTAACATTTCAAATTAGAGAGACCAATTACTCTAGAGAGGACAAAATGAAACGGCTTCATTTTAAAACGTGTTTGAAATTTAAGTACCACATTTTAAATTAGAGAGGACAAATACTTTTTTCACGACACTGTGTAGTAAAGCAACAGCCTAAAAGCTTAAGAAACCTCTAAAAAAAAGGCCTCAAAATGAAAGCATGTTCTAACAAACTGGTTAGTTTATTCTGAAAACCATTTCCCACTCATAATTATGTTTCCTTGAGATGGAATTAACATTGTTCCACCTCTTACTGGAAACTGCAGACATAAAACTAATTGCTTTCAAAATGAAAGACATAAAAAGTTGTTTTGTTTTTCCAAACAAATCCCTCCTCACTGGGATCATTTTAACAAATGTATAACTAGGTGGATGATAACAACTGTTACGGCTCGTCACTGATACCCAGAGCTTTACGATTGTGTTTATAAAATACTTTGTGACAGGACAAGTCATGAGTCAGCTGCCAGCTTAGAGCTCGCTCCCTTTACATACGAAATGTTAACAATTGATCTGGTGGGAGAAATACTGTATTTGCGAGAGAATGCAAGCAGCAAAGGTTTCATTTAAAACATAGAACTAGTTTATCTCTTTTGAGATACATGCGTCTGAATGAGGTCACTTAAGTTGCTTTGCCAAAACAAACGAAAACAACCATAACATTTTAACTTGAAACAAATTACTGTGTGAATAAGAAAATATAAAATAACCGCATGTATTGATTAGAGATGCGTCAATCGGATTTCCAATCTATTTTTTGCTAAAGCTTTGGTCTTTTGTGTCAATATTTCTTCGGATTTAAAATTACGAGCTGTGTGTTTAAGAGAGCATCTGCTGTAAAGCAGGGTTCATATTTTAAAACGGGCAAAGTTATGACAGAGTCGACACTTTAATTTTAGTTTTTGCATCTTGTATTAGTGATCAATGTGATCAGCACATTAAAAGCAGCTAGCATTGCTAAAACGGCAGAACCTGAGTATATTTCCTATTAAATATATATATATATATATATATATATATATATATATCCTCACCTCTGAGGTTTCTAAACAATTTAAATTTTGGATTTTAAATCCAACATTTTCCCTCAGAGATTCACTTTTTCATTTTTCCTCCATAGTCGCAGCTCCTATACCAAACAGATCTGATATAAACTGGTAGTGTTTACATTTGGGGCTTTCTCTGACCTAAAGCAAGATCTTAATTACGAGCTCCTGACCTGTCGGGACTGATCAGGTTGAAAATCGTTTGGTTCTGGTCAACAGACAAGTCTTGGTGCATCTCTGAAACTTATTTTAATTTCTTTCACAAGAAAAGCTCACCTGCTCCTGCCAGTGTTAGTTTAGCCTTACTGACAAATAAGCTTCTTGGGGTTCTCACCTGCTCGTAGGTAATTGGAGTCTGTTTTAGGTTGGACAGCTCCATGAGTGTGCACACGTCGGTGCGGAGGTCTATCTTACAACCGATCAGCAAGATCCGAGTGCTTGGACAGAAGTCCAGGATTTCACTTTTCCACTGTGGACACAAAGGTATAATTGTTAAGCTCTCTTTTTGACAGCATTTAATAGAAGATGATAATTAAAATAAGACATTACCTTTTTGAGACTGCTGTCCATTGTGTCTGGGCGGCTGATGTCAAAACACAACAAGACTGCGTCAGAGTCACTGTAGCACAGGGGTCTCACATTGTCGTAGTACGGAGAACCTTAGAGGGCAGAGAGGCAAAATACTATTAATGTGGTTAAAAGCAAGAATAAGCTATTTCTAAAGAGACATACTTCTCTTTAGATGTCCAGTGTCACATGACCTAAGTATTTAGATATTAAACAGTCACATGACAATACCTGATGTTTTATTTCATATTGTACCTTAGTTTCATTTTTTAGATCCTGAATCCCTAAGTAACTATTTGACTTTCATTAGTTATGAAACATTAAAACCGTGATGAAACAAAAGGAAAATCTGACCAACATCCAGTAGTAATTTTTCTATAGCAAAAAAAAAAAAAACTAAATAAAAATATAAGCATGCAGCAGGAGGATTTATATGCAACCACAATGGCTTCTTCTTGATTAGCCTCTCTTTCCTGTTCTTGAAGATGCTGTTTTCTTTGCCTCTGCTGGCATTTCAGACGCAGGAGAAGATGACAATCGGTCACCAAATCCTCATTGATCTTCCCTTGCTCTAGATTATGCAAGTGGAACGGTGGGGTCTGGGGCAGGCAGACGCTCCCACTCATGCTCAGAATCCTTAAGTAATCCACCCCCCAACTCCACAAAAAAATAAATAAAAAATAAAAAATCCTATGCTCGGCAGCAGTACCTCTAGTCCCTCTGTTTCCACAGCAACAACCTCGGAATCCACCGTCTACATCAGCCATTCCTCCTCTTCCTCCTCCTCATCTTCCTCTTCCTCCTCCTCTTCCTCCTCCTCCCACCTCTCCATAAAGGCTTGCCCTTGCTGCCAGTCAATCACTTCAGACCAGAAAAACCAACCCACCCACCTACTGTTGGGGACATTCCTTCTCTGCAATAGAGACTGAGACACACATCCAGTATATTTATACATAAAAAAAATAAAAAAAGACACCTGATTACACACAGACTCACTATCTAATTTTGGCTCCATCCAGAGGTGAGCCCAATCTGCTATCTGATGAAACAGAACAAGAGTTCTGCTCAGGGGGGATTAAAATGTTTACTTCAGTCTCCGCACGGATCCCAACGGGGATTCGGAGCTCCTTTTATAGCCGCAGATAAGGGAAGAAGCCCGTGTAATCACTCATTAGATATTACACAACTATCCTGATTGTTTTCTGCGGAGGAACATCGGAAGAAAACGTACAAAAGCACATACAAACATGAATGAAGCACTTTCATGAATATTTAATGATCCTTCGCATTATCAAAGGTTGGAAGTGAATTTGCCAGCTGCTGGGTGCTGTGAGAGGAATAATGACAAGCTGTGATGAAATCCCTGTCCTGAAGAAGAATGTGAACACGGTTTGAAAAGAACAAAAGGACACGCTCGTTTCATTCCGATTCTGGTTCTGTGCTTTAAGAAATTAACGTGCTCTCATTGCTGTCATTTGAGGCTTTGCTATTTACATTGTTTAGGCAAAAGAAATGCTTACACATAAATCTCAAAGCGTTTTTTTTTTTTTTTTTTACAACCTCAGGTAAAGAAAGTAGTTTGTCTATATGTAAAAAGCCTTGTTTTAGTGATTACACAAAACATAAAAGTGCGTTCTAGTTGAAGAAAAAGCTCTTTTTGATACATGGCATATTTCATAGGATTATGAGGTGACCAAGTTCTGCTGCAGGAAAATATGCTAAAACCATGACACTTCCACCGTCATGCTTCACAATTGACATCAGGCTTTTTGCCATTTGATGGATTCTGTTTGTGTCGACATGAGGAACATGTTAGTTTCATGTAGAAATTTCTGGAGGCACCTGGAGTGAAAGGCAGCAGGAAGCTCCCATGTGAGCCAACACAGAGGAGGGAGCATCCACCCTAAGAGGATATTATTGCTTCTGTTGTAGGGATATACAAAAAATGCTGCCAATCTAAACCCGTATAGTCATGACTGTAACAAAGATTAAACACTCAGCCTGGGACAAAAAGTTGCTGTGACTGCATTTCAACAAAAATACAAGCATCAACAATATCCACTTAAACCAAGAGTCACAAATGGTCTGAGAGAAAGTTTGCATTCAATGTCTTTTAAATCAGCACACATTTAAATCAGAACAATCAGCCACGGAGGATGGGGATGTGTTTCAGTGTTTCTTATCTGTCATGCAGGAGAGTCGACAGGGTGCTCTAAAGATCTCCTCCTCCAGTAAGAGGTTAGCTCACAGCCAGGAAACAGGATGTGATTCTGCATTAAACAACCCCTGATCTAAATGCAGCAATCAATAGAGGGCTGCACCACAGGGGCCCCAGAGAGCCCTTGCATCTGAAGCTGACAAATACGTTATCCTGCCAGCATAGAGGGAGAGAGAGATAAAAGATTAAGTAGGATGTTCCAACCTCCCCATTTTAGATCTCTGCTGCTACAAACCGAGAGATGATTTGGACCGTCGGATCGATGCCCATGCAGCGATAAGCAAGGCCAAACGTTTCCTCTCCACTCCTTTCTTAACGACAGATGGAGAGTTTCTGAGGCATGAAACATGCGGAGTGAAGCTGACTAACTGGGGGATGGCAGATGAAGAAAAGATTGCAAGTCTTGTTGCCGAGATCCACTTCGCATGTGTTTAATGGTGCAGCGCCCAGGGCTCAAAACCTACGGAGGAGAGAGAGGCGGAGATGGGATGGTGAGCTTTACGGGCTGCGAAGATGATTGTCGGAGCGCACAGGTGGGGGAAGGGAGTACCTCGTCTGCTCTGTGTGCATGAGTGACTGAGAGAGAGTTTGTGCGTTCAATCAAGTGAGCGACGGAGTCCATTTCCATCATTAGCACTCCTCGCTATCAGGATGCACAGGTCAGACAGACTAATGATCGAGGGAAGGGATGACTCAGATTGGGGGGGTTTTTTTGTGTTTTTTTGGGTGGGGGAAGGTTTAAGTGCTGCTCCAGGCCCCAGCTCCATCACCCACAGTCGGCCGACTGAAGCTGTGGCGCTCCTTCAGCTGATAAATACAGACAGTTTACAGTCGAAAGAAGAAACACGCAAAGCTGCCTCAGACTGTTATTTTACAGTTTTGCATTTGCCAGGATTTCTGTTATTTAGTTCCTGAAATACTGTCAAAACTCAACTCATTCTGGATTATGAAAAAATCCTTAAACTGGGTTTACTGTTGGAATGAGGGAAATAATGAAGACTGTCCCACTTTTTTTGATACTTTAGTTTCTTAATCATCACACTGTATCCCAACCAACACCGTGAGCCTCAGAACCTCTTTTGTCCTGACTGTGATTTTAACTGAAAATCAACTATCAAAGAGGTTATAACTGAGAGCAAAGGTCAAGGTTACAACATAAAATAAATATCTTTGTTATGTCTATGATTTAGTCTAGCACTGTTTAGCTTTACTGCAGACTTTCTTCTTTTAAATGTTGATATTTTTAACATATGCATCATAGCCCCCTCCAGACCTGCAATTGTACTACATCTCCTTTAGCTGCAATTCACACAGTTATGTTTTTTTTTTATCTAAACTTTCTGAGACTTACACAACTCTGGATATTTTTTGACATAGCCTGAGTCACAGAAGAATTACATGAGCTGCTTCAAGGTGACGAGAAGAGCAAGAGAAGCACAGAGAAATCAGGAGAACAGTCAGATCACTCTTAGGGGATGAGGCAGCTCTAACATTTTTAAAAAAGAAACCCTTTTTCAGGTGAGTGAACACATTCACTACATCAAAGTGAAACCAGGTTGCGCTGATCACAAAACTTGTAAGAGGGCAGGTTGTTACTGACAGTAGTAAAGTAGCCATTTTCAGCATCTGATGCATTTCCAAATGAAGCAATAGAAAACTGTTGAGTTGACTTTTTTCCTAACATACTAATTTAAACTGACCAATGAGAGGAATCGTCTTCACAATAATCAGGCTGAAGACAGAAGCTAAAACAAAATGTCGTACTGCAATATGGCAATATTAAGTATTACTAAAATGCAAAGTAATTTTTATTCAGTTATTTGAAAAAATAAATAAAAAGCAGCCATTTTATGTTCTCTAAATAAACTGAGATGTTTCTAAAGAGAGGGGGATGTCTTGATTGGGAACGCTGGGTCTTTTTTCACAATAAGGTTTTACATGGACTGTGGCGGGGGTCACACCCACCTTTAATGGCCGGCACAATCTTTACATCGAGTTTAAGGTGGATTGGGAAGCAGCAGATGGACCGGGCCTCTGATCAGGATGCTGCTGGGTGTCCGCCCTTAGGAGATTTCCCAGGCTCATCCCATTTAAAGGAGACTCAGAACAAACCAAAAGGATTATATTATCCCCTCTGGCCTGGGAACACCTCAGGATCATCCAAAAAGAGATGGGAATTGTGAACATCTGGGATTCTGACAATCAGATGACACTGAACAGATGAGTGAACCTCTAAAGAAGATATGACACCACAAGCTGAGCAGTGAACTGTGAAATGTTCTGTTCAGACAATAATATGTGCTCTCATTTTGAGTTAAACTGGAAATAATAGTAGCTAAATCGATGGCATCAATCTCAATTGTACACAATACAGTAAGCAATTAGATTACACTAAATTCTCCCAAACTCAAAGCCCTAATCAGCAAGATCACTGATCCTGAAATAAAATGGTTCCAAACACCAACAATAATGAGATTCATTATTAAGTATTCATGAGTTACGGCCAGTGGACACAGTTTGCTTTCCCCTCCTCCTCTCTCCACCCTGAACGTCCGATCAGATCAGCCTGATTAAAACCGGAGGATTGATTTTAGCCTGTAAATCCATGGCGGAGCTGAGGGAAGGAGCTGCCTGCCGGGTGGAGCCGGTGATGAGGTGGGTCTAATCGATGAGGGGGAGCTGGGATAATGAGGAGACGCTCTCACTGTGGACGGGCCACAGCAGCACAACTCCACGCAGTCAGAGGATATTACAGTAAAAAATAAAAAATTTAAAAAATCAACACAGAAACTAACGCATATTGCTTTAGCCTGTCATTTATCGTCAGGAGTCAGAAGTGACTGACGTTCTGATCTCAGTGTACAGAGGCAAAGGATTTGTTTTAGATTATCATCCATCCATCATACCAGATGACCTGGAGATGGACATGTCTTGTCAAGGTTACATTGTGTTCATTTGTTAAAGGTATTGATGGGATTCTATCCTGGAATGTGCAGGTTTGGATAATTGGGAAAAAAAGATGGCACCCTATGGAAAACTTTTTGAGTTTTCAGACTCGACCGTATTCTCTAAAATCTAAAGTTTCACATTTATTAATATTTTATTTACGCAATTTGTCTGTTTATTTTATTGCAAACCGAGTTAAACATTTTAGACTTCAATATGTACATTTATGATTTAATGACCGAGAAACTCAAAGATCAATACAATCTCCAAAATTAAAAAAAGAGCAATTTCACAGCTTTTTCTGGTTCAAGACAACCAGACATTTTGTTTTTGAACCAGTCAGGTTCAGATGATAGCCACCAAAACATATAAAAATAGTACTGCAGAAAAAAAAAAATTCAGAAAATTAAAAGACAGAAAACAGTGCATCACAGAACCTCTTTAGTCCTAATTTGACAAGTCTGAGACTGAAAAAAAGTTTTGCTTTAAATTGATTCAGGATTTTTAAAAACCTATAGATAGTACTATCTGACAACTATAAAAGCTTTGAGAGTATGAAACCCTGCTTTGCAATTCTGGACGGTGGATGTGTTTATGTATGTTTGGGTCAGTTATGTCCACTGGTCCTATTCAGAGTCTTAATCCCCTGGATGTTGCTGTTTGAGTGGGTGACCCGAGCAGCATATGGAGGGAAAATGCAGGTCACCACATTTTCTCCACTCCCTCCTGTCTGCTCTAGAAAACCTTTCTGCTCAATAGGAAACCACTCTGCAGCCACATCATCCCCGGGCAGCAGGCCCACTCCCGCTGGCCAGACCAAAGGTCCACAGTCTGGGATTAAAAGATGGCATTTGGTCTGGGGCAGGAATTAGATTGCTCCAGACCAATTACATTTTTATCCATTTATTTTCTGTTTACTCTGCGAGAGAGTGAAAACAGCAGCTCGTGCATGTGGGTCCGTTATGTAAAGGATTCGTCCTCCGCCGATGCACATGACAAGCGAAGACGCACGTAAACACACTTGCAGCCGCGGGATTTGCTCCGTCATGCGGACCCAGTAACTCTGGCGATGTGAGCGACGAGCACCGAGCAGAGAAAGTGCAGAGCGGTGAGCAGAAGGGGGAGTCTGACTCTAACAGGTGCCGCAGACCCATGCTGGCAGGATTCAGGTCAACACAACTCCAGGGATATCTACAAAGACACATTGACCCTCTTTTCAAGCCTGTGGTGTAAGCAAACACATGATGCCCAAAGTCTCCATAGAAAGCAAGTGAACCGGAATAATAAGTGGTTTTTCCATTTTGTACATGAAAAGTATTTGCAAATGTGTCGCTCCTTTACCAAGCCACAAAGAATAAGAGGTCAATGAGGCATCCGGTGTCCTTTCACGCCAAGGCAACGCAAGAAGCATGGCAAAAGTATTCAGGCCCCCCTTCACTTTTTTCCCTACATTTCTTCATTATACAAACAAAAACATCAGGGCTTCAATGTATTTCTTGGAATTGTGTGACACTGCAACACAAACCAGTGAATGGTCACAGTTTGGAATAAAGATTTCATATAGTTTTCAGGATTTTTTTTTCCTAAATAGAAATCTTAAAATTTTGGCTCATGTTCAGCATCTCCAGTATTAACACGTTGCTGCAGCAAGTCTTCGTGGGTATATTCAGCTGAAAGCTCTCTTATTAAGCAATGATCATTAGCTCTGGCTGACTAGCTTCAAGTAATGCTTCCTTCCAGGTTAAAAGTTCCTGTACTTTGGTGCTTCCGCAAAAATACAAAGTAAAACATACAGCAAAGTGGGGAGACGAGTGCTCCAATAACCTTCTGCAAGTTTAAGGTGGGATTTAATGAACAAAAAAAAGAAAGGAAAACAAGAAAAATTTCAAGTTTTGCAAAAACAAAAAAGGCTATTTGTTAGCAGAAGAGGAATAAAAACAGATTGCCCAATCTAACCCCATCTTCCATTCTCACCATAGTGAAACAAAAGCAACCTCGGTACGAGTATAGTGTATTCAGGATGATGTGCAGTATTTTGCCACACACAGCACTGAGCACGCGTGTCAGACCAGAGCTCTGTCTTCCTCTCCCAACTCGCTGCATCTCCTTGCCACTATTTCGTAAAGGCCGACCAGAAATGTTGTGTCCAACTTACAGCTGTTCTGTCATCAGAATAATTAGACAAATATGTCTTCAAGTGCCTTCACTAGATTTTATTCAGGCGTATTCAATTAAGCGAGGAACTGCATCTGGCAGCGTTCAACTCTGATAAGGACACTTGTTAACCTTCCTCCTCGCTGCAAACGTCTGTCCAGGTATTGTCTGCCAAAGGAGCTCGTTGAACGCGGCGCGCTGTTGCGCATCCCTCCGCGCTGCAGGCAGAGCTCACGGTCTCAGTGCGCATGGGAGAAGGCGATCAGTTACCTGAGGTGTCCCACAGACTCAGCTCCACCCGCTGCTCCTCCAGCTCCAGGCAGGCTGTGTAGTTTTCAAACACCGTGGGCACGTAGGTCTGCATGGGGGAGTGATGAGCAACAGGATGCAATTAGCAGGAAGGTGTCAGTCATTCAGTCACACGCAGTGGAAGTTCATTTAGTGCAACTAACATGAGAAGGGATCGAGGAAAACGACAACAAAACATTTCCTTTGCTTTGATCAGTCGCTAAGGTCCAACTGGATAGATTATATATATATATATATATATATATATATATATATATATATATATATATATATATATATATATATATATATACTCTTTTTATGAGTATACAGTGCTTCATAAGAAGAAGCACTGTAATCTCCATTCGGATTACAATATAAAGCCTGTGCAAAGTGTATAATAAGCCAGTGAGCACCAAACAAACCAAAGTAGCCAAATCCCAGTAAATGCGCATGCAACCGCGCACTCGGTTTCATTGCCTCCCTCTCGTTTTTCTGCTTTTCGTTCATATTTCGCAACACTTTTATGTTTCACTAAATCATAAAGTATCTTCTTGCGGACGAATCTCCCAGTCATGTTTTTTAAAAAACAGTTATGGGTCACGTTGCATACCTCAGGGTAGCAGTCCTTCGCCAGTACTTGCAACATCGCCGTTTTTCCGCATTGAACGTCTCCCACAAGAACCAGTTTACATCTCACCACCAGCGGTTGCGTATTTCTCCTTTCCTTCATGATGACGAACACGCTACAGAGTTTTCTCCAGGAGGGGTGGAGGGGGAGTGGAGGGAGAAATAAAAAAAAAATGCCGCAGACAAAAATAAAATAATAATTAAAAAAATAGAAGTAGAAAAAAAAAAAAGCAACAGAACAGCTCAGAACCAGTCCCAGTGAGATAAAGAGTCCCGGTTTCTGTGTGTCTGTTGGAGGATGCCCGCAGTTGATCTGATTGAATTTGCCACTGCGGCTCTTTATACGGGCGAGCAGCAGCCAATAGGAGCTCGAGTTTCACCGCGCTCAGACGTAACACGAGGGGGAATACAAACACGCACATTATTCAGTCAGGGATCATCAATCTATTTATTTATTCGTTTTTTGTTGTTGTTGTTGTTGTTTTTTTATGTATTAAGAATTTTCTTCTGGAAAATTCTTTCTTCTGGAATTTCATCACAGAGCTCTATTAGCCATTCTTCGTACACTGTAAAAATGAATTTGGGATCGTATTGAATTTCAGTAATTAAAACCCATTTTTAAAGCTACTCAAATATAATTGTAAATGTGAACGCAGTGCGCAATAATGATTTGATCGTCCAAAACAGACGTTCACCGTCCGTCTCAAGGAGCAATCAGGAAAATGCGAAACACCCGCAGCAAACAGGCTGAAGGGAGAGAAGAAATGCATGATGGACCCTGAGGTACGAGGGAGTTCCTGAAACCAATAGAAACACAACAGAAGCTGCTTATCTAAAGAAACTAGACTCAAATAACAGATGAGAATCAACTAAACACACAAAGGAATAAACGACAAGGAAATTATCAAAACAAACAACAACAAAAAATAAGACTGTACCCAAAGTTCAAATACGCATAGATCATAACACAAAGAGGCAAAAATGTGCTTTAATATTTACCCAAATCTTTCCCAGACCAACTAATCTGGATTTATAAGTGAAGGCGCCAAGATGCATGTAATGATTCAACAGAGCTTTATTTCAAAAATACCCACCACTCTCTTTCACATATAATTTAATCGTCACCAAGTGACATATTTTTTTTAATTTGAACTGTTTTGACAAAAATACCTTCCTTTTCATACTGTAATATGTATTTAATTTGAATTGAATGCTATCCTGGGAATAATATCAGGTAAAAATTGTTTCGATAAACTTTATGATGAACTAATTGTCCCCTTTAAAAACAATGCATTTTAAGAAACATTAGGGAAATGATCATATGCAGGCAAAACCGTAATCTGTCACTTGACCCTTTCCGAATTGATCAGTTTAAATGTCTTAATGGCTGAATCCATTACCAATCAGCACAAGAAAAATTGGTTTAATTTCCTCTTCACCTCAAGATAGTCTTATTAAAAGCAAAAACATTCCCTCTGCAACAGCTCTGTATTTTGGGAAGTATCAATGAAAATCAGTTGATTATTGGATTTAAAATAATCCCACGTAGTTTTAAAAATGGTTGGAAGTAGTTCCGGTGTGTCCTGTTGACCTCTGACACCCTATGAACTGAGATGGTGACTGTCATCACTGGGGAGCCACTGGGTCAAAAAGCACTGGGTGGGGTGAGGCCCATCCTTTGATATCAGTCAGTGGTGATCAAACGTTTTCACACATGAGCACCGGAGATGTAGTTCGACACCCGGTTTTAATTGTGTTGAAACAATGAGATAGACTTAAAGATAAAATCAACTTGCTGCCCTCCCCTGATGTCTGATGGTCCACCAGATCATTTACATGCTGATGTCGGTGATAATTATTGGCGTTTTGTCCCAGTGGGAAGAAGCAATTTGCTTTTGCTTGCAAACAGCCCCCCTTCTTCAGACCTCCAGTGCTAAAACCTGTTTCCTTTCCTGTTGTTGATCCTCAGACTGTGGGACACTGTGGATGATGCAGCAAATCATTGCCATCGGTACCCACACCTGAGCTCCTTATTTTCTGGTTTTATTTAAACAACTTCTCTTCTTCACACCAAGAAGAGAAAGAAAAGCTTAAGCGTTTCTTGTTTGCCTCTCAGATTTTGTGACACACTGAAATAACTGTACATCAAATCGTAATTTAAGTAATTTTTATCAAAAAAAACGTGACGGGTGGTCTATTCATTGTAGCAAACATTTGATTCTTTAATTTTTTATTAACTGCTTAGAGAAAGTTGGAGATGAAAAGAAGTGCAACCACTGAACTCTTTCTGACCCTTGTTTACTTACTGCGGCATAAATGCATGTGGGATCTCCCAATCCCCTCTGATGGGGGCAGAGAGGCAGGTGGCTGTGAATAATGATCAGGTATAAAGTGACACCTACCAGATTGACCTGGCCAGATTGCAGGTCCTTCATGGAGACACACAACACTGCAAGGTCAGTTCTGAAATCTCCAATTAACCTAACAGGCTTTTTTTTTTTTTTTTTTCATAAATGAGAAAACCCGGTGCAGTCAGAAAGCAGAAGCTCCAGAAAAACACAACTCAAGATTTGAAATTCAGAACTTGCCGTGAGCTTTCCAATCTGCCTCATTTATACGCCTCAAAACATTTTCAGTGGAAATAAAGACGTTTAGGGATATTGACTTCTGCTGACTGAATCCAGAATCTCTTTCAGTCCTGATGTCTCATGACAGACTAAAAAATGAAAAGCTTTGATGGTTTTTTTATGTTTGTTTTATATCTCACTCCACCTCAACATCACTCATGAGCAGAATACCGAAGAAGGTTTTTATTTATGTTAACGTACTTTGAGGCGAAGACTTAAGCCCCAACCTGAGGGAGCCGCCATCTTTTTCCTGTTGAGACCCACGGCCTCAGACTCCCATCGACATTTAAAACCATGTTACATCAGGACAAGAGTCTAGGTTTACCACTGCACATGCGCGCCCTCTGCCGGTGGACATGTGAATCTCTTTAAATAAATGCACAGCAAGAAAGAATGTCATTAGAACGTTTTTTTTTTTATTTACCACCTCGTTCTCGCGTGGCGTTTACAGATACACACCAAGCACATTTCATCATCAGACAATGTCAGTCCTAGTTGTCTGAGACCAGCAGCGTTGTTGGAGTCACAGCTGGAGGTAAATACGGCATACGTTGAGTGCATTTATTGCATCAAAACAAAAAGAGACAAAAAGCAACCATATAAACAATATTAGTGCAATTATACCCCGCCCCAACCGAGGAGATATCTTGATAGTCTCAGCTTGTATCTTATCAATACTAAACTTTGTATTGCATCCAGAATTTAGGTCAGTGAAATAAGTAATAGTAATAAAAACGTTGTGCTTTGGATATGGAAAAAAAAATAGTTTAGTTACAATAGAATCATTCTGCAATACAACTCAAATAAAAAAACCAAAAACAGACAAACAAAAACAAACAAACGAGGATCTGGTTTATCTAAGGTTTTTTTTCTAAGAAGGTCCTGTGCTCTTGGTGTTTTGTCAGGCGGACGGTAGTAAGCTCCAACCCGATCTATTAGAAGTGTATGTCAGTCTCAGTGGAGGACATCTCTGGTCCTGGATAAAAAGTGCATCATGTTAAAAACAGAATGCTTTCTGAGCTGTATGCTGTGAAAAACAAAACAAAACAAAGAGCAAAAGACTTTTTGCTAGTCAGAGTTAGCAACGTTTGCATGGAATTTAATACTAATCATTTACAGTATTTACAGCTTATCTTTCATAATGCATATATGTAAGTGGTTATGTGGGTCATGTCGATTTGCCCATGTGAGGATGATCCTTACAGCCCTTCTGACGCAACAGGAGTACAATATGCCATGCACATACAATAGGTTATTTACATGAGTTATTTTCTAATAATTTCGAAGCAGTTGTATTGAGATGGAAGTTAAGAACCGTAAGGTGTCAAACAAACAAACGAGGCAAATTAGAGACAGACTGTCCCACTGCATGGCTTGCAGTTTCAGACTGAGATTCAGCTGAACATCTTCAGTTGTCACCAAACTGTTTGAGATCTACCCTGTTTATTTTACATAAACATGTGAAAAATGAACAAAAGTCTCCCTTCAGGAACTTTAAAATCTCACGTGTACAAAAGTAAGACGTCACTGGGTGAGTTTAGAGTTTGTCGTTTTTCAGTCACAGTTATTGGACTTGCTTGAATAAGAGGATAATCAATAATATTTCAAGATTATTTATTTATGTTAACATACAAGTGCCATGTGGGTGAGTATTAAAGTGTTATTTCTTTGAGAGTTTAATTTTAAAATGATTGAAGATTAAGGTACAATAAAATCTTGGAGATTTTGTTTTATTTTATGTCTTAAGCCATAGTTAAATGTTCTCACATTATTTCAGAGGAGGGTCAGAATTTAAGTAAAAACAAACATTGTGGTCATTAATGGTGAAGACATAAGACTTTCTTGTCTGCAGTGCGGTCCGCTCTGCAGAGCTGAAACTTCTCTCTTTGATGGGGATTTCTAAGGACAGATAGTCTTCTGGCTTAATAGTAATTCACAGAACTGATACTAAGAAGTAAGTTTCAGACAAATTATTTGTCTTTAGTAAACACCATGCTGACTCTAAACTGGTCTAGACTTGGAGTCTGATGCATTTTTATTCAGTCATATGGATCTTGTGTTTGAGGAATACACCTGCGTTGCAAGCAGTTTTGCCTCATGTGTCTGAGCCACAGAACGACTTTGATGACCCATGAGCCAAAATGCTTGGTAATGTGGCAAGCATTTGACAAAGCAGTGAGGACGACAGCAATGCTCTTCAATGAAGTTGGTGTGAATAAAAATATCGCCAGCAGCAGAATGAGTTTGATGAAGACTGTAGCTGTGTGTTTTAAGTCTTCAAAAGTGCAAAGCTGAACTAAAAACACACAAGTTGCGTCAAAGAGTCTGTTGCCGTCAACTGAAGAATGAAGACATGAACAAAGTTTGGAGCTCAGTAGGTATCAGCTGCAGGTTCTTCCTCAAAGACTCAGATTGGTATCAGGGACAAAACCGTCCTGACTGAAAATATTGACTTTTGAATCGACATTGACAACATTGATCTTCACCGTTCATTCCTAGATCCTATAAATGTCTTGTCACAATCAGATTTGATTTTATTCCTACTTAATTAAGACAAAACTGCATGAGCTTTATAAAAAAATAAGATAATTCCTTTCCGCTACTTCATCAGTAGTGGTTACATTTCCAAGAACTTGATTCTGTGTATCTCTCTTTTGGACTTATGGCTTAGGCTTAGTTCTTGCTGAAATATAAGAAATATACAAACTTAATCAATGATGTAACAATATAATTCTGTGAATAAAATGAGCTAAAATACTTAATAAATATGAATAAATGTGTTGGTAACATGTCGGGCTTCGGCCAGTGGAAATCAGAAATGACAGACGCTACTCCGGGGGGGTTGAGCCAAATTGCATCCAGTACCACGACTGGTTACAGCTTCCCATGCATCGTTACGCCATTTAATAAATAACATATCTATAAGTATTTTGTGACTATCATTGTTACACAAACATCTTTACTTTTGGGGACGAACAATGTGACTAAGATGAGTGAATAATTTTATTTTGGATTTTAAACTAAATGTGACTGATTTCTATCTGGTTTTATTAGTTACAGAAAAAAGTTACAATCCTCGGGTTGGACTTCAACTGTCTGCACATTTTACCGTAAGGACTCTTTCCTCAACCAACACAACAGATTTAACTCACATTCGCCAGCAGCGGCAAAGACGTAGAAAATGTGTGCTATCAGTGTTTGTTATACATTATTTGCATAAAAGCTACATGTAGAGATATGCTTTTGGTATACTGAGAGCAAATATATGAGTAACAGATAGTTGTATAAACTGTCTTAGTACAAGAGCAGACAGAAAGAAGAATATTGCATAAACCAGGAGTGGAAAGTAAGAGGATAAAGGAAGACAAAATCGCTATTTTTTCCATGTGTCTCCATGCAAAAGTGATACTGCAATGACTCTGACAGGAGCAAACGTACTTTTAAGGAAGGATTTTAGTTAAACATTTAAAACGGCAGCTCACTTAAAGCTGCGGACACGGAAGACATACATAATAGATTTTTTGTCACTCCTTGCACCCGAAAGGAAGCAAGGTGAATCAGACATTAAACCTTAAGAGCCCTGCACTGGAAACCTGGTGATGTGCTCGCAGCTTTTCTGTGCCACCGGTATCATGGACTAACATAACTCAGCCCCTTAGATGTGTGAGAGATGAATCAGCCTTTATGTGCTTCAGACAGCTACAGACACTCACAAGCTGGCTCATCTTTCATGGATAATAGGGATCTTTTTTTCTTGTTTTTTTTTTTTAACTGTTTGGATTGGAGAATGTACGACATGGGAGGGTTTGGTGGTAAGGAGTTGAACAGTGACTGCGCTGTTTCCCCGGTTTCTGTAAACCAGTGCTTTTGCAGCGGCAGAAAGCGGCCCTGAGTTATCAGTTGACGTTGGGAGCAGGGATGTCTGGCCCCTGGGGCAGCAGTGAGGCTGCAGTTGGGTGCATCTTCCTCCCTATGTGGAATATTTCTCCTCCTATCCCAGCTCACCGCACTTCTGCTCTTTCACCCTTTGCATGGACCCAGCTCTTCTCTCTGCTTCACATGTGGAGAAGGCGATGGCTGGCTTTGATGAGAGGAGGAACGCTGCTGCCCCCTGGTGGTCCCTGTTCTCCATGTCTTGGCTGTTCTGACCCCAGCCGACAGCACAGGCTGCTGCTGCAGAGAAGGAAACACACACCAATGTGTTTAGAGAAATTCTTGAATTTCTCTTCTAGCTTTGATGGGATGACTTCTGTCATTTGTCCTTAGGAATTTCTGAGGAGGAAAACAAATTACTTGCTGACGAATCTTTTGAAGTAGGATTTTGTGGAGAACCAATCAATATTTAGTACCTTACATGCAGCGAATAAAGATCGCGACTGCGATAAGAAATCATAGGGATCCAGTTGCAAAGCAGTTTTCTGCCATCTTAAAACCAGTCCTGTCTAAAGTGTCAGGATCCAGGGTTTTTTGGGATTTTTCTGGGTTTACATTTTTGATTATTTGTTGCCTATGTTTGACTTTAGTTATTCTTTGTTTTAATCAAATCAACCCCCATTCTGTCTTTAAGTCAATCTGTTCTTAGTTATTTTAGTGAGACAATGTTTGTAGTTTCTGTCCCTCTGGCTCCTCGTGTGTTTACCTCTGCATTTTTGTAAGTTGTTTTGAAACTATTAAAACTTATTTCATTATTTGTCTCCTGGATCCTGGCTTGCGTTTTGGTCTCCCACAAACACAATAACAGAAAGTTTTATTTCAATTAAACTGTTACTTTGCATCTGTCATAAATTTGTAGCCTGACAGTTTTTGTGCAGCTTAAAACTTTATTCTGAATTTTGGACATTTATAGTGAAATCACTTTTCTTTCCCCCATGAAGACAGATGTTCAACAATCTGGACACAGAGCATGAATTTCTAGCATCTTTTTCTGTTCCACACCTGTACCCATTACAAAAACAAGACACAACAACTTCCTTCCTCTTGAAACACCGCAGCCTTTCTCGGATCCAATATGTCCCCTGTTTTCTGTGCCGTCAGAGACAACATGCTCTTTTATGCAACACCTGGAGACATCCTCCACAATCTTATTTTCTATTTTTTAATCACAGCTGCCATCTTGACCAGCTATCAGATTTCTGATTGCAACTCCACACAATCCTGTCTAAAAAAATTTTTTGGGGTATGAATGAAGTTTTAACTCATAAAACAAAAACGAAAAACATTCAAACAAACGTAAACATTATTTTCTGCTCACCTGCATCCGAGGCTGGGATCATTCTATCAACTCTTGAGTCTCTGAAAACTGTTTTGGGAAAAAAAGGAGAGAAGGTGAAGCTAATTAATGGAACCTTGATATAAGTTTAACATTTTAGTTGGCTGTGTGTTTGTTTGCACCTGCTGACTGGAGTTGGCTGAAGGTGGGGTGACCATATTTTGGTCCTGTAAGGGATTAACTGGGGCAGAACAAGGGAGATGTGTGGCTCGCCAGTAAATTTCCAGGTACTCTGCGAGGTGGTCGCAGGCTTCTTCCAGCTGATTCTCATCCAGGATTACGTCAAACATCTCCTGAAGGACCAAAAGCACAAAAAACACTTTCAAAACTCTCTTCAGCTTTTGTTTTCCAATCAGAACTTTCTGTGTCTTTTCTCTCATCAGACGCTGGATCTAGTGACGGAAGCTAATCTGTCGGATTGCTCACGTACATTTTGCTGTTTGCTTATTAATGTGTGCTGTACCTTTTTAAATAAAAACAGATGGACTTAGATTGAAATTAAAACAGAGGGACGTACAGGAGGACACTGAGCCAGCTTGTCCCCGGCCATCATCTGGACGTTGAGGTGCTTGCTTTGGGACTTCCCTCGAGACTTTATCAGCCTCTGAAGAACCTGTAGGATGAATCAAAGACAATGATTGTTTTTTTTTAAAGAAACATTAGTCTCACTAAAACAATTTCTTTAATTTATTTCCTCCTTCTCTTGACATTTAGCCTGAAAATCCAGAAATATTTTGCTTGCAGAGCTGTGGTGTGAGCGAACCCCCACATATTGATAAGCTGTCTAAAACCGAGTAAAAGTAAAACAGTACAAGATTTCTTCAGGAAAACATTTTTTTATGGAAAATATTGAACGACTGAAGTCTATATTAACAGATATGGTAAAAGAAACAAACAAAACTCATTTAATGTAATACTGGAAATGAAAGCCTGAACTATTTGACCTGATAGAATCAAAGCAGCTTCCATATTAAAACAGACTGGTTCGCCTTTTAATATAAACCTGTTTTGATTGATCCTTTCTCAAAACAGAACACGGGCTTTACTGTACTTTGGGTGATGAAACTTTAACATAGACGATGATGGGAGCCAGAGAAGTCTTGAGGAGCTGGGCTGGATGGTTGATGGTGTCTGCGTCCAGGACGACCAGCTGAAGAGACTTTGCCAACTCAAAGATCCTCTCGATCTCACTCTGGACTTCAGCTGAGAGCAAACCAGAAAAAAACACAACAAAAAAAACAACAACATTTACTGGAATCTATTTTTAACTCAAGAGTCAGTGGAGGTATCTATTCTTAGCGCTTATTGATCTTCATTCACCACCAAAAGATTGAAGGCAGCTTTTCTCGTTATTTACCCAGGCTAGAGCGAGTGTTGGATCTCTCCATTATGGCCTTCTTGTTCAGCACCGAGCGCTTTGCCAGGGACAGATCAGCGGTCACCCGTGTAATAGTGATCCTGAGGAAGGAGTGTCTTATCACATCTTATCTACCACTGTTCCATTTCAAAGGAGTGAAACTGTACTCTGAAGGAGCTAAAAATAATTCCCCATCATGCTGTATCCTACCCACCATGAAACGTGATAGGCAGAACACCACAATGAACCCAGACACAGTGTTTGTGCAGCAGAGACAGCCGCGCTCACCTGTCGACAAATCTGTGCTTTAGGAAGTCAAACAAGGCTTTCTGCATCATGTCAGTCACCTAAGTGAAACAAAGTGCAAAGAAGTCAGAAAACAATTGCTATAATAACACAATGGAGACGCAATTGATCATATCTTCATCTGGTTTGTAAGGCTTTGTTCTCTTTCTCATCACAGTCAAGTTCCAAATCATTAGACCCTGGTACAAATATTGTTTTCACTGGACCATAAGTATATTCCTTGATTTTGTCTTTTCATTTTTAGGCTAGTAGGCCTGCTCAAGAAAAAAATAACAATTGTCAATTAATGCGATTATTTTCTGAAGTTGTGAGAAATGGACCATTTGAGGCTCTGGGGCTGTTCTCAATGGCAATTAGAAGAAGAAAAAAAATCACAATTAACCCAAAACCAAAAACATCTCCCCAACTAAAATGTGTTTTAGTTGAAAGTTTATGTAATTAATTACCATGGTAAACTAACGTTAACAATAAATAATTAAGCAGGAGCTAAATGTATTTATCTGCATTTTATACAACTAAATAATGTTACTACAATACATGTTTGAAAAACATAATGAGATACAAATAGCCTAAATGAACAGATTTGATTGTACTTACTAGAAAGTAAGTTCACTTGAGCAATGAGTTTCACTCAAAGCTTTAGCATTGATATGCCACAGATAATTAATGAACACTTCAACTAAAGGAGGGACAACCCTAAAACTCTAGTTCTAAAACAAAAAATGTTTCAACGTGACTTCATTCTGAATTTTTCTAAGGCGGCATCATTATGTTCGCACTGTCTAATTTCCAGCAGTTGGAGAAAACGGCTTTTAAATGACATTGCTCTTCCACTCTGACGCAGAGAAATGAAGTGACCACAAGAGGGGGTTCAGAGAGGAGTTAATGTGGAAGAGCGTCAAGGAGTGGCAGCATGCAATATGTACAAGTGAGACAAAGCAGAGAGAATGAGAACAACAGGGAAAGGGAGGCAAGCTGGTGTTCACCACCAGAGCATCTCCGAAGCACATCGCACCACTGCAACGCATAAATATTTCACACACATGCATACAAACGCAGACGGCTTGGCATGCAGTGTGCGAGATCACAGCGGAGAGAAAACACAGAGGCTTAGAAACACACCACTCGCCTTGCATTTCAACATACTGAAACACAGACTCATTCCATGCTGAAGGACTCAGAGGAGAGACCGCGATGTGTTTTCGGAGGTTTAATACACAGTGCGACTGTGATGCAATTTTCTAATATGAACTGAGTTAGGATTTATGAGGAGACATATTGGTTTAGCTGATCCAAGAGGCAGCAGTCTGTGAAGAATGTGACTGCAATGTTTAGTACCGCTGTTCATGGGATAATCCTGGAAAAATAACCAAAGAAAATATATAAAAATCCCACTGGATCTGAAAATCCAGTCCATTTTTGACTGAAGCAACATTCCAAAAGACTGAGCGACATCACAATTGGACGTGTCTGGTACATTTCTAGGGTTACAGTTACATTGGTGTTCTGCAGACAATTTATGAACCTTTGCATTCATTTACATAGAAGAGTATTTATTTTTTAGTACCCCAAACAATGCCTCTTATTTAAATTTAACATAAATTATAAATCTTTTCTAGCTTGATCACAGTGTCTAGAGAACTTTTAAATAGTAATCCACAATTTTCTATTTGCCTGGGGAAAATGATTACAGAGGCCAATTTCTGTAAACTACTCTACAAAATAGGAAAGACAACAGAACATGCTACTCAAATTGTGCAGATTGTCTGTGTCATTCTTTAGGTCGATAATGGTGCAAGAAAAGAGTCACTCTCAAACGACCTGTAAGTTAATTGAGGGATTTGTTCTTTTATGGCAAGTGGCAATAAGTGGTTTCGTAGTTGACAACTTCAAGAACTCAAAAACTTGAGCTCTGAGAGATGGAGTCCTTAACCTCACTTATATCTGCAGTCAGATCAATTATTTCCAAAAATTGTTTCCAGGTTTGTGACAGCAAAACCTTACAGGTTGATCCCATAAGTGTTTATCACAATGCTACAGGCTGCTTCACCTCCTATCTAAATGGAACATTTATGAGATGCAAAGTTACAAATGTCTGCATATTTTTGTTTTGTTTTAAGCTGAATAAAGTATTTTGTAATGAAGGGAATAATGTGAACTGTAAAGTCGGCGTTGTAAAAACCTCCCAACAGGGAGTCATTGACGTCGTAGTTTTGAAGTCTCAAGATGTCTGCCCTATTTCTCCGTAACAGCTTCTGCACAATGAAAGCAGATAACTCAGTGGGCAATCAACTCACTTCATAGCCTTTCAGTGAAGGGCCCACCAGCACCACGGGCCTCATGGAGGGAACCACGTCATAGGGAGGAACATGTTCCGTCTGCAGAGGTCACAAACGCAGGCAGGGGGTGGAGGACGGAAGAGCACAGAAACGCTGAAGTGAATGGAAACACACTGCAGGAAATAATTTGTTAAAAATTGGATGGCTGTGCACTCACTGCCAGAGTATGAAGTGCAAAGTAAAAAAAAAAAAAATACAAAGAGACAAGGAAGGAAAAAGAAAAACATACCTGTTTCTGCTTCTGTTTGGCTTTAACACATATACAAATACAATTAACATTAAACATGATTTATGAGGAAAAAAAAGCAAAGGATACAAAGCTGTAAGTAAATAAAATACCCAGTACAGAGTTGAGTCAAAGGGTTTTTATGCATTTTTCAACACTCAAATTCTCAACTGACTGGATGGACAGACGGATGGATGGATTTTACATCCAGGTAGAAACATTAGGGTCCATGCATATCCCTCACTCCTCTTTACATACAATTATTGAAATAAATGATAAAACCATCTTGTTTCCAAATGTTGTTTCCGTTCTTTGGCACTATTTTAAAATGCCTTTTCACTACTGCATATATAAATCTGACCTGTGTGGATGACCAAGTTCCAGCAGACAAGAAACAAAACCCAGCTCTTCCAGTCCCCCTCACCTGCAGATGGAGGGGTGGACCTCCAGCCTCCCGATGATGCGTTCCCTCCTTTCCTGCAGAGCGACATAATGCAAAACTTTATTATGCGTGATGAACCCCCTCAGGAGGCAATTTGGAGAGCTCCAAATAAAGCTCAACACGTGAGCAAGAGCTATTTATAGCTTTTAAAAGTTTTCAGTGTGTACTGCAGAGGAAGCTGGTGAAAATCAGGACAGAGAAACTCAGAAATACAGAGTGGCAGCAAACAAATCCATGAGGGCCGTGCGTGTTTTGACCTGGCAGCTGCTTTTTGTTCTTGTTTTATCCTCATGGCCTCCAGTTTCACTGGGCTTGGGATAAATGTAATGTCTGCCCCTTCTTTCACTAGCCGACCAATCCACCAGTCATTGTTATATTTCTGCAGGAAAGGAAATTGCACAGTTGCTTAATATTATGTCTATAGATTGATTTACTGTGGATTATTGTCATGTGGAGTTTTAACATATTCTACCTCTTTTATGTGCAGAAAGTCTTTGGTTTCAAAGTTGATAGCAGCACCTTGGACTGGACAATCTTCATCAAGGGCCCCACAGTAACTCACATTGGTTTTCACTGCAAATGCTACCGGCTTGGACTGTTGAGAAAAAATATATAAAGCCGTTTCCAGCAATCCTTTAGGACGTAGAAGACTTTACATCAAAGTAGAGTTCTCGTGCTACTGATTTTTAAGAGATTAACATAAATTTGAGCCTCTTACCTTGGCTCTTTCCAGCTGCAGCTGAGCCTGGCGCTCGGCTTCACGCCGAGACGCCTCCTGGTCTTCCTCCAGGGACAGGTCGGAATCAGAGGGTCGACTAGCGTAGGAATCGGCTGAACCCTTCAGACAGGCGAAAGGACAGGGAGAAAGAGAATGTTCAAAAATAAAAGCTCTCAGAGGTGACCTTAAGTAAGAAATGACCCATTTCAAAATAACATCTGGCAGGAATTGCTTAGAATTTTACTGGGATAAAAGACAAATAACAAATATACCGCTTCACACAGATAATCCGTGTCCTCCATGCCTGTCCCGTCGTATACCTGTCCCTGCCTCTGCTTGTCCTTTCTGGTAGCTTTCCAAAGCAGCCCTTCCCAGGGGAACATGATGTTCATGAGAACCGCAACACTAACAACAGGCATAACCTTCTCTATCTATTTGCTTCAACACGTGTTGGAAGAAATCCAGTCTGCGCCCAAAAAGGTTGAGTGTAAACAACACTATTTGGCATTTTATAATTTTACTGTTTTTAATAAAAATGGTTTCAGTACATAAATTCTTTGTGAGCCAATAAATAACCTTAGCAAGAAAAAAATAAAAGACAATGGAAAGTCCTGGAGAGATCCTGAGATCTGTCCCTTTATATTGATTAAAAATGAAAACAAAAACCTCACCGTTCTCATCCTCTCACACCCTCATCATATTTAGAAGTGAGCGACCTCATAAAAAAAAAGCCAAATAAAGTATCTTAAAAGGTTTATTTGACCCTTTTCCTCATGTCTGGCTCACGTTGCGCCTCTTCCCTCCTCCTGTTCGGCTGCAGCTCTTTGATATTGCCAAGTCACCCAAAACAGGTTGAGCAAAAATATAAAGCAAAGGACGTGGGAATTATTTATATATGAAAGCCATTTGTAGATGGCACCGAGTCCATTAGAAGAGGAAAAATGGACTTTATTCAAGATAAAAACGTTCTGCCTTGTAATTTTTGGCATGTTTCTAATCCTGAAGAGCTGAAGGAAGTCACCTCATCCTGCATCGTTTTTACCGTGCATTAAAAATTATGCATCAGTAAATCTAAAATGCTTCACCTTGACCTTTCTGTTTGTAGCCAATAAAAGGATTTCCAACATAGTTCTCCTTGAAGGTTTGACCACTTTCATCAGAAATGATTGATTTAGTTAAAACTCATAGCTTTCAGGTGAGTTTTGCCTCAAAATCTAATTACTATTTTCTTTCTTTGGCTTTGATGTTTATGATTATTTATTCATTTAGGACTGCTGTACCCATGGTTACTGAAAACGTAGATAAAAATGTGTTAAAGGTTTTAGAATAATTTAATTTTTGACTGAAGTACTTCTAAAACAATGCAGGATAAAATTTTGAGTATATCATAAAAATTTTTTAAAAACTTTCAAAATTTCATTGGTTCCAAAAACAGGCAGCGTTTACAGTTTTGTGTTGATTATGCTTGAAATGTGCAAACAGCACACAATGAATCTGGTTATGCTAATGATCCTGCCTTCATGTGCATAGAGTATGGAAAGCCAAGTGTATCAAAAACACATTGTGCATGTGTTGTGTGGCTGAGAAATACCCATCAAGTATTCACATGTAAACAAAGCAAGAGCAACTCATTAACATTGTTGTGTTTATGTGCAAACAATGCGTCAACAATGCATCCAACTTTCTAGTGAGCTGGTTTAATCACTTTTGGTCTTCAAAGTGACAAAGTGAAATTCAAATGCAGGGACACATAATACAGTCTGTTTCTGCAGCAAATAGGCTTTAAAATGACATGTAAAAGCAACATCACACATCACATTAGGTATTCAAAGCTTCAGCGTACAGTCCATACAGTCCTTCAGCATAAATGAACACCATTTATAGACTATTAAAAGTTTTACACAAAATTTAACATATACTCTGACGCTTCGGTACAAAGGTTTTGGGAATATATTAATTATTCAGTCCACAGCTATGTTACTTCCTGAGCTGTTAGAGGTTTTGAGAAAACATACTCATGATGAGAAAGCCCTCACATGCTGGAAGCCCCATCAACTAAAACACGAGATGATGACGCTGCAGCAGTTACAGATCTCCACCAGCAGAGGGAAGCACATTCATATCACTAACAAGGAAGGTAGACAGAAATGCATGTTTATTTTCACAACAATGGCTGAGTTTGTGTTTGACGAGTTTTACAAAGACTTTGTAATGCAACAAGTAGAAATGGTGGTCAGACATGTAAGTAGAATATATGCAATGACACTTTGCTGTTTTTGAGTATCTATCCTAGTTTTATGAAACACATGAAAAGCCACAGGTACAGGCTGAGCTGAAACACTGACAGAAACTGGAGCTTTTTTTTTTAAGAGTGAAAAAAAAGCTACAGATAGTAAATTAAAACACAAGCTGAAAAATTACAATACTGGCATTTAAAGAAGATAAAAATTAGCAAAGCAATATGGCTGGTACGGTCTTGAATAACCACAGTAAATGTAGAATAATTATAATGGCAATACATTAAAATAGTACACACACACACACAGAAAAAAAAAAGGTAGAAAAGAAAAAATAAGGTTACGGACACACAAACTACTAAAACTTAACATAAGCATTGTAAAACTTGGCTTTATGCCCTTTGGGACAACCAATGAGTGTTCAAAAACAAAACAGTATAAATAAACAAATAACTGAAAATATTATATGAAATAAATAAACAGATAAATAAATAAATACAGACAGCCAGACACGTATCTATCCGACGGAGGTTGTAAATGTTCCAGGATATCAGCAAGCTGTATAACAATGGTATGTACGATTTTGTGCCTGTAATCTCTTTGAGTCCAGATGTAATGATCGTCAGTAGGATAGGAACCTCACTGCTCTCTGTCGACTCAAAACACATTCCTAGCTGAGCGATGGACTTTTAAAACAAACTATTGATCCAAATTGATGATGTTCAACAGATGGGCCGCCCAGCGAGTCGCAATCGCAGTGAAATGCCACATTTCAAGCGGAACACAGTAAGCATGATTAAACCAATCTCACGTGTTCGGTGCAGCATGTCAACATTGGGTGAAGATAAGGAGGGAGGTGAAAGAGAGACACAAGGGGGGAGATGCAGGCAAAGTGACTGGACCCGTGCACACTTCTGTCGAAACAACGGTGAAGTCCCCTGAATGTCTCTGAGCAGCCATTTAGACGACTCGTGGATGAAAAAAACTGAGTTTGCATGCAGGGAGGTTTTCCTCTACAAAAACGGAGGCAGCGTTAGGAGCGTACCTTGTTGATCAGTCCTGTAGCACTCGAGTCGGAGGCAGACATGATTCTGCTGCCAGTGCTCTCCTCTCCCCATGGCACAGAAAAACAGCGGAAACCTCCTCCCCTCCGGCCGTGGTTACAGTGAGGGGAGCACAGTGAGGGAGGGAGGCAGAGGGAGGGAGGCGCGCTCAGGATAAGTGCTTCACAGCCATTGCTGCGCTGCCTCAATACTCACTTCCCATAGAAAATTGATGCTCTGACTGCAGCACTGTTTAGTGTACACCCGTGCACACTGTTGGAAATCTCTACATCCTGGACATGTCAGAAAAATAAAGTCTCCTCATATTTCTATTGCACAAGCTGCTCCGTCATTTTTTTTCGATTTTACAAACGCGCCATAACCCTTAAGGTCCATATGGAGTTGAATCACTTCTACACCAGAAGGTCAAGACCTGCTAAGTACTTGCATGAAGAAAAGGCAGGCTTGTGTCTGCATTGTACCATTGAAATATGAGGTACTTCAAAATATTTTGTGTGGGAAAAACCATGAAACTACCTCAAAAATAGAAAATACCACAAAAGTAAAGTAGAAGAGTAAAGCTCAATATAATGAGAAAGACATGTTTTCCAGCCTGATTTAATGGAACCAACTGTTTCTGCATTCCTCAGGTTTTCAAGGAGTTTGTTCCAGAGTTTTAGTGCATAGAAACTAAATCATATCCTTGTTTAGTTTTAGTTTTGAGAACACTGAGTGAAATCGTATTTAAAGACCTAAAGGTCCTACATGGTTCAGACCTGACGAGGAGCTCTGAAAGGTTTTTAGACGAGGAAAGTCACTGCTTTATAAACCAAAAGCAAGATTTATTTTTCACCACTGAAAAGTGGCTGAATGACTGAACTAACTTCATCCATTTTCCAGGTTTGGGTGACGATGCAGGCAGTCGTGTTTTGGATGAGCTGCAGCTGCCTGATTGATTTTTCAAAATGATCTTTCACTGAGATCTGTGACATAATAACTTACCCACAGAACATGACAACCAGTAATAAAGTTAAAGGTCATATGTTTTGGTATGAGTACACATGACACTTATAGGCGTTTTCCCTGATTTGTAATTTTTAGTCTCATTGAGTCCAATCAATGATTTTAGTCTTCATTAATTTAGAGAAATTTTGCATCGTCCACATGTAATGAGTTGAAATGAATTTTTTTTTTCAAATATAGTTATTGGATAAAAATTGGTCCCAGATGGATTCTTGAGGAACCTGACTTTCATCTGCTTTGGCTAACACAAAACCCTTCTCAGCAAGATCAACTGGGCTATTCTTGCAAAATTATTCCCAATCAATCAATGTGTACTCAGTGTTATCCACTAAAACCATCTAAAGATCATTTACATGCAACAGTGTTAAGCTCTAGTATCTTTTTAAATCTTTACCAATGTTCGACAGGAAGCAGAGCTACAAAATGCTTCAGAAATAAACTGTGGCTCCAGTTCAAGGTTAGTGATTCATTTTTACAAGATGGAAAATAAAATAAGCTAGGTTTAATGACATGGTTGAGGATACGCACAGGGACTCATGGGGAGCAAGCTCTGTGCCTGCCATGCAACATCCTACTGACAACAAGGTGATGCGTAAGTCTACAAATCAGAAATGTGGTGGTGAGTCAGCAGACAGCCATGTTGAGTCCATCAGCAGTCGTAATAAGACAGCAGAGAGGTATCCATTATGGAAAACTGCCTTAAAGTTCCAGGCTGCTTGGCCCAGGCTGCATGCTCGTCTGGTCGCCTCAGGCACTGAGAGACCCTCCGCTTTGGGGTCCATGCTGGAAAAAATACTCTCCTGCACAGGGCCTAACCCTCATTCAACTTTGACTACTTATGAATTAAGTGCACTCTAGCAAGGCTTTTAGTAGAAAACATCTCAGGGCGATATATTTCTGCGTGGCTTTTCAAAATTAAAGGGAAGCGAGAGGAAAGCACTCACTCACACACACACACACACACACACACACACACACACACACACACACACACACACACACACACACACACACACACACACACACACACACACACACACGCAGCAGCAGCACATTATTATTGCAACGACTCCCAGATCCCTCTGGATCAGAGATGATATGGTGGATATATTTTCATCATTAGTGTATCAGTATGCACAAGGCAGCAGGCAGTGGCCAACGGAGGCAAAAATAGAATGAATACAAAGGAAAAACAGAAAGTGGAGCAACACAGATTTGAAACACTAGTGATTTTTTATTTTTATTTATATATCTACCTTTCTGGTGCTAATTATTCCAAGTATTTTCAGCTATTTGCAGTGAGTGAAAATAGTGGCATTGCTACAGCTAATTTATTAGAACAGAGGATGACAGATTTGCAGGAGACTTTTTCCCTTTTTTGTGTGTTTTGTCTTTGCTGTTCGGTGATTCTAAATATAGCTCTCCTCTGTTTTACTTACACTCCTCCTACCACCACAGACTAGGGGCTGGCAGTGGGGATAAGATGGCTAAGGATTGTCAAAGTTCACTGAGTTTTCATGAATGCCTCCAAGTAGGAGAAAGCAGAGTTTCTCTTACTTGGAGACAATCCGGCTTCATTCTGAATCCGGATTGAGTGTGAACTCAGTGAGAACAGACAAACCCCGAAACATTTATGCCGACTCTCTCAGGTTCCCCGTTTGAAATAGGCACAGTGAGCAAGGCGAACGTTTTTTAGAAAAAACAGTATCTCATGGATATCATTACAAAACATGTGTTTTCTTTTGCTTGTATGTGTTTGACGGTGACATACTTCAACTTCTGATGATTTCACAGTTTGCACAAAGGTTCAAACTTCTTTAAACTCATGTGAGACCCAAATATGTTAATTTTTTGTTTGCACAGTAAGAATTGATTATGCTTCTATGCAAGTGCCTCTTCCAAGGACTGTGAGCGGCCAGTATGTAAAATATGTCATATATTACCTGTATTAGAAGTCTCTTTGTTTTGTTACTTATTATTAATCCAGATCAGTGGATCCCAGAAACCAAAATTAATGATTAAGTCCAGGAGAGGCAAAATAGTACACTGGATTTTGCTATTTTATGAACTTTTAAACTCTGTACATCGTCCAGTCATTTTTGGTCTCAATTTTAAGCAAATGTGGTCTAAAATGACCACCTGACATATTACAGACTAAAACTAAGAATGATCCAACTTTTACAAAGTGAAACAATTCTGGAGTAGAATGAGACCAATTGAACCAATTGACAGTAAAGAAGTGACCACTTTTGTCACAAAGGTGAAACATAGAATGGGAAAACTAATGCATAAACAAATAAACTATTGAACCAGAGAAAACATGTGTTTTCATATTTAAACTCAGGTTCTTCTTCACTAAACCGGTCTTCAAGTCAGAAGATCAGAAAAAAATGTAGAAATCTAGAGATCATTTTCTGCTATGTGTCGATGTAACAAAATGACATAGCAGAGAGGCGTGTAAATCTCCATGAGTACATATTTCTCCAAGCATTCGACTCCTCCTTTCACAATCAATTCAGAGCCAAGAAAATGTGTTGTCTGGAAGCAATTTCAGATCCTTGGATTTACAGCAAGGCAGTAACAACAAACACTTGAGAGTTAATTTCCCCTCAATCATTTCTGGTTGTGCATTGTCAGATCAAAACACTGACAGCTAAAAACTTTCTCCAATATAAAACGCCTAAACACACATTAAAAAAAAACTTAGCATTTTAAATCAAAAAAGCACTGACGAACCGAGAATTTTGTAAAAAACAAACAAAAAAACATTACATGATTTGATGGACATATGAGAGTAATCGTTTGCTTTCCTCTTCCACCGAAAACCATTACCACAAACAAAAAATACAGAACATAGGATACAGTGAAAAAGAACATTTCAAATGACACGTCCCTGCCAAAAAACAAAATACTTTTAGTTCCTTCTTTCTCTACATCAGAGGACTGCTTCTCACACATGTGAACTTGCGAAAAAAACACAAGAAAAAAATCTAGCTTGCATGCAGCAGCAGGAGCTGAGGCAGCATCTCTGACAGAGGTGCATGTTTCAGAGCCTCACAGGGAAGAGTGCAACCAGAGTAGGGCAGAGCGGATCAATACCAGAGCCACCCAGATTGATACTCCACACTGTCCTCAGCAGCTCCACCCTCCTCCTGCTGTAATGTAACTTCACAATACACTCTCCCTGCAGCCATTTTACTTCCGAGTTGTGACTAATTTATAAATGTGTATAAGTACATACTTTGAACCTGTTAAATAGGTAGCTGGTCACCAAAGCACTACTATAGAAGGGTATGACAGTAGAGAGATGTTTCTCATCTCAGACAGGCTGGGGCAGAGAAGCTTGGATGTGATGGAGGAAGTAGAGCAGGATGAAGAAAATCTGGTCAGGAATCTTTCTTCTTCAATGCACTGTCAAACGCCGCCTTGTTGGCTACACTGCACATTCGTAGCCTCTTCTACTCCTCGGGGGATCCCTCAACCTGACTCCACCACGCTGCTTCAAAGCAGAGCTTGAAGCTAACCCACATAGAGTCTGTCTACCTGCAGCGCAGGATTGCAGTCAAACGCTTAATTAAATCACACATGTTTGTTCGGAGCTGACCTGATTTGGGCTCTGGGTTTGAGTCAGGCCTAATTGCTGCGTCTTGACTCGTGGGCTGAGCTGACTGTGGGAATGTCAGCCTTATTAATATGCAATGAACGCCCTACATATTCAACCATTCCAGCTCTTATCGGTGGACCTTAAACATTTTCTGTGCACTCACATTTTCTGAGTAATGATGTTACTGGAAATGGGTAAAACTGCAGCTTGATTGCAGAGGTACAAGAGTTATTTATCTTATTTTATAACACATATGTTTTATACATATGTATAAAACCCTTTTTTTTTTCTTTGCTGGAATTGAGCTGTTTGGTCATCTCAACATTGCTGGTTCATCAAATTTAATCAAAGCTTGCACACTTATGTACCAACACACACACATACACAGAGCACTTTGCTCCTCACGGGACAGGCTTTTAGTGCTCTGTCTCATGCAGTATTTAATTGACCTCGCACAGGAAGCCTAACGTTTCCAAATGCACTCCTTCCCTCCACTGCCGGAGAAAACACGAGCCAGTGCCCCCACAGCTTCCCACTGCTGCTCCCGTGCCACACAACTGCTCTCCAAATGCCCTTTTCTGCTTTAGTGCAACTCACACTTTCTATGGAAATGTCAGTGCCGAGGGCAAGGGATTTGGATGTGCATCACATTTGGTCGAATTACATCACAATTATGCCATGCATCGCTTTCTTTGAAATCTCTCAAACTTTGAGGCTGGATTTTTAAAAGTAGAGTTTAAGGTGTGACAGATTTCTAATTCACAAACGTCTAATCAGGCATCCTTCAAGAAAGCAAGTGTGGGTGTATTCTCCGGCTTTGGTAGGTGTCTCAGCAGTTACCGGATCAGATTCTGAGGAGATAGAAGTACTTACTCAGATGGAGGTAGGAGAGCACTCTCCCCGTCTCTCTGCTCCCTCCGCTAGTCAGTCATGGTGTGCGCTCTCTCTTGGGTAACAATGAAGTGTACTGTAGCGTGCTGGTGAGCATTCTATCCCTCTCTCTGTCTTTACATCCCCCCCCTTTCCTTTCCTCCACCACTCTCAGCTCTGAGTCTCTTGCTACGTCATTGAGGCGCTCTCTGCTCAGTGCATCATCCTCCCCACCCTTCTCCTCCACTCCCCTACTTGCTGTAAACTCCATTTTCCATCCAATGGGGATGTCCAGTGACGATGTGTCATGAGTTCATTCACGACTCTGTCCTGATTGACAACAGCACAGTGCATTACAATCATGAGACGTTCAAATGTGAATCCACTCCGTTAATTATGGTGGTTCTTTTTGACTCATTTGAACTTTTCCTTTCGCCTTCCAGCATGATGACATGGTAAGAAATTTAGCAATTTGTGTGCACTGATTTTTTTTCTTCTAATTCCACAGACTGTCAATGTGAGGTTTAGGTAATGCGTGGCGAAGTTAAATTTAAAATGCCGATAACCAACATCTGTTGTGACTTCACAAAAACCAATACTTTTTGTGAGATGAGAAACTCTCCAGCAAGACCGAGATCCATAATTCATTTGAGATGTTGCGGGAAACAGAGATGCAGAGTAGAGAAAGAAAAATAAAGGAGAGCAAGACAGATAAGGCACCCCCTCAAATTCAGCGTGAGCAGAAGAGGCGAATAAAATATGAATGAACGAAGGAAGTTTGGAAAGTTAAACTTCACTCTGCTTTGCACTGAGCAGGAGAAAAGCAGAGCGAGAGAAAGAGGGAGACAGAGAAGGAGAGAAAGAGAGAGACAGGAGCTTTAGGAGCTGCAACCAAGCATTGAGTGCAGATGTCTGTCAGGCTGTCCCAAATGAAGCGCCTCTGTGGGCAGAGATGCTGCTGGTGCATTATGGATGAGGGGATATTTTAAGACACTGGGGAAGCTGCCTTTTGATTTTTGAGCAGAAGGAGATGACACCTGACTGCTGCCAAGCCCTTTCGTGGAGTGTGTTCAGCCCTTGATAGGCTCAGACATGCAGGTACAGAATGTGATCTCTGCTTGAAGCAGAGAGAACAAGCGGCGGCGGGAGGAGGTAAACAGACCTGGAAACCACTGAAGTGACTGCAAGTGTCTCTGAGCAGCACTTCAAACGCAGCATATTTTATGAAGTTATGTAGTTAAAATGTTTCAAATTTACATCAGAAGATCTGGGTGATGAGGACAAATATTTTCAGAAAATACAGAAACAATTCTCCACTGTATTATTCAGGTTCTTATATTAAAGTAATTAGGTTGAAATGGACAAGGAAACATGCAAGAAACATGTGATGACAGGTGAAGAAAAGAGTCTTTCGCATCTTAAGCGTATTGCCATGACTATTTTTTCCTGTGATTTTTTGCTTCAAATGATGTGATGTGATCACATGTTCGCTACCATATAAATGTTTTTTGTCCAGTTGGACAGAACAAAATAGAGAAAAAAAACCCCAAAGAAAACGGGATTGTTTTCAGCACCTCCTTGGATGATCTCATCAAAGTACAAACTCAAGTGAAATAGTTTAGCATTTCCACATGCTAAGCAGTTCCACATGCTAAGCAGTCCTATGAGTACCTTTTATTTTTTTAAATAAATCCCACCTCTGCGAGAAGGTCACACAGAGCATAGCGCAGAGACTGCAGTTTGCCTAACACAAAGACGACGAAGCAAAGGATGGACCTTTTCCAAGTTGGCAGCAGGGTAAGGTCATCGTTGGTAATTTTTTTTGTCACCTTTAACACAGTCCAGGCCCTCTGGGGGGTGGGGGGGAACAAGCTCACAGAGATGCAGTTGGATGCCCTGATGGTGTCTACAATGGTGGATTATCTCAGCCCTTTGACTTTGGACATGACACAGCAGAACACCAAGAATCCATAAAATAATAGTAGAGATGTTTTGTAAAAAAATTTATGGAAATTATATCTGAAGCAAGTGACTAACCTCAGAGTTTCAAAGGAAACACTAAAAGATGCAGCCTACTAAAAATAAGATGAAAGGAGTTTTGATGAACGAATTATTGCATTGTTGTTTCATCATATTGTTATGCAGATGCAAGGGCGTAAATCCCATCTTAATACTGGGGGGAACCATAAACATAAAAACGGAAATGTTTTAAGAGCAATTTTGTTTTTTTTCGTGTGTGTGTGTGTGTGTGTGTGTGTTTAAGCTGCACTATCAAAAATGACTAGTAAATAGCAATGAATAACTGTTTTTCTCAGTAAACAACCTGTTGAGACCCATAGAAGTCAAACTAAGATTCAAATGTTGCTTAGATATGAGTTTGGTTGAGCGTCACAGATCTCATCTCTTAAGGCTCTAAATAAAAAGTTGCGGACTAATTTTCATTGTCAATGTGTTTCTTCTTATTGAGCAGTGAAAGTTTACCTGCAAATTGTTCTTTGCTGTCTGTAAAACCACATTGCCTCTCGGGTACAATAAAGTCGCTACTCTAGTTCTTTGTAATGCCTCAGTGTTGCAAAAAGTTTCATGATCGTGAACATTTCTGATCTGTACTTTAACTCTGCACTGAAAAGTTATAATATAAAGATTTGGTGTTCAAAATATTTTTGCCACAACCATTTTAATTATCCTTCCGGAGGCAGGGAAGGTAGAGCACAAGTCCTCACTAAGTGAACACATATTCTCATCTGGCCCTGATTTTAACTGGCATTGCTGATGGGCAGGGGCGCAACTACATATTTTTGAGGTGGATGCAAACATGTCACCAGATCCCACTGTGCACCACTGAATATCACTGACACGTTTTTTAATGCCCCTATTAAAAGTGACTGTGATTGTTTAGCCATCTGTATTTTTTGCCAGAGGTTTTGCTTCTAAGGACGGTGTAGTATCTATTGGGTGACCATAGTTAGTGGAGTTTAGGGAATTGGGGGTGAGTCCTATTTAGGTCCTGCAATGACAATTTAGCTGACCTTAATATTTCCGGCGTTTTGTTTTGGTCATTATTATTGCACTTGTTTTGAGATGTGTGTGAAAGTTGTGTTACGTACACAAAATGGTGACTAGGAAAAACATTCCCCACACTGTTTTTGCGCCCCCTCGAGTGCAGCGCCCCTATGCGTTGATTACAGTGCATACCCAGTTTTTGCGCCACTACACCTGGATTTGGAATAGTAAGGCATTAGATTACTCGTTACTGAAAAATAAGTGGTCAGATAAGACAGATCGTCAGGACACTTGCAGGCCGATGTCATAGCTCTGCATGTATTCTTGTGCTGATGCGTCATAGTTTGTGATGTCACCAGGGCTTTATTGTATAACACTATATAACTTCTGTCGGTAAAATTCTACCTCATTCCAAATCAGTTCAAGAAGAGGATCTGCGTTCAGCAAAATGTCTCCAATCGATTCAACAAGAGGAAATCTCCAAGTCTTTGCGGACGATTTTGTACTTACTGCAATTGAGGAATATTACCATCAAATCCCGGATGAAGACTGGGACGATTTGACAGTGGACTATGAGAAGACCAAATATCTCTTGAAATATCTTACAAATGTTTTCTCGAATGTGGTTTTCGACTGGATAGAGAACCAGAAGTTCACGTACAGTGACTTGAAAGCCAGATTTCAGAATAATGTTTCACAGGAACTTTGTCTGGGCTATGGGCATTGACGAGACAATCGAAGAGGAGTGCATGGAGGTATTAAGCATGCTTTTTGTAAAGCACATGATATTGATGGTAACCCCTCCCTCAGATGATGAGGAGACTACAGAGTGGCTCAAGGTGAGGTTGGAATTCAGTACACAAAATTCCATCTGTCATCAGGTTCGTCCAGAAACTGATAAAAAAGGGTTTTAGTGATGTCACTAAAACCTTCAGATGCACTGCTTATTAGTCTACAGGTGTTGAGTCATCAGCTGTTGAGTCTCCAGCTAGTGAGCCTCCAGCTGATGAGTCTCCACCTGTCGAGATTTCAGCTGTTCAGTCTCCAGCTGATTAGTCTCCAGCTGTTGAGTCTCCAGCTGTTGAGCCTTCCGCTATTGAGTCTCCAGCGGTTGAGTCTCCAGCTTTCGAGCCTTCAGCTGTTTAGTTTCCAGCTAGCGAGTCTCCAGCTGTGGCGTCTCCAGCTGTTGAACCATCAGATGTTGAGCCTCCAGCTGTTGAGTCTCCATCTGTTGAGTCTCCAGCTGTTGAGCCATCAGGTGTTGCTGTTTGGAGCTGGCCGATACCTGGCTTTTATCGACAAATTTGTGATGGAGTAGGCCGAACTAGTGAACACTCAGACTGTTGGAGTGGACAGAGATGGTAAGACTCATATCCAACTTGAGTCAACAGCTGTTGAGTCTCCAACTAGTGAGCCTCCAGCTGATGAGTCTCCAGTTGTCGAGATTTCAGCTGTTTAGTCTCCAGCTGTTGAGACTCCAGCTGCTGAGACTCCAGCTGTTGAGACTCCAGCTGTTGAGACTCCAGCTGTCGAGTCTCCAGCTGTCGAGCAATGGTTCAAACGTGCTGCGTCATTGGATGTAATGTCTGATCACATGACCGAAACGGTAAAAAGATGGAAAACGGACTTTAGTTTTACTAAAGTCCGTTTGTTTCTGCCTGTAAACAACGCGAGGGGGCTAAGCTAACGGAGCTAAGCTGTCGGAGCTAACGAAAAGGAGACAAATGTCCTGGGTATCAGCGGTGAGATATCCTGATATTATGTTCTCCAACATCCCAAGATATCTTCAAGTTTGCTCCAAACATGGTGAGTATCTAAATTAGCTTTGTTGTTGTGTCATAATGTTTTGCTATGATTTTGTCCGGGTGTACTCATATTAAGTTATGTTGAGTTCATTTAAGTGGGTCAACCTTGTTTAGGTTGGGCTTATATATTTATTTTGCATAGTCTTGAGTTTTCAGTGGACATCGAGGTCTTTCCATTATTGTGAAGTAAACTATTTTAATAGTATTATCAAATGTACAGTATGAATACTGATGTGTGTTCTGATGTGTCCTCCTCAAGGCAAACCAACGTATGAAATGGATGAGCTCCATCCAGACTGGGTTCCAGTGCTGAATCTGGGTCACTGCGAGGTAAACGTCACAACACCTGACGTCACAACACCGGACCACATGCGTTAATTAAAGAAGGGATACAGCAAGACCATGGTGGATCAACAAGTGGGGGAGCAAGTTACAGAGACTGTGTTTTCACTATAAAAATAGAGATGTCTCTCTATCAGACACACCAATCACAATCGAATAAATATGTTTTATTCCGTATTTATTTGTACAGGAATAAATCGCGTCCCGTATTGGTTCAACACGGAGCGGAGACAACAATAACCAACGGCCATTTTGGGCTAGCTTAAGCTAACCGGAAGATTTACCACTCTTGTTGAGACACTGACATTTCTTACTTTCTGTCTTTCAACCACGCTGAAAAGCTTTTCTTCGACTCCAACATCTTTTATCCCTCCTCCTTTTCTGTTTTGTGCGCCGGAGTTTTTTCTGTCGTCCATCTTTAGCTCCCTGTTGTCGAGTTCATTACTACAATTCAAACTTAAAAGAAAAAAAAGAAAAGAAACGCCTCAGCGAGTTCTCGAAGGGCCGCTGGTCATTTCATACACAAGCAGCGGTTAAGTACATAAAATGCTGACTAGAAAATAAAATTACCCACATCGTTTTTGCGCCCCCTCTAGTGCAGCGTTGCATACAGTGCATACCTACTTTTTGCGGCACAGTTGGTGGGAGTCGAGATTAGGAAGGTGTCAGACTCCCGGTGCAGACACGTTGCCTCGTTTCCTCATCGCCGCCCACGCAGGGACGCTCCCACCGCGCATTCATGTCCAGACCGACTGCTGGACGCTACGGGACTGCACGGATTGTTTTTGCTTAGTTGTTTGTAAGCATCGAGAAATGAGGAAAACGTCCCACCTCCTTCAGCAGGAAGAATGATCAATGGATTTCACACAAGATCATATCTCCCCACACGGTCACACGGGTGGATAGATTACAGCTTTCCCAATGAATTGTGCAAAAATCCTGCACTTTTCTCTCCTTCTCTCTGGGGCTCGGGGAGATTTTTGTAATCTCGTGTCAGATTTTTATTTTTGAATCTCTGATTTCTGTGGAGTCTTATGTCTGCCCAACTCGTTTAATCCAAGCCAGAGTTGTCCCCCCCATCCCTCTTTCAGTATTGGAGATCAACTTCAAAAGAGCAAATGTGACCCTTCACATATTTATAGAGATCCAAAGGGGACTGGCATTTGGGAAATAAATTAATCAAATGTGATTGTCTTAAAAAGTAGCAAAGAACAAACACTGAAAACTCTAAAAGCAAACACGTTTTCGTTCTGTATGATGCCCAATATTTCAAAATAAGTAGTCCAAAATCTAAATTATTTTCCATTTCTTAGTTAAATGACTGACAGTTATTTTTGTAGTTATTTTTGACATTTCGGGTTTTTCTGACAGTTAACGTGGGACATCGCTTCAGGAGCATATGTGTAGCAGTTTATTTCAACTGCATACTGATGTTTTTATTTCTTATTTGACATTATGTATTTGTTGTTCACATTACGGACCTTTTATAACCGAATGGAAAGCTCAACCACACGCATCAAAAAATTATTAATTTCCCTGATGTTTTTTTTTTTTTTTTACTTTATTATTCCATAAAGCTTTTTGTTTTGTTTGCCGTGTCTTGTACTCGTAGGCTGACATCCAGACAGGCAGGAACAAGAGGAAGGTGTTCTCGATTTTCCCTTATCCAGCACTTTATCCTCCAACATCCTGTAAAGTGTCCCTCACTTACACAGGACCAATCGACCACAGCTGTCTGTACTTTATACGCCTTGATGCTGTCAATGCCAGAAACAGCAGGACAAAGTCACACAATGAGCAGGCTGCAGGGTCACAGAGGGAAGTGAAGAGTCTTTGTGTTACAGGTTTGTCTGCTTTCCTCTTTGCCTTTTCACCTTAAAAAGAAACAAACCCATCTCATTTATCCCCCCTCCTCCCACTTATGTGTCACTTCCTTTATTGTGGCAGGGCATTTCAAATTATGACCACGCTTGGATTTTGAAACACAGCAAATGAGATACACTGGATCAGGCATGTTATTATGACGGCAAGCCAAGTTTATTTGTGTAGCATATTTCAGGAACAAGGCAGTTCAAAGGGTTTTAAAGCATGAAAACCACAATACAGTAACCGATTATGAATTAATCAATGATCTGTTTATAATGAATCAAACGCAGCTCTAAACAGGTGAGTTTTTAGCCTTGATTTGAAGGAGCTCAGTGTTTCTCCTGTTTTGCAGGTGGAAGTTTGTTCCAGATTAGTGGATCACAAAAACTGAATGCTGCTTCTCCGTGTTGGACTCTGGGGCTGCTGAGTAGATTTGAGCCAGAAAAACTGAGTGCAGGGCTGATACAAAAGTTTCAGGGCACCACACCGTTAGGAATAAATTAGGACGTCACATTCATTCTCATTTAAAATGATGATACACAGATCCCATAAGGAGATCTTTCCCTCTTTTAGCTTCACAAATTTAGTTTGATGTGTTGCTGACTGTTGGAGTGATACTAAACACCAGGGTGAGAGTATAAAGAGTTGTCTAAGGCCTTCAAAAAGAAAACTGTTGCATTTTAAGTGTCTGGGAAGAGTCTTGTTGGTCAAACCAGTTTGATCTCAGCTACTTCAAGGTATAGAAAAGTCTGACAAGCAGGTAAGTTCACCTGACCTGCAGCGGGATCTGTTCAGAGAGAGACTAGAAAATATTAACTTTCATGGAAGGTGTTCATGGAGGAAAATATGTCCTCTGTGGCAGTGTTACCTCAAGCGAAAATCTTAGTTTCAAATCCCAGCTTAGACTTTTCCTTGTGGTTTTTACATGGTCTCTCTGCACACATGCATTCCTCTCCTCTTGAGAAAAGCCCTGAAAACCTGGATAAATAAAATGGAAACACCTAGTTTTGTGTTACAGAGGAAAGGTGAAAATGTAAAGACCTGTCTCAAAGGTATTTAAAGCCTCTCCTCACAAAGCCCCTCAAGCCCTTGGCTTTCACTGCAGAGTCCTGACTTAAAGTCAGATGCCTTCTGGCAAAGAGCAGCTTGGATCATTCATCAAACAATACTGCCCACTTCTGGACAAGCTGTGAGTAAAGTTTTCACACTACAAGAATAAAGTCAGAGAAAATATGTTTTCAGTGTACTTGTTTGATGACTTTTCTATGTATTCGTTTTTAATCCAGTGTGATTCAACCTGCCACCTCACGCTAATGGCACAAGTTGAAACTTGTCTACTCTGTTCGACCGTTTACGTCTCTTTGTTGGCATGAGGTCTGAATACAGTTGCATACATAAGAGTTATTTCATTTATTCAGCGTGATAACTAAACCACTGAGATGTACTGTGCTCTGTGAAAAGAAAAGAGCGTAAGGTGACCGAATGGTCAGCTTTACCCATTTGTTTGTTACAGTGGACATTTCTGAGTGATAGCACAGAATTATCATGCAACCTGCAGATTAAAATGAAATGTCCTATTTGCATGGTTATAAAACAATTCACAGGACATATATTCTGTGAATGTAGCTTTTCCCATGCTATATCCTTTAGCTTGGGAAGGAGATGACAAGCACTAAAAGCCCCTGGGTGAGGAATCAAACGCAGCACTATAGCTTCCATGCACAGTACATCCGCTCTTCCACCGAGCAACACAGACCATACCAGCTTCATCCACAGAGCGCACCAACACCACCAAAATGCTACATGATACAATAGACCAATATTAAAATCAAACTTACTGCATCCCAGGAAAACAAGTTTATCGTTTTAACATTGTATCAGCCAGAAACAATCACTTGAAAAATAATGGTATGAACTGTTCAGCTTAAGCTTTTTAAGTAATTAATACTAATGATGTGAACCGTAAGCTGCAGTTTATGAATAGACTGGAAACTCTTACGTCAAATTTGAGGATGTTTAAAAAATATAATGAATCCTATCACACAGCAGCAATTGCAAAACATTTTGACAGGACAATGTGAAACAGGGGCGATCCAATGTCTGCAACTGAAACTATAGATCGTATCATCGTTTATTGTGATATGTCCAGTGTTTACAACTAGACATTAAAATAGTTTGGCTCACACCTTTTGGTGGTGACTAGTGTTTTTGTCATGTCTAAGTCTAGAAGGCCGTCAGGGTACAATAAGATTCTGTACTAGACCTCATATGATAGTTTTACACATTCCCTTCCTGGAGACATACTGAAAAAAAAAAAAAGCTTTAATCTTTCTCATCAACCGGCTGCCATTACATTTTACAATCCACTGTAAATTTTCTGTCCTTACTTTAAAGCCGCTGTGTGTTTTTGGTTTCTTTGTACGTCTCTGACCTTTTTAGAGCTTCATATCTCCTCCTGTAATCTCATATCATCCGGTCAGAGGTTGTCAGTGCCACAGATTCATTTTTAAGACTGAAGGAGGATCTTTTAAAACCCCGGATTTAGAAAAGTGCCTGATTACTTGCATTGACTTTGCTGAATCTTTTTAAATGTGAATAAAGTTTTCTTTTTATGTTCTTTTATTAACAGGCTTTTAGTGCAAAGGTATCAAACAATTTTCAGTCAACCAGCAACTATTTTCTCAAAGGAAATGATGCAGGCAACTCTAAAAATAATAAATAAATAAAAATAAAAACAATCACCCTAATGTCTAGCTCTCTACACAGAGGGCTGAATTGTGTTTTTACTTTTTAAATGTATTCATCTTCATTTTATTTTCAGTGTTTTAACTTCCCATAACAAAATATGTTTTTTTTTTGTTGTTGTTGTTGGTTGTAATTTGTAAAACTTAATATAATATATACGCTTCACTTACTTACTTTGTGACGTCCTTGCAGGGATCTCTCAGGGTGTTCTGTGGTTTTCAAAGCAACAGAGTTAATAGTTCGTGTCAGTGCAGAAGCTGCTTTACAGGTTTACGGATTAAACATAATAGACACGTGACTTCTGATTGCTGCTAAAGTTTTTTTTTTTTTTTCCCAGTGTTTGCTTTTCAAGCTATAAACATAAAATCCAAGCGAGGAAACAGTACAAACAACTAAAACCGTTTATTTACATACACTGTATAGAAAGGACACTTGAGGTTTTGCTTTTAATTCTCTGATATTAATCATTTAATTTTTGGTTTCCTTGCATTCTGAGCTCTTTACTTTTTTCGAGAATTGTCTTTTCACTGGGTATCTACGGCGATCCTAAAGCTAAACGTAATGCTTTTTAATGTGTTTTTTACTACTCTTGGATTTTTTTTTCTTTCAAATCCATCATGACGCAGAGTTACAAGTATTCATCAACATTTCAAACATTTACGCATGGATTCCTGTAAACCAAGACACACCTCGAGAACCACAGACAGATGTCTGAGATGATAAAAGGAAGATTTTATCATCCCATTAACATGGCAGTCGAAACTAAGGATCATCAGTTTTTATCTATAGGTTGATGACACGGCAGATTTAATGAGCAACCAGCACAGCTTGTAATCTTTAACCACTTTGTCATTAATTTGGGGATTTAATGAAGGCTATATATAGATATTTTTTCTAAAGCGTTAACATCCTGACCAACGTCTGTTGAGAAGCTGCTTCGGTATTTCAACACGTTGTCCTTTTGTTGTGATTCCAGATGTTTTGTAAAGTGATTCATTCGCTCCTGCAACCAAACAACATGACGCCGCCACGATGATTCACAGATGAGAAGGTGTTCTCCCTACTTTTCTCCACAAATATAACAGCGGATTACAAAACAAAACAAAAAAAATTTCCTTGCAAACTTTAATTTGGATTTTATGTTGCTTTTTGAATTGGCTTCTTCTTCTCTGCGTGGCCTCTCAGCCCAGGTAAGGAACCCGTCTCACTGTGGGTAATAACATCCTCTTTCCAGCTCAGCCCGTCATCTTTTCATTTAGTTTCCTGGGGCTGATTTACGCGCGTCGCATGAAAATACTCTTAAAAAAACAAAAACAAAAGTGAGACGAAGTTATATCTCTTCGCCACTAGATGGAGCTCTCTGGCTTCATCTGACTTTCTCCCGGAGTTCAGGTTTTGTTTTCGGACCACCTGCCACTTTTGATCTGCGAGTTTTTAACCGGGTCGAATTGGCGAGTTGATACCGAACCGCCGTCAAAAGCAGCATTGAAACCTGTCACTTCTTGGGGGACCGACGCGTCCAACAACACGCGCCAGCCAACGTTCCTGCTTTCCTTGCCTCGTTAGGACTCTGCTTTGGTGTAAATTCCTGACCTTTGTCGACGTAATTAGTCCCTCATCTGGACAGGTTCCGGCGGTTCGGGTTGGAGCGGAATGTGTGCGTATAGGGAAAAGTTAAAGTTTTAGCTTGGCTGAATGAATGGGAGTTAATGCGATGTCCAAATAAGGATAGCAGGTTACGTGTGTGAGTGAGAGAGAGAGAAAGAAAGGGAGAGCGCGTTGGAGAGAGAAAGAGGGAGAGAGAGAGAGACGTCCGGAGTCTAATGCCGAGCTCTCACTGGGAAGAGCGAAGACTGTCCCACTAATTTCCCCCCCTTGCTTCCCAGAGCCCTCTCCGCATTCGGACGGATCCGCATCTGAAAGCGCGTCGCGGCGGCTGAAGCGGAGCTCCTCTGGCGGCGCTGGACCTTCTTGTACATCGGATATTTTCTGACAATACGCGGAGGACGTCCCGATGGTGAGCAGCCCGCGGTTGCTTCTCTCGGTTCTTTTCCTCCGTGCGCTGGAAATGTGTCAGAGCTGAAATGCAGTCAGATGATACAGCAGTCGGGGGGAAAAAATGCCAACAGCTGAACTGCACTACAGGCTTTTCGATGTTACAATGGTCTCGGTGGCGTTAGAAATAAACACAACAATGCATCTCAGCAAAAATAAATAAATAAATAAGGGACAGCCATTCTTTTACTTTCTTTCGCCGGATTTGTAACAAGCGCGTTGCTTGACAGCTTTGGATTTGACATTATTCTTGTCCACCGGTCTGTTTGGAGTCAAAACATGATGAGGGAGAGGCCCAGTGTACTCGATTCTGAGCGACCCAGCCTCGACTATCAGCATGTAGTGAATGTTTATGTGCGCACGCTGGCACTTGCAGAATCCTTTACTTTTGATTCAGTTCTCCTGGGTTTTGTTCTGCAGTCGGTGCGCTCCGGTGCTCACGTCAGCCCATCGGATCCATCTCCGCGTCCACGTGAACTGTGGTAAAGAGAATGCACGAGAAACACACAGAGCCACCGTCTTTTCCCCTGTAGGCTACTTGGTGCGTCCTGTTATGTAATGCGCCCCGGTTCGGCCGGCTGCCTGCAGCCATACCGACAGGGCCGACACGTGTTAGTGCCAAACATGTTTTCTAACATCAGGCTCGGCGGTGATGGCAGCAGGACTAATGGGCCGTGTCAAAACCTCAGGAAAGAAAGAAAAAAAAAAAAACATGTGAGAGGGGTGCGGAGGGGGAAGTGTAGTAACACCCCTTTAAATTCTTTCGAGAATGCCTACATGGAAATTACAATCCTAATTTGTAATGGATGCATGCAGGACAGCTGACTCCAATCTGCCCACGTGATGCAGATTCAGCTCATGATTTATAGCAGATGTCTGTGTGGACGAATCAGAGGACAGTCCTCAATTAAAAACAACAACAAGAAGTAAATACCCAAATGATGTCCACGAAGTCTAAGAATAGACTGATTGTTGAAGATGTATATTCTTGGGCAACCTGGATTTCAGTGATACTGTTGTCCTATACTATATGACAGGGAGTGGAGTTGATATGGGTGATATGGCTCACTGCCCAGGGTGACATTTTCTCAAAGGGCTGTGCAACACTAAACAGATAAAAAAAAAAAAAAATAGAAGAAAAAGTTATTACAGTCGAACATGTGGCGCTCGTACATGCTCAGTATGAGGGATTTCTGCAAAGTTAATGACTCAGTGCAATAAACTCTATACTGTTGCCACATGGTTCATTAAGAGGAGGAGTTGCTGTAAAGTTGGTGACTCATTTAAATTATTTAGGTTTCCTTTAGAAAGAGAACTTTGGACAACTTGCCACAATAAACTCAACTTACTGGTTTATTCATAACTAGGATTCAACTGGATCTTTTTGTCTAATAAAGCGCCTTGAGCTGACATTTGTTTAGAATCTCGCAGAATAAATAAACTAAGTTAAATTAAAATAATCCAGTGAAGGTGGGCACTCACTTGTGTTAATGTAAGCACTTTAGGAAAATGTGGCCATATATAACTGGAGGTAAATACAAGAAAATCCTGAAGGGATAATAAATTAACGTTTTAAATTTGTTTGACTAAAAAAAAAAACAAGCAAACCAAAAAAAAAAGACAATCTGGACTCTTAATATTTTCTACTGAAGCTAAGGTGGGTGCTGTGCACAGCAAATCTATTAAAACATGTTTCATTCAGAAGCATTGACAATTATGATAAAACTAGCCACAGCTAGAGTTCAGTAATCTGTCTTTAGTGGTGCACTTTAGCGCAACACATCTAATGAGTGTCGAGTATGAGAAATGATGGACATTATTAGACAAGACTCACTGTGTCATTCTAGTTCAGACAGATTGTTGCTGTTTCTGTGTTGTTTTAAAGTACTGAGATGAAAGGGGGCTAGAAATCAACCCGTGTGCCTTTGACCTGCAGATCCTCTTTTCACACATGATGCAAGATGGACTCACCAAGCAAGAATAGCATCAGGATAATGTGAAAGTGAGTTTGATTTTTGAAACTTATGTTCTATATATCTAAATATATATGTACAGAGCACGATAAAGTGCGCTGAGAGAAAAAGATGAATGCACTTCAGCCTAGTGTCGCTCCTTGTCTAACAGTGACACTTAAGAAGTACAAACTAGACGTCCTACTGCACAGAGGTGCTTTACCTTTCAAAGTGAGAAATGTTTGACCCATTTCATCAGTAACACTGGACATCGGCACTGTTCAGTCCCATTTTGTTCCTCAAGGCCAGCTAGATTTTAAAAGCTTGCATGTGTGCAGGACGAAGAAGGCTTGAGTTGAGTTTTATGAAAGGCCAGCGGCAGCTTCGCCCCCCTCATCCCCTCCGTCACCCCCCCACAGCTTTATGAAGGAGCTGCTATGTGAAAAAGGCTATAAATTCCTATTCGATACTGAATTAAAGTGCTATTTCAATAAAAGTAATCTGGATTGCTTTCCACTATCTCCATGTAAAATAGTGAACATTTTACCAATATTTGGATCTGGTCAAGCCAGAACCAGATATTAATGCACTGAACATTGATTCTTTTCACATACTTTGAGATTTAGTAAACCTTTGAACTGTTTGCTAAAGAAAAAGAAAAGGTAATTTCCTTTTTTTGTGTTTGCATCGTGGGGATGGGTTGCAGAATGACCCTCAGGATCACAAGTAGCCACTGCGATGTTTTTGTAGGTGTCTCTATTGAACACAGAGAGCTTTTTTGTGTAATATCTCCTATGGCTATGCATTTAAATGAGAAAAGCTATGGATTTGCAACACATTTATTTACATGTCATATTTTACTATAAGCAGCAGCTTGTTTTATTTGGCATGAGCAAGCTATCCCAAAAGCAAATTGTAGCTTTCGCAGCTTACTCTAGAACAGTTTTACATCTGATAAGATGTTTATGATGCTTTCTCCTTGTGAGAAAAATACAGTGTTAGTTATTGTTTGCTTGTGTGAAGCACCACTCTCCCCAAATCCCACACTAATGTTGACGAATGTACTTTCCCATCACTCATGTATTTCAGAGTCAGAATTTGAACCAGCTGTGCATTTTATGCAACTCTCAATCAGTTGTTTTTCTGTTGTGGTTGAGTAACTCATATTCAGGACTGGTGGAGATTATGCATCTCCTGAAGCGCCTTTTATTTGTGCTGTTCTCCCCAATAGTGTCAGCTTATCAAACACAGCAGAGATGTGCTTATTAGGTTTGGAGGTTTGCAGTGTCCTTGACACATGCTGCTAATGTGAGCCATTAGAGGTAAAAGGAAGGGGGGGAATTGGACAATTTAATCTGCAGTGAAGAGTTCTTGATGATGTCCAGTCACTGGGTCTTTGTTGTCAAATGAAGCACACCCATCCTTGGGCACAGATGTTAGGGAAGAGTGCAGTGATAAAGTGGAAGCAGATCGCAGTCTATCTTTATGATCCAAAAGCCCCCCAGCGGCAAGTCCAGAAACACAATAATCCCTGGAAAAAGAATTGTTGAAATAGTTCTGTGTTCCACTTTGTGGTTTGATGACAAATTGCTGTGATGGGCAACATAAGGACATTTTGCTGTCAACAACAAATACTGTTTTGTGCTAACAGAACAGCAACATATTTTATCTGTCTGTTAGAAGCAGCTAATGTGGACAAAATTAAAAAGCCAGATGACTATTGGCTCATCGACTCTCGAGCCAGAGTGACCTAAAGATAAACACACAGATACGCAAACTTACCAGTCACTATGACAAACTTCTTGCTTGTATCAACATGTCTTCAGGATAATTGTGTCTTTAGAAATTTCCTAACTCCCCTTGGCAAATATTCAGTAAGGTGTGAAATATTCCTAAGACATGTTGACCCATACCGATGTGATTGTATCTTGTAATTGCTTCAAATCCATCATCCGAATCTCTTTGCAACTCATACCAAAAGTGTCCTACTGTACATCTAGAGACTGCTGATGTCACTGAAGTGCAGTGAACTTACTGTCATGTTTGAGAAACCAATCTGAGAGGTTAGATATGGTACATTATGTTACAAGAAGAAACCGTCAGAAGATGGGTACACTGTGGTATGAAATGTCCAATAAGAGGCCCAAAGTCTTCCAAGAAAATATCCACAATGAATCTTCCACTACCAATCTGAATTACTGACAAAAGTCAAATGGTTACACCAGGTTATGACTACACCATTGGAAAATTGCAGCTGAAATCAAGACTCGCGGTTTATTCTAACTCCTTTTTGATGCTCATCGACATAAAATGTTCTTTGCGTGTGTGTTTTCTTTCCTTGTAGGTGCTAAAAATAAGAGTGAGAAGTTGAATCTGAAAGGAAACAAAAAAAGAGAGCGACTTCAACTCACCCAAACCTCTGATGCCTCTGGCGACTCTGAGCTCATGTTGTGTCCTTGCTGGGATAAACAAGTGGCCTGGCCAAAGAGCACAGTGTTTCTACACACATTAAAGCCCACACAGGTGAGAGGTTCCTCAATTTTATACAGCTTAAATATTCTCCAGGAGCTACTGTGACTCAGTTGGTAGATGCAATCGAGATTGTGGATTGATTCCGTCTTACTTGTCCAACATGTTGATGTCTCCAGAGGGACATCAATGTATCAGTGTATGAATGTTGATATGTTTACTAGAGTGACTGGGGGAATGTGACTCTAGTGTAAAGCTTTCTGAGTGGTCAGTATGACTAGAAAACCACTTTGCAAATTCAGTAAATTTACCTGGTTGTCTCTTGGTTTTTGGCAGGATGTCGTGGGCCAGAAGCCTCTTCGTAGGCAGAGAGGATGACCCAAAGACGGCATGGGGAGAGCGCAATGGCAAGAAGAGGAAGGACAGCTCGTCACTATGCAACCCACGTTACATGAGCTGCCTGAAGGACTCAGAGGACTCAGAAGTCCCTAATGTTTCCCCCCAGTATTACCACTGTGAAGCAGGTGCAAGTGGGGGCAACTTTGGCCTGCGGTGTGGTTGGCAGGAGGACCACTATGGGAAAAGGGTGACTGGTGTAGGAAATCTGTGCGTGGAGGATGGTGAGCTGAAGGACAAACCAGAAGAGGAAGTAGGGGAATTAGCAGGGAGGAGGTGTAAGAAGATGACTGCTGCAGACTGCTGGAGATGGCTTATGTGGGTTTTTCACTCCAAAAAATTTCAGTCTGCCAAGCTGGAACGCCTGTACCAGCGCTATTTCTTCAGACTCAACCAGAGCTCCCTCACTATGCTAATGGGGATGCTGGTGGTAGTGTGTGGAGTCATGATTGCCTTCCACTGTGTCCACACCGAACTTAATGTGCCCTACATCTTAGTGCTGTCAGTGGCCACGACTCTCTTTCTGGCCATGATGGTCGTGTGCAACCGTAACGGCTTCCATCAAGACTACATGTGGATTGTGAGCTACCTGGTGATCGGGGTTCTGATAGTCCTGCAGGTTTCTGGGGTGCTGACGGTGTCCCCCCGCAGTGCCTCAGAGGGGCTTTGGTGGACGGTCTTCTTCATCTATATTATCTACACTCTGTTGCCTGTCAGAATGAGAGCTGCTGTACTTAGTGGGACTGTGCTGTCCGCCGTTCATGTTCTCATCGCCTGGCACGTCAACCAAGAGGACAAGTTCATTCTCAAACAGGTAAGTGAGACCGGATCTGTGATAGTTTTAGAGTATATAAAGTAAGAATTATAAATTGTTGCCCTACATTATAATTTTCATAGTATGAAAAAAGAAAAAAAAAGATTTGTGTCACATTCTTTAATGTAGCAGGACAAGAGTATTAGATTAATTAACCCTCTAACTGCCACCCTCAAAATACTTACATGTAAACTTGGCAGAGCTTTACATTAAATGGGAGATTTCCAAAAGCCTGCCAGGATTTCCAAATTCAATATATCACAATGTAGCCAGAATTGAGCTGTTCAACAGTTTAAACCAGACGGTTTTGCTGTATTATGTTCAGCAATCAAGCATGAAATCACTTGATTTCTCGGTACGTCTCTTAGCTACTGACTACGTTGCATGATGTGACTAAATAATACCACAGCAGAGAAAAACCACATTGTTTAGTGACATTTGTATTTTTACTTTGGTATAAGATCCTTATGTCCTTATAGCAACAAAAAAATACTTCATTTCAAATTACATTCCAAGTGTGATGGTAAATTTGTAAGAGGGGAAAAGGAAAACATTCCCAACATGCTTGTCACCATACAGTTGAATACAATGTTGTCACTGTGGTGAGCAGTAGAAATGTCCTACTTTCTTGCCTCGACACAAAAGGACAAACATTGTACTGACTCCTCAACCACTTTTCCGTGTCAAAGGTGCTGTACTAAAAGTAGAAAGTTCTCTAGATCTCTGCAGCTTTTCAAATTAGGTTTTTAATGAGCCCATGTTTTGTGCTGTGGGGCAGCTACAAGCAGCTCTTTGGGATTTGTGGAAGGTCATCTGGGTTGAATGAGCCCGTTTAACTGCATTGTCAAGGAATATCATGATAATGTAGCATGGTGCCATTCAGCCCGAATTCCCCTAAAACAAGGAGTCTGTTGTAGTTAAATGAAACAGGGTGGGGTGGGATGCTGGGATTGTGCAATTCATTTTATGGAAAACAGGATCATTACTTCTTCACTTTGGAGCCAGATTGTGATCACTTCATCTGGAAGCACACTGCAAACATTTCTTGCACATTTTATATTTGTTTTTGTGTCTTTAGTCCTTTTGCTCCCATTTAATCTTTTCATAAAGTTGATGTTTGCTGTTGTAAAGTTGGTTTTGGTTTTAAAAGCTCTTATTAACTCCACAGGCGTTTGGCTAACAGTCACTATTCTCACCATTTAGTTCGAAATGCCTTTCCCAGATTAGCCAACATGCCATAAGCACTAAATGCACGAGTTTGGTCCATTTAGTACCCCGGAATATTGATCTGTCATATTTACAGTTGTAAATTTATTCCACTAATATTACAATCATCTTGGAGTTTGAGCCAGCATGTTTTTATGTAGTATCACTTTTTAAAGCGTCAAGAGTTTGTGCTAACTTGGTTAGATTGTCTATTTGCAGGTCAGAACCATTTTTAAGGATATTAGTAAAACAACTACTTGCTAACTGGGAAACAAAATCAGTTTATTATTGATATCTTATGTATTTTTCTTGGCATTTCGTAGGCTGCTAATTGATACCAAAGTTCACTTTATGTGTTAGCATGAAATGAAAAATTCCTTCAGCTTAAGGTGATATACACATGTTGGATTGTTGTAGGAGTTAGAAAAAAAAAACATTTGCATCGGAAAATTTAATCTCAAGCAAAAATAGGCTGCAAGATTCTTAAATTGAGAAGTTATACTCATTTGTTTTGGTTTGTTTTTGTTGTTTTGGTCGTTAAGCAACCAGAGGAAAATAGAGACAATCTGAAAAAAGGTAATATTGACATAACTCCTAGTCTGAACAGCGTGATGAGCGGCTCAATGGTTTGATGCTGATGTCTCCTTTGGCCCTGGCTTGCTGGACAGATCTGCTGTTGATAGACTGTTTGAGATCTGGACTTTCACCACAGAACGTTTCATGTTGTTTGAACAATCAGTGAGAGGACGAGAGCCTCTAACAGTCGGACAGTGAACTCGGTACAATGTTTTTATGGCTTGCACCAAAACACTGTTTCTTGTTTTCCAAGAAAAATGGTGGTGCCTTAATAATAATTTGCCGTCCGCAAGTTTGAAGAGTTATTCTGTGGCAATCCCAAGAACAATTACTACTTTTACTTTAGCACTTCAAATCTTAACAGCAATAGCAGCAACATTCCCCAGATCATAGAGCATGAAGAGAGTTTTACTGCACAAAATAAATTATCTCAGTATTCCTGAAAACAGATGCGCCAATGCAATTTTGTAAGTTAAAACAAAGTAGTTTAACTGCTTGGAAATATTGAAGAACTGAGTCAGGAATTTAGTTTATGGATTTGGAGGAACATATTGGCTGTCAGTGCATCTCTTTATTTTACCATGACAGGTGATGCTAAAATAAACAGACAGCAAGAAGAGACAGTGAAGCTACCACAAGTGGAGCAGTTAGTAATGTTTTGGATTTTTTTCCCCATCCATATGCATCATCAGTACAATTGAGACACATCTAACTGAACAGGAACATACTACACCTAAGGATTGGGACAGGTGAGAATATGGAAATCACATTATTTTTGAGGTGGGGCTCCATTAATATTTCAAAGGCAGAAACATCTTACCTGTGGTAGATAGCTGTTGCATTAGTCCATGTGATGTGGTCCAAAGGCTAAAGCTAATGCAAGAAAGCTACCAAGACAAAGCAGACTTTTGCTGTTTTGAAACAATCTTCACCTTAAAACATGTCATAGAGGTTTACGCGATCCTTATCTTATGAACCTTTAAACTATCATTGTGTTTGCACAGAATGGGTATTTGCACAGGATGGGTATTTGTACAGAAGCTGTCGAGTATTTACAGAGAAAATAATATACGTTTATGCAGAACCCAGCATGAAAAACATTTCAAACCTGAATAACTAGTTTACAGAAAATTAAGGCAGTCTAAAACTTGGTAAAAGTTCACTTTAAATATTCTTGTCTAAGTGTGTGGCACGCTCAGAACTGGAACGTAACTAACCTTCCAGTGCAAAACAGCGAAAGGTTGAATCACGTTCACATAAACATCTGGGACATGTTTTAGACTGGAGTTGTTTAGTGACGGTAGAATTCAGCAGCAGCCTTTGTGACGAGCTATTCTGGACTGGATCATTTATACAAAATGAAGTCTCATTGACAGGAGGTAGCAGTAGGAAAAAGTCCAAATCATGAAGCACAAAAGCAGGTACTTGAGCAACAAGAAGACGAAGATAAAGCACTGGTAGAAAATGATGACAAAGCACCTTTGAGAACAAAGGGACCTGTGGAGTAAATTTAATGAAAAGGTGACAGTCCAGGTGACAAACAAGTCTGAGTTTTTTAGCAATAGCTGAAAGAAACGTCAAAGACAATCAGAACAACCAAACCAGTTTCCCATAAAAGGGGGTCTTTGTGTTGCTCTTCTTCTGGTTCGTCGTCCCTCATGAGCCAGCCTGTTCTCCCATTTGTCGTTTTCCTGCAGAGATATTCATACAGGATCAGATCAGTGGAGATGAGAAACGGACGACACGGAGAACAAAATAAGTCTTTGTGAGGGACCTCCACCACAGAGAAGGGGAGGTGGTTGTAGGGACGGAGGTTGTGGGCTTCGACTGTGGTGAAAAGTGGAAAACCATTGATGTTGAACATGAATAAAATGAACGGCTGACTCACCATTCTGTCAAAGACCCACCAGTCTCTTCTCTCTCCTTCTCTGAGTCATATTTCCATTTTCACAAAACCCCTCTCACATGGAGTGGCCTTTTTCTTTCACAACAGGGAGAGATTGAGCTCGTGCTACTTGTGGGGATTGCTTCCATTGATCCCAGCTTTTCAGCACTCTGCACCGCTCCGCTTTCCTCTGCTCTGTAGGGTCTCTTCAGATAACTGTGTAGCAGCTCTCAGGAACAGGGATCCAACACTGCTGCTGTTCACTAAAAGTTTCTCCAGAGCCCTATGGGGGAACAGCTTAATCGCTCTTGATAGAGTTGTCCCCTGTAATGATGTACAAAGAGAAATCTGCCAGGTTCTGTCAGGCTTCTCCTTGGAAAACAGCTGTTTTAGCATTATTCATTTGCACAACACACCCGGATAAATTAAATAAATTACACAATTACTTTTCCAAAACATTAAGTTGGATCCATCTATCATGGAGTATTGATGGACACAGCTTGTTCCATGCCTTCAGATTGTGCAGACCCACCCTCAGATGTTTATTCATGGAGATTGCTTTAGTTTGACCTCCAAAGGTTTCACAGCTTCATGTTTTCACCACTCCCTTGTCTGTGTTTTCTGTTTTCAGCTTGTAAATTTAAAGAAGGTGTTGGCTCTTACTTTAACATTCTCTATAGTTTCTGAATCAGACAAACAAGGGTTAGGAATGCTTCCTTAAAGGTCTTTAGGTATTTCAGACAGTATGCCTTAAATTATTAAGATTATTTATGCACAGGAATCAGCTCACATCATAATAAAACTTGATGTGTATTTCTTTTTCTTTTTTGCTCCATCTTTCGTAACCATAATTGTTTCTATTCCCTTGATAATATTTCTTGCAAACTTGAGTGTGAGCTGAGTGAAAACTGAACAACATTTTTGGAAGGTTTGCAAGGATTTTTATTGCTTAAAACCCACCAGAGTCGTAGCGTTAGCTCAGAATGGTTTGTTTTTCCAGTGCCCCTCAACTTTGTCGAATTACAACCAACTTCAGTGTATTTTATTTGTTTTATTTGAGATGGGATAATTCAGAGGTGAAAATAACGTAATCTATAGCTCCAAAATTATTTTTAACTAAAGTCTGTAAAGTGTGGCATCCCCCATCAATGAATGCGGGGATGCAAAACTTTATAATTTTGTGAGGGTTGCAACTTTATTCCAGTCATCCAAAGTAGGATTAAAACTTGTGCTGAGGCCTCAGACCCTCTTAGAAACCATCTGTTTGAAGTCTGTGTGTTTTCATATTTTTGTTTTTATTGAATAAGTTTTTAAAGTAACTTTCACTTGCTCATAATGCTCAGACTTCTTATATGACTAATAGACATTCATATACATATTTACAAGGAATGTAAGTTGTTCATGATTAGTAGGATAAATTTGGATATTCAAATACTAAATGAGAGAAGCCTCGGACAGAGCCTGATCTAAAGGCTTTTGTTTTGGTTCCTGCATGCTGATCCAGCATTAATTGAAAAACCTGTTCTTTTGGCACTTTGTTATAGGCTCAACGGAAATGTGTCTCAATGGAAACATACAGATTCTTCAGCTTAATACCGCTAAGAAATGTACCAATCCATGAAATATCATGAGAATTGATCAATCCTACATTATTTGCTTAGTTCAGAAGACAACGACTGAGCAGATGCTTAAGTTACAGAACCTTGAAGGCAGTGATCTATGAGGAGTGGAAAAGTCACAGGTTTATGTTAGAAAATAATAATAGTTACTCAAAGACCATAATTGGGGGGAAAAAAAGGAAAAAAAAGCGCTTGTCATATTGAAGTCACTTTTCGGTGCAGGGAATGCTAATAAATAGCATGTGTACCGAATTGGCCTTTTCATTTCATACCACATTTAAAGATACATCTCAGAAATTACACTTGGAAATGATCAGTTTTTTTAATGTAGTTTAAATTGTAAATAAAAACAATAAAATAGAAAGTTTATTGCAGAAATACGGGCGAGCGCCCTGCAGTTTCTCTGCAGTGTTGATTTTTCTGCCTCTAGTTTTCCTCTTGACGATCCTCCTCAGATTCTCGTTGGGGTTTCGGTCATGTGAGTGCGTTGGTGGTTGTGGTACCGAGGTCCTTAAAGCACCGTTTGGCATTGTTGGGTCGGTGCCAGTTCCTGTTGGAAAACGACATCAGCACATCCATAAAGCTTGTCAAAAGAAGGAAACATGAAGTTCTCCAAAATGTCAATAGTGACCAGGGCCCACATTCATTTTTATTTCTTCCATCTGTCACAGGCATCTCCAGTGAAATGATTACTGTCAGAGTTTAGCTCTCATGTTCCTGCAACTGCAGCTGTTGAATTTTCTCAGTTGAGTTTTTTTCCTGTTTTCTTCATGAAACTCACTGACCCTGCAGCTCACGCTAAGCATTGAGTTATGTGATTTTTTTTCTTTTTTGAGAAGACGTCGGTGTTTCTGACCGGATTATTTTGTGTGTGTGGAGGGGAGAGCTGAGCCTTGCCCAACCAGGTAACAGCGGAGAAGGTAGATGTAGTGGCTAAAACACCGAAGAAAGTATATCCTTCCCTTCTCGCTGATGATGGCTAATTCTGTGAAATTCCCCAATTTATTGTGGATTCCATTTTGTTTATTAAACTCCACGATTCTGTCCGCATTTTGTGCACAGCAGAAATTACAGTGCCCTATAATTATAACAGTGTGATGATAAAAACAGTAAAAACAGAGAAAATCTGTGAAATGGCAAATAATTTTTGCTGGCATATTGCCTACAAAGAGAAAGTTACAGAGGTCAGTGTGGTTCATGTGACTGAAGTGGTGAGAATGTTTCCCACAACTCTCTTGGTTCAAACAACACTGTGGCTCAAATAATAAACCTACCCAACCTCAGGGTGGAGACTCTTTCATTACTGTATTACAGCTACAAACAGGGAGACCAACACGGATAATTTCCGTCGCTGCAAGTGGGAAAAATTAGGATTACCAGTAAGCCGTACATTTCTTTTAAATCCAAAGGGAAATAGCAACCCTGCTTATAATCAAGGGCCAGGAAGTGCAGGCTTCTAATAACAGTTCATTGTTTACCGGTAATTTGACTCTACAAAAGTAAATACAAGGATCAAGGCTGAACTGTCATAATAACCAGCAATAGACAGTAAAAATCCTTATGCTGTTAAATTGTGGCATGCATGATTATGGATTATTCGCCTCTTGCTGAGTGCACTGTCCGTTCCAGTTATGGTGGCAGGAAACTGAATGCCTCCTTTGTCAAAGGTCACCATCACATTAGCCGACTGTCTTTTGTTATTCCCACTACCCCAGCTGTAATTACACACGGGAAACACTGACACCGTATGACAGACTGGCATGAGAGCGTGCTTTCTGAGGCGAGGCTGCAGCAGCACGTTCACTAGCTGTGCGCAAATAGACACCCGACTTCCTCCTCCTGATATGTACACACGTCTGGCCAGCTCCTGTTTTTTATTGTCATTGTCCCTGTTAAAGCTGATGTCTCCTCAGCACTTACCTGCAAAACAGGGGGAAAAAAAAATATTTTTATGCTTTGTCCAGTTTGTGTAGATTTGTCCCGCAGACTCACAGTAGTGTTTTTTAATGAATGATCTTTAGCACTAGGCCTTGGTCCCATGATTTTATTTTGACACACAGAGTAAATCCAAAGAAAGTTGGAATTTATAATCCCCCCACTAAAATGTGAAAAGCTGATTAGATGGATTGTTTAGTGTAACAATTATAGATCCCAAAAATGCCTCTCCTTTCACTGCCAATTGCAGTATCCCACTCTCTGTTTTCTTACCGTCCGGTCCGTGTGAACCACATTTCCAGCGGTATTTGTTTGGGAACACCAAGGCACAGCAGAGTGCAAAGCAGGGAGAGCAGAACATCATAAATCAAAGGTCATATACATGCAATGCTGCTCATGCGTTGCTCTTGCAAGCATGGGTTGAAACTCTACACTTGGGCTCATATTCTCATGAAACACCGGTTTCATAAACATGTTACATGAGTCCCTTCCACTGTGGTCCTGAATTCGTGCTAAAAGCCAGATGTGTCACATTCATGAATTTAGTATCAGCCCATCCTTGACTGAGGAGCTTGTGGACTGAAAACATATATTTTTTCCGCTGTTTAAACTATAGCCTGTTGTCCTTGTATTGATCTGTGTACTTTGTAGTAAAAGCCAGTATTGTACACAGTGTATTGTTCAGGAGAATGAACTGCTGAAATTTTGCTGTGAACAGATGCACGAAGAGTCACAATGAACCTAATTTGCTTTTATTTGACTACTAAAAATGAAGGTAATGCAGATCAAAGCAAAGGTTTTGGTCATGCTTCAGTGTCATGTTGAGGACATTGTGTGACTTACGAAGGCAATTCCGAACTGAACTTGGACTTCATTTAGAGGAGTCAAAGCAAAGTTTTACAAATAAAATTGAAACAATTTACTTTCCATTTCACTCTTATGCACCATTTGTGTTGGTCCCAGATGTAAAATTCTAATGAAAAAGATTCAAATTTAGGTTGTAACCTGAGAAAAGGTTAAAAACGTTCAAGTTTTGTTGCTTCTGCAGGTCGCTTTGCGTTCCAGTTTTACAGCATTGTCTAAATATTCATGCTAAGTTGGTCTGTCTTTAGGTGCATCGGTGGCCTCATGTTGTGCTTAAAAGGAGATCTTATAGCAGTCAACCTTTGAATTCCTGGATGTTTAGCTCAGACTCAGAATAGCTAGTTGATTTGGACTGTGTTAAGATCTGGACCTTAACACAGTCCAAATCAGCAAAAGAGAGCCAGGCTTACAGTGACTGATTGCCTGGCGTTCTTCTGTTGTAGTTGCAGCTGTGCCCTACGAGGGTGTCAGCGGACAGGAAGTGGAGGGTTGGTGAAAACACAGCTGGGAGGAAGGTGTCATGTCCAGTTCTGCCCTCTGCCTGCCCGCCCTCCCCTCCCGTCCGTCCAGACAAACAGTGAGGGAGCCAGAACCCCGTGGAGCCAGGACGTTATGACATACAGCGAGTGCTGTGCTCTGAATCTGCTTCATCTAATGAGTGATAATTGGAAAAGGAACAGAAGAAGGCATTTCTTCTGTCCTCTTGGATAGGGGTCAGTAACCTATACAGCCTAAAAGAGTCGTAGTTTTTTTTTTTTTGCTTTTGTTTCCACTAAGTTAATTAAAGCCACAAAAGTCACATTACTCTTCAGAAAATATTTTATGTCTGAGAATAACTAGGTTTTAGAACAAAGAAAAATAAGAAACCAGGAAGAAATACTGCATGAAAACTGATCTATGAATGAACTTGACTGGTTAATATGTTTTTTCTTTTTACCTTTTATAAGTAATAGTAGTTTAACCAGCTTATTACACAGACTAGTGCATGTTTTTGCTTTTGTCCTCTTTTAAACTAAGCAGATATTGGTTAGGTGATTCAGTTGGCTGCACATACTTTGCTTCGTCATTTGCCAACTGGAGTTTTATAATGCTGTTACCTTAGTAGGACTGAGTTTGGTCTCCCAAACTGAAATATATCCAACCAACCAAATGTGTCCTATTTCTGAGAGGGAAAGGATGATAGCCTTCTTTCTGTCAGCTGGAAAACATTTCACTGCAACAGGTGCAGGTAAGGGCTGCGTTACCCGACGCTCCATACAGCTCGGGGAAAATCCAGTCTCTCCATCGCGGTCTCTGGGATTTTATTAAAAGCACATTAAACCACCAGGATTGAAATGCCCGCAAATATTTGTAGCTGAAACTGTAATTTATTTAAAACCTTTTAGACCACAAACCAGTTCAGGAATCTAAAACAGAAATCATTCCTTGGGAACAGCTGTTATTTAGCGTTTCCCTTCGAATACTGAGACAAAGGTAACAAGAAGTCAAGAAAACCACAGAGGGCTTTCTTTAGTTTATGTTTGGTTTGTTCAATAGTATCAGTACACTGTGAACATATGAGGCTGTAGTCAAATTGCTTGTTTGTGAACACAAGCTTGGCATTTAAGCTGATTCTCATTATTTTATGCTGTAAAATGAAAACAGAATGGATGTTGCTGAAAGCAGAAACAAAGCATCAAACCTCAAATTTCCCTTCAAAACTTCAGGTTCCACATGTTGTTCAGACAAGGAAAAAAATTAATAAACAAAAATAATGCTAAATGATTAATGTCCCTGCAGCTAGGACAAAGTAATGCAGTCTTCCTGCTTCACTTTTTAGCACAACACGCTTGCTCCAAGTTTCAAATAACAATACAACAACAAAAACACTGTTCTTTTTGTGTTACATTTGTTAAGTTGTCTGTTAGTAGCCAAGAAACCCTCTGTGGCTTTGTGGACTCTTGATTGCCTTTTCCTCAGCAATCAGAGGGTAAATACAGATAAAGTTCCCAGAAGAAGCTGTAAAATCAGATGCATTCAGTATGAAAAAGGAAGAAGGTGGAAGGAGAAAAGCAGAACAGACTGGGATATTATGATTTTTATTTAAAGAAAATACTGCAGAGTGAATACAATTTTATTGGACTATCTGAGCTTTATCTAAGATTGTGGCCTTAACTCTTCGTCCTTGATGTGCTGCAGTAAAATGTTTGTAGGAGAAAGCAGGAGCCATCCAATCCACAAGAAGGAACAGGCAGAAATAAGTGAGACAAAAATAATATTGTATTTGTAAAATCGACTTTTTTGAGCATTATGTCATTTTATTATGTTATTCCCTCATCAAAAACATTCCTGGAGTGTTGCTTTGGTTCTTCTGCATGTTTGAACAATCCTTGAATCTCCCCTGGGAGCCATTCTGGGTGTAGAAATGTTTGCTGTCACCTTTTCCACAATGCTTCTCCCTGCAGCTGCAGTCTCCAGCCGAGCTTCCACCTAACAACCCTGCCACTCAGCTCCTACCGACTAGCGGCAGCAGCAATTAGCAAACACCTGGTGGAACTGCTCATCTTACAACTACTTACAACTAGTACTTCTTAGTGCAACGGCCCCAAGAAAGAGCATAATAGAAAAGCATTGTTGTGGTGACATGCTGTGTTGGAAAGAGCAGGAGCTCCTTAAAGAAACAGAGGCCAATTTCAAGGCAGATTTCTTTTAAGGTATGTCTGATATAAACACTGCATTTTTATGTTAACTGAAAGCAACATAGATACTTGATTGTGCAATAAAATGAAACTTTTTCTAGAAAATACATAACACTGCTACTTTCTTCTGTTTGGTTGCTTTTGGCAGACAACCTGAGGCATCGCTGACATTTTGCTTTCACCAATCGCCATTTCTCATCCCAGTATTATTTCAGGGTTTATTTTTGAGACAGATGTTCAGCCTGTCTCCAGCCCAGATTAGCTTCGTGGAATTTGCCTCAGCTTTTTCACTTTGACGTCTCACAGGTCGCCTGAGACAAATTTTGGTTTGGCCCTCGTCCTGACGAAAACAAAACTCCGATTCCAGTTGCCGGGGACCCAAGATGGCAAAGACAGCCACCCGCACCCCAGTGCGACGTTCATCTTTATAAGGAAAAACATTTTTCTCTGTCACTAATTATATGTCATTGCAAGCCGCAGAGTGATAGCAGCTAGTGCCACAAAGTCTCTCACCATTGGCTATTTTTACCACGCTATCTTTTTAGGCATTCATCCACACTGTGTGACTCTCATCTGTTTTAAATTCAAAAAGTTGCAGATGCCTATCAAAGGTCATTTGCTGGAGAGTTGCATTCATGTCAGCAGCAGTCAGTGTCCCCAGAGTCCATGTGTTGACTTGTGGGACGCAGCACTCTGGCCTTTCAGAGTTTAAGGTCCAGCTTAATGTGGAGCTCAGAGGACAGAAAATATATCGACTTTTTTAAGCTCGGAAAGAGTCCTGCATTGCTTACAGGGAAGATTTTAGAAAATATATTTTCACCAAGTTATCTCAAGAGGTTTTGGGAGATATTTTATGTGACGAAGATCTGAGCAAAGTAGTTGGGAACCGCCCGGGCAATGTTATGGTCTAGATCGAAACATTTGCATGTTTAATTTGGCCTAGTTAAAGTCCAGATCAAAAGCCAATTGTAAGGCCAGAAAATTAATATTTTCTGATGCTCTTCATTCAGTGACCATGCTTGAGCTATTTTGAAAAGAAGAATGGTTGGCGAAACAAAAGTATTTCCTCAAATGTGGACAGCTTGGAGAAACAAAGCATATGTCAGAGAGTTCCAGGTGTAATTACAGCAATAGGTGGATTTACAGAATCACTGTGGCTGAATACAGATGTATGCCACACTTTTCAGATTTGTAGACTTTTAAAAGTATATATTTATTCCTGTCTTTCCACCTAATAATCTCGCTCTACTTTGTGAAGTGCATCACATAAAATCTCAAATAAACACATTGAAGTTTGTTGATGCTGTGTGATGTTTCCCAAGCACTGCGTGACGCCAGTTCTTAGTTTGCATTTCCACTTATTTTTTCGTTGAGCTCTATGGACGTCAGTTCTGAAGCTGAAATGATTTGCTGAGATGCCACAGTCATCTTCACTCAACCTTCATGAGAACAAACCAACACAAAGGCCTCTCATGAAATGCAATATAGATCAGCGCATCAGTTTTGGCATTTCGTTTTGTCCCTGAATGAATGACTAACTCGGTGTGAACACATGTACTTTCCAGCTTTACTTCTTCTCGAGGGTTTTGTCCAATGGCATGCTAATAAATACAGAGCGGATTTTCTATTTGTTTGCCAAGGTGAGGTATTTTCCATCCCCTTCCTCCATTTGTTCTTTAACATTCTGTTCTTCTGCAAGACTGTATAAAGACTTTACTGTGAGCCGCACCTTATAAGCCAATGTTTGGATTCCTTTCAGCACCACCGCCAAGCAGTCTCTGCAAATGTAAATGCTGAGCAAGGGTAAACCTTAGGAGAGCCAAAAATCTACACAATAGATGTTCAGGAATCATCAGCTAGGAGGTGCCACTTTATTCAGATTGAGAGCGTTGGATCGCTTTCAGAGAGAAAAGCAGCTTCTGCTTCTTCCGCACCACATCTCTGTTGAGGAAGCCGAGTGTCAGCTACGTGTCTGGGGTGGATTTGCGAGGCCGGATGCTTGAACAGACAAAACAAGCTTCAGAATCAAAGAGCTGCCAGTCCTGAAGAGCTTTCGCACACGTCATGCTTAGCTCCAGATTTATTTTATGTCCCCTATCAGTGCTTTTGCTTCTGCGTGAAAGTTGACTTTTAACAGAAGCATTTCTCATTGCTTTTTCCTCATGCTTTACTTTCCTCTAAATAATATACAGACAGGAGAAAAATCAAATGTGACTTCAGTTCATCGGGTTTGGACGGTGTTAGCTGATTTCCACATGGACACTAGAAAATCTGTCCAAAATCTCCCAACAAAAGTTTCGCTTTCCTTTCAATGACTCCTCATGCTGACCTGTGGGCGGATGTGACCTGATTTGCTAAAGTGACCATTGGGTTTTCAATTACCACGATCATTTTGGAAAACCTCTGTGTTATATTAGCATTGTTGTGAACATACATACTAACACAGCTTCCTCCATATTTATTGGCTGAGTAAAAAGCCTTAAAATGCCTTCTTGAGAGAGATTGTGATGCCAAGCAATCATGTGACAATTTGGTGTTTTCTTTAGAGTTTTTTCTTAAAGGAAGAAGAGCTTCTAATTTCTCAAAACAGCAACTAAAACCAATCAATAAATCAATTAGCTTGAAATCTCCGTAAGTGTCTTTGAAATGTTGCTTACTAGTCTTATTGCAAAGGAGTGTATTAGTGGTAAGTGTATTCGTGGGAGCTACAGGTGCCGCTGATTCTCAGACGGGCTGCTTAACAAAGTTATCTTGCTGGGTCTTTTCACAACCATCTGTTTGGTATTAGCGTGGAAGTAGATATTAGAGACCGGGGTATCAGGTCACCTTTGACTACACAGAACATCACGATATAGCGCTAATTGGCAAGCTTGAGCTTCTGACTGAGTGAAAAAGACAACTGGTTAGCAGTAAAGGCGCGTGACGATGTGGAACAAATTCAATCTTACGTGCAAGGGAACAACCGCAAAGCTTGTTGTGGAAAAACACACGGATGAATGTTCGGCTCACACACCTGGGCCCTGAAAGCCAGCTCATCTCACCTTTAAATAGCTCTCAGGTGAATTTAGCTTTTTTTTTAAAAAAATCTTACTTCAAATGTCTGAAATTTGATTCTGTCTTATCTGAGAATGGAGTCTTTATGGATGTGCCTCTAATCTGGACCAGTCGTTTGTTTTCGGGTCGAAAAGTCAGCCAGAATTGATCGTCCTTTCTAACGCTCCCAGTGGAATTTGCCTCCCTCTGCGCTGTGGTCACAGTGTCCCCTTTCAAGCATAGGTTGTTGGATTATCTCTGACTTGTTGTGACAACAAATGGTCAGCTCTGGTGTATACAGTGTAAACTCATCTCAAGCCAGCGTGAGGAAAAAAAAAAAAAAAGTAATCGCTTTATTTTTACAGAGGGACTGCTTTCATGTGCTGATTTCAGCAGCGCGTGAATGATAACCGCAGCAGCTTAACCCCTTATGATTCCATTATCGTTCAGATTTTGAAAAAGACGCTGACACATCCATGGAAATATGCTGCGTATGTGTGCGAACAGATAACCCACCTCTATCTTTTGCTCCGCGTCTCTTTGCCGCCATCATTTTTGATGAACACAAATTACAAGCATGCACACAAACAGGCACTGGTTGGGCCACATACCAGCACCCTGCAGACATACTGGTACCAAAAGAGATTTTTCAACTTCTTGCCTTCATATTAAAGCCTGTTGTGAATACTGATTCAGTATCAGCCTTTGCTTGGGTGCTGAGCCTGCACTCCCCCCCCCCATTATTGATGATATTATCTGTGGAGGAAACACTCAGGCGCTCTGGTCAGAGGTCAAATGACTTTCCCAGGCCAGAGTGTGTCTCTGAACATGAAGGAGACGTGTGTCTGCGCATGCTCCAACATTTTCAAAAGGAGGGGAAGTCCGGACACTCGGGACTCAGTTCGTGATGTTCAGTCCAAGTCTACTGAGCAGAAAAAAAAAAAAACTTGCAGGCTTGGCTTACCACAAGGGGGGGTCCGAAAAACAAACAGACAGTGGTTGCAGCAGCAGAGAGGAATGCCTTGAAGGTCAATGACCCCACAAATTCAACTGTACTATACTGCTCAACTTAATTTGCTCCAGTCACAGATAATTGCATACACATTGTGGATTCTCAAACCTCACAGTACATAAGTGGCAGCTGCATAAGCCTCTGCCTAAAGCACTGCATTAGCAGACATACATGAATGTCGCTGTGTTTTTTTATTTAACCCCTCTAAATCATTGATTGCTAGAACAAATGATCAATTTCTTGCCAAAATTTTCTGCGCTGGACAAAATTCAATCATCCCTCAGTTGTTTTATATTTCATCTCCAAGTAGTCAGAATATATTATGACAATTGTAAGGCTTTCCTAAAATACTTGAATGTTTTGAGATGTTGAAGTATCATTTTTGCTAGGAATGTAGCTCCTAATCTCAGACGATGAGCCACTGTTGTTTTGACAGATAGCAGATAACTTAATGGTGAGCCAAAGCTGAATAAGTTTGTGTAACCCTTGATTACTAAAACTCTGGCATAAAGATATAATGTATTGTCATTTTTAACAATTAGCAAGTGAGAGTTTAAGAGAGATAAACTGGTATTTTGGTATCAACTAGGTGAAAACCAAAGTGCCTTTCCCTTTAAACTTTAAATGAAAGATGATTTATCTCTTCTCGTCCTGTTTCAGAACTTCTTCTGACATGAAGAAACTGTTCAAATGAAGCTGTTTATGGACTAGGCCAAAACTTTATGTGGAGGTAACTGATCGAACTCATACTGTTGTAGTATAAAAACAAGAATTTAAAAGAAGAAGAATATGTAGTATGAGTTCATTGCTTTTCAGAAAATTACAATTAATTTTATCTGCAACTAACTTAAAACCGTGATTAAAAGGCTCTGACAAAGTTAGGCATGATACTTATAATTTGGATTTTAATGGATTTAATAAAATATTAAACACCCGCTAAATATCTGAGTAGCTAGTTGCAATGATTAGTATGATTTTTTCTATTCTGCTTTCTGAAGAGTATCACAAGCTGATTACGATACTAAGAAACTGCAATTTCATCAAAACATCAAAATAGCGCAAAAAGACATTGAAACATGAAATAAATCAAAAGAATAAAAATTTAAGCATCAGTTGAAACAAAAGAAAAATGCTAATTAATACAAAATGGAAAAAAAAGCGCAGACATGAACTGATTAATTAATCTTTAAACTTTATTGGAAAACGGAAGAAAACAATAATATTCTCAGCCCTAATTCTCCTTTTCCTTTCCTACACCTTGATTCTTCAACCAGTCACTCCACAATATGTAAGGATTGTTATCAGAAACATTAAAGACAAAATCCAAAGAAAAAAAATGTAGGAAGACCAACAGAAAACCTGAGTAATATTTATAAAAGGTAGATTTCAAAGGTGGCAAAAAAAGCGTCTGACGAGACAGTCAATGTTGTTAATTATCAACATGAGATTAAAGTTATTCTCAAATACAGTTTTAAGTCTTTAAGTGTTTGTGGCTTGGACTGTGATTCAGAACTCAGTCCTCTTACATACATGAGGATTTGCCCATCCTTTACAACCAGATCACATCTAAAGGCTCCTAATCTTCGGGTTCCTCCTATGACACAGAATGTTATCAGTTTCCCTCTGCGACCTCACCCACGTCAAGTTGAGCTTACTGCTCCACGAAAACCGACATGTACCTGACTTTCTGTCTCCCTTTCACCTTCCCTGTCTGGTTCTGTTTTTAGATATGTGCCAACGTGCTGATCTTTCTGTGCGCTAACATCATCGGGATCTGTACCCACTATCCCGCTGAGGTCTCCCAGAGGCAGACCTTCAAGGAGACGAGAGGATATATTCAGGCCAGGCAGCACCTGCAGAGGGAGAACCATCAGCAGGTACGCACACACCTGCGTTTCCTACCAGAGCCAGACAGGGAGCAGCCGTGAAGTCGTCCTCCAGGAAAACCCGTCACATGCAAATAAGCCACAAATGGGAGTCTCCACGTCACAGACTGATTTGTTTCTCTTTTTTTTATTGGTTGTTGTTGTGAGGTCAAAAACACAAATCTCCACTCCATTCTCGTTGACTAACAAGTTCCCACGCATATGCCAGTAAAACACAGTGACTCATTCAGTATTTTTAGTGGAAAATAATCTTTAAAAAGCCCTCTGTATGTCTGTGTGTGTGTGTGTTTCTCTCTCTCTCTTTTTTTCTTTCTGTCTTTTTCTTAAATTCCTCCCTCTGCCTCTTCCTCTCCCTTGTTTAGGAACGGTTGCTGCTATCTGTTTTGCCAAGACACGTTGCAATGGAGATGAAGGCTGATATCAACGCCAAGAAGGAAGACATGATGTTTCACAAGATCTACATCCAGAAACACGATAATGTGAGGTAAGCCCAATAATGGACATAACCACTTAAGACGACGTTGTACCTGAATGAGATGTTTTTCCCTTGAGAGTGACTGTTACGCACATCGTGGTTTGATGACACAGATATTAACCTAACCACGTTTTCAGTAGTAAATTGTGAGAGTTAGACATTTCCTGTGCCTCTTTCTCATTACCATTATCACATGGTTTTCACATCCTGAAATGGAAGAACTCACTACTAATAGAGGAACAAAAAATAAACAGTTTCTGCAGAGATCTTCTGTGGCAGATGACCCAGATAAGGAAGGTTGATTTACGGCCCTTAGTGGCATAATCCTTTGCTTCACCGCTGCCCTACTAAGGTATAAATGTTTCAGGAACGATCAATTACCTCGATGTAACCCAGATTAAAAGTTTTAGTTTTTCTCGAGTTATTTTCAAGTCTTTTTGTGAAGAATTCAGCACAGAATCACAGAAACGCATCACTGTTTTCTTCAATTTTTAGTGTTTTACAGAATTCTCAAATTTAACTAATTGTGCATAAAATAGCCAGTTTAATTCAGAGTTTATTTCTTTCTTTATTTTAACACTGCAGAGCCTAAAAATCTAATATCGCCTCTGCAAGTACTGAAGAGCCACCAGCGGTTCAGTGTTGGAGGCGAAATAATACCCAGTTTTGACTCAGAGTTGTTTTCTTAGGTTCCGTTCCCTTTGTAGGATAGTTCTCTGACTCATAGTTCCTTGAGTCATGCCATTTCAGTTACTAAAAAATCCCAAGGCTGAAGTTTATCTGCACCAAATTAGAAAAAAAAACTCTTAAAATGATTTTATTATAACGTGGTTTGGCCTCTGATTGGCCAGTAGTAAATGTGTTTATTGTGTGGGAGTGAGTAAGACTCGTAAAAGTATTAATGGCTCTGGGACTTTTTTTTGTTTGTTTGTTTGTTCGCATTACAACCACAAACCTCAGTATATTTTACTGTGGTCATTTATGACACCTGTTTTTCTGTTTTAATTTAGCAAAAAAAAACAAACATATATTTTGTCACAGTATAAATTTAGCAATGTGTAAGCCTTATTTATTTGTTTGGAAAACATTGGTGAACAAGCAGCCGCATAAAGACAGAGGAACAGCACACAGGTCGGGGAGGAAGTTGTCCTCGCTTTACATCACCCTGAATACTTGACACCGTCCTGAAACTTAGTGCTGGCTGCAACGTCATGCTTTGGGACAGCATCTTTTCAGACGAGACAGTAAAAGTGATGGTCAGAGTAAAAGATAAAAGAGCCTATGTACAAAGTAAAGCATAATATGTTAGAAAGACACTAGATCTTTAGTGATAGTTGAAAATTATCGAACTCACTCCATTGTGAGTACAAGACATTTCTGTAAACAAGAAAATGATCAGAATGAGTGGCCAATAAGAATAAAAACGCATAATGTAATTCCTATTCAGCTCGATTGGACTGAATTTGTAATCTGAATGAGAGAGGTGGTATAACATGCAGATTGATAATCCAAATGGCATTCATGTAAACACTTATTCTGAATGTGGCAGACTGACCTGACTGTGCATGTGTGCGATAAGTCGGACAAGAAAAATGGTTTGTTGATCTCTGCAGGAAAACCAACAGCCTGAGAGTTAAGAAATAGAACCGGGTGCAGATCCATTCTGGTCCCTCAGAAGACACAAAACAAAGACACAACTCGGTTTTTTATGTACATTACTGACAGAAGTACCACATCTTCTTTTGTGTCTTTTTCAACTCTGCGCATAGCACTCCATATAAGCCATACATTCTGATTATTTAACCCAAATATATTTCCATCCGATCAAAGAATTTCGTACATGTAAGCATAACCACAGTCTTTAAATTTGTATTTGTAAAATAAATCCATAAACCTGTTGTCCTTCCTGTTTACATTTGTGCACAATTATATTTTGTTCTTTCACTTAAAATCTCGGTAAGATGCATTAAAGCTTGTGGATGTAACATGGCAAAAAGTGACAAAAAATCAAAGGGTTTAAATACTTTGGAAAGCATAGAATAGTGAGGGAAAATTATAAGATAAATATAAAAACCACAACACAGCTACTGAGATATTAAGAGCTTAAAAGCTGTGAGATTAAAAGTTTAAAACTTTATATATCAAAATATTAGAGTTTAGATTAACCTGTTATGTGGAGGTAAGACATTACTGCCCACATAAAGCTGTGCAGAAGATGAAAAACCCATTCCCTCGTGGGACACACAGCATCATCTGTCACCTTGAACAGCGTCTTTGGTCTTCTCGTTGTATATCGTTGTGCTTTGTTTCTTTTAAAAGTTAGACCAGCAAAGTCAAGCGGACCTGGTGACGGGGGTGGAGGTGTTCTCAGAGGGAAGGGATGGATGTTGTGACCTAAATCTGACTAAACGATGAGAGCCGTGGCTGAACAAATGTCTGCAACTCTTTGTCTCTTCTCTGTCCCAGTGGCATTCAGAGCAGCTTCTTCCTTTCTCCTCTATTTGATTAATCTAGTTCTCTTCTTTTTTCTTTCTCCCTTCCTCCCTCTCACCACTCCCACCCAAACATCTCATGATCTGCAGCATACTGTTTGCCGACATCGAGGGCTTCACCAGCCTGGCATCTCAGTGCACGGCCCAGGAACTGGTCATGACGCTGAACGAGCTGTTTGCCCGCTTCGACAAGCTGGCCTCGGTGAGACACCTGCTGCTGCGACTGTCACTGCACAACTCTGAGCCACAGACTCCAGCGCCACTGTGCAATCTGCAGCCTTAGCTGTATCACAGATAAACAATAGCATTATCTACTGTTATAAACTGCAATCGCCACTAGTTATGTGAGAAACTCTTCGTCTCCTTAAAGACACAAAACAGAAAACTTTAATATCTGATAAAGTTAAGCCAACTAAATACAAGAAGTAGTTTTCATATTTTACAATTATAAATGTACAAACCATGCAGTCATCCTCAGTTAAGCCATTAATTCAAGCTGGTTAATCACAATTTTACCAGGCCTATAAGATCAAAAACCTTTCTGTCAAAATAAAGTAGACATAAACACCCTGTAAAGAGACACATTACCACAGACATAAAGACATTCAACAACAGATGAGTCTGGAAAGAGTTACGAAGCAATTTCTGAAATTTTTGGGGCTTCAGTGAGAGACGTTATGCACAGAACCAGAAAACATAAAGCAGTTATGAACCTTACCAAGAGTTGCCTTTGAAAATTACATAAAGAGTAAATCTCTTATCCACGAGGTCACAAGTGAACCCAAAACATCTACAGCACATCAGACTTTATTTGGCAGAATTATGTTAAGTGCTACTGATTTTAAAAAATAGAGTAAAAAAATGCCTCTTTTTTAGAGTTCTAAGCACAAAAACCTATGCTAGAAAAATGTATGAAAAAATGACCCAAAAAAATATATCTTCTTAATCCACAAGACTGTACGTTAAATATTTTATAGACTATCAAGACAATAGGTGTTCATCCTCCATATGTGGCATATCAGAAAATCCTGGTCATCAATTTCAGCTTGACAATTATGTGAGCAGCACCAGAAACCTGATCTCATTCTGACTCATAACAGAAACAATAAAAAACAAAAAATGAAAGTAGAGGGGTGCTGCACTTAAATTGGACCCAGATGCGATAAACAGGACATTGATGTTCAGCCTGCATCGTACAAAACAATGAAGAATGGGTAAAATTTCAGCAGCAGTGATGTAAAAGACTGGCACTCGTCAAAAACACTTGTTGTTGTTGTTGCTCCAAAGAGCTGGACGACCTGAGTAAAGAGGAGACAGTTGCTATTTCTTGTAGGGCCATGTTGGTTTGGATAGCATTTATAAAACATGTTTGTTTTTTTTCCCATATTATCTTTGAAATAAAATTTTATGTGACGATTTGAGACATTCAAGTGTGACACAAAGGAAAAGGCTGAACAAATCCAAAGTGCTTTGAATCACAGAACTGCTAGATGAACATTAGGTCTCATGAAAAACCAACATTGTAGGTGAAATCTGTGTTTTGCTGCTTTGTTGAACAGGAGAACCACTGCCTGCGCATCAAAATCCTCGGAGACTGTTACTACTGTGTATCGGGTCTGCCCGAGCCCCGGGCTGATCATGCCCACTGCTGTGTGGAGATGGGAGTCGACATGATCGAAGCCATCTCGTGAGTGAACATTGGACACGAAACACATAGAAAGCGTCATGAAATGTTAGTCGAAGTCTTTCTTTTTAACAGCAGTGTGTGTCTTTTCATCTGCAGGCTGGTAAGAGAAGTGACAGGTGTTAATGTGAACATGCGGGTGGGCATTCACAGCGGGCGCGTTCACTGTGGGGTGCTGGGCCTGCGCAAGTGGCAGTTTGACGTCTGGTCCAACGACGTGACGCTCGCCAACCAAATGGAGGCCGGGGGCAAGGCAGGGTGAGGACGTCCGGCTCCACCTGCTGCTTGACTGACAGACGGCCGCTTTCTTCATGCAGCTTCTGATTTCTGAATTGCTCGTGTCCTCAGACGTATCCACATTACCAAAGCCACCTTGCAGTACCTGAATGGGGATTATGAGGTAGAACCAGGATACGGAGGGGAGAGGAACGCGTACCTGAAGGAAAACAACATTGAGACCTTTTTGGTGCTTGGCTGCAGCCAGAAAAGAGTAAGTGCTCTTATCTGCGTGGCTTCTGTTAAAATACTGCACCACTGAATGCTTTTGGTCACACGGCTTTAAGGGCATTTATTTATTTTTCCTTTCAGAAAGATGAGAAAGCCATGATGGCCAAAATTCAGCGAACGCGTGCAAATTCTGCAGAGGGCCTGATGCCCCATTGGGTGACTGATAGAGCTTTCTCCAGAAGTAAGGAGTCTAAAGTCTACAAGAAGATGGTGAGATTCCCTCCAAAACGTTCTCATGCTAGATCATTTTTTAGAGGCAGATTAGCAAGCAAAATCTCACACTTACTGTGGGCCGGTTTGGGAAGAAGTGGAGTGTTTGAGTTGTATTGCATAGGCAATACAACTCAAACACATATAACATAGGTTATAAGAAGATTAATGCAGTGATGGCATCTACCAACGAAGACAGATTATAGAGCCGAGCCTGTAGTTTAATAGGTACAGTGTCAGCCCACCCTGCAAGTTGACAGAGCCGGCGAATGTTGCTCCAAGGTAGAAACATTGCTGACTGAAAGAAACAAGCAAGTTTTCCTTTCCTATGGGAGTCATAAAATGCCAATCCACTAAATAATAACGAATCACAAAATTATGACTTGAAAGTGTTCTGTCATAATTGAAAATATATTCATTTTATTTCATAAAGATGCAATGTAATAATCAAACACTGGAAAAAAGATTCCACATTTCAGGAGCATTAAATGTTTTCTCTATGTGTATTTTTATTATTTAAGTTGATGGAACAAATTACAATCACAAACAATATGTCCCTCTAATGTTCATTGATTATTTTAATGTGTATTTTAATATGTTCATTACAACCATAATATTTGGACAAGCATCTGTAAATATAATTTAGGATTTAGAAAATGGGAAGGCTTTCTGTGCAGACATAAAAGAGCCACTGGAAATTTCAGAAAAGAAAACAGAGATCACAATGGATCTCCAGGGGAGCTTCCTGGTTCTTCACCATTTCTCCCTCACCCTCTCCTTAATCTTGAAGTCTCATTTCCTTTTTATTCCTGCATTCTTTCTCTGTCCTCCTCCTCTGTCCTTTCTATCTCAGAGGGTTTGAGCCCTTGGGGCAAAGAGGGTGTAATTTGAAGCCTCTGAGCATTAATTAAAACATCAAACTCGCTCACAGGGATTAACTGTGCAGATGTCTGAGACTGTCTGTCTTTCACTTTTACTGTTTCTCCTTCTTTATTTTGAGACTTTTTTTTCTTTCTTTCTTATTTATGCTCTGTATTTTTATTTATTTTTTTCTCAGGGCATTGATGCAGCGTCCAGCAAAGAAAAGTGAGTATTTTATTCCCGGCTTTTGTTGCTGGGGCAGCTTTTACTATAAGAGGTTTTCTGGCAGACTGTCAGTGTAGATCTTTCACTCTGGTGCCTACTGTTAGTTTTATTTAGTCAGATCCGGCGCAGCACTAATATCGTACTGTATGTGGTTCTTCCTGCCTGTTATAACACAGGTCGATACTCTAACAAACACATTTTCTCAGATGCAAACACAGACTAAACGCTGAACTACTGATGCATTTGTTGCGACTATCAGCCCCTCAGAAGGGCTTTATTGTTCACTGGCTATTTAAATCAAATCTGCCTCTTAGGACAACGAGAAGAGCTCATTTCTTACATTCCTAAGAGTTTTCGAAGAAGCATTAAGAATGCAAAGTTGTAAAAACAAAGAGATAAATTGCCTTGTACAGCAAAATAGCTGTACAAGGTTTCTTATAAAAAGAAACCTTTTTATAAGAATTAAACTGATCAGAAACTTAGAAATTTTCAAATAACTATCAGAAGGTCAAGAAAAAATATACTCCATTTCATTTCTTGTGAAGCATTAAACTACTTACCAGAAATGACATTGTTCCGGTTCTTTCCACCCAGAGTAATAGAGGAAATTTAAAAGAAGTTTAAAACCTTTTCCATTACAAAGAGTGGACATTAAGATGGTAGACGGCAGAAAGCTGCAGACCACTGCTCTGTCAGCGTTCATATCAGCCTCTGTTCAAAACAAATACAAAATGATGGTTTGGGCCAAACATGTTCTTCCATCTCCAGCACATGAGATCGGCTGCGTAGCTGCAGATAAACGTCTCTTTTATACTAATTTCCCTGATTTACAGCACTTCTTCTGCTAGAACAGGCTGACTCTTTTGCTCAAGGTTTAGATGTCTGAAGTTTCTTCATTTCCGTTCCAACCTGGGCACCAAATGTAAAAAACGAATCCCCAAAAACATTTAACGAAGGCTTAAACACACAACTGAGACGATAAAGTCCAGAACGGGAAAAGTTGGAAGTCCAGCAGAGCTTCACTCAAATGAGACAAATTGCCTCAGCATGTAAACATTCATCACAACCTCAGCTCCACTCCGTTGTTGGACAGAAGCTCTTTGAGAGTGACGTTCTGAAGATCGCACGAATCAGGACTTAAACTTCCTCTCGCACCAAATCAGACAGAAATGTAGCCAATCTCAAGGTTTCTTTCTGCAAGTACAGTAGTAATAACTTTCCCTGATAATATGTTGTTCATCAGGCAAAAGATTTCAAAGCAACTCAAGCCAGGACACATAAAGACAAAGAGTCAATCATGGCTTGGAATGTCAGGATAAGAAATATTTAGCTTAAATAGCTGTTAATGTTTCCTAAATATTGACGATTAGTAGTTTGATTCATGCCACGTTGTTTGGTTTATAGCCGCTGCAGTCAGGAAAACCAGAACTCTGAGGACGAGGTGGATGATTTTCTTGCACGAGCCATCGATGCACGCAGCATCGACCAGCTGAGAAAAGATCACGTCAAGAAGTTTCTGCTCACATTTCAGGCACCCGACCTAGAAAAAAAGGTTGGTGTTTAATTAGTTTTCTGCTATAAAACGTTGTCATTATTTCTAATATAATTGGGGTGAAAAGCAGCAGAGTTTTTATCTCTTTCTTTCTTTGCTTTTATCCACAGTACTCCAAAAAGGTGGATGATCGTCTGGGCGGTTACGTGGGATGCACTCTGCTTGTCTTCTTCTGCATCTGTTTTATTCAGATGATAATTTTTCCAAAGTAAGCTCCCTCTTTGACAAACTGCATCTCCAAGTTATACCAAATGATGGCCAGGAAATGTGTTCTTGATTAGCTTACGAGGGGTTAATGAGAGCTGTGCGTCCTAATGAGCTTGCTTTTTTATCTCCCACAGAACAACACTTATGCTCGGTCTTTACATTAGCATCTTCATCATCCTCGCCAACATCCTTTTCATCTGTGCCATCTATTCCTGCCTCAAAGTAGGAAACAAAGCCCTTCACCACTTCTTCTGCCAGATAGCTCCAGATAAGAGTGCTTATTACATGTCTTCAGCTGGCATCACTCATAATATTAACTTTGGCTTGTCTGATCTTCTCCTCGCTTTATATCGAAGCGCTTCCCAGCTGCCTTCCAGACACTCACCAAGAAAATAATCCAGTCTCGGGCAAACAGTACGCTGGTGGGCGTCTTCACCATCCTTCTCCTCTTCATCTCTTCTTTCGCTAATATGGTAGGCATCAGGGATGTGTGTCGAGTTGCTTTTGAGTAATGAAACTGTTGTTTCGCATCAACATGTCATTTCAACGTCGCCCTCATTGTAAACAAGGGGCTTTGTGGCTTTTCTATTTGTCTGATCTTCTTTTAAACTGTCAGACATTTCCTTACATATGTTTCTAATCCGATTTCCGAGGCAGTCGAAGAAATTCAGAACTATTCAGACTACAAACTAGATCAATTTGCCTAAGGGGGCCTGTAATTACAGGCGTCTGTTTCTAATCATAATATGCCACTGTAACCAGGATCTTTAAATTGGGCCGGGGGTTTTTCAGGGACTTTCTCTGGCAAATATTCCTTGTCATTATGGTTCTTTAAACTCGCAGCACTCCTCAAACTCAGACTAGAAACGACCGTTCAGCCCCCCAAAATAATTTTGAATGTTTTTGTGACACCATCATTCTCTAAACCTATTAAATTACAGCTTTAATATTCACTGATGAGAATAAATGCGTTGAGGTCATTGCTGCTTCGCCTCTCACTGGGATGTAATTTCACAATCATCATCTGTAATTCTTAGCAGACACAAGAAACTTGCAGGTAGATGGGTGAAAATGTAGAGAGTGTAAACTGAGTACACTGAGTGCTGATTCCCGTCTTAACTGTATCTAAATAAAATTATTTTCAGACCTAAATGAGGAATTGAAGGAAGAGATTCTCCAGTAGTATTGAAATTGAAGTTCAAAATCACCACATAAGTAAATAAGCTGTATTTCTATTAGTACTGTAGCAGTACTATGCTAGTACCTTAACACTGTACTAGTAATGTATTGACATGTTATTTCATAAATTATCAGATTAGCGCACAAATTAAATATGAGAAAACTGACGTGTGTTTGAAATAGATATGTAAACATTTCTGTAACATGCAGATATATTGTATGGAAAATTCCTGAAGATCTCCCAACAAAGGTTATGGCAGAGCCTACTGAATATATTTTCATTTGCAGCAAATACACTATCATTAGTTAATTTTTCCCCCTCAAGTCTTACCTAAAATGTTAGCTAGTAAAAATAAAATAGCCTCCAGTAATGTTTCCATTGCCTCTCATCAGAGTGTGATCACAAAGTGATCTAAAATGTTCTAAAATGTAACCAAAAGCTTAAATTTTCGGACATTTCTGATGCCATTGTACTGTTGGCATATTTTCAGAGGATTTTCAAGACTCCATCTGGTGACGTCAAAATCAATTATTGTGAACGACCAAAATGCAGGAAGTTGGTAACATGATAAGTGAACATGAAGTAGGCTGTTGGTTGTTAATTGGCTGCAAGAATCCAACATGAAAATGACTCAAAATGTCAAACCAAAAGGAGACAAACAGTCAGAAACAGGAGTAAGAAGAAGATTTTAAAATAAAACAGAAACTTTTTGCAGAAAACGGCAACATTGACTAGAATCAGAATTTTCACCAGTTCATGAAATACCAAAAGAACAGAACTGAAGAAGCACTAGCACTGTATTATAGTTTCAGAAATAAATCAGTTACAGATTATTGTCAGTAATAAAGCTTCCCTAAGCTACTTTTACTCTTGCATTTATTGTCACATTTATTACAGTTTACAGACACATAAAAGGGTGAGTTTAGATAAAGATTCTTTTATCAACTTTATACTCTTCCAGATGTATTTAGGGCGGTTTTGACTGGCGTCCACACCAGACAGACCAATTACTCTGTTTTATTTCCAGCTTGTTAGATCATGTCTGTTGTCTTTTCGTGCTCACAAAGGAGACGGTCCTATTGTCAGTCCCAAAACCACAAAGCCCTTCCACATTTAACACAGATCCCCATTTAACCCCCACCAGGAACACAAGGGATAATTGAGACTTTTCTCATTTGAATTGAATTGAATTTAATATTTCTATTCCACATTTGTTATCACTATGGAGTTTGTCGTGTTTTTGTCCGTTTATAAAGTCAGATCTCTCGAGTGTTGCAGGTAGCTGACTACAAACTAACTTTCAACTTGGCCGGTTAAACTTACGTGTCACCGGACTGCAGTTTATAAATCATTTTTATACTCGTAAATGATTCTTGATATAATTGTCATATTGCTCAAACAGAGTAAGGAGCACAATCAAATCTTTAAATCCAGTAAGCCTTTTCTTTTGTTGTTAAAGATTAGGAAAATAAGATTTAAAAAAAGTTTATTATATAACCAACTTTACTAAATAACAAAAGAAGAGCAATCATCTGTAATCTTATAATCGTAAAATTATTTTCATTATGAACAAAATATTCCAGTCGAGGGAAACTACATTTGTCTAGATTAATATGAAGAAATAACAATCACTTCAGCATTAAAATGAAACATAAGACTGATTTATTATTGAGAAAAATCAATAAAATAAAAATCTAATTTATTATTAATCAACAAACATTTACTCTCTGTCAGGTATATAAATAAAATTAAAGAAGCAAACTGTTTCAGTTTTCATCACAAGGTTATTTGGCAGCAACCTTATTGCCACATTGTCATAGAGATGTTATATATGTTATATAAAAAAAATAAAATGCTGAGAAACTCTTAGGACAATTTTAGACACTGAAACAGAAGCCCTCTTCCAAACGCCATTGACTGCAAACACTTTACCGTGATGATTTATTCACTGCAGACGCTTTAGCTCTACTTCTGTTCAATGAGTTTGGGCCCACATAGATATAACTTCAAAGCAATTTTCCTTAAATTGTAGTTACTTCAATACATTTATATCACATGTAGAGGGTAGATCTTTTGTTTTCTTGACTTGTCTGCCAAAAGGTGGCACATCCGGTTGTTCATCCTGCTTCATTTAAGATCAGATTTTGTCTTTCCTTCCCAGTTTACCTGCAGCAGAGAGGACCTGCAGGACTGTGTAGGACGAGAACTGAACACAACAGTGACTCTCTGCCTGCTGCACAACCTCACCAGGACAGCAGAGGACGGCCTGACTCTGTGCTCCAGTCAGGTGATGCCCTGCCATTTACCCGAGGTTGGTTTTGTTTCTATCTCATTCTCTGGGTGAATGATTGAATGTTTGGCGTTGCAGGTAAAAATATTCAGCTTAAATCCTTCTCTGTCTTGTGTGCTGCAGTATTTCAGCTACAGCGTACTGCTGACCCTGCTGGCCTGCTCCGTGTTCCTGCACATCAGCAGCATCGGGAAGCTGGCTCTGATGCTGCTCATCTATCTCGTTTTCCTCCTGCTGGTGGAGTGGCCTCAGGTGACCCTGTTTGACAACGCCGACCTGCTGGTCATTGCCAACACTCTGTAAGTCTGCTGCCAGGGTCCTGAGCTGACTACAAACTAACTTTCAACTTGGCCGGTTAAACTTACGTGTCACCGGACTGCAGTTTAGCTTAGATTCAACCTACTTCCTTTAAAAAGAAAAAAAAAGGGTTTAAAACATAGTCGTCCTATTTTTAAATGTTATGTCCTATTTCTGAATATGTTCTCATTTTTACCACAGGCAATTACCACCTGTTAATGATTCCCTGCAACGGTAAGATGGTTTTTATGTTTGCTCCATTTTATCTAAGTGGGTTCATGTGTTTGCAGGGCTGACACTCTTTCTTTTTCCTAGATCTGGTTTCAATGAAACTGCAGAACAGTGGTAAGAAGCTTCATTCATAATATATACGCAGTACAAATAAGAAGTTTACATAAGTCCCTACTTTCCTCTGAAAACAGGGAGATCTTGCTGTGTTTACATTCACTCACTAAATGCCATTTTGGAGGGAATTGTTACAAAAATATTGCATCAGAATATCACTGGGACATTCATCCACATGCAAAGTTTTGATTGGCATTGTAAACATCTGTTTTTATTCAACGGTATTAAAATAATTAATAATTGTTTTTTGTTTTGTTTTTTCAGCGTAGGGGTTGTGACCAAAGTGCCCCTCAGGGTCATGACCCCCATAATCCTGCTGGTTTTTGTTCTGGCTCTCTATTTGCACGGCCAGCAGGTGGAGTCCACCGCACGTCTCGACTTCCTCTGGAAGTTGCAGGTAAATAAGTTTCACTTTTACACTGACAGCAGAAGTGTTTAAAGTTCCCAAAAGTCAATTATGTTTTGCCGGTATGTAGCACAAAGAGCATCGTGTGTTTGTGTGTCAGAAGGTTAATATTCACCAGAACTGTTAACTGGAGAAGCCAGGACAAATGTCAGTTCATCACAAATTTTTTATGCTTAAATATGAACAATCAAAGCAAAACAAATAGATCTTTAGAATTTGAGTATCCTGTTAGCGTAACTCCCTCCGTGTCTCCTCAGGCCACAGAGGAGAAGGAGGACATGGAGAAATTACAGGCCTACAACCGACGCCTGCTGCACAACATCCTGCCCAAAGACGTGGCCGCCCACTTTCTCGCCATGGAGCGGCGAAACGACGAGCTGTACTACCAGTCGTGTGAGTGCGTTGCTGTCATGTTCGCCTCCATCAGCAACTTCTCTGAGTTTTACGTGGAGCTGGAGGCAAACAATGAGGGAGTCGAGTGCCTCAGACTGCTTAACGAAATCATCGCCGACTTTGACGAGGTAAAATGTGCACCGCCAAGCCGTGCAAATAAAATAAAGCAGGAAAAATAAGTTACATCCTGTCAGAGGTGAACACGTTGGGTTTTGTTAACCATCAGCTCCCGTTCACTCTCCAAATTTGTGTTTTACCACTCATCTCCAGATAATCAGTGAGGAGCAGTTCCGTCAGCTGGAGAAGATCAAAACAATCGGCTCCACCTACATGGCAGCCTCGGGCCTCAACGACACCACCTACGACAGAGAGGGCCGTTCACACATCCTGGCGCTGGCCGATTTCGCCATGAGGCTTCGAGAGCAGATGAAGTACATCAATGAGCATTCCTTCAACAACTTCCAGATGAAGATCGGTACGCTCGGAAGCGAGAAGAAATAACTCCTGAAACATTACCTGATAAACCCTCTTTATGTTTCATCAGACACAGAAGACTTAAAATAAGTTAATCAGAAGCTGCATTGTTATATTTTTCAATAGTGTGACTTACTTGCAGCATGATTCGTTCTCAGGGTTGAACATGGGGCCTGTGGTGGCAGGGGTGATTGGCGCCAGGAAACCCCAGTATGACATCTGGGGAAACACAGTTAATGTGGCCAGCCGAATGGACAGCACTGGAGTACCGGACTACATCCAGGTACGCCGTTTGCAGTAGACCGTGTACAAAAACTGCTCCAAAGCAGTCACAACACTTTTATCATTTTAGTTGAGATTTTCTTTTAGTTGTAAAAACAGCAAAGAATCAAAACAAATAAAAAAAAGTGTTGTGAGATAAGAAAGAACAAAAAAAAACCTAGTAAACGTTTCGGAGTGAAGTTAAAAAACACAATGCTACTTTGTCTCATTGTTGGATTCAGGACCATGGAGTTTCTTCTCCAATTCTTTCTTGGCAATTTTTGCTATTTTGTAGCCACTGACATTTCTTTAGGACGGTGTCAGCATGCTGCTCCAACTCAGGATAACTCAGTAAAAATGTTGCCACGTGGTGTTGGTGTCGTCGTTGTTGCTGTTGGAAAGTTGTGGGTTCTATTCCAGCTGCTTCCTCTGCCACATGATTATGAACCATTGAGAAAGACACTTCTACCCAAATTGTCTACTGATCTCTTTATCTGTATGAACTGGTGCAGTCGTTCTGAGTACGCATAAACTGAAAATTACAAAATGGATCTGCTAATATTCTATAATTTCTTCAGGTTATATTCTGTGTGAATTTATCCAACAATCACAGCAAAAACATATTCTTTGCATCTTATTCCTGTTGAGCAGTTTTCTGCAGTACTGGGCCAAACTTAGCATGTTAGTTCTCTGTTTTGATATGGCTCATTGATAGTTCAGCTATTAATATTCCTGTGCAGTTCTATTCCATTGTGTGTGTACAAAACGTGAAACAAAAAAAGCAATTATTCTAGTTCAAGAACTGAACTGTGTTTCAGTGTTCTGCATTGAAAGCTGTGTGTGAACACAGCTGATGCAGGAGGGCACAAAACACAAAGAGGCTGGAAGCAGAAAGGATGTTAAATGGCTGCAGTGAAAATGTGTTTTTTTTTTTTTTTTTTTCAAAAAACTGTCTTGCAAATGTTGTTGTGTCACATTGGACTTTGTTATCATGCAGCTTTTGGGAGTGGAGTTTAGTCAGGAATTTCAAAACACCAATCGTTCAAAAATGTCTTGAATTGGCTGTGAATGAATTGTGGACGAGTTCGCACACTTATAATCCAGTGGTGGAGCTGAATCCTGTTTCCTTGGAAGGTGAGAATAAGGGTTCGGCTTAAATCAAAAGTCCTAAATCTCCCTTAACTTAGTGTAACAATAAAGGCTTTTCCAAAAGGTCTCTTAAAGGGTTTATTTGCCTGAAAAGCAACAGAATTGCTGAATCACATAGTAAATATTAAAGAGCTAAAGTGAAGTCAGAAGCAATTTGTTTAAAGTTGAAATTTAATTTATATGGGAGCAACAATGTAGTTCAACTAACATTTTTGTTAGAATTAGTCAAAAGACTTTTTTTCTTCTTCTTTTGTCCCTGTTGTTTTAAATCCAGATTGAAGTTTTTCCTGACTTCATGAAGCTGTGTCCAAAGTCATTAAATGCGTGTTATGCGATTCAGGTCCACACCTCGGGCAGATTCTTAGAAAATTAGTCATGAAGGCTCCGCTCAGTGTTTGCTCCTACACAAATGTGGGTCACTTGTGTCCATTCATATGTAAATCATTATGAAAAGGACATCTAATTTGTTTTTTTTGTTGCTTCTTCCCCACCCCCCAACAAACTCAGACTTGCCCATGGAGTTTGTAAAGTTTATGCTCAGTGTGAACAACTTGAAGCAAATCACAATAATCACAAAAAATGTTATGCATTTGCAGAGGTGTCATCTTGCAAGAATCTCAGTTACTGCCAGACGTGTTATGTTCCAGCAGATATGCTCCTCGTTGAATGTCCCTTTGGGATCAGGCAGAAAGCTAAATTTAAATTTTCCCTGGAGACAAAGCTGCTGCCATGGGTCAACGTCATAATCATAAACATTTAGCAGATGTTAAAGCATGTCTCCGAATGTTTTATGCACATGCAAAGCTAAAGGAGATAGGGAAGATAAGGAAGAGCACTGCTGCGCCCTGTGGGACAGTTTGCGTTACTGCAGCTCCAAATGTTTAACCGTTTTAATTTCACTAGCAAAAAAGCAAAAGGCATCTTATAAAACAAAATGAACATTTTCAGTTCGTAAAATAAAATAAAAAAATATCTGTTTATTGCCATTTCCTGGTAATTTCCTTAAACTTCATTGACTAGGTGATTTGAAGTAGCTCAAAAACACTGGAAATCCAAAGATTTTATTTCATTGAATAAAAAGTGGCACTGTAACTAACTGGACTAACTACAAGCTTATCCCTCCTCCAACACACCTTAATCAAAGACCTAAATTTCCTCATCAGAACCATATTAAGCTCTGAAGAGCTGAATATGATTCAGGATTTGAATATGATTCATTCATTTGATTCAGAATTTTTGGATAAATAAAGCGTCTAAAAGTTGCAGGATTGGAAATGAACACATTTGACAGGTTGTGCTGGAGGAGTGATAATCAGAGAATCAGTCAAGAAACTCGGGAGGATCTGCAGAGATGCAGGGGCAAAAAGAATATCAAGTCTTGTTTAAAATATTCATTCAGGTTTTATAGTCATGAGAAAATATGAAATGTTCAACTGGTTGATACTTCTGTGAAAATACACAGATTGCTTTTTTTGTTTTTCCCACCAGACTGATTAAACATCTCACATGCTCATACCCATGTCTTCTCCAAGGTGACCACCGACTTGTACCATGTGCTGGCCAACAACGGATACCAGCTGGACTGTCGAGGTCTTGTCAAGGTGAAAGGGAAAGGGGAGATGACCACCTACTTCCTCACCAGTGGGCCGCCGGGTAGTTAACGACACAGGCAGCCCGACCACGCGGAGGCTCCCACTGCGCTGAAACGGCAGGGACTGCAGAGAGACTGAGCGTTCGGCTCGGCGATGGGCGCCGGGGACGAGATGCGGTTGACGGAGAGACGAGTCCGCTTCTTGTCACGTTCTCAGATTGAAAGCTTGTCGCAAGCTGCCCGGTAAATAATGAATCCCAGTGGCCTTAGGAAGGAAGCAGCGACGCTTGTGATCATGAGCAATACTAGAAGTGTACCATCTGGAGTCATTATTTATTTTTGTGAGAAACTAAGCAATCTTTCTTAGAAGAAAATTATGCAAGGACAACATGAAGGAGAAGAATAACCAAAGAACAAATAAATGTCTGATGATTCCGTTCAACACTACAATGAACTATATAAGCTATAATATTCCTCTTTTTCGGAGAGCGAAGGCCACAGTAACTTCTCTGAACTGTTTTTAATAAAAAGAGAGCACACACACACACACACACACACAGATATGCAGAAGGAAAACGGCGACGACAGCAACCTTGGCTCTGACCTTTCTGTGTCTTGGAGGCTTTCTTTGTTCCCTCCAGCCTGCAATTAGTTTATGGTCCACTCAAACACACGGCTGAGCGCCGGGCCCTTGTGGACCCGGAAGATGTAGGAAACAGATGATCGGTCTGACCTGAAGAATGATTGTATTCCAACTATTTACCATTTTTCTACAGTTGTGTGTGCGTCCTGGTGTACGGGTGTGAGCTCTGCAGCTCGATCTGTTGAGGCGCAGACAGAAAACTTTCCACTGTGAGATTTCTAAGATACTGTAAGACGACGCTTTCTTGCCAAACTGTTTGCTGCAAATCATGTTTTATGTTATTCACTACAGTTGAGTGTCCATTCCTGATTGTTTGTGTCAAAATTAATCTTTTGAAGATGATCATGTCCCACTGCGCCTTTACTGGACTGTGATTTATCAACTGATTTCATTCCAAATGAAATAAGTTTGGTTTAGTTGGAACTGTGTTAACGGAAAGTTGATTTCCTGACAGCTGCAGGATTATTTTTATGCAGAAATTCTCCTTCTGCTCTGTATTGCCTTGATATTATTCAGCACTAATGTTTGCATTCTTCATGGCCCGGTATTCGCAACCTTACACAGCAGTATTTGATGCTAATTCCTAGTATTAGCACCCACTAAAGAACTGTTGTTTGAAACATTAATCAAATGAATGTATGCAAAAAAAAAAAAAAAATCTACTGTGAGGTGATTTAAAAAAAAAAAACATCCTGGTTATCAAAATCCTCATACTAGAAGCCCAACAGTTTAGATAGAATATTTTCTATTTTAAAAAAAGCTTTATTTTCTTTTGATGTGCTTCTGTTTCTGTCTTGGCGCCAAAACGCCGCAAGACAGTCACCTGTTGCTCGCTGTTCTTATGAAAACCCAAGTAAACACTGTCTCATCTTCAACTAGTGCAACTACAGGTAGAGTTGGATTTTCCTAGAATAAGAAATCAATAAATGGCTTTTTTTTTTCATCGTCTTGCCTCATATGGTTTTGTGTTGCGCATACGAAGAACAACAGGAAAAGAAAAGAGCAAATGTTTTACATAATGCATCTCTCTAAGTAATAAGCTCTATTGGTAAACAATGAAATAAATGTAACATTATTTTTAACTTGATCAAAGTGTTGATGGTCTTTTAATTACTCAGTACTCATGTAGCAATATTCAAAGTTAGTATCCCGATTATTGGGGGCAAATTAATAAAATTTGATATTTGTTGAAATTGTGCGAAAAGTTTATTTCAATTATTTCAGTCTGAATGTAATTTAGTAAGACAGTAGTGGTAGTAGCAGAAATACTATTACATAATAAATTTAACAAGTGCCCCTTTTTAAATGACGCCCGTGTGAATACTGCTGTGTTTTTAAAAGTTGCTGTAGGTTGTTTTGATTGGCTTAAAATATGCCTTTTTCTCAGTTCATTGGCTTTACTGACCCTTTTAACAACCTGCTCTCCCGGACGGACCTCCTTTCAGATTACTTTGGCAGCCTTGCCAAATATTAGCAGACCGTTGGCTGCGATGCTAGCAGTCCATCAAGTATGAAAGTTGGAAACAAGTTAAACAGAAAAAGCAAGGCCATTCTGAATACATGCAAACATCCAGCTGAACGTTTTCCACTGGTCGCGAAGCAGCTGGCTAGCAACTGAGAGCACTAGATCTGTTTGCTGAAGCGCTGAAGACAAAGATATCTTTAAAAACGATTCCTTGCACAGTCCAAAAGTCCAAATGGTAGCTGGATAAGAGGCCAGCTTCTTTTCATCAGTGAGGAAGATTATAAGAACATTAAAAAATCACTGAAATCTCATTATTAGAGAATTGAACCAAATAAGGGGATCTTAGAGTCACCAAGTCTAGAACCAGCTTTAAAGCTCTCTGCATTGCCAACCAGGTTTATTCTGAGAAATGCCAAGTAAAAACCACTTTCCATCCCACAAACATGTAGAGTTTGCAAAAGGCATCTGGGAGTTTGACTCAACATTGTGTTTTGGCAAAATTAGACGAAGATTGAGCAAACTGGTAAGGTGAATATATGGAAAAGCACATCATGCACACTGTCAAGCATGGAGGAACTGGGATTTCCTGTGTGGCTTTTCGAAAACCACACAGGAAATTTGTGAGACATTTAAAATGCCAAATCTACAAGAAACAGAAAATAGTTTTTCACTGGTTCTTTAACAGGATAGCTAACCAAAATGTGTCAACCTAAAAATAGTTCAAAAGGCACAAAAGCAATCATATCATCCCAAAGTCCATGTCCAGAATAAATGGTGAAGAGGAGACCCGAGGAAGCAACCCAGGACTCTGAATGATCCAGACAAATATTACAGGAAAAGATCCTTTTATGAAATATTAAGTGCCATCATGAAATGTAAAAAAAAGGTTGAACAAAGTATTAACAGCACTGAATACAGTTGGTTTTTTTCCATCATTCTTTCAGCAGGTTTCTCCAACTGCAACAGAAGATTAATTTATTCTAAGGCTTAATATTATTGCCAAGGCTTCGCTGTGGTTCAGTTCTGCTCTGTGGCGTTCTCTCCGTTATCTCCCATCTCAATCGACAACCTGCAATCAAGACTGCACCGAGTGACAGTAATCCGAGAGAAACATCCATCTCCTTTCTTGAATAAGACGGTCTACAATTTCAAGAGGGTGATACAGGAGAGAGTATTTAATTGCTTGAGCATGAATAATGTATTTGCTTTGAACTTATGGCAGTGTTAACTTACAGCACTCTATGGTGAACATTAATTAAGTGACATAAATTCCTCCTAATCCCTGATGAAAAAACCGCTAATGTCACTCTGATAGAGAAACAACACAAGAACATGAGTTGTATTGTTATATACATTCACCGCTGGTTATTCTGACGCACAGATGTGGGTGGGTTGAATTTTTTTAGATTTCAACCACAAACTTTAAAGGGGGGCTGTCACGTAAAACTGACTTTTTGAGCTTTATGCCACGTGATATTGTTATTCTCTGTTCAGAAACATACCTGGAGGGTGGCTGGGATTCTTTCATGCATGTTAAAGAAATTCTTGAATCGCCTTACAATTTAAAAATTGAATTGCATATATATATATATATATATATATATATAATATATATATATATATATATATATATATATAGAGAGAGAGAGAGAGAGAGAGAGAGAGAGAGAGAGAGAGCGAGAGAGAGACAGAGAGAGAGAGAGAGAGAGAGACAGGGAGAGAGAGAGACAGAGAGAGAGAGAGAGAGAGACAGAGAGAGAGAGAGAGAGAGAGACAGAGAGAGAGACAGAGAGAGAGAGAGACAGAGAGAGAGAGAGAGAGAGAGAGAGAGACAGGGAGAGAGAGAGACAGAGAGAGAGAGAGAGAGAGAGAGAGAGAGAGAGACAGAGAGAGAGAGACAGAGAGAGAGAGAGAGAGAGACAGAGAGAGAGAGAGAGAGAGAGACAGAGAGAGAGACAGAGAGAGAGAGAGAGAGAAAATCACAGAAAAGTCACCAAAGAAACACATTGGACCAAATCAACCAACTGATTATGTTGTTTTTGGAGGCCATTAAAATGGAAATAAATCTGCATTCTTGACTCCTACAATAAAGTCACTGACCACTCTGTCACACCATGGGAAAAATTTCACTTCTTTTGTTTAGAGTCACATGTCTTGTTGGTGATAAGGGTCTATGCAATCTGAAATATGGAGTCCCTGTTTCTTAAACAAAATCTAAGTCCGTAACTTTTGATCTCCTGGAGAGACAATGCTTCAGACAGACTGGGCCTGCCTCTGCATTTACACTTCTTCCTTACACTCAACTTTACCCTCATGGGCTTGGATGCACAATCTGTGATGAGAGCTGTCCATTTATAATCACTTTTATTCGTTTATTTATTCGAGTCTATCTGTTTAGATGTTGGGGTTTATTTTTCGCGTAAAACTAAAACTAACTGAGAAACGTAGCTTCATCAATCATTCCAAATCAACAAGAACAAATGATGAGTTTCAAATGAAGCAGCCTCACTGCGTGACCTCCGCCGCGTGGCGCCCTGCAGCTCTGCACGCAATCCGCCAGCAGGGGCCCCACTTCAACTCGTTCCTATTTTGCGAAAATGGCACCTGTTCAGGAGCTGCGGGCGACAGACAGGAGGCCGGTCGGCCGTCATCCACGAAGTGAGCAGAAACGCGGCTGCTGAACGCGCAAACCGAGGAGGAGCACCTGGAGCAGGTGTGCCGACAGTCTGCCTGCTCTGTTCATTGAAGTAAGTAGCGACTATTTATTTATTTATTTAGTTATTTAGTTAGTTAAACTTCCGAGGTGCAATGGACCCCGAGTGGTGTCGATATAGAAAACCCGGCTCTCTGACGCTCGACGTGTTGAACGTGACGCTTTAAAGCGTGGAAGCTGCTCTGTGATCCTCCACGGCTCAGTCACTGAAAGCAGGACATTTGCCATCAACTCTTCCTCTTTCATTTTAGCTGTGAAGCGTGAAGAGCTGAAAAGTCTTTCCTTGTTTATTAACATCTTATAGACCACACAGTGTGCTGAATCTGTAGTATCTTTCATTTCCTGGAGAAAAAGAAAATAAAACTGATTGAACTGTTGCTTGTAGAGTCAGTTTATATTTATTTCAACTGGTAGAACTCGTTTAATTTTTTGTCACTGAAGTGCAAGGGCTGCCTTTGTGCCTTAGACAAGCTCAGATCAGACTTTAAAGTGCCTTTTCCTGAACACTGAAGGGTCCCCCCTGAATCAATTACAAAGCCCTGCTGAATATATTAAATTAATTATGACCAAGTAAGAGTCTTCTCTTGGACAGTGATCACCAGAGGACATCCAGATGTCCTGCTTTGCACTGATATATCCTGTTTCACCCAGCAGGAAACAGCTATTGTACAAAAGCTGGTCGGAGTTATGTCACGCTCCACGTAGCAGATCTTAGTTCCTGTTGCAAATGACAGCTCGTCATTGAGCGGTGAGGTGGACTCGCCTGGTGAGATTGAAAACAACAAGTGCGTGTCACTTATTAACTGGTGTGGGAGCCATAGGGTGAGCCTCACCTGCTGCCACGTGGGTCCTGGCTGACTGTAGCCACAGAGCAGGTGAGTTCAGGTGTTCGCTGAGAGGTGTGGTGTGTTTGTTCACTCTCACCACCTCCCTGCTCTCCGCTCTCGCCCTGCGGGACTCTTTCCTGAAGAGACCAGCAGGGAGGAGGAGCAGGGTTGACTGGATCACCGGCTGCTATGGCACTTGTTGAGACGCACAAACCGGTTTGAATGTTTTGTTTTGTTTTTTGTTTTTTTTCCCCCCTCTCCTGCTTTGATATCTTTGGTTTCATCCAGAAAAGGTTAGTGAATGTGTACCAGGTAGAAAGAGGGTGATGGTAACAGGAGAGCGTGTTGTTGAAAGGCCTGGATGTAAGTGGTGGCCTTTAGCAGTTGCCAAGGAGGCAAACTCAAGAGAGTTTCTGTGCTTTCCTGTTTCGCAGCCTCCAAGGGATCGGCCAATCTGAAAAATGCGTCTGATACGCCGGCGTCTGTCTCCTCTGAAGCTGGTCCTCCTCGGGGGAACTCTTTTTATGGTGGTCCTGGTGGTTCTCCAGAGGGACGTTGGCTCCTCAAACTCCGGAGACCCCTGGCTACAAGACCTGGCCCACAGACGGGACGAGGTTATGGTCATGGTGCGGAATGCCGTGAACAACATAGGCTTCCAGATTGGAGCTCCGCAGCCCCCGCCGGTGCAGGCGCAGCCCACGGAGGACGTTAAATGCCCCTCCGGATTCTACTCTCAGGCTGAGCTCAAACCTCACCTGGAGAGACCGCCGCAGGACCCGCAAAGCCCCGGGGCTGACGGGAGAGCGTTCGTGAAGGACAACATGACACCTGAGGAGGAGAAGGAGAAGGAGGAGGGCATGACAAGGCATTGCTTCAACCAGTTTGCCAGCGACCGGATCTCGCTCAGCCGCAATCTCGGGGAAGACACAAGACCGCCGGAGTAAGCCGAAGTCTTTAAACTAATCCTTTCTTGGCTGTACTAATTGCTGTTGTACCAACAACGGTGTTGACATGTAGACATAAGAGGATACAGCTCTGTCTCGATCTGAGAGAGAGCCGTCTTCTCACAGGTCAATGATTTACAGACATTTTCACAATTTTTCTTATTAACCTCCCGGGCTTAGTAAGCCCGTGTTGCTAAACTTCTGAGTGTGCAATAACAGAGACCGACACGTCAGAGTAAATACTCCCATCGACACACCCAGACTGTAATCCTTTACGTTTCATTTTACAGGATGCCAAAACCGCTTTTCATGATGCGCTTCGCTAATACATTTCAAACTACAACTATGAAAACACTGAATATCTGAAAACACTCGTCTCCTATGTGTCGATGTGGGAGACCTTGTGTGACTTTCAATTCATCAGATATGCCTCCCACTCTCTCTCCAGGTGTGTGGACAGGAAGTTTCCTCACTGCCCTCCTCTGCCCACCACCAGTGTCATCATTGTCTTCCACAACGAGGCCTGGTCCACGCTCCTCAGGACGGTCTACAGCGTCCTGCACACATCTCCCGCCGCCATGCTGAAGGAGATCATCTTGGTAGACGACGCCAGCACTGCAGGTGAACACATAGTGAACACGTGGAAGATGAGCAAATAGGAACGGAGAGTGGAAAGTAAATGTCAGCCTGAGAGTAATAAACCCTGCAAATTCACATTTTTACACAGGAAATCATCCAGAACTGCACCTCTGTTAATAATTAATTCTCCTCTTCAAATGTTATTAGTTTGAAGAGAAGTGAATCCGAAACAACAGGAGCATAAACTGTCAGTCTATTGCAGAAGTGCCAGAAGACTGTGTTATTAATTAAATAACAGTCTGTGCTGGCATTTTTCAAAAGCATGAAAAGTTATTACACTTATTTAATTTAGTACATCAAGCTTAAACTTACTGTTTGCCGGCTGCTGTTTTAGAGCAGGGTTACGTTTTTGCTGTCAATGTTTTGTTAATTAAATTTTTTTTTACTGTACTTTTACAATAATATTTAGCTAAAGAGAGACAGCGTTGAGTGCTGCACCTAGTTTCCTATTTGTGGGGGAGAAACTTTTCTAGTTTTGTCCCACAAACATTCAGCATAGAAAATTGTTACAAGATAAATTATGACTTTTTGAAATTATAACAAGGATCAAGCATGCTAACTGCAACTACTTGAAAATGTCAAGCATTTAATAAATTATATCTACTGAAGACATTTCAGCATATATTCCAATTAGGGATTGCTGATTAGATTTTATTATTATTCGTTCACATTGTTTGGGGTTTTCCATCCTTTACCATAGAGACATGAGGTTCATTTAAAGTTTTCTTTAAAGGTAAATGATTTCTCAGAATATTGACCATTACCCTGTTTTTGCCACAAAGTTTTTTTTTTTTTTTAGATATGGTCCCATCCTGAACACATCTTCTGCTAAAGCTGCAGATGTTTTGAGAACTCTGCTAACATCTGCGTCTTCAACTAGAACAGTAGAATAACTCATAAGCACAATGTAATTCATATATTAATATTGCAGATATTTATTTATTTTGACCTTGTTCTGGTTAATGCAGTCACCAAATGTTGTTTCCAGTTCCACTGAGGCATTTAGAGTGATAAGCTCCAAATTGTGAATTTTTGTGAAAACGGACTGCGAAATAACATTTTCTTTAAAATATCTGCAACTAACCATAATATAGTCAGTAGGCCTATATCATGTTTACTGAAGCATGCTGCATTATCCATTTATTCCCATCTGCTTCCAATAAAAATGGGATTCAGATCTTCAACATAAACACACCAGCCCGCTTCAAATGTGAGGCCAACACATAGATAAGGTCCTCAGGTCAATCCTTACTCTGTTCCTAGAAAAATAGAGTTTTGCATTTACGGTGAAAATGCAGCTAATATCAGTGTCGTGTTTTCTCATCCTTGGATATCCTGCTTTGGTGTTGCAGTTGAGTGCAAGCCAATCATATTGGTTTGTTTTCATCCTGCATTAACGGTCCTCATGTTTGGCGCCAGCCGTCCAACAAACAAAACGCTGTAGGAGGAAACAAAATCCACCCAGGATCCGGTTATGTGCAGCTATTTAAACAGCATCATTCCTTGTCTTGAGATCAAATCAACTGCCTTCTTGCGCTGTGAAAGGTGACCCAGCATCAGGCTTACTCAGGATGTCAGCAGCTGACTCACTCTGCAGCAAACAGGTTGTACAAATAATTGGGACTCAAAGAAAACGACTGTGTCACAGCAGCGCCACAAGAATTTGTGTTTTACTCAAGATAAGTGCTGCAAATTCAAATTCGAGGGCCAGGGCACCTTTCAGGAACATATCGACCTTTTTAGACACAAGTGACAAATTTCCTGTGTTAAAGTAAATATCCCTGTATAACTTAAATGGACAGAAACATGCTGCTGATGATCATATGAAATGCCTATGGCAATGAAAATAATTCTGTCTACATAATCCCAACCTTCTCAAGATGGAGGAAAGAATCAGGGTGTTTCTTTTTGTTTCTTTGTTTTTTCCTTTTTGTCCTGGTTTTCTGTTCTTCTGCATTTCTCTCTGTATCTACATCAGCATGTCTTTGTTTTAAATAATTTGTTCATTCAATCTTATAGTGGGTGCTTTTGAAAACGTTTGTTTGCTTGCTTGTTTTAAAGCTCCCGAATCTCCTCTTTACAAGTAACTATTATTTTAAACAAATCCACGTCCGGCTGGGATGATAAAACAGTTTCTTGAAAACGTGAACTTTGAGCCTTTTCGTGTGATTATTTTAACACTCAGGTTTGTTTTTTTTTTTCTTGTAACTGATACAAAGCGCTAAAACAAAGAAATTTGAAAGATTCCCAACACGTCACTGTCTTTTTATTTGAGAGATGGTGCAACTGTGCAGCAAGTACTTTTGCCTTTAAAGTTCATTCATTTCATATTTGTGTCATGTTAATTTTATTACCTTTAGGATTCATATGATTTCATTCATTGCACCAAAAACTAAAAATGATTCCCTTTTTATTGTTCTGTACATATAGTTCTTTGCAAAATTATTAATCTATTCATAAAGAAGGTATAGGGTTTAATGCGTTATATGAGGGAGGGAGTCTATAAGCTGTTTCATTGTTTTATTATTATTAAACAATTTTAAACCCATGCATAATTTTCCTTCCACTCTACAATAATGTTCTACTTTATTTTTATTTTATCACATAAAACCTGATCATTTAAAGTGACATGAATACCTTTTCAAAGTGCACATAAAAACAAGTCATTCATGCCGCAACCTGATGATCTGTTATTTCTTAATAAATGTCTTATTTATTAATAAATAATCTATCACTGTTTTCCTCCCAGCTGCACGCAGACATTTCCTTCTTTACTCCGACTTCTCTTTTTATTCGCCAGAGCTTCAGCTCTCTGCTGCAGAACTTCGTTCCTTGTGGCCACGGCGTTTGTTCAGCCTGACACTGAGAAATATGTGCCGTTTACTGTGGCCACAAAAGCTCTCTGAGGGGAAGTTTGACCCACTTTTACCAGAAGTGTTTCTATTTCGTTGCTATTGTTCGTCTAAGCCGGATGAATGTTTGACTTTTATGTCTTCTCGTCAGCGAGGTGTTCAGTCATTTAGACTGAAGGCTTGTCGCTCATGTGCCATAACTGATGTGCGTCGTAGCTTCGCTGTTCTAACACATGTTTTGTATCTCACAGACCACCTGAAGGAGAAGCTGGAGTTGTTTGTGGAGCAGTTTAAGATCGTCCGTGTTGTCAGGCAGCCAGAGAGGAAAGGCCTCATCACAGCCAGGCTGCTGGGAGCCAGCATTGCTACAGCTGAAGTGCTCACCTTCCTTGATGCGCACTGTAAGGAAACCTCTATACACACAGTGCGGTTGGCTGCGATGCACAAGTCGCAGCCGGTGTGATGGGTTGCACACAGCTGCCTGAAATGACAGTAACAGACAATGTGAAACAAAGTGGTTGAGCTTTAAGTATCTGGCATAAACTTGAATCCTAAATCGACATTGTTGATAGAAGAGTTGCAATAAATGTGCATAATCTCAGCAGTGCTGTCTTTACAGATTTTTCAAAGCAAGAACTGCGTGCACAAATTTGAATTTCCTGCTAAAATATAACAGGATTTCAAATATATAAAAATGTAACTACAATACCCTTTAATGTTTGGATCAATGTGTGTAACAAAAATTCCCAGGCACACTTGTTTCTACCATGTTCTCTTTGTCAAATACTTAGAGTTCATTTAAATTCAGAGCCACCGTTAAAACACAAGTTCACAGCCATCTGGGCGCAGATCTGAGGTAACGTTACAGAATGCTTTTCATTATCCTGTCCACTTTGTGCAATACCCAGCACCAATGGTAGAAAAAGAAATCAACCAATTTAAACAAAATGTTATTCTTTTTGATTGGAAGAAAGGTTAAAGGAACTTCATTGACGGCTACGACAAGCCTTTGGTTTTTCTGCAACATACTAAGAAATGTATTAGAGTTTGTATGCATCACTTTGACCTGTTGATTTCAAACCCAATTCTTGTTTTGTGAAATTCATAAAAGTTAATAATTGCTACTGTGATATATTCTAAAAATACATCATAGTAAATTCATGGGTGTAATGAGAGATCGTAAACTTGCCACCAGAAAAGTACGCTAGTTTGTGCAAAAGGGCGTTTGTAGAAAAATGTAAGTCTTTCCTTTCCCTTTTTTCATGCTCAGGTGAGTGTTTTCACGGTTGGTTGGAGCCTCTCCTGGCCCGGATAGTTGAAGAACCCACCGCCGTAGTCAGCCCAGAGATCACCACCATTGACCTGAACTCCTTTCAGTTCAACAAACCCGTGGCCACCAACCGCGCGTACAACCGAGGGAACTTCGACTGGAGCCTGACGTTCGGCTGGGAGCCGATACCCGAGGAGGCAAAGAGGCTCCGCAAGGATGAAACCTATCCTGTAAAGTAAGATGGATCATGTTGTTTTCACTCTTTAAAGTTCTGAATCATTTAAACACCTGAAGCCTTTGGATTCTCATGAAAATTTCAGAACACCTACTTTTGCCGGAGGCCTTTTCTCAATCTCAAAGAAGTACTTTGAGCACATCGGAACGTATGATGACAAGATGGAGATCTGGGGCGGAGAAAATGTGGAAATGTCCTTCAGGGTCAGTCTCTCTTATCTCTCCCACGACCCCCCTCCCAATTGTCCACATTAATCATTAAGTTACCTTGACATTTTCTCCAAACATTTATGTGTGAAGGTGTGGCAGTGTGGGGGTCAGCTGGAGATCATTCCCTGCTCGGTGGTGGGCCACGTTTTCCGCACCAAAAGTCCGCACACCTTCCCCAAGGGCACTGAGGTCATCACTCGCAACCAGGTGCGCCTTGCTGAAGTCTGGATGGATGATTTTAAGAAGATCTTCTATCGGCGCAACAGAAACGCCGCAGTGATGGCTAGTGAGGTCTGTCTTCTAATTTTAACGCTCCATCAATCTCCTATACGACTCGTCGTGTTTTGACCACAGATCTATTTTTATTATTTTTTTTACAATAGCATAAATATGGAGACATCTCTGATCGCCTCAACCTGAGGAACAGGCTGCAGTGCAAGAACTTCACCTGGTACCTGAACACCATCTACCCAGAGATCTTCATTCCTGACCTGAAGCCAGAAAAATTCGGATCAGTGAGTCGATTTTCTGAGCATCAGCAGTATGTTACGTTAGATGCATGGCTCAGTTTGCATTTTTCTTGATTCGTGTCCATGCTTGTCATAGATCAGAAACTCTGGATCGAGGACTTGCCTGGATGTCGGCGAGAACAACCAGGGGGGTAAAGCTGTGATCATGTACCCGTGTCACAACATGGGAGGAAACCAGGTACAGGAACTCTCCTTTACTAGCAGGAAATGGGAAAAAAAAAAGATTTGAAGATGATTGGATGTCATCTATTTTTGGTTGGTTCTAACTAGATGATTGTATTTGTAGTACTTTGAGTATTCGTCCCACAAAGAGCTGCGTCACAACATCGGGAAGCAGCTGTGTCTCCATGCCAATGATCAGTCAGAACCAGTGAAGATTGAGCTGTGCCAGCTGAAGGGGAGGGGGACCAGTTTGTCACCTCAGCAGGAATGGGTCTTTACAGAGGTGAGCAACGCTTCAGATCCTTACTGCAGTTCAACACTGTGAGCATAACATTTACACCTATATGTTTTGTAAAATAAGGTTCATTCAAATGGAGCTTTAACTTTTATAAAGTCTCTTTAATTTCTTCAAAATTATTTAAAATGATACTCTGATAAAATGTGAAATGGGGAAAACATCCACAACATTCTGACTGCAATCCTAGACACACGTCACACTTTAAATGTTTTTCAGAAATCAGTAAAACTATCTGCAGAAACCAACTTTTTTTTTTTATTGTGCAACGTTGTAAAGATTTTCTCTTTTTCTGCAGAGCGTCCATTAGAAAATCAGTGACTTTATACGTTGGCTGTAAGCAGCCTTCAAAGGTTTGCAGTCGTGGGCTCATCCGGACCGACTTCATTCCTCTGCTGGGACCCAAATAGCAGCTGCCTGGCAATGCTGCTCAGAAAAACATGGTGCAACAATTAAACCCAGAAAGCTTTAGGTCTTAGCTTTTGTACACTTTAAGAAAATAGCGAAATAATTAGGCAGTTGTCTGCCTAACTCCAGAAATGCATGCTAAGGGTTAGCGTTAGGGGTTAGGGTTATGCTAGCATCACTTGCTGCAGCATAAGGTGCCAGGGTTTCTCATTAAAAAGGACAACAGAATGTCAAATCTGTTTTAGTATACATTGAATAAATACAATTGTTAAGTGCATTAATGCACTAAGCTGAGCTTTCATGTTGCTTTTGCTTATTGTTTTGTTTCAGGAAAGTCTTCTGAAGAATCCAAGCAGTGGGAGGTGCTTACAGCTGAGAGGGGCTCAGGTTCAGATGGACCACTGTAATGCTGCAGATCCCTTCCAGCAATGGAGTTTCTCTTGACCCCACAGTCTACCCAACAGGTGACCTCTGGTCCCCTCCCTGTCATCAGACTCAGCAGCTTAGAGCTGAAGCATTACAGATCCAAACGGACATGCTGGAAAGCTTTGGGCAGGCGGCCATACTGATGACCAGGAAAGGATGGAGGACAATACAGACCCGATGCCTGGTTGAAGAAAAAAGAGAAAGAAAAATGAAAACCCTCATTTGGGTATAAATATTTTTATTTTATTTATGGATGACACTCAGGAAACTCTTCTTATTGTGGTTTGGGGAACTTTGGACATGTTTGAACTTTGCCTTTAGCAGTGGCAGCTTTAAAAAGGCTCTGAACTGCAATGACTTTAATTCACTTGTTTTACACTCTAATAAGAAAAAGAAAAGAGAACGGTATACGATTGTGATTTTTTTGTTGTGTCCGGTGATGAATGTGGAAATATTTTATCGCAAGAAGATGAAATGTTTGTTTTTTAATATTTTTTAATGACGTTATGAAGTTTTATAAATAACTTTTTATTATAAACAAGTTATTTTAACCGTCTAGGAAACAGTTTCCAAAGGCACATTTTTGCATACATGTCTTTCTAGTAAAATTGGTCTGTTGACTGTTTATCATACTTGCACAAAGTCTGGGAAAATTGTCTGATATTTTGTATACTGAAGGATAAACTAAATTCATATGGTTATTACAGATATTAAACCAAAACCTCAAGATTTTGTGTTAAGAATGTCTTCATGCTGATAAGAAGTCCCCCATCAATAAAGCACATAAAGCTTCTCGGAAGTCTTCTCCCCACTATTTAGGGAGTGACTCTGGAGAGACACATTCCAGAAAACTGCTTTTGTTTTGTCCTACAAAACCTGCAATGTGAGTTTAACGAAATGCACAAGATCACCAAACCGGATGCGAAGTCGTGTAAAGACTCCTTCAAATAAAAGGAAGTAGAGAACAAAATGTTTCCTAAAAATTCACACAATAAGAAATGACACACGTTTCAATAGGTACACATTTCCTTCTGCAGCAATAGGTGGCAGCACAGAGTTGCAGAGATTGTCGAGGCCACAGAGAAAATGTAAAACTCAGCAGGTCAGTCTGTGATTTACTAGGAGGGTCACCGTTAAGACAGCGGTCTGCTCAGGAGAGGAGTATGGAGCCCTTAACTCAGTCAGAGGTGTTTGGGGAGCTCAGGAAGGAGCTTTATGGAGACAAACAGTCGAGTCATTCCAGCACACACGTATTTATAGTCCTGGGAGCGTCTGTGAGTAAAACCTGGCAATAATTTGACTGTTCTTAGCCAGATCGTTTGAGGATTTGAACAAATTGTAACCATTTCGGTTTCAAGTGTTGGAAGACAAAGTTGTGCTAATGAGAGAATGAGATGGAAAAAAAAAATTAAAACTTTGACATTTCACTATCTTCAATTTCCTGACCGTTTTCAGTCTGCATTGTTTTTCTCTTTGTATTCATTCATGTTGTACATAACATCTTGCAAATAGATTTTTTTCTTTTTCTCATCCAAACACATTTTTCTTACTCTTTTTTCTCTCTCCTAGACTTTGACTGGGTTTTTTTTCAGCTCTTATCTCTGCTTTAGACTCATGATAGATTGCTTTGTGCCCGACTCTAAAAGCTGCTGAGACTTTTGAATAAAGCCACTATATGTATTGTTTGCACAGGGAGATCTTGCCAAGAAGAAGATTTATCCGACTTTGTGGTGAGTGAAAACCTGCAGCTTACAAACTACCTGACTCGCAGAGCTGCTTTAAAGTTGTTTACTTCAGAGTTTGACCCTTGGACAAAGGTTTCCACATGGCTGCTTTGGATTGACTCTGCCTGTTGTTCAGGTGGTTATTCAAAGATGGCCTGCTCCCAGAGGACATCTATATCGTGGGATTTGCCCGCTCTGACCTGACTGTAGAGAAAATTAAGGCGGCATGTCTTCCACATATGAAGGTATTTATTCAGTCTTTGTTGAGACACTATTACAGATAACAGGGCCTTGGAAAGCATTCACACCCCTAGAACTTTTTTACATCACAACAAAGTTGGACCAGCACAAAGTAGTGCTATGCTGTAACAACTAAAGATTTTTCTAGTGAAAATCTAAAAAGTGTGGCAAACACTGAGGAAAGTGCTGCTGTTGGAAGATACCAAAAATTCTCAATATTGATTAGAAATTAATTAAGCCAAATAATCTGATGGGAAAACCTGTTAGAGGTGGAAAGAATATTTGAGACTAGAGAATGCATTCACTTTCCAGCAGTAAATCGACACTAAACATGAACCCAGAGGCACAATGAAATGGTTTATGTCAAAGCATATTCACATGTTCAAATGAATCAGTCAAAGCACAGACCAAAATCTAAGTAAGATTTAACATTCCTGCTAATAGATGCTTTCCATCAATGTTCAGTGCTGACAGAGACATAGCCTGTAGTTTTACAGTTTTGAGCTGGCTGATTCTAAGAAAAAAAAAACAACTATTTTTATTTGTAAGAAAAAAAATAAATAAATAAAGCATATTATTATTAGGATGTAAGACTGTTTGTATCACTGCTGAATGAATTCTGTATGAAAGAGGGATCAGGTTCTGGCCTGGGCCTTTTTGCATGCAGCTTGTTCTCCCTTGCATGTGTGCGTTCTCTCCTGCTTTCATCTCCCACAGTCAAAAACATGCATGTTAGCTCATCTGGCCTTTTTGAAATGAGGCTTTAATCTGAGCCTGTGTGTGTCCCTGTCACAGTCCAGGGTGTACCCAACTTCTTGCCCAATGACTGACGAAGACGGACACCAGTCAAACTGTGACCCCTCATGGACAAAGTGGCAATTAAAAATGAATAGATAACAATTTAGCCTTCACATATAAAGTCTCAATAAAACACACTCATGTTTATGGTGGCAGAGAGACAAAATGTGAAGATCAAGCGGTGGGAATACTTTTTAGGCAAGTTCAAGGTCTTCAGGGATAACTTTTAGGTTTCCTTGGTAGGTGACTGACGAGGAACTCGATAGTCTATCAGCCTTCTTCAAAAGGAACTCCTATCTGAGTGGTCGCTATGATGTTGGCAGCTCCTTTGAACGACTCGACAGCCATCTGTCATCTCTGCCCAGAGGGGAAACCGCCAACCGGCTCTTCTACCTGGCGCTGCCCCCTACCGTCTACCACCAAGTCAGCACAAACATCAGAAACCACTGCATGAGCTGCAAGTCAGTACATTTCCATTCCTGAAAAACAGCGCTGCACGTTTTCTTTTTTTTTGTTGTTGTTGTTGTTTTTGTCTTTTTTTTTTTTTTTTCTAATCTGATTTGTTCGCAGCAGAGGCTGGAACAGGGTAATCTTTGAGAAGCCGTTTGGTCATGACCTCCAGAGCTCCCAGGAGCTTTCAGCCCACCTCTCTAACCTGTTCAGAGAAGACCAGATCTACCGCATAGATCACTACCTGGGAAAAGAAATGGTTCAGAACCTCATGGTTCTCAGGTAACAACGTCACCTTCACATTTTCAATTTGCTCGAAAATGTTATTACGCTGAGATAAAATCCATCCTCCCAAAACAAAGTTTTTGCCTGGAAGCCTCTGGTGACTTCACAATATTTTCTTCTTCATCAGGCTAAAAATGATTTGCTTATATATACATAATGTTTTTTTTTTATTTTTTTATTTTTTTTTTTATTGCTTTTAGTGTGAAAAGAACTTAAGTACCTGGTTCTACACGGAAAATATTTTTTCTCTTATTTTAAAATTTCTGAAACTTTGCAGCAGTAATTAGATTGTCTTTCTTTAATTATGGTTAGTAGTTATAAAAATGGCTTATCTTTTTTTTTTTTAGAGTAATTTCAGTTCAGACAGCATTGCTTTTTACCATCCAGGCTTGTTGCGCATCTGTTTTTTGGTTCAGACATAGGTTCTTACAATTTGCAAATGCAAATATACACACATTTTCCCCCCGCCCTTTGATTTTTAAATTACTTTTTATTCTGTGAAATCCATCCAGGGAAATCCAGCCCTTTCCTACCCAGCTGTGTTTTCTAACCTGAAAGCCAGCTGCTTGGATAAGCGGAAACCTTCCATCTTGTGGTTTGTTTCAGATTTTTTAAATTTATTTGTTTATTGCATGTTTACTTTCTTGCAGGTTTGGAAATCGCCTGTTTGGACCCATATGGAACAGGAACAGTGTGGCCTGTGTGGTGCTCACCTTCAAGGAGCCCTTTGGCACTCAGGGCCGTGGAGGATACTTTGATGGCTTTGGGATAATTAGGTGAAGTAAGCATTATGAATTAGATTTTAGTTTCACAGGAACAAAAACCTAATTGCGCTTTTGTGTGTGTGTGTGTAGAGATGTCATGCAGAATCACCTGCTTCAGATGCTCTGTTTGATTGCAATGGAGAAACCTGCATCCACCAGCCCTGACGACGTGAGGAATGAGAAGGTAGGCGCATTGTCGGGAGTGACGAGATTATGGAGTCCTCGCAAAGCTGATGAGTGTTAGTTTTTGGTGTTCTGCAGGTGAAGGTCCTGAAGTGCATAAGTCCTCCTAACATGGCAGATGTGGTGCTGGGTCAGTACGTGGGAGATCCGAGAGGAGAGGGCGATGCCAAGCTGGGTTACCTTGATGATCCCACAGTACCAAAAGGCTCCTGCACACCAACGTTTGCAACTGCAGTGCTCTACGTCCAGAACGAAAGATGGGATGGTGAGGCTCCAATCCGGACTTCTTTCCTCATTGCTTCTCTTTCTCTATCTAAATTTTCCCTGCAGTTACCATGTTTTAATCTCCACCTGGGTCATCCATCAGGGGTTCCTTTCATTCTGCGCTGTGGGAAAGCCCTGAATGAGCGGAAAGCCGAGGTGCGTCTGCAGTTCACGAACGTACCCGGAGACATCTTTGCTGACCACTGTCAGAGAAACGAGTTGGTGGTCCGGGTGCAGCCGGACGAGGCTGTTTACCTGAAGATGATGACCAAGAGGCCTGGAGTTTTTATGAGCCCAGAGGAGACCGAGCTGGACCTCACCTACAAGAGCAGATACAAGGTGCTCAGCACATTTGTTTTAATCTATAATTCTGCTCCAATTATTGATTCTAAAATATTGTTTTAACTTTGTGTGAGCACAGAAAAATATCATCTGGCCACCTGTAGATATGTAGCATATATTAAAATGGATGAAAAAGACTGAGGATTATTTAAAAATAAATAAAGACCTTGCCAGAATAAAGTAGCTGCAAGAGGCAATACATCACAAGGAATACAAATCAACTTCGAAACCAAAATGTTTGGAAATATAATAGTTTAGAAAAAATTGCAATGAAATGTAATTAATAACTATCACCTTCAAGGTCATTAAAATGAAAGCTATCAAGCTTTTTCTTTTTTACTTTGCCTGAGATAACTTTTATTGAACATGCTGATAAACGCTACATAATATTTTTTATACCAAAGAAAAAACAAAAACATGAGACTTGAAAATCTTGTCAACAAATAAGCCATTGCAGGATCCTATGATAAAACCTATTTATTTTATTTGTATGCTTGTTTTTGTTCTTTTTGCTGACATTTTTTTTCCTTGGATTTTCTTTCATTTTCCTGTGTCAGGTTTTTTGTAACTTTGCACTGACATGCATTTGCAGAATGTGAAGCTTCCCGATGCTTATGAGAGACTGATTCTGGACGTCTTCTGTGGAAATCAGATGCACTTTGTCCGCAGGTCTGCAGCAATGTTTACTGTAACTGAGAAAGAAAACTGGCACGTTTGTCCTAAATATTAAACAGATACATCATATTTTTGGAGACTTGTTCATTTGTCAGCATAGTGGACATTTTGCAAACGGATTTTCATCTCAACCATCCCCTCTTTTACTTTCAGTGATGAGTTGCGAGAAGCCTGGAGGATCTTCACCCCCCTGCTCCACCAAATAGAAGCTGCAAATAAACAACCTATTCCTTACACATATGGAAGGTAAACTCTTGTTAAAAACATAAAACAAACAGAAGTTAATTTAAAAGACACAATTATTTCTGAAGATCTTCTTTCTTCCTCCTCTTTCTTTATCTTTGTGTCCATAGTCGTGGTCCAAGTGAATCAGACCATCTTATTCAGAGGGTGGGCTTCCGCTACGAGGGAACATACAAGTGGGTGCAGCCCCACACAGCCTGATTCTCCAAGTTGTGCGATGTGCATGCACAGATTCACAGATGTTCTCAAATAAAATTTACAGCAGCCACTTCTGTGCCAATTTGATTTTTGTCTGCATGCACATTAAAAAAGCACTGCGTTTTTCTCCCTGATCACACACGTTAATGTAGAAATAACCAAGTGTTCGTGTGATTCCACATGCATGTGCATTCGAGTTTTCTAAACAAATCATATTTCACCCTTTTGCCCAAATACAGTTTACAATACAATGATATTTTACTCATGCAAAACCAGAAAGGACTAAAGGGTTCAGCGCTGAACTATGTGCAGCAAATATTCACCGTTTAGATCAAGGTGATGATAAGGGTGTTTCCTGCTGTTGACAGACCGATATTTACAGAGATCACCAAAATAAAATCATGCAATGTCATAGTTCACATAAAGCCATGGAAACATGTCAACAAAGCAGGAAGACTTGTTGGACAGATTAGTCTGGGATAAGATGGCTCTCCTGATAACTGTTCACTGAGACAGACATTTGTCAAACCAAAGGTAAGAAAAATGTTCTTTCTGAGCTTAATGAAATGGTTAAAAACATTCCAAACATTCCTCCAACACTATGTCTTCACCTACTTCTTCCACAACTCTTGATACCTTATGGATTCCCCCCCCCAGTTTTCTCATTTTGTAACTATATTATGCGGCAGACCAACACAAAATAGTACATTGAAAACTGAGAACTGTAACGAAAAATCTCTCCTGTAAATACTCTGTTACTGCTTTCTCATCTGGCTTTGCATTACAATGCTTTTGTTTCTCTGAGTCCCAGGCATGACTTGCTGCAAAACTGAAAAGAAAATATCTCCTTGCTTCCTTTGAAGTTATTCTTTCATAAATCTTTCACACATTTGTTAAGAAAAGTGACTGACCACCGACACTGTGAGCCTCTTATAGTCGCTTCTCTTTCTAATGATCTCCTTTTTCTTCATTTGCTAACAGCAATTCAAAGAATGCCTAATTTTCCCTCTACTTTACATTGGTCACAAAATCAAGATAAAAACACATTGAAGTTTTTGTTTACCACATTAAAAATGTGGGAAAGTTCAACACATGTGAATACTTTTACAAGACGTTTTGATCTACTGCCTGCAGAAATCTGATTTTGTATTTTGTGTTTTTTTTTTCCTTTCTCTACCAGATGTGTGACCTAACTCATACAACATATGTACAGAGATCGGAACATGCAGTGATCTTTCCCAGGATTCAGAAAGGTCTGGGAAGAACAGTATTGATGAACATGTGTTTAAATATCCGAGTCTCTTGTGCTTGTTTTCCTGTAGGAGTAATGCTGCAGCCCGATGGTTGGGATTTTGTGAAGAGTCGAGCTGCTGTAGTTCAAGTCCAAAGAAAATTCTTCTTCTTTATCATAGAAAATTGTTGCTGCTTTTATCCACACTAATAAAAAAATTAAATAATGCCTTTTTTTATTTCATATATTTGTAGCTTAACCTCCATTAACATCCGTCTTAATTCTCTGAAACAGACAAAAACGGATCAAAAGCAACAAACATCATGTGTGTAGTAACAGTCATTTCCGTCTTTGCTCTATTTGTACATAGAGGGAAGACGACAAATCAACATAGATGTACAGAGCTTTAGGAATAAATATTTATTTTCCAAATATTACAGTAACAAAGTATGAAGTGCCTGAAGCTTGAGAAACTCTTTGGCAATGAACGTCTGCAGAACTTCCTGCAGTGTTATCAATTCTAAAAAAAACTTTAAACAAACTGTTTTTAATCGCTTATCAGATTTCATCTTGGTGGTATGCATGTTCTGTTGCACTCGTCCCTCCCCTCGGCGCAGTCTTTTGAGAAAGTCCCGTCCTCGATGCCCCTGGCGTACAGACGCACCAACTGGCCATGAATCCTGAGAGCGGCAGCAAAACAAAAGGCAAAGTTAGTTACTTGTAACAAGAAACAGCTTCACAGGCCTTTTCTTTCTGATGTGTGTTGGAGAGAGCAAATCATAAACCTGACAGGCGGGACAAAAACACACCACGATGACTTACTTACCTGCAGCAGATCTCAGGGAAAGGCAGAATTTCTCCATCGCAGTTCCAGACTGACACAGCAGGAGCTTTACTGCAGCAAAGGCCGCACGTGAAGGGGCTCGTAGTTTTCTCCTCACATGTCATCATTTGTCCATTAGCTCCTGCTGCCAGGTGCTGCTGGGATCCAGCTATGCTTCCATTTTCGACATATGCTCCATCTCCTCCATCCATCGCACCATGCAGACCTTCACTGTCCTCGGCTTCCTCGCCTTCTCCTGCCAGAGTGAAGCGCACCGCCTTCACACGATGGACCTCCACAAACGGCAGATCAAACTAGCAGAACAAGTGGAAACAATGGGTTGGGACACTTTTGAAATGTCTGCTGAGATTCATTTCGATATAGGGCAAATGCAATACCTGGTCTTGAGTGTTTGTGTGCCTGTAGAGGTAAGTAAGGAATCCTAAGGGGTTTGTGTCCCACACCAGCATGAGATCTCCTGTCCCATCAGCCAGGTGGGCTGAGGGAGAGAGACCCAGAGGACTTTTGGCACACGAGCTGGACATACATACGAGAGACACAGACTTGAACCTTCCGTCCACACTGACCCACTCATCTACAGAGACAAACAAAAAGACAAGATACTATAGTTTCAAGCAAAATCCTTACATGGTGATCTGTACAGAACACTTTAAAAAGTACCGATGGACTGTTTCAGTCAAAGTGTAAAAACAAAATCACAGCTGGTTCAAGAACTTACAGTGCAGCAAAAAAACAAAACAGAAAAAAACACAACACTTAAGAATAAAATCAAGAAATGTGGGCTTGATGAAAATTCTGAGGTTGTTTTGAAAAATGAGCCTCACTAAAACACATTTTAATTTGTTAAATACTGCCATACTATTAAATATATTTCTACAACAGAGATTACTTAAATAGTGACAGGAGTCAGAAAGTTTTCAGTAAACTTGACTGTCACCACATGGTGTAAAACAATGTTGTTGTCTTTTTTTTTACCTTCCGAGTCATTGCTGAAGGGACCAGAGTTGGAGCTGTACAGGGAGGCGGAATCTGAAGAGTTTGTGCAAAGTCTCTCGGTGCTTTTGGCACAAACACCACACCTAAGAACACATAACCACAGTGAGAGTTTTAAAGAGCTCCTAAAGTCTGTTGCATGCTCATAAAAGCCGTCCTAAAAAATTTGTTGGCAGCCAGAGGCCGCTTGCTCAGACAAAGGTTGAAGTGGATACTCCGAGCCCAACATGTGGCCGAGTCTCACATTTCATCTAGATCAAGTTCCTACTGTCATGGTTCCCGCCCTCCTTAAGATGCACCCAACATCTGAGTCCCAGGTACAGGTGGTAGCAGTTACAATGTCCCAAGCTGAGACTCGGGGCGATTTCTTTTTTTTTTCATCCACAGACCACATGCATGCTTTCTAATCTTCTAATTAAAGTGGTTTAGTGTTACAACAAATCATCACCATCCACATTCTCAGATATCTTAGATAAGGACGCACACATAGGCAGAAGGAAAGGCACAGTGGCGCTCAAAAGTAAATACACCCCAGTTAAAATGCTAGGTTTTTGTAAAGTAAAAAATTAGATCATGATAAATATATTTTCCAAATAGAATGTGGAGTAATTCTGTACCATTACAAACTTGCTAAAAACAAGCAGTTGTTAGAAATAATAAGAAAAAAATCACATTAAAAAAAAGCTGCAATAACTTTTTAAAAAACTTACATTTTTCTTTTATGCCATTATTATTTTTGTTGATTTGTATGCACGCTGCAATACAGTTGAGTAAAATCAAGACTTTATCGTGAGTCTCAAACAGACAACTGAAGCTCTGGGTCAACAGACTGTTACTAATAACCACTCATAACTTCATCCACCTGCACAAGCGCAACCCCACACAATGATGCCACCACCACCGTGTTTCACTTTGGATGGGATTTTTGTTTTGTGATGTGTCATTAATGCTGAGCTTATCATTTGGCTCACATGCCTCAGGTTTCACATTCGCCAATAACATTCAGGAAAAATTTTGTCATAACTGTTTCCTTTGGAAACTCCTCAGACCAAACATATGGAACGTGCAGGAGATTGTTGTCACATTAACAATAAAACCAAAATTTGTTTGAATTTCTTGTAGCTCTTTCAGTGTTGCTTTAGGCCATCCTGGCCAGTTTTAGTCTATTCTTTCCATCAGTTTTGGTGAAATGTTCACTTTTTGTGACTTTTGCCCACATATTGCTTCCCACCTTCATCATGCATTTTGCCTCCTGTCCCCCGAATAATAAATTCGCAGCCTCTTTGCAAACTCTATATTAGGCAAAAGGATGCAAATAACCATTGCGAAAAAAGAAATCCAAACTCAGAATAACTGCAACTTTACTTATAGTTGATCCCACTTTCTACAACAGGTGTTACCTCAAAAAGATCGACTACTGAAAGTAAGTCAAAAGCTTCAGGGTGTATCTATACATATGCAATCAGGTTATTGCATCTTTTCCTTAGATTGCTTCCTCTAATTAACACATTTGTTTTCCACTTGAATTAAACAGGATGGTTGTCACAGAAGTTTTGAAATGATTGAATGAAATTTCAAACATTTCACATCCCACAGCTTGAAATTTGAACAACTTCGTGAATGCATCATGATTTCAACGAGGCATCATTATCCCTGCACTTTCAAATGGCTCCTTTTGGATAATTTTCTAATTTAAAAAAAATAGAAATCATAATGTATTTGTAAGCATTGATTTGCATGTTTTGACGGTGGTTAGTTGAAAACTTATTTCTTTAAACAGTAGAAGAATTAAAGTAACACAACTACTGCCCTGAATTACTTGAATATTTTAAAGTGTTAAGCCACTGTAACTTCCTTTCCTTCCTTCACTACTAAAATGTTGAATGTAATTATTCATATAATTGTCTAACTGAAGTTGGTGTTTTACCCGGTCAAACAGCGAGTCTTATCTCTGGGGCTGGACATCAGTGGGTCAGCTGGCAGATACTGTACTATCCCCCTGTAGCTCCTGTTGCTCAGAAACACCACTGCACCTAAATAAAAGAGAAGAAGTGCATAGCACAAGAAAAATATGAAAAAGAGAACATAGGGGTTATATTGCATAAAATGCTCCATGAGGGAAGTTGTGGCCAGGTTGCAGCAATCAGCCTCACTGAGGAGATGAAGAACAGAGTCTTTTAATTAAGACCTGAGGATCTCTGTTTGACCTGAGTAGTCGTATCTGAAGGGTCCCATCCAGCGGTGTTTTTCGCTCTCGGCTAGCACGTCGCCATAAAAGCCATAGCTCACTAGCGACACGGAGTACCGCACCTGACCGGGACCGTGATGAACTGAACACACGTCCAGAGGCTGAGAATCTCCTGAAAGATGGCAGAATTATTTAAACTGGGCTCAAATTTGACAGAGCAGGAATTTCTTTTTACGCGAACCTTTCCTCACCAATGACAATGTGCAAAGACGAGGTAACGGGGTCGATCACTCCCACTGTGGTGTAGCACACGCAGTCTGTGGAGCCTACAATAAGTCAACCAGGAATGAGCTTTTTGGATTCACATCCGTAATGCACACTGACCTAATGAACACATTCCAACAGTTACCTGCAGGGATGATCCCAATGTGGAGTGGACAGGGCTGCAGAGTGACCGCGGGATCGTTCTCACAAAGGCCTGCCTCTTGCTGCATTCTCCCAATCACACCGTGAAGTATTTCGCTGAACATGCCATCGCCGCCCACACACACCACACTGTCAAAAGCAAACACAAGAGTTTCTGTGAAGCCTTTGTAACGATGTCCTACCACACATCAAAACACTGATGGCACTCACCCATCAAAACCCGTCAAGTCTTTCTTCAGGAGGTGATCTCTGGCCTGGTTGGCTCGTTCAGTCACTATATGTACATATATATTAGAATTGAGCCTTGTGACTGCAAAGTGACACAATGGGAAACAGTTAAAGGGGTATGAACTTTACAATAACAGTGTTTACCTATTACATGGGAGCTGATGCCAGCCAGCTCAAACACAGGGGCAACCAGTGAGTGGTAGATCTGCCTTCCTTTTTTCTTTCCTCCAAATGGGTTGATGAACACCAGCAGCCTTTGTGGACGGAGGGGACCTGAAACACACGTTTAGGACGTCACAAGTGGCTACAGGCTTGGGATTCAGCAATATTTTAAACGTAACATCTCCCCTCACTGTGTGTTTTTAGGGCTGTCCGTAGGTGTTTCGTCCACTGGTCTCTGAGGACCCGACTGGGACAGGTGAACTGGGTCCGGCCCAGTCTCCACAGCAGCCCAGAGGAAGTCCTGCTGTTGCTACGCTTTACATAAAAAACTGTACACAGATAAGTAAAGAAATGTTTTATCTGCAGGATTATGCAACCGCTACTATGATAATAGGCTGAAACAACAGCTCCGGTAACAGTATAGCACGTTATCATTATTCAGTTGTGGCTGTATATATATATACCTGTGAAGTCTCTGTCTGTGTCCTCCACAGACTTGTGAGGCAGAACTTCCACCCGGCCCTCCTCCACTCCAACCACCTCGGCCACGGGAACTGAAACTGTGTGACAGAACGGGTGTGACGAAAATCCCAAACTGATCTCAAACTCATTGAGTTAATACTTGTCAAAGTAATGAAGAGTATTAAATACCAAAATGGGTGTTTTCCATTTAGGTATTTAATTCCCACAGCAATGATACATCCTGGATGTTACTACATTGTAACAAAATGGATACTGGAAAAACTATAGTGTGATTGTAATGAAAGCTGATTCTGTCAAGCCACTTCATTTTCATGGGGGTTTTGTTGCTCTGAGTGCCTCCCTGGTGTATCCCAGAGAAACATGATTAGAATTGAGCCTTTGTTTGTTTAAAAGGCATGCAGTACAAGTCGCCTGACTAGCAAAAACACAACAGATTAGGTCAGGGTTGTTCACTCTACTTGTTAATAATAAGTCAAGAGGTAAACTGATTTTTGACTTCTGTGAATGATCATAACTTTGTATTGTGTTAAATAATATATATATATTTTTAGGTTACAGCACTTTATCTTTTCATTTTTTTCAGTAAAAGCTTATAGAAGAAAGGATTTCTCCCTTCCAGATTTCTTCTGCTTTTGCCTTTTTGTCCCTTTCAGTTGTTTCAGGTCACCAAGCAAATCGCAACCGTAACAAGAGAAAGTGCAAAAAACAGTTTTCCAATGTTTATTTTATTTTTATTAGGGAAATAGTCCCTCAGCCCAACACCTGCTATTGACACTCCTTGTTTAAACTAGCACTTTTTTATTCTTCATTTATATATTTCTTGTTTTTATTGTCATCCTCTTTCTTTTTTGTAATGTGTGTGGATGGGTGGATGGAAGTAAGTACTACGTGCAGCATTACTGTGTATAGGGACTGGATTTCTGCACATTTTTTTGTTTCTTGTTTTTGACCCGGATTGGGGTGTGTTCAGGGAGAAACCACCTTATATTTCTTTTTTTCCACCCCTCTTTTCTGAAATTTGTTATTTTTATCATTATTATTATAACAATGAGAGATATTCAATAACTGCGGATATTTTGTTGTGTAGGCCTATACGGCCTTTATCAGCCTTTATCAGGTCACGTGTCAGGAAATGTATGTGCGTGTGTTTGTGTTTTCCAGTCTGTTTCCAGTAAACTTGTTTTGTGACATGTTGGTGCTGCTCAACTTGTTCTTCACGTTTTTTTGGAAAGGACTTAAAGCACTCCCTCTCTGCACCTTAAAAACGTGTCAGTGTAAAACCTTGAAGTGTCTGCAACGCCAATAATGAAGTATTATAAGTAAGAAGGATTTGAGACAGGAGATGTTTATTATGTGATCTGTACGCACGTATAAAGTTCTGGTTCTGAGCCACAGCCTCACTCACCTGTCTTCTTATCGCGGTCCTTCTTGTCCGCCTCGGTCCATTTGAGATGCCAGCCGGTCAGGACCGCCAGGTGTCTCTTATTCCCGACCCACAAACTCGACTCCAGTCTCAGGTCGGCCTCCATCTGCAGGGGTTTTCATTCACCCGGAATGTCCGCAAACAACTCCGTCCATAACGTTCATCCCCCACTTTTTGAGGAAACGACAGCCAACAATCTGGAATCGGTCGATAAGCGAAAAATAGTCCGCCTTCTTTTGTTGCCTGGTGTCACAGAGTCATCTTCATCTGGATGAAATGCTGTCGCCAACGCGCCAGCGTTGCCTCGTTGCTCCCCGTCCGTCGTGGCACCTGCAGCTGTCATTTGCATAAAGCCGCTGATTGGACAGGAGTTTACCTGAGGGCGCGAGCGTTTGGGACATTTTTATTCACCTGTTTATCAGACCTGAGCATGCTGAGAAAAGTGCAATTCCTAATTACACGACCGCAATAACGGAGAGTAGCATCATTTGGGCTCATTTCGACAGTCAGCACATCTGCTTCAAAATGCAGAGTGAACATGTTCTCATGATGTGCATCTGATGTCACACACTTCTGCGTAATTTTACCCTTGTAAGGATGATATAAATATGTGGTCATATATATATGACCATATATATTTATGGTCATCTGTTATTGTCTTGTTTCTTGAATGTTTCAGTTATGTTCAAATTTAGTTTTCATATGTTTTCCAAATACATATTTAGGGGGTTCTTCACAACTTATTAGTTAGATTTTCTCATTTGAAATGCCTGAAGTGAAGTGGGCTGTGTTTTCCTGTCTGCTTTTTAGCTATTGTATAGAACATGAGCTTCCAACTTTGATAGGATCGCAAACTGATGGGTTGTTCTGTTGTGCTCCTGTTCAGTTTAAAGAAATAACAAAAACGGTGAGAACCATAACATTCAAACCAAAGATCTTTCAAATGATTGAAACAACTATTGAGAATTGGATGCTGCTTGTTGAAAATGATGCCAACCTTTTGACTTGTTGCATATGGTCAGGGTCACAAGTCTCTTCCACTGTTATTTGCAGACAAATAACAGTGGAAATAACACTGTTATTTGCAGACAAATAGCAGTGGAAGAAGTTAGAAGTTGAAAAGTTTGGAATCATGTGGTTTAAAACATCCCATTCCCATGAGAAAATGTTTGTGTGTGTGTGTGTGTGTGTGTGTGTGTGTGTGTGTGTGTGTGTGTGTGTGTGCGTGTGTGTGTGTGTGTGTGTGTGTGTGTGTGTGTGTGTGGGTGTGTGTGTGTGTGTGTGTGTGTCTTATTCATAGGAGTACACACTTCACATTGCTCTGCTTTTCGACTATAGGTGTTTAATATTATTAGTTTGGATGTATAAAGAAAAGAGTAAAAACAGAAAGTTTTAAGATCTGACATTTCAAACTGCTGATCAGGGGAAAACTATGATGCTGCATCCTAATCCATTTTATTTATTCTTATTCTGCTGTCTGTGTTCAGTTGGAACAACATATTTGTAGTTAATGTATGATGGGAAAGAATACCAATGTTATATATTCTTTCATAGACTCTCGTTTTAAATATTTTTATCTTTACTTTTAGACAAATTCGAGAGGTAATCATGGAAATCTACAAAGTTACCTCGCCATTAATTGTTTGTATTTGTCACAATAAAATGAAAGTGCGTCGAAGGCTTTTATTGTGAAGTCGTGACACCGGAAGTGTTTACGTCTTTCCTCCTTCATTTCATGCTAGCTGTTTGGTTCAGTTAGCAAGAGCGCCGGGTCTTTTAAATTCTCTCGTGTAGTTTGTCATTAAACGGTTAGTGGAAATAGTGTTAGTTAAAACCTTTTTTCCCGGAAGTTTCACTAAAATTCAAACAACAAAATGAATATACGAAACGCAAGGGTAAGCACACAGGAATCCCATGTCAGCCACGCTGTTTGACTACCTGTAAAAGCTAAGCTAACTGCTGCTCCTGCAAATTTCGGCCGTTTTTTCCCCCCCGTTTGTAATGGACTTTTTTTTTATCTGTTTCAGCCGGAGGACCTTATGAACATGCAGCACTGTAACCTGTTGTGTCTCCCAGAAAACTACCAGATGAAATACTACTTCTATCACGGATTATCCTGGCCTCAGGTGCTGCTTCTGTCTCATTTCGCCTCTGCTACTTTGTCCTAAAAGACAGAATTTAATTGTTTCACTCTCTGTCTTCCTTTCATTCAGCTGTCCTACATAGCAGAGGACGAAAATGGTAAAATTGTTGGATATGTGCTGGCAAAAATGTGAGTATCTGACCACAACTATGGATGCATCTCAGTAAATTAGAACATGAAAATGTAAATTTCAGAAAATCCTCTCGTAAAATGAAGCACCGATTTCCAAGGGTTTATTTTGATATTTGTGATGATTATAACTTAAATTACAGTGGCACAGTTGAAGTGCTAGGAGAGTGCAGGTTGCTTTAATAACTACCCTCATCTAGTATGATAAAAAAAAATGATGCAAATTATAAATATTGGTGTTGTGCAAATCCTGACTCAAACTGAATTTGGCTGTAAAGTTCACTCATCAAAACTAACTTCTTTTGTTTTTTGTAGGGAAGAGGACCCTGATGATGTACCTCATGGTCATATTACGTCATTGGTGAGTCCGAGTAAAGACACTTCGTTTTATTTTGGACCTCACTGAGAAATCTGTGTTTGCGTCCTGCAGGCAGTGAAGCGATCCCACAGACGTCTCGGTCTGGCCCAGAAGTTGATGGACCAGGCGAGCCGGGCCATGATAGAAAACTTTAACGCTAAATATGTCTCGCTTCACGTTCGCAAAAGGTAACTTTCCGCATCTACAGGGCCACAGTGAAACTGGTTTTCTTATGGTCAGGTGTATCTAAGGTATTTTTGTTTTTCCAGACTGTTAACATTACTGATGATTTTTTTTGTTTTTTTTCCCCACTGCAGCAACCGAGCAGCTCTACACCTGTACTCCAACACCCTCAAGTTTCAGTAAGCCTTTTTTGTGTCATGTGAGATATTAAGCCTTAGAAAATAACATTTTTAAGTGATTATTAGTTTTTACTAAGCACACATTTTTGTCTTCATGTTTTTATTGGGCTAAAACAATACTATAACCTTAAATGTTTTCACCAGACGTATACAAAAAGAAAATCATAATTATCAGGAAGAAAGGCTTTAAAACATCACTGTGTAATTACTATGTATTTGTTTGACTTGCTGAATTATGTTACTGCAATAAATAAGTCCTTCAAGAATATAATTTATTGAATTTGACTTTATATAAGCTGAAGTTTTATGTCGTCTCTCTTCAGGATCAGTGAAGTCGAACCAAAATATTATGCAGACGGAGAAGACGCCTACGCCATGAAAAGAGACCTGGCTCACATGGCCGATGAGGTGAATTAGAATCTGTAAATGTCCTCCTTTTTACTTCTTTGACATTCCTTTATTTGCTCTTAATTGAGATAATTTTTATTTATTTTTTTGGTGTGTGTAAATTTTGCTTCTTTCTGTGTCATCTTCGTGCAGCTGAGGAAGCCCGGCGTGCGCGTGTCGAGTCAAGAAGCAACATCTGGCCAGAGCCCATCAGGCTCCGGCGAACAAGAGAGAGAAAGCGAGAGAGACAGTGGAGGAGAGAGCAAAGAGTTGAGTGAAGTCAGCGAGGCAACGGAAAGCACAGACGTTAAAGATTCTTCTTCTGACTCACAATGACGACGCAGTTCTTGACATTTTTTTAAAGCATCCATTTTCATCACAATTTGCAGCTGTTTCTGACTTTGAAGGCTGGCTATCTGACTATCAAAGCTGCATCTCTATTTTTTTTCTCTGCTGTGATGAACAGAGTTGAGTCAATGTGTTATCCAAATAAAACTAAACTTATTGCTCGAAACATTTTTACTTGATCGATGATTTCTGAAAAGTCAAAAATATCTGTAATTCACAGTCACTGCTGGTATCTTGATCTGTTGGAACATAACTTGAGTACATTTTACAGTAATTTTCTTCATTATCTGGCATTTTCCCTATTATTGAAAGAAGAGAAATAGCTTTTTTTATTCTACAAATACACAGTTTAACACACAAAAAAATGTTCAGTGGGTGCAGTGCTCCTTTTTTCATCAGATCATCGATCAGAATGAACTTGACTGTGTAAAAGCAGAGCGGTGTCCAGTGGTGAAATCATTATAGAAAACAAGCCATTTCAAAGTCCCTTATAAGTTCCCTTTTGTGGTACCAAGAATAAATTTGAGCTCTCTGCAAATGTCTGTGCATGCTGTAAACCATTCATGCTTTGCAACTGCAGGTGGTTTTAGAATGAGTTAGAACTGCACACTGAAACTTGTTACCTCTACTCAGAAAAGGTGCACAAACCAAAGAGATGCAATATAACAAAGTATGTTTAAAATGTGTTTCATTTTGACACTCAAGAGGTTGTATTATGCTGTGAATTTGTTTTGCTTAGTAAGAGATTGAGCACCTCAACGACACATTTCAAATGCAAAGTTGATTTTAGAACATATTTTATTGCCAGATGTAGGCAATTAAAAATGGATCCTAAGCCGGAGCAAAGCGTCAAACTTGGGAGTCCTGGGGAAATAAAGAACAAGACACATGAGCAGTCAGTAACAATGATTGAGATTGAAGGTTTGACACATTTAAAACCCGCAGCAAACTGGCACTCCAGGACCAGCAAGTTTATGACCAGTTCTCATAAACTTTTCTTTCCCTTGCTGAGAAAAAAACATCCCCACAGCCTCATATTGTTGTAATTATTTCTAGATTATTTGTTGAAAGTCTGATATCAGTACCCTTTTACTAAACAAATATGTGCGACGTTCTCCAAAAATAAAATAAAATCAAGTCTGTTGGGCGAGAGTCATAAAGGATATTTTAGCAAGGCATTGCATTATGCATGTTTCTGGAGTGTCAGGAGCTGGAGTACCTTGAGTTCACTCTGATAGAGGAGCAAGAAGCACATGCAAATTATTCATAAAGAGGTCTGCGGAGCGGTGATTTTACCGGGACACTGTTTTTGAGTGAGGCAGCCTTTGAGAGGAGGAAAAGCAAAGATTAAGAATTCTGTGTGAGTAAATTAATTTTGGTGACTCCTAGTGGTAGCATTATAGAAAAAAAATCACTGTTTCTTCAACAAATCCCACAAAGATTTAAGTGAATAGGTGACAATATAAAAATGTAATCACTCTAATTAGATGCAACTCTTACTAAACACAGACAGGTTTATTGATTCTCCAACACAAACTCTGTTTTAGTTCACAGCAGGGCTATAAACTGCAGCAACATGTCTGCAAGTTAAAAAAAATAAAAAAAAGACTACTCATTAAATCACAAATAGAGATGAGAACTTAAAAATGTCCTTCGTCACACTGATCAGAAAGTGTCTATTCAGGGAAATATTAATGTGCTTGTGCAACACCATCCAACTGAGTGTTTGAGGAAGGAAACGGCTAAAAGAGAGGTACGTGGCAGAGACATGCAACCCATTTGCAGTGACCTTTCCCAAAAGTAGCTGTTTTACAGAAATCGTGAAATCTTCAGCTATAAATGAAAATTGTTGCAACCCCTCTCTTAAAAACAGAAAGTGACATAGAATGTTTTCTTGGCTTAAAAAAAAAAAAAAAGCAGGAAGAAGGATGCATCTGTCCTGGACAGTTGCTATCCAAGCACAGTTAGGTCAAGGTGGGATTAAACAGCCAGAGAGACAGCGGTTGCTTTTTTTATATATATATGCAAGAAACTTGTTTTTGTTCACACCAGATTTCACTGAAGTGTCCTCCGTCAGTACAGACCGTCTGCTTTTGTCAACACATCAGTGCTCTCGCTTGAGTGTGTGTTGCTTGCAGGATGTCATGATAAAAAAAAAAACTGAGAGAACAACCTGACCAGGGACGGGGAAGTCCTGGAAGACAGAACAAAAACAGTTCTCAAGCCTTGCAAACACATCAACAACGCTGCTCAGACAGAACTGGAGCAGATATTACAAAGTCCATCTGTCTTCTGCCAAAGGTTTAGTGGCTCAAATTACCCTTATTTGACTCTGTGGCGAATTGAATTGAAGTTGTTCTGTAAGGTGCTTGGTTTGCAGGGTCTCCAGTTTGCAGGACCCATCATCACTTCATGAGCTCACACCTCAATGAGAGTCTGCACTCACTGACTGTTAAGCTGTTTTGCTTTGACACCAAGTTTGCCATTGTCACTCTTGACTTCTGTGCTGTTGTTTTTTTCTGCCCTTCGCAGCTTTTCTCTATTTCTGTCATGGAAATTGATATACGTAACATAATCGACATGCCTGAATGTAACTGAAAGGAGAAGTTGATCTGTGGTTTCTTCCTCTGGTGTCTTGTGGGTGAAAAAAAAAACTAAATATTTTTTTTTTCTCTTTGCGCTTCATTATGATTATTTTTTTTATTATTATTTTGATTTTCTTTTTTTTCTTTTTTCACTCGGACCCCAAACCAGACTGCATCCATAGTCACTGACGCCACACCTCTGAGGAGGGACTAATCAATGGCAACAGCTGGAGCGTGATTGGAGCACTGAAGCGTCCGAGAAGGGCAACATGAAACAGAAAGAAAGAGAGGAAAGACTTGGCACTAAAAAAAAAAAAAAAAAAAAAAGTTTGCCTTTCCTTTGCTTGTCACACTTGCACAATCACGCGAGGACGCGTCGAGCTGCATGTGTGAGCGAGAAAGAGAGCGCCGCGCAACAGCAAGTGCGTCTCTGAGAAACTGACGCGAGTTCTGCTCCACCCACGAGCATCCAAGTCCAAATTGCGGGGGAGGTGAAGCCGTTCAGAGTTGACTGAGCTGCCGAGTGGCGTCATTTAGTTGTTTGAGTCGGGAGAAGGGGGCTTGTCAACAACATCTCTTACAGGTAATAAATCTTGTTTTCTTCCCGGTTCTATTTGACCATTTTTTTTTTTTTCCTTATTGATCTCCTTTTGATCAAATTAAAACAAACTGTGCTCGATTCTCACGAGACGTGCCCGGCTATCTATAGTTTTTTTTCACTGCAGCCCTCGGGGCTGTTATCGCTTTATAACCCTGTCAGATTTCATGTCGTTAACCTGTGAGACTCGGGACACACGGCTATTTTAACCAACTCTGAGCCAATACCCGCCACCAGACTGAAACTGCACTGGTGGCGGCACAAAGTTGTTAATTGCACAGCAAAAAGAATGAACTTCTAAATGTGAAAAGGTGACACGTGTTGTGAAAAAAAAAAAAAAAAAAAAAAACACAACAAAAAATAAAACATAAATCGAGGCATTCCTCCTGAGGACTGGGAGCTTTTGTCACTGCAGGTCAGCTGGATGAAATGGAGAGTCCAAGGCTTAAGCTGGAAAAGAGCTGATGAGCATCTGATGTTTAAAACGGCCAAGAAAACGGGGAAGTTTAAAAGTGCAGAGAGAAATGTGGTGCTGATCGTGAATACAGTTTTTATGACCCAGCAAGAAAAGAAAAGAAAAAAGAGACCATCGTTCTTCCTCTTTCTGCTGTGCTCTTTGTTTCAGTAATAAAACAAACAATAAAATGAAATAAAACAAATAGCGCTGGCTTGTAGGTTGATGGTGGAATATCACACGCTTCAAGAAATATTTTCATTTATTCGTCTCCTCCTTATGAAAGCAGGCAAAAAAAGATAACTCTTGATTTTCCTTTATTTTTTTTAAATATTTTTTTTTTGTCTGGACTTTAATGTCCCAGTCCAACATGTCTTGCCAAACCTCATGATACAAAACTCCCTGTGACGAATCGGTTATTCGAGTAAAGAGTCAAACCTTGTGGGATCTGCAGTGACTGCATCAGCAAAGTTCAGCGTCGTTGCTCGACCACCTGTCGTCTCTGAAGCACACATCCCCTCAGAGTTTTCTGCTTCATGGTTCAGCCTATTTTTAGGATAAAGCTAAGATGGAGCCTTTTTTTTTTTTTTTGCACCTTCTGCAAAAAGCCCTGCAGTGCAAACAGGTCAGATGTGTGTGCAGGGCCACACTTGTGCCCAACTGCTGCTTTTGCCCGCTCAGAAAAGCATGGGAGAGGGCCTCCAGTTTGAGAGAGACGTGTTGCAGTAAGATGAACAAGCTGTCTTGACTTCTCTTCTCACTTTTAAGTGGCAGGAAGATGTGGCAGGTTTTGGTCGCTAGAGAGACCGGGGGCGTGAAATCTTCTGAAAAAAAAAAAAAGTGTAATTGGTGCAGCAACAGGGCAAAGCTTTTGGGTGCTGCAGTGTGTCCAGTTAAATGCCAGGAGCAGGTTGTTGTTGCCATTTTTTAGAAGTGAGCACAGCTAATGGGTTGTTTCTGTTGTGATTTCCTCTTTACTTGACAGAATTCCTGCCTGTTGGAGGAGCAATGACTTCTGCTAAGCTGCGAAAGGTGGGAGTGGTGGACTATGACACACAGATAAAAGGTAAAAGTACTCATATTAGTAATTTTCACAGCAGTCACGCCTATTCCTGAATGTGACCAGCATTTTGTGGGGAAATCTCGCTGCAACACTTTCAGAATGAGTGACTCGTTTTGTTTTGTTTGTGAGTCTGTCTGGTTATAGTGTGTCTCTCCTTTTCGGTGAATATTTCCAGAGATGCGTTGCCAGCTCCTGGATCAGCTGAAGGTGCTGGACGTGCAGCTGGAGCAGAAGACCCAGCAGCTGCAGGACATGACGGACTACCTGCGGCGACGGGGCGAGATTGAAAGCGAATATTCGCGCTCCCTGGAGAAACTGGCGGAAAGGTTCACCTTGAGGGTCAAAAGGTGACGGCCTGGCGAAAGCGGTTGGGGGTTCATCAGAGAGAGCACCACACTGTCTCAAACTGGTTTTCCCCTTTCAGGAAGGAGCCGAGCTCCCACTCCGTCTCCCAGGTCTGGCTGGCTCTGCTGTCTCAGACCCGCCAGGAAAGTAAGGACCACAGCGGACTGAGTGAATGTTGCAGCAACATCCTCATAATGCCAGTCATGCACTGTCTGGATTACACACAGCGTTTGGCTAAGAAGGTACTGTTAGAACCGGCCCATTTAAGAACCACAGAACTTTTTGTTGTTGTTGTTTGTTTTCTGGCTTACATCTAATGAATATCCAAAATCTTTTCGTTTGTTTTCTTTTATCGAATGAAAAGCTGACTTTACTTTGCATTTAAGGCCAGTTTGCTGAGCAGTTAAATAAATTGATGTCTCGGTCATCAAAGCGGGTATTTGTACTTCTGACAGTGTGAGCGGCTGTTAATTGCTTCTGGAAAATAAAATCGGCATTTCCCCGCAACTTGTCTGCAGAGAGAAATGTAATTGCAGAGCTGTTTTAGTTTTACTTGGATGAGAAGACGCACCAGCTCAACACAAGAAAATGAACAGTTTACCAAATCCCCAAAAGTTTAATAATCTGCTGGTATTCGTGCTGCTTGAACACCTTTTTCTACCACACAATTTTTCCTACTGCTAATTTTTCCATTAATATGCTTGGATTCCCCAAGGCAGCTTCATTAAACACTGACCTTCTAGTAATTTGTAGAGGGAAGTAATGTCTGTTTGCTGATTGTGTTGTCCAGAACATTGAAGGATTTAAAATATATTTTTCTGTTTAATTTTTTTTTTATTGCTTGATGTTCAGCTTTTATTTCTGGTAAGTCATAATTATCATAATTAACAACTTCAAATATATTGGTATGTCTGTGATGAGCTATAACAGTTTCATTTTTAAAATTGATTTGCTAAAGTTAACATTTTGATTATGGTACAATTCATTGAAATAAACTGTATCTCCCCATTGTAGTTGTGTCAAAATTTGCCGATTTAAAGGCCAGCTTTCGTTCCCTTGTTTTGGTGTCAACTGTGATGTTTTGTCTCCATATTATGTTTTCAGAGTAAAGACCTTTGTACTCAGCTGCAAGACGGACTACTCAAGGTTACCACAGAGCTGCAGACAGTAAGAAAGAAACCAACCACATAAAGCGGTTTCTGCTTCCTAAACACGGGAGAGAGAGAAAAAAAAGAAAAGTTCTTGCTTGTGCCTCTGTGCAGGCTTGGCGGACTTACCACCAGTACCACTCAGAGTTTGTTTGCGCAGAGGGGAAGCTGAGGGAGGCCGAGAAACAAGAGGAAAAGCAAAAGCAGAGTGCGGCCAAGAAACTGGAGCGGTTGATAGAAAAAGTAAATGGAAATGGTTCCTGTAAATCACGCGTTCTGTCGATGTGGCTCCTCGAATTCTCATGTGAAACGTTTGTGTTGCGCAGAGGCAAATTAAAGTCCAGGAGATACAGCTGAAGTGCAGCAAGGCCAGGAACGACTACCTCCTCAACCTGTCCGCAGCCAACTCTTCCATGAACAAATACTACCTTCAGGACATCACCACGCTTATAGATGTAAGAGCTTCATTTCACACCTCGGTCTTCAGGTATATTTCCATCTGCAGCTCATTTAGCCTCTTTCCCACAGTGTGCAGATGTGGGTTACCACTTCTCTTTGGGTCGGGTGATGAAGGCCTACCTGTCCAGACAGTCGTGGGCCCAGCAGAACCTCAGCACGGGTCTGCAGCAGCTCCAGGAGGCCGTGGCGGGACTGGACCAGAGCCGAGACAGAGACGCCCTCCTGCAGGACCATGGCAACACCTTCTCCATGCCCCTGCGCTTCCCCTACCAGCCCCACGAAGAAGACCAGGTGGGCTTTTTCAAAGACGGTTTTTAGTCCACTACTTTCAAGTGGCAGAGATGACTGAAGACTTCTTCGCATGTTGCAGATTTCTGAAGTTAGTGCAGAGTGCGACATGAGGTGTGAAATGGAAACCCGATTCAAGCAGATACAGGCCCGGCTGAAAACTGTGACTGAAGAAACGGAAGAGGTAAAGATCATGTCATAAAACTTAGCACCTTAATTTAACACATCAATATATACGTAATGAAAGGATCTGGATTCGTAATTGAAGAATAATTCAAAAATCCTTATGGTCGTGTTTCCCTGCACTCTCCCAGAGGGAGAGTGCAGGGAACAGAACAGCATTAATATCAGTCCAATTTATTAAAGCCAAATGATAAATTAACAATGCATAGAAACAACAGAGAGACAGTTTACCATGTCAGCACTGAACTGCTGTCATCAGTCCTTAAACCGTTTTACTTTTTGGCACGTTATGAACAGAAAGTGGCTCAAAATTCCCAAAGCATTGTGTCGAAACCGGCATGTTTCAACATGATCAATGTGATGTGCAGTATTGGTTCTATCAACACAACAGCTGCATTGTAGTTATGTTTATTTAAAGACCTTTTGCATAAAGAGACCACACAGCTCATTATTGCAATGGGATGTCTATAAAAGCAAATTGGCTTTACTTGCAAAAAAGGAACCTATTCAATTCAAATCTTTATTTATAGACATGTTCCCCTTATGTTCTTCTTTTAAATATTTTATTATTTCTTTTTTTACTTGTGCTCATTTGCGCCACTGTTCTGTCCTGCAGCTCAACAGGATGACCTGTCGCTCGATCTGATGTGTTGTCTCTGTCACATAGGCTGGTAAAAGCATGTCAACAGCCAAGTCCACGCTGCTGAGCGGAATTGGTGACGACGATCTGGAGTCCAGCATGGGTTGTAGTCCTTCTCAAGTGGGCAGCACTGAGAATTTGACTGTTAAACCCAGCGTAGCACGGCGTAGGGCCAGCATACTGGAAATAGAAAACGTCTACTTCGCTGTGAGTCTTCAGACCATAATAATTAACATTTGAATGTTCAGGGGATCTCTGAGTCTATTTTGACTCAGTAGTCAATTATAACTGTGTATTTGACTTTTTTTTTTTCAGAAAGTAAAAGAATATTTGGTTGGCAGCTCACTGATGTCTAAGCTCCAAGCAAAACATGACCTACTTAAAGTGGCTGTGGAAAAAGGTAGCACTTCTGCATTTTTCATGTTTAAAAAATAAAATGCAAACTGCAGACACAATGTGCCATTGTAAAAGACCCAGTGTACTGGCATGATGTTACAATGTTTCTCATTTAAATTTTAAAATCATGTTCCCTTTTTTTTTGCTGCTGAGTAATTTAATGAAACAGTTGGAAACTGAACTGGAGTGTCATGTCGTTTTCAAAAGATCTCTTGTTTCCCCTTAGCTGAAGGATCAAATGGACATCAGCCCAGGTAATTCTGCATTTTTTTTTTTGTTCCTTTTTATTTGTCCTTTGATGACTTGGTGCAAAATCAAGCAGTGCAATATGGGGGGGAAACAAAAACAAGAAAGACATGCGTAAATGTTTTGGGTTCTGCAGGTTTTCTGGAAAGTCGCTGCGTATGAGAAAGAATCACTCAAGTGCCAATTTGATCCACAATCACAAACTTTTCAGTGGAGACATGCTGTCCTTCATGAAGGTAGAAGAATCATTATTCCTCATTGCACTGTTACATCTTTTACTCTTGCTTGCTTTTCAAAAACAAGCAATTATTACTGTATTAATATTGCATAATTTTTTAACACCATTACTATTTTTTTAGTAATTTGTGATATATTTTGCTACAAATGTTCTTTTATCACAAACTGCTGTTTATTTGCCATAGTGTTTGTTGTTTGTGGAAGAAATGGTTGCAGTTTCTATGAACAAATTTGAAATTATTTTATGTATACCATACTTTAGATATTTATTGAATTTTGGTTTAGGTTATTTGATGAGGTTATTTTATGAAAAATATGTACTTTATGCAAAATATGTACTTTAAACAAAATATGTTCTACTTATTTAGGCTTCAGGACAACAGATACCATATGTTGTGGAAAGCTGCATTCGCTTTATCAATCTTTATGGTAAGTATTCAAGATTTTAGGAGCGGTAAACAAGCTCATCAGTCTTTAGAGCTTCATGGGAAAAATATGACTGTGTTTTATGCTTTCCTTATCAGGTCTCCACCATGAAGGGATTTTTAGAGTACCAGGATCTCAGATGGAGGTCAATGTTCTAAAAGATGCATTTGAACGAGGTAGATCTGTGTGTGTGTGTGCATTTGTTACAATGAACCTCCCTCAGTATGGAGATTTAATAACGTTGGACAGTGTGTCCTCGCCTTCCCTGCAGGAGAGGATCCACTGTCTGAGCGAAGATATGATCTGGACTCCGTAGCAGGAGTGCTGAAGCTCTACTTCAGATGTCTGGACAATCCCCTGTTTCCTGTCAGCAGCACCAGTCAGCTCTTGGAGTGCAATCGTAAGGACTTGTGTGAGAGGAAACGTTTGACTTGACTGAAGACGCGTAGCAACAGCGGCTGATCTTTCTTTTATTGCATTTCCTTAGAGATAAAGGACGATGCGGCGCGAGCAGCTCAGCTCAAGGCAATTGTGTCTTCTTACCCTGAGCCAGTCATTGTTGTCATGAGATACCTCTTTGCCTTCCTTTATCAGTGAGTACTGCAACTTCATTAGCTATAAAAAAAATCTAGCACAGAGAAGAAAAACTGAGAAACAAAACTGAAAATTCAAACTGTATATGGCTGCAGTGCCAATCTAACTTAGACTGGGGCATGAGCCAACAAAATCAGATGGTTAGTGGTTCCCAAACTTTTTGAATTCGATCCAAGACATCACCAGTTTCTGTGAAGCACCAACTTGACTGAATATGTTCCTTTAAATTTTTGTATTTAAAAAAACTCCTTGAAAAGTGCACTTTTTATCATAACCACACAAAAGGTCAAATAAAAAAAAAACTACAGTTGCTTCTCTTAGCTATGACTTTCTGCCATCAGAAATGGCAGAAGGCGGTTATTTTTTACATAAGTGTGATCCTAATTGAAATTGCAACTGAATACTCAGCATAAATTGCAAAATTTTGTTGTGTTTGTGCAAATGAGGACTCAATATTGTGCTCTCAGATGACTGCAGCAGCATTCCTGATGGTCTTCTGCTGGTGTTGCCAGCAACTTCAGGGCTTCATTGAGCTTCATTCAGAGATAGTGGCTCACTAGCCTTGATAGTAAATATAAAATAAGGTTATGAGCAACTGTTCCTCTATTATAATTACAATCCACGCTGTACATTTTCTGACATCATTAGCAGTACATTTTCATCCACACAAATATAGTCATATGAGGCCGAATGTAGAAGCACATTGACGTTTGAAGGAGAACACTTAAAAAAACAAATGAGAAAAAAAAGACACGTTTTGGTAGCTGCAAATGTCATGGTGGGGGGAGTTTCCACAATATACAAATTTCCATTCGCCTAATTTTCCATCCAAAATGTCAGTCTGACCACAAAACAGTGGTCAGACTGACATCTTCTGACAGCAACTTGACCCTGAACAAGAACTTTAAAAAACCTTCCAAGCTCAAAGAACAGTTTGAGTTTATGCTTCCTCTGCATTGTGGTCAAGTTTTTATTTTGTTACTTTGACAATGCTTATTAATAAATCTTGATTGATCACATATTATTCTGTGCCTTCAGTGTGTCTCAGTACAGTGATGAGAACATGATGCAGCCGTACAATCTGGCTGTGTGTTTCGGCCCCAGTCTGGTGAGAGGCCTGCAGGACGATGAAGTTGTGACTCTGCAGCCTCAGATCAACGCCCTGGTGAAGAGCATCATCCTGCAGCATGAAAGCATTTTTCCCAGTCAGAGTGAAGTACAAGGACCAATGTATGAGAAGTGCATGACTCTCGAACAGGACGATTGGTGAGATGATGAAGCACATTTGAGGTTGCAGGTAAAAGTGAATGTGGAACATGTGGCAAAAAAGCGAAACTGTGTCTGGGCCTCATCTCTTTTGCAGTGAGGTTATTATTGAAGGAGAAGTTGAGGTGGATTACAGCCAAAGCAGAGATGGTAAATATGCTGTTTATTTTGACTTCAGAACCTAAATTTGTATATTAAAATATATATATATATCTTGCAACAGATTTAGAAATGGGATTTCCGGCAGTTATTGGTCCAGATGTATCTGCAGCAACTGCGCTGACAAAGGCTGAGCGTCCAAGAGCAAACAGCAGCGGCTGCTTGGATTACAGTAAGGTACCTGCAGGGGGCGTCCTTTCTGCGTCTGGAAAGCTAACACTGCAGATTCCAGTTGGACCACAGTACAGGCCTAAAAAAGCGCTCTCTCCATCTTATACGCGCAAAGAGTGAGTAACACTGCTATTAATCTATGAACCAAAGAGGAATGAAATACTCATTAAAAAAATTAAATATATTTACTTACATTTATACTTAGCTTTATCTGAATTTAGTCCATTTCTGATGAACAATATATGCATTTTTTTTTATTGCAACACACAATTAAATGAATGTAAAAAGGAAAAATGTCAATAATGTTGGACAGTTGCTTGTAAGTTTGCAGTTTGGCACCAGAGGAAGAAAGATGGTTATATTTACAGCTGCGTTCAGTAAAAGCAGTGTGCCTGAAAAGAATGAGTGAAAGGTTAAAATCCTTATAAAAGTTTTCATTTCCACATGCATTAAGGACACTGCAAGAAATGTGGACCTGTTTAAAAAGTGTTTGCTGATATTACAAAAATATAACAGTCACTGTTTAAAATTGTTTAGCATTATCAATAATACATTGTATTAGGAAAAACAAATAGCATTTAGTTGCATAAAAACTGTTTGAGAAATGGGTGTTGGACCACATTCCTGAATTTCTCACCTCAGAAACGGAGCATTTAATGTTTGTTCACAGATCTTATACTGGATTCATTAATCTTGTTGGTCTGGCTGGAACGCAGATGTCGCTCACTTCCTTTTAGGCTTTGATCGTTATTTTAGTAAAATGCTAATTTCAAAAGCATTTCCTCTTCAGCATAAGACAGTGTGACTTTTTAATTAAATTGGATGCCTTCAAACTGATCTCTGATCCCTACTGTGTTGTGTTGTCACAGTATCATATTATAAGAAACGTTCCCATATCATACCCGAGTCACCATGCTTCGTCTATTATTCAGTGTTTGGTTTTCACAAAACAACCTTAGTTTCATCAAACCTTCAAAGGTTATGTAATTTCTCTTTAAGTTAGGCGATATATAATTAGGTACATTAGAATCTTGTCAGCCTATTTTCATGGGCTTCTTGTTGATGGTGTCACAATACATCATTCACACCTTCTGTGAGCATCCTGGAACTGATAAACCTTTCATTTTTTTGCTCAAGAATGGTAGAATGTTTTTTTTTTTCTTAGAAAGTGGGGTATTTTAGTTTTTATTTATGTTTTTCTTTTCTGCTTGCAGATATCAACATTCATCCTCAGAGGACTTGTTGGTCAAAGTTGATAAGGTTAGTTTTTTTATTTCTACATTTAAAATATACTTGTTACAAGAAATATGTTTTACAGCTGTGAATGACGCAAACCTTTTGAAAATTGATATTGTGTGAAGTATTCGGTATTTTCAAATAAAAAAATTACTGGTATAAATTGATTATCAACAAGGTAGCTTTCTTTTTTTTCCTCTTTGCTTACATTTATTTTGTATTTCAGGAGGTCTGCAATAACATGGAGTCGGTCTTCAAGGAGCTTCTGACACGACAAACGCCGCAAGACGCTGCCATCTTGGCTACTTCTGGCCAGGCTCAACAAAAAAAGGGGAAACGTGACGGACGGAAAGGGAAAGGAACCAGTCTTTTCAGATCAACAGATCAACTGGACTGAGTGGACCAGCATCAGCACATGACAGCAAAAAAGATGATGCTAATGAAAACCGAGGGGCAGAGTGGAGGGTTCTGACAGCAGCTTTCAGCACATCTATTTCTAGAAACCAGAGGCCAGTGACCCATGACCCCTGCTCCGAGGCACCCGTGACTCAATATCCTCTGTCATGATTTTTCACTTTCACATCCGCTGGAGTGACTTCAAACCTGCAGTAGTTAATAAAAGCTGGAAATGACTTGAAATGAAAAGATGTTTGCGTAGAACTAAATGAAGATTGGTTATCAGCTGAAAGCAGAAAACTTATAGATGAACGTGAATACAAACTGAGACTGTAGTGATTGTATTTTATATCTTGTTTCCCATTTTGATTTTTCTGTATACAATAAATACATTTCCTTTATTTTCTAATTTTATTCCCAGGCAAATATGCACTTAATGCCTAAGGCTTGCAAAAGCTCTACAACAGTCAGATTTTTTTTTTCACAAATACTTAATGATGGATAAAGAACTGAACATAAAATCTGAGCCATATTGTAAAAGTTGATTTTCATTCAATTCAGTCTGCTTCGTTTCCTTTATGTGCAGGAATAACTGCAAATAAACATTCCTTATAATTTTTCACATGTTGCCTCCTTCTTTGAACATTTTGGCTCCCTCTTCTGTACATGAGTGTATCAATGACATTGGCTTTCCGTGCCTTAAATCACAGAAGCACTATAAACGTAAACTTTTTTTGAGATTATCAAAACAATAAATATGCTATGTCCAAACCTCTTGGCCTCTTTATTTACATGCCAGTAGAGACATGCTAAAAGCTGGTTAGCTGTTATAGGAAAGGTTTGATTTCTGTAATACCAATAAAGATTTGTTTTTGTTTTGTTCATTTTATTAATGTGGGCATAAACAATTTTAAGTGAATTTGTAAAGTGTAAAAAAGAAAATGCAGTTTTTGATTTTACACTTATTTTACCTGATTTGTTTTTTCTTGTATATTTTGAAAGAAATCACTGGTTAAATTAAAACAAGGGGTGTGAATAATTTTGGACCTAACTGTAACACTGTATAAATCATTAAACCAACTCTACTTACAGCTAGGAATATACTACAATAAAATATGAATAATCTACATAAAAAAAATTAAAACCAAATGTCCATCTTCCCCACTCCCTAAAAAATCCATTTCAAAATCAAATGAAATTTACCATTATTATATATATTGTTGCAAAATAATAGAATTTCCTGTGAGTGTTGAGATTTGGAAATTGAGATATCAGAACATATTTAAATGTTTCTGGAAGAATGTTCAAAACCAGATCTTGCATGAAAAAGTCTATTCCACTGATATAATTGGTCTTCAGACAGGGTCACAATATGAAAATACCATATTTTCTTCAGAATAGTATTATTTCTTAACCCCACCTTTTTAAAAAATATTCTATTGAAACAAGTACTAAATTGTTGCAATAATAATTAAAAAAACAGTCAGAATCAGCATGTAAATGACTACATGAATAATTATTTCTCTTTTTTCCCACATTTTTCTTCGCACTGTTATCAGATTATATAATCATGTTTTTTTTTCTTCTTCTTCTTCTTCTGTGGCACTTTTAGTTTTTGTATTGTGCGCCTTGCTGTATTGTTTTATATAAAATTTTTAATAAAGAATTGGATTTAAAAAAAAATGTCTGTTGACGTGTCTCCAATGTAGTTTCCCAGAATACTGTGCGGCGCTACGTACACCTCTTTGCAGCGCAGGCGCACTGTTGTGTTAGCGGTAGGCTGAGGTGTACTTCATTCAGTGTGGCCAGTTTACAGCGGTACTTTAATACTTATTTAGGGATAAAAAGACCCTCGTCAGACTTCAAGATGATTCGGATAGCTGCGTTTTTGACAACACTGGTGGTTGCCTGTTTGGGTGAGTGTAAGAGAATCATGAAAGGAGGGTCTAGTGTCTTCAATTAGCTTGTAACTGCTAATACTCAGCCCCTCAAAACATCCTTAAATGTCTTCTTGCCATTTTGTCAAGCCAGTGTTAATTCATTGCATCCGCTCAGATGGAGTGCTAGTGTCTCCAATATTTAGCTAATCTTTATTATTCGTTGTTAGCGGAGAGCTGCAAGGACCCAGTGATCACCCCGTCGGCCTACACGACCTCTGACGCCGTCATCTCGTCGGAGTCTGTCTTCATCGTGGAGCTCAGCCTGACCTGCGCTAACGGAGCCCAGGTAACCCAGAGAGCTGCTTCAGTGAGGTACTGCTCTGTTACCCAGGGGACTGACCGGGTTCTGATGATCTTCTCTGCAGAGTGTCACTCTGTATGCTGATGTCAATGGAAGACAGTTCCCTGTGACTAGAGGTCAAGATGTTGGAAAATACCAGGTATGGAGTCACAGATGGATTAATTTGTTTAGACTGCCAGTTTCTGCTTGCAAATTAGAGGCGCACGACGTTATAAATGATATCAGGCTCCATGGAGGTAATATTGGTAAATAGTAGTTGCGATATATGCATGTTTCCTTCTCTTTCTCATCTATTCACTCTACACCATTAGCATTTTGAGGAATGTCATTTGTAGTGTTTGCTAAATCTTCCCCACTATGAAATATGGTAGTTATAGAATAATGTGGAAATGGTCTAGTCAAAGCATATTTGCAACCTCTCTTGTTTTATGAGTAAAAATGAACAAAATTGTCTTTATTTGCTAAATGCCTCAATAATGAGGTAATATATCAGGATTTTTTTAGTAATGTCTCCACAATAAGACGTTTACTCGCATTTTCTCAGTATTTGGTAGAATTGCCTTTGAACTGTTTGACTTCGGTTAAACCTTTTGGGGATTCTTTCACAAGCTTCTCACACAAATTTGTTATAATTCTATTTTATTCTTGTCAAGCCTTTTCAGATACTAAAATAATTTTGGTTATTCTAGCTGACCTAAAACAAGAGGAACTTGCCTATTTTTATTTATGTAAACGTTTGATTTCAAATGTATGTGTTGGAATGGCGACTCAAAGGTCAGACATGAACATTTATGCTCACAGAAGCTCGGATTTAAGGATCCGAGATCCAATTAGAAACATTTTGAATTGCAATGCTCTTTCTGAATATTGAATAATAATATCAGTTATGATGAACCCACATTTTCCTGTCCCTTTCCTTTTTCTCTGTTAACCCCAGTCACTCTTTGCAAGCTTTAGTGTCTGAACTCCAAAAATAGACAAATTGTTCACACAATAGGTCAAATAAGGTTTTTGGCATGCATAATGTACAAAATTTACCTTCAAGCAGCTATTAGTAAGTTGACCAAACTTTTAGAATCTTACATTTTTAAGAACTGAACTGAAATTTAAATGGTCAACATGTATTTTTATTTATTTTTTCATACTTGTAAAAAGTAGAATGGTTACCAAGACTGGCATGTATTGGCTGTGGTTTAATTTAAAGGCAAAATGCTTCTACATTTAAAAACAGTCATGCAGCTCGATTTGTGGTTAACATCATGACTAGATTTCTCGACACGTGTTCTATTTGAGGTTAAATCCTTGAAGGGTGCAAACTTTTTCCTAAAAGAATTCTGAATGGGTTTGAGTCAGTTTTTATTCCTGCTTCTCTTCCAGGTGTCCTGGAGTCTTCCCCACAAACAGGCCAGCTCAGGAACGTATCAGGTCAAATTCTTCGACGAGGAGTCCTACAGCGCCCTCCGAAAGGCATGTTTCAGTACACAACGGTTTCTTTTACTGTAAAATGTTTAATCTCATTTTAAGTAAAATGTTTAATCTCATCTGTTTCAGGCTCAGAGAAACAACGAAGACGTAAATGCAATTCAGCCTCTCTTCACCGTCAACATTGACCACCGGGTGAGTCGCCTACAGATGACTGCAGCTCTTTTCATTTTAAGTCGAATAGCTTGGATTGATAAAGCTACAGCACGGCTAAAGCAACGCCATACAAAGTCATTCATTTAATGATCCAAATTTACAGCCTTTTAAATGCTTCAATAGATCCTGAATTATATTTTGTGATGGTTCTCTTTTGCTCATTATTTCTACGTAATTAGCTTTTTTGAAAAATGTGCTCTTGGTATTTGTTTTTTGTCATTTGTAGTTCTGGCAGATAAATCTGGATGTTACTAAGCTGTGATAAATCTACAAAAAACCTCAAGTAACAGGGAAGCAACTAAAGAGGATTCTGCTACTAAAACTGCCTTATTGTATATAAGTGATGAAAATCAAATCCTTGTATATTTAGTTACTAGCTGCCTCGTCGTGGTGATGTGTGTATTTAGCAAAACCTGCTGGGAAACAGGGATTTCAATATTTGGGTAAAAGCTGCCATCCTAATTTTTTTTAATGACTTTTAGTATAAACTGTAGATGAGGTTTGGTAATCCAAAAGCACTGCCAGAAGAAGACAAGTTAAGTCTTAGTTATATTTAACTTGGTTGTACTAAATAAATTGAAAATATATATATATATTTTTCTTAAGCCACTCTATCAACTCGTTATGTCATTTCCTGTCAAACTTATCAACATGTCATATAAACTCATGCTGAGGTTTGAAAAGTATACAAAGATTTTGACTCTCAAATCGGTAAAATACATTTTCTAACATCTTTATTAGAATATGATTTCTCTGGCTTCATAACTGTCGTGATGTCGTGCAAAAACACGCAGCTTTGAATGCATCGCTTGCATGTTGACCCATTTGTTCCACGCTTCTTCTTTCAGGGTGCGTGGAGTGGCCCCTGGGTGTCGACTGAGGTCGTGGCTGGCCTGATTGGCATCGTGGTCTATTACATGGCCTTCAGTGCCAAGAGCACCATCCAAGCATAACATGATCCGCAGTCACTGCCTGTGACAGCCGGATCTTTGAAAAGACTGAATTCTGGCGGAGCTGGATTAACTAAATCCATCACCATCGCTGCAGCCGAACCAACAGGCTTCTGCCGCTTTCTGCTTCCGGGAAACAAGCAGAGGTTGCAGTCTTGATTTCTTTTATTCAGGCTGTTTTTGTCTTTTCAGACAATTTGTTTTTTGTTGTCACAACCTGTCCTGTCCATTTAAATGGGCATTTTTCATTTTTTCTATCATCAAATCAGATTAATCTGAACAAACATCAAACACGCTCTGCATTCAGACCAGTTTAAAACCCATTGATTGATCCACACCAGAACTGTCTTCTGAGTGGGTGAACTGGTCAGAGTGGGACGTGCAGATGGTTTGAACGCCGGTCGAGTTGAGTTTTCCGCAAACATGAAATGTCAACAGAGTGAGAGCGTTGACTGGTCAGAACAAGGCTTTGTAGACGCGTCTCTTCCAGGAAGATTAATAAATGGCTTCTTGTTATTTCTGTGCGGCTTGTTGATTCTCTTCAGCTCTTAATTTTTCTTTCTCCGAAAGGACATGGGAAAACGAATCATATTCCTTAACAACGCACATTGGCTACGCTGAGGGGTTTTTAGTGAGCTGATGTACTAGAACTGTTTGTGTCTAATCATTTGTGTGACCATAGCAACATGTCTCCAGTCACTTTTTTTTATTGGCTTGTCATTTAAGAAAAATCTCCTGAGTCAATGAGTTTGCTTAAATAAGTGTTATTATTAAAAATCCAGCAAGAACCTGAGAGACGTTTAATCTTTCAGTGAGTCATTACTGCTTAGCTAACAGATCTTTTAGTTACTTCTTGATAAAATATTAGTTTCATGCACCTCAAATGTCTTTTTAAATGCTTCGACATCAACAGCAGTAAAACAACATATGATCAAGATTAGATTTAGAGATTAACAAAATCTCAATCAGTCCTTGAATGACGTCATTACAAAATAAGAGTAAACATAAAGAATTAAGAGTGACTTCAAAAGGAACTACGGTAATTCAGTAAACAGCTGTTTGGATCTGCTGGTGTGTTCTGATTTCAGAGCCTGCAGTACCACCAGGTGAACACATGGTGGCAGCACCGCGCTGCATTATTGAAGGCGTCTGACCCGACTACAGAAGAAAGACAAACCTGACATTATCTAATGCTGCATACATGATATTTAAATAGTTTTTCTTGAACAGTTGTCTCTTTCTTTACCCTGAAAGGCTGTATATATCAGCTCATTAAAGACATTTAAAAGAACATTGTTTCTGTTTTTTATGCTGCTGTCATCACACCCCATGTAATGGATCAGTATCTTGAGTAGCAATTTCTTTTTACATTTCTCTTTTGCTGGTCATTACCGATAATCTACACAAATCTTTGTTTTGTCTTAGTGTGTCATATAGCTTCTTAATTGACAAAGATCCTCACCATGTCTGAATAGAGTTATACTTTCCTCCTTCTGAAATGTTATTAGTTTTACAACAAATGTAATGAGACGTACCAAAAAGTTCAACTCGTCTCAGCAGTCCACAGAATATTGACCCAAAAGTGTTGGCAATCATCAAAATGTGTTTAGGGAAATGAAACAAGGGCCTCTGTGTTCTTGTTGATCAGCAGTTGTTTAATCCATAGAAATCTCCCTTGAGTGCCATTTTTATTTATTTATTTTGTATTGTTGCTGAGTCATGAACACGGACTTCAGGCGGGGTAATTGACTCATTCAGTACTTTAGTTCTTATTCTGTCCTCTTTTCAACCTGAGTAATATGTATAGTATGATATTAAGTCAATGGATTTATTTGAATCTGTTCTTCAATATGTAGACATGACATGTTACTTCATGTTGTCAAACTGGGTCTGTTGAAGTGATTTACTGTCCCCACAAGTGTAGCAGTGATTTGATAATCGTGTTGAAATTTAACTCAAGTTTCCAAAAATGAATTTTAATCATAGTTTAATCTCAATTTTAAAAAAAAAATGGGAGTAAATATGTTTTTCACTCACAGCAAAGTTATTCTTGATAGCACATTCCTCCCTTAATAAGTCATTAACAAACTGCTTTATGATATTTGAATTTATTTGATTATATAAAACTTTTGAGCATAACAAAGAAGGCAAAAACAGAAAGAATACGTAAGGGGATAAACGCTTATGCACGTAGCTTTATGAAACAGTTGTGAGACAGATGGTGGTTCGGAGAAATCCGGAGCTGGAAAAGACCCACACACCCATTCATGCAGACCTAATAAACTGTGGGAAGAGGGGGACAGCTGGATGGGTGGAGGGATATAAATGGAACGAGCAAACAAACAGACAAAGACCTTTGAATCGGTGCTGACTGACTCTCTTCCTTGTTTCCGTTCAGAACGGAGAACTCCAACCCACATGTCGATGTCGAGACCCGATGATGAAGAGTTAAAAACTGACTTACAGCTGTTGTTTAAAAAAACACAAGGAAGTGTGTATTTTCCCAGGCAGCAAAATGGTTAAAGATTAGTTTTTTTTATATGGCAAATTCTTATTTTCAAAGAAAAATACGTCTGAGAATTAATTTTTCATTGTATTTGAACAATTTTGCAACACATAATGTAAAATTCTCCTTGAGGATGCTTCCTATTTATAATAAATTGATCAACGTTGTTATGGGATACAAATATTTTTTTATGTGGCAAGAGTAACTCTGGAAGAATGATGCATGATAAGAGTCATCCTGTTTTTTAATAACGTGGTTTTATTTTTATGTATTGCTTCTGTTATTTACATGAAACATATTTATTCCTTTATGATGCTGCACAATAATTGTGTTGCGTGACATTTTAACTATATGCCAGGTTTCGAACATATCCCCTGATTGCTTTGATGTAAAGAAAAAAAATCAAAAAACAAAATTTTATTTTGTCGCAGCTTTTCAATAAAAAAAACATACAAGTTTAACAAACATTTGGAGACCAATAAGTTGCATATCATATTTCAGTTATTGACAGAAATCTTGTTCAAAAAACAGTGTGTGTTTGTGCGTGCATCGGTGGGTGCGTGTGTGTGTGTGTGTACTTGTGCTGTAAGGCAGATAAAAGCTGCTTTGACAGAGGCGCGTAAAGCACTGACTCCTGGGCAGACACTGATGGGCTTATTGGGAGTCAGCAATGTGGAAACTGGCGTCTCGGAGATGATCTTCACATGGGGTCACACTTTCTGTCTAAAAGCGTTGCTTTTGCTGCTCTTTAATCTCACTTTCTGTAAGACAGGACAAGGTCAACAAACGCTGGGCTAGCTCAGCAATCTTACAGAGGGCTGTATCTTTTTACTGCGCCGGCCACGTCCCTCTCTACAATAACAGTTTTTGTTTAACGTGTTAAATGTTTACCTCCTTCAAAATAAAACAGTTCCGAACAACTTTACTTCTCCACAATAGCTATTGTCTCTGTCTGGTCTGTGCTCTTTGTGACCTGCTTTGTTTGTCTATGTTTCTTTTGGAGTTTAGGCGACAGATCAACATCAAGTGGCGAAGCGGCAAAGAGAAATAAAAATGATTGATGGTTTTCTACATTTCTTTGCAAATACGGATCTGAAAGTTGTGACTTAGATCTGTGTTGAGCCCTTCCGAGTCAGAGGCTGGAACCAGCCACTTTCACACATTTGTCGCCGTTGCGACTCATGAAAATGCCTTTAATCTGAACCAGTCCATATTTGTGGAATGCATGATTTTACCACATTGGACGGGTGTAAGGAAAATTATTATCTTAGTTCATTTACTTTTATATTGGATGGTTATGTTTTCATATTATTCCGTGTGTTGTTTTCTTTCCCTTTCTTTTATTGTATAGTCTTAACTGTCTTTTAGAGTTTTCTCTTGAGGGTTGAACATGTCTCACACATTCCTGTGTTAACGAGCCACAATGATCTCTATCTGTATTCTGAGAGTGGTCATTGTTGTGTCCCAAGGATGGGACATCAACAGAAGACTTCCAGAACATCCTGTAGGATAGTGTATTGGTCAATTGTTTGCATGTCTGAGTGAGAAAGCCAACCTCTTTGTGTATTCACATGATAAAAAAGGCAGTTGGGGACTGAGAACCAACGGAGTTGACCTCAGACAGCGTTTGGCAGCGGTTCTCTCCGCGTCGAGCTCTTCTCCCCTTTTCTGCGGAAAAGTAATTTGTGTCTTTGGTTGATTCTTGCAGGTTGGGGAACAAAATAAACCCAACAACGGGTCATTCTTTCCCCCCTTTTCATACAATTATGCTCCACATTGTGTTGGTCTGTCCAACACATTTGGATCAAATACGCTGACGTTTGTGGTTTTAAAGAGACAAAATGTGAAAATCTTAGCGACATGAATATTTTTGTATGTTGCTGTATTTGCTTGAAATGACCTTTTTCCTCCTCTATCACTTTAGACACTCCCCATGCATGCCGTGTTTACGTGCATGGATCAGCTGGCTCAGTCACTATGAAATACTGCAGGTTCAAGCAGAGTAGACGCATCACAACAAGACATTTCGCAGCACATAAATCCTGTAAAATGCATACTGAACAAACCCCATAAACCAGGTTTTATCAGACAGCGTCCACATGCCTCTGGTTTTTGTTTTGTTTTTTCTTACTCTAATGAGACGAAACACTGCAGAGGCCTGTTGAGGTGGATTAATGAAAACAAGGCGTCTTAGTGTTAAAAGATAACCTCGATCCCAGAGAGCCACCATTTTTGAATCACTTAATATTTTTCTTTCTTGAGAACATAAGGCAGAAAATTTGCTTTGAAACATGACGAGGGCCTGAAATTTAAACACATCTCTCCCTAGATGAAGAAATTAATGAAGAAAAGGTGTAGTGATGATTGTATGTAACTTTGCAAATGTAAAAAAAAAACTCAATCTAGGGGTCATAACAGCAGCATCATTTTTCTTTTACTTTATCTAGACATGTAGTTTAATGCTCCTTCTAACGCACACGGCCGAGTTGTTGTGGTAGATAGGACTCCTGCAGTCTTGGAATGATCTGAGCACCAGCTTCAGCAGACACCAGGTCTGCAGACAGACCAGGGTTCCTCAGTAAGACAGATCACTGCTGATGTGATTTCTAATTTATACAGACAGCGATAAAGGTTGGATCCCCTCACCCTGTCATTCCTCAGCTGACTTCACACTGATCTAAGGAGAGAGGACGCACCGTTTCCCCACCTACCCCCCTTTCTCCGTCCTTGCGGCCATCCAGCTCAGGTCATTTGTTTTCCCTCACACCCCATTGCGGCCGCAGGCCCCGCAGAACACGCCGCCTGACTGTAAAGACGAGGTGACCTTGAATCTCGACGTTGACCGGTGTTCGGTTTAAAAACGAGGGGCATCAGGACACCCAAACTGCCCCACATGACCATGGATACATCGACCCATCGATCTCGTTTTATGAAAAGAGAGGAAGGATGATGTCTCCGGTTATGCCTGCTCTCTACTTTCAGGAGTCAAACAGAAATTCCCTGCAAGCATGGATCTATTTTTAGTTGATGTTCAAATATGTGTATGTCAGTAATTTTTTTCTCTCCATCATAGCCCATTCGTTATTAAGCTGTTTTTAATGTGCTTACCAACTAAAAGAAATGCATAATGGGAAGATCAAGCGTGCCTGATCTGAAGTCTGGGCCTTGTCTTGCAGAGGAATCATCCTTTGACCTCTCTGCTTCCTGACAGAAAGAGAGGAAAAACACACGAATCCTCCTAAGGCTTGGACGACGTTTATCCATTTCCTGATATAACAAAGTGGGACACGGGACGTTGTTGCAATAACCTTTTGTTTGGCCGAGAATCAAAGTAGGAGGCCTTGCATATGGGGAACTAATGCGCGGTGGCGTGCTGGAAGCCCAAACACTTTGGGCTCACAGAGGAAAAGGTGAGGCACTCCTTCAACAAGGGCGAGGGCTCCTCAGACACCTTGAAAGTCTCCCAGTATTGTCCTGAAGACTCGCATAACACTGCTGCGGTTGCGGCTGCTGCTGCTGCTGCGGCTGCTGCGGCTGCTGCGGCTGCTGCGGCTGCTGCGGCTGCTACTGCTGCGGCTGCTGCTGCTGCTGCGGCTGCTGCTGCTGCTGCGGCTGCTGCGGCTGCTACTGCTGCTGCTGCTGCTGCTGCGGCTGCTGCTGCTCGGGTGAAAACATGAGAACGAGCTGAACCGAACAGCCTTGAACAAAGCGCAGCATTATATTCATGAACATCTCAGCTGAAATGGACACTTAAACTCTAACCTAACATTACAGTTAGGTTACAGTTCTGGTCAGAAATTTGAACACACCTAGCATTTAAATGTATTTTATTTTAAAGAAAGTCTTTATGATGTATTGAAATTGTTCTTTTTTATTTAGTGTGGAATAAATACAGCTTCAATTAGTATTGAAAGTAAGAGATGTGTAATTTAAATAAATTGTGAAAATGTGCATTGGTCAAAATTATACATTACATACAAGTTTCGATAAATACATACTCCTCCACTGATATTTACTATCGATGTGCATTCCTTATTTGATTTGTATAGATTGATTTTGCGTTCTGATCTAATTTTTAAGCAGTCTGTGTACACCGTGTTCCAAATTATTCTGCAAGTGATATTTTCTCAGATTTTCTTAAATGGTCAAAGCAAATGGTGGTCAGTATAATTTTCAAGTCATTAACTATTACAGTATGAATCAAATTTTGCTGAACAAGGCTCCCCATGAGAACAGTATTTTTTCAAAACTAACTCAAAATGCACTGTTCCAAATTATTATGCACAACAGATTTTCTAAACATTTCATGGATTATAAAGAACTGCAAATGGTCATTCTTTGAATGTGCAGCATTTTACATGTAGTAAAACATAGAACCCCTTCTTTCATATCACCTGCACAATTCTTGCATCCATTGAACTTGTGAGTTTCTGCTTGAATTTCTTTGCAGGATGTCAGAACACCTTCCCAGAGCTGCTGTTTTAATATGCATACCATGCATATTATAATATATGCATAATAATATACATATATTGTGCATAATAATATGCATATATGCATAAAATGCATATATGCATCTATATCTTCTGCTTGAGGAAACTCCAAAGGTTCTCGATAGGCTTGAGGTCACAGGAGGATGGTGACCACACCATGGGTTTCTCCCCTTTCATGCCCATATAAGCCAATGACACAGTGATGGTGCATTGCCATGCATGAAGATGATTTTGCTACCGAAGGTACGGCTCTGCTTTTTGAACCATGAAAGAAAGTGATCAGTCAGAAAGTCCATACTCTGACGGGGCCGACCAGCTCTCTCTCCCCCTATGAGCCCAAAGCATGACTCCACCACCTCCTTGCTGGGACGTGGTGGCCATCCAACACCAATCCACTACTGCGTCCATCTAGGGTTGCACAGAAGTCACCAGTGAGCAAGTCTGTTTGAAAATTAATCTTCATGTACAGCTGGGCCCACTGCGACCATTTCTGCTTGTGAGCTGGTTAGGGTGGCCGAATAGTAGGTTTATGCACCGCCAGCTTCTGGAAGATCCTCCACCTTGAGGCTCCAGAGGCACCAGCAGCTTCAAATAACCGTCTACTGCTTTATAAGGGAATTTTGACAGCTGTTCTCTGAATTCAATGAGGTTGTCTGACAGAAACCTTCCTCATTATGTCTTTTTCTGTACAAACCCATCTTTGTTCTGAATCAGCCACAAATCTCTTCACAGATAACGCTTCAGTTTTTGTTAAATATCTAATGTTTTCATACTTTGTCATATGGCTCTACACTATCTGGTGATTTTCATCAGCAGAGATCCTGTCTTTTTCCCACATTGCTTGAAACCTGTGGCCTGCTTTATAATGTGGAACATCCTTCTTAAGTAGGATTGACCTTCTTAATTGAGCTCACCATATACACTAATCAACCCAGCTCTCTGAAATTAATTATAATGATTTAAAGAGCCCTGACATATTATACCATCTATAAATTTAACAGCACAACAAAAAATGTAATCTTTATGACACTTAAATTCAATTTGCAAAATAATTTGGAACACGGTGTACATTCCAAAACTCCATTGTTTACCTCCTTCTATGTTACTTATGATTATCAGGATACCAGTCTGATCAAACTGTTACCCCCAGATGAAATGAAATTGATTGAGATATTCAGGAACCAAACAGAAGCCAAGAACAACCTGATCACAACCGTCTGCGGCGAAGTGTGTTTTACAACAATATAGACTGAAAGACTGCTGACTCAGAAACACACAAACTTTGGGGAAAGCCTGAACTTGATGATTCCACATCCAGTACAATTTGTGTGTGTTATCGGGACCCTGCTGCATCAAAGCTGATTGAATTGATCACACTCTCTCCTCAGCGTCTCTTGAAGTCGAACACAATTTTCAGCCTTCTCTCGATAAGCGGAAATCTACAGTGAATGTATGTATTTATTCAATTTCCCGTTGGGTTCAAAAAAGTGTTTTTACAACTGAATTTGAAACTTGTGTACCCTAAACCTGTTAACATAAACATTCAGAAGCGTGATGAAACGTCTGCACAGATGTACTGTATCACTTTTTTATATATATATATATATATATATATATATATATATATATATATATATATATATATATATATATATATATATATATATATATATATATATATATATATATATATATATATAGTATGTTTACTATATATATATATATATATATATATATATATATATATATATATATATATATATAGTAAACATACTATATATATATATATATATATATATATATATATATATATATATATATATATATAGTATGTTTACTATATATATATATATATATATAATACCATTTAGTTTGCCATGCAGTGAAGGGGCATAATGTAATACACAGAAAGAAAAATAATGTGGGAAAAAAAGATATATATGTAATTCTTTAAACAATAAATAAGAAAGTAAAATGTATAAATGGCTCATGGTGTTATATAACAAATCTTACAATCCCTGCTCTGACGGTAGCTCTGTCTAATAATAACACAGCTGACATCATTTGGAGATTAAAATGGTAAGGGAGGCCCTTCTAACATCTATAACTCACATCCCAGGCACTTTGTTTGGACTCATTTCCCTCTTAATGTGGACTTTCTTCTCAACAGTTCAGTTAAAATGCAGTGATTTCTGTCACGTCTGTTGAAGCTTGTTACTGTTAAGACCTGCGTAGCTAAAACTTTGGTTTGACATCTTTTTTGTTTTCCCTCAACGCACCATCACATTCGATGGTTCACATTCAACTTTTAAATAAAAGGTAGTATTTGTTGTGCCATACGTGGTCAATAAATATACTTTACATCATCTGCACTGCGCCTGGAATGTAACTTCTTCATCCTAGTTTTTGTGGTTCATACTTTCGGAGTCTCCATAATTGGAAAGTCTTGTATGTTTACTCAAACGACAGCCACACCGTTCACAGCCAGAGTCGCTCATAGAGAATTTGTTTGTTCGTTTCTGCTCTTTCCTCCTTCCTCCCTCCTGTTTGAGAGTGTTTTATGCGTGTTTTTCTACAGCTTCTTGGAGGACTCCGCTTTACTTCAACTCAGCATCCTCAAGAGTGAATACGTGTCCAACTTCTGAAAGGCTTCCTTCAAAGTGTGAATTCAGCCTTTGATCTTTTATTAAAATAAATAAATAATAATAATAATAGTTCTATATATATAAAAACATTTGTTCACTTTGGTTTTGGATCCCACGTATAGCTGTAGCAATCTCTCTTATTGCTGTTTGGGTTCCTCTGGATCCACAGTTTTGTCTGCTGCCTCGTGCATTTGGCATGCCAAGAGGATATTAATGCAGCGATCCATCCTTTGCATTCCTGGTGTTCTCTGCTGTGTTAGAGTCAGCCAGTGTTTTCTTTTTATTTTCCCCACATGAATCGCTCCACAAGACCCGAGCCAGAAGCTACTGAAGTGAAAATCTCTTTACTTTCCAGGTCATTTTGCATTGCAGATACACTGTGAGGCTCAGCAGCGCGTGTTGTTGGCATCGTCAATGACATCTTTCCGGTAGGTACAGTGGGGGTGGAGCAGGCAGGTGAGTACAGATGGATGTCCTGCTGAGGGTACAGCTGTCCTTTGTCAAAGCAAACATCTGGTAAAGGTCGGTCCGTTCTCAGGCGGATGCAGATGGCGACGGCAGCGGCAGAAGCATCGACCCAGCCGGCATGTGTTTTCAAGCGTGTCTCGGTGTGTCCGTCTTCTGGGTGTTTGTCAGTACAGGTTGTCCTTAGTGGTGGAAGTGTGTGTGGCCGTAGAGTCGTCCGGGAGGGAGCCGCGTCGGCCGAGTCGTGACCGACACTGCAGCAGGTTTTGAAGCTCTCTGGACACGCTGCTGGAGAAAGCCGTGTAGATCCACGGGTTGGTGCACGAGTTCAGGCTGGCCAACAGCATCAGGATTGTGAAGGCCACTCCTGCAGAGGACACGGGAAAACGAGAGCGTGAATATAGTCCAGCATTAACACATTTCTCCACTTTCTCATCAAGCAGCCTGGAAATTCTATGTATTTAATTTGTGATTTTATTTGACAAAAATGTTTTGAGAATTTTTCTTTACTGAGCAGCTCAAGCTGAGGCAGGTTGAATGGACGGCATCTCAGGAGATTGGTTTGCAAGTTTTCCCACAGATTGTAAGCAACTTGTAGGTTTAAACTTTGACTGGGCCATTTGGACACATTGATATTAATATTAATTTTAATATTAACATTATTATACACCATTCAATTTTAGCTCTTACTCTGGTCTTAGGGATCTTTTGTTTTCCTTTCCTGGATTGTCCTGCACTTGCCTCCATTCGTCTTGAGATGAAACTGCTCTACTTACCTGTCTGCTGAAAAAAGGCAGCCCCACAACATAATACTACCACCACCATGTTTTATTATTGCAATTGTGTTTTGGGTGTCATTTTACATGCATTTTACATGCATCTTCAAAGGTTCAACTTTACTGTCCTTCTCCCACATGTTTGCCTTTAGGTGGATTGTGACGCATTTCTACTGACTTTCTCTCAGCAATGCATTTCCTCTTGTCAAGCATCTGTGAACAGCAGGCTGCACAAGTCTGGTCACTCCTAGCTGAGCTGTGGATCTCTGCAGATTCTTCAACATTACCATGATTCTCGTGTCTGATTCTGTGACTAATGCTCTTGTAAAGGCGAGCATGTGTTCGTGGGTCTAAGGTCGTCCCAGACTTGCGTGTTCCTCGGCTTTTACGGTGCGGTTTGTTCACTAATGTTCTTTTAAAAAAAAACTCTGAGGCTTTTAAACACATCTGGATTTGCACTGAGAAGTAATTACTCAAAGGTGGGCTCTATTTACGAGTTAGGTCATTTCTGAAAGCGATTGGTTTGACTGGATTTCATTTAGTACTATCAGAGTAAAGGGGGCTGAATAAGAATGCATGGGAAGCTTTTCATACTTTCTTTTCTAATTTGCTTTGATCTATTTAATTAAATACTGTGATGTTCTTTTTTTAAAAATTAAAACACAACAATTCTGAATAAGTTCTAGTGGAATGAATACTTTTTGACCAATACAGTAAGAAGTGGGGGACAATTTACAGTTTACATGTTACTGATTTCTCTCCAGAAACAAACATAACTATTTAGGACAGTTTGGACTACCAGTATATATGTAACATTTGTGGTTGTTGTTTTATGAATATCCCAGGGGAAAAAAACTGTACCTACTTCCTTTTTTACATTTTGTTATGGATCTAACAATATGTTGTTTACATAACAACTAGAATAGGTTTGGGAACAGCAGAAACCCTGAAACCACTGTTTTGAATGCAGAGATGTTAACAATCATGTGCTTGTGTGTGTGTGTGTGTGTGTGTGTGTGTGTGTGTACATGTGTGTCTTTCTATTTGTGTGTTTGTGGAGCTGCATGCAAGGAAGGGCTCATTCATATTTAAACATATGTACACGCGTGTCCGCTTGTGCGGGTGCTTACAAGCTTAAGTGACTCATCCGGCGTTGTCCACCCATGTGTTTTTGGCACTGTGTGCAAGCTGCTGGGACGCACCTATGTGAATGAAATGTGAACACCTGGCTGTGTTGCAAAATTAGCATGGATATAAACAAGTTATTTACTGTGGCTCACCCACTCGCCCAGCTGAAGGCGGGAGCAGCCGTTGTTGGTTGCACCGGCTTTGGCTGCCAGTAAATGCATCAACTAATGTTGTTTTGTGCTGAAAATTTACAGAGACATGAACCGGGGGGGTTCTGGTTGCAGGTCAAAACAAACCTTGTGTTTCATTCGGTGTTACATCATCTGAGTTGCAGCCGGTTCTTGGAATCAGAAAATGGTCCTTGGAATAATGAGGGATCCTTCCCCAATGAGATGGACAACAGCAGTGATCGGAGGCTGCTGCTGAGTAACGTAATCACTTAGTCTTTTTGGGCTGTGTGATGTGGCAAAACAGATCAGGCTGCCCATTTAAAGCAATTAAAAGGATTAACATGGCTCAGGAGAATGAATGCATGTGGGACAAAACAGCATCAAGGATTCACTTTAGCTCCCTGGATGCAAATGTTTGGTTGACTTGCTTTTTTGTTTAAGGATTTCAAACAAACTTAGACTTAAACCATCCTTCCTACTTCTAAGACTTTCTGTCACATGTGAAAGCAAAAGCTTTCTTGAATTTTATTGAGGCTTTATCTGACTGACACACAAAATACTGTATAATCCTGAAGCTTCCTAATTGCCTCTTAACTATAAATTGGTCCATCCACAGATTATAACACCTGAGCTGTGAGGTTCTCCATCTCCTCCAGTTCCAACTTCTGTCTTGGGTTTTTCTCTTATTATTGGTCTCCTTGCCCATGCTTTCACTTTATAGTTATTCTTTAACTTACTAGTGTGTCCCCTTTTTTTTAAACTTGTTTTTTTTATTATTATTTTTATGTTTCTAATCTCTAATGTTCTCCAATAAAATCTGAGGAACATCTGGCTTTGGAGAGGGATTTGGTTGCACTGGATTTTATTGAGTTATATCAGAGTAAAGGGGAGTTGCATTTTTTGCAGTTAAGTTCTGCAAAAAACGCATGTTTTACTGCAAAACATGCATGTACGTTTGTTGCGCTACACCTTTACGAGATGTTTGTCACGGACCTTGGTCTGGAGGGTCTGGATCCCAGGCCGCCCACAGCTGGACGATGAAGAATGGCGACCAGCAGACGGTGTAGACCAACACTATGACCAGGGTCATCCTCACCGTCTTGGACATTGCCTTGGTGATGCTTGGGGGTGGAGTGACCGGATGTGGAGGGGGGGCATAGTCCAGGGAGCAGCGGGTGGAGTTGGCACAGGATTCCCGGAAAGCTGAGCCGTTCTGCATTTGCTCCTGCGTCAGCATTGAGGCTGCTGTCTGATGTTCGCCGCAGCAGCTACTATACTGAATAACAGATGGCACATAGTCGTAATGTTCTCCCACTTCGCAGTCGTGGGCGTCATTGTCCTTCAGGAGCTGTCCTCCTCCTTCTTTCCCGGTCGCCTGTCTTCCCCTCTCCCTCTCTCGCTCGTCCTCCTTCCTGAGGCCCTGGAAGCGAAGAAGGATTTCATTCCTCTTGAGCTCGGCCATCATTATCCTCTCTGACTTCAAGTAGATGTTGTTGTGGATCTCCCGGAAGATTCTTATCTGAAACACAGGATTTGCAGCAGCAGATTAATGCGAGGAAACCAGACGAGTTTTATAAACGCCACGTGTCAGAAGAAAGAGAAAGAATTTGAACACTGCATGGACATAAAAACGAAACTATGTTGGCACCCGTTGTCTACAATAAAAACTGACTGTGAAAGTTTTTAGTAGCATCACTAAACAGGTTTATATCTCCACTGCCTTAGAGAAAGGTGACCATTAAATTTTACTGCAGTGAAATGTTTATGGAGCTCTTTTTAACCACTCAATCTCTTGCTTCAGTTCCACTTTTCCTTTAAAAAGAATTCTGAAACCCATTTTAGAGAGATTTTATGATCTCTAATTCACCGCTACCTCCAAGGTTATGGATCTAATTAGTCACAAGTAACTATTGGACTCACTTGTTCAGCATTTTTTTTCAGGTTTTGATCATATCTTTCTAAATACAGTGGCTCTCAAAAGTGCACACTTTCCTGTGAAGACAAAAACGAGTTCAAGATGAATAATTTCCTGTTTTTTTTCCACTTCTAACGTGAAACTAATTCTGTCCAACTGAACTGAAGCCGACAAGAGGAAAATAGTTTGTTTTTTTAAACTGCCATAACCAGGTTGCGTAAATGTGGACACCCTTAAACAAATGTATGCTGTTGGAATGTGTTTTGACACTTTCTCAGAATTGAGTCTAAGTTCACATCTATTAACAATTATTTTGAATCCAAGTAAGGTGAAACAAATTTCAGTTGTCCCAGTGTGCTTTTCATGCTCTCTACATATTTCAGGTAAAACAATAGTTAGCAGAGAGACTACAGGATCAGGAGAATCTCATTGTTTGGAGGGACCGACTGTGGCACAATGAAGCCAGCCATCAGTGACTGGGGGGAAAAAAAGTAAATAGTAAAATTACAAAAAGTGGACATTTCTCCAAAGAGACAGTTGGGCGGCCATTGAGTCAAAAGTTGTAGAGCCGTGAGACAGAAACCTTTTCTTCAAGCAAAAAAACTCTCAAACCTGCAACTCCCATGCAACTACGTATTATAATCTAAAGAAATTAAACTTAAAAGTATTGGAATTGGGACACAATTCCAAAATGTGTGCTAGACATCACAGGTCATCTCCAAAAGAACCCTACACCCAGAGTATTATGGTCCAAGGTTAATTTTGGCTAAGTTCATGCTTGATCCATTTGATCAGATGGAACTAATAATTTTATTAAGTTGTGTAAAGGTCTCAATAGTTACAAATACCTGTCAGCTCTGCTTCAAACCTCCTGCTGTCTGCTGGAAGCTAAGGATAAAGAGCAATTTTAGTTTAGTTCTTAAAGAATGACTTTTGGTGATGAAAATGTAATTGTAGATTGTAGATTTAAGTCCGACGAACAGCATGATTACAGACCTGTAGGACGGTGCATGGCAGAGTGGGCAAATATTGTTATGTCAAGATGTAAAATGTTGACAGACTCATGCTAAAGAAGACTGAACACTGAGTCAAAATGTGTTTTAGCAAATGATAGTTTAGGGTGGTTGGCACCTTTTAAATATTTTTCTGTCTTGGATATTGATTTGTCTCTCAGCTACATTGTAAAGAATCATCTATTTTACGTAGAAACAATGGAAATGTGACTTCATTTTTTAATGACAAACACAAACACCCTGTGTTTTGACACATGGATATCTACATTTGAATACCTTTGTATATAAAAATACTATTCTTAATATGAAAGGCCAGATTGAGAAATGGGCCACCAATTTGGCGTCCTCCTGGCAGGACGCTCTCAGAGCGAGCAGGCAGCCGCCTCAACAGTGGACCTCCAAACGCTGTTTTAATTAGGGAGAAATGACCAGACTCTTGAAATATCTTTCCCCAAATAGAGCAGGACCGCTGGGAGGCAGTCCAGAATGCCTGTCCGCCACATAACACCAACTGCAGCGTCCCGTGGGTGATTGGACAATGGCTGCCAAGTGCACCTCGCATTTCATTCATGCCACATGCATCATTATCTGATGAGGTTGCCTTGAGCATGTAATCCTGTTATCAATAATCTGTGCACGCTGCAGGGAAGCGGCCGGCGCAGCCAGTATTACCTGACAGATGGTAATGATGAGGGCGGGCAGCAGGAACACAGCCACGGTCATCCAGGTGACGTAGGCCTTCAGCCCCCATGGCTCGGCGAAGTGACCCCAGCACTCAAACTCACCCGGAACCACCTCCGTGCGGGAGAAGATGAACACCTGAGAGATGTAACAAGAACCTGTTTTCACCACTCCCTCAGACCTGACACAAAGTAGTTTCCAGTCACCTGAACCGTAGTGACCTCATATAGCTAAAAATAAACCACCGACACCTTGAGCTGGTCTGTTAAAGCCAGGGTGTGGAGGCCTGATCAGGGCTTATTTCTCCATTTCAACACGTGTTTGTGTTTTTGTTTGCCCCTCCCTACCTGTGGTATGCTGAGGACCAGAGCCAGAGCCCACGCCACGATCACAGGGGTGTTCCAGCGGGACATAGCCCCAACGCGGTAGGCCTGCAGCGGGCAGCAGATGGCATGGTGTCGGTCGACTGTCATGGCAACTATCATGTAGGAAGAAGCAAACATGCCCACAATCTGCAAATACTTGATGAACCGGCAGAGCACGTCGGGCCCCTGAAACGTCTCTGTTATGTCCCATATCAGCTGGGGCAGAACCTGGACACAAACATTTAGAAAACTGCTTTCAGTTGCAGCTCGTTTCAAAGCATTGTTGTTTTTTGTGTGTGTGTGTGTGTGTGTGTGTGTGTGTGTGTGTGTGCGTGCGTGTGTGTGTGTGTGTGTGTGTGTGTGTGTGTGTGTGTGTGTGTGTGCGGGTGTGTGTGTGTGTGTGTGTGTGTGTGTGTGGGTGTGTGCGTGTGTGCGTGTGTGTGTGTGTGTGGGTGTGTGTGTGTGTGTGTGGGTGTGTGCGTGTGTGCGTGTGTGCGTGTGTGTGTGTGTGTGTGGGTGTGTGTGTGTGTGTGTGTGTGTGTGTGTGTGTGTGTGTGTGTGTGTGTGTGTGTTGTGGTGCAGAAATGTGAAACACCGAAGGTCATCACAGGTGATACTGGCTGTTATCTCTTTTGCAAAGCTTATCCTTCTGCACCACAGGCTCCTATTCTTATCCAGACGCACATCCGTAAATCACAATGTTACAGTGGATTACAGACCTCTATGATCACCTTAACATCAAGAGCCTATTTATATGCACCCAAAAATTGTTCCAGCAATTGACCTCAAACTTCTTGACTTCTGACTGGGCTTTACAAAAAAAAACACTGAACTACACAAAAACAAATCAGCAAAACAGTGTGATTTTAATTGTTCACAGTCAGATGTTTCAATTTAATCTCTGTGAATATTTCCATCTAATACACATCAACAATCTCAAAATGAATTTTACTCAAAGTGAAAGCCCTTTTTACTTTGAGTTCTACATTTGTTTACATCCAGAAATGTGTTTGTGTCAGAAAAATGTAAAGTGATATGTTCTTGTGAAGTAGAAGGAAAAAGTCAAGCCTCTTTTCCCAAGGTTGCCCTGTTGTAGCCTCATCAGGTCCTCCAAGTGAAGTGAAGAAATCATCTCCTTTTCAACCTAGGAGTTTGTGAAGGGTGTGTGTAGTGTTCAGTCTTTATATTCTGATTAGGTGACATCTGGAGGCTGTTGACTGCGCTGGATTTTATTGAGTGCATTGTATCATGAGGGCTGAATAGATGTTAATAATTATAAATGGAAAATTTAAAGAATTTTTTCAAATATCAGCTGAATACATTGAAGTTTATGGGTCTCATAAGAAAAATTACCTAGTAATACATTCTACCTGTTATTAATACATTTTATTGTATTAAATGTATTAACATGTTTGCATTATTATGACAAACACATAAAAATATGACTGAGACATCACATGATTATTCGCAAGAGTTCAAAGCTGCAATGACGTAACAGTCTTTGAAAAAGTGCAGTGGCTGAAAGTCGTCTGAACGCATCATTAACATTACAAATTGTCATGATGGCACAAATCGGTTCCGTTTGGTTTATGCAAAACAAGACCTGTTATCAAAACAGACCTGGCACCAGAGAAGCTGCAAGATCTTCTTCTCTGAGAGAGCAGTCTCCAAAATGTGCTTTTCATGATGACGAAAACATCAGTGCACAAGCAAAAGCAGTGTGTCTCTTTTACTTAGTTTTAAAGCCCTGTGGAAATATCTTGTCCGGATCTGAGATGCTAAACTGGCAAAACACGTCAGTTGGTTGTGACAGAGAGTTGGAAGAAGTTCAGAGGTGATTCAGTATTTTTATGCAAACACATGCAGAGCAAATAAGATCTGGATGAGATTGCTAAAGGAAAATGTTCTTGTTTTTTTTTTTGTTTGTTTGCATAATTCTTCTTCTCAGGAACTCAAAACAAACCATTTGTAATTTTGTAAACCAGCCAGGTGAACTGACAAAGACAAACCTGGAGGACACACCATGTGCTTCAACCTTTGACCTTCGGTTCTGTTGCAACACTGAGGAAGTTGGGCATGAATCACCGACTAATTTGCACATTAACCATTAACAAACTAAAGATTTAAACATTACTCTGTATATTTAACAAAATAATGACCAGTTATGTATGTTTGCATTTATTTTTGTTTGTGTATTTACCGACCTCCATACATTCTTCCATACTGTCATAACTCCTTGCAGTCATTACTCACTTACTTATACTCCAAGTTAATGACCAAAATACCAATATATTTAGTTTATATTTTCATTAAATTTACTTTCTAACCTAACTACTTACGTTCTTTCTATCTTATTTACTCACCTGATTTTGCACTTAAGCACTTGCCTACTTTTATACTAACCTGATTACTTTCTATTGCACATATTTACTCAACTACTGATTTGTAATTATTTACTGACTTCTTTAATCACATTTTTTTTACTTATTTGTCCAAATATTTACTTAGTTTCTTGCTTTCTTTTGTACTTAGCTACCCACCAAATTTTGTTTTTTTTTATATATATATAGATTCAATGACTTTACTCTTTCTTTTGCTCCCTTTCTTTTTTTCATCCTTAACATTGCAAAAATTAACTATTTATTAGTGGTATTACACACTAGTTAAATTATTTACTTTCTTAGTTACTTAGTACTAAATTACTGGTTACTTACTCACTTACTTATATGTATAAATACTTACCTTCTTACTATTTAATTACTTATTTGCTTACAAGTCTAATTGTTTTCTACCTTAATTACTTGCTTTGTTACTTTTTACCTGATTAATTATCTAACTAATAACTTACTTATAGACTTATATACTTAACTACTTAATACATTGATTACTTATACTATATAGTATTTTTTAGTTACCCATTAACCTACATAAAATTACATTCTTACATATATTTGCCTTCCTCAGTACTCATTCTTCTACTTCTTTGCTTACTTAATTTCATAAAGAACAATTTGTCACATTTTGATCTGCTGTCAATGCTTCAGTTAAACTAGATGAACTGACCTGAAAGAGCGCCACCACCAGGTCAGCCACACACAGGTTGACCATGAACAGGTGCATCGGTGCATTGTGCTTCCTCCTTCTCAAAAGCACCCACAACACGAAGCTGTTGCCCAGCGTGGTGAGAGCCAGCACCACCCCCAGGATGGCAATCTCGGCCCGGGCCAGGCCTTGGTCCCTCACCCTGGATGGAGGAACGGCGTGAGTCGTGGCGTTGGAGCCGTTCTCTATTAAGATCCCGAAGAGGGACCCTCCACCGCGAGAAATGTTGAACGAGTTCAGCTCAGTGACAAACGAGGAGATGTTGTTTCTTCCCTTGGCGCCCGGAGAGGAGAGACCTAACCCATCCCAGTCTGTTTCCACGCTGATCCTTTCCATTCCTAAGAAAACAAGCAAAGTGTTAACGTGTTTATTATTTAGAAAAACAATTTCCGGCTGAAGATAACAAGAAGTTAAACTTGGACATGCACTCAGAAGCCCATGTACACGCAGTCCTGTCACGACACAAAAGCATCATGTTAGATAATTAAATTACTTATTATTAAATTATCCAAATGGAGACTATTTTTGTTTGCTGGGTTCTGTTTGGTGCTTTTTTTTTCTGTTTTCCATATTTACCCGAACCCTTGGACCTTTCAAAACACAAGGATTCATAGATTGACCACAGACTGTTTGTTTTTGGACCATCAGAAAAAGTTTCACATTAAGAACCACAAATAGATTTTCCTAACCAGTTTTATGAAGTTTTGACTGAAAGGTAGATGTTGTGCTGATCATGTTCCATTTCGGTGTTTTCTCTGGGTTTTTAATATCCCGACAACGTCTCCGCTTGTCCATCTTTCGAAACTTCCAATTTCTTTCCTGACGCAAGTCCACTTCAGCTTATTTTCTTTTTCAAACTTTCTCAAGGTTGAATTGACAGTTTTTCCCTTTATCCCACCAGCCTACATTCATTCACCTCTGCTCTCAATCGCTCTCATCCCATGGTTACCCCAGACCCCAGCATTCCTGTTTTCCCTTGTTTTTGTTCCCTTCTCTGCTGACTGTTCTCTCTCTCTCATACATTGTTTCATTCTTTTTTTTTTTTCCCCTTCCATCATGTCGCACTGGCTCTTGATCGCAATAAACTTTTTGGTTTATTTTCCTTTGCTTCAAAATAAATACCAAATGAGAATGGAACGCTGAGAGGGGCGAGATGATAATTTGAGAAACAGAGTCATGGGTAGCTCAGGGTGAGGGGTTCAAACTTGGTCAAATAAACTGGATGTAGGCTGAAGGATGTAAGGACAAATGAAGGGAATGGAAAACAGAGACATAAAATCCAAAAATACATTTGTTGTAGGACATAAAGCTGGGATTATGGAGGATAGGGATGAGGCCATATGGTCTCAAAGTCTGAAGTCATAAATGTTTCAAATTATTTAAAAAACAAAAAAGACAACCATCTCCTTGTCTTAGTTCATGAGGCAGACACTCTTTCCACTTTTAAGAAGAGCAATGAAACTTTTCTTTTTGGTAAAACTTGGTTGACGTTATCCAGAGCTATCTCTGTAGGTACGCTGCTTCAGACCAATGCTGCCGGACTACAAAATGACCACTGTTTCTACTTTCTTCTTCTAATACTCTCCAATTTACATGCTGTAAGTCGCCTTTATTTGCAACTTTACATTGTTTCTCAGTGTTTTTAGCTCCGTCAAAGTGTTTAGTTATGACTCTCTCCTGAAGGGGATCATCACTTCACATGATGTTGTGAATAACTAAACGTTCTTCTTGCACTAAACATTTTTACTGTTCTTTAACATAAGGCGTACTCTATTTCTTTTTTGTACTCTTTCATCTGAAACATTTATGTGTGAAAAAAAAGAAAGAAAAAGGAAAGAATCTGTTTGAGAAAAAAAACACATTTTAAAACACTGTGCACATTGCAGGCTTTTAAATGTAAATATTAGCTCTAGTGCCCTGGCCATAAATAGAGTTGAACTGCAGATAGATTTGCTTTTCATCAGTATTCCGATCTCTTAATGGCTTCATATGTATCAGTCAAGGTATTGGGAATAACTATTTAGTTTTTCCTGTATTTTCTTTCCTTCTGAGCTGTTTCTGTAATCTCTTAAAATGAATCTTTGAGCCTTTTGTTGTTGAAACCTTTCATTGTAATTTGATAAGGAGTTTTGCTCCGGCACCCAGGATGTACCCCTGGTGCAGCTGTGCCAGTAAAATGTTTATGATAACATTTAAGGTGGTGTTACCTCTCAGGACCTATGTCCTATGAATTATCACCAAGTGCCATCTGGCTGGCTTCCTCTTGGTTTAATAACTTCTGTGCCTTTCAGTGCAAATGTCACGATGAATGGATGCCACCCCTATAAATAGCCCTGAACCGACGAGTGACGATATCGAGCGATCAAATGTGACTAATACTCCATTATGAGGTTATTGTCACTGCTACACTGAGGCCTAATGACCAATTTGCAAAAAATAACCCCTTCAGGGATGGCCTTGTGAGATAACAGAGCTCATAATACCCCTCGACTTATGTAATGGCTGTAGCTGAGGAACTTTCCAAGCGAGTCCAGCTGGTCCTCTGTGTCCAACAGGAGGTTGGAGATGTGGAAAGAGGGAGAGATACTCTTTTGGTTTATAAAATTTCTTACGTGTGTTTTTTATTATTATTATTATTATTCAAATAAAAAAATAGAAATATTGTTTGAATTCAGAGCTTCAGAATGCCTTCCTGTTGCATTTTAATTATATTCCTCTCTGCACACAGCAAGGTCTTACACTCCACCAAGGGATCTTCTGACCTTGTGTTGGTACGACTCATGTCCTTCTCTGTAATTACAGCACAATTTATGAGCTCATTAATAAAAGCTGCTGTGCTACTTCCAAACCAATAAATAATCTTATTAAAGAGCGTCTCCCTGGGTCAGTTTCTCATGTGAAATCCCGTTTTTTTAGGCACTTTTGAAGGAAAATCAAATAAACTAAATTAAGTTTAAGTAAAGCAATCTATGAATTTTATGCAGAGGTGTATGTCTGAAAACGTCTCTCTTCATTTTAAGCTCCTGCTGTTCTAAACCGTCACTGTGTTTCTAGCTGATCGCTTCAGCTTCATTTGCTCTGCTTGTGCTTCACAGACAGGCGGCCGTCAACTTGCTCGGCGAGCCACATGAACAGGAGAGCCGAAAACTTCTGCTGCTCATTTTTCCCGTATTCAAAGAGGAAAGCTTGCCGCTGCATGGTGCGAGAACATCACGTCTCCAGAACCGTGCCGGATGCTGTTTAATGTATTCCAAGCACATTGCATCAATCCCCGTTTGTCCAACTGGCTTATTGTAAAGCTCAAATTATTCCATCTCCCTTCGCTGGATGGACTGTAAACACTGCTTTTAGGAGTTAGTCCACTACATTGCTTCCCCTCTTTACTCTAAAGCTTTCAGTCTGATTAATGATAGAGTTGGAAGCCCCACACACCCTCAACAGCCCTCCCTCCGCCTTCCTCCCCACGGACAAGCTGATGTGCAACCATCCATTTACCGCTCTGTCTTATGCTGCCTTCCAGCGTGAGGCCCAAACATACAAAGCCTCAGGCAGACAGAAACAGATTGTTAAAAGTGTATAAAAACATTACAAGTCAGCCCCTCGCGCCTTTTCAGTCTTTTCTACCACATGTTTTGGTGATTTTCTTAAATGACATCATGTGTTAGCTATGCCAAGTTAAAAAAGCAATAAAAGTTCAGGACCAGATGTCCTAAAGAAAAGTTTTTCGGTGAACATGGTTGACAAGGTGTTAAATTGTATAGACACATAAAGAGAGCTCTGAGATTATCCTTCTCTTTGCTAATCTGTACACAAAAGCCTTGAGATAAATGGCAATTGTCTTTATGCCTTGTTTGTCTTTACTATTTTGAAGAGGGGCTGAGAGAAATGGCCCTCTGTGCCAGTTCATAGTCATACTTCAGGCAAATAGGAGATCATGGATGGAAAAAATCCTAAACCAGGGATCATCAGTCGTTACAATCCAAAGAGTCAGTGCCTCGCTTCCTCCTGCCAAATAACATTTCTGTACTGAAGGAAAAACCGATGCCGAGAAAAAACCCCCACAGTTTCTCAAAATGTAAAGCTATCATATAATGTTATGTTTATTTACCAGTAAAAACTAAGGAAATGCAAACAAGTAATTGGGTTTTGAGACAAACAAGACAACACTTAGCTCTGTGAAACAGCCTTTGTTCCAGGATGGAAAATAAATAGAAATGGATTAACATTTCTTCTTCTTTTTCTTCCTCTTCTTCTAAATATTAATAACAAAAAGTTTCTCTGTCATTAAATTACAAAATTCCTGTTACATTTAATCATTCCAATTGTAAGAGGTGTCAACAAATGTGCTACCACTGGTTTTGCAAAAAAATATATATATATAGGTATATATGTATATGTTTTTTTCTCATAAAAAATAAATGTGAATATTGACCATTTTTTCATATTTTTCAGGTTTAGGTCATGCCTTATTGTGTTGGTTTTAAGATGATCTGTGCCTCATTGGTAACTGAAAAAATTCTTAAACGCTCTGAGTTGTGAAAAAAAAAAAAAAACTTGACATAAAATTGAGACCGAGTATGACACCCAGGAAAGATTAAAAGCATACATTGCTTCCAAACTGTGCGGATTTTTAAAAGCAAATGTGTTAAAGTTCACACATCTTAGTACGCTGACTAAAAACAATTCAAGCAATAGTAGCATTAAAACTAGAGATTTTGTTTCTATTTGTAGTACTAAACTTCACAAGTGGTGGTGGTGGTGGGGCCGGGGCAAAATATAACAAATAAAACTTAAACAAAAGCACATTTTGTCACAAAAAATGATGAGGTTTTACACAGGCAATTCCTGTATTCAAATCTGTTACAAACTGAACAAAAACATACACAATTAGAAAAACAAAAAGAGTAGAAAAGACCCCACCCAAGAAGGCTCAAAAGCTGAAATCGAGAACATTCAAAACATGCTGTGCTCCCAGAATGGAAATAATAAACTTGTCAAACTCTTACAAAGCTTGAAGAAAGCGACATGATGAATTTCTCTCCAAGTTGGATCAGAAAATGTTAGGAAAATGTTGTTAGTATTATAAGGAGACTTTTAATTGTCTTGACAGGTTGTACATATGTCTGTTTGTGTGGCAAGACGATAAAAGTTTTGAAGAATTCAACAAAAAAAAATCATGAAAGAAGTTTACGTCATAAAACTGAGTCTTAGCTGGACACACAGTGATGTCTGTAGAATATTTATGTTAACCACCTTTAACCAAATAAGTATTTTTAAGGAAGCCAAAATGTTTTTGTGCCAATTGGCAAGAAACAAGTTTTCACACATTAGGTGTTGTAATCCAAACATAATTAGAAATCAATCTCTTTCCCCTGCAGTCTTGCTCGTCTTGATTGCACTTGTCAGTCCCTTGATTAGTTTCCGTTGACAAGGTCCAACCCGATCTGATCGATGGGAACCTCTCAGTCCTCATTAGCAGCCCCGCGTGAACAACAGCATGCTGCAGATTCCCTCCTCTAATCTTCTCTTCTTCTGCTTTTGTTCTCACCTCTCATTTCCGTCACTTCTTCATCTGTCAAAGTACCTCCGATACATCTAATTATTACTTAGCAACAAATAAGTCCTAATTTATAGGGCGCGGCAGCAGGAAAAGGCACGCTTAAAATAAATTCAAGCTGACAGGCACTAAACATTTGATATTAAGCATGTTACTGGGAGTATCATATGCAGCTCTCCTTCTTACAGCTTGGCACTTTACATACAGATCAATAGATTCTTACAGTATAAAGGCTTGGATGAGTCATGTGGTGCCACCAGCTTGGACGGCTGACATTTCATCTGCATGATGAAGTGCCTGTGACCACAATTTCATTTTTGAAACCCCATATTTCATCAGAACCTCGCTATCGCGCTCACATCCAGTGTAAATTCACCTTCCGAATGATTCTCAATGACATCTTGATGCTGTATACATGCTTATGCATTTCAATTTGTAGAGGGTAAATTCAAGGCTTTGTGTTACCGACTACCTCTCTGTTATCATGGGTTGACTAAAAACTTGGAATCCAAAACCATCCTAAAGGTCAAATTTAATATTATTAGAGGTCAGATATCATTTGTGTGGCCCTCAAAAACCTGAAGGGCCACAGAAATAAAACGTTCAACGTAACATTTATGTGCTTACATCTTTTTTAATCAATAAAATCAAACTTTTATTTGTAAAGTGTCAAAATGCATTTAGTGTGAAAAATTTTTTCAATATTTCATTGAAAATTTAATATCAATATTAATGATCATCAGATACAGCTTATTGTTAGTATTTTGTTTGTTAACATGTAGTTTTATTAATCCGTCTAATCAATACAATCTGCCACAGCTGGCCATTTGAGGATATTTACGATCGAGATGTGGTCCGAAACGAAAAGTGAGTTTGAAGTCCCCTGCTCTGAAGCAACTACAGCACATGGATGATCAAGCCCATCTGGAGACATGTGGTTAAATGGTTGTCCACTTTGTGTTTGGTGTCTCTATTTGGTTTAATTTTGCTCACCAAACCCAGGCCTAGTTGCTACCAGAAACCACTTGAACAGGACATCTCTAAAAATGTGAACGAGGCTAAAAGTAAGTGATGCATTTTGAGTCAATCTAAAGCAATTTAGGAAAAGATGAGAAAACAAAGACATTGGCATCGATCAGCCTGAAAAGAGTTTGAGAGCCATTTCTGCAGCATTTAGATTGCAGTGAACCGCAGAGCAATTCTCCACACATGGAGAAAACATCATGGATGCTTCCCAGAAGTGTCCAGTTTACCAAAATAAGTTTAAGACAACAGTGCCACAGATTTATTACAAACGTTCTTACAAAATCATGGGACTCTTCAAAGTCATGGGTGGAAAACTTACACAGCATATCAGATAATTACCCAAAGCACATCGAACTAAACATGAAAAAAATCAGAGGCCTAGAAAAACCTCCAATGTGGCTGTACAGAAACAAATTAGCACACGACAGCAAACTTTCTTCACAGATATAAAAAACATTGACAACCAGTTCTTAGAATGGCAAAAATTGCTGCAAAACGTGGCAAAAGCCAGCTATCAATATTAGGACGACATTAACTTTTTAAAGTCTGCGGCAGGTTGGTTCTGACAACACTGTTCCTGTAGTTATTGAAAGCATTATTTTAAAACACATTTTGGTATTTATTCTGATAACCATTCTGTGTTATCAATATTATTTTGACCATCTGAAATCTTTCAGTGTGCCAAAAAAAAAAAAAAAAAAAAGACAAAGAAACTAAAAGCAATTTTTGTTCGTTTGTTGAATGTTTGTTCCCAGTTCTCTGGGAAGAACTCGGGCAAAATTGCGCTGATAATTGGTTAAACTAATTTAAGGGACGCATGAGGTTTCTCAGATGAGAAAAGGAGGGCACTGAGTTATCCATTGATTCACGAATGTGGTTCTCCAAATCATCACCCTTTGGAGACTGTCAGCTGTTCCTGACACTGTTTTGTGCTTCTTTTTTCTTCTTTCATTCATGCATTTTTATACATTTCTCTTCTTCTAACATGAAGTTAATATGACTTCAATGGGCTTCGAGCTCTAGCACTATTGAGAAAAGTTAGGAAAATGGAGATGTGTGCTCTTGAAATTTTAATGATGTGAGGCCGAACCTCGTTGGGCTTATTTATTAGGGTCACTGGCTAACCTCCTCTCAAATGAGGTTAGCTGCGTCTTGCATTCACAAAAAAGGCAGGGAGCGTGTTTCCATCCTCCGGCCAATGGGGAGGTCTGATGCAGAAGAGGGTCCAAGTCCTCTTATCATTACTGATAATGTCTGTTCGTGAGACCATCGGTTGTTTTCCTTGTTATGTATCATTAACTAGCGCACCAACATCAAACCTTACACAAAACCGGACGTCTCGCAGCCTATGTAAAATTCAGAGCATCGCCTCTGCAGACTGAGAAGAAAGCTGCAGTGTTACAACTTCAACTAAAATAAGCCTGGAGGTTGGCAGCTGATATAGTCAGACCTGCACCACATGATGAAATGATTCCCTTTTAGAAACCAGGGCGAACACAGTGTGACAATAACAGCGTTGATTGCGATTATTCCTGGCAGGGGCCACAATCAAGCGGCTGATTTTTGTGCACATCGTTAGAAAAATTTGCTCTTTGTGAGGAAAAGTCAGCTTCCTGTTTTCCCTTACTGCGGTTTCTTGATTCCACTGATAAGCCAGACAGATTTACTTTACAGCTCAATCTGGACACTATTCTGACATAAAGACATGTTTCACTGTGGAAATTGCTGTATGATGATCCCCTCTGTTTTGTAAATCTCCTTCTGAAGTCGGGCAATAAATCATTAATCTTTGAGAAACCAAATGCCCAACACTCCGTCTTGGGATAAATCATCTCTGGTCATTTTCAGAGCCATAATTTTCTCCTTTAACAACATGGGCAGGACACTGACATTTTTGAAAAAATAAAATTTTTTGATAAACCGCAAACATAGGTAGGGAAGCGCAAGGTGAGCAACATGCCTCACCTACCTCGCTATCAGTGCATTGTAGGTGGCCTCATGCGTGTCCTTCTTCTCTCTCTCCCTCTGTTTGGGTATAAGACAAAGTGTTAAGAGGCGTCATCATTACAGTCCATTAATATTACATGCTACAGCGGCTCACATTAACAATCTGACAGCCACCCCTCTCCCCTGCGTATCCCCCCAGACATTCTCTCTAATCCATGGAAAAACTTAGACAAACAAGTTCTCTGGGAAGAACTGGGGAAAAAATACTTCAACTGGAGGACAGTCAGCAATATGTGAAGTATTGTTTGACAGTGCTGTGTTGCATATGTTCAAAAATGTTTGTTCTTTTTCATTTTCTTCCTATGACATTCCAGCATCTGATGGAAATACTGAATCTAAGAGGGTTTTTTTTAATGTGGAAATGAATGAATATAATTGAACAAGTGTTTTTGTCAGTATATTTTAAGGGAAAACGTTTCCATATGTGACATGACATGGAAAAGTCAACAGAAATCAGCCGGTAAAACAGGGATAAAACGACGGACCTCCACACATCCTTGGGGACAATTTCCAGATGCATGCAGGTGCCACATTTGTCTGTTCAAGTAATTACATAAAACTGTAAACACCATGAGAGTATCCAGCTATCAAATGGTTTAGAGACGGCTGCTGTGTCCCAGAGGTGAATTTGCCTTGGTGTGAAATGCGAGTATCAACTCTTGAGCAAAAACAAAGGACGATGCGAAGACACTGGTGGAAGTTTGTTAGGGCAGGTGGTTATCGTAAGTGAAACTAAAGCTGTACTGAGAAACCATTCATGGAGGAAGAAGACAATAAAAAGACAAAACAGTTTGCAAATGCTCTCAGAGAGAAACAGATTTGATTTTAGTTCAAACTAAAATTAAACTGGTCGGCTGTAATAATCGCTGTTAAATCTTAAAGGAAAAGAGGGTCAACTTGTGGGTGGCAGCATCATGATGTGGGCATGGTTCAATGTTTGCAGGAGGGAGTGGTGCAAGTCACAAAAATACATGACATTACAAGGAAAGAACAAAACATGAAAATATTAAATCAACATTTCAGGACATCAGAAAAAAAATGTCCCATAGTAAATTTGTAACGACCCAAATCAACAGTGTCAATATCTTTTGAGTGTCTGGGTCAACGTTTTTGGGTGGAGTATTAAAGGTGTGTTTATGAGCCAAATAGCCAGCAGTTCTGACTCAGCCATGATTGTTCTGTCAGGAGGAATGAGTCACAATTAGGGCAAACGGACGAGAAAGGTTTCTCGAAGGAAAACACCTGACCCAAGTCGAACAACTTGAAAAGGTCATTCCACTAAATACGAAGGAACTCTGTATAAACTTTGAAAAAAAAATCTCAGAATATTCTGGCATTTAGCAAATTAAAATAGCTTTGGTCATTTTATTTGATTCAAAACAGGAATCATTTTGACAGATTTAATGTCACGGTGAGGATTGTCTGCAAATTTTAGTTACATTACACTTAACAAAAACTACTAGAGTTATATACATGTAATTATGTATAAATACTTAATAATATATACATGATGTTATTTATATTATCTATAAAAAAAATTTTTTAACCACAAACAACTGTTCAACAAAACATGTTTTTTTCTGACTTACAGTCGAAACAAGGTGAACTGCTATTCTAGCATAACAGATAATTTCAAAAACCCATTTTATTTATTTTTTTATGTGTGTGTGATTTCTAGTTTATTTTAAAATATTATAATAAGAAATCCCTCAACAGCAAAGGGATTTTTATAACCTGTCTATGATTTTTATCTTGTGTATTTGTCTTTTTTGAATGCTTTATATGCGTGTGTAGAGTCCTGTCGAAGACAAATTTCTATTACCTCTGGTTTCACATAAATACATTTTTCTATTCTATTCTATTCTATTCTATTCTATTCTATCCCATTTTAAATAAGATAATGGTGAGTTTATTTAATGCTATTGATGAGTGTATGCCCGTGTTTTAATGTACACGTAGCATGTAATCTAATTAATAGTAAGAAACAACAATAAACAACATTTACAGAAGATAAAAAAAAAGATTAAATATCTATTAATAGTATCGTTTCTGTCGAGGTGATAGTATAAAGACACCAACATGACACAATACAAATCAGTGTCAGCCATAAAAAAAAATCATCTCTGACTAAGGAAAGATTTCTACTTACTGCTGTTCTGTTTTTGTTCCCAGATTCAGGTTAAAACCTTTAGTTCTTCAGCTTTTTCCAACACTGCTCTCCGTCCCATCAGCTGACTCCTCAATGAATCTGTCAGAGCTGAAGAAAAAAAAAAGAAAAAGCCTGCCAACTTTTTTCCTGGCCAGTGCTTCAAAGACAGAGTCTGTGCAGGTCCCCTTATGTTGTCCTTTCTGGGCCGTAAGTCACAACTGTTTACTGGCGAGGTCCATTTAAAAGCCATGTGCGTCTCAGTTCTTTTCACTCCCTGGATTTGCTCTTGCCCATTGTGCCGTGCCTCCAATACCACCAGCACAACTGAATTTCAGCTCCGTGCCCGCCCCCCCTCCCACCCCGCAACCCCGACTTCCCACCTCCCGTTCTTAGCTTTCTCCTCCTCCCAGGTCAACCAGCCTGTCCTCTGTGACTGAGGGTGGAGCCTGCTGTCAGCAGCGGAGGGAGGATGTTACACATACCTATGAAGAGAGAGAGAGAGAGAGTGCATGCGCGTGTGTGTAAGACAAAAAACACACAGGGACAACGCTGTCCATGCATGTGCGTGCGTTGTATGTGTCCGTGGCTGCGATGTGAAGAAGAAAGCCATGTTTATTATTGTGAGGAGGACAGACCAAGGTGAAGGTTACGCAGCGACACACCCATCCCCTTTCCAATCTAATAATTTGTCTCTTGTGTAACTCATTGGTCGTGTTTGTTTTCAGTCTAAGCTCACATCTTATGTTTAAAGCTTTGTTTCCTTTTTCACGTTTTTTTTTTTACTCCTTTGTTGATGGAGGACAAGAACCGGAGCACCTGGTGAGGAATGCGGGGCGGCTGAGTCAGCTGGGTCACACCCTTGATGTATTCACTCAGGTTTACACAAAATAAATAAAATGATTATGTATTTAAATTTCAGCATAACAGCTCTTTCTCTTTCTCTCTCTCTCTCTGTCTCTGTTTCTCTCTCTGTCTAGGGCGTGTACGGTACTTGTGATTGTAAGGAAATACTGCTGGCATGGATGAAAACATTCACAGGTGTGCACAAGGAGGGGGTTCGCAAATCTATGTTTGCTCCAACACAAATACACTGAAACGGCAACAGGAATATTGTGGCCATAAAGCAATGGTGTGGTGAAACTTTCCGTCATTGTGTTGCTGCAGAAACACTACCTGAAGTGTATTAGATGGACAAAATGTGAAATAGTGCAATAGTCGAGAGATGGAAGGGAAATGTGACACTGTTTTCAATATCTTTGCGTAAATAAAAATCGGAGATGATTTGCATGCACATTTTTTCAGCTCCCTTCACTTGGAAATCTCTAAATAAAACTGCAACTGAAGCCGCCAGTCACTTAGTTTTATAATATACCAAAACATAACTGAAAGGTGGAAGAGCAATTATAAACAAAATTCTTCTAAACCTAAAATGGCTTATAGGATGTACTTATTTTGAACCACCTGTCATACAGCTTTACATCATTAGGGGATGTTTCCATGTTGCGCATCCAAAGACTCAAATTTGTGGCGATTTTTCTTTATGAAATAGCTGCGGTTCTGTCTGATTGGATGAAAAGTTTCTGCTGGCATCAATTTTTAATTCTTGCCACAGAATCTCAATTGGATTTTGTTTCTTTGCCTTTGGCTAGACCATTCCAACTCATAAATATACTTTTATTTAAATGTTTCAATCTCTGCCAAGGCTGTATGTCTTGGCGCACCCAGAGGGTGAATGACTGCCTAAGTCTCAAGAATTTTAGATATTTAGTGTTAAGCTTTCTTCCAGGATCGCCATGTATTTAGCCCCATCTTATAAAGAAAAACATCCCCAAAGCCTCAGGCTGCCAGCACCAGTTTTTACTGGAGGGATGTTTCAGGGTGATATTTTTTCTGTCAGGGTGATATTTTTTCTGTCAGCGCTCAACATTTTTGCTGCCTTTTCATACTGCAGTGCACAAAAATGGACTCTTTTCATTAATTGGGTGGCGTCTGAAGCTGGTTGAGTGAATAGGAGCGACATTTTGTCAGATCTTTACTTGCAAACATTCAAAAAATGTGCATCATTTTCCTTTTGCTTCACAACTTTGGGAATTTATGTCGGTCTCTCAAAGAAAAAGTTTGAAGTTTGTAAAAGTCAATCGCGTCCAAATGTGAAAAACATTAAAGGGGTGTGAAAAATATGCAAAGCACTCCAAAAATTATTTTAAAAGTTAAGGTAAGGTAGTTTTATTTCTATAGCACAAAATTTTCAGCAAAAAGGCAATTCAAAGTGCTTTACATGAATTCCTAATTCCTTTAAGTTTAGAAAAGTAATGCAGCTAAACTCTTTTTTCCATGAAACTTTATGGGAATGGAGATATCTACAGACATTTCTGTTTGTAATATTTAAATCCAGGCCACCCTCCTGAACAATCTGATACCAGATTGTCCCATAATGTTAGAAAATGTGTTTCTTTCCCTCAGGTATTGCTTGACTCCCCTCCTCAAGCTGAACCATTTTATCCTAACCTGAAGAGGTGGGACAATAGGTTTCACACTAACACGATTATCCTGGCTGCCTGGATCCTGGAGAACATTTTGTTTTAATGCAGCAAAATTAATCCAATTTGCTCGCTGCCAAAATTGACAACTGATGAGATAGGGAGAAGAAAGAAGAAATTCTAGTAAAAAAATCACAAAATAAATCAATTCTTAAGGTCATGACCAAAAAATAAATCAATGAATTCCTGATACATGCAGTTTTTTGGAGGGTGGGTTTGTTCCAATACAACATTTTTTCTGCTCTGTCCATCATCCACTGGAGCATCTTTTGCTCAACATGTTAAGTCGCTTGGCAGGAGTGAAGCTCAAAAGGAATGTGGAGACTTTAAATATCTCAGATCATGACAGTCTTTTCCTTTGAGATTTCTAGCTGGTCATTCTCCCACATGTTGGAGCTTATTTCCAGCTGCGGTTTGTGCCAGAAATAAAAACGACAGCTGTTTCTTTTTGAGATGGGCTCTCACCTGCTAACGTCTCTACCCTAACTCCTTTCTTTTATTATTATTTTTTTTTTTTTGCACAAATATTTCTCACAAATACACGAGTAAGGTTGCATAATAAGCCGGTTGGTCAGTGAAGTCAGAGGCCCTGTACAGTACGAAGAAAAGTTTGATTGGAACACTAAAACACGCCAAAGGAAACTCCAATAAAAAGAGAAAATAAATCAATCATGTTCACTTTCCAGTCCAAAGAAGTTGGCAGGAGAAGGTGCTACCTTCAGCTGGAGCTCAGAAACAAACAACGCATATGTAGTGGAAGTCCATTCAAAAGAGTCAAGCTGTGCACACAGTGCAGAAAAAAACCACCGGGCCACTGGGAAGAAAAGTGTTGGGGAACATCTGAGGGAATCATTAACTGTCAGATGACCATTAAATACCCGAGACGGTCTGAGAATTTGGGGTTCATCTTTTTGAGGGCTCATAATAACCAGGAAACCCAACATCTCAAAGCGCCTTTTCATGAGATTACTTTTGCAAACCTGCGACTGGCCTTCAAATGGATGCATTCCACATCTGTTTCAAGCATCTGAGTACAGCTTTAATGTTGAGCCAAAAAAATAGTGAAAAAAAAAGAGGTAACTGTATTCTAATTTTCTTTTATTAAAGGTAATAATGTGTAATGAAACACTTCAGTCTGGATAGCTCAACTATCCAGACTGAATAGTAATGCTGTTTTCCTCGGCTGATTTTTTTTTTTTACAAAACCGTCAAATGTTTTATGAAATATCTATTTTCCTTCACTTGCTTTCTTTAGAAAGAATTAACAGGAAACAGTTCTAAACAAATTTCTTAACTAAAATTTAAGTCGGAAAAAAAAACCTGTTGAATCTTTTGAATAAAAATCCTGATGTTAAAGTTCATAAAAAACCCCAACATGTTTTTCGAACAAAAAAAGATTTGAGTGTTACATTTTTATCATTTTACATTTAAAGTCCTTTCAAGACTTCTTACAGACAAAAATCTGAAAAGTGTGTCTTGCATTTGAATCCAGTCTTACTGAGTAAATGCTTTTCACTTATGGCCACAAGTTTATCTCTGCGAACCACTGTGAAAATCAGAGTGCAGACATCTGAAGAGTGTCTAGAAAAATGCTAAATGTCCAAACAAATACTTCAAGAAGGCAAACGTTATTTTTTTTTCTCAAGCTTTGTAATAGAGTTTACAAAGAACAAAACATAATCTATGGATGATGCAATCGCATGCACTTCTATGTTTAAAGTGTTTTTAAATGTTAGAGAGGAAACAGAAAGAGGTTTATGTTCTTAAACAGCTTTATAATCATAACTTGAACAGTTCTTTAGCTGTAATTAACTCATTCCGGTTATAAGCGAATGTTTAGAGTTTATTCGTTTGAAAGACTCCTGGAATGACACAAAAACCGATTGGATTCAGATGTTTAAATATCACTTGTAGACAAATTTGTGACTTAATTGTACACTTATTTCTAGTGAGGAAATTAATCAAGGCTTTAAAAAATCAAAGGAGAGACTAAAAAGTCTAACCCACATGCATTCTGCATCATGGTTCCAAAATAATCTGTCCTCTGGTTTACCAACACAAAGAGTCAGTAGAAGCAGTCTTACCGTTCTGTGGGCTAATAAAGTAAGACGCACATCGTACGGCAGGTTAACAAGCTCTAGCTGGAGCTCATCTGAGCTAATCAAGGCAGACTTAAAAGAGTGGCAGAGGAAACAGAGACTTCTCACTTCTTTCTGTGATTGATTGGTTCCAGTTATGGAAGCGTAACCCCTGCTTCAAACCTCTGATCCTTGGGTGGACTTCCACACCATGTTCTCACCTTCTCCTCCTCATCCTGGATCCTCCAGATCTCCTCAATGCTCCTCCAGATGCCTCCCTGGGTAAAGAGCACTTGCCTGCCTTCCATCTCACTCTGCTCACACATATTACACACCATTTTCTCCAGGACAAACATCTTCAAGAATCAAATAAAATCGTCACTGAGTTGTTTCATTTTGTTGAATGGTGAACGGCCTGTGCTTGTACAGCGTTTTATCAAGGCCAGAGAGCCCCAACGGGCTTCGCGCATTATCCACCCAATTCACACCCACATTCACACGCTGATTAACATCTTTTATATTTCTCCTCACAGTTCTCTAGAAACACCTGCATTGTTTGCATTCATATCAGCATTTTAACTATAGCTGTCTCTGCACTAGACAACTATGAACAAACATGATGCACAGGCCTCCTTTTTTCTTTATGTTTTGTTTTTACTCTGTTTGACAGAAAGCTATGCTGATTCCAGGGAGTAGAGAGGCTGGATGTAAAAACCGTCTCAGAAGAAAATGATCAGTGTCATCTTACTGTGCAGAGAAAAAACTGGTTCTGCAGAAACCCCAGACATTTACGCAATAACTGAATGAAGCTCTATTGTCTTTTTCTCTAAATGCTTTTTTTAATGTTACAGTAAGAATTTGTTTACATCGTAAATGAATATTAAAAATGTATTGACAATGTACAAATTAGCACATTCACTGCACCTTCTCCAGTAGCAGAATGTACATATATAGAAAAGATTTCAAATAATGACGTTTGATTTTTGGCAGTTAAACCTACTACATTTTAGTCAAAATGTTTTAAAAAAAACCCTAAACCAAGTATTTTCTAAAAAAAAAAAGAAAAAAAAAGGGGGAAACACAAAGAAACATCGCCGTTTTCAGAACAAAATTCAACAAAAATGTATGAGGTCCTTCCACCTCACACCTGTGCACCATTTTTCTACCTTATGTAAAATAAAATCTCAATAATAATCAATGTGTATGGCTGAAGTAAAACAAAATGCTGAAGATTTCAAGGGATTTCAATACTTTTGTTCCTTAAAACATTTTTTTTAATTAGGTAAAAACCAGCCTTTCACCTTAAAAAAAAAGAGTTAAGTCACAGCAGCATGTCATTTGAGAGCTGCTGCTGGGATCACATTTGTGGTCTGCTTTACTTCAAGGTGATGTCAATGAACAAATAATCCTCCTAAAATAGTCCAGACGTGCTTAATGTTTTTTTTTTCCTGCTCGTATCAAAGGATTCTCTATGACATAAACTGTTTATGAAAATTAAGGGATGGGGGTGGGGGCTAAATTAATTTGTCTCATATGTGTGTATGCATGTGGTCACAGTTTGATAGCCAGAATCACTTCTCATACAATTATTATCTCCATATGCTTTATCATACTAATAGCCATAATGGACATAGATGAATGCGCTGAATGGCCTTGCTGCGAGACTCACTGCCAGCCGGGTTATAAATGGAAGCTTGTGAAGACAGATCAGAGCCACCAGCCTGCACAGACACGGCTGCAGCACAACCTGATAGCAGAGCTAAACACAGCACTGCTGCATTCATTCTAGTATGTTTTTGTGCACTCGTGTACAATCTGTGTGAACAGCCAAGGCCATAATTAAAACAGTAATCTCGGGGGGAGATTAGCAGAGGTTAGTTCTGTGAGTGAAATGGCTTTGTGTTCATGATTAGAAGTCAGATACGGCCAACAAATCCATTTAAACTAAATGTTTACGCAAATGCTTTTCTTGATTTTCAGGTGGGGGGGTTCTCCCCTTGAACCATCAGACATATTTATTACCCCATTTTTCTGTGAACACAATTTTTTTTAACGAGGTCGACGAAAAACTAAGTATGAGAAAAAACAGATAGGAATCAATGATGACATGTGGTGGTGGTGGACTGATGCTATCAGTCACATATGACTGATAGCATCAAGAGTTTGACTTTTTTTTTTTTTAGCTGAAGCCATTTAAAGTGGAAAGCAGTTGTTTTGGCTTTGTTTTGTTTTTTAATCACTATTTGGCTGGAAGTTGAGACTTAATTCGTGGCAGAAGTGCTTCCACGATCCAAAATTACAGGGTTTATTTGACTTACATTATTATTTTAGGTTTTTTTTCTACTTATAAAAATAAGACAGTTTGCCAAACCCATTTACATTTAATTCAATCAGTGGGATCGGAGTGCACAGCTCAATCAGTACACTGCAAAAAAACACAAAATTAAGTCAAAAGGTATGGCAGAGTTAACTTACAAATAACTTTTCAGCAAGATATATAAGCTTGTTTTAGGTAAAAAAAAAAAAAATTCTTAATATTTGATGAAAAAGTATTTGTTCCATTGACAGATTATTTCACTTATAACAAGTTATTTTTTCTATATTTTTAGTGGAATAATCTTCCAAAGGAATTAGTATTTTTTCCTCGATATTAACAAATTATTGACTTAAAACAAGCACTCAAGTAATCTGAATGATTACTTCTAAATTAGTTTTCTCTTATTTCAAACCTGCAGGACACTGGCCCTCAAGGACCAGAATTGGACACTTAAGAGAACCAGTAGGGATCTCCAGAGATCCCAAATCGTCCAGCTTGTTTTTTTGTTGATTTAATTCCATTCTTTCCCCTCTTGTCAATCTGGTCATTGCATCCTGTGTGTCAGGCACATGTTTTACCCTCTCTGGGACGTACAGTAGCCAACCTGGCAAACATCACCAAACACATCAGCTAACAAAGAGCTGCTCTCACCTTGTTCTCCTGTTCCTCGGATCACTTTCTGTTTTGATGTTTAGCAGAGATTAACAGAAAAAAAAACTTGTTTAACAGGGACTAACAGAGAAAACCTGTACTTGGAAGTCAAACAAAACAAAGTCTAAAACTTGGCTTAAACTCACATTCAAAATCATTGAGGTTGGACTTAGACTTGAGATCTCTGACTTGAGTCTCATAAACAATCTGGTTCTCCATTAATCAGGGATGAAGTAAGCCGTTAAGTAAGCCACAAGCCTCTGAAGTTAATACGTATATTATATTTTTCAAAGGGTACTTTTGATTTATTAGAAAGGGATGTTTGCTTTTAAGAGTTTACAACAATTTGTTCATGTCAGCTGTAGTTTCACAATAGAGACCAAAGAGATGTCTCTCCAGCTCTGTGTGAAAATATGCTGGATTATTTAAAAAAGAAATAAAAAATAAAAACTTTACTTACCTTCCTTTAAAGTTCTGTGAAAAATGAGTAAAAAGGGTTCAAACTCACACCTCCTTTTTTACTTCTTACTTTGAGCAAAAGATAAAAAACATATTTAAAAAAAGTATTTTTACTGAATGGTGCTCCATAGCAAAAGATTTCTATGTTGGATTTTATGGTCTGCTGAATTTTGACTTGTGGAGACCTTTATTTTTTGTAATGTTTATAACTACAAACTTCGAGACATCAACTTTTTAATGAAACCTGTTTTTAATCCCTCATGCAGTCCGAAGAATTACCATGGCTTTGTTTTTTGTGACTAAATGAGCAGAAGTTTAAGTCATGCTGACCACTCAAAGTGTTTTACTCTAGAGCCACATTCACCCACTTGCTCTCACTGATATCAAGGTACTGGGGTAGGAGACTTGAGGATGAATGATCATCGCTGTGGCAGAAAGAAGCTGCAGTTGAGAACAAATTTCACAGATTTCAAAATAACTACTCTTCCCAGTGAAAAAAGCAAAGTCTTGTCGCAATACCATTACGGTAAATGATAAAACGCCTCCAAAGCGACTTCCACTCAATCGTGCACACTGCTGGTGGTCAGCTACACTGTAGACACATCTGCCCTGCGGCAGACTGACAGAAGCGAGGGGAAAGTTGGCGCCACCGCGCCCTCTGACCACCACCGGCAGACAAGGTGAGTGAAGGACAACAGGCTGTACAGATTACAGGACGACCTCCTTCCTCCTGAGCCTCCATCGCCCTGAAGGTCTTGAGTCAAGATGGTGCTATTAACTGAAGGGGTCCTTATTGTAAAAAGCTTGAGAATAACTGCCTATAGGGTAAATAAATGTGGCCAGCTGACCTGAACCTCTGGAGTTCAGTGAATATGCGGTGAAGAAAGAACGGTGAAAGAAAAATTAAGCCTGCAATGAGAGTGAAATTAATAGACCACTGTGATTTGAATAAACAAGGACTGGAACGTTGCTTACTCTACAGTGTATGCGGAGTATCAATATTTACAGTGTATGAATAGGGGTCCTGAGAACAGACCTTTTCTGCATATTGGTGCACATGTAAGGCGACTGTCAAGACCTTAAAACATTTTTTCCCTCCTCTCGTTCACTTTTTTTTTTTCACAAGTTCTCGTTTATGAGTCTGTTTTTGTGCTCCTTCTGTCAAAACCCTTTTACTAGATGGCATTGATGGATTGTGTGTGTATGTGGGGGGCGGGAGGGTGGTGGCGGGGGGTGTGCATGTGAGTGAGTGTGTACAGCAAACATGCAAAGGCTTAAGGGTTTGATAAGAAAGGGGAAACAACCAAGCATCGACTGAGACCAAGCAGGAAGGGGGACACAGAAGAGAAGAAAATGAAGAAAAGATGCTTGAAAATCAATGAATGCTAAACAACTGAGGCAGCAAAGTTTCTTTTTATTCAAAGTGAAGAAGCCTCTAAATGGTTTGGTGATTATGCAGAGATGAGGGCAGCATTTAAGGCTGCCTTCAAGCATTTTAAAATGTTTGTCACTTTAAGCTGAAATAAAACAAATATGTATTTTTTATTATTATTATTATTTGCACTGTTAAGTATGTTAACTCAGTACTTAGTTAGGGATCATTTTGCATAAATTACTGAATCAGAGTAACATGGATTCAATCCGCCCACTGTTCTGCCCAGATTATTTTTATAATCTCAATGAGTTTAGCTGCATTGAGTCTTTTGTCTTCATTTTAATCAACAGATTTTGCTGAACATCTGTTGTTAAAAGATTGCTAACTTTTTGTGCAGCATCTCAGACACTCTCTGCTTAACTGCTTAGTCAGCAGTCTTCCTCTAGGATTGTGTATTAAAATATATTTTTCAATAGTCTGTTGTAGCATTCAAATTGTCTGAGAAACTGATTTCGGCTGTAGTCATCAAAATTCACCGATCATTCTAAGTTCCACTTTTTTAAGTTAAATTGCTTAAATAAATTCAACTTTTCGATGTTATTGTGACAAACCTGTAAATAAGTCAGGAAAAAAAAGAGATGAATTGGCACAGATGGTAACCCGTACATGTTCAGAGTGGGGCAAAAGGGGAGAAATGGTGAGAACAGGAGTGACGCCATAGCATTGAGGACTGAGTGATCTTCCAGAATAAAAAAATACCAGCCTGCAAGCACAACGTGACAGCAGGGGGAGGCGGCGTGTCCAGTGTTTACTCAGAATGTGTACATAGGTAAGCAGCACCGTGTTTCCATGCAGAAGAAAGTTTGTTTATAGTTGTGCCGAGTGCAAGAAGTGAGAATGCAGATGTACTAAGTAGCACTCTGTGTTCTTCAGATAGGTTCAGTGGAAAACGATGAGAATCGGGATTTCTATCTTCCACTTCCCTTCCTTCCTGCTGCATCACACTCACTGTCCTCCTGAGGCGGGTTATTGTATTTACATCATTAGCAAATGAACATATTACTGTTCAACGGTGTACATTTGCACTTGAATGGATTTGAACAGATTAAACTATTTACATTGGTTTATCAGAAGTGGAGTAGATTTATATGATGTCTTCCAGTTTTATTTATTCCATTATTTGACAGCAAAAACTAATGGTTGCTGTGTTTGAGTAATTTATACTCTACCACAAAGTAGCGTATAAAGAAGACAAAGTGGATTGTGAAATATGAACATATTTATGCAATAAAAGCTCAAAATTGATCAGTGAGCTCCAGCCCTGTCGCATATTTTCCACGTTTGATGTCTTTCTGTTATGAGGCTTCAGGTTCAGCAACTGGATGCTGGAAGATCCATCTCAGAGGGCCTTGATTCCAGCTGCTTAGGAAAGAGCAGGTTTTCCTCTCTTGAGGAAGCATAGATCCTTCAGTGTTTACTGAAATGTGCTGCATATCTTCTGAAAGTGTGTTGTGGAGAGTGTAGTCTACTCCGTCATCATCTGTTTGGGTAGCAACATCAAAGCCCAGGACTTAAAAAGACTTGATAACCTGATCAAGGAAAACTCTGGAAAATCTGGAGATCATTGTGCAAAGATGGGTTCTTCATTACAGGCATCTTTTTTGAGCACCTCTTTCACGACATTTCTCCAACAACAGTGTCTTCAGTCAGAGGCTTCCTTTGAACCACTGTAACACAAACTGCCACAGGAGATCCTTCTCGCCCACAGCCATCAGCATCTACTACTACTCTTTGAAGAGAACTGAACGAGTCACAATGACTTTTAGCTTCCTTCTGGGATGAATACAGTATTTTTACTGAACTGAATTGAAGAAAATTGAAGTGAATTTCAGCCTTTATGAAGCAAAATCAGGCTTTGGTATGAAGGCTGAATTTCAACATATGCCATGCCTTTCATATGTGTATAAACTCCAAGTAAAATACGTTGATATTTGTTGGGGGGTCTTTTGCACAGAAAAATATTTGAAAATGTTTGAAGGGTTTGAACACATTCTTTAGAAACTAATAATGTTTACATATGAAAGATCTTTCCTCAAACACTCCCATGAGAGAAAGCGCCATTAGTGAGGCTTCATATCAGCAGACACTATAGGACTTTAACTGTATGTGTGTTCTGCATGTTGCATACACAGTGCTTCATTGAAGCATAAAAACAATCTTCAGTCATGTCCTTACTCTGTGGAGCCATCCTACCGGTAACAATCTTCTTCAAGTGCTTCTTGTTCATATTGGACATTCATGGATCCTATTTCCAATTAAAACCGTCTTTGATCAAATTGCCATGAAAACACACAACATATCTGGGACAAGGTGGAACTCCAACAACAAAAAAAGCAATAGTCTGTTTCTGTTGCTTTAGGCAAAATATAATTAAGATGCCATGTGCAGTAGACTGTGTGCTTGATTGATACCTATAGGTGGATATGCACAGAGGAGAGAGTAGGGTAAATAGAAGCAAACGCTCTGATGTAGGTTCGCTCCGGGGCATCTTGCATCTCTAGATGTGTGTACCTGCATTTCTGTGCGCAGTATGGATTTTTAAATAATCGAGAGCAGCAGCGCATGAAAAGAAGAATGGCAGTGATGGAATAGAGACAAGCATCAGATGAGCTGCAGCTGTTTGTTTTGACAGCTCTCCCTGAATCCTGGAACGTCCCCGTTGTTTCCAAAAGACAGCACTCAGTGAGTCAGTGTTAGGCAAAGTGGAAGAGACAGGTGAGGAGTTTCAACTGGACAGACACACACCCACACACACACAACACACACGTATGCACAGCAACACAGACGATGGAGGTGTATCAATTTCACTTTGTAAATACAGAGTCAAAAAGAGGAAGCCAGGGTAGAGATGCAAAGCTTTCCATGACAGTAGGTTGGTGAGTGGGGATCCTAGCGGAGGGGAATCCAACCTGGCATTTCATATGGCTATTTTTTTGCTTCTTTGCAATTAGTTAATAGGGAGTGAAGGTATTTGGAAGTTTTGAGGACTATGGCTGATCAAGCAGATTGTTCAGCATAGCTTCCATTGGTGGGTTTCGTTTCGTTTGTGTCACGTAGACATTACACTCACTATCTGTCAACCCCGCTCATTACAGCTGTTACTCAACTGTAATCAGGGCCGCCGTACTGGGGGGAAAAGTTATGACAACTCAAAGGGCACCAAATTTAATTTTTTGTCAGGGGGCCCAAGATTCCTGGCAGCGCCAATGACTGTAATGGAAAACTACCTGAACTGTTTAGAGTAGAGTTGAGCCAAATCGAGCAGCGCTGCTTGGTGCTACTGGGAAAAGGCCAAAGGAAAACAGGCCTTTGCTGGATGAGGACTCTGGGTTTGGTTTCTGATCCATAAGTAAAGCAGCTTCCACGTCTGCCAAGAATTAAAGGAGTATTCCACTGTTTTTTTCAAAGAATTTAAAAAAAAAAACAGAGGAGCATTTAACTATTTCTTGCGCCACAATACTTTCTACTGTATTTTGTCATCCATAGCATTATTTTTATATAGCACACGACTAGTATTGAACAAAACAGCATTATTTTTCTTTGAGCTAAAATCTCTTTTTTGAGGAAATGTTGGTGTTTTCATCAATATTGGTAATTTATTATTAATAAACCAGACTTTATCCAGCTTAAATGTGCATTTCTGTGTGTTTTTGCACCAGGCATAGCTCTACATGAATTATACCACAGACATAGTTTTAATGATGATGTTGTTTAATTACCTGCAGTCACACAAAAAAAACAGGCATGGACTGAAAGAGTGCAGTGTGAAGAAAACTGAGAGAAGGAGTGGAAAGAAGAACGGAGGGATGACTGGTTCTCTGTTTGAGGACTGAAAGAAAAGAGAGGGACTTCTGTGGTGTGTTTACATGTCAGCAGCATAGTTCCTTGCCTGATTGTTTGCACGTACGTGTTTGAGCATCTGTGCGCGCCTGGGCCGGTGTGCATTTCCACATTCAAATGCTTCACATACCATAAGTTAAAGTGAAGCAATGTTATATCTGGCCATGAGCTACGGTTCTTATGGTGATGTGCAGCTGGGTGTAATTTCACTTAAGACCACTCTGAGTGATAATTAATGCTCAGAGGGGCTGAAAAGCTTAAAAATGCTCTTTGCAGGTTGTTTTAATCCTTCATTGTAATTTATAGTGGCACAAACCCACTGCAGAGTGGCAGGGAGTGTAAATTTGAGTTTGGCTAAGTATAATTTTGGCCAGATAGAAACCAGTGAGATGAAAGCATGCAAAAATACAGTTAGAATTTCCATGAGCTAAGGGAATAAAATTGAAGATTATATAATTATTTCATGTTCCAACAAAAACTGCTTTTTTATTTCTGATATTAGCAGCATTATGGTGGACAAAAACGGAGGAAAGGATTAAAGGAAAATCTTTAGCTATGTTTGGGTAGGTTTTATTCCTGTACATTACGAGACAAATTTACTGGCACACTTGGGACCAAAAGGCTTTAAACTAAATTCAGCTTTTATTTTGTCTCATTAAATTACTCTGAAAACATTCACCAAAAGTTGATTTTAATTTTGTTTGCACAACTGATCAAGTACAGGATACCAAGTTAAAATACATATTTTCAGCAAAATCACTGGAGGCGTAATTATTGGTTACTGCTGCTGAGATTTATTTATAAAACTTATTTTTCAGTGGGACAGCACTCGGTTATCATTTTTAACATTTCAAACGGTTGGAGCAAATCCAAAGAAGGATTTCTGGGATAATCAACTTCTTCTTCCAAAAAGAAAGCTTCTGCTTCTATCGTTGTCCTCTTATGACGATTTTCAAAGTGGTCTTGGTCAAGGGACTAAGAAGGCTAATGCAAATCCTGCAGCTCAGGGCCGGCCCAAGGCATAAGCAAACTAAGCAGCCACTTAGGTCTCAGTGCTCATTTAATTTTTAGGTATTGGAGTAACGCTTAAGAGAAACTTATTTAATCAAACAATGTCATGAATATGTGTCATGGGCTGCACCGATTGGAGTTTTCTGGTCAATCCCTGGTTACCGATCTTTAAAAAGCCTGACCTGCCGATTTTGATTTTGGCTGATATTCATCTTTTTTGTCTGAAATGCCACTAAATATAGCAAAAAAGTCAGTGACTTGGCAACAGTGGGATGAATATTGTTAACTGCAAACGTTCAGACGTGACCTGGTGGGCCGGTGTGTCAGTCAAACCTCTCACTGCAGAGCAGAAGAGGACAGAGGCTGATTTATAAACCTTTGCTGACGACAATAAGATTAGGGGATAAGATGGTATTCACATGTAAGTATCAGCAGATTATGATCCCCCAAAATTAAGGAAATCGGTGCCCAGAAATCAGCTGGTCAATAAATCAGTTGATCAATAAATGCATCCTATTAAACACGTGTGTACTGTAATGTAAAGAGCACTACCAGAGATGCAAGGTGTGTGAATGATCTAATGATATGGCTGCTTATTGCAGCCAGTCCATATTGCTGCAGAACCAGAGGGCCCCAAGACCAGATTTCTCCTCGGGCCCCATGGAGGCTTGGGCCGGCCCTGCTCCAGCTTGAACCTTTTGAGGTCTTGAAGTCCTTTGATCTAGTTTGCAGAAGTTTACTTCCTGAATTTGCTGGGTGAATGCAGATAAATCCAAGACTCCCTCCACCAGTTCCACGTTCCCAGTGACACAAACAACAAGTGAGGCCTGCTTCTGATCAATTTGAAGAGGTGTTTTTTGTTGTTTTTTTTTTCATGAAAATGTGCATCTTTATTATTCCCTAAACATCAGGTTTCTCTCAGCCAAAACATTGTTTTTAAACATCATCAGTCCTTGTGAACTGATTCCAAAATCTATCAGACTTGTTTAGGTGTTTTTTGCAAACAGTGGAGGCCGAATGTTTAAAGAATAGTAGAAAGAGTTTTCGGCTGTTGACCCTTTAATGAAGGTCTGCTTATTTCTACAAATATAGCAGTGCAGTAAAACATTGCATCCTCTCTCTGTTTGACCAGGAAGTTCTCCAAAGGCTGGCTGAGAATCATAATAGAAAAAGTCTGCAGCAAGTTGGAGCCCATATCTTGAACTCTCTGAGATGCTGTGGTGTGACTTGAACATGTAAAAACTGCTAAAATACTCTACATTTCCACAAATTGATGCTGAGCTCTGGTGTACGGATACAACAAGCAACTCACTAAAGTTATTTCAACCAAAGGAGGGAGGATTGGCTTTCTCAGTTTTTTGTTGTTTTGTTTAGTTTTTGAATGCAGGTTAATTTCGGGGGTTAAGTTGCAATTATATTCTTTAAATACAATAAGAAAAGGGTTAGACACTGGTATGTGAAATTTTAATTTGAAAGACCTAAATATTTATTGGGGTTGCCTTACTTTTAACATGACTGGTATCCGGTAAAAGGTGTTGTAAAAGTCGCTTTCATCTCCTGTTACAGTCAATGAAACATTGAGTGTCCCTCTCCATATATAGCACACAGCAGGGGTGTCAAGTTTTTACTCTGTGCTGAAAGGCCATTCTCACCTGTCTGCGTGTGCGCGCGCATGGATGTGTGTGTGTGCATGCATTCGTGTCCACCCGTCCCATTTGCTTAGTGAAAACCCTTTGTGTAAAACGAGTCTTAAAACTTGATCGGCCTCAGCGCGTAAGCCTGACCCTGAGTGCTTATTTGGTAGACTGACTTTCTCATGCCATGTCTAGACGCGGATGTACATCAGCTTGGGCTGCGATGAAATCGCTTTACACTCACATCAGTGAAGTTGGTATCATGCTAAAAGTAAAGGATACTCTGGTAAGAAAGTCTTGTTTGGCACTGCTACCGCAAATTCCTGAGCGGAGCAACTCTAGAAGACAGAAAAGCCAAAGGGGATCCAGAATCACTTTAACTTTAAGGACTTCAAAATATCCCAGGACATGTTTTATCCCTCTTTTTCTCCAGAGACAGATAAAGGTGTAACTCACGTTAAGCAATCTGTGATGTGGAGAAAACGTGTCTTGCCTCAAAGCCCTAAAATTTACGGTGCTGGCTAACTGCTCTGACAGTGCGAGCTCAGCTCCTGTCTCCATCTGCTGTTGCTCAGTCTCTGGGCTCCTGCAAATTCAATGACAAGGCAGTGACAGGAATGCTATGCCAATGCATCAACCTGCCAAATGGGAAAGATGACAGCTCTCAGAGAATCAACAGTGGATTAGGTGTTCCCTTTTCCACAATGGTCATGTTTTGAAGGCCATGTGAAGCAATAAATGTCACTTTTTAAGTACTCCACGCTGCACCTTCCATGAATAACTCATAAATGTTGAAGGGGAAACCCTTCAGGGCTATATATGGGGTTTAAGGAAAGGCTCTCTCTTGAAAGTAAACCATCCCTGGGTGGCCTCATTTCTTCTTTGCCTTTTAGCAATTGTCCTGAGCGAATTGGTTCACAATTTAGGCCGACTGATATGGGCATGTGTTAGCCATTATCCTGACAACTAGTCAAGCTGATTTCATATCTTTAAAAGGCAGCCAGCAAGACACATACAGCCCAGAACCCATTTCCAAGTGGCTCAAGCCATGGTTTTGATAGAAGAACCAAAAAGAAAACAATTCATTTTGCTAGCCTATAAAAGTGAAAGTTCCTACAACTGTAAAGATCATGAATGCAACACTTGGCGGCATAGTAAACCCACAATTCACCTTATTGTATTTTTCTCTTGAGTAGTGATTCTACCCAGCTTGATTCATACAACATGTCTTGATCAACACTGGAATGTAAACAGTGAAAACCATAGATGCGGCCCCAATTGGATTCATGAACACTTGTTGATTTTACAATCACATCCAAATGAAAACCCACTGTGCTTTTTTTTTTTAAGTAAATGCATGGCTCTGTAACTTTTGCATGCCTTTCATGTTACAGTCATGCCAAAGACAATAAAAATTTCCTGGTGAAAATATCTCACTCATTTGGTAATTTGGTAGGTCTAATTAAAAAATATATATAGTAAAATGAAGCTGATTTTATTTTTATTTTTATTTTTTTGGAGATTGAGAACTTTCTGGAATGTATTCTTGTGTCCAAATGACTATGTGGGATCTTTAGTCCTCAAAATATGACAATCAATTATTCACCCTTTGTAATGAGTGATTGCATGTATTGTGATAATAATCAGGTGGTACCGTGAGTTGATGAGTAATGGCGACATCTCTTGAAGGTAATTTATAGAAGTGAGTTGTTTCCACATTCTTTCACTCCACGTATTGATTTTTTAAAGCAAAGCTACTTGCTTACAAATGAAAATCACCTGAATTTTTCCATCTTCAGTGTTAATTAGCCTTGACCAGAGTAAAAGGGAACATTCAGATGACTTATACTGCACTTCATCCAAGGTTTTACACCCTTTAAATTGTCCCAGAAATGGGCTATTTTGCTAAGAAGATTGGGCTCAATGTTCAGTCTCTTTATGCACCTCAAGAGACTTGCAGCTGTACCTGAAATGGAATGTGGTTCTGCTATTAGCTCGTTTTTTATTATTATTATTATTATTATTATTAAGCAAAACCACTGTGAGATTTTTCCTTCTTCTTCACTGTTATGGTATGCACCGCTTTGTGTTGGTCTGTCACATGAAATACAACCTTTCATTGAAGGTTGAGGTTATAACCGGACAAAATGTCGAGAAGTTTGTGGAATATAGATACGTTTGCAACATAATACATACAAAAGAATCAGATTTTTTTTTTTTTTCCACACACGTAACTGCTGTGCTTGAACAGCACCTGCTTTACATTCAGAGCTGCTAGTTCTCAGGAGTGTGCTCGACCTAGCCTGGTAAAATTAGAGCGTGAGGTCACTGCAAAAGTCTGAAAAATTAAGCCACATGTGAAACATTTTTCCAGCTTTACCTTGTCTTTTTTTAGGATTATATGGAAATATGATGGGAAGCTGTTGATACTTAGAAGCTTTGATGTAGATCAGGCGAGGGAGCCAGGAAGACGTGTGCAAGAAATCTGAGGTTGACAAAAGGAAAATGAATGAGGAAAAATGTTGAGTCTTGCTTTATTTTCAAAGTAACAAAAGGAGCGCTGAGAGTTTTTTTTTTTCATAAACAACTGGAAAACAAATAAAAGTGTGCCTGCTATTCTAATCTCATTATCCCATGAAATATCACACGAAGCTCCATGTAACAAGAACAAAATCATTAATATTTCTACTTTAATTTATGTAAGAAAGAACCACAGAAGAAATTAAGTCTTACTTTATTCATTCTCTGAAGATTTATGAAAAAAAAAACTTGTCTGAATCAGGCTCAAAGTCAAAGATAAAAAATAAAGAGAGTTACAGCTACACTATGATCTATCTTCTCTTTGACCTGTGCAAATTCACGCTTGTTGCTGGTGACCCTGTCCTGAGGCCAGATGTGTTCTGGCTGAAAATTAAACATGTCTGCAGCCTCTCAGACAGATCACCAGGTCCACAGGACAGGACTTCACCTTTATTTGAATGGCAACATAAAATGCTTTTTAAATTATTTTACTTTCATCCAACATCTTGTATAGTTTTCTCCAATCACTTCATTTGTCACTTTTCTCATTTTTAAAACTTTAGAGATAAGGCAACATGTCAATACCCTAACTTTATCCTCCTCCTCTTTCAACTTTTCACTCAAAACAAGACAAAAAAAAAAAAAAAGAAAAACCCTGAATCCAGCCGTGATGTCACAGTGAATGGAGAAATCCAATCAAAGCTGAGTTTTCTGGTGGATTTGCGGAAACCAGTTTTCATCAAAACTTTAATGCGTGACCCGCAGACAGGGCAGGGGGCAGCACAGACAGTCAAGACATAAGTTGTCACAAGCAGGTAGAAATCAGAAAATGATCTAAAAACAAAGGAGAAAACTTTAAAACACAGCCCTCCACCCCACTTTACATTTTCCTGCAATTAGTTAAAATTGCTGACTTTCTTTTTTCCAGAAAGCAGACCATTTGCAGAATTTACTTTAAAATCATAAAGCTTTTGAATGTAACAAAGCTGCAATCTTGAGAATGTTTCAGTTGGAATGACTGTGGCAATAATAATAATTAATAGAAAATATTTAAGGAGAACTAAAAATGTGTGCAATAAGCCTGGCTCAGTTCTACCAGTCCTGTCAAGATGAATGGGCCTAAATCTCAGCAAGGAGGGAAATCCAATTTTACCAAATTCCCAGGAAATCTTAGTAAACTTATCTATGTAAATGTATGTCAAAAAAATCCTCTAAAATAATTTTAAAAATTGCCCTTGGCATTCCTAACTGAATCAAAGCAAGATACGGTTTTTTTATTTATTTATTTATTTTTTTAAATTAGACAACTGTCTTCATTTCTTTTCATACACTCTGTGCAAATATGTTTTTATAAATGCAATTGTGAAAAGAAATATGGGGAAGTACAATGATTAACTACATGGGGAGTATTTCTTTTAGAATTACTACATGAAATTAAATTGTAATCAAAGCAGATTACGAGACAAATTATGTACAAGCCTTTTAGTTGTGACGTTCAGCCAGATGCAAAGGCGTAAATCCAGGGAATGGGGGAGGAATAGACTTCCGCAATCTAGGAAAAGTCTAGAATTGCTGCGCATCAGCCGACAGCTCTGTGTGGGAGCCGAGAGCACAGGGGCTATTGCAGCTGGAGGATAAACAAAATAAAGTATGTCTTTATTTCTTACCATCTTCAACTTGGAGCCTTTAAAACCACAAAATAAAATTTAAATATTTTTCGAGAAAACTCTGGTGCTGACCTTTAAGTTTAAGCTATGATACTTCCCAGATATTCAATTTCTACATATTTAAATGCATATTTATAGGTTCTCAGCCATCCAGGACAAGAACTTCCCTTTCCCCCATAAAATGTAACAATAAAAACGTTTAAAGCATGTCATTGTTATTTAAGTTACAATTTAAATAACACATAACTTGCATTGAGAGCCACTGCAATAAATTAACATTTATGAGGAATTTTAGGAAGAGGAGTTACTTACTAAACCTTGTTTTTTTAGAGCCTTAAGTTTTTGTAAAGATGTAGCAGAGATGAGATCTGTGACGCTGAACCAAACTCATATCTAAGCAACATTTGAATCTCAGTTTGACTTCTATGGGTCTCAACAGGTGGTTTACTGAGAAAAACACTTTTGCTATTTATTGCTACTTACTAGTCATTTTTGAAGGTGCAACTTGAACACTCACACAAAAAAAATTAAAACTCATTTTACTGTAACTTTGCCAAACCCCCCAAAATTGCTCTCAAAGAATGTCCCTGTTTATGGTTCCCCCCCAATAATGAGATGGGATTTACGCCCTTGCCCAGAAGTGCTTTTGTTGTGTTTTGCACCTCAATAACAGTGACAACAGGTGGGAGATAGTTGATGAGCTGAGTCACAGGACACTGATTACATTATTTCCAATAGTCCTCTATGGAAAAAAAAAAGGCCTGTACATTGTTAACCAAGCATATCTGTATGTATATATATTTAACTTGTAAACTCAAGGTTGGAAAATGGAGGACTGCCAAGTTGACAAAGTGCCAAAATGCTACAAGTTCAAAAGCGCAGGACTTTCATGACATCAGGGCAGTGTAATGCAGGTTGTCATGAGTACAGCATGTTTGCTCTGATACGACTCCATTAAAACCCGCTGAACTCACAGTAATGGCACATGCAAAAACACATTTAATGGCTAGAGACCAAAAAAAAAACAGAGAGGGAAAAAAAGCAGGTAAGTAAAGCCAAGAAACGAGGAAGGTATTCAGCTGTAACAAATAAAGCATCAATATCCAATCAATCACTGTCTTTACTTCTCCTCTTTTGTTTCCTCTTCAGCCAGCATGCCATAATGAACCAGAATGTTTTCTTCAGAATGAAGACAGCTCCTCTGCTTTTTATCATAAACATATAACCAAACAGAAATAGCCCCCAGTCTCCACTCCATCTCACTTTGCCGTGGGGGTTTAAGTGCCAGAGAGAGGAAAAAGAAATAGTTTGTGAAGGGCTTCGGGAAAAGCGAGCAGGATCTTTATTCAGACACAATGCAATAAAGTACCTGACACACATTCCCAATATTTAGCCTCTCTGCAGCGATGACAGGTGGGGCATTCAGGACCAGCTTGGTTAGCAGGTGGAAGAAGTGAGAGCATGGCTGCAGTAAAACTGCATGCAGATGTTTACCACATACCTGAGAGCGTGCCTAAACACCCGGCTGTGACTGGAGACTTGGATTACATCCCCGGGGATGAAACAGAGAGCGGTATGGATTTTCAAATCTTGTTTGCAAGACACAACGAAAGCAACGCAGTTGCGCAACAAAAGCATGCGAGCGTTTTGTTTTGACTACGAGCACAAAGAGAGGAGATCCCTGTTAAACACTCAGTGATGCCAAAGTTGAAGGCTGAAGCTCCTCGTTGACCGATATGTGTGGCAACACAGTTTTGTCGTGACTGTTTGCAGGTAAACAGGTCTAAAAATAAGAGGTGAGTGAAGCAACCTAACCTGGAGCAGATGAGCTATTTTCAGTTGGCTTCAAGTTTTATTGGAATAAAAGACACAACGACCTGACAACGTGCTACTGATGCCCCTGGAATTAAAATAACAGCTTAAAAATGCAGAATTGGATGCAGGCCTTGATACAAAGGTTTCCTGGAGAGCGATGAGAGTTTCTTAACGCTGAAAGGTTTTCTACATGATGTACATAATGCACAAAGAAAAAAAAAACATTTGCCATGACACAATCACACACCTTCAAATAAAATTATACATGACTTGAAATAGTTTTACAGAAAAATAAAAATGAATAAAATCTGAATAGTTTGGTGTGCTTTCCTGTTCATCCCACTTTACTCCAATACCTCTAAATAAAAAGCAGTACAACCAATTGTTCAAAAGCCACCTAACAGTCCAGCTGTGCGTAATTCTGCCTCACAAAATAAAATCTCAATAAAATGCATTTAGGTTTTTGATTGTAAAGTTGCAAAATGTGGGAAAGTTAAAGGGCTGAAGAATACTTTTGTAAATCATTGTGAAACCGCTGGATGAAGTATGCTAAACAACATGCTTTTCACAGCAGATACGCTTCCTTCAGTCTTGTTTGCATCATTGTTTTCGGTTTCCTCCCCCACATTAATTTCCCCCCTTTGCAAATACCTCCAGAAGCCCTTTTCAAAGTGTCTCTGGCTGGAGACGCCGCTGTGAACAGACAGGCATGAGTCGCGTTGGCAGCCCAATATAGCCACTCAGGATGGCACACGCAAGAAGAAATACCTGACTGCTCGTGTAACTCAATGTGGCTAAGGCATAGTGTTTCAGAGGAAGGACTGAAGGAGAGAGGAAAACAAAGCTGCTGACTGGTTACAGCTGTTCCTCACGATGGCTGATCAAAGGCAAGCTGATAGATGAAAATCCCCTGCAACTCAAACAGCACTGATTATCAGGAGAGCGATACATCTTATATACTTTCCAAAGGAAATTATATGCATTAGATCTTGGATCACATTGGTATAATAGCTTTTGAGTGTTCACTCTTTTCAGGGGAAAAAAAGAAGAAGTTATTTTAAACTCCTGGGGCTCAGTGCCAAATCTTTGATTGAAGTTGGGTAAAAATTTAAATGTAAAGTCAATTAAACTAATGAGAAAATAAAAAAAAAAAAAAAAAGTTAGAAATATGGTTGAAATTAAAACAACATAACTTTTATTCAACATCCCATGTTTCTGCTCAAGTTGTCAAATTTTAATTCTGTGACTTCTGAATACATCTGGCTGCAGAAGATTTTAGTTCATCGTATTTGAGCTCTGAATAGAAAACTGTACAGTAAGCTTAGCAGATTTCTTTTTGAAAATATAAAAAAAAACATTTGAAAAACGTGTCAAACTAAGCTACGATTTAATTTGTCTTGGTTTATCCCATAAAGTCTCATTAAAAATTTCGGAACTTGAAGAAGTTCAGAAGGAAACCAAAAAAGCAAAACAGAAGAGTCACAAGACGCCAGCAGGAAACTGGATGTTTCATTTATCTTAAGAAACAAACCAATAGCTCTTACAAAATTCAAAAGATCAAGTCATTTTACTTGTCTCGAACAGTTTATCATTTATGTTGACTTGGCGTAAAACCCCCAACAGTTTTTGATATCAAGAGTACTGCCTGTTGGAGCACAATACTTTCTTGAATTAGAAAATGAAAAAATAAAAGGAAAACAAAAGACATACTAAAAGACTTAGCTAAATTTTGTACAAAGTACCATTTTATTGTGAACAGAAACATTTCAGACTGGCTGGAAATGCTCAAGCCCCGAGCATTTTCAAAAAAGAAAAAAGTTGTTGATGTTTTAAAAGCAGCCCTTGCAGCACAAACCAATGTGAAAGTTTAAACAAGGTTTTTGGGGCTGCTATTGAACGGCGACCCATGAAGGTCAAATGGCCGGTGGTTTGTTGCAACATCTCTTTCTTTCTAAACCCATGTCCATCTGCCTCGGGGTTTGGCTTCAGCTGAGGCTCAGAGGGGACACAGCAGCAGCAGCAGCAACTCAGAGGGGGGGGGAAACCAAAGTGGAGGAGGTCTCTCTTTCAGCAGTGATGAGAAGTGATGTGAACTATGCTGAGGAAAACAACCTGAGCGGACTCCACTGATTGAAAAAAGCTGCTTTGGAGCAGAAGAGTAAATGCAGAAAGTATAATAAAACAGGTTGACTGTAAGTGAAATAGAGTGGAACTATTGCAGGGCCAGTCGGCTGTCTCTGCAGAGTAAATAATTGACATAAATGAACGGACAGTCAAACCATTGCAGACAGACAGCTGGCAAATGCCGAAGTACTCACCTGCAGCTATTTCCTCCACACACTGCAGGACCTCACTGGGTTGCTGATTCCCTCAAACGACGCAATCTGAAGACGAAAAGGCCTAATCTCCAAGGAGTTCTCTGTACCGTGTGCAAACGTTCAAACCAAGGGAGGCAACTTTCCCACACAAAATCGGTCAGAATCATTGCACTCAGATGTGCCCTCATGACCGAGGGTCTTATCACGGGAAGAGGTGGACCGTGATTGTTTGTGGAGAACGTCACCAAGACGTCAGTCCTGATCAATGCGCCACTAATTTATCTCACTGTCTGTGTGGTCATAGCGCCGGATCCAACAAAAACCAGTGCGCTTTTTAGGAGTTATGACAAAAAAAACAATAATAATAATTTTAGAAGAAGGTGTTGGAAGATGCAATTTTTTTCTCGTGTAAACTAGAGGAAAACTTAGTGACAGCTCTGGAGCAAATTAACTGTGGACAGTTAATTTAAACAAAAGTCTGCTTACTTTTGATTGTAGTTCAATAATGGGGCAAAAATAATAAAACACCCTCCATTTAGTGTTTTGTTCTTAAATGTTAAAACTTATGCAACTGAGTCCTTCGCCTCAAAGCAGCTGCGTAAAGTTGCCACTTGTTGCCACCTAGTGATGAAATGTAAATCAGCAGACTCTCGTCCAACACTGCAGGTCAGATGGTAATGATGCATGAAATTTTAAAACAAGCAGCAGGATCAGTGAGCTTAGGAGAAATGTCATCTGGAGAAAAGAGCAAGGTTTGAAGCAACATGATACATTTTATAAAAATAAGCTGTTTCATGGTCTAACTTAGGTAGAATTTAATAGCAGGGATGTTTTTTTGCAGAGCTGCAAACACATTTATGTTTCCAATAAAAATCCTTCATTGGCCATCCAATATTAAAGTATGTTACAAAAATAAATATAGTTCCTATTTGTGTGTGTGTGTGTGTGTGCGTGTGTGCATGTGTGTGTGGGTGTGTGTGTGTGTTATTTATCAACAAAAAATGGCTACAGTAAAAAAGTGGAAGAAGAAACATGCAAGATTTTTTTGTAAAATTAACAAATAATTAATTAAATGTGGCATCAATTCTCCAAGTCATTTTTTTTTATTGCATGTGCGCATGAAAGTCAGACTTTTTGGAAATGTTTTCAGATACTAAAGGTTTACTGATGCCAACATCTGAGACATTCACAGAGCAGTTGGAATGACACTGAGATTAAAGCACACGCGCACTTGACTTTGTTTACATGTATTAAATTAGACAAGTCTGAAGTCACACAAGCACAAAATCTTTTTAAGGGGTTGTAAACGAAGAAATTCAAAGCAATTCCTCATTTCCATTCCACATCACTATTTTGTTCAACTTTGTTATTTTTCCCAAAAAGTCCCATAAAATACAATTTACATTCTTTGCGACAAAAATGTGAACATATTGAGGTTATATTTTAGTGAGTCGCTGTACTTCAACCTGCTTTGAATAAAGCTTTATATTCAAACCTCTATACAAAAGATGCACTGTTGATTAATTTCTTTATTGATAGCACATTATACAGTAACCTTGACCCTCTGCTTTTAAGACATTTTTCTGATTAAACTCTGATCTAATTCATTTAGTCAAATATTGCCAAAATACCATCAGAAAAGTTCCATCAGTCACAGCAGTTACTTGATCTTCTCTGGTCTGATCTGACATCACATTTAGCTGAACCAGTTTTTTTAATTTAAATCACAGATTGCATTCCAGTGACAATCTGTTATGAAAAAAAAAAATAAGACTTTACATGATCACATAGCATTTTAGTTAATTCTAGAAAGATGCTGTGTAACTTTAACATGAAAAATAAATAGCTCATATTAGAAAGCCGTGAGAAGACAAGGCAACCAAATGTTACAGACTTTAATATTACTGCCTCCAATATATAGTTGGTGTGAAACAGTAAAAAAAAAAAGAAAAAAAAAAAAGGCCCCGATATGTTACCGTTATTTCCGATGATGCACTGATAAAACATCTCAACACAAAATGTTAAGGGAAAAAAATTACAGTAGTTTTTATTATCCAACAGGAGTGATACTGTATTTTCTTTACTTGTGATTTTTTTTTTCACTGGTAACTGTTTAGGGATTTTAACAGAAATGCTTGGACATCCTGTGTTTCATATTGTACAACCTGCTCAGATCCATAACCATGATTCCATACCGATGAAGCATTGTTGACAGAGATGCATTAGATGTCTGCAGTGAACTGTCCTTTGCTCTGGATGACCCTCATGATGGATTGGACCACCTCGGATGTGGTGCCCCGCCCCCCCAGATCCGCTGTGTGCAACTGCAACCACAAGAGCACAATGTAAGCAAATACCTAAGATCTCGCTAAAACAAAAACATACATGATTCTTGGAGATTTTAATAGTTTTAGGCTTTTTTAATTGAGAATTTGAACTGTTCTGTAATGGGAGCTCAAATAATTCATGTGTTTGTTGCTCTTCACTGGTTACCAGTTCATTTTAGATTCCAGTTTAATTGTTTTTTTGTTTTTTTTACTTTTAAGGGCCTGTATGTTCAGGCCTCCGAGTATGGATGAGACATGTTTAAGCCTCAGAGCTAGGATGTCCGCTGATCAGAGGCTCTTGTTGGCTCGACATGCTCAATCTGAAACCCGTGGGGATTGGTAGTTTCAAGCTGTTGCTCCCTGATTGTGGAATTTCCTCCCGTTGTTTTTACGTTGTATCGATTCCATTGATCATTTTGAAAAACCCATTTGTACAGACAGGCTTTTAAAGTAATTTGATTATATGTTTTGTGTGATTTTCCTAAGTGTTTTTGAAGAAATTTGTGATTTTTATCTGTGAAAGGTGCTATACAAACAAAATTGCACCTAAACTGAGGATTTATACGGCATAAAACTTCTTTTCATAAGAAAAGATGCAAACTCTACATCAGATTGAAACCATGCTCAGCTTTAGTGGACTCACCCCAGTTTCATTCATGGTGGTGAGTACTGCATTCCTTATCAAGTTGGCATAGGAGTAAAGCCTGAAGAAACAACAGAAAGTGTTATTAGCTTTATGTAGTGGTAATGCTATGTCTTTTAATCTATACTAGGAGAACGTACTTGAGGTGGTCCAGCATCATGCAACTTGCCAGCAGCATAGCAGTGGGGTTAGCAATGTTTTTTCCTGCAACACTTTTCCCTGTGTTCCTTGTAGCCTGATATTCACAAGAGAGAGAGAGAAAGAGAAAATAACATCTTAATTAAAAAAATAAATAAATAAATTTGAAAAAAATTACACAAAATTTACATATTTTTAAAGTGACAGGCATAAATGTGCTGCTAATTTACGGTCACTTACCGTTTCAAACACGGCATAGTCCCGACCGTAATTCGCGCCAGGCACAAGGCCGGGTCCTCCCACCAGCCCGGCGCACACATTGCTGACAACGTTCCCATACAGATTAGGCATCACCATCACGTCAAACTGTTGGGGTTTGGACACAAGCTGGAAATGCAGAAAAAAATCACAGTAAGACAAAAAAAAACAAAAAAAAAAACTTTTTTTAAAACTCCCACACTAATTCCAGACTCATTAAGATTCCCACCTGCATGGTGGTGTTATCCACGATCATGCTGTCGAAAGTGATGTCGGGGTATCCAGAGGCCACTTCCCTGCAGCACTGCAGAAACAAGCCATCTCCAAGCTTCCTGTGGATATTCCAAAAATAAATAAAAGAATAACAATAACGAGGGGTTGGTCTATCTGGAGTCGAAGTCACTCACATGATATTGGCTTTATGCACTGCAGTGACCTTGCGACGACCTTTCTCCCGAGCCAGTTGAAACGCATACTCAGCAATCCGGAGGGAATTGCTCCTGGTGATGATCTTCAGACATTCCACTACCCCCGATACACTCTAAGACAAAAAACAGATACATTATCTTACAAACAACCACTACAGTTCTGATAATGTGTTCAAATGACACCTTAAAAACAAGATGGTGGTCAGAGGAAATTAATACAGTTCAGGGTTTCCCCCGGTGTAATATAAACCTGGCGGCCCGCCATGCTTTACTGGCTCCCAGCCAAGCTAAGCATTGTTTGTTTTTAGGAAAATAATCATAATAAAAAAATTTGCTTAATTTTTTATTTTATTTTTTTAATAAGCCAGATTGCAAGTTTCTTTGCTGCTCTGAGTATTTCACTGGCAGAGCATATTTATTCCTAAAATTGTAGGTTTACAGAAGAGAGGCTTATACTTTATGCATTTAATACTACTGACTCTACAATGTGATCTACGTATGTGCCGATATGCTGAAGATTTCTGGGAAACAGCCATAATCATCTTCTGATGTCAATGCTGCTTTACAGTGATAAGATTTTCCCTGCGGTAAAGTCTAACGTTTAAATCACCACAAACACAGCAACTATGTTGATGTCTCAACAAACTTGTGTCATAGCAAACACCCCGCCTCTTTTTATACCTTCAAAACATGTTAAAGGTCTTTAATGACAGAACTCATATATTACACCAATTGAATCGACCAGACTGCCAACACTGAATTTATTATCAGCAATAGTACAGAGTAGAAAAGCGGAAAGAAGTTGCAGAAATGAAGAACCTGGAAACATTACCATGCTCATACAAAGACAATGCATTTCATTGAAAGTGGGAAAAAACAAACATGGAAGTTAAATGGAAACGGTACTTTAGATTGAGACAGTGGTAATCAAACGTCCTCTTTAACCCTAAAAAAAAATCCCACTTATTTCCAAGCGGAAATATACATATGTGTGATAAAAAGCCTTTCATGTTGCTACTGTAACGTGATGAACCTTTCAGCTCTCTGATTTCCTTCCTCTCTCTATATTCCGAACTTTATTACATTTAATACTAATTCAAGTGGATATTTATTCCTGTTCAGAGGAAGTCGTGCACCAGGGTTGTTCACAGTGTGGGACTGAACCAACTGAATTAAGCTTGATCTGGCTGAAACAACAAATTAAATAAATTAAAAGAAAAAAAAATCAAACTATGAAAACAAACAGGAGTCAAGAGAAATCAAGAATATTTTAACTCACAGTAGATTCTCCAAGTAAAAATCCAGCACTGTTTTGTTCAACATATAACTGGCACTGATAAAGATTCTTTCATTACATGCAAAGTAATAGAGGGTTCGTCTTCTCATCACACCTAAATTAGATTTGACTAACAAACATAATTTGCTACTTACTGAGACAGCTGCACCAGTTAAGACAGTTTAATGAAGTCAGTATTGATTCATTTTTCAGCAGCTGAGTTGAGCAAGCTGTTTCTGTATTTTTAAGCTTGGCAGAATGTATGTAAAAAAAGAAACCCTATAAACAGTGGGAGGAAAAGTAAAAGTCCAAAAAAGCAACAGCAGCAGAGCACTGATTTATTTTTCTCAGTCTGACCTCATGCTCCAGACTGCTGTATTCTCCTTCTGTGTTCTCCCTGATGATCAAGATGTCGATGTTCTTGTGCCGAGTTTGGACTCCAGGGAGGGACTGGCAGTGCATCACGTTGGCATACAGATCCAAGCTTGTGCTGTTGAAGGAGAAAAATGATCGACCAAGTGCACACAGGGGACCAAATTAAGTTAGAAAGGTGAACCATCTGACAAAACAAGGCATTTATCAAGGGAGCTAAATATCTTATCTACACCTACCGTAGGAGATTATTTCTGGATTTCACAGATGGCGGCATGGTATGTTTGGTCTCTATGTTACCTAACAGGAGGGTTAGGTAATTCTGAAGTTAGACTGCAGTAATGTGGCGTCATAGCATGTTACCCCCCCCATGCCTCACATTTTTATGGTCTGAATGGAGCCAAAAGACGCAGTTTAGCTTACCTTTAAGAGCAACTCCATTTCGGCGGATGGCGGTAATGGCATTTTCAATATCATCCTCGGCCTCCAGTGCAGAGTCGACATGCACAACCTCAAAGTCCACAGGCACACAGCTGAACCTACAAGCATGATTACCAGTGATGAAGGGAGCAAAAGGGAGTCGTCATCTTTTTATAGTCGAGTCTAATTAGACTATAGCTCTGAGAGAACTAACCTGAAAACCTCTCTAACATGACTCAGAAGCTCTGGACCGATTCCATCCCCGGGTATCAGGGTCACAGTGTGTCGACCTCCGTACTTTGCAGGAGGGGGCTGCAATACCACCATGAAACCCCATATTAATTATTTGAACATAACAGGAACCCTACTATTTTGCTATCTTAAATTAATAGGCTACAAAGGACTTAAACCAGACTTATGTATTTCTGTCAAGAACACATTTATTTTTGTCACTTTTACAAAAAGGTCAGGAGTGTGTGGCAATCCCGAAGTGAATGACAGCAGATTTACACTAGGCCTCTTGCCCGCTTCTGTGATTAATGCCAGACTTGCCGGCTACCAACGACATGAAACTGGGGGGAGGTTTATGTTCCAGCAGGACAACAACCATAAACATAAAGCAAGTTTTATAAAAACTTATGAAAAATGTATTAAATGTATTAAGGTATTTTATCTAGCTCGAAAAGATCAATTTACTGTTGCTCACTACTGTGAACTGAGAACTTCAAGCAATCCTGACAAGTAAGTCAGCTGTGATGCAACAGTGAACTAAAACACCATATCTTATTGTAGCAATTGCTTACAATAAGATACAAAGGAAAAAACTGGTTTTGTTAAACTGTTAATGTCAGTGTAAAGAACTTTAATATCAATCTCGCACAACTGGAATAGCTATTATAATAGTTGTGAATTATTTTTAAATAAAAGCCCACATTTTCTGAATTACTTGAACACCTTATATGATACAAACTGATCATCTTCCATTTATCACAAATGTTCTTAAATATAGAGTACAGTTGCATGAAGAATGGAGAAACACCAATCAGGTTTTACACAGCAGGTTTGAGATCTAAGCACCCATTCACCCCAAAGAACACCACACATGCAATAAAACCAAGAAAATTATGAGAATTAGTTTACACAGGGAGCAATTTAGAATCTGACTAAAAATTAAAGAATAAAAAGATTATCCAGATTAATGCATCAAAGTATGTGGCCAACATGCAAACACCTAGTAGATGCGTTTATGAAGAGATGGACAGTTTTAATTTAATACATTTAATGTACAGGAATAAAACGCCTTTGTGATTATTCAGTGTGACTGGCTAGAGAAATCAGATGATCCCAGTCTCAGACTGATAAATTAATGCATTCCTTCCAACAAGCAAACAAAAGTCCAGTCATGCATTTTAATCCAAAGCACGCTAAATCAAATGTCAGCCACTTACAATGTTGTCGCTCTGTTGATAAAGGAGAAAGGGAGAAGAATAATCATCAGTTTGATTACAACCCCCAGGAACAGATTAAAACTCAAAAATGTGAGAAATAAACATAAGACTTTTTTTTTGACACACCCATGATCCCACAGAAAGTGAAAAAACAATATAATTTATTGACAGAAATCAAAACCGTAGTGTTGTTGTTTTAGCCATTGTGTACTGAGTCGAGAGAAGAAAAAAAACAACTAAGATTTAATTCTGTTTTTGCCAGGGCAGTCTCAGATACTCACAACATGAAGTGTTTTATTCCGGTGACTGGTCAAAGTTGTCCCAAATACCTGAAAAGTTGAACAAGAGATTTTTGAGTGAACCCCAATAATACTCACAGGGTGGCCCCTACGTTATATTATTTGACCTTGTGTCTGGAGGGAAAATACGAGCCGAAACTGCAGCCTAAGGGTAAAATTACGGAATGATACAACGAATCAAGTTTGTTTCGTCTTACTTTAACCGCATTTCCCAAGTGTCGACCCCAGAGAGGATTTATAATCCTGGAGGCAGAGAACACAGCACTGTGAGCAGCCATCTTGATTATGAGGAAGCAGCAGTCGCGTGCGACTGCAGGTTTCTCGTGCGTTTTGTATATTCGCTCTTATTTTTTTTTTTATAAAAAAAAACAAAATATATTTATTTTAACCTTTTTAAAGACAGCTTGAAAATAAATAAACAGCTAAATAAAATTAGATATAACGTAAAACCCATGTGAGTAGTTTTGCGCATGCCCAGTTCGTACCGACTGGTCTCGGGCACATCCGGAAGTGATAACAGGATGAAAATAGTCAGTTTTTCCTCGTTTTGCTGACAGCGCTCATCATAAAACGCAGACTGGGTTTGTGGACTTCGGTTTCTTTAGTCTATAATATGCCTGTTGAGTCTTCTCAATGAATAAACTGCGCAGAAAATATTGAAAGTTCGGCGCAAAGGGCAGTGGCTGATTAATTTGTGCAGCTGCGTCCCATCAAAGGAGACGAGCTGAAACCAACCCTCGCTCACCATAGGACTGAATAAAGTAGGTAAGATTTGCTATTTTAATTTAAGCTATGAGGAGGAGAAACCAGGTATATGACTTACGCGTTCCTTTCTGTTTGTCTAGGATATATATGTCATGCTTATAGCAGACTTATAATTTCAGCAAGGCTAAAAGAAATCTTAACCATTTCACACAAATACATACTGTATTGCCTTCTGAAAGTTACATGAGACATGAGAAGATGACTGAAAAGTCAGTTTATTTCATTCAGTTTAAAAAGGTTAAAATCATAATTTAGATTTATCACACACTAAACAATTAATTTATGGTGTAAACAGTCTGTTACATCATATTTATTGACACCATCTGTGAGGGTGGGGGTTATACATTTTGCTAAATTGATTTATTCATATGTAAAATATACAGATTTATTTGAAGGTGAAATTAGTTACTCTTAAATGCTCAAACTTTTCATCTAGGAATTTTCACTTCTTGGATCATTTTTGTTATTTCAGCAGCAGCACCATAGCAGCTTTGGATTAAAACTCGAGTCAGCATGAGGGAATTTGATAAATGCTTTACATAGGACTTTTATTCTTAGAAAGTTTACAAACCACTCCTAATTTGAGAAATCCAACTGCTTTCAAACATCCTGACTTGCTTGAGACCAGTAGGACATGATTTAAAACTATTTTTCAGTCCTCAAGGCCCACCGTCCTTTGTGTTTTTGTTGTCTCTGCTTCGACACACCTGATTTAAATACTATGCATGCCATTAAGTGCTGCAGAAAGCTGCCATTGCTCATTTATTTAAGTCAGGTGTGTGACCTGCAACTGTGCAAATGCCAGCAAGAATATAAATACTTAATTTTAATGGGAGTAGTTGGACTGGAAGGAAGGATCTCAAGAATGTTCCTTTGTGCATTAAGGACACAGCAGTCTGTCACTAAAGGAGTTCTCTAGTTTAATAACATCTATCACAACTAACCAATGGAAAGTAATTTATGTACAGTATACATAAAATTCTTTGATACTCCACGTTAGTTAGCTATGAGTCACATAAAGGTGATCATTCTGATCACCTGAAGAATTTGCCCACAAACTATGCAGACTTAAAAACTCTAAAAATCTACAGACTTTTTTACAAATAAAATCTGAACTAAATCTTAATCTGATTTAGTTTTTTCAAGCAAGATGTCATTGTTTATCAAGTGTTTCAAAAAAATACCTTTTGATTCTGTTTCAACAAGCTGCCACTTATTAAAGCATCAACCAGGACATTTTGTAATCATTTGAATATGATTATTGATCAAACAAAGGAATCATTCATAGACATTCAGACAAATATTCTCGAGTAGGGGGTGCATACATTTGTAAGAGTAAGACAATACAGAATTTTTAAGGGCCCACATTCTTTCCTCTTGACATACATTGCAGATTTATGTAAATTTGTAATGCCCCAAGCAATGCTAAAAAACCAGCTGAAAAACCAACTGACAAAATACTTTAAAACACTACAATTCTTCATACCCTTGTAGATTCAAATTTAAGCTAATTCCTATATTTATAAAATACCAGTGAGAACTTATAAAAAGTTGCTCAGCAGTTATAAGGAGGTTTTGATTGCTTTAATGCAAGAAATTATTTTTGAGATCTATTTTGGGAAAATTAAATTTTGCTATAAGTTGTAGAAAATGCAATAAAAATATACATAAACGTTTGAAGACCTGTTGAAATGGCTGACGACCATCAGCAGAGGAACAAATCCAGCAAGGCAGACTTCAGAAAGAAGAAAATAATGACATCCCCTTATTTTCTTATGAACAATATTTTGGAAGGAACCCTCAAATGTTTTGCACCTGAAAGAAAAACAGATTTCAGCAATCATACAGATACAAACGAACAGCTGACAGAACAATTAAGTTATGAAATTAAACACAGGTGAAATACACAACCTTTATCTATGAGAACAGTTAAAAACATATATAGCAAAATGCATATGAAATCCTGTAGGCAGTTACTTTTTAATTCTTGTAAAGACAACACAAAATTGACTACTACTGGTTGCCAACCAGTCTACGATAAGCATTGTTATGGTAACTGCAAACTGCCAGTTCTAGCATCAACTTACAGAGTAATGAAAGTCAGCAGAAAATAACTTTTTAACTAAAAAAAGAATTTGAAGAAACCAATTATGATTTATAATATGGTTCAAATTAAACCCTATTACATATATTAAATTCCCTCAATGTGCCTGACTCTAACCTCTTGTTTGTTCTGTCTACAGGTCTATGAGCCGGTGAATCATGAGACTGACAGGTGAGTTGTAAGTGTTCTGAGAGTTTTGTCTGAAGTGTCTTTTGCCTGAGCTTGTATGTTGTGATTCTGTTAACAGCCCCCCTGCGAACTGTAGTGGTTCTGCTCCTGGTGGGCTTCACCTGGCTGCTCGCAAGCTCATTATTTGGAGGAGACAGCAGTTTATCTGTGCGAAACATCTTCACTGGTAAAATGAGTAATCGTCACTTATTTTGTAGGTTTAGGCAGAAATATCAAAGAAAACTTTCAGACTTTTATTGATGTTTTTAAGTTAGAGTTCAAGATTTTTGCAAGATTTAAGTTTCTTGTGGTTTTGTGTTTCTGACTAAACAGAAAAGCCAAGCTGAAAGCATCATAATGGGTTTTATCTTCCATTTCTGAAATTTTAGTCGCCAAAGAGAAACTCTGTAAAAAGAAAATAAACAAGAAAAAAAGATTAATCGGTTTCTCTGATGAGCATTAGATGTACATGAAGAATCAGGGTTACTGCATAGCAAAATCAAATCAAGTGTTTTATTTTTGATATTTATTTTAATCAGAAAACTTGTTAATATTTTCAGGCACAAAAGAAGAGCCAACCCAACGTAAGTATGAAAGACAAAGTACGTACCAATGCTTTTTTCGTTTGTGATTTATCTATTTTTGACTCATATATCATCTCTTTTAGCTGAACCACGTCCTCGGAGATACAAATGTGGACTTTCAGCACCATGTCCTCCAAAGCATTTGGCTTTCCGTCTGGTGTCTGGAGCTGCAAACGTCATTGGCCCGAAAATCTGCTTGGAGGATAAGATGTGAGATTTGGCACTGTGAATTTCTCTTCTACTCGTTTACATCTTTATCTCCCCTGCTGTCCCCTTTTTATTCATTCCGTTTCACTCTGTCATCTTTTTCTTTTCCCCTTCTTTTTTGCTTTCCTAACAAGGCCTCCAAGTATCTCTGGGGAGCTTGATGCAAGTATTGTCATAGTCTGGTGGTGCTTTATTCTTTTGGATTGTTAGGCCCTTCCTTTGCACTGCTGCCTTGTTAGTGTGTAATGTAGTGTAAATAGGTGCAGAAATGTGCCTTAGCAATTCCCTCCTAAAGTACTGATACTTAGACATGTTTATATTTTCCCACATTTGAACATTTAACTTTTGTGTATTTTATTGTGATATCAAGGGAAAGACCTTGATATCACAATAAATGAGTGGAAGGAAAGTTTGGCATGATTTCCAAAATGGGATTACAAATAGAAAGCTCACCCTTCTGACGCTTGAACATCCCTGATGCAAACTGTTTCAATGTAGCTGTGGCTGCATGTTTGAAGTTGACGTCCTGTTGCCTCTTTTAAAATCTCTAACAGACTTTCATCCAGGATTATCAAACATTTGGCTCCCTTCATACATGAATGAACTCTGGATAACTTCCTTGTTCCTCCTGATCTGAACTACCCCACAGGAGGTTTTCATTTGTGCAGTATTTAATGTATTTTCGGTGATGGACTAAACAGTATTGTGTGTTTTATAACATAACTCTGCTTTAAACTGGTTCAGACTCTAACCTTTCTGCTGTGTTTCTTAGTTTTCACAATGTTGTTTGTTCACTGTTGTTCACTAACAAACTTCTGAGGCCTTCACAGAACTGCTGGATTCATAATCATAATCTGATAGCAATGTACTTTATTTTAATTTGGGGGTTTCAATGTCACATTTATACTCACAATTATGCTGAAATTCTTGTTTTTCTATCATTATGTCTAAGAAAAATGTGTCTAGGTTTTACACATTATATTGTGACACAATGTGCAAAAGTTCAAGGAAGAGAAACCCTTCTGCTATGCACTGTAAGTGTATGTTAAAGACTTGTGTCTCTGTCTCTTAGGTTAATGAGCAGTGTGAAAAACAACGTTGGTAGAGGACTTAATATAGCTTTGGTTAATGGTGAGAGACTCATCTTCAGCTTTTGATAAACAGTGTTATATTTATTTTAACTATTGATTGCAGTAAAGTTTTAACACTTTGTTTCTTTGGTTTAGGGGTGACAGGTGAGCTGTTGGAGACTAAAACCTTTGACATGTGGGCAGGAGGTAATGCAGGAAATGGTGCTTAATCTGTATTCCAGTCCTAGTGGCACAGAAGACGCATGAAGTGAAACTCACAGTTTATCTAATGCTTCTTTTCAGATGTGTCCAACTTATTGAAGTTTCTGCGGCCCCTTCATGAAGGAACACTTGTGTTTGTTGCTTCTTTTGACGATGCTGCTACAAAGTAAGAATCAAAAACATGGGATTAGTTTAGTGTGAGAACTCTGCTTATTTATTTATTTGTTGTCCCCCCAAAATTTAAGTTTTATGTAGAACATGTTGCTTCAACCTCTAATTGATAAAACTGGACGAGTAGTCAATTTTGAATTGTTGGTTATTATTTAACACAAAAATTATATTAAATGCAAAATTGTGACTAACAATGATGCATTTACATTGTAAATGGTACTGCTTCATTTGTAATGATCTTGTTCAACTGATTCACATACTTGGCATTTCCAGTGTACATAAAGGAAAAACATCAATGCATAAGTTTTAAAACATCAAAATATTTAAATGGTATGCCATTTAGTATGTGTACTAGTTTACATGCAGGGGTGGAAATTTGGTTTTCATAGAGTTAATAATAAATACATTTTCTGTAATTTACTTGTACTTGCAGGTTTTGTAATCGAAGAAAAAAAAAAACACAGTGGCTGCTGAAATGTCTGAGTGGCCGGTAAAACATTTTCTCTACCAGCCACTGTGGCTGGTGGAGAAATTTTCAAATTTCCACCCCTGTTTATATGTCCAACAGTTCTCTAACAATTGTTTTGATTTTTTTTGTTTGTTTTGGCAGACTGAATGATGAGTCTAGACGTTTGTTTGAGGAGCTCGGTAGTACAGCTGTGAAGGAGCTGGCCTTCAGAGACAGCTGGGTGTTTGTTGGAGCCAAGGGCATCGAGAACAAGAGCCCCTTCGAGCAGGTATGAGCCGACTCCTGTGCTCCATCTGTGTGCTACATTGTCAACGGCTTCACTTCATAGGACAAATTATTTTAAGGATTTTGATTAACTTGTCCAAGTTTAGTTTTTTATTCACCGTCTATTGAGGCTTTTGTCTTTAGTTGTTTCTAGCTGGTTCCATCTCCACTGCAAAAGTTGTATCAAAAAAAGTATATAAATTAACCATTAAGAAGTTTAATTCTCATTTTAAGTGGAAATAAAATACTTTACTCTCACTGCTCACTGAAGCTCCTTTTAAACCTTCTTCGTTAAAAAGAAATTAGGTGACAGGTTTGAATTGTGAATTATTATTCGCTGTTATTTATACATATAATCTTTGGGTAAATGTCATTTAGCTAGCTGGAAAAGCCCATGTAGCTTTCATAACCTTGAACAATCTTTCAATGTAGTTCTGAATATTTGACCACTCGTCTTATCAGAAATGGCAGAGTTGATTTAAATGCATCATCTTCCTGGCACAGATCAGGCTTTTAAGCATACTCTATAAATTTTAAATAGACCTCAGGCCAGAGCCGTTCTAGATGTTTTCCATTTTTGTGTTATCAATACCAAGATCAGTTCGGTTGTTTGGGATCATTGTCCTGTTGAAACACACAGCCGTTTTCGTTTTGGCTCTGGTTCTGCTCTGCATCCCCAGATCCAGAACCAAACACGAGGAAGCAGCATTCATCTTCTGTGCACCACAAATCTGGAAGAAACTTCCAGAAAACTGCAAAACAGCCAAAACACTGAGTTCTTTTAAATCAAGACTAAAAACTCACCTATTCAAAACTGCTTTTAAACCATAACAAATTAAACATTGACCAACATATTTGATGTGAATAATTTTGGCGATGGCACTCATCAAAATGTCTGTTCAATTTTTGGCTGTGGTGTTTTCCTTATAACTTTGTAATTTTCTGTTTTTATTATGTAAAGCACCTTGAACCTGGAACCCTTGCTGTTGAAATGTGCTATACAAATAAACTTGATTGATGAAATAGCCAAACTCCTTCTGGAGAACGCTTTGTGGTCAGAGGAGCCAAAGTTTGAGGTATTTGGACAAAGTAGCCATAAAATATATTTGGAGGAATCGAGGTGATGCCTCAGACCTAAACATTCTTCAAACTATTGAGCACGGTGATGGTGGTATGATCCTGAGGATCTCTTTTGAAGCCGTTGGTACTGCTGCTTCACACAAAGTGGAAGAACAATAAAGCTAAATCCTAGATAGTTAAAGGAGACACAGGAAGCAGTGGAACCAAACGCACATCATAACTGGTTTTGAAAGGGATAAAGCAGGCCAACATTAAGCTTTTGGACTGACTCCTACCCTACCGCCATCTCATTTTTTTAAATTTATGGACTGTGCTTAAAAGCCTGCTCCTGCCCGGAAACCAACCAATTTAAAACTATTTCTGATAAGAAAGAACGTATGTCAAACAACAAGACAGAATAATCCCATAAGCATGTTTTCAAAAATTATATGGTTTCTCTGCGGCTTTATCCAAATGAATTTATTTATCTAAACATATTTAGATTTTTTTCCTGCGTGGATTAGAAAAAAAAAGCACAATTTAAACACAGTTGCTTTTAGTTTTGCTTTTAACAATCATTGAAGTTTTGTCATCATATCCACCTGAAAAAAAAATTGCTTGGCCGTGCTGTTAAAGAGACCAACATTAGTAAGATTTTCATTAGAACAGCTAAGCTTCTCAGCACCACAATAAAAGCATTGTTGGAAGTTTAAATGATTAATGTAGAAGCAGTGAAATAGTTTTCTGTGAAACCATTAGCCAGCTCTGAAATGAAATTGTGTCGATACTGAAGTACTAGTTTTGTTAAAGACTGAAAAATATGAAAGACAGCAGAGAGCATCTGCAACTGATGTGTTGATTATTAGTTGTCAAAGATCATCTCCACTTTCAGTCATATTGCATAAGATCTCACTTAAAATATAAAAAAATATTACCATGGATAATTTACTATAAAACCACTGAGTCACATATAACTTAGGAGGCTCATTTGGGTTTGGCAAAGTAGAAACCATTAGGCTATAGCTTCTGAGATGCTGACATCGGTTCTGTTTGGCTGTTTTTGTTTCCGATAGCGCATGAAGAACAGTAAGAGCGGCAACAAATATGAAGGCTGGCCCGAGTCCCTGGAGATGGACGGTTGTATTCCCCTGCGGCCGCCCCTTGAAAGTTAATTCTGCTTCTGATAGTCTCTCAGACGTCACGGCGATGCCTGAAGTCTCAGCAGGGAAACAAAGCGACTGCAGAAGGCCTACAAGCTTCTGAACACCTGAAGGACACACAAGTAATATTTTCTTTTGGAAAAAGGAATAAACTGAATGTACAGATTACGTTTTAGCTGGAACCAATTTGTACAAGATTTCAGACTAAGCTTTCTAAGCTGCTTTTTAGCTGAGGAAATATTCTAGAAACAATGAAAATTATATCAAGGTAAGAAAATCTTGATATAATTGTTTGCTGGCCAAAGTGTAACTTTAATGAGTGAATATAGCTTGACTGAAATTTCTAAACCTCTTATAAAAATATATATCAGTGACGTGCGGTGAGGTGCATAATCAGATGTACAAATGTGCAAAATATGTGACGATTACTCATTCAGTCTGCCAAAACAAACAAAAAAATCAACACGTGCACAACTCTGGAGGGCAAAAAGACAATTCTTTTACATGCCATCTATTGCTGCGCTGCCATGGTAGAATATCCCATTAACTCAACGAAACTTGGAAATGTAGGTATTGTTAATTATGTGCTGTGCTGCACAGCAAAGGGAAAAACCACAACTCAAAACCACAGTCTCTCTCGCTCTTCATTGGCCAGCCTCCACACAGAGTTTTTGCCATAGCAACTGACAACAACCCTAAAAAAATCACGAAACTATTTCCCACACAAAGAGCAGAACATTCAGTCTGTTGCAGTGATTTGGTTTTAGGCTCAATGTTTCTTTTGCGATTTTTAAGAAGTGATTGCTGTGGTAAGAGGAGAAACCTATAAATATGTCGCTGCACTTGAAGTTACTGTATGGCCAGTTCGCTGTTGCCATCTCTTACTCTGCAATTGTGGAGTCACAATGTCCGGGATCATGAGCGCCCCCTGCCATGAGGCAAGAGAACTGCTCGAATCTGTTCTCTGCCATTTATGATAGCTTCTCTGCACACAACACGTTACACACACAGTTGGTGACAAAAAGCACTGCACATTATTTACATAAGGTGCATGACTTTGTGTTTATGATGTAAAGCACTTTGAAATGCCTTGCTGCTGAAATGTGCTATACAAATAAAATTTGATTTGATTTGATAAGCTAAATTATGGAAAATCAGTTCATACATTAAAAGTTTTTTTAGCCATTTTATTGGCGCCGTACAGACAGGAGGCGCGTGCTCTCATAGAGCGGCAGCCAGTGCACTTAGTGAGAGGTTGATCAATCCAAGGTGAGGCTCAGCTCGCTGCTTTCTCACCAGCTGCACTTCCGAACATTTGAATGGGAAACTGAGAAAATTCAGCGATTTTGAAGAAAAAATAATCAAAATTGGTTAAGATAAATGAAAAATAAATACTTCAAAGTACCAACCACAGGGTGAAAATAGCAATATAAATTATTTTATCATTTTATTTTCCGTTATGACAGGTGAGGCTCTGCCACACTTGCCTCCCCTGACCGCAAGTCACTGATATATAGATATATCTACATATCTCTGTAGATATATATATTGCCTTTAGAGTTTGAGCAACAGAATGCAGTTAAATATTTGCACATTGTGATTAAAAAAAAATAAATCTCACTCCTAATCAACATATCAGAAAAAACCTGGAATTACCATGGGCTCTGTGGATAGATTTAATGCTTGCATACTTAAATACAGTGTCATAAATATAATTCAAACTCTACTAGCATTAACTGCCATAATGTCCATAGAACTTGATGCACCAGATGCTGAATACATGTTTACAGATTCCTTTGGCCTTAAGCGATACACAGACAGAATAAAACTATTTATTTTAAAATTTTCTACGCCAAAAACAAGTTATAATTTAAGTTTGCCTTGAATGGTTTTGCAGTCTCAGGTCAAGAAGCATTTTCCCACTGAGTTCTTTTCAAGCTTTTGCATGTGGTTGAATGTTTTTTTTTTTTTTGTCGGAAATGAATGTATTCACTTGGCCTCTTTCAAGCCCATAAGGAAAAATGTGAATAATACACTATTTAATGTTTAGACTTCAAGAACATTTTAAAACACTTGATTATGTTAATTTTGTGTAAATATAATTTTCTAAAAACAGTGAAGTCTGTTACATTGCAACATCAACAATGAAGAATAAAGAAAACAAATCCATATTTGTCTTTTTTTTTATGTCCTTCAATCGGGATCAGTGCCTCTAGGGGGCGACAAAGGGTCATATCTGATGGAGGTTATTCAGTTCATTCTGCTCCAGGCATTTGCTTTTTCCAAGCATATGTTCTGATGGTTATGAAGTGAATCTGCAATATTTTTGAATTGAAAGTAGCTACATCATCATCATACTAGAATCATCACACAATGAACACAATAAGTTGCACTGTGCTTCAATGTGATATGGCATCTGATGTTAGTAAAAGTGAGGTAATCGTTTAATTCAGCTATTTCAGAACAGATGGCTGGAGGAGTTTGAAGAGGAGCGATGCTATGTTTTGAAGTTACCTTTGATGCCCATGTACTTGTGTATGTTTTAAATAATTTTTCACCTGGACATCCTATTTTTATTTAGTTTTTTTTAAGTGATTGCTATGGGTTTTAATTGATATTGTACCTCCAAAAGGTGCAGCAAAGTTTTTGATTTCACTAAAATATAAATACTACCTACTGTATGAACACACATACGGTTGCACTGGACAAATCTGCCCAGACCTCTACGTTCACACGGGAGATGCAGAGTTCTGTTTTCAAAAATCATAGTTTCTTCCTCCATCCTTTCACTTTGATGAACGCCTAAGATAACACGCAGCTATTCTATATGAAGACAAAAAAATGACACATTTGCAGCACTCCAACTTTCTAATTAATCTTCCTTTGTAAAACAAATGCGTGTGTGAATCCAAATTAAAATCTTGTCTGATTCAGTTTAAACCGCTTGGTAAATGACTGATCCCCCCTCCCCCTCCCCCAGTATACGTGGAGTATTTTACAAGTGTTCTTTCTCTACTCAAAATTGTGACCAAGAAATTGCAAAAACCTCGGAACAGATCATAACCGGGCGCAGCACCGCCCTCTGGTGGCGACAGCAGCTAACTGTCACTTCTCGACTCCTTATGTTGTTGATGATGATGATGATGATGATCCCCGTGGCATCGCGCGCTCTGCCAGTACGCACGCGAACCTGCTGCTGACTATGAGGAGGACTCTTGTCAGCGAGGAACACAAGTTACGGACATTTTACGGATTACCGTCACCTGCGGCCGACCGACCGAGCGGCCAGCGGCTGAGAAAATGAGCGAACCGACGATAAGCGTCGCCTGAACCGGAACGCGTCCGCCGGCTGCTCACCCGCTGCCTCGCTGTCGCACGCGGACACCGAAGCTCGACGGCTCCGGTGGCGGAGGGAGATTTTTCCAGCCGTCATCACCGCGACCGGCCGGTAAAATGTTACCAAACGGAGCCCGGGTTTTTTTCTTGAATTGCGTTTTTCCAATAGGTAGATGGGTTTTTTATGTGAGAGTTTGATGTACATTTGGCTTAGGTAATGCGGACATTTGTAAATAGGCAATAAAAAAATCCCGTTTACAGCCAGTATATTTAAACTACCATTTTTTATTATTTTATTTTTATTTATTTTTTTTAAATTAAGTCAACGCAGGACGTTCGAGGTATGACGTTACATTCAGGTGAGTGATATTTTTATTGTTTTTATTACACTACCAATATTTGTTGTAATTAGAGTGTTATGTCATACAGTTCTGTGTGATTTGGGAACGGGGATTAAACTTCCTACCAATTATAGAAAATGTTTAGTGTACCAACACTGGAGAGCATTGGAGATGGGCCCTCTTAATAAACCCGGAGCTGGTTTTAGGATTTGAAGCGTGGTCGCACCATTGTTGATGTTGATTAGTGGTGCTGCCCGGTCGCCCCCTGTCATCTGCTTCCTCCCCCCCACCCACTGTATGGGGATTGTACTCTTTGCCTCTCGTATGGCGTTCCTCAAGTCAGCTGAGCTCCCTGCGAGCCAATAGCAGTGTCACATTACCTTCAGTGCATCGTGTGTACTGGGGTCCTGCAAATCAACACACTATCTGGGTTCCTCGGCTTGTTAGTGCAGAATGAGAGTTGTGGAAATGATCTTTCTATGGGGTTCAGCGTAAACAGAAAGCGTATTTCTTTTGCTGCTGTTGAAACAATGTGTGTTGTCAGCAGGAGGTATGAGTGAAAGTAAAACCTTGCCCCTCTTTAATTCCTCTAAAGTGCTAAATCGCTGAACCTCTGGCACCCTCATGGTTCATAAAAACCCAGGGATTATTCAGAAGTGAAAGATGTTCAGTTGTAGATATGTACTTCCAGACTATTAAGCCACTCAGTAGTGTTTAATCCTGGTTCATCTGTGAGTGATTAGAAAGCTTTTCTTTCACCTAGATTTGTATGGTTTTGCCCACAGAGGGGGATGCAAAGTGAACAGAAACCATGGGGGTTAGATAACACACATCTTTCTCCCTCTCTCTCTGCTCGCTCTATGCCTGGGAACAGTGCCGTGTGTGTGCTGCTACCTACACTCGAGTCTCACATGCTTGACCTGGATTGGACAAAAGTCCTTGTTGTGTTTTGAGCCTTGAGTTTCCCTAATAGGATGAGAACAATCAATTGTGTGTTTGATTCCAGCAGCTGGCATTTGATATTTCTTGCAAACAGGGAAGCGGCAACATGTCCTGAACAAGTTGTTCATACGCTTAATAGGAACCACTGCACGTTGGTCTCTTTGTATGCTTACTCTGGCCCATTTTTCTAAAGGCAAATACATTTTAAGATATTTTTCGGATTACAGCTGAAACCAGACATTTACATAAACCAAATAGACAAATGTTTTTGTCTCTTTGTCTGATATTAGATCAGACCAAAATTGTCCCATTTTATGTCAGTTAGAATGACAAAAATTATTTCTATTTGCTGAATGTCATAGTAAGGAGAAAGAAAATATTTCAGAGATTTATTTATTATCTTCAAAGTCAAAAGTTTACATACATGGTTTCTCTCAGTATTTAGCATCATTGCCTTTTAACCATATAACATAGTTATATGGTAGTAGTTTATTTCCACAAGCTTTTTACAATGGTTTACTTTAGTTCTGGCCACCAGTCCTCCTGACAGAGCTGGTGGAACTGAGTCAGGTTTGCTTGTACCTTTCGAAATCTGTCCACAGCAACAACAGAAGGGTTTAAATCAATATCAATGTGTCATTTATGCACTGCTTTGTTAGTGAAATACATTAGAGGTTGTGATTGAAAACCATTGCAAATTTTCCCAGCCACTATTTGGGAGTTATCCTCTCTCCCACTACTGCGCTCTTTAAAGGCTTGCCTCCAGAAATCTGACAGTGTGAGTCATGCCTGTTAAACATGGCCTCTCACAGGGACCATGGTCTTTGTATTTGTCCGTCTGTGTGATCAGCAACCGAGCTGCAGGGACCTAATATCATCAGTGAAGTTGCCGCTTGACTCAGAGCCCATTTGAATTTTGGCCAGCAGCTTTCAGACCTTGTGCTTCCTCTGTCTTCCCACATTACTCAGCTTCCATCTCCGCTCTAAATCTCTGTGCGACTAGTGCTGAGTTGGAAGGAGTCTGAAACAAGTTTGAGCATTGAATTAAGCATGCATGGAAAAGTTTGAATGACAAGCAGGTATGAGTGGTTGTTCCACTTGGAGGCTCTGTTGTTTTTTCGGTTTCCAGACAAGCAAATGTGTTAAATCTAGGTGACTCTCAGGTGCACAACTTATCCAAGTTTACCTTGTCTGCTGAGAGGGCAGAGTTATATGCAGAACACCACAGCTGACACTTCATCATATATCTGGAAAACATTTGTTTTTATAGTTTTATTGTGCTCCACTAAGGTTGCAATGCTCACTCCACTTTCTGCTTCACATGTGATTTGTTTCCTCAGGTAGGTGTTTGATTTCTGAAATGCCTAAGCTGATCCTTGGGTTTGAAAATTGAACTTCAGTCCTAAAATAAAGAAATGTATAACAGTTTCACTAAGAAAGTTCTTTAAGAACCCCCAAACAATCAGAAGCTATTTAGTATTTTTGTGGAAAATTAAGATGACAGATGTTAGGATCTCAACTTTCCATCCGTCCGTCCGTCCATCATCCATCCATTCAGCCAATAAACACAGTCCCTCCAGCTTGTTTTGGGACTTCTCCCGGTGGGACGTTCATGGAACGTCTCACCCAGGAAGCGGACTTTTAGGCACCTTTAACAAATGCCTCAACTGTCTCCTCTTGTTGTGAAGGAGCAGTGACTCTACTCTCAGCCCCTGCCAGGTGATTATACATGTGAAATATTCTAGAAAAAAATTATTTATTTATTTTTTGTTGTGGTGACCAACATCTCATTTTCTAAATGTTTTTAAAACTGTAAAACTGAGCAGATAGTAACAATAAAGTGAAATATTTTTATTTCAGTGATTACTTAATTTATTTTTGATTTAATTTTCTTTATTTTGACATTTTATAACAGTAAATAGTTGGACAGCACCAGCTCCCCTGTCAGAGGACATACAAGTGGAAACTATTCCTAAGTTAATGTAATCACCTTGTGTGTTTTTTTTCCAACTTTTCCCTCCTCCAGACATTCTTCCGCTCCTCTCTACTGTTCTCCTCTTAGCTGCCTTTGTGTGAGTAGAGATTTAGCTACTCACTGCAGTCATTCACGCAAACATTGGCACATATTTTATCAGACAACCTGCCCTCAGTTCCCTTTTTGTCTATGCCACCCCCACCCCTTTATTTCACCCTCATTCTCTTTCACTCACATTTTTCTCACCCCATCAGCCACTGCCCCTCCCTCGCGCCATCTCTCTTTCCCTCTCTTTCTCTGTGTTTAAAATTCTACTGTCCGACTGCTCCCACCAACTGCAGTCCCTTACTGCCCCCCCCCCCCCATGCCACATTTTATTCACTCTTTTCATCTGCATTTCCCCCCTCAGTCACATAAACATGGCCAGCACACACACAGTCCTCCGGCTCTGTCTCTATCGACCTTCCTAGTTTTTCAGCCGCTGTCCGGTAAGCTGAAGTTGCTGCAGAACTGCAGTATTTTATTCGGTGTAAGTCAGAAAATTCATATTATGGTTTTTTTTGTGAAAGATTTAAACAATCCCTGCTAACTTTATTTTTGATTTTCAAGGAACCAAATTTGTGTTGAGTGGCAGATCGGTAATTGTTTTGAAGGTTGTTTTTTTTTTTTTCTCAACTTTTTTTGGTTTAGTTTTTCAGAGATTTTCAATCCTGTTCATGTGAACAAAAAAGCCTCGCTTAATAAATCCAAACTACAATAAAATGTCAATTTTTATTCATTCGTTTTTTATTAGTACCTTTTCTTTTTTCTGATAAATAGAGTAGATACCAGGGATCTGTAGGGAAGATAAATGACATTCTCCTTTGTTTTTACAGTTATGTAGAGGATCATATTTTTGGCAGTCAGTAGGCAAACATGTCATAATGATTTTAGCTGCACATTTTAGGGATTATTAGCCAGCTGCAGGTGCACTCGGAAACTCCCGGAAGCCTCAAAGGCCGACTCAGTACAAGACGGTGATGTGAAGCGAGAATTATTCTGACATGTCAGCCAGATGTACTCTTCATGCTAGAGTCATTTTGCTGCCTGGGCGAGATGTCACAATTTCAGCTGCAGTGTTGGTTTTATTATCTTCATCTGTAGTATACCACATTTGCCCACATGGGCAGTTGCTTGGTCATTTGGCTGGTGTCAGGAAATTCCTCTCGGCATTCTTTCGTTGAAAGGGGAACCGGCGGATTGGGTGAGAGTGACAGTTTGCATGCGTATGTGTGTGTTTTTCCTCTGCAAATAATAGAGGGTGCATGTAAAACAACAAAGTTTGTCCTGACAAGTTGGTGTGTGTTCAATATTTGTGTGTGTGTGTGTGTGTGTGTGTGTGTGTGTGTGTGTGTGTGTGTGTGTGTGTGTGTGTGTGTGTGTGTGTGTGTGTGTGTGTGTGTCGGGGAGGGAGACTGAGGGTGTGAGAGACAGTGATGCGGTTGAACGTGTTTGATGTACTGTGATAACTCTGTCCGGTATGTGGCTCTCATGGGAACTCCCCACCCTGGGGACATGGGCCAAAAAGTTTAAATGGCAGCTTCCATTTTCTTTATTGTACCTTGTTCCACCTTTGTGTCCTTTACTTATATTGTGCCTCAGCTCTAGAGAAGAACTGTACCTTATTAGTGTCATAGCAGTTTTTTTCCTTCGCTTTAAGTTATTAAGTTTTCTATTTTGTTTCTATATTATTGCATAAGTTGATGTGTCGCATTGTGTTTCTGTCCCTGGAATGTCACTTAGCTGGAATTGTTTCTTTTCAGAGTTTCTTAGCAGTTTAATTTGACTGACAGCTATGCACATTGCTTGCCAGACATGTTTACCTTAAAGTTGGACCCACAATAGGCTTGATGCGATTCTTAATGACCGTGTTGTGAAAGAGAAAAGAGACCAGCATGGTTTCTTTTCTCTAAGGTCTAGGGTCTGGACTCACTGTGGTGAGGTAGGTGATCCCCGTTGATGTCTTCATAACTACAAGTCATGTATCCCAAGAAACTATTCATGTGATGTGGACGCTCTAAAAAGTCTAGCAAGTTTGGACTAGCAAGATGGACTGTCAAGCTTTATGTGGTCATCTGTAAAGTAAAAGGTGTTGTGTTTTAAACCGATGCAAGATTATTTCCTTATCATGACTCCACCTTTTTTCTCTCTGCATTTATTGCTCCATTCTATCCCCAGTCTAACCACATTTCTCTGTGCTGAAACTGTTGCCTCTTTATCCTAGTTTGTTTACTTTCTTCATGTTCAGAATATTGATCCTAAGCTTTAACTCTGTCCTGTAGAAACTGTCTGAGAAACTTTGTTTCGATACCCTAGCAAAACTGCAGCTAAAAATGTGGTTGCCACACCACTTCTTGTCTTGCCATCTATGTTGCTTTATTGAAACCCATGTTTTGTGCAGAACAAAACATGAGAAAATTTGGTAGATTTTGTTGGAACATCAAATCCTGTCAGGCCTGTTTTTACTGCATTGGGACATTTTACCTTTTACATTTAAGGGTTCAATACTCTATTAGCGCTCCCCAGAGGTTATATAATTAGTTGTTGAATTCACCAGAAAGGAGGTCATGCTGTCAGTTTCACTTTCAGTTCCAAGTATGTAACATATCTTGCTGAGTGACTTTTCAGCAACGTCTGCATAGGAAGCCACAATATAAAGGACTGTTATTGTTGGGTTATCTCTGTGATAATGAGTATCGGTTGGATAAATTCTGTAGCAATGGTGCACTAAACGGCATACCTGGTAGTTGAAAGTTGCAGGGCTCATATCATTGGGTAAAAGTGTTGCTTCACAGTATCTTTGTTTTCACGGTGTGAAACAACAATGTAAGCAATAATTTTTCTTTCATACTCCAAAAATAATGTAACATTACGTACTACAATGACAATAGTGTTATCCTCTGAAATCTTTATTTTATTGCATATACTTAAACAAAAAACAATCCAGAATAATTTAGAAGCAGCTTAGTGTCTAGTATATAACCCATTATTGCTGTTCTGCTCTTTATTGAGGAGCACAAGTTTAACTAGTTGGTACTGGGTGGGTATTTGGTCCAGCTGTCTACTCAAGTAAACAGTCTGCAGTCAGCTGCTTATTGAACATGCTCTTATATTGCGAAACCTAGATACTAAAAATACAGATGTAAAAGATGCTGCTGTAGTTTTTATGCCATGGCTGTGTTTTGAAACCAGAAAAAAAAAAGTTAAAACAGCAATCGTCTTGAAAGACTTTTGTATTGTTATTTCAGCAAGCTGATTGGCAATGGCAGCAATAAGTGGGGGAGGGTAGGTGCAGTATTAATCAATGCTTCATACAGCTAAAAAAAATTCAAGAATTTCAAAATGTAGAGTCAGTGTGACAAAACATTTTACAGACTTTGAAATTTACTTTTTAAAGGCCTGTATATATCTTGACACCAGTGATCAGCATATGTCTAGTCTACCGGCAGAATTGCCTGAAGACTGTCCAAATTGACCAAACATGCTCTGATTATCTCTCTTGGCTGATGCCAGATAATCACAGTTATGAGTAGTTGTTTGTTTATTATATCTCAACTACAGATGTCTCGTCACCCCAGCACAGTTCAACAGTCACTCTTTGTATGAATTATTCACACTCAGCTGGCCACTAGATCGTCATCCATTTTTAATGGTTGCAGTTGCATTCCACTGACTGCAGCTCTCTCTTGGCTAATGGAGCCGTTTGACACAATTTATGTCACAAAAGGCTGATAAACGTGCTGGATGCTTGATTGGGGTAGCTCATTTAAAATCCCTTCTGAACTTCAATCTCCTCAACTTTACAAAGATTTTTTGTTTAATTATGTGCACTCATTGTACACAATCACTTCTGTTCATTTTTGGAAAGACTCGTAGAAAAGGAACATCATTAAATGCACACGCTTTCATGTATAAGTGATGGTTACAAAGTATTCCTGGAAAGAATGAGGATTTTATTTTTTAATCTACTGCGATAATTCAAGTTTGTACTAGAAAGGCTTGCTTGAAACCTGGCTTGCCTTAACTTCAGAGACACAGATATATTCATAATTTAGGAATTCCATTTGGTGTGTATCTCAATATTAACAAATTGTTTCGTATATGTCTTGCAGATTCACTTGAGGAGCTTCAGAGAAAAGAATCTTCAGCTTTCACAGGAGGTGTGAAAACCCCTGGATTAGCGTGCTGCTTGACAAATGTTTCAATTCTTTTGGGTTCTGCTGCACAAGTGGATTTTGACAAACATGTAGAAAAATTAGGATAAGGACACTGGAGACAAAAGCTATTCTTTAGTGCCTTCGCTGTCATCCTTATGAATTACTGAGTAGAATATTAGAATAAGACACAAATGAGGAAAAGGTAGACAACAGGGGGAGAAGGTGTGCAATTTAAACCAACTGTAACCTGAATCTCAGATAAAGAACATTTCAGAACAAAAGTGGTGACTGGCTGACCACAGAAAGAGAGAGAGACGGGGACTGACGGAGGAGCAAGGGTTTGGAGGAGGAGGCGAAGGAGGAGGTCTCGAAGATTTGGAAAACACCTTTCTCCATGGCTACAGACCCAGGAGAACCCACAGGCACTGAGGACTCATCTGAGAAAGCTGATGGAAAGAAGGAGGAGGAGGACAAGCAGCGGGAGGTCGGGAGAGACCAACAGAGGGAGAGGACACCCAATACCTTTTTGGGCCTCCCCTCCTCCCAGGCTCAAATGGACACAGAGAAAGAAGGAGACGACAGAGGAGGAGGAAATGGAGAAGCTGCCTTTCAGAAGCTTGGAGAGACTCCGGTCCTAATCCCTATGCCTTCAGTTCCTGTCGATACTGGTCAGAAACGGCAGAGACGGGAGAAGCGTTTCTTCAGAAAGAGTGTGGAGATCTGTGATGCGGATGATGAGGTAGGCATGCCTCCTGACGCTCCCCACAGTGCCCCCCACCTGGAGCTGCACTCCACAGATTCAGTCTTTGACGGTGCACAGCAGCAAGGGGCTGCTTCTTCCTGTGTCGCCTTGGGGCATGACCCCTCTCAGGGCCATGAACCAGGAAAAGATGCTCCTCCATCTGCACCCACCCCGAGTGTGAGAGAGAGGGACCGTGAACAGGAAGAGGAAGCAGAAATGAAGGCAGTAGCCACTTCCCCTGGCGGAAGGTTTCTTAAGTTTGACATTGAACTGGGCAGAGGAGCCTTCAAGACTGTGTACAAAGGCCTTGACACAGAAACCTGGGTGGAAGTGGCTTGGTGTGAACTCCAGGTAAGACAAAGTATTTTCTTGTTAATACAGACTATTCAGCTATTCATCGGGAGGTGCAGCCATGCAAAGGGTATTCAAATGACTGGAAGAATGAAAATGGAAAAAGCTGTTCGCATGTTGTTGTTGGAATGTGTAAATTTGAGAAAAACGATTTCTGAATTGGCCCAAACTTTGTGGAGTGAAATTTCTCGTGGAAATCATTATGAATCTTCAGATTGACCTTTTTAATTTTCTAAATAGAACTCGGTCAGTTAAGTAAATTATTATTGTGCTCTCTAATCTAAATCACTCTACAGTTGATATAAAAAGTAAAGTACTTTGTTTCTCTGGTGTGTTGTTGAAAAGTGTTTTTGAACTGGATGTTAGATGGAGGGCTGAATGTTTGCCCTTGCTGTTGATGAGCAAGAAGAAGGTCCTGTGCTCAAATCCGGATGTGAGGTCTTTCTACAGAAAACTAGCATGTTCTCCTTGTGCATACGTGGGGTCTCTCCAGGTACTTTGGCATCCATCATGACCATTGGGTTAATTGATCTCTCTCGGTTGCCTTCTATATAAATGCATATATATAGAAATATATGCATTTTGTTTTACTTATAGTGTCACTGTGTAACCCTGTGATGGAACAGCAACCTGTGTTGCACCCTGCTGTGTCTTGCTTAGTGACCATTGGATGGATGGCTGTTAAAAGGAAGCTCTGACAAAGATGGCTTTTCTGATTGCAGTTACAAGTGTTCAGTTTAGAGATGCACAATATGTCAGCACTAACTTTTGTATCAGCAGGTATTAGTAATTTTTTAACATATCAATATTAACCTGAGAAATAAAACTGGGACAATATTAACAACCAATGTTTATTACCTTCTTGTTTTTTTTTTTTTCTGAAGGGGGAGGCATGGATTCTGTAGTATTTGTTTGGTCATGTGACAGTGATATGCAGCACGGGATTGTGGGGAGACTGACAAAGGCAGAGAGGCCAGTGGGGTGGTCGTTTTTTTCAAGGTTTCGAAAGAGGAGTGAAATATATATCAGTAACAGCAATATATAGTCTGTATTAACAAGCAGCCTATTGATATCGGTCCAAATTTTCACATTGGCACATCCCTAGTTCAGTTCCTTGAAAAAGTTCATTCCTATGGCATGATAGGAATAACTTTGTTCTTTACAAAAGTGTGGTGTTCATTTACGTGTGCTATATTGAGAAACATTCTGTAATATGTTCAAATCCTAGGATATTGTTTTATAATCTGTGCCTGCTTTAAGCCTCTTTATAACTTCAGCTATCTGCTGCGTTCCTTGTTCCTTGTGATGCTGTTTGTCCCGTTTCACCAATAAACCTCTTTTCTGGAATAGCTGTAGTAATACTGCGATTAAAACACTCAAATGAGGTACAGTTTATATTACAATATTCTGTTATTCCCATAATTAATGCCAACTATGTTAAATGACATGAATTAAACATGTGGTGGGAGACGGACTTTTCATCTTAGCCTCACAAAAGAAAACAGTGTTCTGGTAAGCCTTTTGCCTTGACTGTTTGCTTTGTGAGCAAAATCAGTCATGTGTTTGGTTGGGAGCTAATTCCAAAACAAGAGCCTTGGCTAATCCTTAAGATCAGAGTCTGTCTATTGGACTAACAAGCAGCAGGCATGCCCCTGTATCACCTTTTCTGGTATTACTCTAACACCTACTGAATCAGCTTCACGTCAGCAACAAGCTTCTGGTCTTCCTGTCACATAGAACTACTCAGCTCACAAATATCTTATATTACTGTCAGACTCAATAAGTTGGAATGTTATTCAAAAGTACATTTATTCCAGTTAGTAAGTTAACTAAGAAAATTATATAGATCAGTTATATATTTTTGAAGGTTTTATTTCTGTTTATGTTGAAGATTTTACTCCTACAGTAAATGAAAGCACCACATTTAAGATTTAAATATTACATCAGACCAGTAGCAAACGAGCCTCGATGACTGCTTATCCTAATTTATTGAATTGTATATTTCCAACTAAACATACAATTATGTATGTTTAGTTGAAACATTTGTGTTTATTAATATTCCTTTGGGTTTTACTTGTGAATGATGTTCAGTATCAGCTGGTAGCTTGTAGCAACATGTTCCCAAACAGGAGGCATAAAAAGATATAACTATATATCCAATCATTCGTTCATCTGTACCCACTTGTCCTTGCGTGGTCGCAAGGGACAAAACCAAAAACATGAATTAAAACATGTCAAGCATAATTCATAAATTTGTACCTGTAACTCTACAGCTGGAGGAGAAGTAAAACATGAGTATGAAAAACATAGAGGAGATGGTGAGTAGACAAGTGAGTGAAAATAAGACAGAGAGATGATGAGCCAAATAGAGGATTACTATGGCATCCCTCCCAGAAAGCAGCCATGTAGCGAGGCCTAAGTTATCACATTCAGAGAGACTCTGAACACACTGTTTGTGCACGCTTAAACACACATTGCAAACAGTCACACGCCTATAGACAGACCCAGTTCCCATTCAATGCAACATTCTAGTTTCCCAGAACACATGATCTGTCCTTTTTAGTCTACCCTGCCAAAGTCTGTAAACAGCTTTAATGTACAGAGGCTTTAAAGTGGACAAAAGTGCTCATAAATAATACCGTTACATGGCTGTAGACGGTCTGTGTTGTAAAACTCAAGCAAATAACTTGTCCTAATAAAAATGTAGAGATGCACCATCAAAAATTTTCTGGCCAATTACAATCTAATTTGAAAAGAAAAGTTGACCTAGTTGCTCTAGCAGCAGCATTGTATGTTTTAATTAAAGCACTTTGTGCAATGCAGTTAGGGATATAGAATGAAAGACAACCTTTACAGGAATAACCCCACATTAGTTGATACTGTTAGTTTCCTCTGAGTCTTCAGCTTGGTAGCACAATAATCACCTTCCTCTTTGACCATAAATTTAGGGAACTAGGGTATTAGCTGTCCAAAAGCAGCTTGAAAAACCTTTCTCATTATTTCACTTTCCTTAGGAAGTTTCACACTTAAAGGGCAGACCTGCTGTTTCCTGGATCTTTGTATGCAATTTGCACATATACGTATCTTTCTGTGTGACAGTTCTTGCCATCTAAATCAGTGACATACAGTCATTGAATTAGTTTGCCTGTCTCTGTCCATTTCTCCTTCTCTGTCCCCCCTCCCTTCCTCTGTCTCCTGTTCACTGTTCGAGTGAGCATGCGGAGTGATCCAGGGAGTTAATTACAGTGGGTGCCTGTCAGGCTGGAACAAAAACCCTGCACAGGCAGCACAACTCGGGCGGCAGAAACCAGACTGGTTCAACCCAGTCATCCCAGACTGGTCCAGCTAAGCTTAGCACTAGTGTAACAATCAGGACGGAAGTTTAACGGGTGCCGACATAGATATTTGGACATTTGCACCATTTGTAGTCCCTTGCAAAAGTACACACACCCATTGAACCTTTTCACATTTTTTCACTTTACAATCACAACCCTCACTGTATTTTAGTTTGATTGGGTTTGATATACCAACACAAAGTTCTGGATAACATTGGTGCAGAAAAGTGATGAATATCTTTAAAAAATATATAAAACGTAACCTTAAAATCATGCCTTAAAATCAACACATTTTGTATTGCTTCTCTTGATGTACAGTGATTCCATCAGCACTGACAAGCTTTCTTTTTATGGGATCATTAAAATACCCCGTAGTACGATGCTACCATGATGTGCGGAGTGCATTTGGGCCAGATAGTTCAGTTTTAGCCTCAGGTAAGACACTGAAAGGCACCGTCCGAACTCAGTCGACACACAGTTCCACACTTTAGAAGAGCTTGCTACGTTACATCACTGGGTGTATAATATTTGAATCCTTTATTTTGGTGTGACAAACGAAGACTTGAGAAGCCATGTTTCCTTTGATGATTCAACAACATCTGGGTTAGGCAAAAATAAATAAAATACAATATTGCCATGTGACCAACAACAATAGACTCTAACTCGGATAGATTATTGCTGAACTGAGCAGACCATATTGGAATTGATCCAATGCAACAGGCCAGACGTAAGTTCATCTCGGTCACTGACAATTGGCAAGGATCCCTGGGGCTGTATTCTTCCATGAAGGCCTTTTATTACTTGGTTAGCAACCGAGATTCAATTGCTAGCCATTGTATACACCATTAACCGCACGGCCTTCTCTAGAATCAATAAGTCTGAGGTACTTATAATACCCTAACTAAAGTTTAAGGTAATCCACCAACAAAGAAAGAGTCTTGTCAGTCAGATTTTAATTAAAGTACTATTCCCTTAAGAGTTATAAGAAGAATTATTTCAGAACTTCTGGTTTTAGTTCATGGTTTTTTAAACATGAACTTAATATCTTAGATTTTTCTTAATAAAAGGCCTGTGGGTGTCTTAGAGCAAAGAATTGTTGAAGTTTGTGAAGCTGGTTAACAAATGAAGATCTTTAATCCAGCATGCAGACCAGCCCTTACAGAGCAATCAATCTCGTTAGTCAGAGCTGTTGTAGCTTACTGTAACTTAATCCCAGTCCTCCACCACCTTGGATTTTGAAACGCTCACACACTGACATGTGTGTTGTATTGCAACACATACACTGCAAGATACAGTTGTCATCCAGCTTAATGTGAATTTTTTTTTACCAATATCACCCACAGGATTGACCCCATTTGTTGACAGTAATTTTCAGCTAAGACCTTGTTATACATCTGTGACTTCTCCAAATAATCATCAAACCTGAAAGTGATCTCCCTGATATCTGACACTGATACAGTGTTCGCTAAAATAGAGGTTTTAGAACTCGCATGCTTTGGTATTCATGACCTGAGCCTCTTAACATTCACCAGAAGCCATAACCATTTAGACCAGTGTTTTATTAGACTTGTTTATAACCTGTAGCTTGACTTTCTGCTCTGCCAGATTTCTGGTCTTAGTCTTACTGTAATGATTTGTGGTTCTGCAATCTGCTATAGCATATATAACAACAAAATTGCAAGATTTGTATGGTCATGAAAATAACAATAGCACCACTCAAAAACATATGGTAGCACACTACAATTAATATGAGCAAAATAATGCACTGTTGTACCACCTTGACAGTTTAAGAAAGCGGAAACGACATACTTTGTATACTCAGCTATGTCAAGGTAGAACGTTTTTGCCTTCAGAACTTCGAATACAAAATTGCCCCCAATTTGCACCCCTGTATTACAACATAATTATTCTCATGGCCTTGCCAAATATTGTAAATCATAATCTAGGGAAAACTTTTAGAAGCTTGGAGAGACTAAAAAAGGGGTTTTCTGTTTTATTGCTTGATGAAACTGAACATACAGAAAAGATTTTTTTTGATGTTAATCTCCCAGCCACCAATCAGAGCTGATCCTGTAAATAACTGATCAACATTAGTCACTGAGTGATTGGTGCATCAGTGCTACATTTAGGGATATTGTGAGGATTTCTTAAGAGCTTTGTATTTGAATGGAATGTTTTCTTGAGCATTGCTGTGAACGATTTTCTTCATTAATTAGCAGATATACGACAAAGGCACTTTTCATGAGATGAATACACAATGAATTCAACTGGCTTTTAATAACAACGGAAAATATTGATGCAGATGGGATTACAACACACCTCCCATATTGCTCCCTCCTTTGGAGAGTTTCTCTCAGTTTTTCCCGTCTCTGGCTAATTGGTACCTCTGTACCTAAATCAAACCCGGTTCAAAGGAGTTTCTGTGGAAAGAAGAAAAACACCTCCTCCGAAATTTCCGTTATCAGTTCCACAAAAAAAAACACCTGCTCAAAAACCTTCGTTATTAATTCATTCTTCAAAGTAAATAAGCCAAAGTTTATTCTGTCATAACATTACACACAACTTTAAATCAGCTTGTTTACATTTTTCAATCTAATGCACATTTCTTACAACGCTACGTTGTGAAATGCATTTTAGGTTGATGACATGTAAAATATGTCAACAGTTATGTGTTTTCATTGCCCTCTGAAGGCATTTGATGCTGTTTGTGGGGTTTTGTTTCCTGTCAAAGGACTATAAGAGGAGTTAAGGATGTTGTCACAGTTCTTCTTGCACAACAAATAAACGATGGCAGCAATCTATAAACCCACAGCTGCATTCTCACTATACCTGCCTGGAGGCATTTGACACAATTGTCTTATAGAGTTGACATAAGTTCATAGCTAACATTTTATATATGTGTGTGTGTGTGTGTGTGTGTGTGTGTGTGTGTGTGTGTGTGTGTGTGTGTGTGTGTGTGGTTAAAAATATCCCAACTTACTCTCACTAACCCTTGGTAACACACATAGGAGGCAGGCAAACCCTCCTTCTGTTCACAATCATAACAGAACCTTCTGCTTTTTTTCCTCACATATCTTGCTTCTGAGTAATTAGTTTTGCTAAATAATGGTTTGTTGGAAGGCAGCTATTAAAGGCTCTTTCATACACATTGCTCAATTGATTACAGTTGGCTTGATTAAGAAAAGTAGGATTTTCTCATCATTTGCTCACTTGCATTATTTACCAATAGCTAGAGTTAGCAGAAATGTTACAAAGGACAAAAATGTTGTTGTTTTATAATCTGTCAAGAGAGGAGCACAAAGAACATTTCACAACTTTTCATATTTATCATGGTGGAGTTGATGACATGCATCAAATGAAAATACAGAAACAATAACATTACAGAAAAATAATGAAGCAAAGCTGACTGGGCTGCATGTATTTCTGTGAACTGGCAGTTGTGCTCTTACTCTGAAAACATCTCTTGCATTCTCCATATATCTGGTCTTGACAATATAACGTAAGACAAAAAATAAAAGGCTTATCTTCTAACAAAAGCACCCAGGCTTGGGTTACATCTCTGAAAATCTGAGAGAAAGTGTTGGTGTCTGAAGGAATCACACTTAAATTTCAGGGTCACAACTCCAAGGCTGTTGGCTAGTAGTAAAGAAATAGTGTGACAATCCTGTCACACTATTTGTAATATGTTGAGCTGCTGCAAAGAGAGGGTCCATTGATGGGAGTTCAGCAGGTGTAATAATTGGAAACACCTGAGTTATCTCTTCCTAAGGGCTGAAGTGCTTTATTGCATTAGGGGGGTAATGGTCCTATTCCTCCACTTGCTTGTTCTCTGGGGATTTTAGTCTGGTTTAGTCTGGATTGCTTAACAGTTCCTCATTGATAGGACTGATTTTCTTTACTTCCCCACAATAGGCTGTTAGTTTTGTTGTTCACTGAAAATAAGTATTCATAAATTATATTCTTGATTGAATTTTACCAAGTCAAGATTGACATTAGGGTTTGACTCCAGCCAAAGGAAGCTGAATGTTGAAATTAAATCAAAATATGCTTTAGAAAGCTTTAGACAAAAGCTTATTGCAGTTTTTATGTTTTATATTTTTCCCTCTGGCAGATTTGTTTGATTAATAGTTACATTCTACACCATAGCTGCTCTTTAAATAGAAGAAAATGTAACATTTGTGCCTTTTAATTATGTATATTCATCTTTTTTTTATTTTCTCATAGAATGGAATAATGCACATGAATCTTTCCATCTCTGGGTGCCACTTTGGGTCAGATGATGTAAACAACACATTTGGTTATTCCCTTTGTACAAACATTCAAACACACATCGAAATTAGTTTTGGAAGGCTAACATTAAGCTTCCTCAAGTCCCTGACCTCAATCCGGTTGAAAATTTATGTTTGACGGTTAACAGCAGGCTCCGTGCCAGGAACCCAGCCAGTTTAAATGAGCTTTTTTTGATAAAAGGTATGGTCCAATAACCACCCAGAATTACCAGCACCTTGCTTATGGGAGCAGCTTGCAAAATGCATTTATTCAAAGTTAGGATGGGTGTATTCATATGTTTGATCCTCTTAGAACCTCTTAGAATAATAGAAAATTTTCAATTAATCCAAGCTTGTGAAATCAAATGTTTTTCAAATCAACTGTATGGTGCATCAAGAAAGAAGCTGAAAATGTGTTCAGACCCATTATGAGCGTAAACAAACATACTCTCTTTTAAAAATATAGTTATGTTTTGTCATATTAATAAATAAGGAGGCTTGCATAAAGTAAAAACTCAGGTTTTCTGAAGCATTGGTTTGTGCAGAATTGGCTCGTGTGAATCTGTCTAGACACAACTAAATAGATTCATGGAGACACTAAATGAACTCATTGTGACCCCTGCTGACCCCGAAGCTGTCTGATGTGACACTCAACGAGACTCAGTAGACGCTGATGAGGCTGTAGACAGAAACACACAACCAGGTTACCTTGTCTGACTCTGCGCCACACAGTGAGGGAAAGCGATGCTCCATATGAGGAGTGAGACAGAGGACAGAGGCAACAATGGAGCAGAACTTCCTGTCAAAATCAAGCACACGTTGTTCTCGAACACACTTTGTTTGCACTTGAGCTAAAAGGGTTTTACACAGATAACATGCTGTTCAAGTCAATTAAAAAAAAGAAAACCTTTTGGAAAAGGTAGGAACATGCAGAAGTGTGTCTTTAGGGAACACCAGACAGTGATCTGCAGTGGCTTCTCAAAACGCTCAGACTCAGTAAACTCGAGGCTGCTTGTGAGATGGATGAAATAAGAAATATTCATTAATAAATGGCTTTCTTCATTTTAAATTGCTATGTATTTCTTTAGAATTACTATTGGCAGCTTAAATTTTTTCTAATTAATAGTCTCCTTGGCACACTTTGCTAGATTTACTGTTATGTCATACTCTACATTTTCACAATAGATCTAAAAGTGCTATGTAATTTGCCTCAGCTTGGGATATTGTTTTATAATCCAACTGTACTTTAAACAACAACTTTCTCACTGACCTGTCTGCTGGCCCTTGGTCTACATGACGCTATTTGTTCACTAATGGCCTCAAACAAACGGCTCTATTTGTATTATTTTTGCTATATAATATACAAGAACACTTAGACAATACTTCATGCTGGTCTATGGCAGGAAATAATAAAATTCATTCATGTTTGTGGCTACAGTGACACAAAGTGAAAAAAAAGTTATGAATACTATTTGTGAGCTATTGTACTTGTGTATTTCTTTTTTCAGTTTGCTCCACAGTATAGTTAGTGTTGAAGAAGTATCACTTAATGTTGGACATAACAGTTATACACAGTGCCAAGCATTTTTTCCACCACACTGTAGTTCTATGTTTAAAGGGGAGGGATGAAAAACTGTCTTCCCCAGTAGGATTTCCAGAAAAGGACACTGAACCAGTGCACAGGGAGGGAAGAAACAAATCTAAACACGAAAGCTGCCAGGGCTGCAATGATGAGAACAAATAATGTGGATAGGTACAGCCATCAAAGATTTTATTACATGATTATTATTTTTTATTTCCTTGCACATTTGTTTATTGGAATTGATCAGTGGAAAGACTTCTATTTATGACTTGTTTGAGTGTGACAGGACAACAGCTGCCATCAGAGTTTTTTTTACTTTAAAGTTAGTTCTATTGTGTTGTCTTAAATATTTCCTGCTTTTCTTTTTCAACATGTTCCTGTTTCAAAGTGTAAATTAATCAGATACAGATCCTATTTTATCAATGGTCTTAAATAATAACTCAGCAGGAAAAATGACAAACTACAGACTCGTATAATTTGTTTGCTCACATAGCAGAAAATAATACTCGTCCATACAGAGTTTAAAAATATGTAGCAGCTTAAAGGAGAGATCCAAAATTTCTTCCACTGTGAAAGACTGGATTGTAATTCTATTTTTTCTTGCATCATCACAATCACAGTTTTGAAAAAAGCGTTTTTTGTTTTTTAGGAAAATTATTATTATTATGTTTTGTTTTTTGTCTCTGTATTGTATTAACAGCATCACAAAGAAAGGCGTAAAGAAAAGATTCAAGCTCAGATGGATTATGTAACAATGAAATGATTATTAGAAAATAATATGTTCACTCTAAGTAGTCACTGTGCCTGTGTCTAACATGTGATTTGTCAGGGGCTACCTCTGTTTTCTAGAATGTTACATGACTGTGAAATGGATTTCTGCAGCACTGGTTCTTTGTGCCATATTGGCAATGTGGTGCAGCTGCAGCATAAATGTGTTTTTAAAGCTACAGCTTGGGTGTTGCCTAAGGTTGGTTGCATTTCTATATTGCTAGCACCACCTAGTGGCATCAGGATTTATTTTACACTTAGAAATCGTCAAGTAGCATTGTAATATTTTAAATTTATGAATGGATTGTTTTTAAATAACCTTTTATGACAGAAGAAAATCAATGGAGCAGTCTACTTAGTGTTTTTGAACTGCAGTCCTGTAAAAAAGCAGCCCATTTGACTACTCAGACCTTTTATGTCTGCATATATCTTTTCACTGCAGGACCGTAAGCTGACCAAGGCGGAGCAACAGCGCTTCAAGGAGGAGGCAGAGATGTTAAAAGGTCTTCAACACCCCAACATAGTCCGCTTTTATGATTCCTGGGAATCTGTGCTGCGTGGAAAGAAGTGCATTGTACTGGTCACTGAGCTAATGACATCAGGAACACTTAAAACGTTAGTACAAAATCACCTTTCTGTTAATCAGGTTCAGATTTATTCACTTAAAACGGGATAAGTTTCTATCAGTAAAAAACTTCACTTTTAGATGTCTGTAATAACAGCAAATCTGGTCATCGCGATAATTTTTAAGAGTAATGTGGTTTATGCGTTTCTTTTCAGTAAGTGTTCTAATAGTCATGACAAAAACATAAATATTAAGAAAAATAAATACAATTTCAGTGGTATTTGCACTGTTTTGACCTTTGTGTTCCCAGTCTTGGCCATCAATCACTTTGTTCTTTTGGGTGACAGCATCTGTTCTGTGTGCACAGCTACCTTAAGCGCTTCAAGGTGATGAAACCCAAAGTCCTGAGAAGTTGGTGCAGACAAATTCTGAAGGGCCTTCACTTCCTCCACACCAGGACTCCACCGATTGTGCACCGAGACCTCAAGTGTGACAACATTTTCATAACAGGCCCCACAGGCTCAGTTAAGATAGGTGACCTGGGACTGGCTACTCTCATGAGGACCTCCTTTGCAAAAAGTGTCATAGGTAAGATGTATAAGCTGACCAGGCTAAACATTATGACTACTGATAGGTAATGTGGTAAAGTCAGATTATATCTTCATCTTGACACATGTTGGATAAATTAGCCTGCAAATTTATTTTGTCCTGAATGTTGGTTTGTTACTAATAGAAGAAATGAGCAGGAATAAAGATTTAAGTATGTTTGACGACTGCATGAAATTATCTAAAAACTGCTGTCAGTGTAGTGTTTTGCTTTTTTTCAATACACTACAATGGCATTATTGCAGAAGTCACTAGTTCTTACTTTGCATTTCCAGTTATATTTCCATGTTGTTAGTTTGAGTCTCATTGCGGTAAATTCCCACTGCTAAAATCCACATTTAAGAGATTAGGGCTAAAGATACTACAGGACTATAATATGATAAATTTATTACAACTATTTTTATTTTGAAAATAGGATCTTGCAGCCTTGTTGCTTTTATAGCTGATATCTCTAACTCTTGTCTGAAAGATCCACTGCCCTGCCACTTATAGATAACTCCTTGTTTCAAAATACCTTAATAAAATAAAAACCTCATTACCAGGCCTCTAAAAATCTTGTTGAGATGCTGGAGAGGTAATTCACCAATTTGATTCAAGTGTGTTAGAGAAGTAGCCGGCAGGACAAACTGAGATCGATCAGTGGTGTCCGTTTGAGATCACTGATTGATTGTATCTGGTATTTATCTTTGTGGCCTGTTTTTGATTTAGAGCTGCTTTCTTGCTTTAACAGGAACCCCAGAATTCATGGCTCCAGAGATGTATGAGGAGCATTATGATGAATCGGTGGATGTTTATGCCTTTGGGATGTGTATGCTGGAGATGGCTACTTCAGAATACCCCTATTCTGAATGCCAAAATGCTGCTCAGATCTATCGCAAAGTCACAAGTGTAAGTGCCTTTAATTGAAATTTGCTGTCCTGATCACTTTGACGACAAAGATTTTGTTTATAAAAATGTTAATAAATAATATCCAAGATATTTAAGCACAGAAGTGACTCTTTGAAATGAAAATCAATAGTTCAAATCTCATTTTTTTACATTTATGTTTCTGCAGGGTATAAAACCAGCCAGCTTTGATAAAGTCAATGACCCAGAAATCAAGGAAATCATTGAAGGCTGCATTCGTCAGAATAAAAGCCAGAGGTAAGGAGGTTTTGGTTTTCATATCCTTAATCTCTTTTGCACATTTATTTACCACATTGTTTCTGTTTCCTCCTTGACAGACTCTCTATCAGAGACCTCCTGAATCATGCATTCTTTGCAGAGGATACAGGAGTAAGAGTGGAACTGGCAGAAGAGGACAATGGTGCCCAGGATTGCCTGGCTCTCCGAATTTGGGTGGAAGACCCAAAGAAGTTGAAGGGGAAGCACAAGGACAATGAGGCCATTGAGTTCACCTATGACCTGGAGAATGACAGTGCTGAGGAAGTAGCTTTGGAAATGGTGAGATATGTAAACAATTTATAAGTGATGATCTAATGGGCTGTAAGAATTTAACCGCAACTTGATGCTACAAAACTTGTATAGTTCTCCAAAAATAAATTGCACTTAGTTAATCTAGTTACTATTTACCTGAAGGCTAAATCTACCTGGAAAGATCACTTCTTGTCTTTGTCTCCCCCTCTCACTTTTCAAAGGTGAAGTCAGGCTTCTTTCATGAGAGCGATGCAAAGGTGGTAGGAAAATCCATTCGGCATCGAGTGAATCTAATCAAAAAGTCAAGAGAGCGTCGACAGCAGCAGCTTCCTCATCAAGGCTTTGATGAGAGAAGAGACTCTACTGTCACCTCTTATGTTTTTTCTTACCCTTCATGCCCATCCTCACTAATGGTTGGGGCAGCTGGACAAACAGGAGGTGGAGAAAGTGGAGCTGGAGGAGTGGTTCAGGAGTCTGAGGAGTTGCCTGAAGTTGACCAGCATGTCATGCAGCAACATATCCTTGGTGCGACAACCCTCAGCTTGCCAGGTAGAGTTGATCAAAAACATGCATTGGTAAAGTTTTCATACACTTAAAGTGTTTTGACTTTTTGTGACATTGGAACAAAAACAAAAACGAGTTATGTGCTTTCATTGTCAAAGGAAATGAAAGCATATAACTGAAGTGAAATGAAAGTGATAAAAAGATTTTAAATTGTTCCCAGGAACACAGCAGACTGTGATAGATAAAGTTGTGAAGAATTTTAAGGCAGAGTTAGGCTATGATGTCCCAAGGTTTGAATAGCTCATTTTGTACTATTTAATCTATCTTCTGAAAATAGAAAGACTATGGCATAGCAAAAACCTACTAGGATATGTCCGCCCATCTAAAGGAGAAACCAAGAAAACCCTGAAAAGAGCTCCAGCTCAAGTGAGAGAATCTGTTGACAGGACAACTTTCCAAATATCTGACCTTCATAAAACTTTCCAAACTTTTGGCTTTTATCAAAAACAGAAAAGCACAAGAAGTTGCAGTTTCCCAAAATCTGTGTAGGGGTTCTCTGGTCAGATGAGACCAAAATGAATAGCCAATACAAATAACACTATCTGTGACAGGAAAATAATGCTTCACATTATCCTGAACACTCCAGCCCCACAGTGAAACATCATAATTGCACCATCATGCTGTAGAGATGACAGAGAGTTGGTAAGAAGATGATTGCAGAAAAGGGTGGTTCAAACAAATTTCTGGTACCAAATCCATATAAATACCAGATTTCTACCATTTTATTTGTAAAAAGCCTTGACATGTCCTTTTCCTTCCACTTCCACTGAGTTTTGTGGATGTGACATTTTAAAAACTTCAGAGTATAAATACTAACGCAAGGCACTGCATCTGTTCTCAGATTTCGAAAAGTAATGCGTGAGTTTTATGGCTTTGTTGAACATTTATTTTTTTACTCAGAAATCGAAAGTGTTGGATCTGCCAGCTGCGAGTCATATGCAAGTGGACAGAGCCTGGCACTTTCTCTGCAGGGGGACAGTTATTCCCACTCCCAGATGACTCCTCAACCATTGCTACCTGTAGGTCTATACTACTAACAACAATAATAGAAATCTGTTCTGAAACAATTGATCCTTACACATATTCTTGTGATACAGGTCACTGGTGCATCGGTTGAAACTCAAATACTCTGCACTGACGAGACTGGAAGTGTTCCGAATCTGCCTCTTGTTCAGAGCACTAGTATGTCTAATGTGTGCATTCCCAAGACTGAAGGGGGATCTGTTGGCCAGACATTTCTTCAACCCAGTCTAGTTGTTCCACAGATATCTCCGAGTGTACCGCAACAATATCTTCAGGTGAAAAAGATGATAATATATCTATATAAATAAGATCAATATTCACAGGGATGCAATCTTAACATTCCTGCTAATGTATGTAAAATGATGACACTGCTCTATTCAGTTGGGTCCTTTCGAATAGCTGTTAAATATTAAATAACAACCTAATGGAATCATAACTCTTGAGATTGGACATCTTTTACGACAATAAACAGTGCTTCCCACAGGACGTCAGTGGTTAGAGATAGTGAGATGCTAGCAATTTGGAAATGTACGTCCTTGTGATTAAAAAATGTGTCTTTAAACTCATGCTTTACTTCCCCACAGTGTAATTTCAGTTTATGATCCAAGCTCTTTATCCACTATAAAATACTGTGGGAAGCACTGTTCTCTAAAGTTAAGTGTGTTTGTTTATTTTCCTTGTCAAAGCTTATTCCTAATCTAGTTTTTGTACTGCTTTCTCCCCTCATCCTTTCCTGCATTCAACTCAAATCCTTGTTCTTTCATTATCGCTGAGTAGTCACAAACATTTCCATCAGATGCATTCCAACCGGTCACTGCTCATGGACCCCTGGTTCCCGCACAGTCAAACATACCTCCCGTTTCTCCCCAAGCTCCCATTGGTGTTTTCCCCACATCTATGTCTGTCAGTGACCCTGCTGGAATTGCAGGGACCGCTATGCTCCACACTCAGCTACCTGCTTCTCCCATGCAGCAACCTGACATTATTCCCCACTCCACTTCCCAGCAAACACAGTGTTTTGTTATTTCACAACAGTGCATTATTACACAACAGCCAGACATGGTTTCCCAGACCTCCACCCATCAGCAGCAACCACAACAACCTACATCAGTTGAACATCAACAGATTAATGCAACTCAGCTGCCTCCAGAAAAGCAGCATCATAGCCTTCCAGCTACAGCTATCCAAAAGCCTCACCGTGAGCCGGAGCAGGAGATTTTTGTACAGCAACCTGTCCAAAATGTCCAGTCAACTCCTCAACAGCAAGTGAAAACAAGCATGGAGCCTCAAGCTTTGTCAGTGCCTCGGCCAGGGGAACAACCTCAGGCTTATAAACTGCAACCAGCAGGAGAAACATGCGAGCATACAGTCAGACAATCACAACTACAGCAACAGCTTCAGCAACAGCAATCTCTTTTACAACAGCAGCAACAGCTACTTCAGCAGCAACACCTGTTGCTCCTTGAACAACACCCACTGTATGTCCAGAAGCTTGATCAGCAGCAACAAATGACTCTGCTTCAACAACAGGAGCACCAGACGCACCTGCAACAACAGAAAGTACTGCAACACAAGCAAATCATGGATCAGCAACAAGCTTCTCTATATCAGAAATATGAACAGCAACAGCAAAGTCTTCTGCATCAAGGACAACCTACACAAGTGCAACAACAACCACAGATACCTTCACAACAACAGCAGATACAACAGTTATATCAGCAAACAGGGCAGCAGCAGGAAGGAATAACTCAAACAGAAGAGGAAACACAAGAACAAAGTGGACAACAGCAGCAAAACACTACACTGCAGCAACATCCTCAGCAAACACAGCAGAAATGTGAACAAGTACAACAGCTAACCATATTCCAACAGATAGAACAGCAACAAGCATTAATCCAGCAACACTTGCAAAAGCAGTTGATTTTAAAGCAGTCCCAGTTACGACAGGCAGCTCAGCTCCAACAGCAAGAACTGCAACAAGTACAACTTGAACAAAACTTGGAGCATCTTCAGCAGCAAGCTCTGTTGCAAAATCAGCTTGAAAACCAATTTCAAAATCTCCCCTCAGACAAACAAAGTGCTGAATTTTTACAACAGCAGGCTCAAGTGAAGCTTCAAAATCAAGAGAAACAGCAGCAGCAGCAACAAGCTGCCATCATTCAGCATCTGCATCAAGCTGACAAACAAGAACCTATGCCTACACCTCAAAGCAGCAGTGAGCTGCAGATTCCACCACAATCTGCTAATATGCAACAGATGTGCAATCCCCAACTTACCACTCTTCAGTCTGCACAGCAGTTAGCTAAGCAAGACACTATGGAGCAACAGCAGCAGCTTGCACTTATTCAACAGCAAGCTTTTGTTCCTCAGCCACAGCACCACACCTCCACGGAAACCCATCAAACAGTTGGTGTTCCTGTGACCATTGAAGCACTACAAGACCAAACTGACCTAATCGCTCATCTACAGGTCCCAGTGACCAGACAGACTACCCCCATTCCTGTCCAGACAGCTCCTGTTTTCTTAGGACAGCAAGGACAAAGTCCATTTCACCCCCAGAACCAGATTCCAGCGCAGTTTTTAGTCCAGTCTGTGCCCCAAGCTTCTCAAACGACAACTGTGGTCAGTGTATCTGCCCCAACAGCCGTGATCCAAGGACAATCGCAAGTCTTGCAGGCACAGCAAATTCCCTTACAGGCTAGTTATCCTGGACCTGTAACTCCTACTCAGGCTCAGGTAACTGCTCCGGCATTTATCCAGACTCAGCCTCAACATACAACTATTCTACAGCTCCAGCCTGTACATGACAAAGTCCCAGACATCAATATTCAGATGATGGGCCAACAAAACCAAACCACTGCCCAACTTTCAACTGCAGTTGCTTCTCTTCCAAGTCCAGTACAGCATGATACTTACGTTCAGCAAGGTGCTCTAATGAAGAGTCCCATTCAGCCCAAACTCCAACAAGAAACTCAAGGCCAAATGCCTTGTCAGCTACTTTCTCACCCTGGCCTAATGATCCCACAGTTTGTCTCTCAACCTCCCCACCAAGACCTACCATCTGCGCAGCACAACATGACTCAAGCTCTGCAACATCAGGTGCATCAGCAACCAGTAATGCAGTATCAGCAGATGATTCTATCTCCAGGCTTGGCTGAGAGTGCTGCAACAACAACTGAGAGTCTCGCTCAATCGGCTGACCCTGTTAGCGTTCATGTTGCTCCTCTTCCAGTGCAAACTGGACAAGGAATAGTTCCAGGACAAGCAGCACTATATCCAGTTGCTGCAGTCCACCAAGCATTAATTGGAAGCTCTGCAGACTCTTCCATCATTCAGGCCACCTCTAAGCCATTTATGCCTCAGCCTGCAGAGCAGCCTCAGCAACAAAATCAAACTCTTTCTCCAGTCCATCAACCCCCAGGAAATTCTACCGCACCGCTTCAGTTACCAGCACAGCCCATCCAGCAGCCATCTCTTCCACAACAAACCTTGACAACACTTGACAAAAGTCAGCTTTCTTCTCAGTGCCCTTCACATGTGTTGATGCAGTCCTCTGCACAGTCAGGACCAAGTAATGTTTCAGTGCCTCAGTCACCCACTAAGACTCTCCCTCTGTACAGTCACTTAGTGACAGGGACCCCTTCATCTCCACAGCATCATGCCACGCAGCTTCTCCCAGCCCACACACATACACAAACCTGCATTCAGGCCCAGACACACTCTCAGACACAGACACTGGTTCAAAAACAGGCTCATTCTCACACTCAGACAAACGACAAGACATCAGATTCTGAAGAATCTCTTTTGCTTAAAGCTATGTCTGATACGCAACAACTGCCCCTGAGCCCTTCATGTCCCTCCACAACACTACCATCTGCACTACCCCAACAATCTGTTCCTGCTGCAGAGCTTTCTACATCTTTGCAACTAGCCCAAGTATCTTTACCAGGGCAGGCCAGCTTTGTACCTTCCTCTCCTCAGCCTGCCTCTGCACAACGATTGCTTGACTCTAATGCTCCCAAACCCTCCCAAGCCTCGCTGCAAGACTGTGACATTTCCCTGCTGGGCACCGCTCAGGTACATAAAATATGAAACAGAAATAATTTACTGACCTGCTTATCAAATAATTAAAGCTTCTTACTTACTTGCAGTATTTAAAACAGTCATTGATTTTACCTCTTCAATTTATACTAACATATTCAGATTCCTGGAAAACAAAGTGTAGCATTTTATTGTGCAGGTCAGACTTATTATTGCCCTATTATGGGGATGCTGTATGTGGATGTATTTTGTTGCAGGATGCTGGACATCAATATATTAGCCTCAATATTATTCTTTCGATCTGTTTTAGTGAAATCTGTTTGTGAGAGCGTCTGTGGAAAGATGTTAAGTCTCTGCTATTATTTTCACCTGGTTTTAAGCTTAGCCCTTTAAAGTTTTCTAAAACTAGCTTTTAAAAATATATTTGCTCCATGGCACAACCTTAGCCTAATACAATGATCTCAAGTATCTTTATTTACAGCATCACAAATTGGATTTTCTCTTGGATTTATTTTTTTTTCTGCCATTAGAACAAAGCCCATGTAAGGTGTCGCTAAAGAACAATTTCTTTGACTTTTTTTCATTAATTGCTTTGTGGTAATGATGGTTAGTTATGTGTGAAGGGCTTTTCATTTTTTAGTCCAGTACATTACTGGTGTCATCCTTAACTTTCAGACTAACTTTGCGCAACTTTAAGTTGGTGGAAACGTCTTTTTATTTATTTAAAATTATGTTCTTATACTTCAGAGATTTTCATACGTTTGAGGAGTGTTGAATTCAATATCATATTACTCATACTCCAAATATTTCTTGATTTTCAACTTGTATGGTAATGATATGGTGTATGGTGATATTTGTGTGTGTATTGTTTTTTTATGCATTGTGTGTCTATGAATACTTTGCAGGATGAGCCGTACCTGGCAAGCGCAGAATGTCATTCCTCAACAGGGTATGTTTTCTCATAAAATAAAATTTTCAGCTAAACATATGTACAAAAGCAGGAATTTGAATGCATCCTCTTTCAAAATACTATAATCAGTGTTAACTTTTCAATATATTTTTTTTTTTTCAATTACTGATCTGGCTTATCTTTGTTTAATATGTATATGAAAATTAAAAAAATCTTTCATTACTTAATATCTCGCATCCCATCTGTTAACCACAGGTCTGTTTCAGTAAATGGAGAAGACATTCAGCACAATTTGGGAAATGGAAAATCTGAGAAGTCAAAATCTCAGAAAAAAGCTTCCTCTCAGAAACTTGAGAAAGGTTCACATCAGTTTCAACTGAGCATGCTCCAGGTAAAAGACCAAAACAACATCTTTATGACATCAATTACCATTACCCATTTTTGGTCACATTTCAGTATCTCAGATAATCATACATTTTTAAACATAGGACAGTTTGAAGCCAAAAAACATTCCAGAGAAAAAAATGTCCCTTTCATCTTAATCCTTTAAGAACAAAGAACACCTTCATCCCCAAGACTTTTGGGGAAATTTTCTTGGCTTAACAAGAAAAAATTAAAAGATGTCCGTCCTGTTTCATTTGACAGAAGAAAAAACATAGTCAAAGCAGCCCCTGACCATCATGATAGTATGGTGGTCTGGAGCTGGTTTGCTGCTTCAGGACTTGACTGAATTGCTATGAGTGATGGAACCATGACTTCTGCTTTTGAGCATAAAATTCTGAAGGAGAATGTATTTAAAAAATTATGTGCTACCAGGTTCACCGAGGACCAAATCAAAAAGCAAACAAAATGAAGATTTAAAACGTGGCCTAGTCAAAGCCTTGGGTAACATTTGATATCTTGTGCAACAAAAGTCTGTACAATATTGTCTGATATTAAAGTTTGCTTGTTGTCAATCGGAAACAATAAAACAAAAACATCTATAAGAGAGTAAAGTTCTTGATTAACTGGTATATTATTAATTGTCTTTTATATCATTCACAGGTGTCTGGGAAGGGAGACAATTTGGTAGAGTGTCAGTTAGAGACTCATAGTAACAAAATGGTGACATTCAAATTTGATATTGAAGGAGATGCTCCTGAAGACATTGCAGATTACATGGTAAAGCTTCTAATGTTTTGAAAATGTTAATACTCATACTTCATTTTCACAGTTTGGTAACTGCTGTCTGGTTGTATATTTCAGGTGGAGGAAGACTTTGTCCTAGATTTAGAGAAAGAGAAATTTGTGGAGGAGCTTAAATCAATTGTGAAAAAAGCCCAAGAAATTCTTCAGACACATACACAGGTGTGTTTATGTAGAACCAACAATTTGGCCACTGCTGTTTGCCTGTTGAATGAATGATAACAAATTTGACTCTGTTTTTTTCTATCAGACTGGATCAACTGACCAGTTACAAGTGAGCACTCCCTCCACCTCTGGTAAGTGTGGAGGGATTTACTTCTTGATTGACAGAAAAAGAGAAAAACATAATCATTTGTATCACTAATACGCTATCCTTATGGTTTAGTAGTGGAGTCAGTCCCCCAGTCATCACCAGTGGGACGCTGGCGCTTCTTTATCAACCAGACCATTCGTCACAGAGACTCCCTGTCTAACCAAGGTGCAGTCACACCACCACCAACTGTTGAGACAAAAATCCCACAGTCTCCTCAAAAGGATGAAGGTGAGACAAAATTAGGTGTTACTGTTGTGGCTTATTAATACAACTGAGAAAATAAAAAACTAACTGTCTGTTTTCCACTTACTTTAGAAAAATATGCATCCCAGACTTTTAAATCCTTTACTGAAAAGGTTTCTTCCCCCCACCACACCCTCTCCTCTCCCTCATCTCCAGCCTCTGCTGTTCCTGTCCCTGGCTCAGCCTCTGTAGCTGACACTATGGCCTTTGAAACCATCTCTGGACAAGCCTCTACTCCGGTCATTGCCCCTTCAGTTGACCAGATTTCCAATTCTCTTTCAACTGCAACAAACCCAACCCCTGCTAATGTCCCTACCTTGAACACCACTCCTGCTCTTATGTCTCCCCCAACCCCTGCAGTCACCAGTGTTTGCTCCTCTCTAGGTCAGAGTATAGAAAATGCATCAAGTCTATCAGCAGTTGAAAAGTCTTCGACCTCTTTTCATTCCACTCCTGTGGCTGCAGTAAGTCAACTTCCCATTGAGGAGCAGCAGACATTTTCCCAAAAGGCCACCACAGTGCCACTGCAATCACAGCTGCAGGTACAGCCTACATCACAGCAACAAGCAGCAACACAACTACAATTGTTAGCGCCGCAGGTTGAACAACAGATCCAGCAGTTAATACCAAAACCACAGCTATCGCAGTGCCATGAAAACCCAGATCAAAGTTTGCTGCAGCAAGAGCAGCCGCTGCTGCAGGAACCACAACTGCTGCAAAGGCATACAGGTGTTCAACAACAACTTCCTGAGACATTGGTGTTGCCTCAGTCAATTCAAAGAAAGTTACTCCAACCATCTGCACAGTCACTACAGATTTTGCAACCATTGCCCCTACAGCAAACCCAGCCACCACAACAGCAACTGTTGCAATATGCTGGACAAATGACCCAGGAGTCGCTGATTCAGCAGCTACCACAGCAAGTTCTGACACCTCAGTCTCTTATATTCTCCCAGCAGCAGGAGCCGCACCATCAACAGGTGGTCTTGCAACAGATGATGCAGCAAAAGCAAATGTTGCAACCTCAGCTGCAGCAACAACAGCACAAACTCTTTGTAGGTGTAGGAGCTCAAGGTCAGATGTTGCCCACATCCATAAATCAACAGTTTGTCCAACAGCAGGCACAGCTAAATGTTACCCCTTTACCACAACATCAGATTTCACAACCGAGCCAAGTGCCTGCAGAGCCTGAGCAGCCACAAGCACTGCTTCAACACTCTGAGCAGCAATACGATAGCACTAAAACCTCAGATTTATCTCAGAAGCAGCTGCAGTTTGCAAGTCAGAAGCAGTCCTCTTTACAGATGTCTGAATCAGAGGTCTCTACAGGAGAGACAAGCATCACGGAGGACACAGGGAGCTTTTCTGCCCCGCTTCACCCTTCGTCTGACTCCTCTCTGCCTCCGCTCCATCTCGCCTCGGCTGAACCCCAGCTACCCAGCCTTTCCCTAACTATGACACCATCCCCTGGTCAGCCGTCTTCCGTGGCTGAGTCAGACAGTGAAGGTCCCCCAAAAATTGAATTTGTCGATAACCGTATTAAGACTTTGGATGAAAAGCTGAGGAACTTATTGTATCAGGAGTACAGCAGCGGGGGAACGCTACCTGGAGCTGCCTCAATTTCTACATCAGCTGCCTCTATGTCAGCGGGAGGCGATGAATCCTCTGAGCCCCAGGCACTCCAACGTTTGTCTTTTCACCCACCAGCTACTTCGTCAGACACCTCCCCTCATTCCTCATCCTCAACTACCTCCTCCACCACTCCCCGTTCCTCTTCTACCTCTCCTGATCCAGAGAGAGGTAGAGGGGAATATGAAGCTTTATCAGAAGTCGGAAACCTTGTTCTGTCTGAACCCGTAGAGCAGCAACCCATCCCCTCTGTCCCTTCTGCTTCTGCCTCATCCACCAAGCCCATTTCTTTCTGTGCTCCCAGTAAGGATGGTACTGCTGGATCCCAGCACTTACTTGTATCAAGAGAACCAACTCTACCTGTAAGTAAATACCGAAAATAATATTTGAATTAGCTGTTTATAATTCACAGTGTAAATGTAACTCCTCTTTAAATGTCTGTGATTACTTGTAAATGTTTAAGTATCTCTCCATCTTTTATGTCTGCCAATCATGCTGCTAGTCTTAATTGTCCTAACTGTTCTAGGCTGTACACCCACACTCTGACATCAGTGCCGTCGGAGATTCATCATGGCCTTTCAGTCAGCAACCGATCTCCCTCCAGCATGGACAGCAGCAGCACAATGCAGGAGGTGGATATTTTGGCCTAAACCTGACATGTCCTAGTATCAGAAATCCGGTTAGCAAGAAATCCTGGACTCGAAAATTCAAAAACTGGGCATGCAAACTGCGCCACTCCGCCAGCTTGTTCAAGAAGCCCAGAGTCCCACAAGGTAGCGTCCTTTTAGGGAGCGAGAGAGCACGGCAAAGGGAGGATGGGTGTTGGGGCATGGAACTAGATCTAACGCCTAGTACTAATTTTAACTTAGCAGATAAAAATTCATAACCTTAAAGAATTAATACAAATTTATGGTAACATATGTTTATGTGTAAAGCTAAATTCGTCAATTCCCTTCTTTTGTATATTGTTCCCATATAATTTCAGTGTTGACATCACTGCATACATTATTGTTTGCATTTTGTATGTTCCAATTTTTTTCACTTTGTATTTCATTTTCTTAAAAATCTTTCTTTTTGCATGAGGCACTCTGAGGAAAGAACAGTGGAGTGTAGAGATGGGTGGCACAGTTTTAGGAGGAGGTTGACATCAGACATCTGATGCTCTCCAAGTCCAGATGAGCTCTGGAGCTAAGCCCAGCTGTGACTTGTTCCCAGGACGTGTCTTTTCATATGACACTCTGCTTCATTGCCCCAAGCCTCTGGGCACTACCAGCATCCACCTCCCCTTCTGACTCAGAATAGACAGGGCATCACGTCATTACACAGAAAAGACACGAAGCAGCTAAGCCTACCTTGCTCAGAAAAGTTGAGAAAGCTGGTATAAACATCCTCCAAAAGACTTCCAGACTTAATAAGATCTTAAATATAAACTTTGGGACCTAAAGCAAAATTACACAATAGTTTTTGTAATTAATTTAAAAAGAAACCCTTACATGCTTTTCCTTTCACCACTCAAACATGAGCGACTTAGCAAAATTCCAATAAAACAGTCTGCAAGTCACTTAATATGTGATGATTTTATTTAGAATCAATGTACATTTTATTTATGGGATAAGTCAGACTATAATTTAGGATACAACTATTGCAATATTTTGTCATCCATTACATGACAAAATATAAAACATTTGTATAAAACAATCTTATATTTATGCTATATATATAACATCTTACTGATTAGTTTAAGTAGTGAAAGACTATTAATGTGTATCAAAGACAAGTATCCAGATTTTAGTGATTGCCTCAACTTCAGTGTCTTGCATAGTGAAAACTTCATGTTAATCAAAGTGAATTTTTTATGCAGGAAGTGGTTTGAAACTAATCATGGTTATGATGCCCTATTGGAACTGCAACATAATGCAAGCAGTGCTAGAAAATCTAAAATGAGCTCCAGAACAACTGAGAAATACAAATATTTCAGTAGCTTTATTTAAGCAAGATGCCTCTAGGCATTCTACTGACTAATTGCATTAGCTTAGCTATGTAGTGCAGACCTACCAGATGACCTACCAGCATCCAGACTTATCTTACACTAAATTAATATCATTCTGAGATGAAGAAACCACGACCCAGAACAGTGGAGCAAGTAAATGTAAACACTGCTATTTTTCAGAATCAGCTTTTTATTGCTTTTTTTTTATTGTTTAAAAAAAACAATAATAGGATAAAATGATTTTAACAGTCATGCATTTTGTTTTAATTGAAATTTTACACAGTATCCATTTATGGAAACGGGGTTATACATAGAATTTGTAGGCCTCGCACTTACTGCAGGGATTGCAATGGTAGGGTTTCCATAAATCAAAGCTCCATCATTTTGTTTACATGCTCCATCCATCTTGCATGTTTATGTTTTTATGTTACTCGTTCAGTAGTAGCTTAGAACCTCTCCTGCAAGAGCAGATGCATGAGCACCTTTGTTATGTTCCACACCAGTGACTAATAATGGACCGTTATCTGTAAGTAACACTTGTAACAAACTTCAGCATTTTGTTTTAATTTATTGTCATTAATATTTTTTTGGCTTGTTTGTGTTTGAAACTCTTTTAATGTTTAATTTAAATATTGTGATGGTGATCCATGTCTACACTTTGTTGTAATGCTAACTTAAGTACCCAAAACATTTACTATGCAGTGCCTGGCAAAAATATTAATACTATTTTACAATCTTCTGTATATTTCATTGGAATTGACTAACACAAGAAGAAGAATCCCATTTTTGAAAAATAATGGGGGCAGCATTATTCTGTAGGAAGGCTTTTGTTGACAAACACTGTCAGAGTTGATGGGAACAGCTAATCGAACTGCCAAATTGGCAGGAACATTTTTGTCTCTAAATGTGCAAGGCTGGTAGACATATTTTATATCCATTTGTAAAAGGTTTTTTTCAAAAACTTGTCATATTACTTCAATTAATTTTATTCACTTATTTGTGTTCATTTATCACAGTAAATGCCAATAAAGTAGATGGAGGTTTGTTTTTGTAATGTGACAGAATCAGAAAAAGTCGCAATACTTTTGCAAGGCACTCTTTATCTGAGCCCTGTTCTTAAATGGGATGTTACACTTTTTGTGATAATAAAGCGAGTACAGATATAAACTAAGGGTACACACTATTTCACATTAGCAACAGTTTTCTTAATTGTCTACAAAAGCTGCATTTTGTTTTTCAGGTTAATGTTCATAGCTTCTTAAATATGATACACAACACACACTGACATTACAAGATGAAAATCTACAATGTTGGCAAGTTGATAACTCAACTTTGTTCATATTTCTCATCTGTGTCTGTCATTATTATTTTTTTATTTTTTACATTGACTTGTATTCATCACTTTTGATTTGCGATTCTGTGTCCTTATCTTTGTGTCTGCCTGTCCTTTTTTGTTTTTGTTTTCCTCTATTTTTTTTTTTTTTTATCAGAGGGATATTTGTGCAGTGAGGCGCTTGAAGATGACAAGATGGAGACACCCTTAAGATCACCTCAGCTGTGCAAAGGTCGATTTAAGGTAGGAGTCGTGCATCCTGACCTTTGCTTCAACATTTTTTTTAGTTTGAACTAATATCTCTTTTGGTTATTAGGTGAATCCAGTTCCCCAGATCTCCCCTCCAAAGGATCTGCCTTCAGGTCAGAGTAGCACTCATAGGAAAGTGGGACGTTTCTCTGTAACGCGGACCGTGACAAAGAAAGAAGACAGACAAACTGAGAGCTCACCAGTGTCTCCTGATTTGGGACGCGACAGGAGGAAAACTCAGGCAAAAGGATGGGACAAAGAAGACTGCAAGATGACCCTATCAAAGGGCCACCCTTCTCGTGGTTTTGGGCACAGCCACTCTCCACTTGGCAGCAGTGATGATGATGATGAGAGTGAGCTGGAAGATGAAGGGCTTAGAAGAGAACTTCAGAAGCTCAGAGAAAAGTAAACCATAACAGATCAACCTGTTCATTTTTTTTTTTTTTTTTTTTGTATTTCATTTTTACTCAGCATCAAATAGATTTGCATGTTTTTGTCTTAACATCGTCATCTTTTTTGTAGGCACATCAGAGAGGTTGTTTCCCTTCAAGCTCAGCAGAACAGAGAACTTCAAGAGCTCTACCGAAAGCTTCGTTCTCTCAAAGACCAAAGACAAAGTTTACCTGCCTCTCTGTGCCGAACTCCTCCTCTTCCTGCTGCGCTGCCTGTCGTTTCCCCACGCAGGTCCCGGATGGCCAAAGCTAAGCTTCGCTCCCGGCCCCACTCTCACATGGACAACAATGGAGTGCCACACTCTGGTTAGGCAACTGCGGGGCACATTTTCGCCAGGTTTTTAAAAAGTATATTGTTGTCTGAATCTCTCTAACTGCTCCTATGTCTCTTCCAGGGATTCACCAGTCAAGTAGTTTTTCGGGTGCCGAACAGGGTAGACTCCACTCTGCCGTGCCTGATAGAAAAGGCAGGTTAAAATTTCAGTGATTTGTTCAGTCTTACTGATGAGTCTGGGGGGAAAAAAATCTGATTTGATTATTAATGGAAAAAAGAAATAAACCTTAATAATTTGTGTTATTCTAGACTTTATTTATTTTCCCTGTTTAAAAGATGTACCTCTGTATCGCTTTTCAATACTCTGCCATCCATCTGTTTGTTTATCCATCCAGTCATTACTCATTCATCCATCACTCAGTTTGTCCTTTCATGTAATCCATGCATAAAACTTTAAAAAAATACATACTGTAGAAATGTAAAGCAACCCAACATGTAGGTAGAAGATGCCATTAATCATTTCATCTTTCCACAGATCACAGCCCATCAAGGAAAAGCACATTCACTGATGAACTGCACAAACTTGTTGACAATTGGACAAAGGAGGCAGTAGGTCCTGCTCCAATCAAGCCATCTCTCAATCAAATTAAACAAATTCAGCAGGTACAGGGAGGCTGGAGCCAGTCTGCAGAGGTATAACTAAACACAATAAAATACATAGATAGGTTTTGCTTCATGTTATTGATTTGATCAATATGGAATATGATTTTATTTTAGAAAATTGAGTTATCTCTTTACAGTAGCGACAGAAGTATAATGTCTGAACTTTCTCACATTTCGTCACATTGTCAGAACAAACTTTGGTATATTTTATTAGGGTGTTTTTTTTATATATATATAAATTAATACAATGTAATACACAAGTCTAATGTGAAAGAAAACTAATACACTCTCTTGACACACCTTTTGCTCCAATCAACTTTCATGATTTTCTACCTTCTGTTGGTCTATTGCAAAAATGCAACGTGGCAAAATGTGTAATTTTGTGGAAATGGGTACTTTTGACAACTCATAGCAAAAATAATAATCTTTCTTAGTATTCATTGATATAACAATTACAGGTGGGCCGACCAGGTTGGTTTCCAGCAGCCCAACTGAACCCCCAGGCACCTTTAGCCTCCTCTCCTTACGCAGGTGGAGGAACCCTGACCGCCCAGGCCTCTCCAGTTCCCCCACCCCCACAATCACACATGGGTCAAGTACCGCAGATGCATCAGAGTTTACACCTCCATCAGCCTCCCTCCCTTCAGCAGATGACCTATCAGCAGTCTTCTATGTGCCAGCAAATGCCACAACCTCGGATGCAAAACACCATACAGTCACAAGTGCAACCCACCATCCTGCTGCCCCAACCAACACCTCAAAGCCAACCGCTGCTGCCTTCCCAAATCCAAATCCCAGTGTCCACGGCCACGTTGCTGCTGCATGGAGGTGGACCCACCGGACCCACTGACAGCACCGCAGTCATTGGGGATGTATTTTGCTCCTGTTCCTCCCCCTCGTCTACCTGTTCTTCATCTTGCTCAACTGCTGCTCTACCTTCCAGTGCCAAAATTCACCCAACAACCCCAACCTCTACTCTTCCTTTGGGACAAAAATGAAACAAAGAGATTTGAGAAATTAATGTGAAGCTCCAAGAGATGGTGATACCCCAGTGATTTGAAACATAAATCAAATTTATTTTGGAGTGATAATTAAGTGTTATATGTGTGGGTAACTTGTGACTGAAGTGAATATATGTATTCCAGCGTGGTTCTTAGCCTCCTCTCCTTGTGAGGAAAGGAGGCTCCTGTGAAGCAAAAAATAACAGATTAATATAAAATTCAGCCGCTGGAGTTACAGATGATTGGATGTTGAGGTGTAAACGTCTTTAATGTATGAGTGGGTGCATTTATGAGTGTGGCTGCAGTATTTGCTGAATATTTAGAACATATCACATGATGATGTCCTTGGATACAAAAAAATAAAATAATAAAAAAAATCTTTTTACCTGCAAACCAACTCCGCTGGACCTGGAGCGTCTGAAAGCAGAGACGGCGAGGACAAATAGTTTTACTGTGGCAGTATTTTCGGCTCAGTTAGCCAACGCTTACAGTGAAAGAACTATCACGTTTAAAAGTGCAATTAGTAATGGTCATCTGAGTTGATCAGCATGTGTTGTACTAATCAATTTGTCTGAAAAAGCATACAACTTTTTTGTAGATACAGTGATTATTGCCAGATCAATAGATACATTTGAATATGTTATTTTAAACTAGGTTTGCAGCACAGTACATAATGAAGATAAATTAAAACAGAAAATTACATAATTAAGCTTGGTCGATCTGTGCGCCTACTCTCATCTCACCATGACGCAATCTAACACATGTAGCCTTGTGTTTCCTACAGCATGTCATTTGTCTTTGTAATAATACGAGTTTAAGATTATACATTGATTCATTGAAATCGTGTTCAGTAAACACCTGGATACTTTCCACTCAATTCTGCAAGACCTCATGATATGTGGGATTTTACCTGAGTGGAAGTTGCTTCCACAGTACACACACAACCTCTGTGTAGTTTGGAGCCTAAAAAGGTAAAATACAATCTGACTTCTCCATATCAAGTTAAGCCTGGGTCGTGCTAAAGAGAAAAAGAAGAGGTCAAGGTTATACAAACTAGGGAAACCATGCTGAATTAGTTATTTCAATGTTACTTTTGATAACCATGTTGTCGTGGGTGCATGGCTGTTTGAAAGAGCAAACGGTGAGAGTCGCGTTGTGTTCTGTAAAATGAATTGCATCTCTTTTTCCTTCATTGAAAGCAGCTTCTCAGATGTCACTGTGCTCACTTACTGTGTGGAAATGTTTACTCTGCCTGTGTTCTAGGCTTGCCTCCTCAGACGACGGAAAGTAATACAAGCTATTAGGTCTTAATGGTTGTAAGTTTGATGTTAAATATGGTTGAGAATACTTCACACTTTGAGTTATTGCTATGCCACATAAAAGCGTTAATTCCCTTTGACGATTTTACACACAAACAACCACAAGCTTTACTGCATTTTATTTTGATTTTTCTGTTATTTAGAAAGGAGTGGATAATTGTGAAGTGGAGGGAAGTTTTGTTTTCTACAAAATAGTGGAGCATTCACATGAATAAATCCACCCAAGTTAATACTTTGAAGGAACAAGTTTTTCAGCAAAGCTTTGCATATCTAGAGACCAAACTTTTTAGGCCATTCTAACACAAACATTGTCTGATCTAAACTGTTTTAGCTCTGGTTGTGTGTTTCGGATTGTTGTGAAGGTGAACATGCATGTGATTCTCAAGAATGGCGGCTTCCATATTTAACGCCATGGTTTAATTTTCTCATCAACTCTGACCAGATTTCCTTTCAATGATGATGAAAAGCTTTCCTCCAGCTTGTCGCCACCGTTTTCATATTGGGCTTTCCGCAATCAGAGTGTTATAAATTTATCACACATTTTAAATACAAGTTCGGTTTTACTCTCGTACTTTCTTTCAACAGTTTACCAATCTTGCCTCTTTTACCTTAATATACACATTAGTGAAGTGGATGACTAATGGTGAACTCCACCATTTCATCTCTGTCCTGTCTGCTGTTGTTCTTGGTCTTCATGAAGCTGTTTGTTCACTAATGTCCTCAAACACACCTCTGAGATTTTCAGAGAATAAGTGGATTTATATTGATATTAAGTTACACACACTGGTGGATTTTACGGTAATTAGGTCACACCTGACAGTACGTCAGATGTGACTGGAATTTATTTAAGGGGGATAGAGTAAAATGGGCTCTACACAAATTCACTTCAGGTTTTTTATGTTAAAAATATTCTAAGAACATTATTTTCCTTCCACTTCACAGCTACACACTGTTTGCTATATCACTAAAACTGCATGTACACTGCACTGAATTTTGCGGTTGTAATGTGAGAAAATGTGAGGGGAGTATGACTAGTTTTTGAAGGCACTGTATTTTGTTTGCCATTGATCATTTTAGCCGTGAACTATTTGGGTTTTGGTCCTAATCTTTGAATCGATCAGTAGTGAAAACGTGGAGCTTAAACAAATTAAACCTGCAGGACCCTATTTTTTTTTTCTTAAACCCATTTCAAGTGTACAACAACTGCAATCAGCATTTAATGTATTACCAGTTTGTTGATTTAATAATACATTTATGCATAGAAATGTTTTAAAATTGCCTATGTGTTTATTAGTTCTCTCTGTAGTCAAAGCAGAATTCAGTTTTATTGGTTAAAGAGAGATTGCAAGGTTTGGAAGACATGAGATTGCACAAAGTCAATCAAATATAAATAACAAATGGTTTACGGAGGAGTTGTTCATACTAAAGGGTGTGGTTGAGAAACTACATGCTGCAGAGTATAAATTCAAAGGTTTCTTGTATTTTTAGCTTTTTGAGAATTCCTACATTTTTACAAAGATGTAGTGCACTGCTAGTGAAGGTGAGATACTGTGCTGTGATGTCTGATACTAACATGTGTCTAACAACATTTTTTGGGTCATGACAATGATGCCTACTTTGTCTTTATGAGTGTAACCAAATTGTTATCTAAAAGATGCAGATTATTTTTGTATTTTGGAACAGGATTGTACAAACTGTAAAAAAAATAAATAAATATGCTCATCATTATAAACTCAAAGTTAATGAAAATGAGAAAACATCCCTGTTTTCATGGGGCCTCCATAACTTGGTATATAACACCTTGTCAGGCATGATGAGGGGTTTTTTTCTTATATTTGTAGAAAAAAATTGGCAATTTCGGACATTTTACTTCACTGTTGAAAGCTTTGAATTGTACTAAAATAATTGACACCAGCTTTCCTATTGTTCCAGGTAGATTAAAATACACTAAGTAACGCAACAACAATCTTTGGAGTCCCAAAACAACATGCCTATGAAATGACTGATAAAAGTGTATTGGTGGGAAAATGAAATCTAGAGAAATACCAGAAAGTATGTTGCTGATGATTAAGCCTCTGTAAATTGTAACTAATTTGATTGTTGATTTTATTTATGTTTTGTAACTAATCAAAAATAAATATTACAAAACCTTCTGTTCCCACATATTCTTATTTCAAAGAGAGGTACTTGTGGTTTCACAGTATGTCATTCTAACCCACACACTTCCCATCAATTCCATGCAAAGACATTTATGCCTCTTTACAGAGCAGTGTCAGTTTAAGCTTAGGATCAATGATGAAGGTTTGAAAGTCATTTTCAAATGAACTCTTTTCGTTTATCAAATCAGAAGGAAGTTTTTGACATTCTAACGGGAACTGTGAAAATATTAGAACACAGACAAAAAAATCTATGACATATTTTGGGGACATCAATTAAATTTTAGCTTTTGACTACAGTACTTTACCTGATACCTAGGACTTTGACACAATTCTTTATGTTTAAACCACAAACTTTGTATTTTCTTAGAATTGCATTTGATATACCAGTGCAAAGTGACTGAAGTGGAAGGAAAATAGAATGTGGTTTTAATGTTTTATTTTGCAAAACTGACAAAAATGTTGCAGGAATTTGCACTCAATCCCTTTTAATATGATAATCATAAATTAAACATACCAGACTTTAGAAATAGAGGCCAGGTGTGTCTAATTGAATCCAAAATATAAATCCAGCTGTGTTGTGAAGGCCTCTGAGCATTGCTAAAACATGAGAGGACAAACGGCATCATGAAGACCAAACAGGTCACACACAAAGTTGTGAAACAGTTTAAAGCAGAATTGCGTTTTGAACAGATATTTGGACATCTCTCAACGCACTGATCAAATTTACCAAGTCTAGCTGTCCAACTGAAATTTCCGAAACCATGTCTTGTTGACATAGTTATACACTGCATTGTGCTGGTCTATTACAGTAAATCTTATCCAGCCATCTTTGTGGTTGGAATTTCATAAAACATAAATAAAAGCCAATATTTTTTGCAAGGTGGTGTACCTTTCTAAGTGCCAAATGAGCTAAGATTAACTGTAGGGAGAAGCAACCATTGTACCTTTTATCATTATTTTGATTTGTTTGTTTCTTTATTTGGGCAATAATAAAGTAGGTATCATAATCTTACAGCTCCCCAAAACTAAAATTATTTTTGGGATTGTATTTTTGTATTTTCTTTTCCCACAACAATAAAGTTGCACTACATTTTGAAAGTCTGTGGTATGTTGAAGTGGATTATTCATTCATTGTTCCTTGTTGATTTTTTGGGGTTTCTTTTTCAAGAGCAGTATTTGTAAATACATTTTATGATCCCTCATTATCATCCTAATAAATCGAACTTATTAGATCAGATAACGCCTCATCCCCAGTGGAATTTTTTGTAAAGATCAGGCATAAATATCTATTTACATTTTTTGTTTAATTTGTTAAAAATAAATCATCTCACCTGAAGATGATAATGATTGCTAGAACTTCATCTGACAGAGACTAAGTCCTGCTAATAAATCCTTGGGGAAAAAAAAACATTTTAAATTAATCGATCCAGCTTGTTATTTTCGACCTCTAAAAAGTTTAGTTAAAAAAATATTCACATTTTCAACAGGAATCAGTAGTCAATAAAAATAAGCATTATTTAATCTTATTAATTGGACAAATTAGTCTAAATAATGCAAAATATTGAAGTAAGTAATCACGTTTCATGATTTTGTTACCGTGGTAACGGTTTAATCAGTGTAGTTTTTCTGCCGAAATCAAAATTGTTGTTGCGTTCACAACTTTATTGTTCAACCATTCGCGGACAACGACGAACAACGGTTTGACGTTAACCGCTTTGAAATGGCGTTGAGGCAGTTAAAGGCGCTTTAGTTTTTTATTTTTTTATTTTTTTTTTTAATTTTTAACCTTTTGGGCACTTCAGCTTCTAAATTCTTGGTCTGGTGCTAACTTCCGAACCTTATCTATATCTATATGCTTTGCACAGTTGTTAAACAAAAATGTATCGCAGAAAAGTGTGAATAATTGACGTTGCATAATAAGGCCGCAGCCAGCTCCGGAGTTGCGTAGAGATTACGGCCGCTTTCCAGTGCCTGGCCCTGCCGCAGACCTGCTAGTTGGTGAGTCGCCAGCGCTTAGCGGTAGCTTAGCCAGTGGACGAGGCTTGAAAAGAGCCAGCTCGATAGTCGTATTAGCTTTAACGTGTGTTTTGCAATTTAGAGTGAAACTAAAACAAACTGGGGGTTTTTTTATATGTAGGTATTTATACATATTCCTGCTAAACCGTTTTTTGATGGGACTAGCGTTAGCATATTCGCTTCTTAAGTCAATGCTCCGGACTGTTTACAAACAGTTAGCTACCCATACTGCCACCGAGTTTGTTTATTTTTTTTTTGACGGTATCGTGTTTTACCAGAAGCAAAGTGATTCATGTTAAATTCAGGAAGCAACATCAGTGGCAGCGATTCTGTTCATTGTAAATGCATTTTAAAGTAGTTTAATGCTGTAACATATCCGCAACTTATTGCTATCCGATTGTGGAAAAAAAGGAAAACATGAGTAGTTGTTGAGCTAGCTGAACCAATGCACATTATTTCCTAACTGGAATTACTATTTCACTCTTCTCAGAAACTAGCATGCACAGTTCTGTAGTCTTGCACATATTATGAGCGGCTACTGACAATTCTTTTTTTTTTTCTTGTTTATTTTTTGTTTTAACAGCTTTTTAGGTCATTCCCGGCTAAACATGACTGTAACAGGAGTCTGGAAATGAAGTGACACAGCTAGAGTTGTTTCCCGTCGCAACCATCATTTTATCAAATAGCTTCTACTGTTTGCATTACATATATATTTTTTTTATTAAAAATCATTTCGCAAACACAGACTTGATATGGCGTCAGTGCCAGTGTATTGCTTGTGTCGCCTGCCCTATGATGTGACACGCTTCATGATTGAATGCGACATTTGTCAAGACTGGTTTCATGGAAGGTAAGGTTTTTTTTGTTGTTGTTGGTGATATTAATCCACAAGTTTCAATATTCGAAATGTGTTGTGTCATGATGTGTTTTTCTATATTGAGTCGTGTCTAAAGAAAGAATAATTGAACTCAGTAAATTTAGCCATCCCACTTTGTTTTGTTCTTGTTTCCTGTCTAGCTGTGTTGGTGTGGAAGAGGAGAAGGCAGCTGAGATTGACCAATATCATTGCCCTAATTGTCAGGTTACTCATGGACCTTCTGTCAGTAAGTTTCTTTTATGCTTTTGTTGGAGATAATTGGAATTTGTTTCACTAAATATAACTGTTCCAAGCCACTGTGGGGAGTCTGGAGTAAGCAATATTACCTATGGAAATATGTTGCTGTTAATAATATCGTGAAAGACATGAACTGTAATGCACCTTTCTTCCTTTCTTGTGGACATCCCATCAAATCATGGGATGTCCATGGGCTGAGATTACCATATCAGCCCATTCCTTATGTTAAACAGACATCTCTAAGATTCAGTTAATATTATTTGATGTTGAACACTGAATAATCATTGTTGCTACTTCATTTTCTTAGTGCGCAAACGACGTGGCGGCAATAAGCAAACAGATGGAAATACAGGCGTAGCAAGAGATCCCAGTAAGCCTGTAAAGACGGGGAGCCCACAGTTTGTCAGGGAGCTTCGTAGCAGAACGTTCCCAAAGTAAGATCTTTGTCTGGTGTTTAGTTATGTATTTGCTCCTTTACTTATGAAGTAGCACAGTGTAGTGAACTGTTGAAATATTCAGTCGTCCTGTGCTTTGCAGTGCTGATGAAATCTTGCTGAAACCGTCTGGGGCTCAGCTGACGGTCGACTTTCTGGAAGAGCATTCTTTCAGCGTGCCAGTCTTGGTGTTGAGGCGGGATGGCTTAGGCATGACTCTTCCTCCGTCCTCGTTCAGTGTCTCGGACGTGGAGCACTACATTGGTACGTTTTTGCTAGATTTAGGCACAGCACTGCATACTTAAATCTCTTCAGATTTGTTGCATGCAGAACTCTTCGGTCACCCGTCTGCTCTTCTCCTTTTGCTTCAAATGAGTCAGACATTGTTGTAATATTGAGTATGCAATCATGATGGCGGTTCAAGGAGTATGATGAAAATGAAGTTATTACCAGTTAACATATTTTTAAAATATTTTTAAAAGTAGTCAGTAGTTGGTCAGCGAAATCATATTTTTGTTCCTCTGTAATGTTGCCTTCGGTTCTTTGTTCTAAATGCTCTAAAATCTGTTAAATTGAAGGTGCAGATAAAGAGATCGATGTTATTGACGTGTCTCGCCAATGCGACCTGAAGATGCGACTGGGGGACTTTGTTGAATACTACAACAGCACCAATAGGGACAGAGTACTCAATGTGATCAGCCTGGAGTTCTCTGAAACTAGGTACCAGCAAGAAGTGGCAAATTAGAATACCTGGTTTCATTAGCTCTCCTTTAATTGATATGTTTGGAAATTGATATAGGCTCTCAAATTTGGTGGAGACTCCCAAGATTGTGAGAAAACTTTCATGGGTGGAGAACCTCTGGCCTGAAGAGTCTGTTTTTGAACGGCCAAATGTGCAGAAGTACTGCCTGATGGGAGTAAAGGACAGCTACACAGACTTTCACATTGACTTTGGTGGCACTTCAGTATGGTACCATGTCCTGAGGGTGAGATGACATATTTTTTTGTATTTTTGGGAAGTTTAGCCTCTTTTTGTATGACGTGTTTATAATGAAATAAACGTTCTTTCCATTTTCACTCAGGGCGAGAAAATCTTTTACCTAATTTCTCCCACCCCAGCCAACCTGGCACTTTTTGAGCGATGGAGTTCCTCATCTAACCAGAATGAGATGTTCTTTGGGGATCAGGTTGACATGTGTTACAAGTGTTCTGTCAAGCAAGGAAACACACTGTTCATACCTACAGGTATTAATGTAGAATATTTGCACTGCAGTTAAGTGTTCTATATTTAATCTGACTTATGTTTGCTGAGAACCACTTCTGTACTTAACTGTGTCAGTATCCTGTATACAGCTAAAATGATAAGCAGCCAATTTCTAAATCTATGTGACTTAATGTGGGCCAAGTTTAAATTAGTAAACATTAATAGTATCTATTTTACAGGATGGATTCATGCTGTGCTGACTCCTGTGGACTGCTTGGCCTTTGGTGGAAACTTTCTGCACAGTCTCAACATTGACATGCAGCTTCGGTCAGTTTTCCAATAACTCTTCAGTACTGTATATTAATTTTTAATTATGAATGATTGACTGATTTGATTGTGTAGGACTCTCACAAGAATACATTTACTAGACAATAAATTGTCCCAGAAGTTTTTACAATAATTGTTAATATTTTTGTTGAAGGTCCATTTTCAAGTAATACAATTACATAAATATGCAAGGACACATTCATTCACAATTATCAATCCTAATGAACTTTTAACAGTGGAACTGCAAGACATTTTAAAAACCCTAAATAAATAAACAGAGACCACAAATAAAACAAATTCTGAAGACGGCGTATCAAAATATTTCTTCAATAAAAGGGCTGGTTGAGACTAAGGCATCAGCCTGAAGCATTTTGTCATCCAGATGTTGATAGCAGGAAAATGAAAAATCGTGCAAATGGAAATTATTGAGTTTGTTTTAATTTACACTGATTTATTGCTTATTGCGATAGCCCTAATTTTGAGTTTTAAAACAATCATGATCATTTCTTTCTAACTATTAAAAGTTAAATAAATTAAGAAGTGAAGCATTGTGCATTTTGAGTATTTTTCACTCTATCAACCAAGACAATTGGGACTTTTGTCTCAGATAAAAACTTATATTTTTAGAACTTTCTTTAATTCAGTGTGACCAAGACCTACAAGCCTGGTACAGTTCTGTCAGGAGGAATGAGCCAAAAGGTTTGTGGAAGGAGATTAAAAACATTTAACTCCATTCTGCCATTAAAATGCCATTAAAAACATTTAATGGCATTCTGCTGAATATCTAAGAAAATAACTTTAAATATCAGACTTGAAAGAAGGGGAAAAAATCTTGATTATTACTGACTTTGAGCGAACATAAGTAATTTTAGTAATTCTAACAGACCTTAAACAGGAATAGCTGTAGCTGCCTTTTTATGCCAGAAAATACTTTTATTTTTAAGAAATCTCGATTTAACAACAACACGACAATTACTAAACTTTAATTCCTGAAGCTCCACAGACATCGACATGTACAAGATAGGCCAAATAAATTGCTGTTTTAGTTTAATTTAAACTTCCGTTTGTTTAACACCCTGAACCTCTTAGTGCCTACCTGAGACATTACCTGATTCAGTGTTTAGGAATTTTAAATGGAAAGAAAGTCGAATGAGGAAGTTGTCCTGTTTTTTTTTTTTTTTCCCTCCTGGTCTCCAGTTGTAAGCAGCAGTTTAATTATCAACCAAGTCAATGCCAGTCTCTGGGAAGCCAGCAAACTGAATTTTATCTTGTTTGCTGTGCCAGAACATTAGACGTGTTGGAAACATTTAAACAAGGCCAACTAATTATCTGCACAGAGGTATTATTGCTATAACCACTGACGTCCAACATATGCTTTCGGTCATTTTAGGGCATACGAAATAGAGAAGAGACTGAGCACAGCCGACTTGTTCAAATTCCCCAACTTTGAGACTGTGTGTTGGTATGTTGGGAAGCACCTTCTTGATATCTTTAGAGGTGAGAAGTTTTGATACGTATTTAGTCACTTTAAAAAAAAATTTTTATGTCAATTTCTCTAGCGGTGTAACTTTTTCTGTCCTCCAACAGGATTGAGAGAAAATCGCAGACACCCTGCCAGCTATCTTGTTCATGGAGCTAAGGCCCTGAACAATGCTTTCCGGACCTGGACTCGCAAAGAGGTAGAATTATACTCATAGTTTGCTTAGATTCCTAAAGTTAGTAGATCAGAATATCAGCAGTAATACTGATGTTAGTTGAATGTCTTTAAGTAAATATAGACCTAAATTAGTTTGAGTGACAAACATTCTTTAAACTTATTAATTTACCTTGTTTTCTGTACAAATGAGAAGTTTTGTTTTTTTGTATTCAAAAAAGTCATTAGTCCAAAATATTTTGGAGAGGCTTGTTCATATTTTATCTTTAAATTGAACTGAAATCTTCTGATCAGATATTGTATAAGATTACTGATGATGATATTCTGCACTCAGGCCTTAGCTGAGCATGAAATGGAGATACCAGAAACCATCAACACTCAGACATTGATAAAAGACCTTGCAAAGGAGATCCGTCTGGTTGAGGTGATTTTTTTTTTATATATATATATTTCTATTTGAAAATATTATTTACATATGTTTAGTTATAAACTGCCATTTCTTTTTATCAGGATATATTTCAGCAGAACATTGGTCGCACAGGACCTCAGTTTCCTGGTGCTCCACTCTCCAAAGCCCCGCTGAGCGCCGCCCAGAACTCCGGACGCCCCCCTGGAAAAAAGAAAGGGCCCAAGCCTAAGGAGGTGCTGGGAGGGTTTGGGCCCACAGGAACCAAAAAGAAAAGTCAGAAAGGGCTCCTTAAGGCAGAAGCAGGAGAACTCGAGCTCATTGAGATCCATGCCAAACATACCCTAAAGAAATTTCAGCCTGGCAAATCCAAGCACAAGAACAAGGTGTGCACTTTCTCTTCTATTTGTTTTAGCTCTTATGTTAACATTTCTGAAGGTTTTTCTGTTGTTTCTGATTTTTTTATTTCGCAGCTGGAGCTGCCATTGGAGGAGTTTGAAGGGAAGATGAATAAAAACAAACTTAAACTTGTCTTGACAAATGGCAAAATCCAAGGGTGAGTGTTAATACTCCTTTAAATGTTAAAGATTTTGTACATTCTGAAATTTAATTAGTTTTTTTATGCCTGTTATTTATTTAATTACTTAGTAAGAAAGATGGCAGCAGTAATGGTGCAGGAAGTGCTGCGAGCTACAAACACCTAGCCGCAGAGGGATCCAGTCTTTCTGACCTGGAGTCTGAGGATGAGTTGCAGATTGATGAGACTCCTCCTCCTCGACGCAAGCCTGCTGGACCAAACAAGAAAAAAAAACTAAGTGGCAAGTATTTGCTTGAAAGCAAACTAAACAATTGAGTTTGTGGTTTCAAAGAAATGTAGACTAACAGAACAGAAACATCCATTCAGGTTTACCAAGGAAGCTGCCCAGAGCCAAACCTTGTTCTGACCCTAATCGCATCAGGGAGCCAGGAGAGGTAGACTTTGACATCGAGGTGAGATTTTTAGGGGACTTTTTTTTTTTTTTACAAAACAGAGATTTTTATATCATAACCTTTAATTAAAAAACACAGTATCACAGCAATTACACAAACATGAAGCCAAAGATGTGCAAAGTTGTGCAGAATATCAACAGTTGTTTCTTCTGTTAATGAAGTAATATAACATTATTGTAACTGATTATTATAGTTACAATAATACTGTCTATAATTGATTCTTCATGCTTTTGCAAGGGGAAAGATTTTATTTTGATGTTAGCTAAATAAAAGCATAAATTTCTCCTGTCTGTAAAGCACATCAACATCTGGAGAGAGATATAGCTCTTACTTTTATGCTTCATACATTTGGGGAAAAAAACTGGTTGAATTTTTCCAGCATCTCATTAAAAAGATAGAAAATGAATAGATATTTTTAATTTATGTTATAATTATAATAATTTTTTTTGTATAAGAGCTGTTTAGATTTTATAATAGAAATAGTTTGATTTAGAGTTGTTACATTTTGAAGAAAACCTGAAACTCAGATTTATTGTAATTAATTAGCTGGACTTTATCACAAGTCTACTATTTTCTCCTCTTTGAGAAAATAGTAGTTTTCTCAAAGAGGAGAAAAATAGTAATTTTACTGCCTAATTATAAGACAAAATAATTTATCTTTTCACCAATGTGATGGTTTGAATAGTATGTTTTTAATTCAAAAATAATTTATTGATCCTAAAGGGAAGTTTAAATTTTCAAAGAAATAAAATAATTTTTATCTGAATTTCTGATTAGACTGGCAGTATTGCATTTTGCTGTTGAAGTGCTTTTTGTTGTTTTTTTTTTTTTTATATTAATGGCAGTTTTGTCATTGTGTGTTTTTATTCAGGAGGACTATACAACAGATGAAGAGACGCTGGCAGCTCACGGGGTGAAAGGTGGTGCCGGGGGCATCCTTGACTTATTGAAGGCCAGCAAGCAGGTGGCAGGATTAGACTCTGCAGCTCTCAGGTTTGTTGTCTTGATCTTTGATAGGTTTATTAAAATTGGTGTCATGGACATTTTCAGCTTGAACCTTTTTTTATTATTATTATTTTTAGACAGTTTTAGAATTCTTTTTGTAGTCTAAAAATTTGTTGTTTATGTTTTTGTTAGAGAGTAATATTTTTGCTAAGAAAAGCAAGTGAAATTTTATTTTATGCTTTTCTTTTATCATAGTTCATAAATCACATGGAATTTTGAAAAACTTAATGTACACGTGGTGGGTTTTTTATATTGTGCTTTTCTGATTTATTCTGAGGATAAATTAGGAAATGTATTATTAGAATATTTGTTATTAAATGGATTTTTAACACAAAAATGCTATATTATCAGATAATATTGCACTTAATATACTTTAGTATACTTTTTCTTTTTTTTTTTTTTTTTAATTATAGAGCTCCACTTGTTATTGATTATGTTTCTTTTTGTTTAGCGAGGAAGCACCAGCCTCGCCCAGCACCCGGGACGCCATCCAGGGTATGCTCTCCATGGCCAACCCTCCTTCCTCTTCCTCCTCTTCTTCCTCTTCCTCTCCCTTATCAATCTCTGGAGGCTTGACGGAGGGATTAGCAGCCGTCAAGGAAAAGGGCGGGAGAACAGTGTGGGTGACAGGAGGAATCAAGAAGACTGCAAACCCTGAGAAAAAAGCAGTGATTCAGCGGCCTGGTAAAAGAACAATCAAAAGGCCGGCCCGTCACATCAGTGACGAAGACAGTCCAGATGAGCAAGAAACACTGGGAACTTGTTTTAAGGATTCAGATTATGGTGAGAACTGTAACACGTTGTCAAAGCTGATAAAAGCATGAAAGTGTCCTGCATTTAGTCAAAGTTAAGACATGTTCATTCTCTTTAAGTTTACCCTTCTTTGGAGTCTGATGAGGAAGATCATATTAACAAGACGAAGATGAAAAGGAAAAAAAACTGGGATGACACACCTTGGAGCCCTAAAGGTATCTTCTTTTAAAATGGCCGAGGTGCCAGTAAGATCTTCTTCTAAGCTGGCAAATATTTAATGAGTTGCTTTTACTTACAGCAAGGGTGATGCCCACACTTCCTAAACAAGATCGACCAGCCAGGGAAGGGGCTAGAGTGGCTTCTGTAGAAACTGGACTCGCAGCAGCTGCTGCCAAGTTGGCACAACAAGTGAGTTGTTACAGAAACATGTCACGTTCACAAATGTGCCGTATTGACAAGATAAAGAGTCATGTTTCCTTCTGGTTGTGATTCAGGAGCAGCAGAAACCTGCTAAAAGGAAGTACACTAAAAAGCAGCGTCCTCCTGCTCCCGTTGCCAGTCCTCCCCCAGCGCAGGCTGAGCCCGCCCCCGCCTCCCCAACACCTGCTCCAGAGTCAGCAGCAGATGCCAGCCCAGACAGGAGGATGGATTATTTCTCTGCCAGTCTGTTAGACCATGAATACACAGCAGGGCCAGGACCTTTTGGCCCTGGGGGCCCGAGGGGCAGTGGAGCCATGGCCCCCGGTGTGTTCCTCTCTTCGCGACGACCTTCCATGTCACCTCAGAACAGCAGCTCCCATGCTGGTTTATCTCCTGCAGGTTTAGCCAGCCAAGGAATAACAGGGATCGGTCAAGGTAGGCACAAATATGACCACATTTGCTGCATTGTTTTCACTTCTTATATCTTTATTTATATAATTATTTGTTTATTATTTTTTTGCTTTTCTTCAGGTAAACGGCCAAAGAAAGGTCTTGCAACTGCAAAACAGAGACTTGGAAAAATCCTAAAGATTCACCGCAACGGAAAGCTTCTCTTGTGAGAGATACTTGTTTGTGGCTGATGACATTAACAATGAAGATGAGACCTCTGAAGTTGGTCTGAAGAAACTCGAAATAGTTATCTATATTTTGTACTCTTAACTGTTTCCACTTGTTATCAGCTGTCGTCATATCTTGCCCTTCACTAGTTTTCTGCCCAACTCCACTTACCTATATCTGCGTCAAGGTATTTCCAGAGGCACGTCTGATTTGAAGTGAAATCGCTGTAATTTGCTGGAAGCACTCTTTATGTGGCAGATTATTTTTACGACCACATATTTGATACTGACAATAGGAATTTTTTTCTAATAATTTGAAGGTAAGTTTACACTGATTTTTCATTTTTAAAAAATTCCAAAAGAAAGTTGTTTTCTTGTTAGTTATATTTACAGGTTGTATTTAGGCAAGATTTTTAAAAGGGAAAGTTCATTCAAGCGCAGACATTTAAACAGTTTGTAGTTTTAGAGTTGTATTTAGCTGTTCTATCTCAGTTTTATTTGCAAGCAATTCCTTTTTTTCACTCTGTAAAACATACAAAACCCTCGATTGAAACAGTCCCACAATTATACACATAATAATTTTGAAGCTTTTAACATCATCTCAAAAGTTCTCAACAATCCCCATTCTATGACAACTATCATTTAATTTTATTTATTATTTTATTTATTAACCAAGGCAGAATTTCTTAACTTCTTAGCCTGTTTTAATGTAGCATGTTTTTGTCACTTTTTTTTTTTGATTCAGTATGATTATGTTAAATATCCTTAAAATGTGTAGAAAAAAACTTTCCACTGCTCTTTTAGCTTTTCTTTTTTTTTTTTCAGATTTAAATTTGACATTGTAAATATTTGTATGATTTGTAATTTATATAGCTAAATTAAAAAACAACAACAAAAAAAGAGAGTAGCTTCCTGCATGTTGCCGTAGTTTGCGCACCAAGTTTTGGCAGCTTTCTTTGGTCAGATGTAGAGATGTTTTCACAGAATGTACTTGTCATAAGATGTTGGAGGTGTAGATTTAAGAGTAAAAATATTGTGAAGTTGCAGGATATGAATTATATGTAAATATATGTTGTAATTTAAGTTCTTTTGTAGTTTGAAAACTTTCAAATTTTTCGTAACAACCTGTACATGATACATTGTTGGGGAAACATGATAGTTCTTTTTTATATTTGTATGCATTAACTGTCATTATGTTCATGTTGTCTTGTTAGTGTAACTAGATCTGTGCTTAAAAAGATGCTCTTGAGAAATTTCATCCATTTAGTTTTATATTGTTTATATTCCCTCTGTGAGTGCTGTGTCTTTTATTTTTTGTTGTTTTAACATGACCTGGACAAGATCAAAGTTCATTTTCACAATTTATTTCAGGCACACCTTTACTCAAAAAAAAAAAAAGACATGTGTTTGATTTTTTTTTTTTTTTTTTGGTACATCAATAGTTTTTCGTTTACTATTACGCATACTGGAAATTTCTGTTTTCCTGACATTTGAAAAAAAGGGATTTAGGTATTTTTCTGCTATACACAATGAATATTTTGTTGTAATAAACACATCTACTCATAAAACCATTGTTTCATGACAGTTTATTTTTATTATTTGTGGTGCTGTTAAGATTGCAGTATTTGTTAGCAGTTTTTGTCACTTATCCACTAAAAGAGTTTGTGGTAAGCAAAATAAATAAGGTAGCAAAGAACTGCGGGTTAAATATTAAATTGAAAAACAACTTTGCCATTTTTTTTTCTGTTTAATAAATTCAATATCTGGTTACAAAAAAGGAAATATCCTCATACGTAAACAAGAACATACAAAAACATTTGAAAGTTTAGATGAGATCAAGCAATTGAAAGTATAAAATTATTGCATACATGTCATATTCTCAGCTAAGCACCTTTTTCCCCCTTCTACCTGTTTTTTTTTTTTTTTTTTTTTTTTCCAGAAGTCAAATGAAGAGTCAGCTGGAGAGATTCAAAGAGCCTTGAATGCTCGGATATGTTTTGACTGGCTCACAAGTGTTGAAGGGCTGTATGGGATTCTGTAGCACCTCATGAGCCCCTCCATGGAAACATCCTGTCTTGTTTAGACATACAGAGGACTCACCCATCAGTCCTGAACAATTACGGACCTGTTGCCTTGGCATCCCGCATCATCGTTGTGTCCTGTTGACCCACCTGCCTAACCATAATCGCATATCTGGACCAGCTGCAATTGTGGAGCTGAAGATCCCATCTTCACATTCTTCAACAGACCTATTATCATTCATTGATTTCTTCAGTGGATTTAATCCAATTCAACTTGATTTGCTTGGTCAGAAACTCCACACGACAGGTGAATCCCAACTAGATCAGTAGTTACCTGACTAGATGATCACAGTTTATAACACTGAAAGTTTGTGTTTCTAACCAGATGGTCAGCAGCTCTGGGAACTATACTGTCATCATTGTTCATCACTCTGCACATCTCAGACATCCAGGGCAAGACAGAATCATATCATCTGACAAAATACTCAGATGACTCTGCAGCTACAAAACGAGAAATGACAAACATTGTCTCCATCATGGAAGAAATAAGCTTTGGGTGAACATGAACATGAAACAGAGAGACTGTGTACAAGAAGGAACATGGCAAACTGCTTTTTGAAAAAGCTCGGGTTCCCCAAACTGTTGCAGATATTCTACAAGACTGTTGTTGACCGTACTACCTCTTTTTACCTCTTTTGCTGTTATCTGTCGAGGCAGCGGCATTGGAGCATAAAAAAGCTGAACAAATTGATAAAGAATGCTGGCTCTGTTCTCAGAAGTGCTTTGGAGAGGATTTTGCAAAATAGATTTTTCATTACAGAAAGAATATAATGTCACTTGAGTGCATTCCCTTTCACAAGCTGACATTGCAATAAGAATTCTTCAGATCTGCTGTAATACAAATCAATGCAGGCTATTCTTCCTCCGCATAGTCATATCTACAATAACTATAAAGAACTTTAATTTCCCTATGGAATTGACAAAGTATTTCTGAACACATCTGGATTTTATGAAATTTAATTCCTATAAAAAGTGTCTTATTCTAGGAAGCTTAGCACGCTTCCATTTTTGACTGTGCTCTTTGTTTAGGGGATTTTTCTCTGTGCTTTCGGTTTTGCAATATATCATGAGCCTGAGACTGGCAGCGATGGTAAATAAGTAACCTGCTTTTCTTCTTCCAAATGAAACAATTGTTTCATAACAACAATCGCCAGGGAGTGCCCTGGGTTAGCGCCAGCAGCAGGTGTTCTCGCGAGATCCAAACTATCCGACCACATTCTCGTGCAAGATGGAGAAGTGGATGTAACACGCATTTCGAGGTGAGCAGAAAGTCTTATTCCATATTAGCAGTGCCGACATGAATTTCTGCCATCTCCAGTCACACCTGTTCCGCGCTCTGTAGCAGCCATTGTTTATGAATCACCCGTCAAATGAGTCACACAGCAGAAACGAGCCTGTGCTAAAGAGTGGAGAATGCATCCTTTGCTGTGCATACCGCCATGATCTGACGGATGGAGCATTGTGCGCAGCCCTTTGGTGCTAGCCTGTTAGCTTCCCGAAGCTCTCAAACATACCCACCCGCTCACACCAACACTGACGTTTTCTGCGTATAGGTATGTGGGCAGGCTCTGAAAGTCAAAGCCCAGTCATAGATTATTTGGGATTAATTGCCGTTGGTTATTGCAGTGTAATTGCTAAACGCTAAAATGTGTATCTCGCCCGGAACTTGACTTTTCGCTGTTTGCTAACGTTAGCCTTCCAGGCTGAATGAAGCCGAACTAGCTATTAACTCTGCTAACATTAGCGCCTACCGCAGTTTAAACTGCGTAGGTAGCAACCCGAAAACTCTTGTTATGTAGGTCAATGTTAGCGAAACTATCCAAAGAAACTTTGAGTCGTTTCTATACTGTTAATACTCAGCGTGTTCCTTTAACTTTCTTGTTTTTCCTTTCGTGTGGGATTTATTTGTCTGAGTTTGTGTATGCCGTCAGTTGCTAATAACTAATGGTGCAAGGTGTTTTTCCACGTTCACACTAAAACGATCAGCTCCGGTATCTGTGGTTCGGTGTAGGTTTGGACTTGAGATCTGATAGAACAAGTGGCAGTAACAAAGTTGGAACAGCAAGTTTGTTATTGCAAGCTAGATTCATAAATCTCAGATTAGTGGGACCTGTTCACCTGCCTGGTCGCATCAGTCAATGACGTGACATGGGTCCATGCCTCGAGGCATGTGACTGTAACAGGAGAAAATCGAGAAATTGATTAAAAATATTGTTTGTAGATGTTCTGACTGTGTCCCGCATGTGTAAGTGAGGCTGTGCAGTATATTTCTATATAGAAGAGGCTATTCTTATTTTTGTCTATACATAAAATAACCAGATTTCTGGTGAGTTTGGGTTCACCAGAAAAAGAAACTGAAAACTCATGTTGCAAATTCATGCCTAAATGAAACTCCCCTACCTCAAAATGTCAAATGTTGAAGCAAATCAGACACACCAGCTGGCCCTTAAGGCATGCCGGCCAAGAATGGGTGATGTAACAAATCTGAATTTCTGTTGGAGGTTTGCAGTTTGGTATCAGAACATGACTCTATCCTCTCGGTTGTTTTTAAACATGTCAAATTCCTCTTTTGACTGATGTTCCCTTGATCTAACTGGTCTTACTTTATTGCAAAACCTCACTTGAGCTGCTAAAAGCAGACTACGCGGATCCACAGTAATTGCGAGAGGTTGCTGTGTAAATATTTCCCAAAAATCTGAGGAATGTTTCTAGCACCTTGTTGAATCTGTTCAAATTAGAAGGGAGCCTTAAAGTAGCAATTCAAATTGCCTTTAAATTCTGCTAAGGCATATTTCAATCACTGACCGTTGAAGTGACACAAGAACTTGAAAACCCGTTGTATAGTCCTATATTCTATGTTCTTCCATAAAATTCACAAAATAGACTTTAATTTAGTTTAACTCCAGACACCTCATTTCTGTTCATGTATCAGTGGGAGATCTGTTATCTAATTTACATACGTCATTTTATTTCCAGACCGTGTAAAGGAAATCAAAAGCAAACAAATGGAAGAATGGTGATACTGATGAACCAAAGCATTTTCTGGTATGTACCTTGAGCATCTTTTGTGCTTTTTTCCCCCAACACATTCACAATTTTCAGTCAATGCCCCACAAACATAAACCCATGTTGTCTTTTTACCTCCTCTTATGCTTAATGTTAACTAATGTCACCCCGTAAAGGAAAATAGAGATGTACATCTGTGAGTTACAAGATTTACTTCAATTCATTTGAGGAAAAGTGTAGCCAACATCTCTGCAGTCCCCACACGTCCTGAACACAGTATATACAGAGACCTATTTGCAAAAACAGCTGCCACAAACAGATTATTTTCCTATCTGATAAATAATCTGTCACACTAACAGTCAATATTATGCAGACAAAAATGCCAAATAATGTCTTTTAGATTCAGGGTCATTATTTGCTGGATTGAACTACATTTTGTAAATTGATTGCATTTTTTAATTTTTTTAAAGAAAAAAACAGGAATGCAAACTCACGTCCTCTTTGGTGATATGATGGGAAAGTGAAGCTTTCCCAGACCAACTCAGAATGCTTTCCTATAGATGACACCTTGAAAAATTCTTAAGTATAAGAGAAACTGATTTCTGCAGTAAAACAATAAACAAGCATACCAGCATCAGCATTCATATTTACTAAGAGCCAAGGAGAATATCTTTTTATCAGCTTCAGTCTCTTGCATTAATCTCCAGTGCGATTTTAAATTTGGGCTGATGATTCAGTTGTATTTCCACTGCAATTATGTTAAATTTTAACTCAAATTTAGGCATGAGCTTGTAGGAGACTCTCACAGTTTGATTACATTGAGTAAAAATATAGTTAAGTTAAAATATGTAGATATTTGCATGGTTTTTAAACCTTTGGAACAAAAATATAATTGCTGTCTTTCAAACAAGAGCAACAATTATTCCCACTGGACTTTCAGCATGGGAAAAATGTGGCAGTGTTATTTCAGTCAGCTGACCCAGGAGTGTGCAGCAACAGAGTGTGTGAGGAAGGGGATGTGATCTATGGTCACATTGGCATCTTTTCTGCCATAGAAACAGTGATGAAAAATATTAGCTCTGTTTAAAAACCTTGGACTACATTGATAATGTTGATTAACCCATGCTTCCTCATATTTAATCAGCCACTCTGGCTATATTTTGTTTTTTTTTTACATTGTAATATCATTGTAGTACATTCAATTGAACTTCAAAATAGTTCGTCTCTTAATTAATTTGTTTAAAAATAAATCAACTCTTTTAGTAAGTGTTGAAAATTATCAGTAACATTTAAAAAAAAAATTCAATGTTGATAAATTCCTGTTCCAAATGCTTCCGCTTCCTTGAATTATTCATGGACACAGAAATAAAAGTAGCTTTGTTACTCTGTGAGTTCACGGTAGGTGTTTTATCTCCAACAGCTGGATGGGTAATTATGCTACTAGCTGTGCTGACCACACACACACAAAAAAACAACTTTCTGTTTGCTGTTGTGGGTTGGAAGTTTCAGATAACAAGAACATATTCAGAATATTCTCTGTGTGTGATGTGTGTAATTCCTGTTGACTGCAAAGAATTAGAGAAATTTATGAAAATAACCCTATGGTGTTACTTTGTTTTCACAAACTATATGTAAAAGACCAACTGTTTTGACACTTCAGCACATTGTCAATCACCCTGCTTAAGGTTCAGATTAATAATTTAAAACTTGATTTCAGCCTTTAACTGGATTTATTTAAAAAAAAGAAAAGACAAGAGTAGAATGTCATTGTTTCACAGTGGTGTGCTATGTCATCATATGTATTCTAGAGCAGGGGTTTCAAAGTCTGAGAACGCTAGCCCCCCTCCTCTGAAAGCAAGTTGTTACTGCTTTTATTTCTGTAAACTGTTAGCTGTTGCTATATTTAATGTTTCAGTCATACGTGTTTCACTGCTGTGGGGTTTACTTGCTGTAGCGATGTGTAACACCACATGAAATGATGATTCGGTTTCCTTGGCATTTACAGTGCTAAAATTACAAACCTTTTTTCTGCTATGACAGTTCATTTAATCTACTCTCAGATTTCCTGGGCTTGCCAGGCAATACTTTGGCAATGGAGCATCTTCCAAACTTTAAATAATCATGGTCATGCTTCCTTATTTTTTCAGTTTGCTTCGCCCAGATATTCTCTCCTTAAGTCTAAGTTCTTATTTTGCTTTTTGAGAATCGCTTTGAGCTTGTGCTATGGCATTATACTTTACATTGGTGCAGTATTCAAAATAAGCCGTAATAAAGGATTTACATAAATGTCAGTACAGGTGGACCTGCTCTACAATCGCACCTTGCAAAACGTCCAGTTTGAGTGTGACTCCAACACAAAGGGTCATGGATGTTGCAATTGACAAGTTGGTCACCATAGAGTTAAGTACTAAAAATCTATCCTTTTCGTCAGTGGAATAGGCTTGGTGAAGGTGGTTAAATGTTTTCAGTTGCTTTTTCTGGTTTTCTATTTTCTTCCCCATGGAAGAAAATGCACCCCGTAGTGGAAGCATGACCCTCACTCCAAAAATCCCTCTTTTAGAGTAAAGAATATAATCTTTTGGCTGAATAAAGAAAATATTAGAAATTAATTAACTGACATTTATGATAACGACTAAAAATGCTGAACATTTTTCAAAGATTGTTGAAGTGGAATTAAGCTGTTTAGGTGATTTATTTTTGGGTCACAGCTCTTCACAAGTTACTCATGAATTGTTGCTATTAGGATATTCTTTTTTAAAATCAAAATCTTCTTTTGACATATAATTCACATATATAACTTCTAATTTATGTATATTTATGTGGCTTGTTCTTAACAAAAAACATTTGAGTTTGGCATTATGTTTGACACTGATAAAGTAATTGTGGATTAATTATTGACAACAGTTTAATGGGATTTTCATCAGTGCTGACTCACTTCAATCACAAACGCGTCCAATTATGAATTGTGGGTGGAAACATGAGGATGTCCTCCAGTTTCATTGACTTGCTGTGAATTTATAGAATATGTTTTGTGTATACATGGTGATTGCGTTGTTGCTCATCTGTTTTCATCAGCAGCGTATCAAGAGATGCGTCTTTTGAGAGCATAGAGACATGATGTTCTCGGTTGTGTAGTTCATTGGGACAAATGAAAATGTCACTTCTTTTTACATTGTCTTTATTCTGCTTTGGTCGTTTGCTGGGTGCACTCTGCATGATATGTTACTGTGATGCGTTCGTTGCTGGTCCATATTAATATGCACTGAAAAAAAAAAACACTCCCAGCAGTGGTACCGTTATTCACTTTTTGCACACTACCCGGTCATGACAGTGCCAATAGCTAAAGGCTTTGAACTATGGAAACAGGCGCGTATAGAGTAACATACTGGACTTTTTATTAGCCTTGGTTGTCGGCCGTCAGTTTGCTCGATCGTAAATTAGGATCAAAGCCGCAGTGTCACGTTAGACCAGTCCGACAATGATTCAGCGACTTATTTTGCGTTTCGGCTTGGTGTCCAACCAACGGTGGCTAGCCTGCTAGCTAGCGCGTGCCGTGACTGTGTTTCTGTGAAAATTTGGATAAACTGATTCCTAACGGAGACACTTGAAGCTTGTCAGGTATTTTAAATACAACCATGACACTGTCGCTGTTCCCAAAGGGGTGTTTGTTGGTTATTTTCCTATTGAAGAGGGGGCAGCATAAAAGTGTGTACTGTAGGGTCTTTTGCGGCCTGCTGATCCCCGACCTGTATTTGTGAATTATCCGGGTCAGGAGCGGTTGGTGAATCTGTGAGCTTCTGTTTGACAGCTCTGGCACAATTTGTAAAAACTGGTCGATTTCTGTTTGGATACATTTCGCGAGGTGGCTATTTATTACAAATGGATTTTGTTTTGTGGTTTGTTTGACTTTTACGAGTAGTACGTTAGCATTTACACGGGAGAACGTTTAATAGTTTACCGGTAGCTTGCTGTTAGCTTGTGAGTGGTTAACATATCCGTAGAAACGTTATCGATCGAGGTAGTCGCTAAATTGTTCTCTCAGATATGTGTAGTTCTCTTTGGGTTGTCGCTGGGTAACCAACTAATCAAATCTGTTTAGATTAATTTTTAAAATTATACAAATCAAAAGTGACAAGTTAACATTGAGCGATGAACGGCATGCTATGGTGAGGTTAGCTTGTTTAGCGAGGAGGCTATAACTTTGATCAGTGTAATGTCGGGGAGTTAATGATGGTCAAGCTTGCGGTGAAGTTGGTGTTACGTTTAAGTGATATCTCACTTGAGTCTTTTTAACGTATTAACAGTTTTGGTTTGATAGATCGGGTTATTTTAATTTAATTAACTTTGTGTCGCATGATGCTTTCAAGCTAACTGCTAATGTCCTGCCCTGGTCTGCTTTGTGATGATCAGACGTTTCAATAAACGGAAGAAATGTGCAGCTACAACCATATATTGATGAGATCTCATGAAGAGTCTTTTAAGAGTAATTGTATGGTTAAAATACCTTCCTGTGCTGTTTCAGTCGGTGCTTTATACAATTGTTTAAGTATTGTGGTAGCAGTCTGTTGGTAGACTACATTATGTACCTAGCTGGTAAATTGGTGCTTTTAAATAATATAATCCATGTCTGCAGAATTGAATTGACCATCTACATCTGTGTTGTTTTCTGATGTGAGGGACTGTGTTGCTGATTGCAGGTAACCTGACTGGAAGATGCTCTGAATTGGGTATTGCCAAATAATTTTCTGTAAGTATGTTAACTCTTTACTCCAGGAGTTTAGTTGAACTCTTATCTAAGCATCCTTTATACTTTTGTTTTAGATGTGTGAATTTTGATATTTGATTTATTTATACATTATCTAAACATATCTGGTGTTATGTGTGTATTCTGATGTACTTTCATAATTCCTTAAAGGAGCAGCAGACAGAAATTCTCTACAATGAAGGTTGACAGAAGCAAATTAAAGAAAACGCCTACGGAAGCTGTGAGTGTGCTTAAAATTTACAATGATGGGTTTTTAAAGTGCAGCATTATGAATTTGTACCTTGAACATGATTCAAACTTTTAAGTGCCCAGTTGATTTCAAGTTAACCTTTTCAGTCTAATTTTGGTTTCTACATTATATGTTTGAAACTGTGAACATCTACTATAAATTGAATTTTTCTTTTCAGTTCTTCCATTGCAATATTATGAGATCTCACAAAAAGCTCATTAATGATTAATCCAGAAGCTTTTCTTGACTATTTAAAAATTGAAATAGTTACAGCTTAAGTTATGATTTCTTTACAGCAATAATTTTGCTCTTTTGAAATTAAATTAGCAATTGAGCCAAATATATTAGATCTTTTTTTTAAAGATTCAGTTCCCCTTATCAGAGCTATTTCTGTGATAAAGCAAGAATTTAATACATCTCGTTTACTGTCGATTCAGCCCAGTCTGCTTATCTGCTTTTAGAGAAGTGTAAACAGAGTTTTATGTGCACAATTGTAAAATCGCAAAGTATCCACAGGTCTTTTTTTCTATTCTGAGTTGACTTTGCTGTTTTTGCTGATTTTTGAATTAACAGCCAGCTGACTGCAGGATCCTTATAGAGAAACTAAAGGGATGTCATGATGAGCAGCTATTGGTTGAACTGCAGCAAATCAAGACCTGGAACATTGGCAAGGTACTTTCCAACAAAACTGTTGAAATAGATGAATCTTTCCTTAATGTTTTCTGTTACCTATACCCTATTTGACAATGAAGTTGTGGTTATTATGTTCATGCAATGTAGATTTATCTGAAATCCGATTTCAGCTGTATCCAACACGTTTTTGATTCTTATACAATATTTCTATTCTTGGTTGTTTTGTTCTTATTTCAAGAACTGCAATGGTCCTAAAATTTCTAGTTACTCATTCACTTACTTTTACTTAAGTGGAAGTAAGTATATTTTAGTTTTTAAATTTTGATTGATTTGATTTTACTAATCTAAATGTATCATCACCACCATACACTGATGAATCCAGTTTGTCCAGTGCAAATATTGCAAGCTTTTGTGATTGTTTTCGGCATGTTGGATCTATTTTCTTGTCATACAGTGAGGCAATTGATATCGATCGCTTTCTCAGATATTTGGCAAATTTCCAAAAGGCAATTAGGAAAATGTTAGGGTTGTGAGTACTTAACATTTTTTCTGTTTTGGTCGACAGTGTGAGCTCTACCATTGGGTGGATCTGCTGGATCGTTTTGATGGCATACTGTGCGATGCAGGCCAGACAGTGGAGAATATGTCATGGCTGCTCGTGTGTGACCGTCCAGACAATGGACAGCTCAAAGCCTTGCTTTTGGCAGTGCTCAACTTCACAGCTCTGCTCATCGAGTACAGCTTCTCTAGACATCTCTACAGTTCCATAGAGGTGGGCCCATACACTTTGGACCATTATGTTTTTTTTTTTTTTGTCTTTCCATCTCGGAAGAAAAAGTGACACCACGTGCTAACTACCTCCTTCTGTTTCCCTGCTTTCACTCCTTTGCAGCACTTAACCACCTTGTTAGCATCATGCGACATGCAAGTGGTCCTGTCTGTGCTGAATCTACTGTATGTATTCAGCAAACGCTCCAACTATATCACAAGACTTGGATCTGATAAAAGAACACCTCTCCTGGCTCGCCTACAACACCTGGCTGAGGTTTACACAATGATGCTCCATTTCTCATCACCATCAGTGTAGCTGTCATTTTTGGGGAATCAAAACTTGCATTATTTGTTTCCTACAGAGCTGGGGAGGAAAGGAGAATGGCTTTGGCCTGGCTGAATGCTGCAGGGATCTCACTATGACGGTATGAATGATTGATTATACAGTGATTCTCAGTTACTAACTATTCAGATAATGACTGTTAGTGTGATTACTGGCATCATATATGTATAGTAATAATGTATTTCTATTTGTATGGTTACGAACAGAAGTATCCTCCAAGTGCCACCACGCTGCACTTTGAGTTTTACGCTGAACCGGGTCCAGAGGTCAAAGTGGATAGAAAGGTAAAGGTCAAGCAGTCATATTTAATTAAACTAGCGGATATTGAACTAATGTATTACCTTAGGTTTTATGTAATTGTTAAAAAAAATTATTTTTTTCAGCAGACAAGTAGTAACACACTACACTATATTCACATCGAGCAGCTTGACAAGGTACTGTTAATGGAATAATGGAATTGATACGGCTTATAAAGATAATGAGACTCCGCTTTTACACTTGGTATGTTTTGTTTGATAGATTTCAGAAAGTCCATCTGAAATCATGGAGTCTCTGACCGTGATGTACAACATCCCTAAAGACAAGCAGACACTTCTGTTCACGCACATTCGTCTGGCCCATGGTTTCTCAAATCACAAAAAGAGGTTGCAGGCCGTGCAGGCTCGACTACATGCCATTTCTATACTGGGTGAGTAGAAGCAACAGTTTTGGAAAAAAGGTGTATTTTTCTGCAGTTACTACATTCTTAATTTCTCTTTGCTTTCAGTGTATTCAAATGCACTTCAAGAGTCAGCCAACAGTATTTTATATAACGGCTTGATAGAGGAGCTGGTGGACGTCTTGCAGATTACAGATAAACAGCTTGTGGTAAGAAAGTAGTTGCTTTTTGTGCTTGATGACTGCCAACTTTCTTTTGCATAGACATTGTATTTATAAAACAGAAAAAGATACCAACATTGCTTTCAGATAATTTGATGTTCCTTGGTACAGTTTCCCCCCCTTATATTCATGTCTTTTATGTATTATTGGATTTTGTTCCAGGATATCAAAGCAGCATCTCTGCGCACTTTAACATCAATAGTCCATCTGGAGAGGACACCTAAGCTTTCAAACATCATCGACTGCACGGGCACAGCGTCCTATCATGGCTTCTTGCCCGTGTTGGTGCGCAACTGTATACAAGCAATGATTGGTGAGGATTTCTTAAATCTGGAATTTTTAATTGTTTTTTTATTTACTTAAGAGATACTTTTAGATTCTGCTTTTATGTTTTGCAGTTTTAATAAAGCTACCTTTATCCCTGTGTTTATATCTAAGTGAAACATCACCCAGTTTGGTGTGTCTGATTTGCATAATCAGAGGAGTAGAAACAGCAGCAGCAGCAGCAAACTCACTAAATCCACAATATTCCATGTTTGAATTTAATTATAATTACATTACTCAATTATAACGCTTTAGTCTGTTTTCTTTATTGCCTTTGCATTTTCACAGCTCTTTTCTGCTATAGAAATCATTTGCTTAATTGTTTGTTTAAAAATTATTTTTTAAGTTTTATTTCTTTCATTAATTTCATCAATTTGCTGAAAAGTTGATCTGAAAAAGAAATTAATTGTGCTCTGTGACTTTGTCTCTAGTCTATATACTAAGCTAAATTAAATGAAATGACTCGGGTGGACATTTTGGCTCTGAATTGCTTAAATGTTGTTTTCCAAGATCCTTCCATGGAACCATACCCGCACCAGTTTGCCACAGCGCTCTTCTCATTCCTCTACCACCTGGCGAGCTATGATGCTGGAGGCGAAGCCCTCGTTTCCTGTGGCATGATGGAAGCCCTTCTGAAGGTACGTTCAAATCATAATACTGGATATTCACGAATTAAATGTTAACTTTGAGCAAATTGATTGTTAATTTTCACTTATGTCTTAGGTGATCAAGTTCTTGGGTGATGAGCAGGACCAAATCACCTTTGTGACCCGAGCAGTACGGGTTGTGGACCTCATCACCAATCTTGACATGGCTGCCTTTCAATCTCACAGCGGCCTTTCCATCTTCATTTGCAGACTAGAGGTGAGTTATACGAATTGAGTTTCCCTGTAGTTCTTCCATGCTGTCATCACTCACCACATTACTGTCTCTGTGCAGCATGAGGTGGACTTGTCGCGGAAAGAGTGCCCTTTTGTCATCAAGCCAAAGATCCAGAGGCCTAGTGCAACTGTGGAGTCTGAGGACATGGACACAGACATGGAGCGTAAGTTGAAACTCATGGACTTATCAAATTTTATATTCATCTTCATACTAAAACCTGACATCAGAATTATATAAAAATACCACAAAAGACTTGGGGTTAATAAGAGAAAAGTGAGACTGTTCATCTGATAGAGAGGAGAGGCTAGCTAGAATCTAGTGTGGAAAAAATAGGATGGAATCCACAAATGTATCCAACCTTCAGATCACTGGGAAACATGACTCAATCCTGATTTTTATGCATATCTTTGGTTTTAGTCATCCACATTTATTATCAGTTGCATCCAATGATGAGCCCAATGTGCCCTGTGTGAATAATCTTTTGTTTTTGATATGTTGGAACTATTTTCTTGGTTTTTTTTTTCTCATTGTATCCCGTCATTCATCAGCTGTCTGTCCATATGTTTTTGTTAAGTCATCATCTTAAAGATCCTCCTAGTTTGATGTCGTTCATTACAAAATAATTATTGTTCAAGACTGCTTCCATAGCAACAAATAATTGGTCCTTCTCCTGTACCGAACTCCCAATTCACTGAATCTGAATCCATTGGAAGATTCTTATAAAGAGATGATGGGGACTTTTTTTTTTTTTGATGTGACTTGATTAATTCACAATAGTGTCAGAAGTTGCCATGGAGAGTAGCCCTGGACCATCAACATCTTCTGGCTCCAGACCAGAGGTCGATCACCGAGCACAGAGCAGTTCTTCGAACACGGCTCGCACAGGTAAACAACACACTTATAAAAATGAAAAAAAACAAAACAAAACAAGACAAAAAAAACCCAAAACACAATATTGCTGTTGTTTCACCACAATGATGACATTCCTGTAGGCATGCAGTGTATCCCGCAGAGGGCTGCTCTGTTGAAGTCGATGCTAAATTTCCTGAAGAAAGCCATCCAGGATCCTGCCTTCTCTGATGGCATTCGTCATGGTAGGTTATTGACAAGATGTCTCTCATGAATTATAATAGGTTGCTTTATTTATTTGTTTTGTTTTGTTTTTTGGAAGATTTTCCTAAAAGTCTGCACATTTCAACCTTCATGTCTGCTGTTAATTGCATGTTTTCTGTGGGCTTAGTAATGGACGGGTCCCTGCCTACCTCACTTAAACACATCATCAGTAATGCGGAATACTACGGCCCCTCATTGTTCCTCCTAGGTATGTACACAGTAGCCCTTCAATTGTGTAAGCTTACTTGGATTTTGGGTGCATTTTATATTTCGATGTATTAGCAAGGTAACATTAAATTGTCACTCATTTCAATACGTTTTGTTTTTTGTTCCTGTCCTGGATTATAATTTTTATTTTTATTTTTTCCTTTGCTTCCACCTTGTGCCCTCAGCGACAGAGGTGGTGACGGTTTTTGTGTTCCAGGAGCCATCCCTGCTCTCCTCCCTGCAGGATAATGGTCTCACTGACGTCATGCTGCATGCCCTTCTTATCAAAGACGTGAGTTTCCAACACTTGTGTTCCAGGACCTTTTCCCTGATGGATTCTGATATATTTTTATCCAGCTGTCAGTATTGCCGGTCTGGCTGAACTGCTTTATTTGCTGTAGATATCAATAAAAACTAGATTTGTTGGAAACGGTGACCTCTTTTTGTGGATTCTGAACATTAAAACAAAGAGAATAATTAAAATTTGCTTCGTGTAAGATTAAAAAGCTGTAGGTAAAGGTATCATTCTGTTTACTCAGGTTCCTGCTACCCGTGAGGTGCTGGGTTCTCTCCCCAATGTGTTCAGCGCTCTCTGCCTGAATGCCAGAGGTCTGCACTCTTTTGTTCAGTGCCAGCCTTTTGAGCGCCTCTTCAAAGTGCTTTTGTCCCCGGACTACCTGCCTGCCATGCGGCGGCGGCGTAGCTCTGACCCTTTGGGTGAGTTTCCCGACTGCCGTTTCTCACATGCTCTTTTTCCGGAAGATATTTGAATACATAACATGCTACCTTTATTTTGCTTTAGGTGACACTGCATCTAATTTGGGCAGTGCTGTGGATGAGCTCATGAGGCACCAGCCCACTTTAAAAACAGATGCAACAACTGCCATCATAAAGGTAGATATGCTTTTCCTCTAAAATCATTTCTTAAGGGTGACCAAATCAAATTCTGCAGCAGATTGAAGCTGAATTACCTCTGCAGTTGCTGGAGGAGATCTGCAACTTGGGTCGAGCCCCAGAGTACATCTGTCAGAAACCATCTATCCAAAAAGCAGATGGCACCGTGGCAGTGCCACCTGCGCGCTCCAGTCATGCTGCTGAAGAAGCTTCAAGCGAAGATGAAGAGGAAGAAGAGGCCCTCCACACGTTCAGCCAACAGCAGGGGGAGCCAGAGAGCAACAGACAGTCAGTGCCACTTGAACTGTATGACTCTGAGTTCATAACACAATAGAACAAAATGACTCTTTAAAGATGTTTGCGGCCATTTATTTTACTGAATGCTATAGGGCTGAAATTTTAATGATGGGACTATTTTTGCAGGGTTGTAGGAACAGAGGAACGGATACCAATTCCTCTGATGGACTATATTCTTAATGTGGTGAGTATTTCTCTGACTTTTATATATTTTATTCTTGCTAGAAGATTTAAGCAATAGTTAAAATGTTATACTGGCTATATAACAATGTTTACAAGTACTTTTTCTACTTGTTTATCATTTCAACTGAATAAAAATGTCCAATAGATAATTTTGGAAGATAGTGTCACAAATGTCAAAGGCCTTTTCATTTGAAACATGTTAATTTGCCTTTGTAAGTGCATCACTTTGCTGTGCATGTTTGATTTATTATTTTTTTTTTTTCATTTTAGATGAAGTTTGTGGAATCCATACTGAGCAACAATACCACCGATGACCATTGTCAAGAGTTTGTCAACCAAAAGGGATTGCTGCCTTTGGTTTCTATTTTGGGCCTCCCCAACTTGCCTATCGACTTCCCCACCTCTGCAGCCTGCCAAGCTGTGGCTGGTGTCTGCAAGTCAATATTGGTGAGATGGCAAATAGATTGTGACGCACTTTTTCCAGATGCGTCTTTTAGGATTGAAAAGCATACATTTTTCCCTCTTCCTTACCCCTAGACTCTCTCACATGAGCCCAAAGTCCTACAGGAGGGCCTGTGCCAACTGGACAGTATTTTAACATCTCTGGAGCCACTTCATCGTCCAATAGAGATGCCCGGTGGGTCGGTGCTTCTCAGAGAGCTGGCCAACGCAGGCCATGTTACCGATGCCACACTGTCAGCGCGTGCGACACCCCTCCTGCACGCCCTAACTGCAGCCCACGCCTACATCCTGATGTTTGTCCACACATGCAGAGTCGGACAGGTACTCTTTGATTGGATATGGTTTGGGGTGAAAGGTGGATTTCTGGAATGTTGGATTTGACTGTGAGTGTTTTTGTTCTCTCACAGAGTGAAATCAGAGCAATTTCAGTAAACCAGTGGGGCTCCCAGCTGGGGTTAAGTGTCCTGAACAAGCTGAGCCAGCTCTACTGCTCTTTGGTTTGGGAAAGTACCGTGCTGCTGTCCCTTTGCACTCCGAACAGGTTAGTGCCACATTCTTTAAGCTTTCTGTTTTACTCTTACACCTGGCTGTGCTTATATCCTCAATTATTGTGTGCCTGCCCCAACAGTCTGCCCCCGGGATGTGAATTCGGCCAGGCGGACATGCAGAAACTGGTACCCAAAGAGGAGAAGCCATCTGGCACTTCAGCAACAGCATCTACTGGATCCAGGAGAACTGGTAATGTCACCTTTAACTTAGTTTTCAACTACTGTCATTTATCTGAATGCTTCTATTAACCTCAGAGTTTTTTAATTCTGTTTCAGCAGAAACCGACACTGTGGATTCAGCGGCTGGTGGTCTACTGGAAGGCATGTGTCTAGATGGGGACACCTTGGCTCCTATGGAGACTGACGAACCCTCTGCATCAGATCCTAAGTCAAAGTCCAAACTTACCCCAGCCATGGCCACTCGCATCAAACAAATCAAACCTTTGCTGTCTGGTAGGTCAACTTTTAAAACACAAATGAGCGTTTTTTTTAATTTATGCTGCTATAATCGTCTATCTTCTTGTTCTTGCAGCATCATCCAGGTTAGGCAGAGCTCTGGCTGAACTCTTTGGCCTTTTGGTAAAACTGTGCGTAGGCTCCCCGGTGCGTCAGCGCCGCTCCCACCACGCCACAAGCACAGGGACCACTCCTACGCCTGCTGCTCGGGCAACAGCCTCTGCCCTCACCAAACTTCTGACCAAAGGTCTGAGCTGGCAGCCCCCTCCGTACACACCCACACCACGATTCAGGTAGGAAGAAACTACTGCCACTGTTTCCAGTATTACTTTGTACCTAAGAGATTTAGAGATTGTAACTCTGCTTGTCTCGGCAGGCTGACCTTCTTCATCTGCTCAGTGGGCTTCACATCTCCCATGCTGTTTGATGAAAGGAAATACCCCTACCATCTCATGCTGCAAAAATTCTTTTGCTCTGGAGGACATGATGCTTTATTTGAGTAAGTTCTGCCAAATCTTGTGATGTGTTTAGCTCAACGTTGCATTTATTTGGATTATATAATAGAATGTCTGTTTTGACATTCTTTTGTATAGTTACAAAAAATCTGATTTGAATTTCCAAAGTGGTGATTCTAAGAATATTTTTATATGTTTTTTCTTATATTTTTTTGTAATGAAATCCCCTCCTAATTGCAGGACGTTTAACTGGGCCCTTTCAATGGGCGGGAAAGTACCTGTGGCTGAGGGGCTGGAACATGCAGATCTCCCAGATGGGACGGGGGAGTTCCTGGATGCCTGGTTAATGCTGGTGGAGAAAATGGTTAATCCAAGCACAGTGTTGGACTCGCCTCACTCCCTGCCTGCTAAAATGCCAGGGATCACTCCCACCATGCCCCAGTTCAGTGCACTGCGCTTCCTAATAGTCACCCAAAAGGTCAGTATATGAGTCAGACTGACATTTTGAGGTTTTCTAGTTGATATTTAGTGGCATCTATAATTTAATACATGATTCATCCCTCAAAATATTGACTGAAATCAGGAACTGTTAGGGTGTTTTTATCTTGCCTTATAGAAATCCATATTCTTGAGCAGATAAAATGTTCTTTTTTCCCCTAATGGACAGGTGGACTAAGACAGAAAGAAAAACACAAACAGCTTTTCAATTCTAATTTTAGACCACAATTTTCTCTTTTTGTAATAGGACCCTTAACTCTGAACTTGCAGTGGGAGATGATGTACCTTTGATGAAGGACTGTTAATTTTATTTTTCTTGTTTAAATTTTAGAACAAAAGACTGAAAATACTGCTCTAATATTACCATGTTTTATTTGGTTCTGAGGCCCAAACCGGAGAAAGTCTAGAGCTGGAATTGACTTTCTTATTCCTTAAGTAGCTTGTATACCAGGAAACAAGTCTTTTCTTCTTTTTTTCCCCCACTCAGGCTGCATTCAGCTGCATCCGCAGTCTGTGGAACAGGAAGCCACTAAAGGTGTATGGAGGCAGGATGGCTGAATCTATGCTGGCCATCCTCTGCCACATTCTGAGAGGAGAGCCTGTTATCCAGGAGCGTCTGGCCAAGGAGAGAGAGGGCACGACTCGCCCAGATGAAGAAGGAACATCCAATAGTTCTTTGGCGCCCAGCGGACCCCCAGGAGGATCATCAACCAGTGCCGAAACATCAGTAGCAAGTGGAACTCCCTCTGGAGTGCCAGCTGTAGGATCAGCTGACGATTCTACCATTTCCACTCCTCGACATGAGCCTCAAGTCAATCAGGCTCAACTTACTCAGGTACTGTTTTTGTATTTTGACTGAAGCTTTGTGCCATTTCTTATTTAGAACCAAATATTAGTGACATATTTTGATTCAGGAGAGTTTTTAGCAGATAGACAAATTCAAACTTTTTCTTTCTTAAAGTTGATGTGCATAGTTTGCAGTAGTCTTGCTTCAAAAATAAGCTATAATAACTCCATTATTATTCATACCAGCTTTTTTTCAACATTTGACACACTTCATATTTTTTCTTGATGATGTTAGATTTTTTTTTTTTTATTGCTTATGACTTTATTTTTGTGCTGTAGTGGAGAATAAATGCGGTTGTGTTGGGTTTTAGCTCATGGACATGGGGTTTTCAAGAGAGCATGCCATGGAGGCCCTGCTCAACACCAGCACTATGGAACAGGCCACTGAGTATCTGCTGACACATCCGCCTCCCCTTCTTGGTGGAGCAGTTAGGGTAAGACATCACATGCAGACACATAGAAATGTATTTTTCCTTCATTAGATTATCTGACATGGCTTTATTTAATCAGGACTTGACTATGTCTGAGGAGGACCAGATGATGAGGGCTATCGCCATGTCGCTTGGGCAAGAGGTCAGCATGGAGCAACGTTCTGACTCTCCTGAGGTTTGTTCGTTTTCTTCTTCTCTCGAGGGGATTCAAAATTGGCGTGGTCTCAAACATTTCTTGAATGAGTGGCGCTTGTTTCAGGAAGCAGCAAGGAGGCGTGAGGAGGAGGACAGGCGAGCGAGGGAGCGTGCAGAGGAAGAGGAGGCGCGCTGCTTGGAGCGCTTCATGGAAGCAGAGCCTCTGGACCCACAGGAGCTGCACTCCTTCACGGACTCCATGCTTCCTGGCTGCTTCCATCTTTTGGATGAGTTGCCTGACACAGTTTACAGACTCTGTGACCTCCTGATGACGGCCATCAAGAGGAGCGGACCAGAGTACAGAGACCTCATCCTGGGCCAAGTTGTTGACCAGGTCAGTTAGTCAGCAGCCATTAAAATTACAGAATGCTGTGCAGTAAAGGGCTCGTATGTTTTTCTGAATAGAACAGTCTCTTCTCTCCATCTTCAGCAGAAATGCATTTAGGAAAAACATAATCTATCATGAACTTAAAGCATACTTTACATTATGGTTTAAACATCTTGATATATTTAGTTCTGGTCTTGATAAAACCATGTACGTCAGTTCTGATCTGACTGTGTAAATGTAGGTGTGGGAGGCTGCAGACGTGCTGATCAAGGCCGCTGAGCCGCTGACTACCAGTGACACAAAGACCGTGTCTGAGTGGACCCGACAGATGGCAACACTCCCCCAGGCCTCGAAGCTGGCAACACGAATCCTGCTGCTCACGTTGCTCTTTGAGGTGCCAGAATTGAAGGTTTTAGCCATCAAATGTTATCAAGGGTCACATTTTAATTTAGTTATTGATTAATTTCTGGCTAATGTATTGCTTTATCTTCTTTATTTCAGGAACTAAAACTCCTGGGTGCCAGAGTGGTGGAAAGAAGTGGCATTCTTGAGTTGCTGATTAAGCTCCTTGAGGTTGTGCAGCCCTGTCTGCAAGCAGCTAAAGAGCACAAAGACATCCAGACACCTAAGTTAGTTTTTTTTTAATTTATCTTCACAAAAATGCTAGACTAGATTTTATTAAAACCTTTAGGATGTTTAAAAATCCTGTCATAATTGATCAAAATATTTTTTCAGATGGATCACACCAGTGCTGCTGCTTATTGACTTTTATGAGAAGATGGCAGTCTCTTCAAAACGAAGGGAACAAATGAACAAGGTAGGAAACCTTGTTCATAATTCAACAAAAATGTTGCACTCATTGCACTTATTTAGATGCTCCTAGGATTTTGTTTAATGTTTGATGCTTTGGTCTCCTGGTTTTAAATAAAGGCTTTTAGAGAATAACCTTGTGGTTTCTAACTAAAGGGACACATTTCAGAAAATTAGATCATCATTATTAAAGGTTTATTTACCTATCTTATTAAATACATACTCATTTATAAACGTAAAGGCAGAGATATTTTTAAATTTCTCTAATATTTATAATTTCTTACATCTATTAAAAACCCAAATAGTTTCTCAGAAAATCTGAATGTCATATAATAACGCCATTTTTTTTTTAAATGAAAATGCTTTGCTCTGATTATGTGACCTACACAATCAAGGATTTCACAATTGCCTTTACTGAATTAGCATGAACAAAAAAGAACAAAAACTTTGTGTGTCAGTATTAATTAAGGTTTATGTCAGTGTGCCGTCCTTCTGACGCATGATGGTTGATTTTTTTCCCTGCTTTTTCAGTATTTGCAACCCAATGGCAATAACTGGCGATGGTTTGATGATCGCTCAGGGCGTTGGTGCAGTTACAGCGCCTCCAACAACAGCACCATTGACTCTGCATGGAGGGCTGGGGAGAGCAGTGTCCGCTTCACAGCTGGACGACGGAGATACACCGTGCAGTTTAACACTATGGTGCAGGTGTGTGCATTTGTATTACTCTCTCTGTATAGCTTTCGGTTGATTGGCGCCTTTTATCTGACCGAAAACACTCTTTATTGGCCAGGTGAATGAAGAGACTGGCAACAGAAGGCCGGTGATGCTGACTGTCCAGAAAGTGCCTCGCATAATCAAGCCTTCTAAGGCTGGTAATGTTACAGACTCCGACAGAGAGGAGGGAGACAAAGCCAAAGTGGAAGAAAGCCAGACCAGTGTGGACGCGGGAGCAGCTGTGGAGATGAGCGCTCCTAAAGACGACTCCAGCCAGCTGAAAGAGATGTCCTCTTCTCTGGAATCCCACTACGCTCAAGGATCTGACATCGTCGTGAAGGGCCTGTCTGACGACATGACCACCGTTCTTATCCGGGCGTGTGTGAGCATGATCAGCGTTCCCGTTGACCCAGACACCCTTCACGCTACTCTGCGTCTCTGTTTGCGCCTTACACGTAACCACCACTATGCAATGATGTTTGCCGAGCTGAAGAGCACACGGATGATTCTGGGCCTGACCCAGAGTTCTGGTTTCAACGGCTTCACGCCGCTGGTGACTCTGCTGTTCAGGCACATCATAGAAGATCCGGCCACTCTGCGGCACACCATGGAGAAGGTTGGTTTTGCTCATCAGTGTAATTCTTATGAAAAATAAGAATACTGGCAGAAATCTATATTTTTTATGCAAAAAAAACAAACAAAAAAAACACCTTTCACACAACATTCCTAATCTTTTAGGTGGTGAGGTCAGCTGTGACGAGCGGCGCAGGTAGCACCACCTCAGGTGTGGTATCCGGCAGTCTCGGTTCCAGAGAAATCAATTACATCCTCCGGGTCCTTGGGCCTGCTGCCTGTCGCAACCCAGAATGCTTTATTGAAACAGCCAGCAACTGCATCCGCATTGCACTTCCTGCACCCCGTGGAGCTGGGACCAGTAAGTCAGCAAACGCAACCATCCAATGAGTGAACAGATCTTAAAGTTTATATGGAAGGAAAACACTTATGAGCACAACTAAACCTGAATTCATTGAGCGCTCCATGTTTTATAAATGACTAAAATGAACCTTTATTGCACTTTTGAAATGCATTTCTTCTTTGCACAGCATCTGATGATGAATTTGAGAATCTTCGAATTAAGGGACCGAACGCTGTGCAACTAGTGAAGACCACTCCCCTGAAGCTGTCTCCTTTGCCCCCTATCCCTGATACCATCAAGGAGGTCATCTATGACATGCTCAACGCCCTGGCTGCCTACCATGCTCCTGAAGAACGTAAGACGTTTTTCTGACAGCCGTTGGTTTGGAGAGTCTGATGCGCATTGTTGGCAAATTACACTCAGCTATTTGTGTACACTTTTATGAAGCAGCCCATCTGTGTGTGTGTTGCAGCCGAGCGGCCAGAGGAAAGAGCTGCAGCTGCACCGAGCACTCAAGACCTCTGCCAGATGTTGCAAGATGTTGGTGACGATGTTTACCAGCAGTACCGCCTCACCCGGCAGGGGAGCGACTTTGACTCTCAGTCGGCTTTCCATATCAACGTAGGGATCATTGGAAAACCTGTATGGTTTGGACATTACTATTGACTTTTGTCATTAAAAGCTCTTCATCTTTTTCTTTCAGGCGCAAGTCTTTGCTGCCGACGGTGGTCCGGCTGAGTCGTCCCAGTCTGGCACCCCACAAGGTGAAGGTAACTTTTCTTCTTTTAATAATTCCCCACCCCCACCCCCACCCCCACTTACTCTTAGAAAGATGTGAAGGCTAGTTGATAAGCACACAGAGTTGAAAAACATAACATGGCAGCTGGGAGCATCTGAATAAATACTTTAAAAAGCTATATATTCGTTTTATATATAGGGAAATGAAATGAATTGCACTTTCTTTTGTCTCTAATCAGTCTATCAGTTTTAGCTTTTTTTGTGAGAGTTTGTTGTTGAGATTTCATGTTTTTAAATATATTTGTTACATTTGATCTCTTATTTAGTAAATCTCTTTCTAACTTCCTCAGCCTCCACACCAGAAGAGATGCGGGAGGAAAAGAAGGAACAGGAAGGTGAGAAGGGTGCCAGCTCTGACGAGAGCAAAGCTGCTAAAGTGAAGGCAAGCAAGCCTCTTATGCCTACGTCCACCATCTTGAGGCTGCTAGCTGAACTGGTCCGCTCCTACGTGGGCATCGCCACTCTAATCGCCTCCTATTCCTACACCGCTGGACAATCTGAGCTTATAAAGGAGGCGAGTAACTACGGAAGATTTCATCAACCTTTTAAGAAGTCTTTTGCTGCTGACTTATTTTCTTGCCCCTTGTTGACTTGGTTTTGTAACCCAACAGGATTGCAGTGTTCTAGCCTTTGTGCTCGACCACTTGCTGCCTCACACACAGAATTCAGAGGACAAGGACACTCCGGCATTGGCGCGTCTCTTTCTGGCCAGCTTAGCAGCGGCGGGCACGGGCACAGACGCCCAGGTGGCTCTGGTGAATGAAGTAAAAGCTGCGCTTAGTCGAGCCCTTGCAATGACAGAAGGTGCTGAAAAACATGCCAGGTAAATAAGTTCAATGTACTTTATACACAAAGAGTACAACATTATAGTTGTTGATCCAACTCCACTGTGTTGGATCTTTTCAAACTTAATGTTGTCCTGACTTTTTTTCCCCCTCAGGCTTCAGGCAGTGATGTGCATTATCAGCACCATCATGGAGTCGTGTCCCTCCACATCGACTTTCTACAGTACAGCAGCTGCCAAGACTCAACATAATGGCATGAACAATATCATCAGGCTCTTTCTTAAGAAAGGTCTGGTCAATGACTTGGCACGTGTGCCTCACAGTCTAGATTTGTCCAGGTAAACCATTAACCTTCTTTTTTTTATTACAGAGTTCAAATTAAATGGAAGTTGCATAAATTCAGCTAACAGATTTGAATTCTGTTAGTTACTAATTAAATTTCCTTTTGTTACCCTTCTTGTTCGACTTGCATTTTCCTTCTTGAAAACCCAGCCCCCCCATATTATTTTAATGTCAATTTGCTTTGTTTCTGTGTAGGATAGCATTTGTGCAGTCCTAAAATTGGTGTATTATAAGTTTTCCAGGTGTAGTGTCATTTTATAGCAAAGAAATGTTACTGTGCATCTGACTCCTTGAACTTAGTCTCTTTTTAAGGGGTTTTAATCTAGCTAATTTGTATCTTGTAAAATATTGTGGCTACACTGAATTTTTATTTGAGAGAGGTTTTCTCAAATCTCTTTTCTTTGCTTTAGTCCCAACATGGCCAACACAGTGAATGCAGCACTGAAGCCTCTGGAGACTCTGTCGCGCATTGTTAACCAACCCAGCAGCCTTTTTGGAGGCAAAGGCGGCTCCAGCAAGAGCAAGACGGAACATGAAACGGTGGGCACTGCCAGGGATAGCAACAGCAACACACAGGATCAAGGTACCTAAGAAACCGATGAGGTTCTTTCCGACTCCACTGATCATCATGCACTTCCTTGATGTTCATACGTAAAATCTGGTTCAGGAGAGTCGGGAGAAACGGAGCCAGTGGACGGCAACCACAGGGTTCAGGGGGCGGACGCTGACCTCATGGATGGAGAAGCAGAAGGAGACACGGTGGTCATCGCTGGACAGCCAGAGGTTCTCAGCACACAAGCGATGCAGGTAAAATATAATTACATCTTGTGTAAACATTTTGAGCGTTACTTCTTTGATAATTTTTTTTTTAAATAACACTACTTCAGAGATCTTATGACCAATACTTTTGCCCCGTGACTTAATCATGTTTTTCTTCTTGTAGGTTGAAAATGAGTTGGTGGACCTTATTGATGAGTTATTGGAGAGAGATGTTGGTACTGCAAATAGTACAATTATAGGTAAATCAATGAAAAATACATTAATGTGATTGTTATCTTTGTGAAAGATCGCAATCTTTCATAAAGATAATATATTATCACAGCTTGTACTGTGATAATATAGAGTATCCCTAATACCCCAGTGAGACTGATGGAGCGCAAAATAAACTGCTTCGGCATGGCGATTTTTATGTTTTTTATTGGTAATGCTTTTGTTGATCCAAAATCTATAACTATTGTCTTTAATGCCAAATAGTTGGACGTAGCGGTGGGGATGAATCACAGGAGGATGTGTTGATGGATGAAGTCCCATCCAACATCAGCCAGGCGTCCACTCTTCAGGCTAACCGTGAAGGTATGCCTGAAGACAGCAGACATTTTTTCGTATTTTATGTTCATTTGTCAACATGGGAAGCTAAATATACAGTACAAAAACATTTTCTCTTCTTATTTAGTTTAGGACTGTTGTAAACGGATATTTTAGAAGTCGAGTAATCTATCGATTGTTCTTACGAGTAATCGGATCAAGCAATTTAAAAAATATTGATAAATTTTGCATAGCAACGTTGTTACTATCGGATATCAATACCAGTCCAATTTACCATTCTTGAACATCCCTAACAGTTCCTTTTCTGTAGTTTAGAAAACTAACCTGTAACAATAATAGCTCACTTTTTTAGTTAACCTGACAAAAAGTTATACAAAAATCTGAAATGTGTATTATTTTATTAAATTTATTACTAAATTTAATAATAAAGAGGCAGGTTCACAAATACGCTTATAAAAAAAATGTCTTGAATCATTCGAGGAATCGTTTGGGCCCTAGTTTATTTACATTAAAAAGGCATTCCATTTGTTGAGAACCTTTTCCAGGAACAAGGCAGTTTCCCCATAATTTACCTGGGTACAAAGTTAAATGCTTAGCTGGCTAAGCATTTAATTTGGCAATTTTATTTTCCCCAACATCATTATGATTTAATCATCTCAGTTCAAACTCATCTACAGCTTTTATTTTGAGTTAATTTTAGAAATGTATTTCAAGATTGGCCCTGAAATACATGACGATTATCAGAAAGATTAACACCCTGCTTACTGTGGCTGCTTTTATTGATACACGAACTTTGTGTGTAACTTCCTCACTAGACTCGATGAACATTCTTGAACCAGAGGATGAGGAGCATACACAGGAGGAGGACTCGAGTGGCAGCAATGACGATGAAGACAGCCAGGATGAGGAAGAGGAGGAGGAAGAGGAAGAGGAGGAGGACCAGGTTTGGATAAATGCAGGAACGTTTGTTCAAGAGTCTAATGATGGTTGTTGCCCATGCTCATTACTGCTGCTGTCTCTTTAAGGACGACGAAGAAGGAGATGAGGATGATGACGATGAAGGGTCAGAGATGGAGCTGGATGAAGATTTCCCTGACATCAACGCCGCACCACACATCCGCTTTGAACGCTTCGACAGGGACGATGACCTCATCATAGAGTTTGACAACATGTTTTCCAACAACGGTGGGTAGAAATGATTACTTATTAAAACAGTCCATTTTTTTTGTCTATTTGTCTTTTAATGTCCAAAGGATTTTTTCAATCATCAAAACAAAATGTTGAATTGTTTTTGATTCTCTTTCCCCCTCAACATTTTAAGAGATTTTGCCAGTGATTTGATCTAACGCTTGCCATCTCTTCTGCTTCTCCTCCAGCTGACATCCCTTCCTCCCCTGGAAACATCCCCAGCTCCCACCCTCTGATGGTGCGCCACGCCGATCACAGTTCCCTCACTCTAGGCGTGGCCGGCTCTAGCAGCCGCCTGGCGCAGGGCATGGGTCGCAGCCAGCGAACACTTCGTCAGCTCACTGCCAATAGCGGACACACCATCCATGTCCACTACCCACATAACCGCCAGCCCAATCCCCCACTTATTTTGCAGAGGTAAAGTGACAATGCTTCTGTGAAGGTCTTGCTTCGGCTTATTTTCTTCTGGCAGTACGTAGAATATTTGATTCCCTGCGGTTCTGTTTCAGACTGTTGGGCCCCAGTGCAGCAGCAGACATTCTACAGCTGTCCAGCTCTCTGCCTCTGCAATCCCGCGGCCGGGCCCGTCTTTTGGTTGGAAACGAGGATGTTCACATCATCGCTCGTTCTGATGATGAATTGCTGGATGATTTCTTCCACGAACAAAGCAGTACTGGGGGACAAGCAGGTAAACCTTACGATGAAGTCAAATCTCAAATCACTTTTCGACTGTGAGAACCTTTTCCAGGAACAAGGCAGTTTCCCCATAATTTACCTGGGTACAAAGTTAAATGCTTAGCTGGCTAAGCATTTAATTTGGCAATTTTATTTTCCCCAACATCATTATGATTTAATCATCTCAGTACAAACTCATCTACAGCTTTTATTTTGAGTTAATTTTAGAAAAAATGTCTGCTTATATCTATCAGTGAAGAGAGAGTCATACTGGAAGATTTAAAACGACCACCTGTCGATCCTTATCTGAAACTTATGGTTTCAGATTAGAAAACGAGCCACAGCTCTGTCAAGTTGGAAACTTTCCTGACTTTTGAATTTTTTTTCAGTTCCTAAGTGTCAATACTTATTTCAAAAATTAGATGGTTCTCTGAAACATAAGTCAAAACAAGCCATCTTGAAATATATTTTTGTTTTAATTTCTATTAAATGAAGCGCTATCATGTGTGTTTTATCTCTAGGTACTCTCTCAAGTATTCCCACTGCCTTAACTAGATGGACAGACGAGTGCAAAGTCCTCGATGCTGAGAGTATGCATGACTGCGTAGCAGGTAAACCAATATTAAACGTATTTCAGCAACAATAATTTAATAGACTTGCATAAGAGCATTGTTTGGCTTCTGTCTTATTTAGTTCACTTATGGGCTTTCCACTATCTGCTACGCATTATGGGAAAGTTTATTTTTAAAGAGGTTTGGCTTGAACAACATTTTGTGACCTATAGTAACTAACTGAAACAACTAATGTGACTCAGTTTATTGATTTGTTCAGTGTTGACCACTTTTGAGCTGCAAAAACAACAAAATTGGTTCCTCGTGTCTAGTCCAACTAATTACTTTTTTTGTGTGTGCGCTTTCTGTTCTTAGTGGTGAAAGTGCCGATCCTGCAGCATCTGGAGAGTCTAAGAGATGAGGAACTGGAAGAGCGCAGGGAGAAGAGAAGAAGGCAGCTGGCCGAGGAAGAGGAGTCCAAACAGAATGAGAGGAGGGCATCTGGGGCAGAGCAAGTCAGGGATCAGAGCCTACAGGTTTGCAGAGAAATAATTGTTTGTGGCTGAAGAATTTGTTCTAGGGGATTTTTCAGTGCCTCGTGTTGAACCAGTTTCACATTCCAGAAGCGTTCGGACAGCTGAGAGGCTAGAAAGCATCCTCTCAGCTGTTTGTCCTTTAGTCTTTTCCAGCAGTTGCTCCATGCAAGAACTGCCTGGTTGCAGCTTTTGCGTTCTGGTTGTGACCATCTAACAATAATTTTAATATTTATGTTTAAGAACAGAGATATTAAAATGTTAGACACAGATATTAAAAAAGTTTTAGGGCATTTTTACTGGTTGCTTTGAAACTAATATGGAACAGCTCAAATTCCAAATGTTAAAGAAAATGCGACCAAGATAATGAATGGCCCATTTAGTGCAAAACAGTTCTAAAGATACAGATTTATGCTAGGGTAGTAAGTTCATTTAAAATATGAATTTTAGTCGTTTGTTTGGAAGAACTAACATTTGGCCTTTGGATATTTTTTTGTCCTTAGGGTTCTGGATTGGGGACAGTTAATGGTGCGGACAACACTGCAGGTACTGAGTTTTGTAATGTGGAATACTTTTGTTTTTGTCATTTTAAAGAAAACGTTTTAATGAAACGTACCAAGAAGAAGGCACCCGACTTCCAGTGCGTGCTGTGGGATGAGGTAGTAGTTTGTATAGTTTTAGGATCACACCAGATCTGGGAGATAACTATACAGTCTACTGTCTTTCTTATGGCCACGCCTCATCATCTGGACATCTGTGTTTGGAGCAAATATATTTTGTCTTTCTCCTTTTCTAAAGCTCTTGCCAGAAATTATTACATTTCAATGTTTGTGAAGCATTTTTTCTTCATGCATGCAGATATTGGGGGTGACAATAAGGGGATCTTTAGTCTCTATTTTGCTACAAAAGGAATTTTCCAGACATAGTTTTTCATACACTCTTCCACTTACAGAAGAAGGATCACTTTCCATGATTACAAAGTTGATCTGGATGATTATTTTTATTTTCTGGTAAAATCAGTCCATCCTGATATTCTATGAAGAACACATAAGGTTTTTCATCACTCCTAGGGACGCCATTGAAAAACTACAAGTCGTCCATGCATGTTTTGCTGCGACTGGCTGCGCTGTGGTGAGGTAGTAAGTTGTGTTGTTGGATGGGATCAGGATTGTGTACCCCATACAGGAGATAACTATACAACTTACTTCCTTCCTCAGTGGAGGCTGATGACTTCTAGGAAATATTCATTGTACTCTTGTGTGGATTTGCAGTCAGCTGCTTCTTCACATATTTACATGTAGTTAAGCTGCTGTTTTTATATGGCACCTATTTATCAAAAATGTTTTCGCTAACTATTGAAATATGAACATTAGATGTGGTAGATGCACTTAAATGCTCATTTTAGTAAGTGTTAAAAAAAAAAAAAGCTCTAGGAAGCTATGTTTTAACACTCTCTCCACCTGGATGTCACAGAGGGTGAGCAGGCTCAGGAGGGTCCAGTGGCATGCCTGGACGCACCCAGGGTCTCTGAAGGCTTCCTCACTGCTCCCCCGTCTGGAGAGGTCACTCCCACCACCCCTGCTCCCCACGAACAGGCCCTGGTCTCCCTGGAGACCGCAATCAGTCAGCAAGTACACCAGCCAATAGCTGACCTGCTCCTGGCTGAGACGCACGCCAGCTCACTGGTTGCTCTGGCTGGGGCTGGAATTCCCACCCTGTCAGAAAGTCAGAGACCAAACACCGAGGCAGAAGCGTCTCAGATGGAAATGTCCCCGGCTCCTACAACTGGTGAGAGAGTTGGAGGAGGAGGTGGTGAAGGAGGAGCATTGGATGAAGGCAGGGAAGGTAGACTAACTTTAATCAGATTATTTACACAGTCGCCAACAACAAGGGCATTTGTTTCTGGAAACCTTTCTTCATGTTCTAAACCCAGAGAGGGAAGTTATAGGTCACCCTCTTCTCTCCTCAGCCTCGCTAAGTCCGGATATTGTAGAAAGCACTGAGCCTGTAGCGGCTGGCGTGTCGCAGTTGGAAGGATCCCCCATGGACACCAGCAGCCCTGCATCTGCTACTCAGGAAGAAGCTGCTCCCAATCCTCCACAGATACCCCAGCTGTCCCAGGAGTTATCTGGCAGCAGGGAGAGTGGGCTGACTGATCGGCAAACAGATGCAGAGACTGGGTACGGAAAACTGTATATTTCAGATCAAACACGTCGCCTGTATGACTCATTCTTTGTCATTGTTGTTAAATTGCATTTTAACCAGGTACACATTCATAATAAAAGTTTTATGCTTATCACTTGTTTGATTTTATATTGTTTTGGGTCTATTTTCTGTTGCTTTATCAGCTCCACATCTGTTTCATCTCCTGGAGAGACGATGCCTCGAAGCGACAGCGCTGACAGCCAATCCCAGGCCATCCAGGAAGAGCCTCTTCCATCCACCAGCAACGAGGAGGAGGATCCACTAGCTGGTAAAGATTTTAATACGCTTCAGTGCAGCCAATACAAAAGGCTATTTTCCAATATTTGTAACAGTACAACAAACGAGTGGCCCTAAATAATAAAATAATTTTTCAATTATTTGTTTCCATGAGGCTGAGTTTGTTTGCAGTGAAAATAAGATATAACTTATGTTATCATTACAACAAGTTGCACAAAATAAAACAAATATATACAAATTTGGAGCCTATGATTTCATGTTGTTTTTTTTTCTTCACAGGAATCAATTTGCCAGAAGGTGTAGATCCTTCTTTCCTTGCGGCCCTTCCAGAAGACATCCGTCGAGAGGTCCTTCAGAATCAGCTCGGCATCAGACCTCCTTCACGTCCTCCTGCTGCCACAACTCTACCCTCCTCTAACGCGCCTGTGCTCGGAGGCCCAGGGGTTACAGAGGTCAGCCCTGAGTTCCTGGCCGCTTTGCCGCCTGCTATTCAGGAAGAGGTGAGATTATGGAAGACCAAGAATTTACCTTCTGAGATGTAATTTTCCAACCAATGCAAGAGTCTGATTTTAATTATTATTTTTTTGCCTTAGGTTCTTGCCCAGCAGCGAGCTGAGCAGCAGCGAAGGGAGCTAGCGCAGCAGCCTCCACAGGGAGACACTCCTCTGGATCCTGTCACTTTCATCCAGACGCTGCCCTCGGAGCTCCGGCGGAGCGTTCTTGAGGACATGGAGGACAGTGTGCTGGCTGTCATGCCGCCGGACATTGCTGCTGAGGCAGCCGCTTTGCGTAGGGAGCAAGAGGTGCGTCAGAGACAGCTAATGCACGAGAGGCTGTTCGGTCACAGCTCATCTTCAGCCCTCTCAGCCATCCTGCGCTCGCCTGCCTTCACCAGCCGGTTGGGAAGCAACCGAGGTGTCCAGTACACCCGTCTGGCTGTCCAGAGAGGAGGACCGTTTCAGATGGGGGGAGGAACAAACCACAGGTGTGGAACCATTTGGCTCTTTGTAATGCATGATTTAGTATGAGATACCTTAGAAACAGTCATGCTTCTAAACCACATGGCTATTCTGTTTTCTTCAGACCGTCCAGTTCCAGCGTAGATTCCTTGTTGCGTCTTCGCGGACGATTGCTGCTGGACCACGAGGCGTTGTCCTGCCTGCTGGTTCTGCTGTTTGTGGACGAACCGAAGCTGAACACCAGCCGCCTGCACCGTGTGCTCAGGAACCTCTGCTACCACTCGCAGACCCGTGGGTGGGTCATCCGCAGCCTGCTGTCCATCCTGCAGCGCAGCAGCGAGAGTGAGGTCTGTCTGGAGACGGCGCGTCTGGAGGATTCCCGTGGAAAAAGGAGCAACCAGGGCGGCTGCGGGGGAAAAGGTTCAGCCGCCTCATCGTCGTCATCCTCCTTAGAGCTGCTGAACAGGGTGGAGTCTCGGAGCTCCAGCCAGCTCTCTTGGCTCTCCGTCTCTATGGATGCAGCCTTGGGTTGTCGGACAAACATTTTTCAAATCCAGCGAGTGTCAGGCAGGAAGCATGGCGACCGGCATTCAGCCGCCAGCTCTGCGGCATCTGGAGCACTAGGAGTACCGGGCGGCGCTGCAGGAGTCACGTGTGCAGCAGGCGGAGGTTCCACAGTTCACATCCACCCTCAGGCTGCTCCAGTGGTTTGCAGACATGTCCTGGATACACTAATTCAGCTAGCTAAGGTTAGATTTTCATTTATTTAATAAAAAAAAATAGTTCTTAATATAAAGTAATAGTTTGTAATACTTCCTCATTCTTGTGTGTTTCTGCAGGTGTTTCCAAGCCACTTCACCCAGCAGCGATGTAAGGACATTTCAGCAGCTGCCTCTGATCTGGAGTCCCGCCTTTGTACAGGTTTTTCTGGGGGAGGAAGCGGAGTTAGTAGCTCCAGGTCAGGCTCTCAGTCTCAGAGTAACCCCAATACTCAGAACTCCCTGAGCTCCTCTATAGCGACTCCTCAGTCTTTAGGCATCTCCACGGATTTCTGGGATCTGCTCGTTAAGCTTGACAACATGAACGTCAGCCGCAAGGGAAAAGCCTCGATGAAGACGGTGCCCCTAGGCGGTGGCGCGGAGGCCGACGGAGCACAGTTCAGCCTGGAGACTTCCCCTCTTGGCCAGCTGATGAACATGCTGTCACATCCCGTTATCAGGCGGAGCTCCTTACTCACCGAGAAGCTGCTGCGCCTTCTCTCCCTTATTTCTATTGCCCTGCCCGACAACAAGGCAACGGAGGTGCCTGCTGCACACCCCACCCCACAGACCGCCAACCCGAACATAGCTAGCTCAGGGGCCACACTGTCGATCACGACACAGGGTCCAACATTGGTGGGCTCCGCTCATCCCACTGTGACGGCGCCTGCTGTCTCAGGAGGAGCCGTAGCCCAGGGAACTTCCTCAGGAACGAGCATAACCGTCTCACAGGCTTCTTCTACCACCATCTCTATACCACCATCCACTGGAATAACCTCTACAGGTAACCCAGGAAGTACTCAAGTTTATCCACACATGGCTCTGCAACACATTTAGTCAGAAATTAATTTGATGGGCTTTTGGTCTGAAACATTTTATAGGAAAGCAGAGGAGCTCTGCTGTGAGTACAGAGAGCGACAAGATGGCCTCCTCAGGACTCACAGAGAAACAACTACAACTATCTGTGGAGGTATGATGGAGGGATCTCATAATCCTGTTAGTTTGTCCTTTTTTTGTTTTGTTTTTAATGTTCTTTAAAATAAGAAATGTGATGAGACAGAATATTTTTTTACTGACTGGAAGTAAAGAGGGAACATTCATTGAAGCCTTAGATTACTCTGGAACCTCCTAAGAGTAGCAATAATAAGCCTATTGAAGATATCCTCTGAAAACCAGAAGCTGTCCCTGAAATGACTATTTGGGCTCCTAAAATAATAACTTGTTTAGCCATTCACTGTATGTTTTTGCAGTTCTTACAGTATTTATTGTGTCTTGTCTTTTGAAACAGTTTTCTGCCCTACTCATCCCACTCTGTTCAACAGTTCAACTGCTTCGTTTCTCACTTGAAGTGTTTTACATAAAATTAGATAAAATACTGTGCTTAAGCTCATTACATCCGAGGTTTAATATAGCAGTTTATGCTCAGTGCTTGCAATAAATAGGACTCTATAAGTCTTACCCAATCTCTTAAAATCTTGATGGTTTGAAAATGTTTCTCCTCCCTCTCTCCAAGGTGTTGACATCTCACTCATGTTCAGAGGAGGGCCTGGAGGACGCTGCTAACATTTTGCTGCAGCTATCTAGAGGGGACGGCTCCACCAGAGACACGGTGCTCAGACTGCTCCTTAGTGGAGCCAGACACCTCGGATACACTCTATGCAAGCAGATTGGTCAGTACTCACAAGTACTTCACACGTTTCATCCTTTCCTTGTTAATTTAAACACCCATTACCTTTTCAATCTTGCAACCTTGATTTTTTTTGTGTGTGTGTGTCTCAGGCACGTTACTGGCAGAGCTGAGAGAGTACAACTTGGAGCAGCAGAGGCAGGCACAAGCCGACTCTCATTCCCCAGACGCACCTCCAGAGGACACCTCCTTATCTGCCAGATTAAAGGGGAAGATGACCAGCAGGTGAGCATGGGATGTGTCATTAGTCCCAGAGGCAGTCTTAAAGTCGTAATAAACAAGCGTTTAACATATTTTTGCCAGTTAATACTTTACAAGGCTAACTGTTTGGTACACATGTTATTATTGGTGGGTACACAGGTTCGATGGTTCAGAGAGTGTGGTGATTGTGGCTGCACAGAAGCGCACTCTGGGGGGCCGCGAGTTGCAGCTTCCCTGCATGAGCTCGCTGACGTCCAAAACATCAACACAGAAGTTTTTCCTGCGAGTGCTGCAGGTGATTATCCAGCTGCGTGAGGACACACGGCGTGCCAACAAGAAAGCCAAACAGACAGGCCGGTTAGGTAAGACGATTTTCCAGATGGCAATCCCTTCAAGCTCCATATGGAATATTTTCTAATCGTAAACTAAAACCTGTCATCTGCTCAAACGCCAGGCTCCAGCAGCCTGGGCTCAGCCAGCAGCATCCAGGCTGCAGTGCGGCAGCTTGAGGCTGAGGCCGACGCCATCATTCAGATGGTGAGAGAGGGGCAGCGTGCACGTCGGCTACAACAGGCCCCCCCACCTACCGCCCCTTCTGCATCTGCCGCTGGATCTTCAGTGGCTGCCCCCCATGCTCCCACTGGTGCTGCTCCCCCTACTGGCACGGCTGCTGCTGCCACGGTTAGCATGGCTGCACTGACAGCAGGCATATTCCTACTTACTTAACATTGCGAAAAACCTTTGAGAAAACTCAAATCAGCAGATACATTGTGTGGTAGTGTAATCCTCGCTACTGTCATTATGTTGAGAAATGCTTTAAAATGACTCTTTATTGTAGATTTTTTGCTACATCTAATTAGAAGCAGTCTTTATTGGCTTTAGGTTTTCTGAAAATTGTGTGAAATCATATTATTTTCTTCCAGATCCTTTTTGTTCATCTGCAAACATAATTGTGTATGCTGTCATCCAGTTGCTTTCATCTCAGTTGGTTTATGCACCAATACATCATCTTTACTGGCATGATGAATGTTGACGGCCCCATCAGTCAGTCAGATGTGCCTGTAATTTGTTGCATTGTGTTCCAGTGTGTTTGCATTGGCGGGTTCTGTTGTTTAACCATGAATGTTTGGCTTGCTCCACTGCTCATGTCTGTTTGCTGGCAGATGTGACTTGATGCTTTTTCCTTGACCTTCTTCCCTCAAAACTCTTTCTGTAAGATCATGGGAATGTCACTTTGCATGGCCACCTTATGAGTCGCATTTCTGTGTAGAAAAACGACTATCTTATGCGATTTCCTGTTGCTGATCGTCCGTCTTTGTTTTCCTCAGTCTGACGTTCAGTCGGCGCCAGAAGCTCAGTCAGCACAAAGAGATGAATCTCCAATGGATGTTGACCAGCCGTCTCCTCTTGAACAAGATGCTGCGCCTCTGGGTATGAATTACTATAAATAGCCATAAATATTGCAACAGTTTATAATAGATTTTAATAAAACTTGTTCCTGTTCATAGCATTCGTTGTGTTTCTCGCTATGGGGAACGCCTTTCTAAAGTCCATATTTGACCTTTTCTTTTTAGACGAAGAAGGAAACGCTCAGTCAGAGAGCGAGGAGAAACTTCCAGACCTCCCTCTGCTTAGTGAGCAGCTGCTGCTGGATGAACTGTGGGACATGCTAGGGGAGTGTCTGAAGGAGCTGGAGGAGTCTCATGACCAGCATGCAGTGCTGGGTAGGTGGAGTTCCGTTTAAGAAATGCTGTTATTTTGAAGGAGCCAGAGTTTGTCGATGCACAGGAGTGACTGATGATTTGTTTCTCCAGTGCTCCAGCCAGCTGTGGAGGCCTTCTTTCTGGTTCACGCCACAGAGCGAGAGAGCAAGCCTCCTGTTAGGGACACGCGGGAGAGCCAGCTGTCCCATATTAAAGATGAGCCCCCGCCGTTGTCCCCGGCCCCCCTCACGCCTGCCACTCCTTCGTCCCTGGACCCGTTCTTTTCCAGAGAGCCGTCCTCCATGCACATCTCCTCCAACCTCCCACCAGACACCCAGAAATTCCTCCGCTTTGCTGGTGAGTCTGAAGCACATTGATGTATAAAGAGGGAATTTTGTTCCGATGCGTTGTTCAGTTTCTAACAGGACTGATTGTGGTTTTAGAAACTCACCGCACAGTGCTTAATCAGATCCTGCGACAGTCGACCACTCACCTGGCGGACGGGCCCTTCGCAGTATTAGTCGACTACATCCGGATTTTGGACTTTGACGTTAAGAGGAAGTAAGAGGAATGATTTCACACCGTCACCATGTGCCACGTTCACCAGGGACATCTGATCAAATCCGATTGGTTTTCTCCATCACTTTAAGGTACTTCCGCCAGGAGTTGGAAAGACTGGACGAAGGCCTTAGAAAGGAGGACATGGCTGTTCATGTGAGGCGTGATCATGTGTTTGAGGACTCCTACAGGGAACTGCACCGCAAGAGCCCCGAGGACATGAAGAACAGACTGTAAGCTGTCATTGCTTCTGTTTTCACTTATTGTCCATAATTCAGAACAATTTACCGAACCTCCACGTTCTACCTCGGCTCTGTGGCAGATACATCGTGTTTGAAGGGGAGGAGGGTCAGGATGCCGGTGGCCTGCTCAGGGAATGGTACATGATCATTTCTCGGGAGATGTTCAACCCCATGTACGCCCTGTTCCGCACGTCACCCGGCGACCGCGTCACCTACACCATAAACCCCTCGTCTCACTGCAACCCCAACCACCTCAGCTACTTCAAGTTCGTGGGTCGCGTTGTGGCCAAGGCGGTGTATGACAACCGACTACTGGAATGCTACTTCACTCGCAGCTTCTACAAACACATCCTGGGCAAGAGTGTCAGGTACCTCAGCCTCCTGCACCCGCAGTAAACCTTCTGTTGCATATGCTTCTATTTAAAGATATGTGTGCCACCATTTTATGAAGCAACTATTAACCTCAGCCTTCACTATATGACATTTACATTTTGACCTCTAAGGTGCCAGTTTTACAGTTTGATTTTGTTGTTTAGTATCTTAAAACACAGAAAAGGGGTCAGGGCAACTTTTTGTGCAGTTTTTGTAGTTTTTCTTTCATTCCTTGGGCACAAGAAGTACTTTTAAATTCTTTATGTCCATGAATCATTAACTTCAGTCCTAAATTTTAAATATTGACAGTTTTTCTAAATGTCTAACTACATAAAGATCTTTTTAGAAGAATATTTCCTTGACAGTTCAATGTCTTCCCAGTCAAAAATAAATAAAAAATAAACTGGAATGCCCTCCAATGTCAGATTTCTCACTGGGAAGGTGGGAGTAACTCCTACTGCTCCCAGTTATGACTTCCAAGCCTGGCTTTGCGTTTCAATATGGCCAGGATGTATTTTTATTGAGACCCAGTGGGATCAGGAATATGGAGGGACACAGATTCCTTTGTTTAAAAAAATAATTATAATAAACACTAATTTAATACAATTTGCTCATGTATGTGAACCTGGATAGTTGAATTACTTAGCCCCATTCCCAAATATATCCTTTTTTTTTTGGTTTCTCAATGTTTTGCACTCATCTTTTGTTTCTACAGATACACGGACATGGAGAGCGAGGACTACCCGTTCTTCCAGGGTTTGGTGTACTTGTTGGAGAACGACGTGTCCACACTGGGCTATGAGCTGACGTTCAGCACAGAGGCATGTCGCTGTCGTATTTCAATCTGTGCTTTATTTCTCATCACCACCCATTAGATAGAACTTGACCATACAATCAACGTAATTTGAGATGTAAACGTTGTATTTTGCAACTCTCGCTGGTTTTAGGTTCAAGAGTTTGGAGTGTGCGAAGTCCGAGACCTCAAGCCGAACGGCGCCAACATTCTTGTCACAGAGGAAAATAAGAAGGAGTACGTTCATCTGGTGTGCCAGATGAAAATGACTGGTAAGCTTCTGAATATCTACGTCCCCAAACAATGAGCGTCTTTGTCACGCTAAGGAGTAAACAACAGTGGAGATTTGTGCTTGTTTGACAAGTTAGTATTGTTTTAAATCTCCACATGCTGACTAAAGGTGTCATGTAGAAATACAGCCACTAGATGGCAGCAATTTTCCTTAAATATCCAGCAGACCAGTGTGTTGCTGGAACACAACCTCTCTACTTGTAAAATGCTTACATAAGCCTTTAAATCAAAAAATCGAACAATTTCAAGCACATTTTTTATCAGACTGTTTTTGTTTTGGCCGTAATTGTATTTTGTTTTTATTTATTTATTTATTTTTTTTTAGGCGCAATCCGCAAACAACTGGCAGCCTTCCTTGAAGGGTTCTACGAGATCATCCCCAAGAGACTGATCTCCATCTTCACAGAACAGGAGCTGGAGCTGCTCATCTCTGGCCTGCCTACCATCGACATCGATGACCTGAAGGCCAACACCGAATATCATAAATACCAATCCAGCTCTATTCAGGTAAAGTTCAGTAAAAAAAACGGTCCTAATAATTTCAAGACGTTTTAACAAGTTGGAGGTGGGATTGAGAGGAAGTGACACCAAACACAAGATATTTTTATTTCTTAAGCAAAGATACTTACTTTTTTGTTATCTTGTCTTTTGCGTGGCAGATCCAGTGGTTCTGGAGAGCCTTGCGGTCCTTTGATCAGGCAGACCGGGCCAAGTTCCTGCAGTTTGTCACCGGCACATCCAAGGTTCCCCTTCAGGGTTTCGCTGCTCTAGAAGGCATGAACGGCATTCAGAAGTTCCAGATTCACCGCGATGATCGATCAACTGACCGTCTGCCATCTGCTCACACCTGGTAAGCAAAGAAGCGGCTCAGTATCGCGTCACCTCTGAACATCTAAACAAACCTAAACTTAAATGTGTTTGTTCATCTGTCCCTCCTCAGCTTTAACCAGCTTGACCTTCCAGCCTACGAGAGCTACGAGAAGCTGAGACACATGCTGCTGTTGGCCATTCAGGAATGCTCAGAGGGATTCGGACTGGCTTAAATCATGAGACTCAGACATGCATACACCTAATTAGTTTGCCTACTCCTGACACATTCACACTGATAACCTCTGAACGCACGCACACACTATCATAGACAATACTGGATTACTTATTGAATGGCCTAGTCTCGCTGGTTTCTATTCCATATAAAACCGATAAAACCAGCGAGTGAAATAGACTGATTGATATTGCGTACAACACAGAGAGCCTCATTTGGACACGCTTGTGTCTCCCTACCCAATTTATCGCAAATGCAAGCAAGGATTCATGGACTAATAAGAGATGTTTTCTTCATTTAGTTTGATTTCTCTGTACAAAAGGTTTGGGAGTTTATTATGTTCAATCTTTTTTTTTTTTTTTTGTTCTCTGGCTGTGTAAAAAGAAAAAAAAAAGAATGTTGTTTGAACAGGATGGTTATAAAACCTTTGGGGAAAAAAAAAACATGTTGGTGGTTTCCTGTTGCAAATTTGTGACATCACAAGCCTTGACAATGGGGGACATTTTTATGGGTTGGGGTGTACGAACAACTCGAAGTTTTGGAGATATTCACCAAAATGCACTTTTCAAAGTTTTGTGGCATTTTTAAGGAAGGATGGTACAAACAATGAAGAGAAAACCTTAAAGTGATTTAAAAACATTAACCATAAATTCTAGAGTATTTTTGGCTATTAAACCGCTGACCCAGCCTTGAGCCTTTGAATCAGAGTGAAATAACTACATGAATAAATGCATAAAATTTCATTCATCGTCTCTTTAAAAGTGTTTTAGCCATTGTTTATTTCCTTACAAGTGAATGTGTCAGACTACAGTCGCCATAGCTGTACTCCAGATGGAGCAATGAATCAGTGTGATGTCATCCTCCACAGCAAGAGGCCTTAGCGTTGAAACTTCTTAGTTTTTTTTTTTTTACTTCGGTCCCTGAATGTGTCCTATTCCAGAGCATCCTTCACTCCTGAGGAAGAGGCAGCAAAGCTGACATTTTCTAAAATATCATCTTTTACCTAAAAATAGAGCTTTGCTCACATTTCATACTTGTATGAATGAACTTTGAAGCTGTTTTCACTGTGCTTGGATATCTTAACAGCACCAAAATGGAGGTTTCATCTTTATCAAACTTTTACAAAGACGTCGCAGTGACTTTTCTTGCACTATTTTACTCGTGCATCAGGATTTACATTGGTATTTGTATCTGACTGATCAGATCCAAACATCACAGACGTAAAGTGGTTCACATGATCAGCACTTCTCACTTTTAAGCAGCAAGCATACAGCAGGATGCTGAAGGGTTAGAAACTATCATAAACACATTTACTTCTAGACGATAATCTGGAATCTCTGTATCCAAAGTCGATCCTCGAGGCCTGAATCAAATGACGGTTGATTTGGAGGCGTCTCCAAAGCTTTGGCATGCTGAGATGGACGCTTCTAAAACCTGCAGGACTGGACCTGGACACCAGGTAGACCAGGCAGGTTGGTCGACATGGCAAGGTTAGTAAGTCCCACCGGCACATTTTGAACACACTTGGGAATGTTGTTGACAGCAGTGGACCAGTTGCAAGCTACTCTCCAGATGACTGAATAAACTGGAATAGCATCAAAAGCGTGTTCATATCTGATTTATTTCAGTAAGGCATTTCAACTCAAGAGATCTGTCTCAAACGTTTCTAATGTTGGAAGGAGGAACCACATTCATAAGAAATATTGGAGCACTTCAAGCTCACCTCTGCAGATTCTCCCTTTTGCTGCAGGACCTGTTGCCTGCCTGCACTGTCAAACTTGACCATTGTAACGCTGTTGATCGGCTAACAAACTAGCCTTATAAAAACCATAAGGAATCTATAGGGGTATTGATCAGAAGAAGTCGATAACACCAGATCCACGCAGATAAGATGGAGAACTAATAAAGCACCCTAGGTCAAAAGCAGCATGACGTGCTGATCTCCATGTCATGCCGCATTGGTGCAGTAATGTCTGCAGAAGTAGCACAGTCCATCTACAGTACAAAACATGAACACATTTTCTACAAAACATTTCATGTGTAAGTTTTTATGTGCTTAAATCTACATCCATCTAATTTCATCAAGCTCATTTATTTCAGACACTTTATCAGTACGTGGAACAGATTCTACACACACGGATATTTCAAAGCCTTTATTTCTGTTATGACTTTCCATTTGCAGGGACATATGATTATGACTGCATATTTACCTGTTGATCTTACAACTCGGCCTCAAGAGTGCTCTTGTGAAATCTCAGTCTGCTTTCAGCAGGAAGCGGGTCGCTCTGCTTTGTGACACCGCCGCTCTGCCTGCTCGGGGTTTCCTCTCCGCCTCAGTTCCTACATGCCTGCACCTGTCGCTCCCGCTTTTCCTCCCGCTCGTCCCCCCTGTGTATTCACCTTCTTTTAACCGCTCTTGCGTGCTGAATTAGTTCCGCCCGAGGAGTCCCCACGACAGCCCACCCGCCGATGAACCCCCCCAAACCCCCTCCCCTCCCTCACTGAGGGAACCTGAACTCTGCAGAATGGGGAGCCTCCATGTCTGATTTGGCGCCTGCCGAGGCGTGATGGATGAAATTGCAGAGCTTTTCATGCAGGAATTTTATTTATTGATTTATTTTCTTCACATCGTGTTGACCGACCACGTTATTTTTATTTATGAAGCGCTCGTGACTTCAAGCATCTGTCGCTGTCTTGGGGTTTTGATTTGCAAATGCATGGGAATATAATCCGTGCATGGGATTTGCATTGCAAAGGATTTTGTTGCAAACCTAAAAAGAAAACATAACTGGTTATTTCTCAGAAATTGTGTGGCAATGATAAAAGGAATCAGTTTCCTATAACTGTCAGCTAGAGATAGTCCTATCTGCATCCTTTGGTAAAAGATGGTTTGAGTGTTGCAACAACTCTAACGTTTTTATGTTTTGACCTGCTTATCTCTTTAACCTCTGCACAGCGCACACATTTGACACCTGACAGGTGATAAAGATCAAACATTTACATCTTGGCTTCATCTCATGAAGCTGTTGGGATCCCTGCAAAGCTGCGATGGCGAGTTCTTCATGCTGGATCCTCTTGAGTTTCACGGCTGGTAGTTTTATTGCCATCTGATTCCTAAAACTGAGCGGTGGTTCCTTGAAGCTCCTCCAGAGTTACTGGCTCCTTCTGTCATGAATGCTCTCTTTGCCTGGACTTTCACTTTCTAATTGGGGAACTTTTAATGTTGCACGCTTTCCCAATTAGGAGCATCAAAGGTTTTGATCAATAGTTTGTGCATTTTTCTTGTAACTCAGAGCTCAGTTAAAATGTTTGTTCTTGCCACTTTAGCTGAGGAGGAAATGAAGGTTGGTGGAGTTCATTAGTAATGAGTACTTTGTACATGAGCCAGAAGGATCTCAGCCTAATACATTTTAGTGCTGCTGCTTTCATGGGCTGTAGGATAAATCTCATGCAAGTGCACTCACTCAGTGAAATGATAAAATGTTTTTTTTTTCTTTCAGTGCAGAACCCATATGAGCAAAGGAGAGGGAACAAAAAAAAAAAAAAGAAAAAAGAAAAATCAGTTCATTAGACTAAATGGTTTAATTTTTAAATCAGCATCAGACACGTTTAGGAAACTGATCATAGTGCTTTGAACTTTCTCTGCAAAATTAATCAGCCTCTTGTCCAATCAGGCATTTCATTTGCAAAAATGGTGGAATGAAATAAAGCTTGATGAATATTGGAAAATAAGCTTTGGCTTAAATTCAAAAATTACCTTTAATTTGTTACTTCAGTAATTTATTCTTTGTAGATATTCAAAACGCTCTGCCTCTGTGCAATATTTTGTATTTTCTCACACTTTTTTTGTTGTTGTTTTTATTTTGGGAGCTTCTCACAGCAAACTGTTGTGAACCATTTACACCCGACGTGTGGACGAAGAAGAAGCTTGATATATCAAGGTGGACAGGACCACCCCCGGTTTTGACAGCAGTGTGACAACTTAGGGAGGGTGTTATGTCACATTCCCAATCTGTCGGCGTTGTCATCACCACCTCCTGATTAGGCTGCCGTCTCTGCTCTGCCTGTGAGGATGTGAAGTTCATAGAGGAGAGCGACGACAAAACTCAGCTCTTGGCTTTTTCACCGATTCATGGATCCTTCGCTTTGGGTGCGTGTGTGGCTTTTTGTTCTCAGACTCAACCACAGAAGCTGCTCAGTCCACGCCAAACCAGAACTGACAGTCTGCCTACGTTAAAGGTCATCGTCTTTGTTACCTCCGTGGCTCTGCAGTCGCTACCCGTCTACAGCTCCCACCCCGAGAAGCCTCTGGCTCACCTCCCCCTCGGGGGCACAGCGGTGGGGCACCTTGTGGCATTTTAGAAGAGACGCGCCACTGCATGAAACTCCGCCTCGTCACATTAGAGATCGTGTCATGTGGTCAGCTCCTTAAGGCTGTCATTTGGAGAAGTAATATTGAGCCACTGGAGGAGATGTCATGTTGAACTTGCAATAACCAGAGAATGGTTAAATAAATACAGCAGAGGGATCCCGGCGTAAACAGATTATTCATTACGCAACACGTTTAAAAAAGACCCAAGTGACTGGACACCATGTGCATGAATCTGTATGTATGGAGATGTCAATGAAATGTCGCAAAAGGAAACTCAAATGATGTGGATTGCTTCATTTTCTTATTATCCTGGCTGACAACTAAGCATTTGTTTTTTAAGTGGAATATCACAAAAGACCAATACAGACAAATCCTTTCTTATTCAAAAAAAAGATTGTGCTAAAGGCGCTGGTTTGTTTAAAGTTATATAGAGGGAAACGGCACAATCAGTCAGATCCATGGAATCAGGCATGACTGTCGAATCCCTTCATTTGATGCAATCATCCATGATGACCATCAAACAATGCAGTCAAATCAGAATGTATTTACTTAGCTTTGAATGTGTCTATATGATTACATTGAATTTTGTTCTGTAGTAAATTGCCTGGAGATGAAGCGTTATAAGTTAAATTGTGACAAGCATCTTCTAAACCAGAGACATCATCCAAAATGTCTCACTAAGCAAAAGAACCTGACCTTTTCTCAGTAGTTTAAATGAGTCGTTCAACACGAAATGGGTGAGAAAACTGTTGGTTCTGTGCCCTCAGTGTTTCTCTCTGCAGATGAGCATCACAGAGACGCTGGGCTCATCTTCCAGCAAGACTTGGCAGCTGCCCACACTGCTGAAGGTACCAAAAGCTGTTCCAATGGTCACTGTGTTACTGCGCTTGGTTAGCCATCAAACGGACCTGATCTGCATCCCATAGAGAAAACATGAGGCCACTGAGAGGAAGACGAGAGACGCCGGACCCGGCAATGCAGATGTGACCTGGACTTCCACAGCAGAACCACAGGCTGACCTCCTCTGCAACACGCCACAACGTATGCAGCATTTAATATTTTGATGTTTTTGTGTTGCTGTTTTCAAAGCCTTAAAACGAGGCTTTGAATCTTTCCACACTAGTAAACGTCAATAACTTTGTTTCTCATCTTCTCTCAAATTTCCTAAGATTGCTCATTTTTGAGTTTAATATTTTATATGAAAGAAATTCATCCTGAAAGCTTGAGAAACATTGTCTTTCTTGGATTTGTTTGATCTGACATCCTTCCCATGATTACCCATCTTCTGGAGTTGCATTTTCTTTTCCGCCACACATCTCCTCCTCTTCTCTTCTGTTCTGGTCATTAAACACTGGAGGCAGCAAGAAGGTAATCAAAATCTAATTCGATAAATCTTATTTCTGCTTTGATAATTAGATTAGATCTGTTATGTAACATTTTTGTATGCCAGACATCAATAAATATTAGGATGGCAATCACGCCTGAAGAATATATATTTAGTGCATGATAACTTCTGCTTTGATGGCTTCTACAGAAGATTCAGTTTTAAAATGTTTTGACACAATTTTTGAAGCTAATCAATAGTTATTGGGTCTTATTTTTCTAATATAAGAGACAATATGAGAGCAACCCAACGAGTTAAGAAATGCCATGCTTGATGTCCACATCAAGCATGGCTTTTGAGACGCTCTATGCATTAGCTCCAAGTAAAAAAAACAAAAAAAAAAGAAACAAGAAAAATGAAAAAAGGAAACGATTTCTATGCTCAGTTCACATTCATCATGTTATGTGTTGGCCACACTTAGCTGCATGGCTCCTCGAAGGATGGCAGGAAACTAAATCAGAGTCATTTCCCTTCAATTAGCAAGTGATTAACTCCAGGTCAGAATCGGCTGGCTGACCTTCTGCCCACATAATGACTTTAAGCAGATCAATGCTCCTCCAAAAGCCAGGACAACATCAGATAGCAAGTAATCTGGAAGAAAAAGAGCTCACTTTTCATCCCTGGCTCTGGTGTATGACTGCTTCTCTCTTTTTATTTTTCTGCTTTACTTTGTCACCTTAACATCGACCCGAAAACTACAAAACTACAAAACAAAAGTCAACATGATAACCACTGATGCGAACTCATTTTTGTTAAATTTAGAAGCAGTTGTGATGGTTTGGTGTATTTGTCTGTCAGTGTCAAATGTACCTAAAAGTCATTATAACTGGTTCATGCTACGCCGTAAAACGCTCAAATGTCACATCTAATTCAATTTTACATTGCTCAGTAAAGGCTTTATGCTGGACCCTGTTTCAAATTATTTTTTTGCTTCTCAAGAAATATTTAATTATGACCCCTGATTGGGTAAAAACCCCTCTGATAAGCTCCTGGTGATAGAAAATACGGTTTTGGAGAACTCAAAAGGAGAAATCTGACGCCTCCATTGTTGTGTCTGCTTGTATATCACAGCGGCTGTGAAACTGGCTGACTTCAAAACAATTAATCTGAGCCATTGCATATTTTATGCCTGCTGATTCTTGTGAAAAACCCGAATGTGTTTTATGTGCTAACAGACGCTGTATGTTGGTTGCATTAAACTGACAAAGCGCCCTTTGTCGGGAACATTTGGTGACGTCACAGGGGGTAGGAACAATATAGTATTGTGAAATATTCAAATTTTTTGTTGCATTTCCAGACACTGAGAAGCTTTTCTGGCAGCATTTCTAAGGCCTTTTCCCAGGAAAACTGGGACATTGTCCAAATCTTCAAGAATTCTCCAAAACTTACGGATAAACCCGACAAACTCAGCCATCTGTGAATCAGCTTCTTCACATAGTTTTTGTAAAATGTTCCAATGCAGATGTCTTTGAACGTCTCTGAATGCACCAGATGTTATCATGTTGTTTTGAGCTAAAACCTCGAAATGTTTTCAACACCTTGCCGAATTGTCACTGTGAACAATTCAAGCGCAGGCCTGAAAGCCAAAGAGGCCTCACCTGAAGGTAAGATGCGCCCATTAAAGCGGCCATCGGCTGTGCTCTGTTGCTGCCGCTTTTTGCTTCTCTCTCTCTTCCTCTGTGAACGTTAATGTGTTTCCGTCTGGGTTCTCGTCTGCTCCTCGCTGCAGCCATTTGCTATATTGCTTTTGGCTTTTCAAGCTGATAGAACCGTCTTCCCCCTTGTCTCTTCGTCTTCTGCTGACGCCATCTGTTTTTCCTCCAACTCCAGGCTTCGAGTCGTTCATTCACAAACTGTCTCTCTCACTCCGCGCTCACAGCTCAGACCTCCGGACCAAGTAAGACGGGACGAGATCCGGTAATGTGGGCAGGTAAAAAGTCTTTCACGCATGAAAGGCTGGGAGTGTAGCGGCAGAGTAGAGGTCTACTCATTAAGGTCGAGGAGACATGAAGCTCTTGACTGAAGGAGATGAGGCGGTCCAAGTGCTTTCACAACAGATCGATCTGAGAGAGCTATCTTTTCATCTAGGAAAAGATAGCTCAACTAATACCGAATCATCTGACCACTGATTCGGTTTTAGTTGCTTTGCTGGAAAATGTCTCGGACTCATTTTTAAATATATCTTATGAGAAACAAACCCTCCTCCTCTAGTCCTCTCCTAGTTATTGTCTTTCTTCCTGGCAGCTGATCAGACGCAGATTTGACCCTCCATGCCTCAGCCTCCCTTCAGCCATCAACCCTCTGCTGGGAACAGCGGCGGAGGCTCTCACCTGCCTCGCACCATCCATCATTATTCCCATGCTGTCTGCTGCCGTGGCAGCTTTTGTCCAAATGCCTGGCAGCTCCGTGGACACCGGGGGCAGATGGACCCACTGGCAGACCACAGGCTGGGGAAACACAATGGAAAACAGCAGCAAGCCAGCAGGAATGAGGCAGGAGGGGAGGGGGATTCAGGACCGGACATGGCTGATGTCCCCATTTCTGAGGTTTATTTTTAGGAAGAGACGTGGACTGTATGTGTGTGACTGGGCTAATTGTCTCTGTTCTTATTTCAGAAGCAAGGACAGAAGTATTTGGTGCAAGTGCATCTGTGTTTTTTTTGTTGTCAATTGAACCCTTTGTTATTATGGACTTTTGAAGTTTCAGTCTTTTCATACTTGACATTTTTGACTACCAATGGATCTACAGGACGTCTCATATTGAACACATGGTGACATCTTGTACCTGCTTTGAAAATAATTTATTCAAAGCACCTTACTGCAATCCACTCACAGACTACAGTAAATAAATGCTATTATATGACTGAAAAAGCAGGAAATTTCTCACGCTTAATTTTGATTCGATCAAGAGGGATCGTAGCTGGTTGTATGACTCCCCAAAATGGGAATCAGATCCACAATCAACTGAGTGTTCATCTCTGTAATTGATCTAAATGGTTCTTAAATTTATTGCGGTTAACCTGCAGACATTTAATGCCAGTTTCTGTTGTCATCATTCAGAAAAAGACAGCAAGACTGAATGAATGTAGATTGCCGTTTCTGACCTTCAGTTCAAAACCTTCGTTCTTTATTATTTTACAATCCTGAACTGAATATTGTACAGAAAATAACTGGATTGGATCAGGGAATCTCTACAGCTCAACCCAAGTGTCAGAGGAAAGGGGACGACCTGTCTTGACTTTAACAGGGGACTCAGTTCAAGCCCTCCCGTCTTTTTGGATATCTGCTAAACTTCCCAGTGTTTTCTCACAGACGTGCTCAAAGGCTTCAGACTCCAGCGTTAACGCAGAGAACGAAACCTAAAGTTGTCACAGGTGTAATTTGAGAACAGTGAGAGGTAAACAGCTCAACCGTCTGCAGGCAACAAATGAGAAATTTCCCGGCTGCTTTCAGTCGAAGAAGTGTGAAATCGAGCGAGGCGGCAATTGTTTAGTGGATTTAAAGGGCTTCTGGAGGAGGGTGGGGGTGTGGGGACTTCACAAACATCAAGCACCTGTTTATACAGTTTGTTCAAAGGAAATGAAAGCGCATTGAAAATATGAGACAAGCAGATAGAGCTGCAGGGGGAGCAGAGGCAAACGACGGAAAACATAAATTAGTATTAATCAGGGAGCAGCAGATAAAAGCATGTCAAACAAAAGATCTTTATCAGCGTGTGTGCTGGATTAAAGCCGCCCAATGACATTTAACAACTCTGTTATCTTCTCTTTGGCAACAATGAGGAGCACAGCCAAGAGATCCCTGGACCGCACAGCTCTTTATTACCCAGAAATCTGTGCATCGCCACCGTCATCATCCCAACTCAGATAAGAGACAAAACTAATTCCTGATGCATTTCATTTAATTCGTTATATAACATTCAGCACGGCAATGTTTACAGAGCTGAATCTGTTGAACGGCCTTATCTAGTGAATTAAAAGTTGGAGTGTAAAAATTTTGAAAAGCAATAAACATTTGTGATATGTGAACATGAGCGCCTGAACTGAAGCAGCAGCAGAACAGTGAGGTGTTAAAGGGCCACAGGCAATGTTCTCAGTGTGCATCATCATACCTGCTTGGGCCAAAATAAGGGAAGCTGTTGGATGTAATAACCCTGACTGCGTAAAGAGAAATGGGTGCATAGGGGATAGGAGGGAGGATGGAAGAGAAGCACAATAAAGGAATGGTCAGAATCCACAGAGACTGAGGTGAAGAGAGAGAGAGAGAGGTAGGCAGGGAGGGAACGGAGGAGGAGAAAGGGAGGCAGGCAGGCAAAGAAGAAGGGTGATGTCACCCCGAACAAGCAGCCAATGAGAGTCAGAGAGAGGAGGGAGAGAGCGCGGCCAAAGGAGGGTGTGTTTTTCTATCACTGCAGCATCAGCAGAGAGAGAGAGAGGGGAGAGGAAAGGAGAGAGGGCACAATCAATTTCACAGAAAGGAGGAAGAAAGGGCACAAGTAGATCAGGAGGAGAGAGAGGAAAACGGGACGCCAGGAGCTGCCGGCTTGGAGGAGCATCACTCTGGAGGTAAGAGGATCTTCTTGAGACGAGAGGCGGACGATTGTCATTTAAAGGAAACGCAGCAGTGGTGAACTGGGATGATGGGTCTAATGAGATTGTTAGGTGGAGGCAGCTTGTTGTGGCATCTCACCTTTGCCTCGTCTTCTGTCACTATCCTCCACCTGCTTCATGGAAATCACCAACAGCCTTTTACCTGCAGTTGCAGCAGCAGGACTTTCCCGCCCCCTTTGTGGGGTCAATTACACGTAAACATTGTAATTTAGATTAATTTACTTGAAAGTAATTTCAATTTACTTGTACAAGAAAAGCAAAGTGGTAATTGCAACACTGGAAAACAGTCATATTCACATTTCACTTTGTTTTTGCAAAATATTCTTTATTGCAGCATTTAAATTTTGTATTGAGTGCATTGCATGCAACAGGGTCCCATCTGACATTAATATTAAATACTTAGCAGCGCTGGGGAACATTTGTAGCACCTCAATAACGTCTGGATGCCCATAATTTCTGCTTAAAGTCACCTCATGAGCACTTTGTTATCTGATGTGGTGAAAGTTTTGAAATATGATACACTGAAAACTGTGTTTTTGTATTTTTATCTGTTTTTTTTTTTGGTTTGGCTGCATTAGTATGCATTTACAACAGCATGCGATATGTAAAACACAGAAAAACATCAGACAATCAGCATTCTTAGAAAAGTGGGAGCAATTCTTACATTCCTAAATTTTCCCGTCTTCGTTTATGCAGTTTTAAATTCCTATCATATCCTCCCCTCCCCCAGCTAATAGCTGCGTGGCTCAATGTTAAGTACAGCCCTTGATTGTGATGTGCATGTGAGGAATTTCACCGATGCAGAGGATGAAACTCGGCCGTACGCACGCAGCTGAACAAACTATGTGATCTTCTGCAGAGGATTTGATTGCCAAGGCAGAATTTCTTGAAATGGTGCAAAGAGCAAAAAGTGGAAGGAGAAAAACAACTGCCAAGGAAGCAAGAACAGATTCAGATATCAACAGGAGAGGGGAAATAAGAGAGACGTTCAGACTGAAGGAGCCACAGGAGGAAAAAGGGTGGGGCAGCGCACGCAGCAGACGGTGGAGGTGTTCCACAGAAAAAGGAGGAAGTCACCTGGCTGCGTGCTTCCAGATGCCTGCTGTCATCCGCCTGTTGGATGTCCTTTGGACGATCATATTAAAATATTTTCCACCAGTTTTACTAGATCTGCATCACCAGAAGCAGTTATTTCTATGCCTGTGAGTTGGTTGTTCTCTCTCCTCTGGTGTACTGGAGGCACATTGAGCACAAACACGTCTGATACTGTGATGATTAAAATCGCTGGCAAACATCATGCCGGTGCATGTTGGAGCTCCCTCTGCGTCCTGGTTGTCCCAGATGAACCCCCTCTGTGGTTCTGGAGGCAGCAGAAAGGCCCCTTGCACCCGACAATGGCTTGTTGCCATCTGTGCAACATCCATAAACATGCAGCACACAATAGATGAAGATGGAGTCGCTGAATGGCGCCTCGCAGTCAAAGAGTCAGTTTTTATGGATCCTCTGTGTGGAAGCGTTGCCTCCCCTGGAGACCCACTGCTGGCCACATTATCATCCTATCCATTGCTATGAGTTTTGTGAGGCAGTGGCGGCTAAATCTGTGGGCCGTCATGGGAGACTCTGGTGCAGCAGAGATTCTGTTGTTAGTCGGTAGCTGGACTTGGAGTCTATGATTCCCCCTGCTACAGTTTGGTGCACAAAGTAATCTCCAGTCTGACGGCGGCTGCCTGATTGAACAGTTCCATCCTAGAGACGGATGGAAACCAGGATTTATGCAAGGAGCAAAACAGAGACGCAGCAAAAAAACAGACAGAGGAGGACGGTGGAGGAAGTATAAAAAATATGGAGAGCAATGTGGACTTTTGGTGTTTTAGGTGCACCAATCAGAAATTTGTGGCTGATCACTGATGATGGTGTTTTGTAAAGCTTTCACCTCACAATATCAATTTAATTGGGTTTAAATTCATCTCTAAGAACTTTAATAGTGCAAATTTATTCCTATTCTTGTCCCTTCATTAAGGAATGAATGGACCTTTCCATATATGTTGTTGAAAATATCATTTTCTTTTTTCAGCTTTTTGCATGTGATTTTATTTTATTTTTTTGGAACATCTCAAAATAACTGACTTTAGCAATTCCTTACAGTGTCCGCTCTGTGAATTGTGCCCTGCAGCTACTTTTGATGGCTTAGTGATGATGCCTGCACTAATCAGAAAAAGACGTGAATTTCGAGTTGTGCTGGAAATTGTGCGACTCTAGTCAGCAGATGATTTCTAACTTCATCTAGCTTTGTCCTCCACAAGTACTGGCAGGATCAGGCAGCGTTTTAAAAGAAGCCAGGCCTCGAGGGAAACGTACTGTATTAAACTGTTATCTTACCTGATGGAGACAGGGTCCAAAAGAAGCTGATGTCTGCAGTGATGTTTAGGTTAGTTTAAGTTTTACAAAGGATTACAACTGAAGTGAAGACAAACCACAAACAATGTTTGGTCAAATCTTTCTATTTTCGTCTCAAGCTGACTGGTTTCTCTCCTGGTTTCTAAGAGTCCGTTGGCTGTGCTGAAGTGCCGAGCTGACGCTGCGTGGGAGGGAAGGTGCAGCTCCGGGTCAGAGAGGGTCAGCGCTTCTCTGCTGCTCCTGTGCCACCTGTTATAGCCGCAGGGCATCTGTGCTGCCATCCTGCTCATCAAACGCATTTACATGAACACACGCGAGCTGCAGCTGAGGCGCACAGCGTCTGTAGCAAACAAACACTCAACGGTGATGCAGGGCACCAAGTTAAACATTTTCTAACGTTGCCTCTCTGCCCTCATTACTTAAGCGTCTGCTGATGATCAAACCGCACACTCAGCGGTTTTAGCTTTAAGGACGGTGGCTGCAGTTACAAACTCTGCAGGCTCGTAAGCTCGTATCTTTCTTTGGGAAGTTGTGCTTGTAGTTCAGCGTTCGGATCCATGTGCACCTGCAGGATGCTGCCAAACTGAAAACCACTGCCACCCCATTCATCCCCCTATTCTGGTTGGGGCTTGGCTTTTTTGATTTAGATTTGTGCAGATGGGAGTCAGCCCACTGGGTGTCAAGCACGGGATCATGTCGACATGCTGTCAGGGTTTGGTGCAGAATACATTGTGGTGATTTAGAGAGCTAAGGGTCAGGTGGATTGACAGGCGAGCTGTGGTAAATGATTAGAGGGAATACAGGAGGAAGGGGAAGGAGGCCAGGAGGAGGGGTGCGACCAAAATCTGCAAAGGTGACACGAGGCAGCAGAAGGAAACCCCGAAGAAAGAAGCAGGCAGTTTTTCTTTTCTTTTCTTTCTGATTTAATCTTTTCAAAAAAAAACACACAACAAAACTGCCCTCTTTCTACAACTTTAGTTATCCTATTTTCACACCCTAAATCACCTCCCTTCTGTTTGTTTCATTTCAAAAGCGGTATCAGCGTTCATGCAGTGTTGAAAACATTGAGATCTTAATCAAAATAATGGCTCACGTTAGCCGTCCCAGAAGGAGCGTTCCAGACAAAGACTCATAAATTCAACCCTGTTGAACCTTCGATGGCTCAAACGAAGGCTTCATGTATGAGAATGAATTTAATTTGTCAGAGTGAATTGCCTTATTATAGCTTTCACGGCGAGAGGGCAAGAAGCACAGAACTCTTTTGGGCATCAAGGAAGATATGGCCACTTAAAATGACGAAGCTCCTTGAAACCAGCCAGGAAATGAATTACTGGCAAAGCAATAAGAAAACCCCCAAAACCAAAGCATTCCTGTTGAGCATTCAGCAATGCTGAACTTTGTGCTACCTTAATGCAGGAACAAAGAGAACACATGGCACATTTTCAGATTCCTGAAAACGTGCTGTTCAACTGGGAGAACAAGTGCAGCCGCCCGCAACACAACGCGACAGTGAAGCTGCGCATTAAACATAAATTATGACAGACAGGAAGCTCCATATGTGTCATTCTGTTTGCCCCTCTGAAACCATCCTCATCTTTTTTTTTTCCCTGTCCCTGACAAAATTACATCTTTGTTTCGGTCACAGAGAGAATTCCCCGCAGCGTCACTCAGTTTGGTCCAGTCAGCTCCGTCAAAGAGGCTTTCATTGTCCACAGCTATCATTAGCCTGAACTCATTCTGTGTTTCCCAAAACGACACAGAATCATAAAAAAGAGCTGTTTTTATGAGCTCTTTTGTTGATAGTCAAAGATTTTCTTCTTTACTTACTTGTCTGCAGAGGATGAATCACGATCCATATGAGCGAAGAGGCGAATGACATGAACGTGCATCAATTAGAGACTTGGTTTAGTGGGTTTTATTCATAAAAGACAGAAATCTGGTGGTGGCTTTGGTTAAAAATATTTGCTAAATGGCTAATGGTTGGATAGATTTAGTATTCAGTTGGAGTGTAATGGCATTGCAGAGAATAATTAATGTTTCTGTTTCAGCAAAAAATGTGAAAAATGCTTTGTTTGTTTTCGGTGTAAAGAGGAAAAAAGTGCCCAAATATTTGACTATCGATCAATATAAAGAAGCTGTTATATCTCAATATGATTCAGTCTAATGCACTTATTAACCGATATTGATATTTGGACACTATTGCCTGCATTAGTAACATTGGGACTCTCTGGGGAATTTATGTTATTACTAATTTCTGATTTTCATTACATTTCACAGGGTGTTTCATTAAAGGGACATTGGTTTACTAATTTATTGATCTGTTGCTGAGAGGCTGGCTGCATTTTTAATGAAACTTGGGGTATACTATATATCTCTGTACTGCAGGGCTGGTGCTTTGCTTTATGTTTTACAACACAGCTGAGGTTTTTAAAGGGGGCTTTCGGTTTTTTTGCAATTCATTATTTATCTGTAGCGCGTGTTTTTCTGGTCGGATTCCCCCTTTGAAGATATAAATGTTCTTTCGTGCCCTTATAAAGACTTTGATACTTGCTCACTTTTTTATGTTTGCCAATGGTTAGATTCAATAAAACACTTTAATTGCTACTTTCCGTACTCCTCCAATAAATCGCAGTGGCAACACGTGCAAATGTGTGTGCACTGGTGATATTTTATATTTATTGCTGGACATTTTAATCCAAATCTTGTGAGCTATTCTCAAAGCTGATGATTTTTTTTCTTTTTTTTTTCCCCTGAAATTTATTTACATTTTGGCTGTGAAGTGGAACAGTCATAATAAATCATTGGCATGATTTTTTTTCCCTTGTTAATGTTCCCTGAGGGGACAAACTGGATTGCAATGTTGCAGAGATTTTGCTTCCCTAATCAATGTTTTCTCAAAGTTTGAAGATTTGACTTTCTAATTGTAAACTAGACTGATGCTGAATGAAAATGAAGGTTGGCAGTAAAAACAGGACTGCTGTTGTGTTTGTGAGTTGTGCAGCACATTCTTCTCTCACATGTAAAAAAAAAAAAAAACTGTCCTCTGAGTGTTATGAATCCACCTAATGGCTCTCTTATTTAGTGTGTTTACACCTAACGATATTGATTGTGGTTTTGCTCGGCACTTCCCCACTCCAGAACTAGACTTCATTTAAACAAGCCGTAGCCGAAACAGATGGGGCTTAATACACACAGACACACTCACACTGACGCAGCATCCTCGAGTTGGAGCTGTAAGAAAACAAGCTGTCTGGTTCTGTCTCCTTTCTGTGTCTCGGTGCGTTGTTGTGACTGGAGGTTCTTGCAGGCAGTTTTTTTTTTATCTGCTGTGTCAGCCATGATATATTCATTAGAGATGGATTACAAAGCGTGGGAATGGATCACGTTTGGAGTGGGTTGTAATCCCCATACACTTGCTTAATTTAATCGCACCTACTGTGCCATCCTATTACACACTACACCCACCGCAGGCATGCAGGCGCTGGCTGCAGGACAGCAGACTAGGGGGCAGACAAGGTTAAAAAGGGGTAACGTCAGGCAAGAGGGCTGGAGACAAAGATGGGGGATGGTGAGAAAAGACGAGCAAAAATAGGATTACAAGCTGCAGGAGAATGATCAAAGTGAAGTGAAAGCAAACCATTTAAAAGAAAGGAAATATGAGAAGATAAAGAAAAGAGGAAGGTAAGGTGATCTTCAGAGGTGATATCTGGGAAATGTCATATTTTAACTTGCATCATATCTGTACAGGATTTGGATATGGTTAGACATGTGTGAAGCGCTCAGAAGATATGAAGCAGGAGACCTAAAACTATCTCTATGTTTTTATTTATAGTCAGTCTTCTTTACTCAGATGCCACAAAAAATATCCGGAGCTTCCAATTTCCTTTCAAAAGTCGCTATTGAGCCTCAAAGGTGTGAGGTTGGAGAACCTTTGGTAACAAACAGGGAATCAAGAAAAAACCTCCGACAGGTCAAAGAAAATTATTGACTACATTAAATCCGCAACAGGTTTTAAAACTTTATTGCAAGCTTTAAAATCTCTATGAGCTGGAGGAGCTGCGTAGAGCCACCGCTCTGCTGGGACCATTTGTCAATGCAACTGTGTGAGTCATGCATTTTACAAGTAAAGAGTGAAAAGAAAGAAATCAAGATGAGCTGTAAGAAGGACCTTGCTGCTGATTGGCATAAGTGATGTAGGAAATTGTTTAACAAACTGTTGGGACTAAATGTCTGCAAAATGCAAGTTCCTTCCACTTTACAATTCATTTGTTGATCTGAAAATTCTGAAATACCAATACAATAAGAACAAAATTAGGGGTGTTAATAGTTTTGCAAGGTTCTGTTAGTTTTGTAAACCTTGTGCACATTTCATGGAATTTAAAAGTGAATAAAAGCGGTTGCATAATGTTGCCTCCACAGTGTTCTTCGTAATTACTAAAAGAAGTTCTACCATCCCTTGTTTGATTCTAACCAGAGTCACTTTGCCTCCTGCTTTCTCTGTAGAGAATCATAATGTTTGTGTAACTGTTCCTGCAAGATTGGTCTGATGTTGTGTTCTTTTTTTAAAAAATTTAAATCAGGACCGAGTTGGATTTGTTTGGGTTCGCTCCCTGAATTCATTAGACTTAATCGGCCGCGGAGCTGCAAAACAAGCCCGAGCTGCAGCAACGAGACAGCGCATCTCGTCTGTTTACGCCAAGACTGATCTGAGATGTTTCTGTGACCACACTTGCAACGGCGAGGCAAATACGTTTGTTGAGTCCTTTTGACATAACGATGTGGCAGGGAGCACTGAGCAGGCGTCTGGGGTGAGGCCTCTTGTCAGTGTGAAGGCAGGATGAATGGGGTAATCCCCCTGGGAGAAAACACAGGCGCAACAAGAAGAAAGAAAACGGAGGGGGGCAGATGTCAGAGAGAGACGGTTTTGTGAAAACAAACCCCAAAGAGTCAAAGCAAAGAAAAACAAAACAAAACAAAACAAAAAAACAGACAGAGGCGTCCAGACACTGTTAATGAGCTTAATGAGGTAATTATAAACAGAAGGAATGGGGCGGCTGCTGAGAGAATGAATGGACATTTTCTATCAGGAACAATCTTAATAGAAAGCACTAAAGTTTGCTCCTGCTCAGGGCAATAGCCAGGAAGTTTTAGTGAAGAGGAGGACAATGTGGTTAGATAAATAGGCGCCCAAGAAAGGAATGGGAGGATAAAGATCCTCTGCTGATGATAATGGCGGTAAGTGCTCAGGCAGAGGCATGCCTCCTATAGTTAGTGAAGACTTCATTCTCCGTTCTTGTATTTATTCATCTTCATCATAATTGCTTGTCTCACGCCCAACATCCCTTGTCCCTTTGTATTTTTGTCTAATGTGAGCAGTGTTTTGACCAGCCTTGTTATTGCCGTGCAGACAAAGAAGCAAGGAGTAAGTTATAGTGACAGGGCTTTGAGCTGTTCTCTGTGTTTTGATCCGTCTGTTGCGACAGGTGTCAGAAATGCTGGTTTCACCTCTCCCTGCAAATAAAAGGAAAAAAATGTCTCTGACTTCCATCCAGGCATCATTCCCCCGTCTTCTGCTTACCTGAGATCGGGTCATGGTGGAGTTAGCAGGTCTGGAAACCCAACTGTTTCCATAATGACGCTTACCAGTTCATTCTGGGGATCTTCTCAGATCAGAGGGAGGTGAATAGTTCCTCCATTATGTTCTGGGTATCTCCTATAGTCTATCATTTGGACTTGTCCTGACACACAAGAGGCATTCTGAAAACATATCCAATCTACTTCATATTATTCATGCCATCTGTAAAACAGAGCAAAGCCACGCGACAGGACAAAAGCCTTTAGCCACGTACATCTGGTATCTTCAGTGATGATCAGTGTTTCATAACCTCACCATTTACCACAAGTGAGGGTTGGAACATGGATAGATGGATAGATGAAGAGCTTACGTTGGGACTCAGATTTTCTTTCTCCCTGACAGGAGCGACGCTCGCCTTCTTGCAGACCAGACCCCAATCCGTCTGTCAATCTCTCACTCTACCCCAGCTCAGCAAGCAAAACACTAACGAACTCCTTCGTTTGAGGTAGAGACTGACCCCTTTGACCCACTGACTTGATGTGGTAAAGGGGTTTGATTACCTCTAAGATCCTGCCATGTTGTCCAGGGAGTAGATCCCTGCTTCTGGGGTCCCACAGGCAATTGGTGTTAGGGGAAGGATGAGAGAGAGATTATTTTGAAGGAAGACAACGGACACCCTCCTACATTTGTTTTTGGGCTTGTACCAGCTGGAATGAGTCGCTGAAGTGCTGTTGTGTGTGTCCTATATAGGAAGCAGCAGCGTCAGCGTGTTTTAAACTCAGCTATCATAGGGTGGAGGATGATTTAGATATCTGCCACTGTAGCAGGGGATTAGGTGTGCCAGAATACTGCGTCGGGTTTATTTTCTCCACATAGAGGTGTGTATCTGTGTACATTAAGCTGCTTGTAAGCCTGACTGGGGGAGTATTTTCAGGACATTAACTGCAGTGCATAAGCAGCTTGTTTTGTGTGTGAACCGTGGAAGTGGCAGTAAGAATTGTCAGAGCTTGTTGGCTCAAACTCTCTAAGAAAATCCCATTTGGTTTTCCAGCCACAGGCAAAGGTCACCGCGGTGTTCTCTGCTTCGCTGAGGCTCACCTCTCTGCATCTGTTTTTCTTTCCGTCTCCCGCTATGGCGTTGGACACAAAGTCTTTCTGTCATCTGCCAGAACAGAAGAAACATTTTTGAGTAAGAGATGCGGCTGCAGCTGCTGGGCTGAACTTTATTTGAAGGATTTTCCCAAGAAATAGCTTAAACCCAATTCATACATATATATTTAACACCTTTCTAATATTTAGAACAGTTAGTTTAACATGCAAAAATATTAGCCACCGTAAATTGTTTTGAGATTATTAGGGTGTTTTATGCACACTAGAAGCAGAAACAGGTATTTAGTTTAAAGAAAACCAGAATAAATTGTACCTGTTAACGTCACATTATTAAATTAAACACCAGACACCAAATGCTTTTCTTTTGAAGAACCAGGACTGACTTCATAATGATAAAAAAAACTTGCAAAGCTCTACTGAATAAAAAACACAAACTTTGAAAAGTGGTGTTGACACCAAAAACATTACAGTGAAACCATTTGCACTGTGCAAATGAGTTGTATACATAACTCAGAAGCAAGTCCTTTCACCTTTAAGTCCATGGGATAAAAATTGCTCTGTCTCATCATCTTGATTTTTGAAAATTGATTATTCACCTCTAATCTCTGAGCTTTTTTTTTGTGTAGATAAAAAACATTCCTAGAATTATGCTATTTTTAAAGGGAACTTTATAAAAAGGGCAGAACGTATGTTGTTTTGGCCAACAAGATCCAAACACCTTGAAAATTAATTTGCATGCATAAAAGAATTATGTGTGGATATGGTTCTGCTACCAAAACCGGCTCTAGCCCAGGGGCCGATATTGTTATTAATCCAGTGTTGCATCTCAGCAAAGCAATATAAATATAGAAGAGTGCAGCGTCACTTTTTGCACATATTCACAGCCAGACTCTCTCCAGGGGCAGAAAATATAAAGCCTGTCACTTTCTTTAAATATCTGACTGCAGATGATACGCATGCAGACTGGTGCAAATGCAAGTTGTCTGTTTACCCTCTTTCATATTGCGTCTTGCTGAAAAATTGGAACGCGCTGCGGAAAATGTCATGTCCTTGATCTCTTTGCACCACTACAGAGGGCTGCTGTGTGGATGTAGTTTTAGCAGCCTCGACACATGGGGCGGGGGGGATTTACCGAGACGGGGGTCTGGTGCAGAAACGGGGCTGCGGGCCTCTGATAACAGAACAGCGTTTGATGGTGCTCGGCCTTCCTCCGCTGGAAAACACAAGCTGCTCCCGCTCAAATGCATCCCCGCCACAGGTCTGATTGGTCATGATTTGATTTAGCTACAGAGCAAAGCCGGATTCCCGATCCTGATGATAACAGATGTGATGGGAGTTAGAGAGCCACTTAGGGTTGAGGGACTGTATCGATGCACTGCCAGCTGGCAAATCTCCCCTTCGACTGGCTTCACTCTCTCCAAGTTCACAGAGGTTGATGGTAGAGTTTGATAGGATGCTACCTGTAATTAAATTGAGTATTATCTTGGCTGTGCTTAGGGTGCAAGGTTTTCTTTAGCAAAATCTTGCAGGTGGAGGGAGAAAAGGAGTATAGAGCAGGAGTGGTGCGGGGGGAGTGGTGCTCCATACTTATAGCAAAAGGCAATCAGCAGGGAGCAAAGAACAGAGCAGGAGTGAAATGACAGGAGTGCAAAAGAAAGATAGAAGCTTGGCGAGGATGACAGTCAGGAAGGAGAAACTCTTTCAGCCGTATGTAGACATAAGAAGAAAAAGCGAGAGATAGGGAGTGAGGAAGAGATGGAGACGCAGGAGACAGGAGATGAAGTAAGAGAGAGAGTCGACGTATGAGAGCAAGGGATGGAGATGGAGGGGAGGAGGAGGCGAACATGTGGAGTGGGGGGAGAGGCAGGGAGAGAGATGTTTGCCGTGCGTGCGGTAGAGCTGGAGTCAGGAGGTTGTCATGGTGATAGGGAAGTGAGAAAAGAGAAGGGATGTGCGGGAATCGACGCACACATGGACCGACACAGACCACCACCAACAAAATGAGTAACGCATAACAATACTAACCCGTCGCACCTCGAGTAAACACTCGCACACAAACACGCCGGCTGTGTGTGCTGGTTAAATTGAAGCCCAGGAGCCACATCACCATGCAAACTCCGTTTCCCCGCATCTCCCGGCTGTCTTTCATCCTCTGTCAGCCACATTTGAATGGGAGGCAAATCGTCTTAAACTGACTCCTCTGACTTGATGATTAACCCAAACCGGCGGTCTACAGCTGCATGTACTCCTTCCTCTCTGTGTGCATGTGTTTACAAATCTGAAATTTGGATTTGTGCGGCAAGCTGTGGAGGATGACTGCTTTTCATACATGATTTGATTTACTGTATACTTTAATGGCATCCATCCATTCATCCATTGCCTTTCTCTTAACCAGCACAAGTAATGGTCCAGGAGGGAGACGGAGGCATCCCTCTCTCTTGGTCTCCATCACACTCTGGGAGATCTCATTGGGCAATAAGAGAAATATCGTTGCTTCGCAGGGAACTGGATCTGCCTTGGGATCTCTTTTCATTGAGATGTACCTGAAAGAACAAGATCGTGGATTCACCTTCAAATGGAGACTCTTTCTGGTCAGATGGTCCTTTTTTTTGATGGGTTGGAGGAGTGACTCTGTACAAAGTTCTGCTTACCTTATCTCATAGGGTGAGCCCAACAATCAGACCAGGGAAACGTGGTTAAGCTGTTTGTACCTGTGATTCGTCTCGTGGCTCTAGGTGCCCAGAGATGATCATGAGCTTTGCTTTTGGCTCGACTCTTCTTTTCATTACAGCAGAACCCAGCAATGCCCCTTCTACTAAAGACAAAGCCCTCTTCTGCCAAACCATTTCCTGCTCCATTCTACCATCGCTGATAAACAGGACACCAAGATACTTGAACTTTTTACCAGAGGCAAAGAAAGACGCCCAATCCTGGAAGGAGTGATCTATCTTTTTCAGGTTGAAACCTGAAACCTGAAACCTCAGACACGGCTCCCACTATAGGAGCATGCTGAAGGTCATGACCTGCAGTTACCAAGTGAACCACATCATGAGGTTGCCGAACATAACATCTGAGATCTAGTACATACTTTGTGCAAGTAAACTCTGCCAACGAAGATGAAAGTATCATCCTTAACTAACTGATGCCAACTCTTTGGTCAGTTTCTTTAGGTACTTGAACCATAACCAAGTAGCTTCATATCAGATCATATATGCATGTATGATATATTATGCCTCTCCATAGGGTTTGTACCAACCTTTATTCAGACAATATTAAGACTTGTTTTCCATAGCCTTCATTGGGCAAATATTGTCCAAGGTTGAGGGTGTCCAAGCAGTTTCCTTTCTGTTTCAAAATGTTTCTGTACAGAAATTGAGAAAACGGATGCAGACATTTTGAGATGAAAAAGATTTTTACAGTTTAGTAAGGTGTGTAATTATTTAAAGGCTGCTCCACACAGAACCTGTCCCAGCAAAGACCTTCAAATGTTAACCATTCACAAAAAGTCAGGTTTGCGTCAATCATCCGAAATTTGGCAAATTCAATTGCAAATGTGGGAAATTGACTTTTCATTGCAGCGTGACAAGACGGAGAGAGGCACAAAGAAGAGCCCAATGCAAACACAGCAGGAAGAAAAAGATTTCCATTCATAACAGAAAAATCAATGCAACAGTTAATTCAGATTGTCAACACTTGCATTGAAATTGGGGGGAGCTGGAGCCCAGTCGTTGTTGCTAAGGCAATAGACAGCCATGCACTTGATAAATCTCTTTTAAACATATCCACAAAACAACAATCGTATCTTGATTGACTTTTATTTTTATCATCAATTAACAAAAGTGTGCAGGAGAATTTTACTGGGTTAAAAAAAACAGATAGAAATCTGCTATTATAGTGGCTTGAGCCTTTAGACCTTAAAACCAGTGATATTTGCCTTACGTAGAGTAAATCAGTTTATTATTTCTTAATCTTATAATCATGTCTGTTTGGCACTGGCTTACAAATACAGCTGCTAATTTTCTTCGTTTGGCTTGAGCGAACGCATCTCAGCGCGTTTGTTTAATTTTGTTATAATCATGTGTGACTCCTGCATGTCTGTGCAAGCCCAGTCGAGTGAGCTCACACACGTATACGCGCACGCACATAATCTGTCCACTACCAGGGCGGTTAAGCCACTGCAGTCCTCCCATGCAAATGTTTCACCAAAGAATTGATTAACCTTGCTCTTTCAGCAGCTCATTTACATTCAACCAAAGACAACTTTTACCAAGACCTGCTCTTAAACTGCATTCAGTAGACTTATTATTATTATTATTATTATTATTATTATTATTATTATTATTATTATTATTATTATTATTATTATTATTAAGAGCTGTAAGTGTTTTGAGTTTCTGCTCATTCTGATCACCAGCAGGTTTTTTAGTGCTTTTAACTCACATGTATGAGCAACATGCTCATCAACATACATGAAACATTCTGGACTGCAGCAGATGAACATTCTTTTGATTGTTTCATCCTCACGGCTGCAGTTCTTCTTTAAGACAAATAGTCTCAGTTGTCTATTTGTTGCATTGGAGACCAAAGGTTACACCCACCGCCTGCCCCTCCCTTCAGGTGGTGCCGTGTCTGTGTTCCCTATGGCGATGGCCACGTTTCCAGGCGTATCACATGAGCGGCTGGCAGCTGTGTCCTGCAGCACTATCTAGGCCACTTATCATCTGACCCCAGGGACCGCTCCCTCCTCTTCTCCCTGTCTGAAGGACTGCCGGCAACGCCCCGCCTCAGACGTTGCTACCTGCAGCATGCAGGTAGCAACTTCACTTGCGCTTCACTTGATGGGACCCATCAAGTGAAGCTCACGTGCTCCCTTGCATACGTTGAAGCTGATCCAACAACACAGTTCCTCTTATATGCACAGCTGACTTGAATATTAATGATCTGCAGGGATGTGAAATCACCATCTCTGTGTAAATTCTGGAGATGTTTCTGGTGTGAAAAAGCATCCATCTCAGTGGCCCTTTCTCCCCCCCAAGGTTCTGTTTGGGTTGATGCAGCTGATTTGTCATCTCCAACTGTGTTGAGCTGCTGAATCTCGTTTCAGGGCAAACCGGCAGACACTACACTGATGTCGACTTTATATTCCCTTTTTCTTTTTCTTTACTGGGTCGCCTGTCTCCGCTTTGATCCCCAAAGGCTTTACTAGTTCACACATTTAAAATCTCCTTTTTCCATCCCACTGATCTCCCTTTAATTTTTTTTTCCTCTCTGGGGAGCAAATATCTGCGCACAAACATGTTCGCTGAAGTGTCTTCACTTAGCACGTCGTCACAAAGGCAGATGAAGCAAAAAGAAAAAGGAAAAAAAAAAGCAGCCCTGGTGAAGGTCAAGATGTGCGTCAACACGAGGAGGAATACAAGGAAGAAGCTGTTTGTTTCAGAGGAAAGGCAGGAAAGAGGAGAGGCTGACTGTGAGATAAAGAAGGAGAAAAAGGGTTGACTGCGAGACGGAGTGCAGAGGATTAAAGGAAGCAGGGAGGGGGAAGAGAAGGTCACTTCTAATAGCTTCTTCCATGTAATTTCATAACGTCATGATTGTCCCTCTTTGGTTGAGCTAACACCATTAGCTACCTGCTGTATGGACACTAAACCGATCTGCCACAGTCAGTATCTCGCAGGTTACACACTGCAGGACTGCGTGGAGCGTCTGCCTCTGAGATTGCAGTGTGCGCGTTACAGTTCAGTCACTTCTTTGGTGGTAAATGGGACTCTTGAGTGTCTCATCTGTCTTTGAGGATGAGTAGCATGAGGATGTGGGGGTTTTGTATGCATCACATTTTCTTATGTTCTACATGACACTCAGGGTGTGCATGCAATTAGGTTTTTTTTTGTACTGCAGGCACAGAATCTGATGGATGCTGCTACTAATGAAGCAAATGACACCTACAAGCGAGAGCGGCGCAGCGTAAAGAGAGTTTGTGTTTGTGCACGTATGTGTACAAACCGTATGCTTCTCATTAGGAGAAGCGGGAAATATTTGATTTGTTCGCTTATGGTTTTTGGTTTTGACTTTTTGGGTTTGGTTTCTAGAAGCAGTCGCAGGAACTGAACACAAGGTTGGCTGCAAAAGATGTGGCATCTCACGAAGAAAAAGCAACATAAGATAGCATAATTTAACACAACACAAACATAAGAGACTGTAAAACTTTTCAGAAAGCACCAGTTTGCTTTTCAGCTTTATTTAAAAATATTTGTAGACATTTTGACAAAATAAGTACAATATTAGTTGGAAGTCTCAAATCACATCAAACATTAATCTGCACTTTTTCTATCGACAGTGTTCCCCGACTCTTTTAATACAATAAACTAAATAATCTTTATTTCTAGTTTAGATTGTAATGCTGCGATTAAAAGATCAGGATTGCAGTGGTTCTAATTTCTCTCATTTTTCTGCAATTAGCCAATTTTTTTGTAGTGTCCCTTTTGGATCCATTATTGCATAATTTTCTGAATATTTTCTGGTAAGATTAAACTAAAAATAAATAAATGAAGATAAAGAAGTAAAACTGTATTTCATTTCACTGCAATCTGTATGACACGGTATGTGTCGCTATGCCAGAACTCCTTCCAAAACATTTCTTAAAGAATGAAAATGCTGAGACATGTTGGGATTTCTAAGGAAAAGAAAATTATTCACCCCTGGGGATAAATAGTACAAATACATGACTTCTTAAAAACATTATTTTAGATTATTTTAACTGATTGGTCATATAAAAGTCACTGCGTTAATATATAACTCCTTATAAAGAGTCGATTCTCGTTGTTAAAAACCTTTGATTCCAACACTTTGACAATAATTTTGTATGTTTATGGCGGTTTAAAAATAAATTAGACCTGAATAGTTGTTTTTTTTTTTACTGGTTTACATCAATTTTTTGTATTCTGGTCAAACATTTTAATGTTCTGCATTCACTGTGCTCTGAGATTATGCTTGTCGTCATTTTGTGCTTCCTTCAGTTTGATTACAGGTGAAATGAAACGGAAAATAGCCAGGCACATCATGTTCGGTTTATCCTTCCCATCATGTTAAAGTACATAATTTGATTTGATCTCTCAAACAAACCAAGCCTTTTTTTTTGTTTGAAATATGGCAAAAAAAGGAGGAAAAACTGCAAAGATTTAATTATTTGTTTTTGAGCGTTATCTCTGACTATTTTCAGTCGGCGTTTTAGTGTCTAAATTTTCTTTGTTTGTTCTATTAAGAGGACTTTATCCCAGTGTTTAATCTGGTTAGACTGCAGACGAATGGACACATTAATGGAAAATAACCAGGCTCATGATGTTCCCAGTTTTCCTTCCCATTCCGTCCTGATCCAACCAAACACACACACACACACACACACACACACACACCTGCTCCGCTTCATTTACTTGTTGCGTACTGCGTCTTGGAAACCACTGAGCCTTTATTTCCTGTAAATGAGTGACTGACAGTCAGACGACCATAAACATATTACCTTATCAGATGTGGACGAAAGTGAGCAGCAGCAAACATATTGTCAACAGAGAGAGCTGGAGGCAGCACTCCATCTGCAAGACTGGCTCCATTAGCCGACAAGAGAGATTAGCTGACCTGCTGACACACACGCTGATCTTCACTGATACACATGGTGTTACACACACACACACACACACACACACACACACACACACACACACACACACACACACACACCACACACACACACACACACACACACCACACACACACACACACACACACACACACACACACACACACACACACACACACACACACAGGGAACCCGATACACTATTACATTGCTGCAACACCCTGATTTGACCATAACAAAGCTTTTACTGGTCACAGATCTCCTTTCTAAATGTTCCCCTTCTTTCATGTCGGCCATTAACATTTTTCTTGTTTCCTTGTTGTTACAAACCACCTCTGTCTCGCTCCTTTTTGTCTTTTGTGCACTTTCGATAAATCTTTTAGACTTTTTGCTGTTGTTGTTGGGTTTCCTCTCTGAAGTCCCGCTGGTGTTGCCCTTCTTTGTCTTCATTGGTCATCTTTTTTTCCCCTCCTTTCTCTCCATCACTTTCGGCTATTTTAATGAGTCCAGCCCTTTCTTCTTGAATTATTCACTCCTTTTTCATCTAACATACCTATTGTTTCTTAAGGGGAAAAACGTTAATAAATAAACCAAACCATGTTTTTTTTTTGTCCTCTTTTTCCTGGTTTTGTGAGTTTACCGGTGTGGAGAGAGAATATGAGATGCCTTCTGTGAATTTTGAGGATTTTGTCATTTAAATTTGAGTGGGATGTAAATTATTCATGCTTATAAATGCTTAAAAAAACGTTCAGCTTCCAGTGCTACGCGTTGGGTTAAGTAGGTGTAAACAGGCATGAAGGCTTTGTTTCCAGTGATGCGTAAATGGGCGTGAAGCTGCCTTCAAGGTGTCGGCCCGTCAGTCGGTTTGCAGCAGCAGAGTGCGTACGTGTGGGCGCATATGTAAGCGATACCGCAAAACCCCGTCAGTGACCATATGTGTGAATAACTGAATTTGTATGTACAAGAGTAAGAGGGAAGTACTGTGTGGAGACATGGTTGTCATGACAACCAGGATGTAAAAGGGACTGGGGCGAATTGCCCTTATGGTTCCTTTATTTTCTCCATCTTTGAGCCACCCTGCTATTAGCCCTTAGCCCCTGTCCAAACAAGCGGGGCGGCTCACTGGGGAGGGTGTGGGCTCTCGAAAATGAGGGGACAACGCCACTAGGCGCGTTTTCACATTAGCGTGCTTTCACATTAGCGCGTTTGGCCCTGGTAGGCGTAGCAAGGCCTCTAACTGCCGAGCTTATGCTAATAGCGGGTATTGATAAACGTGCTGTCTGTGGAGCCTGATTCCCGATAAGCTCTATCTCCACCATGTTTCTTTTTGTTCTCCTTCTTGCTGGACAATTTGCATTTTCATCTCATGTCCTTGGCCTTTTAAATAAAGAGTATCACCGTCGAGGAGGGGAGACGCTGGAATCCTGTTGTATTGCACTGCAAAAGCCTCTTTTCCATTAAAGTTGCAAATGTTGAATTAAGCAGCCGGTGCTGTCTATTGACTGAGCTGGAGTGCTGCCGCAGCAGTTTGTTAGAGCGATAGAGAGAACACGGGGCTGATGCAGAAAGGAGAGGAGGTGGGGAACTATGAGATTTATTGTTGTTGGGAAATGAGAAAAGCTCTTAGCGTCAAACGCTGAGAGGGCTGACAGAGTCGAAGACTGATGAAAAGGTGACAGGAAAATTGGTTTGTCATCTCATTGGCTAGCTCCCATTTTGAAGTCTCATCATGGGACAACTTTTAGACAAATGTGTACAAAATTAAAATGCGGTAATCTTCCCTGAGGTGAATGATACAGTGCCTTGTAAAGTAGCATGCCCCCTAAATTTGTTCAGAATCAGACTTGTTTTGATCATAAACAGCGTTGCATCAGTTTCCCCTTCCCTGCTGAAGAGAAGCATGCCCACAGCATAATGCCACCAGCACCATGTCTCACTGTGGAAACGATTTGTTCTGTCAAACGTTGTGGCAACAGCAACTGCAGGGAACTGCAGGGACTCGAGACGCATAGCTCAGTGAAAATGAGGCATGTCCCCCTTCTGAGACCTTCACAGAACAAATGGTTTCATAGAGTTTGATTTACACCTTTGTCGACTCTCTGCTGGTTTGTTTTGTGTTTGGTAGGTTATGCTAAATTTAAAATAGGGGTATTAGAGTAAATTGTTGTGATTCAAAATGACTAACACACTTTTTGCGCTTTTATTTGCGCTCGCATTACTGCGGTTGCAATATGGCTAAATGTGAAAATGTCCAAGGGGTGTGACGTTTTTTTCGCGAGACACTTTGACATCTAACTGTGTTCTCGCGGAAAACAAAAGCTGCGGGTGTTATTTCACATGATTTGCGGTATTTTTCTGCCATAGCGACAAAGTGGGCCTGAGACTTGTCTCACTGTAACAGAGTCATGCATTAAGTATGACTCTGCCAGAGAGAGGAAGAGAGGAGGGTGAATGTGAGCGAATCAGACAACCACTCCAAAGACAGAGGAGCGGACGGTCAGCAACAGTCGTTTGAGGCTGAGCTGCATGAATGAATGGAAGAAAATCAATTATGAATCTGGGCGAATTCAGGGCAAATAGTGCTGACAGGAAGAGAATTTTTATGAATAATTCACTCCACAAGGATCATGACCCCCTATTGGCATGAGCTTGTATTCCAAACATAATTTCTTCTTCTTTGACCCTTGCTTCTAGTCATTTTCCTTTTTTTTTACTAAATATTATGTTTATTATGGTTTAAATCACTCCATCCCTTCAATATCTCTCCACCCGTCTCCTTTTCATCTTATGTTTCTTCAGACAGACAGACCCTCGGGGTACCACTGGGGGTAAAGGGGGGCATGTGTTCATTTATTTTTCTCCCCCTCTCCTTCTGTCCTGCATCCTCTTCTCCTTACACATCTTCACAGCTGGAGGTAGTTAATATTTAAAGGGAAGGCGTGACGGGCCGCGCAGGACGAGCGTGCGTGCTTGAACACACATGCACACACATGCTCGCCCTGTAATCCAGTCTCACTTGATCACAAGTACGCAGAGGAAGGCTTTCAAAACCTACATTTGCATAATCTGCAACGGGGAGACAAAATATACTGGGCTACGTTCACCAGCGTCCAAGCTTTGCACGTGGGGACGTGTGCTGCTATGAATCAAACAGTGCGTACGTGTGGGTGGTTGGCACGGAGAGGATCAGATAATGTGCGAAACTCAAGACTTGATTAGACTCTCGAGGTTTGATCTTGCGTTTCTACTCAGACAAGAGAGCCTGTGAAGGACCCAGTGTGCTTGGCAACGCCCAACATGTCAATTTCACATTGATGAAGACATTTTGTTACAGAAAGACAGGAGCAAATGGGCGGCAGAGAACAAATCAAAACTGTGTGAACAAATCTAAAGATTTGCGAAATGATTTTGATGATTCTCTCCGAAGAAGTGAATTCCTATTTAGAAACAATCCCACGAGACCCTTTGACATTTATATGTTGATGTCATTTCTTCAATAAATGGTAACTGAAAATTGTAAATTAGCAAAATGACCATTGTTCTGTCAGTCTGGATTGTGTTGGATCTGTCTAAAATGTGAATGACACAAAAATGAGTAGTTAATCTTTGACAATGACAGCAGCAGCGACAGTGTAATGTAGGACGTCAAATACGCTAGAATTTTATGTGAAAAATGCCTCAAAGCCTGACTTCATAAATTATTGAAGCATCTGGGAAATTGACTTGGTCCATTTAGCTTGTGTGATACATGAACCATTGGCAGCTAATCTTCTTTCACTCTGGGTTCCTTGTAAAGAAGAAGGGAAAAAAAAACAACAGCCACACCCTCACATCTCAACACGTCTGGCCTCGCTTCACACTCTTCCAGTGGCTGAACAATTTTCTGATGGCACCGTTTGACATTCCAGCGGTGCTAACGGTTTTAAAAAGCACTTAAAAGGACTGTCAGGTCACCAGAGCCCCAGCTGCATACAGCCATCCCACGGCTGACCTTTGACCCAGTCCAATGAAGCAGGTAACAGTGCTGAGATTGGATCATTGACGGCAGCGCAGCAGTCGCTCAGATAGAGAGAAGTCGGGGCAGCTGCTTCGTTGTCGGTGTCTCGCCCCTGTGATAATGGAGCAACCTTCTGGCTTCATGCCGCGCATGCAGTTTGGAAGTTGTTGGCCTGTGTGTGCGCACGTGTGTGTCTCGGGTCGCATCAGTCTGGGCAATCAGCGTGTTTGGGTTGTCCTTGTTACGTAGCAACGCTCTTTCACGTCGCAGTCATTTATTTCTTCCTCCCAGGCCATTATAGTGTTCTCCTTTACTGCTCCTTCTCAGCACTGCAGGAAGACTGACTGAGGCGATGTCTGCCCCCCTGACTGAAGCCCACTGAACCATGCTCTTTTATCTGTGCGACAGAGGTGTGTGTGCGCCTGCCTGCCCTCCTTCCTTTCAGACTGTGTTCATTGAATGCAAGCTTCTTTGTTTGTGTCTGTCTACAAGTGTTCAGATCAGAAATTTGTTGCATATTTCAGTTCCAGTTTTGGTGAAGATCTAACCAGCTTATACCTGCTTATAACCTGCTTTCATCTGATTCTGCTTCATGGTGCTTAATATATCTGCTACCACTGGGTAATCTATTATCTATATGTAGAACAGTGGCGAAGTCACATGGTGTGTGTGACAGCTGTTGCTGTAAAGCTGTGTTTTTCTAACCTTGAACAAAGATGAAATTATCAAGGAGATAATTTGAAACTTCTGCTATATGTGGAGAGTTTTATATTGACGATTAGCATGTTTAGCATCAATATAGCATCAATATAGGTTTAGAGTTAGCATCAATAAGTGTAAACAGCAGTCTCTGTGTGTATTCGCTTGAGAATGGGGACAAAAAATAATCTGTTTTTTTAACCCTTTTTCAGAAATTAATATCCTACTGTCAACATCTCCAAATCCATCATGTTTCGTGACAGACAGAGGAAGAAAACAGCAAATTTCCTGTAATTTGTCCAAACCTCCTGTTATCGTTTGAAGTCAGTTCCTAGATCGCACCTTCAAAAAATGAGCAAAGCATCGATGTTCTGCTGTTTGTAACCTGAAAACGTTTGCTGTGAACCAATCAATACTGCTAAAGAACCCAATGGCAAGGCAGCTTTGGCTCACATGTCAGTCTTTGCTTAGAAAAACAAACAGAAATAAAATCACAGAATCATACAGTCACACATTTTCTCCACAATCTGAATTTAGCTGAGATTCTAAATGTCATTTTCAAAACTGTCATATATGTTAGAGCAGTCTGGGTGCAAACCTCCACTGATATGAAATGTCTTTTAAATATAAAAGAGAGTTTCGCCAAACTGTTGGTTGGAGATTTGCTAGAGCTGAACGTTGCCTGTGTTGGCTTGAAAACTTTTGAGATAACTCTCTGGGTTTAGTCTGTTGTCCAAAAAACAAACAAACGAAGAAAAAAAAAGTTTCTGGTTTGCATCAAAATTTCAATTTGTCATCCATGTTTCACTCAAAATGCTTTTATAAGTTGTAATTTTGCACTAATTTTAATATTGTCTTCTGAGTTTTTTGATAAACTCAGACACTGATTACAGACACCTCTTGACATCTCTGTGCAGCTTGAGCAACAGTCTCCTCAGCGACGCGTGATTGACAGGATGACAGCCATTATGCTGCTAATCATTAATAGGCATCTTACTTTGCTCCACTCAGCATTACCTCACAGTCTCTTTGGAGAAGGCTAACAGGCAAATTCACACCTTAAGTCAGATTAATCCTGGAGTTAAACCCAAACTAGCTCTGCTGCGTTTGTCTGCCTCTGAAGGCATTTTGGAGATGCTGACTTAAGACTAATTGGCTGCTTGTCTCCGAAGAACAACAGCTAAAGAGGCTTTAGCCAGATGGAGAGACTGGGAGAGAAGACGAGGACAAAGGAAAAAGTGAATGACGCCCTCTAATTGTGGGATTTCGCATTGTGAGTGTATGTGGACTGGAAGGATGAGATAAGTGTCACGTTTGTTGCCTTCCTCTCCTCCTGTTCTCCTTCCGTAGCCTTACCTCTCTCTCTTCTCCTGTTCTCCTCGACGATCTCTCTATCCACTTTTTGTCAGTCCTAAAGTCCTCCTCCCGCTCACCCCTCCGTCTCGTCTCTGCCTACAATTATTCTGGAAGGCAGGCGAGTGAGTGTAATGCCTCATTTAATCCTGAAGCTGTTAGTTTAAACTGCCTTATTAGGGGTTTAGATCCTGTTTGTTCTTTAATTTAATCTGATTTGTCTCCCCTGTTATAGAAGAATCCCACATTTCTCATTCTCTTTCTCCTTTACTTTCTCCCCTGAGTGACAAATATAATATCAACAGTAATTACTGTGGCAGCCATTACCCACTCGATGAAAGAAAATGAAAGATAATCACCACTCTCCCACCTTCTTCCCACCCTCCGTGCTCTCTCATCATCTTCACCTCTCGTCTCTCACACCTTCTCTCTCTCAAGGTCACCCCTCTCTCAAATGCTGTGGCAGTGCCAAAAAACGGTGCTAATTTGAGCCAAAAATCCCCTCCACTCAGTCTGCGGAGCTGTCAAACAGTCCCTCTCTACCCTCCATGTGTCTATTATTGCCGCTTTCCTTTGTCTCACATGTGCGCGTCTTAATCATGGTGTGCCATAGCAGCTCGTTGTGTGTGATACTGAGCAGTGTAAACAATCAGCAGGCTTGCTCCGCATGGTGCCGCGGGAAAGGATGGCCGGCGTGTGGCGGCGGGCCCTGGTTCCAACCGTACAGATGGAGTATGGATAGAGTCCCAGGAGGAGAGGCTCGCCTCACTCCCTATGAGTGATAGCATCTTTATCGCATCTTTCTCACAGCGATGCCACTCAGACGTGTCACTCTCCTTTCGTGACGATGCGGTGCGGCTCTTATCACTCAACCTTTCGTCAACTGTTTATGCGTCCGCCCTGTAGGATATCAGATTTTGGCGCTTCCTGCATTTTGCTGCGTGCTGGCAGCCTCTTGTGGTGGTATTCTCTCCATCTGTCCCCCTGAATGACCTCTTCACATGGTTCACTGGTCCTGTAATTCAGCAAAGGTATTAAGGCTTTTTTTTGAGGGTGTCCCAGAACATGGACAGGTTTGGGACACTCATCGGTGACGGTTTTATTGGGATGTTCAGGAATTTTGAAGGGATGTTTTGGTAAAAGGCTGAAGGCAGTGAAAACATTTCTGTCAATTCTCTCTGTGACTTTATTTGTACCTGATTCGATAACCGACCATTTAAAGCGATCTTCTGTATGTCATTCTGTTTTTTAGTTTCATCAGGTGTCCTGATGAATGTAAAAGTCAACTGACTTAGGCTGGGATCAGTATACAAATTAACAAACATTTGAAGGGTCATGTTGCTCAGATAATTACTACTAATTGCCAAATCAGTGTTTATATCAATTTTAATGCAGGTGAAATTTTAACATTTTACCAGAATCTTGCTTTAAAGAAAACGTTGAATTAAAACTATCTCTTGATAACTCTGCGTCTCAGTCGGACCACAAGCTGCAGGGTCATTTTCTCTCATTCTGACACATGGCCCCCTCTTTGCCCTGCCCTCTTTATTTTCTTCTTCTTCTCCCTCCCCCACCCCCATCAGCCTGTAGACAGTTTCCTGCAGGAGGGCGTGGCACTGATTTAAAGCCCAAACAGGAGAGACAGAAGGCCAGCAGGACCGGAGACATATGAAGCCAAGCCAAGACCTCTAGAACGTGAAGCACATCCTGACACCTGCTCACCTTCGGCGTGCGCGTGGTTGCCTCTGTGAGCATTGCACTGTGAGCAGGTGGGACATTGATGGCACTGTGAGCGATGCCTCACATGCAGCGACAGCAGGTTTGCAGCAGGGGGCAGAGCTCCTCCCACCTCCTCCTCCTTGTCCTCGCCCTCCTTTCCCTCGCAGTCCTGCCCAGCCGGGCAGCCATCGAAATGCCCTCCAACTGTGAGTACTGATTAATATCATAACATCCAGAACAATAGTCGAATGCTGGAATGAGCTTAGCTTGTCGTGTTAATTGCATTGTTGATTCATCAACGCACACCAATAATGATCTTTAATCATGACTAATTAGAGTAGATGAACTTTGTGAACATGTTTCCTCCTCAGTAACTTCAGTATTTAGAGGAAAAAAAAGCTCTGAATACTCCTTTCAGAGGTATCTCTGCATAACGCTCATCTGGACCAGTGGCGTGTGTAATTACTCTATAATTGATCCCTTCATACTGCATTGATTGGTCCCTCTATCGATCTGGTTTCCTTGGTGAAACCTGTTTGAAGGGAATTAAATCAACAACTTAGTTACACAACTAAAATCCTGAGAGTATTTTTCACCCCCCTCTCCCATCCTATTTCTTCCGCCGCCTCGATGCAATATGTGGGCATTAAAATTACAGCTGAGCTCCCGGCCTGGAGGGAAATTGATCTTCATCTCCTCTGCCGCCATTGCTGCTCCTGCTGCTGGCCAACCCACCGAATATTGTTTCTCAAGAGCCTCTGCTGCTCTTGTTTTTTTTCACACTCTTTATCAGTACGAGTCCCAGTCCTTCACCACCTACACACACTTTGAAATGGCGAGAACACAAACAAAGCGAGTCCTCACCTGAGCCGAGCTGAGCCCACATGCACCCTGCAAAAAACGACGATGAAACGTAAAGATTTTTGTCATCTAATTCCCAAAGGAACAAGGTGATGCAGAGGTGAGGAGGCCAAAGATGATGAAGGGATGATGAGGAGGAGGAAAAAAGGGGGATGGAGGTGGGTCAAACAGGAATGGGAAAGGTCAAGGTTTTCCTGCCTTTCAATCAGGGGACCTTTAACATGTTGATTGGAGTTACTGAGGCAGCGATCGATCCATCCATCATCTATCTATCGATCCATCTATCTATCTATCTATCTATCTATCTATCTATCTATCTATCTATCTATCTATCTATCTATCTATCTATCTATCTATCTATCTATCTATCTATCTATCTATCTATCTATCTATCTATCTATCTATCTATCTATCTATCTATCTATCTATCTATCTATCTATCTATCTATCTATCTATCTATCTATCTATCTATCTATCTATCTATCTATCTATCTATCTATCTATCTATCTATCTGTATTAAACTAAAATATTTCCTCTCATTTCTTTCATTCTGCCCAACTCTGTGGACGAACAAACTGCGCAGGGGACAGTAAGTGCTTTTAACTCTCTTGCTGTTTGTCCTATATTAATGAATGTACTGCTAAAGTTCATTGTAAACACTTTCATTATGCTTAGAGGCTATTTTCCATCCTGCTGACAGCGGTGCACTTAAATGAATCTGGCATCAGATCGTGCATTAGCTGTGTTTTTGCTCGTGTGCCGATCCGCGTGAGGCTGGCTTCGGAGAAAAACAGGAGCCTGTTTGAGTTTGAGGGGGTTGTGTGTTTTAGTCCCATTGGCTCTCAATAGGTAGTTTCCCCTCTAGGAGCAAGCAGGAGAAAGTTTGAGACGCTGGCAGCAGAGCTGTCAGATCAGAGGCTTGAAGAAATAGAGGAATTAAATCACAAAGCAGCAACTTCACTCCTCCTCCTCTTTCTCTTCTGCCAATAGTGGAGCAGTGCCTACAGACTTCACTTCAATTTGATCAGCTAAGAAAATGGGATTATTTTCTCTATGAGTGGGAATTCTTTCATTAAATTCTCACACTCTTCCCATCTGTCTCTTTCTGAATTTGTTTTATTTGTTTATCTGCTCTGCCATTTGTTTTCCTTTTGGACTTTCTATCAGCTCTCTCCCAGCTCTCTGACTTCAGTGTCTTTTCTATTTGTCTCCTCCTCTGTTCCCCTTTCCCTGCTACATCCGTTTGCCTGCTGCTCACTGGAATCACCCTTCTTTATAACCTGTGTCTTTTCCTTTAAGTCGAGCCGAAAATGACCCCAACTGTCAAGCACTCACTTTTATTTGGCTGGAAAAAAAAAGAAACTGTTTTATTAATTGTGGTTTATATATTTTTAAAGCTTTCATAGCGACGTTATAGTTTTTCACCTCAATATTAACATTTGCACAACACTTAGAGCATTTCTTAAACTAATTAGAGCAAATTACAAAAGTGAGTAGCTTGCTCAAAATCAATAGTTTTCCTGTTTTTTCAAGAAGCAAGTATTTGTGCAAAAAAAAGTGTCCATGTCATCTAAATAAAAAGTTTGTGAACAAGATTGTCAAAAGGCTTTGTCATGCTTTAATCCTGAAATTTCACTCTGCGTTATAAAGCAGAATATTCAGAATTTGTTGACACTACCTGAGAGTTTGACACCATTTTCACAGCCACTGACACTAAATACATTTGTTTCACATTTTTACTGCAATTCTAATTTGCTGTGAAATTAAAGTAGCTGCAAATACAAATTTTGCTGTTAATTCCAAATTAAATTACTGCAAAATTGACATTTAAAATCGACATTTAAATTTACAATTAAAATCTTTCAACGCTTTAATATATACTGTCAGACATTAGACCAAGGTTTTTGTGTTTAACAGTAAGATAACATACTTCCCATATTTTGGAGGCCATGGATAACAACCTGTGGTAATTACAGTTTCTATAATCAGGCCTATTTTTGTACAATCACTATATATGTGTAGTCAAATCAGAATAAATCTTGTTAAAGCTCAGCAAAAGTTTAGAGTTTTTGGATTAATGTGCATTCCTTCAAATTGTAAAATATCTTTTGGAACACTGTCTAACCTGTTTTATGTTTCTTATCCACAGAATTAACAATTTATGCAGATCCTGTGTGCATTTTCACAGGTGCAGAGTGCTGAATCAGAATAAAGAGGACAAACTTAGATTATATAGAAAAAAGCCGTTAGCTCAGTGATCAATTTCTCAGCTTTTATTTAGCAAACACAGATTCTACCTCTGTCTTAATCAGAGTCTCTAATGAACACATTTTTTTTCATTATCCTTGTTCCCTCTCCCTACAGGCTCTTCACTTTCTTAGCCTCACGGGGAAAACTCTGTGCCATAAATCCCCTTTTCCATTAACTCTCCTCCCTACATTACGCATCAATTTCCTCTCATTGAAAACACATTTTGTCTCCTTACTCTCTTGCTCCTGCTCTTTTTTCTTGGCCCATATTTCATCTCTTTGTGTTTCAGAGCTTTGTCAAATGATATTGACTCGACATATCATTGCCGTCTGTTAAGCAGTATCTGGTCAGTCTGTGATGTGTGTGAAAATTCTTTGAAATAGACGGGACACATGTTTTGTGACACAGTGGTGTGGTTTGCTGCATATGTACACATCAGAACTCGAGTTGTGGCAGCATGCATCGTTCTCCAGGCCCCTTTTTTTCCCGTTCGCGTTGTAAGCGAGACGGCCAGTTTGAACTAATTCTTGTCTTGGTCCATGCAGCAGAAAGGCCTCCTCAGATCACCAAACACCCGGACTCTCTCACAGTTTTTAGCCCCGAGGACTTCGTCATGAAGTGTGAAGCCTCTGGCTTCCCAAATCCCAGGTTTGTCAGCACAAACAGCTCCATGCAAACACATAAACACAGTGGGTCTGCGGTGCTTTGCAGAAGAATTTATGCATCTTGAACTTTTCGATGTTTTATTTCATAATTACAATGAACAGCCTCAAATTTATTGTGACAGGCTATTACAAAGAAGTTTGTAATTGAAAAGCAGCAAGAAAAAAATATGAGGTTTTCTAAATTTCAGTAAATATCTAAAAAAAATGTGGCTAATTATAAATGTGTACATTTTAAAAAATTCTGAAAATTACCTTTTTTCTTTCCAAAGCTAGTTATGTGTCGCTTCTTGTGGGACAATACAAACACATTGAATCATGGCATTTTTAAAACATAAAAAAATGTTTAAGGGCTATTAGTTCTTTCGGTAGACACTGTAAGTCTGATAGCATAACATCTGCAGAGCAGCTCCGCTGATCTTTTTAGGAAGCCGAGAACAGTGACCTTCCCTCTCCTTGTTCGGCTGACATCTACATATTAGCATTACACGAAAGCACAGCTTCTCCCAATCAGAGTTCTTGTTTCACCAGAGGATAAATGTCATTAAGCCCTCGGGCGATCTCCTCTCTCAGAGTGTCTTAGCTGCTCTGAAGTGGAAAACTGCTCCCATTGCCGAGGAAAAAGAGATGAATATTGCAATTACACACAGCGCAGGCCTCTGAGCTCCACTGGGGCATCCCGGGTACATTTCACAGAAATCCATTTGTGGCCTCAATTCTACTGACATCTTCTGTGCATAAATGACTGCTTTCTGAGACTTGAAAATGACTGTGTGACATTGATGTTTAAATGATCATCATTTTACTGTCTCGTTCTTCTTCTGCTTCAGTTTCAGTTGGACTAAGGATGGAAAGCCATTTGACCCAAGTGCTGACACAGAACTTAATATTACGAAAAGCTTTGCGTCGTTCACCTTCTCTACATTCAGTAAAACTATGGACACCCTGAAGACGTACCAAGGCAAATATGTCTGCTATGCCACCAATGCGCTTGGGACGGCTGTGTCGAAGGAAGCCATCCTCAAAACCGATGGTAAGGAGTTCCTTTTAAAATCACTCATTTCATAGGAAATACATTTTTAAGCATTAGAAATTCAGAATTTAGCTTCACCATGGTGTATTCATGAAGTTGATTTTCAAAGCTCAGAGTACAATCAGAAGATTTTCTTCCTTTCGTCTGTAAGAAGAGTTCAGGCTGTGTCACTCTTGAGTACAGAGTAAAAGAGTACTATATAGGCAAACATATGATACACCTCTGTTTTTTAAATCTACATTGATTTATGTCTCATTTCATTGTGTATTATGTTTAGTGTATTGTTAGACAGGGTATAATTGTCATTTCTCAGAATGCATTTGACATCTGATAACAATCTGCCTCACTGGGAAGGTCTGCTCTGACTGGTCATGGAGGTGTGGCCCAGATTTGATTTGATTTGACGTCAAGTTGCTGCGGAGGTCAGTGAGGTTTGGTTGTCTAGGCCACATTTGTTTTATGGATCTGGGAGACAATAGTGTCTGTCAACTGGATCTGGTAGGGAGTTGGTGATGGGAGTATGAGGTATCCGGATGCTTCTAAAGGACATTCCAGTCCTGGTTGCAGTTTTTCTGTCGTAAGAGGAGTAGGTCTGGTTTGGGAACTTTACTGTCTCCTCTTTCTTTTTAGGAAGTGATGAGGTTTTGCTGCTGTTGTCTACAGTTCATAACCTTTTGTTTTCAGTGAGATGACAGCCAACTGCTCTCAATCTGAGGCAGTGGTTCACAGACAGAAAAAGGTGGACAGCTTCCTCCGTGCAAGTGGATGAGTTCGCGTATCTTGGTGTCTTGAGTGTTGGTAGGTTGGATAGCCAAACGACAGAATGGTGTCTGATTTTTCCTTCAGGTCTCTTTCCTCCTTTGGCTAAGGATGTATGAAAGTATCAGATAATTCAGTTTGTAATAGCTGTGTTTTCTGTGTGTGGCCGTTTGGTTCCTTTAACTGTACCGATTTGTCTTCTATAAAACAAAAATAGCCCTCTCCCGAGCTGTATTATAATCACATTCAGGGACGTAATGATCAACACACAGATGCAGACGAGCCCTGAGCCAACGAGAGCCTCTGAACATCCATCCACCTGCCTGACTGCATCTCCTGGGCGACCTCCTTCCCTCACAGTTTCCCTGACAACGGTTTCCTCAGAAACACTCTTGCGTTGATGTCATGTGATGCGCTCTTCAGTGGCTCCTGTGGGGTTACGAACACCGAGCAGAAAGGAGGGAGAGATGGAGATCACACACGCATGACTCACATATCTCACTCTTATGTGTCTTCAAGGCAAAAAAACAAAAAACAAAAAAAAAAAAAAAACGACCTGTGGTCTTCTCTGAGGATTCTGCTATGGAAATTCAGAAATAAGATTCCCTTATCGGTATTTGTCTAAGATGACATGTGATGAGGATCGCCTCTGGAAATCTTCTCTTTGGGTTGCTGTTTGCTTACCACCTGTTTCCACACAAACTCACCTCTGTGTGTTTATTCCTTGTTTGCCTCGGTGCAGAACCCCCTACCCAGCAGAAGCAGAAGGAGAAGGCGGTGACTGCGAAGTCTGATGAGGGGAGCAGCATTGTGCTTAAGTGCAACCCCCCTCAGAGCTCCATGCAGCCCATCATTCACTGGATGGATCAGAGTGAGTTCATTACCTCCAATTTTATTGCACAGATCTGACTAAAAGGGACTCTTACATGCTCATCTTTTGCAGTCCACTTGTCTCATATCTGTGAAAAATGCATAACGTATTTCAAAAAGCATTTCTTAAAGATGTCATAGTTAGAAGGATAAGTTCTCAACACGACTTTATCATTTAGCTCGCAATTTTTTTTACGCTCCCTTTTACAAAGACAAGCCTTTTGAGCGTCCCAAGTCATTAGATTACCCCACACTGTCTGAGATGTTCTGTGTCTGTAACTGCTTTCAATCAGTTTTATTTTTTTTCACCCTTTTCTTCAGAGATGCACCATATCCAGCTGAGTGAGCGGGTTGTGGTTGGAAAGGACGGCAACCTTTACTTTGCTTATTTGACAATGAATGACAACAGGGACGACTACACCTGTAACGTCCAGTACATGGTGACGCGCACCATTCTGGCCCAGGAGCCCATCTCTCTGAAGGTTAACCCCAGTGAGTATCGAGGTGGATGCAAGCTAAGCTGAAGCTGTGAGGGAGAAACATGTCTTGAAGCTTCTGGATAATTTAATAGGCCAACAAGACCAGAGGTTTAAATGTCGTGCTTAGGATCTAACTATATAAATTTGTCTAAGGTTATTTTTTTTTTTTCAGGCGTCTTTAACCATTTAGTCATTTGCTTTCCAGTTAAACTTGCTGGGACAGCCAGACCTGGTCATGCTGGCTGAATTTTTAAACGTCTTCCACTTGTAGACTAGTTTCCACATAGTGGACAGGCTTAATTCAAATTATTTTGAGACCTCTTTAAATCCCCTATCAGACTCATGTTTCTACACGCTCTTATCTAAGCTCTGATCTTACTGTGGTTTTCATTCTCGCTTCAGCAGGCAGGACAAAACAACATTAAACGGCTAAAGTTTAAACAAGGGAAACCTTCAGATGAACATCAATAAAATGGTACTTCCTAGTTTTAAGTGGGAAGTGGCTACAACTGTCTTTTTTAAACAGTGCTTATATTTTCTGGGTAGATATACCATTTATCTCTCCTTTAGTCGGTTTTATAATATATTTCAAATGGACATTTGCAGTTTGTTACTTTTTAATGCCAAAATGTTGAAAAACATTTTGAAACATTTTGGAAAGTCCAGCAGCTCAATCAGCAGGGAGTCGATACTTTTGTTGTAATGAGATGCTTGTGGCTCTGCGTGAGCCGCAAGCATCTGTAGCTCAACCAGAGGTCAGAAAGATGAACATGTGTTAACACGAGAGCCCTGTTTGTAAATCTGCGTCTGTTGCTATTGTGGTGGACTTGTCCGGCTCACTCTCCGGACCCTGTTTCTCACTGCAAGGGCGTGTCAGCATAACTGAAGAGGCTGCAGTGTCAGCAGAACAGCTATCTGAAAATTGCCCATCCATATGCATGAGTCCTTCTCTTTGTCTAAATGCATTTCCGCTTCTCTTTGTCCAGTCAATTCGTTGGCGCGGAACCGAAGACCACACATGATGAAGCCTGATAAAGACGAAAGCACGTATCACGCCCTCAGGGGCCAGACGATAGAACTTGAGTGTATTGCTGAAGGCCAGTAAGTATCTTCATATATGCCTGGCAACATAGGCACATTTGCTTCCATTAGAGATAAAAAATAAAGCTGCTCTTTAAATCAATCTTTACTGCCAATGAACCCATTTTTCCATCCTACATTCTTCCATCTTGACTCCATTTGCCCTTGGCTCATGTGTATCATCCTTCCTTCTTTTTCATATATTCTCCTCTTTTTGCTTTTTTTTCTTTACACTTTCTCTGCTTTTTTCTCTTTCATATCTTCCTCATTCCATGTCTGTCTTTACATTCAGTCTTTAACAACGCGTGTCTTGACTCTCCTCTTCTTCAGTCCAATTCCTGAAATTACGTGGCTGAAGAAGGAAGGTGAGCTGGACGAATCCCGGACATTCAAAGAAATGTTTGACCGACGCCTGCGCCTCAGTGATATCTCTGAACGTGACAGTGGCGAGTACCAGTGCATAGCCAAGAACACACAAGGGAATGCCAAACACACCTACCACCTGAAAGTAGAAGGTGTGTCTCACTCTCTTCTTCTCCACAGACACACAGTCAAGAGACTCCAGAGCCACATTTTAGTTCACCACATTCTCTGGCATTGGTATTGGTATTTGGCAGGTCTATCTAAATAAATTAAAACCTTACAGAAAAGCAAGACACACACTACACAGTGATATAATTAAATAGTGCAAAATTTAAATATTTTGAGACACTCAGTTTTGGAATTTCATTTATTGTGACCTATAACTATTAAAAGTAACAGAAATATGCACTCTATACATTAGTCTGTGTGACCTTTATGTATTTCTTTATTTACTTTACCAATTTTTTTTTGTTAGGACAAACTCTCTAAACTACAATGCTTTAGTTTAACCTCGCATGCGCCATCTATGTCCTTTGCAGCTGCTCCATATTGGAAAGTGATCCCACAGAGTCTGATTTATGCTCCGGGTGAAATGGTTAGGTTAGACTGTGCAGCAGAGGGTACGCCCGCTCCGACCATCAGCTGGACCAGGAACGGAAAGGAGATCTCAGGTCAGAGGAGACATCCCACTGAACCATTTCAGCAAACAACTTCCTGCACTTTCGGTGTACTGAGAAGTGTAACTGCTTAACAGGATCTGACTCCAGGCATACTGTGACAGTGAAAAATGCATCATTGATCCTAAACACTGTCAACTTTGAAGACACCGCTGTCTACCAGTGCCGGGCATCCAACAAACACGGCACCATCCTCACCAACACCTACGTATACGTCATCAGTGGGTGTTCATTTTTTACTTATTGGGAGTTTATCTGTATAAATTGTGTGCATTTCTGGAGGAATAAACCTATAATAAATATAGAATAAAAATACACATTAGTAGTGCTGTGAAAAAATTAAATTGGTTTTTGCTTTTTATTGTCATGCTTAAGGTTACAAATTGTTCAAATTCTAATATTAGACAGATTTACTCAGGAAACACCATTTCAAACGGCAGCAGTTTTAATATGAACGTTACATTGGGGGACAGAAAAAACCCCAATCCAAACCCAACTACAATGTATTTTATTTCAACATTGTCACAAATGAAAAGTGTTTTGAAAAAAAAATAGAGAGGGAAATAAATCATAAGTAATCATAAAATTAGAGAAATTAAAATGACAATATTAAGCTTAACATTCAACATAAAGAAATGGGGGCTGGTGGTGGATGGAAATGGGGCAAATAACAATAATTAACAGTGAAATATATAATATATAACTACAAATCTGTCTAAAAATAAATTAAGAAGTAAATATTAAAGAACTGATTGAATGAGCAGTAAGGTGAACAATTTAGTTGTAAATTCTTACAGTTTGACATGAAATATGTATTTTAATTCATGAAACATGGAATTCTATCATAAGTAAACTCTTTATTTTTGTTTGGTTACTTTACTGAAACCTGTATTTATTTATGCACTTGTTTACAGATGCATTTTGGCAGGTTTGGACCTCCATAGTCATGACTGTGTGTTCTTTCAGTCCTGCCTCCGCAGATCATTACAGATGACCGGAAAGTGTACTCTGTTACTGAAGGCCAGAGTGCTTCGCTGGAGTGTGAGACCTTTGGCTCTCCTAAACCTAAAGTCATATGGTGAGAAAAATTCCTCACTACTTTATCAAAAATTTTCCAGTGACATTAGGCAGGTTTTTACATCTCATTTTGCAAAGTTGATGTTATCACATAGGCAGCTCTTCATATGCATAAATTAACTGCCAAATGTTACATCTGGACTGTGAAATCTGTAAGCTAGGCACATATCCAACCTGGCTTTGTTTTTTTATGTAAAACAGGCAAAGTGCTGTTTAAACTGGTGAATTCATTAGAGTAGCTGAAAGGCCTAATTTTGTACTCAGCTTGCCAGTTTTCTGATGTGTTCAGGGAGCGAGGGGATGATCCCAGACTTCTGGATGATCCCAGACTTCTGGATGATCCCAGACTTCAGCCACTTCCCGATGGAGGGCTTCAGATCATTAATGTCAGCCATGACGACGAGGGTTCCTACGTCTGCTCAGTTCAAAACTCCAACTTGTCAATCATCGCCGAGCTGGAAGTGTTCAGTAAGTCAGACACACACAAACACACAGTCACACACAGTGCAAGTCATGCAGCTTTAACCTCCTGCAGCTTGACTCAGCTTACTTTCCTTATTTCTTCACATTCCCTTCCAGACAGGACAGTGATCCTGACACCACCGAGGAACCAGAAGGTGCAGCATGGAAACACAGCAATCTTTACATGTGTGGGCCTTTACGATACCAGACTGAGGATTCCTCAAATCCAGTGGAGGAAGAACAACCAGAAACTGATGGAATCTCCCAGTGATGAAAAGTAAGACTTTAAATCTACCCATTAGAGCCCAAGATCATTTCAGATTTGACTGGTTTCCAAGCCTTAATATCTTCTGCTAGTGTTGCACTGTACTTTAAAAAGTGTAAGATGTCCCTTGCAGAAGTATCCAAAATTTAAAGTAGGAGGCGCCACATATCTCAGTGCAGGCTCACAGAGACAACAGTCTTCAATGCACTTGTCCCCGGTTCAGGTCCCGGTCTTTTGCACCACGTCTTCTTCCTCTCAAGCTGTTGTTAAATGAAGACCTCTAGAAAACCTTAAAAAACATCTAAATTATTTTGCTGTAGTTACAAGTATTGAAAGTATTTGTGTAACATGACTAAGTTATTCTGCCATTAATCCATTTTTTTCACTTATTTTTACCTCATAAATTAGGTAATCATGAGGATTTTTAGAGGGAATCTCAATAATTTATGGATTTGTAGCATTGCCTTCTTTTAGCCATTACAGGGGATCCACTATATTACAAAAAGAAGCTTTATTTTTTGTATGTTTGTTTCCATTTTTTTTTAAGTCATCCTGGTTTTGTGGCTCTAAACAAGTTTTGTTTAGCTGGAGTTAAGGATATGTTGGCTCGTGGAGTTATAAAGGTTGCTGACCCCTGTCCTAGACCATAACCAATTGAAAATCTGTAGCAAGATGTGTATAAAGTGTATACTCACAGATGCTCGCTGTCCAATATGTCTGAGCTGGAGCTATTTTAAAAATGAATGGTGGGCAAAGATTTCATTCTGTAGATGTGCAAAGCTTGCAGCTGTAATTGCAACCAAAAGCATTCTACAAAGCATTTACTCAGGGTTGCTACAAACAAATGAACACAGCACAAATTTTTTTTACAAGGAAAGGGAAATAAAAAAAACAACAACACTTTTTTCTGTCAACTCCAGTTTTTGTTGGTCTATCACGTAAAAGTCTTAAAAAGATTCTGTGGTTTGTGGTTGAAGGATTACAGCCTGAAAAGCACGTAACTTTTACAATAAAATAATGCTTTTTTTTACATATTTGCTAAAACTGTGACCATATTGTCACAATATGTTATGAAACACATAATCTTTAAAAAGATCAATCTTCTCCACCTCCTCACTGAACTACTGTTGCCCTCTGAAGAAATTCAATGGTCCCGACCAAAAACAACCAATCAGAGCCAGGAGGAGTGTCTTAGCGCTGTCAATCATCCTCATGTTTGCTGCTAAATGTACTAATGGCAGAGAAACAACTTGCCGTTACAAAAAATTGCTTATCTGCCATTATTGGTGGTCATGCTAACTATGTTAGCTGCAGAGTAGCAGAAAAGGGGGTGAGGTCAGCGAGGATGAGCAGCACCACATGGAAAGGTGATTGACAGCACTAAGCCCTGCCTCCTGGCTCTGCTGAGTTATTTCTACTTAGCACTGGGAGCACTTTCACAATTATCTACCTCATACCATAATGTCACGACACAGTGACAGTTCGAACGAATATGTGAAAAAAAAAAATTTTAGTGGAGAGGCAAATAAGCATAACAATAATGATTGATACATTTTCCCAGATACACATTTGATGGGGCAGAGTTCATAATTGCTAATGTGGAGCAAGATGATGAGGGCGTTTACACCTGTGAGATCATCTCTTCTCTGGACAAGGTCGAAGCCAGCGCCACGCTCACTTTATGTGGTAAGACTGAAAACCAGCAATGTCTTCAGCTGAACATTTCACTGGCAAAGACCTAAAGACCTAAAGACATTCCATATTGCTTTTTCTTTTAACTTTTATTCACAAGGATAGAAAGTTGAGATGTAAAAGATCTCATTTATAAGAGTGTCATAGACAGCAATTTTAAAAGCTAGATTTAGTCCATATACAGATACACTGAATACATTATTACTGGTGTTTCCCTCAGATCGTCCAGACCCTCCCAGCCTCCTCCAGATCTCTGATCCCAGGCATCGTGCAATCTCTCTCAGCTGGACTCCTGGAGACGACCACAAGAGCGCTGTTCTAGGTTTACTACCTAGTAGTTTTTCACTTAGATATTCATTCCTTTTGAGACTCAATCCATGTATTCAGTTATCTTTCTCTAATCTTTATTGTTGCATTAATCTGAAACTATCAGTATACTCCAGCTTGTTTTAATGACTTACTTCACGAGATCATAGAAATCAAATAATAATGCACTCAGAGTCTCCCATCAGGAGAAGTTTGTCCTGACCGTCTGTGTCTCCACAGAGTATGTCATAGAGTTTGAAGACCAATATTCGAAGGAGAGGGGTTGGGAAGAGCTGAAGAGAGTCGGCGGCAACCAGGCGCACGCTGTCCTCTCCCTCTGGCCTTATATGTCCTACCGTTTTCGGGTCATCGCCATCAATGAGGTGGGAAAGAGTGACCCTAGCAAACCCTCTGAAATCCACAACACACCAGCTGAAGGTAACATATGGAAATTTCTGTTGAAAAGTGTTAAGATCAGTTGTTTTTATTTTTTTCATGATGTGAAGTACTTTGAACAGCCTTGTTGCCGAAATGTGTCATACAAATAAACTTGATTTACTTTTTGCATTTAGTTCCAGACAACAACCCAGAGAATGTCAGGAGTGAATCCAGAGACCCAAATACTCTCCTCATCACCTGGGAGGTACAACTTATACCTGAGCGTGCTGGTATTTAGAAAAACAAATCCTCAAAAAAAGATCTTGTTTGATGCCCTCTATTTTCTTGCAGAAAATGGACAAACGTCATTTCAATGGAGCTGAATTCAAGTACAAGGTGCTGTGGAGACGATCAGTGGGAAGTGGACCTAAGTGGCACGAGAGGAATACAACCGAGCCTCCGGTCATCGTTGATAATGTTGGCAATTTCTCTGCTTTTGAAATAAAAGTCCAGGCCATCAATGCAATTGGTGAAGGACCGGAGCCAGATCCCATTATTGGCTACTCAGGGGAAGATGGTAAATGGATCAAAAGATACATTTCACTGACAGAGCCCTGAAGAAACCTTTTCATATTTTGTTAGAACTACATCCACAAAGCTCAACGTGTTTTGTTGGAATTTTATTTAACAGACTACTATAAAGAGGTGCATGATTGTGAATTGAAAGGAAAGGTATTTTAACGCTGGAGAATAAAAAACATGGTGCATGTTTGCATTCAGCAATGCCCCTAAATAAACAACTAAGTCCACTTGAGTTTGATTTAATCTTAGTATAAGTCCAACTGTGAAGTCCTAAGAAATTCATTACAGAGCATGAGTACCAACAATAACAACAGCAAGATGTGGAGAAGGCACCTAAAACAGTTGGGTAAGAAAACTATTTCCCAAGCTTGGATGTTTCAGTTGCATCATCTAAAAATGAAAAGAGTGTGGCACGAGTACAAACTTATCAAAAGCTCTGACTTGGGAGGAATTCAAGCTCCCTGGATGTTTGGATGTAACTATGAAGGAGCTGCAAAAATCCACAACTCAAGTTTAAAAAATTTTCACAAGACAGAAGTTATACACTTTAGAAATCTGGATGATTTAGAGCAGGAAGAAGAAAGCCATAAGAAGTCCTGTTTCCACTTTGTTACAAGCCAAGAGACAGAGCACAAAGAACAAGGTATTCAGATCAAGAGGGTCAGATGTTGCCAATGTTGATGGTCAAAGATCATCAATATTATCTCATGATAAAAATCTTCTTTTGCAGTGAAGAAGCTGATCAGAGTGAGTCGAAAGGTAGATGGAGATGATTGCATGAAATGATCAAAAAGTTCAGACTGTATATGTGAGCCTGAGAGAAAGCCCAAAAGACTTGCAGCTGTAAGTGCAGGAAAATGTGGAGTCTAAAATATTTACTCAGGAACAGCTGAATACCCAGGCACTCTGAACTTTTAAGATGTTCAGATTCAAGGAAAATAATGAAAATCACGTTTGATGTGCCTTTTTCTTCCACCTTTCCACCTATTTTTTCTGGTCAAATCCCAATAAAATGCACAAAATGTGAAAAGGTTCAAGCTGGATGAGTGCTTATGTTTAATTGTGGACATTGGCTCTTTGTCCTGACATCTGTCCCCTTGCATTATCTCCCAGTTCCCCTGGAAGCTCCGATAGGCGTGGGAGTCGAACTACACAACTGCACTACAGTTGTTGTGACCTGGGCAGCTATAGAAATAGAGTCGGTCAGAGGACATCTGCTGGGATACAAGGTGCTGCTACTCCTTAGTTCATAAAGGTTTTGTTCAAATTGACCTCTGAAAATGACCCATAACTTCTCTTTTACATGATTGATTTCATTGCACTAGATTTACCTGAGAAGGATGGGCTCCAGGAGCCACCGCCAAAGCCGGAGATCCACGGAGGCTGAGAGCACTGTGGTGGAGGAGACTGGTCCCAACGAGAAAATGAAGGTCATCAGTAATCTCAGACCGTACTCCAGATATCGCCTATTTGTTGCCGTCTTCAACAATAAGGCGGAGGGCCCTCACTCTGAGTCTCTGCCCTTCGACACAGAAGAGGGAGGTGAGAATAAACGGCAGCGGGTGGAGGAGGGACGGGCGACGAGGCTGAATGGAGGGCTTTCATCAAACAATAAAAATGAATCCTTTTAAGCTGAGCCCTTTGTAATCAGGTGTTGTTTTGTTGCTACTAGTTCCCGGTCCTCCCACATCCCTGATCCTTGACAGCCCATCAGAGACAGAAATGACCCTACACTGGACGCCCCCGGCCCACCCTAATGGGATCCTTACTGGATACCTGCTTCAGTACCAGCGCAGTAAGCATGAATTACTCTCCTTCCCTTTGATTCATGAGTTCGTCTGTACACGACATGAAAGATGGACAACTGCACAGTTCCAGATAAATCAATGAAACCCTTAAAATGCCACGGCATATTAACTATGTGCATCAATCAGCTGTTTGTCCCCTGCGATGAATCGTTGTGGAATCTGCTGTGATCAGTTACAGAGAGCGATGACGGCCCTTTGCAGAAGGATGAGATAGATAACCCCACAATCACCCAGTTTACCTTGAAGGGCCTGGACCGCCACAGCCAGTACCGCTTCTACCTGAGCGGCCTCACTAATGCTGGGAAGGGAGAGCCCATTATGATGACGGGGGACACCACGCTTGATGGAGGTAGTTTTCTAGTTACTTATTTTAACCCGTACATCTTCGTCTCAGTCAGTTAGACTATCCCTGAAAAGATAATTTATGTCAGTAAATTCAAAAGTGAAACGCGTATAATTGGAAAGTTGAGTGGAAGAAAACAGTAAGGATGCAACAGTGAAAAATGCAGACTTGAGATGTGTGTAAACCGAAGCCCATTTGATAGTTTTGAGTAGATTCACAAGAGATGAACTATGTCTGCAGTGAGAACTTCAAACCCAGCACAGACAGAAGTATCCACAAAACATGGAGCATACATTATGTTGAGACACTTCTAATCCGGAAATTAAAAGTGACATCACATGTTACTTTTTGACATAAAGTTGCTTCATAAAGTTCAAGCTTCATAAAGTTGCTGTGTGAAGCTTTGTTTACTTTTGGAGCCGCATCATTTGCTGGTGTTTGTCCACTGAGTTTGTCAAGTAAAAGTCAGCATAGCCGTCTACCAGGACGGTTAAAGCATTTAATGCTTCCTACTGGCAAGAATTGTGGAGATGCTGATTTTATTTTCAAGAAGGTCTTAGCACCTTCCCACACTACCAAACACATTAGTATCTACTTTAACTAATGTAGCAATTCATGTAGAAGGAGCCTCAACCACATTGCTAGTGCACATACTCTACAAAATGTGAATCTACTTTTCATTAGATGTGTTGACATACATTTATGTTGGTTATATGATGCCATATACAAAATTAACAGAAACGCTTGAAATAAACCGCTTCATGTAGCATATTTTCATAACAGAACTTTTACTTATTGAATTGAATTGTGGAAATAAGTTAAGTTTTTTTGAATATATTTGCCTGTTTGTCTTCTAGAAACAGTGAGTTACTAAACCTAATTTCTCTATTTCTGGTCTGAACACATTGCAGTTCCTCCCTCGGACATCAGCCTGTCTGTGGGGGAAACCTCTGTAAATGTCAGCTGGGAAGCTCAGAAGAGACACAGGAATATCGGTTTCTACATCCAGTATTTCAGAAAGAATGGTATAAAGCTAACACACATGGCCTTACAGCAGACAATCCATAATATTGGTATCTTGAACAGCAACTGAGGTTGATGTTGTGCCTAAATAGGTGACGTGAAAAAGTCTGAGAGGGTGAACTCTTCTCAGTCTTTCTACCAGCTTCGGGGCCTGGTTCCTGGTTCTGATTATCGTCTGCTCTTCATGTACGGGAACGCCTCATTCTGGGAGACTGGCATCAAGACAGAGGGAACAGGTAGCTCTCTGCCTTCATTCATCCTCTTCTCTTTTCATCTCCCCTGCTCTCTCCTGACACGTCTACATAAAAAGCTAGCTTCTGAGAGGAGCACCTTGCTGTTCTTTCCTTCGGTCTGTGAAGTGCTTTCAAAGAGTTTAGTCAGAGGAGAGCTTGGTTAGCTATATAAAATAATCCATTACTCGTGTTCATTTGGTGTGTGCCGTATTTCCCCGGTGAAATGCCACCTTGTCAAAATGCATAATGCTCTTTCTAGTGTGCTCTAGATTTTACTGCTTCATTTATTCTGTGTCTTCTTCCTTGATGTTCTTTCCCTCTGAACCTATTCTGTTTTCCCAAGGAAAAAAACAACTTGTTGTCTTTCTCTCTCATCCTTTTATTTTGTTTTCTTCCCAAAGAAATGGCAGAGGTGCAGGCCAGCTTTGCGACGCAGGGCTGGTTCATCGGTGTTGTGAGTGCCCTTGCGCTGCTGTTGCTGATATTGCTTATCCTCTGCTTCATCAAGAGGAGTAAAGGAGGGAAATACTCAGGCAAGTTTAGTTTAACATGATCTTGAAGATGATCTATGTTTGGTTGATTTATTGGACAGACCAGTGAAGACCCTGTTGCAGTAATCATTGCGACTAAAGATGAACACATGGATGAGTTTCTCTATGAGTATAACTGCAGTCATACAAGCAATTTGAAGTTGCTTCTCTTTTATTGACCAATTTGTAACTTCATGGATCCTTATGATTAAATGCAATTATGTTAGATGTTTGGATCACCATGTTAGAAGTGGTGGGTGTTGTATCATCTAAAACTTAGAGAATAGAGGATCCAAGTTTAAAATGGAAACCATGTTCACATCATTAGATTCTATTTTAAAAGGTGATCCAAATCTTTGTGTTCTCTAGTCGCTCACTTGATGTTATCCTGCTCGTTTGACAGAATACTTTTATCTATGTCTTGAACAGAGACATAACTTCTTTACGATGTTACTGATAATAAAATCCAACAATCTGTCTCATCCTCAGTGAAAGATAAAGAGGATGGCCCGATGGACTCAGAGGCACGGCCGATGAAGGAGGAAACGTTTGGAGAGTACAGGTTTGTCATCCGAGTTTCACTCTGGCTGTTTGTGGAATATCAGAACAAAGCCCTGAGTCCCTTTGCCTTGCTTCGTTTCCTTCTAACCCCTCTTTTCATTTCTTTGTCTATTTCCACACTGATGGCTGCCTCTGCTTTGCAGATCTCTTGAAAGGTATGCGGATATGTTTCACCCACCTATTTTTTACCTCCCTGCTGCTGCATGACTTTCTGTCTTCAGCAATTGTGTACTTGTTGATGAAACTACACATGCTAAAGGGCAATTTTGTAATAATAATTAATAATTTAGAGGTATCAGGTAATGTAGTGATACTTGATGATTTCACCACTGTGTAAAGTTGCTTATTGGTGGTGGTTGAAAATTTCTTAATAGTTGTCTTTTTTTCACATATGTTCTCTTCTGCTACAGTGATCTGGAGGAGAAGCGGACGGCCAGCCAGCCGTCCCTGTGTGAAGACAACAAGATGTGCAGCGAGGACACCCTGAACTTTAACGGCAGCAGTGCTCTGACCACAGAGCTCAACCTGGATGAATCTCTGGCCAGCCAGATCAGTCGTCCAAGTGAAGGTCCGGAGGGGTTCCATGGTCTGCCGGATAACTCCCCGCTGAACCCCGCGACCATCGCCCCAACCACTAATGGCATGCCCAATGCAATCACTATCCTCGATTAACCTCCACCAGAGACCATCAGACCAAAATGTCAACACGTATGTGCCCATACTGTCCTGTTCCCCCCTCTGACTTGCTGATGTTTATTTTGCGGCCCAGTGCACAATCATATACAGACTATTCATACGACCTCTGGCAGTCAACTGACTGATTAGACATTTGTGACCAAAGGAGAGTCCAAAGTAGTGGACCGTGTGACACCCAACATCCCATCCTAATTTTTGTGTAGTTTACAGTTAATTTAAAGAGCTGATGTTTATTTGAACCCTTCTCCTCTTCTTGTGTTGAACAACACATGAACATGTGGAAGGAATGTTGTACATTTTGAAATATCAGGGGTTTGAGGTGCGGTTGGTCACTTAGATATGCAGAGTAGTGCATTGTCTATGAGTGTGATGATGGAGCTCAGTGTTGGGAAACAAACAGCATGCAGTACCTTGGAAAAGTATTCATACTCTTTGAATTTTTTACAATTTCTGCTGTTATTACTACAAACATTTTATTGAGATAATCAGACATTGCCACATAACGATAGAGTGAAGCAAAACTTTAAAAACTTTTTTTGTAAAAAAAATCTTGATTCAGACAATCTGTAAACGTCAACTATAGATTCTTATTTTTATCTTCCATTTGTATTTGGTTTAAACCTGGACTTTGACGAGGTCATTCTAAAATATGAAATATCTTTACTGTTTTTCTAAATAATGTTTTACTTGTATTTCAATAAGGGCGCTAAATAAAACTTTGGATCTCTGAGAAAGCAGTGATTGTAGTTTGATCAAATGTGAAAAGCTCAAGGGGTTTGAATACTTTTGCCGCTGGACATTTTAATCTTGTTTTTTATGGGTTTTTTTAAAAAATGTAATGACATGTTCTTTGCCATTCAATGCATCAGATTCTCCTCGTTGGTGATATTTTACATTTTTAATGGCTTTGTGACTGAACACAAAACAGTTTTATGGGCATTTTTATTTATGATTATTTTCATATTTACATAAAGCTTGCAATCTCTCATAGCATTGTCAACAGACCAGGATGTTTTCCATTGAAATCAAAGGATACAGTCAAGTTTTTTTGCAAAACTTGACTGTTTAGAAATATCGAGTAGCACCTGGTGTATAGCTGCATCTGCATCTAAATATTCAGCCATAATACAGTATTATAGACATGTAAATGCTCCTTATGGGTTCCTGTGCCTGCCGGGTCTGCATAAAGCGCCAGATTGATGTCATTACAGTCTCGCCTTCCCACAGCGTTACGTCATTTTACTTTAAATGGAATTGTAACTTTTTCGGTGTCGAGACCTATGTGTGACTTTCTGTAACTGTCTTTGTCTCTTTCTACTCTGTATTAAAATGTTGAGTTTAACTAACTAATTTTTCATACCTGTCCATCTCATACAATACAGTTTGATTGAGAAGCAGTATTTGTTACACGCTAGAGAGTAGCGCCTGGTTTAGTTTTCAGCCTTTATCGGTGCAAGCTGGGTTTTGCAGACAGGCGTAATGACAGCCAGGTAATGTACGATAAAGGCATATTTACATAAGAGAATGTATTCTTTTCAGGATGAGGTAAATATTGTATCTCTGTGCTTTTAAACTGATAAAAAAAAAAGACTCTGGAAAGATAGGAAATGTTTTAAGTAATCTAGAAAGGACAATTTTTTTCACAGAATGTAAATAAATCCCTTCAAAAGAACCACATTTGATAAAAAAAATGTTTGAAAAATACGCAGTTTCTAAAACACCCAACTTTGTTCAAAAACACTTAGTTGAAACTTTTCTTCTGTACTGTTGCTATGAATTTAAACGTTGTGTTTTTGACAAATGATCGCAGTAAGACTTGGCTGTAGCAAAAGACTAGTTCATAGCTGAAGAACAAAAAGATAAAACAAACAAAAAATGCACATTGTTCTGTAGGTGTTTGCCAACATATCATTTTTAAAAATTCAAAAAGAAAAAAAAAACAACAAAAAAAACATTGTACATTTAGTGTTATTTAGTGAAAGTAGATACATCACACAGACAGCAACATTAGGATTCATGCACATGATAATTCACCAATGTGTTGCAGTGCAGTGAATATCTGTGATGCAATTATGTCGAGCAGGAATGCAGTAAGCCAATCAGTGCCCTCTCTATTCAAATTGAAGCTTTCCACTGGCCAAACATATCATGACAGCCTCTGAGGGAGTATGTGGGAAAAGACTAGAGGCACCAAAGGAGTTGTGCAGACACTCCCTGGTTTAGGTCAAACAGACACGCTCAGGACAAATAAAACTCTATTTTCATACAGGAGCATCAGCCTGCTCAAAATATGCCAATATCCTAGCATAACAATGTGCTGCTGAACATTTGTGTTTGTCAATGTTTGGAGCAAATGTTAACTTTGAATGAGAAATGAGTGTACACACACACACAGATACTCACTCGACTGCCACTCACTCTTTGCTTTTCATGTTTTGAGGGTATTCCAGTGGGATGCTGGCTTGTTGCTTTTTCACTGTTGTTACTGTTTTTTGATTTATTTATTTATTTTTTTTTATATATCGCTAAACAAACTAATCTTTGGAAGATACTAACTGGTTTGTTTAAATTACGCTTCTCTAAATTTAAAAAAGCTGACAAATTGAAATAATGACTGAGTGGAGATGAGAGCAATCAGGTGAGGTGTGAAGGGGTTGGTGGTGTGTTGATCAGCATGGTGATGATGCCTTCATGTACCCGGGGGTGGTCGGCCGCGGTCGAGAGGAGAGGCACCACAAATGGGGCCGATGTAACTGTAACTGCTTAATTAATCTACAAATGTAACTGGTTATATGACTGACAAATAAAGAACCTTGAACAATCTGCACAATAAATGGTTCAATTTTATCCCCCACACGAGCTGATAAGTATCACAGATAAACATCGATTGCAAGCTGACTTGAATGGGATCCAAACCCCCTTTTGGCAAGTGGGTCTCTGCGCATGTCCTTTCTGGCACTTTTCCCTCGCTGGGTACCACTCCACATGCACATGTTTTCTCTCCTGCACTCCAGCTGAAGTGGATCATTCAATGCAGGTGAGAGCAGGTTCCTTTTAAATATTCTGGATCTTGTAGCCGCTCCCCTTGACTGACCCAGCAGGTCCTACGTTGCTTAGAACAGCCGTTTGATTTTTGTCAAGTAATTCAAATGGCTTTTGATTTACTTGATAAAAAATATATATATATATATATAGATGCAATTTCAAGACTACCTGTACATCTAAAAAAATGTAAATACCATAAAAAAGTTCAATATTTATTGTCACATTTTAGAAGGTGAAACGTTACATATTATCTATTTCTTGTAATTTTAATGATTATGACTTCCAAATAATGAACTATTTGCCCTCAATAATTGGTTGAGGCTCCTTTAACATGAACTATCACATTAATGCACTACTGCATGAAATAGCACATTGATCAGCTAAAGTGGTGTAATAAAAGCCTTTAAAAGAGGCTTTCAGGTCATCAATGTGGTTTCTGTGTCTTCCATCTTTATTTTAACAACATTGCATTGATCCTCTCGGGTTTAGGGCAGCTAAGTTTGCTGGCTCATCAGAAATCGGAGCATCATGTTCATTGAATCACTTTTGGGTACATTTGGCAGTGTGGGCAGGCGGCAAGTCCTGCTGGAAAATGAAATTAGCATCTCTATAAAACTTATTAGCAGAAGTGAGGATTCAGCGCACTAAAACCTGATGATAGACTATGCACTTTGGAAAACTCAGTGGACCGAAACTAGCAGAGAACATGACACCCCAAACCATCACTGGCTGTGGAAATTTCACATTGAGCTTCAAGCAATGTGGATGCTGCTGTGCCTCTCCACTCTTCCTCCAGACTCTGGGACCCTGATTTCAAAATCAAATGTAAATTTTACTTTGATCTGAAAAGAAGACTTTGGATCACTGAAGAACAGTCGAGTTCTCTTTCATAACATTTGTTTCGTGTGCTACTCAGAGAATCAGGGTTACAAAGGTAACCTAAAGTTTTTTTTCTCCCTTACTCATATGTAACATGTGCGTAACATGTTCTGTTTTTTTGTGTCCTCTCTCCTTTTAACACAGAGACAGTGAGATTGGTTTGAATAACTTTATAACTAAATAAAATTATAATTTGAAAACTGATTTTTTCTATTTACTCAGGTTATCTTTGGCTAATACTGAAATTCAAAACAAAAAACATTATTCAACAAAATAAGTTAGGTGGCAAATACTTTTTCACAGCAACCTGGAGGCACAGTCCAGAATCAAATACATAATTTCATTGGGATTATGTGAACAGATTTAGAAGGTTCCCACAAAATGTTTGTGTAAAACCATTCAGTCATCATTGAGAATAAACTTCTTGAAATTATACCACCCCCTAGTGTTAGACAATGGACACTAAATCACTGGTTAAACAACATTAAATCCTTTATTGACAAACGTAAATTGTTGACAGGGGACAAGCTGGTGGCAGGTCCTGGTTAGCGGCAACCAGTGTTAAACTGGTCAAAATAATCCCTGGTGGGTTTGTTGGTATATAGTTCCTTATTCAGATAGTGCTGACTGGAACAGAAACAGAAATGTACAAACAGTGTGCAGAAACAGCCAGAAGATTTTCATTTATATTATACATTTCATATTATTTATCAATTTATAAACAAGTTACCTGATAAAAGTGTGTGTGTGCGTGCGTGTGTGTGTGTGTGTGTGTGTGTGTGTGCGTGTGTGTGTGTGTGTGTGCGTGCGTGTGTGTGTGTGTGTGAAAGAGTGTGAGCTCACTGTGCCTCCTGCTGTCTGGCCAGATTCTTGTTTTCTTCGTCCATCAGGATTCTCTGTTGCCTTCTTAGTTCTGCCGTTTGCTGTTCCTTCTCTTCTGCTGTTTTAGAAATTTTCAAGAGCTGCAAGTCCCAGGCTGCATCCCTAATCTTATCAGCCTCAAGTTGTTTCTGTCAACAAAAAACATGGCATAAGTTGTGCACTATGCATATATTGCTCTAAAGCAGTTGGTTGCAAACCAAAGCTAATTTTGCATGTTCTTCCCCTGGATGTACAGATTTTTATGGATGTATGGGTGGAGACTCACCCCAGGCAGGGTGCATGCATTTATGGAAGTGACACCATGTAACTGGGACTGCAGGAGTACCTTTCTCTCGAGACGCTGTTGCTCTCTCTGCTCGTGGAAGTTGTTGAGCTGTTGAAGGCTCATCCCCCTCCACTTGTCCGGCAGAACATGCGGTGGTCTCCCTCCTCCCATATAGGTCTCCGCTGGCTCTGAAGTCTCTGTCAACATGTCAGATGTCCCAGTGTGCCACATATCTATCATATTATCCATCTCCTCCTTCATACGCTGCTCCCTGAGGTTCAGAGCTCGGTCTTCAACCTGTGTGGAACAACATAGGATGAGGCCTCAGCACTGACCGAGAGAGATCTCAAAGTTTACGACAAACAAAAAAAAAGACAGGAGTCTTTATAAAGATACACTACTGGTTTGTGGTCAGAACTCTAGCGTGCAGAACAGTCAATTTCTTCCGCACCAGATGCCTTCATCCATGTCTTTATGGGCGTTATTATGTGCACTGATGCATTTTGGAAATACAACAAGGCATTCCCAAACTTTTCCCACAATGTTGGGAGCATGTAATTGCAGGACTTTATATACTTTAGGGCATGGGAGTGGATGAGAACACTTGAATCCAATGACTCAGAGGTGTGAGCAAAGACTTCTTGCGGTATAATGTATTTTCCTTCTATGTAACTTTTTATTACCCTCCCTGTGTAGGTGTCAATAACTGTCTGCTGGACAACCGTTTTCTGCATGATTTTATAGGCCAAACATAAATATAGTGTAACATTTTGTCATTAAAAATCTTTTTAATAATTTTATTGTTTTTCTGTGATCTTCTAGTTTGCTGAATGACAGAATTTCTGGTTTTCATTATTTGTGGAAAAAAAAAAATCACCACGGTTGACAAAGATATATTAATTTGCGTGAAATTATAGAGCAAATTATAGAGCATAACTTTTGAGAGCATTCTAATTCATTGAAAAGCACCTGTATGTTGCATTTTCTCCCAAGTGATCCTCTCAGGAAGATAAATTTGCTGGTGAATCATCGACATGAGTGGTTATTAGGAAAACTACATAATTACCATGAAAAATGCCATGACCTGAAGGCTTTAGAAGGATTTCACTCAATGGGGAATTGAGACAAGAGTGCTCAGGCAAATGAGGGAGCAACTAAGAGGGGGCTTTCAAATGACAACCAATTCCATGAATGCATCACATCAGTTCATCCGTGCCTGTTGGTTGGTACCAAACAATGCGACTGCCTTCCTCCTGTGTCAAGTGTGTGTAGGCATCACTTAACATTTTTAGCTTGCAATTCTAATTTAAAGTCTCAGCCGAGAAATCTCTGTCACAGCTCAGAATCCCCACTGGGTTCGACTTCAAACATTTGCATCAAATGACGGTGCGTGAGCGTTCGTGTGTTTGTTGCGTACCAAGGCTAGATTGTCATTCCAGAGTGAGACAAGGGCGGCTTTCCTACGCTCCTCTTGGACTGCATTCTGCTGGGCCCACATTAGGTCTTGATTCACCAGCTGGTTGTTGTACAGCCGCTCTGTGAAGCGTGTGGAAATGTGTTTGTTTATACAGCTGCATTAGCTATTACCCACTGAAAATAGGTCTCAAGCCACACACTCACACACAGATTCACAGCACTTCGGGATGAGCATTCATCAAAGTCACCTGGCAGAAAGAACTATGTAGGAAGATGTGATTGTTTGTGTGGAAAACCATGAAGCACGTTGATGTGATTTATAGCAGCTCTTGTATTAATTCTGCTCCTTGGTAACCGTGTGTGTTTGTGTGTGCATGTTCATGTTTCGCTCTTTTCACCTCTGTTCTTCGCTCTGTTGTCCCTCATTTTCTTATCATCCAATTGTTCTTGCCAATCTTTTTGGTTTTGTCTCGTTTGCTCTTTCAGCCTCTCCTTCCGTCTGCGATCTTCTCCCTGTAAATTAAACAAAAACAAAGAAAGAGCAAGGTGACTTCCCACTTTCATTCAATTTACTGCTGTTGCTCACTCATATGTGAGTCTTACCTCAAATACATACATGCTGGAAAGCCCCAGTTCAGATTCTGGAATGGTGAGGTTGAACGTCCCCTTCACCTCAACATCATGAGAGATCTTCATTTGCTGCTGTGTATCCCAGAACTGGTTCAGTTCCTTTTGCAAAGCTTTCCGCTTCTCTTTCTCATTACTCTCTTGCAGAAGAAACACTTCATCTTGGCATTTCCTCAAATTATCTGAAATACATTTAAAAAATTACACAAGTGACCTGCATTTATTAGTGATAAAATTGTATTTGATCATTGTGTAATTTCTTCAAGGATAGTAAATTAACTGTTCTTGTGTAGTTCTTTGTCTAGTCCAGACAAATCCAAAGCTTTTTCACCCATTCACACACCAGCCGATGGTGGAAAGCTACAAGATTGTAGCCACAGCTACCCTTGGGCAGTCTGACAGAAGCAAATGACATAGAAGAACGTAATTACCAAAATCCCTGTCTCGTAGTTTCTCACAGTCTCGCTTCAGCTTATTTTCCAAGACTTGCTTGTTTAAAGCTTCCAGGTCGACGCCCATCACACGCACGCGAGGGTTGAAGAATCGGGCTTTGCGGGCTCTTTCTGCAGACCTTCGGGCCTCCGCGACCTTGTCTTTTGAATCATCAACTGGCAAGTCCACTTTATACATTTTTATGGTTTCCAGGCAGGTTCTGGGACAAAGTTACATTCAAAACTATTTTATCGATCCCAAAGGTAAATAAGATGTTGTTGTAACTCATATTAATTCAAATTCTTCAAAGAGTTATTATAGATATAGTAATGGCTTTTGACATAAAAAAAAATGGCTAACATAATAATAATAAAAAAAAAACTAAAAAAACCCCAAAAACAAACAAACAAAGAAATGACATCATTACTAAGTAACAAATTCAAGCACGTGGAACACTTTTTCAAAACAAACAATGGTTTAATGGTTTAATTAATTTAGTAGATAAAACATACAGGAAGTTAGAACAACATGAAGGACTTCTAGTGCCAAATGGCACATGAGGCTTCGCAGGTAAAAAACATAAAAAAAAACTTTTTCACTTTAAGTTAAACTGTAGGTCGTATTTACACCATAGAAGTTTTTTTCATAAAAATATGCTTTTTCTTCATTCAGAAAAGAAAGATAAAAAGACAACCAGATTAGTTCTCTTGTATAAAACTTTTAAATTACATTCCAAATGTCTTAGAACAACTAATAAATCAATGCCCTCACTCTTACCTGTAAGATATAGTTGCATAAAACGCAGGAAATTACAGTTAACATCGAAGGGACTTTGTTGCTGTCACAGTGTTATGTTTGGGTTTGGGTGCCCTAGTAACCATGGTAACATCCTTTTTTTTTGCTACAAGTGAAAGTCTCTCTAAACTTAAAAAAATAGACTTAAGTAATTTGACAAATATACTGGCTGAATTGAAAGGTATCGACATTTTTTTCCCATTTTAAATGTCATTAGCAGCGGATATCATAGACACAAACGTTAATGTATGTGACGCACGTTTACGTCTCTTTTAACTCCACCTCGCGAGAAAACGCGAGGTTTCGAATCTCGCGCGCTTAAGCTTTTCCTGTTAGATTGTAAAATGGCGCTCTGTTGTTACAAGTGTTCCGATTTAATTTGACAAGGATTTTTACGAGGCATTTATGTTTGAGACTTTGCGTTTGCTTCATAATGTAACTTATGTGCAAGAGAGCTACATGTTGAGCAGCAGCTTTCCTTCATTTACAAGTTCACTTCGTTTGTGTTAGACAAGTTGTTCGCTGCAGACTGGCTGCTAGCATTGTTAGCTAACTGTCTTAACATTGTCCGTGCATATATTCATATAAGTATAAGCTCGGCAACAAGCAAAATGGGCTACTTGAAACTCATAGAGATAGAAAACTTCAAGTCATACAAAGGACGACAAATTATCGGACCGTTTCACAAGTTCACGGCAATCATCGGACCCAATGGATCGGGTATGTTGTGATGAGAGCTAAGGCAAAATGTAAACCGTTTGCTACGACTGGCTAACGGTAAACACGGGGTCATCTCGTTGTGCTGTTTACTCTTGTAGTAATTAGGTGTGTTTTTTTGTAAAGCACTTTAATAACATTGGAGCATGTATTTTGTAATACGAGTACTAAATATTTTACTCTTCATTATTGTTGTTGTCTGTTTAATAGCTTGTCTGATGGCATGTTATTGCATTGGGGTGTCATATATGGAACACCCTAAAGCACTTTAGTTTTGTGAACATTACTAAAACGTTGATATTTACAAAAAGTTGTGAAATATTTGTGTATCTTCAGCATGATAGTGATCTTTCCTGGACGAATTGAATGTTTTGCTTAATCAGAAAACAATACGGCTTTATTTTAGGTTGAGATGAAAATTCATCTGTACATTTTACTTTGGTATTTCTTGGGACTTTCTAAGTGCCTTACACGTTTAATAATGAACACAGTAAACCGTTTATAAAATATAAAGCTTCTGGGGCTTTTACATATGTCTTTACTTGTCCTATAAACTACTCCCCACTAATTCTATGTAGAAACCTTTCCAAACAAATGCATTTTTTTGGGATAGCCTCAGATACAAGCAAGGTCTGACAAAAATGGCAGCTGTGAAAGATTTTAACTTTGTGATGCATTAATATGAACGAAAACAAAAGAAGCAAAAGGAAATCCATTTAGGGTGTGGAAACAGAACCTAAAATGTCAATGCATTTCATTGCAGGTAAATCCAACCTCATGGATGCCATCAGCTTTGTGTTGGCAGAAAAGACGAGTAACCTGCGTGTGAAGACTTTGAAAGATCTAATCCATGGAGCTCCTGTGGGGAAGCCAGCTGCCAACAGAGCGTTTGTCAGCATGGTATACCAAGAGGATAACGGAGAGGAGCGTTCCTTCACACGGGTCATTATTGGTAAGAAGTCGTTATGTACAAATTGAGAAGATATACTGTCTGTTGGTAATATTTATTGCTTTTTATCATTACATATCTTTCTGTTTGAACATGACAAATATTGTCGAGTTAACCAATTCTAATTCTGGGGACAACATGTGTGTTGTTCCTACCATGTTTGCTTTGTAACTAAATAACACGGTTTGTCTTAGGGGCCTCATCCGAGTACCGCATAAACAATAAAGTGGTTGGACTACCTGAATACAGCGAGGAGCTGGAAAAACTTGGCATTCTGATCAAAGCCAGAAACTTTCTTGTCTTTCAGGTAAGTGTTTAGAGAATCGCTTCCTTCACAGTGCTTCAGCAGAAAACTATTTGTGTAAAGCTAACATACAGTTGGTATTACTTGATTATAAGTGAATTAGATTTTTTATTTTGCTTTATTACACAACAGGGGGCTGTGGAGTCCATTGCCATGAAGAACCCCAAAGAGCGAACAACGCTGTTTGAGGAGATCTCACGTTCTGGGGAGTTGGCACAAGAGTATGACCGCAGAAAGAAGGAGATGGTGAAAGCAGAAGAAGATACACAGTTCAATTATCACCGCAAGAAAAACATTGCTGCAGAGCGCAAAGAAGCCAAGCAGGAGAAGGAAGAGGTGAGCGCTTTGAAATAAAATAAGATGGACTCAATTTTGTTCAAGAAAAAAATGTAAATAAATCTGCATTTATTTAATCAAAAACTGTTTCTACCAGGGACAACTTGATTTGTGTATTTCATTCCTTCCAAGGCCGCCTTTGTTATTACAAATCCAATCTGAATCTGCCATAAAGTTAAACCTAAATAACTTAAAACCAAAAATCGAGCGCAAAGCTAATCACATTATTTTCTTTCTTGTTCTTGATGTCTTTGTCAGGCTGAGCGATATCAACGCCTTAAAGACGAGGTCGCCAGAGCCAGTGTACAGTTACAGCTCTTCAAGTTGTACCACAATGAGGTCGAGATCGAGAAACTGAACAAAGAGCTCGGCCAGCGGAATAAAGAAATCGATAAGGACCGTAAAAAGATGGACCACGTCGAAGAGGAGCTGAAGGACAAGAAGAAAGAGCTGGGCAGGCTGATGAGGGAGCAGCAGACCATCGAGAAAGAAATCAAGTATGTCCTCATGTGGTTCTGGCAGCCTTCCGGGTGTACATGCTTGGATCCTGACCCCCAAAATTTTCAGTGCAAAATAATTATTTTCATTCTATTTGCAGAGAAAAGGACTCTGAGCTGAATCAAAAGAGGCCCCAGTACATCAAGGCCAAAGAGAACACGGCACACAAAATCAAAAAGCTTGAAGCTGCGAAAAAATCTCATCAGAACGCCCAGAAGATGTACAAGAAGCGCAAAGCTGACATGGATGAGCTGGATAAGGAGATGAGAGCGGTGGAGTTGGCCAAGCAGGAGTTTGAGGAAAGAATGGAGGAGGAGGCTCAAAGCCAGGGCCAGGACCTCACACTGGAGGAAAACCAGGTCTGACTTGATTCTTCCTTAGTCCTTTTATTCAATAAAACCTCAGTCAAACCAGTAGATGCCATTAACAAATGAAAAATTTGTTCACATTCGTGTTATAGCGATTGAAGCAGATTAAATACATGCAATACAAAGAAATAATTTCGGCCCTTCCATTTTACTTAATCTATTTATTCTTAAAAGAAATTTGTACATGTTTTCTTTAGTTATTGATCTTATTATTTGGTCTCAGGAAAAAAAAGAATTGGCTTGACTCTCTTTTCTTCCTTCCCCCTAGGTGAAGCAGTACCATCGCCTGAAGGAGGAGGCCAGTAAGCGCGCTGCCACTCTGGCCCAGGAACTGGAGAAGTTCAACCGGGACCAGAAGGCTGACCAGGACCGCCTTGATTTGGAGGAGAGGAAGAAAGTGGAGACAGAGGTAAAAAAATCCGCAGTTAGTTTTAATCTTGGATAAAAAAGATTTGCATAGGAACTAATGCAACTCTGCAAATATCTCCTTATTTCTCAGGCCAAAATCAAGCAGAAGATTCGTGAAATAGAAGAAAACCAGAAGCGTATTGAGAAGCTAGAGGACTACATCACCACCAGCAGGTACGTCACTGGTGTATTTGCTCTCTCTGAGGAGATTCCTGCTGTTCATTTAGCTGTTAATATGATTAATTTTACTCCTTCACTCACACATTTCTACATCGCTAAACTTCAGACAGTCACTCGATGAGCAGAAGCGCATGGAGGAGGAGCTGACGGAGGAAGTAGAGATGGCCAAGAGGAGGATTGATGAAATAAACATGGAGCTTAATCAGGTAACCACGACAGAAAAGACAGAGCAGTGTTGGCTTTACTCATCAAAGATTTTCACAGTTTTAACCTTCTGTATTTTATTTGAAGTTGATATGTTTTGATCTTTTTCTGTTTGGCTTCTTTTAGCTTAAGTGTAGAGAACTGCTTTCTTCTCTGTACATCTCAGAATCTTGCATCAAAAAGTAAAAGCAGATTCTTACACCAGTGTGTGCTGCCTGTTTCGCACTGGTGTCTTTAAATGTTTTATTTTAGGTCTCGGCCAATTTAGGCAGATTTGAAACACTGTTGATTTTACATTGGGATTTTTTTTTTTTTTTTTTTAGCTTTAACCTAAATTAATACCAAATTTGAAATCAAAGAAGAAAGCGCAAATTTTTATTCAGAACAAGCACATGCTAGCAGCTGGCACGATGGAGAAATTTCTACAAACTCACACCCCTCACCATGGAAACCACATGAAGAAGTTCGTATGATGCAGCTTTTAAGTTGAAGGCTGTCGATCTGGTAGTACAGGAGGGAAATAGAGCCGCTGCACGTAAGCTTGGCGTGAATGAAACCATTGTTCGGCAAAGAGCTGCATCCTCGATGAATCCAGCAGATTTATTAAGGATAAGAGTGGTGGAGATATCAGCCGCTTGCTTATAGCCGTCTGCGGCTTACATATGTTTCCAGTTTTTTCAAAAACTTTGTAGATGCGCCTTATAGTGAGATACGCTCTATAGTCTGGAAAATAAATTACTTGAACTTTAGTAAAACTATACAAAAGTTCCACTTAATGTAGTGGACTTTATTTTATTATTATTCAAATTTTTTATTTTTTTTACTTTTTCCGTTGTAATTCTTTAAAACAAGCTCTGTGCAAAATTATATGGATAGCCACACCGGTGCATTTTCCCAGAGTCCCATATGTAACCTGAGGAGTAAAAGTAGAAATATTTTCAGCTCCACAGAATAGAGCACAGCTTTTTTTTTGTGTGTGTGTGTGCAAGTAACCACAACAAAACTGCACTTCTCCCATTTAATAAATATTTTCTATGATCTGGATTGACATGAAAAGCATGACTGGATGGGACTGACCACTTCCATTTGCTTCAGGTGATGGAGCAGCTGGGAGACGCCAGGATCGACAGACAGGAAAACAGTCGACAGCAGCGCAAGGCAGAAATCATGGAGAGCATCAAGAGACTTTACCCTGGATCTGTGGTAAGTTACTAATGTACAGAATCAACCCATGTTGCCCAAACATGTGTCCCGTTTTGGACAACATTTTTTTGAACATGTTTGAATGAGACCGCCTGCTGTTGTGTTTTCAGTACGGCCGCCTGATTGACCTGTGCCAGCCCACTCAGAAGAAATATCAGATTGCTGTTACTAAAGTGTTGGGCAAGAACATGGACGCCATCATCGTCGACTCAGAGAAAACCGGCCGAGACTGCATTCAGTACATCAAGGAGCAGAGAGGAGAGCCTGAGACCTTCCTTCCTCTTGACTATCTTGAGGTGAATATTACACTACAGGAGACGCCTCAAGGAAAAAGTAATCAGAATGGAAAGTACTGAAAATGAAGATTTTATTTTGGACTGGACATAATACATTTTATGTCTAGTCCTCACTGACGCTGTCCTGCGACTTTTAGATGTCTCCCTGTTTCAACACACCTGAATGAAAGGGTTTAATCGCCTCTTCAGCATCTCATCAGGTTCGTCTGAGTGCTGATGATGAGCCTTCAGTATGATTCATGTCTGTAGAACAGGGGGGCATCTGAAAGTTGCAGGACAATAACTCTTGAAAACTGGAGTTGGAGACTGCTGATTTAACAACAGTTTTGGAGGTAATTATCATTCATATTGATCGCCCAATGAGCAGAAAGCCTTTTTTCCTTTAAGGTCAAACCAACAGATGAAAAACTGAGAGAGCTGCGCGGGGCCAAGCTGGTGATCGATGTGATCCGCTACGAGCCGCCACACATCAAAAAAGCCCTCCAGTACGCTTGCGGCAACGCTCTGGTTTGTGAGAATGTTGAGGATGCACGAAGGATCGCTTTCGGAGGGCCTTACAGACACAAGGTGATTAACCTGGTGTGGGATGAGAAAACAATTTATATTTTAAGATGTTAGTTTGCTGATGTGTCTTTATTATCCTGTGTTCAGACCGTAGCCCTGGATGGCACGCTGTTCCAGAAGTCAGGAGTCATCTCCGGAGGAGCCAGCGATCTGAAGGCCAAGGCCAGACGCTGGGACGAGAAGGCGGTGGACAAACTAAAGGAGAAGAAGGAAAAACTTACAGAGGAGCTAAAGGTAACCAACTCAGAAAAAGTCAAGAATTTGATTGCCTATGCAGTTCATATATACCTTTCGGTTTGTTTAAGTGTAAACCACTTTCGGATTTTCTTTGCAGGAGCAAATGAAGGCAAAGAGGAAGGAGGCAGAACTGCGTCAGGTGCAGTCTCAGGCACACGGCCTGCAGATGAGACTAAAATACTCCCAGAGTGACCTGGAGCAGACCAAAACCAGGCACCTCTCCCTCAACATGCAGGTACGCCCCGAGCCTCTTGTTCTGTCTTTTGGGATTTTTGAATAGCGATTGTTGGTTTTAAAGTGTTTTTTTGTTTGTTTGTTTGATCTCTTGTTTGCAGGAGAAATCCAAACTTGAGAGTGAACTTGCGAATTTTGGCCCTCGCATCAATGACATCAAGAGGATTATCCAATCCCGTGAGCGAGAGATCACTGACCTCCGAGACCGCATGAACCTAGTGAGACTGACTGAATGCACAGGCTGCTTAAAACCGGCTTTACATACCATTCTCTGTAGTTTAACGACTGAGTTTGTCTTGTAGGTGGAGGACGAGGTGTTTGTTGAATTCTGTAAGGAGATCGGAGTGAGAAACATCCGAGAATTTGAGGAGGAGAAAGTGAAGAGGCAGAATGAGATCGCAAAGAAGCGGTCAGTTTAGAGTTTAAGTCACTTCTCTGGTAGCAAAACGCTTTTTTTTTGTTGTTTGATGTTGTTTTGTTTTTTTTTTTTATTTGTGTCGTATAATTTCAGTCTTGAGTTTGAGACCCAGAAGACCCGTCTGGGAATCCAGGTGGACTATGAGAAGAACCAGCTGAAAGAGGACCAGGAGAAAGTCATGATGTGGGAGCAAACTGTTAAGAAAGACGAGGCTGAGATAGAGCGCCTTAAGAAGGTCCAAAAACATATTCAAAGTCAGCATTAATGGTTTAATATTGATGTAGCTTGAAATCAAGACAAATGTGATCTGTGGTTTTACTTAGGAGGAGCACAGACACATGAAAATCATTGATGAGACGATGGCCCAGCTGCAGGACCTGAAGAACCAACATCTCACCAAGAAATCTGAAGTCAACGATAAAAACCACGAAATGGAGGAGATTCGCAAAAAACTGGGAGGCGCTAACAAGTCAGTGCTGACTAAAACCAGGATGAAATGAAACGTTTTAGTGTGTGTTTTCTAATTCTATCTGGCCTGTTTGTTGCCTTCCAGAGAGCTGACCCAGCTCCAGAAGGAGGTCACTGCCATCGAGACCAAACTGGAGCAAAAGCGCAGTGACCGCCACAACCTGCTGCAGGCCTGCAAGATGCAGGACATCAGGCTGCCTCTTCGCTCCGGAACCATGGATGATATCAGCCAGGGAGAAGTACGAGGACATGGCTTTTATGCTGTTTTTTTTTAATCAGGATGTGAAAAGAAAGTAAAGTTATTTGTTGCTGTTGTAGGGGAGCTCTCAGACAGATGACTCTAGCAGTCAAAGGACGTCCAGCAGCGTTCTGGCTAAAGAAGCTCTAATAGAAATTGACTACAGCAACTTGTCTGAAGATCTGAAGGTAGGTGCTCCAAATAATTCAAGACGTTCATCTTTTCGAACCATAAGAACTTCCTGTATTTTATATTACAGCAGTTCCCACTCTAAAAAAAAGTAGCACAGATTTTTCTGGGTAAACCACTTTTATCTGCTAAGCTTTTAGAAGCTTAAAACTTTTAAAACCACAGTGTAGAGATGTGTTTTTTTTATATATATAAAAGACATAATATTTGAGTTGTTAAATTACAAAATAAGCCAATTAAACCGTTGTAATTTTCTATAGGATACATTGTCAGAAGAGGAGATAAAAGCAGAGACAAACACACTGCAGCAGCGTCTGAACGAGCAGCAGAGCATCCTGCAGAGGATCAGCGCTCCCAACATGAAGGCCATGGAAAAACTGGAGAGCGTCAGGGACAAGTTCCAGGAGACCAGTGACGGTGAGAGGACATGATCTTCGTTGACAAAATGGAGACGGGGTCAGAGGAAGAGATTCCGAGAATGGTCGAAAATGAACTCTTTCCGATGATTTTACCCGTTTGGTTTCAGAGTTCGAGGCGGCGCGTAAGAGAGCTAAAAAGGCAAAGCAAGCCTTCGAGCAGATCAAGAAAGAGAGGTTTGATCGTTTTAATACCTGCTTTGAGTCTGTGGCCACCAACATCGATGAGATCTACAAAGCTTTGTCACGCAACAGCAGCGCCCAGGTGTGTTTTAGCTTTTACTGAAGCAAAATCAATGCAGTAAAGATGTTATTTATCAGTCACATTTATTGTTGCAGAGTTGGAGACAGCCCAGCTCTTAACTTCCTGCTGGTTGATTATCTTTCTTAATAGGAAAGCAATATTTAATGCTACTCGTGCTGCACAAAAAAAACTATTTTGGCTCATGACTAAATTAGTCTGAGATCTGAATCACTCTTGGTGTTTTGCAGGCTTTTCTGGGCCCAGAAAACCCAGAGGAACCGTATCTGGATGGTATCAATTATAACTGTGTGGCGCCAGGGAAAAGGTTCAGACCCATGGATAACCTGTCTGGAGGAGAGAAGACGGTTGCTGCCCTGGCTCTGCTTTTTGCTATCCACAGGTCTGACAAAAAAGCAACACAAGTGGATGTTTTAATATTTATCAAATGACATGCATGGTGAATCCTGCTTGTTGTGTTTGAGATATTTAAATATTTTCAGGACCTGGATGACAGTAGATTTCTGTCCACGTCTTTAACATCTCATCCGTGTCCTTTCAGCTACAAACCGGCACCGTTCTTCGTCCTGGATGAGATTGATGCCGCTCTGGACAACACTAATATTGGCAAAGTGCGTTCAGATTTCACTGTCACCGACTTTTCATCAGTGATACTTGTGATTTAAAAAAAATAAATATATATTATATATATATATATCTATTCTTTCTTCTCAAGGTGGCCAATTACATTAAAGACCAGTCAGTACAAAACTTCCAAGCTATTGTCATTTCTCTGAAGGAGGAATTCTACACCAAGGCTGACTCTCTTATAGGCGTTTATCCAGAGGTGGGTTTCCCTTTTCACTGACCATCAAACATTACAACACTGAGACTTTGTAGATATATGATAAAAAAACCCCCAAAACATTAAGCTTTGACCCGGTGCATTGTAGTTTGAACTGGACCATATTAGGATGATGACATGCCATTATTTCTTTCAACAATAGCAGTAAAAGTTGTGATACGTAAATTTTTTGTAAATAATGATTTTTTTTTTTTTTTTTGCTGTTTGAAAAACCCAATAAATCAGATAATCAGAAGTGACCGGGAACATTGAAAAGGCTTAATTTCATTTAAAAAAATAAGGTTTTATCTGAATCTTTGCTTCTTGATGTTATCTCTTGTTTCTACTTTGAAACAACATAAATGTAGTTTCTTGAAGACTTGGCCACCATACCACTTCGTTACCTTTTTTATGGTGTTTTTAACAACTATAGTCACACACATAATTAGATGCCGCGATGTAAAACAAATGCTAATTGTATTTGCAGCTACAGCTATATGTCCAGCCTTATCAGTTTTCTGTGGATCATTTTTCCCCTCCAAAGAGTTTTTATGTAATAAGTTGGCAGGACTGAAATAAACTGTTCATTTTTAGAGTATCAATGACGTTTAAGTAATTACTTGAAGAAATTAAAGGAATTCTTGTTCTCTATTTCACAGCAAGGAGATTGTGTTATCAGCAAAGTTCTCACCTTTGACCTGTCGCAGTATCCTGATGCCAACCCGAATCCAAATGAGTAACAAGAGCCTGCTCAGTACTGTCCTACATAGTTACAGATCATGTATTCAGTAAGTCTTCAGTTTTCTTTTGTTTTTATTTTTTTTTATAGTGTAGTCATTCATGAAAGCTTTCCTTTCTGGGATGTTTTTTTTTTTAGTAAAACCTAAGATTTCTGTACATTTAATGGAAACAACCCGCTCTGAATTTGACCATTATTGTTCATTATTATAGTGAATTATGATGAAGTAAAAGGAGACTCAAAGCTTTTTAGTGAACTGTAGGATTTTTACGAACCAGTTAATGAAATACCTTTAAAATAAGCAAGTTCCTTTTTTATACCGTCTAAGGCTCTCATTTTGTTTGCTTAAAGCCTTTGCGTGTCCTCTGCGTGTTTAAAAGCAAATTACATTTTACATGTGCAAGTTGTTTTTTTTTAAAGCTCAATCAGGAGTTTTTAATTGTGTGGTGGATGGATTCCCTGTGTTTGGTAACTAAATAAAGCAGTGAAAATGGCTGCAGCTTAAAGTGCTATAGGAAGATTTCAAAGCTTTTTGAAACCTGACTTAATAATATTATGTTGAAAGTACCTAAAAAGTTGGAGTATCACCTGAAACCACTTCAGCATGAATAAGATGATTATGTCTATTTGTTTGGTTGGCTTTGCTTTAATAAATCTAACGTGAAATTATGTGCATTCGTCTTTGTACTTATTAATGTGCTGTTAATAATCAGCTGCCGTTCCGTTTTAAACTCATGTTTTGTTTTCGGTTTAAGAAGAAGAAATTTTAATGCAAAGCATCCACATGTCAGGTTTTTTTTATTTGTATCCAGGGAAAAAACAATGCTCATACAGACAAACATTGGATTAGATGTTTTTTGTTTTTTTTATGAGGGTGAAACAGTGAAAAAATATCAAACTTTATTGTACAGAATCCAAAGTAAAGGGAGAGTAAAGATGAAAATACTTGACACTAACGTTAAAACTCGATGTGTGACAGTTAAACGCAGGCACATCAGAGGACAACATCAATAGCAAAAAATAGAAAAGTCCTCCGGGAAGACTGAATTTGTTCACAAAACATGAATCAAGTGCAAAAGTCCACACCGATGTGAATAAAAATGTTTCAAGCTAAAGCAACCATACTCCAGGTATGCTGAAAACCCTCTATTTAGGGATCAAATCTAATCTAAGGGACAAACATACAACCCATAACTGCACGGTGACGTTTCACTACATTGATTATAAAGCAAACAGTTTATTGCAGCTAGAACTTAGGATAATTGTTGCTACAATAAACTGCTAAGGGCAGCTTTAAACAGAAAACCTGCTGAAATTTCAGTCACAAAGACAGTTTGAAGCTCCTACCTTTTAAATACTTTTGTTTTCTGGTAGGAAGACAAAACTAGCTGTTTCCACTTACCGTCGTACTTTCCCACCATCTTATCAACTGCAGGCCAAAAAATGGCTGCTGCCATTTGTTTAGTTTTCACTGAGCCTTGCTCACTATCACTGCCCCCTTCTGTGAGGCTACACTAAGACACTTTCCTTATTCACTCAGCTGTCCCACCTGTGGAATGGATATCCTCAGTAAATGATAAGGTAAAAGAAGTATATTGATCAGCTTACTTTAAGATGTTTTTTCTGTTTTTATCAGTCTTGCATCTGAAAGATGTCTCGGTGTACCCAGTTTCCCCAACCTGCTGTTTGACCTGGAGTCAGGCTAACAGGTACAGATCGTCAAAGGGGCAACAAGCTTGGTGAAACAACTTGAACGAGCTGAAGTCACTTTATCCGCATAAAATCAATAAGCACACACCTAAACTTCGGAGTCATTCTGTTTCTTTCTGCTCGGAACTGTGGGGACCGGACGTCTCTTCTTCCTGACAGCCGGCTCCGGCTGGCCAGGTTTTTGTCCTCCACCAGCAGGTACAGGACGTCGTTTTTTGGCAGAGGGGACGCTGTCGGAGCGTTCGCTGAGGATGCCCCTCGCCACGCCCTCCATCTCTGAAATGGGGATGTGCATGGCGTCGGCCATCTCCTTCTTAGTTTCGGAGACAAAACCAGGATCTTTGGACAAGGAGGCCAGACCGCCCATTTCAAGGGCCTGAGGGGAAAAAAAAACAAACACTTTTATTTTATTCATATTGGAAAAAATTCTACTTCTTGTATTTTTTGTTTTTTTATATAAGTCAAATTTTAAAATCTCAAAATATTATGAACATTTCAGGGGACACGTGTCCCAAAATCCATTTGATAGTAAACCACAAACTTTGATGTATTTTATATTATTGGGAGCTTATGTTATAAATGAGCATAAGTAGAAAATAGTTGGTAAGTAAAAGGAAACTTTTTTAAATAAAAATGACTAAAAAATGGGGGTTGGAAGGAGGATTGGTCCAACCCTTACTTAATCACATTGTTGTGCAAATAACCTAGACAATCCAATTCTCTCTCCTGCATATTAGACTTTTAAAACCAAACCTTAATCGTGGCCAAAAATATTGATCTTTCAGAGAAGTGATAAAGATTAAAGTGAATGAGTTTCCCTCCTTACCTCCTGGACAAGCTGATCGGCTGGAGTCCTTGAGCTCCGACTCCGACTCTCCATCCACTCGGGCTCATAAGGGAACTGCATGAAACATGTAATCGTGTATGAAATTTATACTCTGTTCACATCACAAATGTCACAATATCACGTATGAGTTTAGGAAAAGGATACCTGTGTTTTGTTTGTTTGTACTGTGAAGTTCCAGGAGTGTCTTAGGTCTGGAAAATGGGAAAAAAAATGTTGAAAAGCCCATTTTTAGGGTTTATTTGTCATTAGCTATATTTTCTTTCACATTTATGCATTTAGAGGGGGATTAAGTTCACATGGAGGTGAACTCATTCATTAATTATTTGACATTTTAAGCCGTATTTTGCTTTTCAAAGTGTCTCAGAGTAAAGAGGCGCTGAATACAAAAGCACTTCCTCCTTTCAGGATTTTATAAGGATTTTATAAGGTTTAGGAATCATGTTCCTCCATTTCAAAAGGATGTTCTATTTTCTTTTGGTCTGCCATATTTCGATGCAATACAATAAAGTGTGTATTTGCATTGTGACAAAATGGGAAAAACTCAGGAGCACGGCGCTGTATGTGAAGGATGTGCAGACACGTCTCCAGGTGTCTTATGTCCTCTGTCGTACCTGGTTCTTCGTCCTCAGAGGGATTATAGAACTCATCTGGACTGGCTTCTCTGTCAAAGAAAAATCTGAAACGTAAACATGAAAAGCAATCAGACACAAAAACTCTTATCACGCACATGCAGCCGGATGGAAGCGTGTGTTGCTTGCCACTCACTCTGCGAAGGCGTTGTTGTTTGTGTTGCTTTTTGGTGCTGTAGCGGGGAAAAAGTCTGCGCCGGGCGCCAGGGCAGAGGAGTTGGGAGGAGACTCAGACTGGCTCTCTGAGAACTGGAGGGGCCGCTGGTGGGTCATCTGGGAGTTCTGAGCGTCGGTGGCCTCGGCGGAGAAGGATTCGACTCGGTTGCCGAACAGACCATGAGAACGCTGGAGATACCGATCGCAAAAGCAGGTAAAGTGATGGAATACATCGGTCCCACTGATTTGCAGAATGTGAATGCCAGAAATATCAGAACATCTCAAAACGTGAATCTAAGACTCTGGAAACACTTTATTTGAAGGGGTGTGCAAAAGACTGATATTACACTAACAGTGTACGTGTATGTCATAAACGTAACACAAAACCTGTCATGAACATAAAGGAGTCTTCTTGAATGTTGTCATTACATATCTCTCAGTAAATAATGGCACTTTCATTGCAAATATACATTAAAAGTGCATTAAAACTTAGCATTACTTAGTAACTATATGTTTTTATGCAAAGTTGCATTAAAACCCGCATTAAAAGTGTAAACTTTGCTTTAGAAGTGTCACTATTTATGAATGACACTTCAAATCAACAGTCATAAACATTCATGTTCATGAGAGGTGTTGTGTTGTGTTTATGACATAACACTACACTGTCAGTGTAATGTCAGTCTTATGCAACACACCCCTTCAAATGAAATGTTCCCGATTTCTTAACTTAAGTCGGAAAATGTAAAAGATCAACCAACACATGCAGGCTTACATGTTAGCAATCGCTGTGCTCTGTTGGGAAGTGGGTTTCCTACCTGATAAATGGTTTCCTCTGCAGCCTCGTCCATCGCTCTGTCCATTTCTTCCTCATTCTGCAAGTCTCCTGAAATTGCCCTGTGCATCTCTGGAGCCGCTTCTTCCTCTATGCTCCTCAAACCCGCCTACAAAATTAACAGAAAGTGGCAAAGAAGCTGAAAGCAAGATCCTTCCCATGTTTATGAAGATAGGAAGTTAGTAAGATCTCTTCAAGCAACCTGAATCTCCGGACCCGAGGTGCTCTTCTTTGATGGACGGAAGCCGTAATACTCCTCCTGGCGTTTCAGAAACTTTCGGAAATGGTCTTGGAGCAGAAATGTCGCGTAGAATTTCCCCACAGTCACCTCGTCATCTGTAGTTCACAGATCTGTCTATGTGAGAAGTTGGGTATTTCTTCGTAAAGCATCTATCTGCGTCCACACACTAACCTCCTATAGGGGGGATGACCTGGTCCAGCAGTTTCATGCTGGTGCGTTTCCAGATTTGCTTTATAATTGCTCGAAGCTCCTCATTGGCCTGCTCAAAGTTTCCTGTAAAAAGTGTTTGACAAAGAAAACCCAGTAACTGGTGATATTTGAAGGAGTGAATTTCTTCTTGTTATGACCTGAACAGGTTTCTGACGTGCCACACCTTCAGTCTTGATTTTTAGTGCCGTCCTGACCAGAGCGAACAAAGTGGCGTTGAACGTGACGGTGCCATCGCCGTTGAGAGGCATGTTCATCCCAACCAAACGCTGCAGACAGAAGAACGAGAATCAATTTTCTCCTGTTTTACATTTTTGTTTACAAGAACTCATGGGGGGGGAAATAATTCATTCTGTATGGAGCTTATGAAATTGAGCGATTCCTTTACAATTCCAGAGTCAATTTTTAAACATTTTAACTTGATGCACAGCTTTGACTTTATGTGAAACTCTTTTGCAACCCAAACCAACGCCCTGAAAGAATCTCGGATGTTCAAGAACAACCAAACATCAGTTTGAGCTTCCAGTTGCTCAAACATTAGTGTCACATTCGTGTCTATAGTGCAGCAATTTAACACCGTTATGCCTTGAGAGGGTGCCGAACCAGAGACACAAGACCAATGTTTTCAGCTGAAATGTGTTTTGATCAAAGGAGACAGGGGATGACTTGTTTGCTTACTTTTACTACAAATATATTTGGAGAAGTTAAGGAAGGACTTTCAAACGAAGAACAAAGTACCAACTGTTGAGCATCACGACGCCCGATTTGCTACCAGTGATAGCATTGCATCTGTGCTCATAATAATGAAGACAAAGGTCGGGATTTTTAGCTTCACCTAAAACCAGGTTGAAACTAAGTTTTTCAGCAGGATCCCGAAAATAAAATAAATCTGGTTTTGGTGCGGACAAATGAGGCTAATCATAATCAAGAGAAATTTCTCAAAGCCCTTGCCTACACAAGATGTATTGACCATCCTCAAAAGTTGGTACTGTACTAACAAAAAAGAAGTGGTCAAAACATTCAGGTGTAAATATGCCAGAAGATTATTAATAGCTTTCCAACATTTCATCAGGTATTAGTAGTGTTTCATTTGTGCCTGTTTGCATATTGTTCCTGTGGGATTGACACAAAAACAGCAATAAATTCAAAGGTTGTGCACCGAATTCTTGTTTTCACCAATCACTGAGGTTGCATTATGTATCACTATCCTCAAATAAATGGTTAGGCCTGAACTGTAAACGCTTGCATTTAGCACAGGGTTCTGGATGAGTGTACCTTGCACGCAGCGCGATGAGGACAGAACTTGCCGAAACCAAGAGGAGGCTGGATCCGTCGCAGCAGCGTCACCACATCCAGATGTTTGATTCTCCCTCTTTATGTAAGAGAGACATTTTGTTTCCTATTAATGCATCTGTTTTATTTTACATAGCTAAATATGAATTGTGAAAGTTTCAGCAGTGTTCAGACTCACGTGGCCTCGGGGTCATATTCTGCCCAGATTTTCTTGAACTCATCCAGATGGTGTGGACCAAGAAGAGACCAATCACGGGTGAGATAGTCAAAGTTGTCCATGATGACCGCAACAAACAGATTGAGGATCTGGATTAGGATGGAAAACAGATAACAGTGTCCCCAGCCACTTCTATTTTCACTTTAAATTGTGATTTTTGCTGAAGTATGAATGGAAAGGAGGAGCGTTAAAGATGAAGCTGTTTCTGACCAAGAAGGCACAGAGACAGTAGAAGCTGAGGAAGTAAAAGACAGCAAAGTTGGACCCGCAGGTGAACTCTTCTCCTGGCAGGAAGTCAGACATGGGGTCACACTGCTTCCCGTACATCGACGCCATCATAACTTCCTGCCAAGCCTCACCAGTCGCACATCTGGACACATAAACACACTTTGAACAGTGAGACGTTGGCTCGAGCTTTAAATATGAGAAACACATTTTGGAGAAGGTACCTACCGGAATAACATCAGAACGGCCTGAGGGAATGTCTGGAAGTTGTTGTTGTGGTTGATTTGGGTGCCGTCCTGTAAGGCTACCTTTCCAAAGATCTGTAGGTTGTTGCCATGCAAATTAGATTCACATCGTGTTGGCCCCTCTGAACCAGATACATGATAACGACCCACAAAGTTTTAGCAGGATCAACATTGACGGCTGTACCTGCATCCCGATCACAGCATAAATGAAAAAGAGCATCACAATGAGGAGAGCTACATGAGGGAGAGCCTGAAGACAGAGAGCAGACGGGTCAGAAACACTGCGGCAAATGGAAATGAAATAATGATGATAAAACGAGATGATGAGAACTAAACCTGGAAAGACTTGATGAAGGTCCAGAGCAGGTTACGGATGCCCTCCGAACGGTTCAGCAGCTTCACTAGACGCATAACACGGAAGAGTCGGAAGAATGTGATGGAGACAGAGGCGTTTTCAGAAGCCTGCGGACAAGAGTTCAGCTGCTTTGTAGAGGAAAACCATGAAAACGTTACTTTTAAATGAGGAGACACTGACTTACCGCAATTTCTTCCATGGGATCTGTCTCCTGAAAAGAGGGAGTTATGCATGAATCAGTCCCGATTTAATACATTTCCTCGCAAAAGTATCCACAACTCTTTAACTTTTTCACACATTGTCCTTTTGTAATCACAAAGTTTATTGTACGTTTTTAGGGATTTCATCTCTGGTTGTCCTTGTTTAGCCCCAAGTCAGAGAGATGACCCTGAAGAAAGTCCAGGGCAATTAAAGGTCTTTAATAGTCAAAGAAGTCCAACTTAAAACAACTTGAAATATACAACCAGAGATAGCAGGGTATGGTTTAACTCAAACTATATTTCTACATGAGAGTGACCCAGTCAAAGTCCAGATCTAAATCCAATCAAAAACCAGTAGCAAGTCTCACAAAGTGCTTTCTGCTCAACCTGACTGGGCTTGAACTATTGCGCAAAAGTTTCTTGATGTGCAAAGCTGCTATAAATTGTGCTTTTAGAACATGCTCCAAATTTTTAAAATTTTTATTAATGAAAATTGTGTTTTATATTTATTTTACATTGCAATTGTACTTTACTATGTTTTGATGTATCTCATGGAATCTTCCTATAATACACTTGAGCTTTATGGTTGCAGTACGACAATTTATGTAAGAGTTCAGTGGTTATGAATATTTTTGCAAGGCTAAGACATCAATAGCCAGCTTGGTAACTGTAGATTCACAACTTTTAAGGAAGGTAGCATTGTTAATTCACTAACTTTAATTAATGACATATATTGTAATTTGATGGATTTCAACTTGTAACCCATGCAAAATGAAACAAATCAACACAATTTGCATCAATAAAATAGCATGTTCGTTTTACCAGTCAAGCAGTGATGAGCTCTTAACTTGTTGATGCAAATTGTAAAAGCTAACTTGCGGCTGAGTATATCAGGCCGAATGAGGTTTGTCGCACATTTAGACTTTTACATCACCAAACACACCTAAAGCAGCGACTCGACAGAGTGAAGAGAGAGTAGTGTTTTAGTTGAGAACGCAGCGGGGTGCTCACACAGCAAGGCTCATGCAGCGGTGCAGATATTTACAGCACAGCCATGAAGACAGTACAGTCCTCCACTGGAGACCAGGGCGGCCTGTGGAGGATAGACATATGAGGAGTGAGGGGGATGAAGGACAGAGAGAGGAGTGATGGGGCATGTGGATAGAATGATGAAGAGGAACTGGAGAAATTTTCAAAACAAAAAAATGTGGTGGGGGGGGGGATTTGTGGCCCGTTTGTGCATCAAACAAGGTCAGCACAGTGCAATCATAGTTCGAAGTGCAACAAAAATTGACACAATTCTGCTGTGACAAAACATTTAATTAATTAATTTCTTAACTGAAATTGGAGTTGTGTTCTTTTTAGATGTTCAGAAAACATACAAATGTGCAATCTTTATCAAGAGTGAAATGAATGATAGCAAAAATGATGGTGCCGCTGTGATGGAAGTGAATCGGTACAAAGGAGCTGTAGAAACAAAGCAACGTGATGAAGGCAAAACATCAAAGACCTCTGATCAATAAATAAACCCAATCTCTCAAATCAAACTGCAGGCTGAGAACTCCAGGGACTTCGACAAACAGCACCTGCAACAACAACCTGAAAAACGTAGAGTTCTTTAAGTTTGCCATGAAATATATGTGCTGGTATGTCACATATACTCACATCAACTTCACTCAGGATGACGTCAACAACGCTACCAATGACTATGATGAAATCAAAGACGTTCCAGGGATCTCCAAAGTAGCCCTGCAGAGAGAGACGAATCATCTTTGTAACCAGGACTTATAAAGAGTGCTGGGGATCTCTTTATCAGAACAGAAAACATTAGAGTACTCACCCTCACTTTGAAAGCCAAGAGCTTAAGTATCATCTCCACGGTGAAGAGCACAGTGAAGATCAGGTTCAGAGTGTCTGACAGCTTGGTAACATAATTCGACTGGTTGCAGTGCTGTTCGGATGGGAGGAAAATCACTTAATCTAATTAGAAATTAATGCAAAAGGTAAGATTTTGGAAAATGAAAAACATGCAACGATTCAAACATTTATGACAGTGTGGAAGGAATACACATCCAGTAAATCTGATTGACAAAATTTCAAGACTGCATGAGGAGGGCTTTTATGGCATATCGTCAGTTTCCTAAAGTAATCAGCTAAGTCATTTTTTACTTTTTTTTCCAAAAGCAATTTTGGCAAAGTAGTCAATACCTCTTTCTTGCTAAAAAATGAAGCAGAAAAAAAAAACATTCTGCAAAAATTACTTAGGCCATTATTTTAGGGAGGACATAATATCAGACATAATGCATGTTAATTATTGCTGCAGGAGAATAACTAGATTTCTCTGCTCTTTGGTCCGGCTCTGCAACTATAAAGCCTCCAACTCAACTCCTCCGCAAACTGGGGTCAAAGTTCAGATATTTTCTGAGATCCTAATAAGATGCTCTCAGTTGTAAAAACAATATTTTTTTTCCCACTGTCCAAAAGTGAAAAAAGTAAGAGAGAAAATTCTTCCTGTTACAAAGCATCCAAAGCTAGAGGAAATAATTGTCAGAACATGCAATGTCTCAGCCAAAAAAATGAAAGTCAATAAAAAGTACAAATCTGAACAAACGCAACAAATCTACTAAAACATGAGTGCCACAATTCAAGATTTCAACGCAATATATTTCTCAGGTTTAAAGCTTACATTGTCGTCTAATTGAGCAAAATCTACAGTTTGTAATAATAATATTGAGCAGCATTTTGAATAACATTGCAGGTGTTTAAGTCTGGGCAGAACAGAAGCTAATTAAAAATTAAACTCTGCGATTCCGGGACGCAAAAACCGTGTGAAACACTCTAACTCACCTGCATCCCTAAACACAATGTGTTCAGCATAATTAGGAAGAACATGAGGTACTCAAAGTAGCATGAGGTGACGATGTACCACACTCTGTATTGGTACGGGTTTTTTGGGATGTAGCACCGAAGAGGGCGAGCCTTCAGAGCGTACTGCACACACTGACGCTGAAGGGGGACAGGACAGACAGGAAGTGAGTGTCGAAAGTTAAATAATCTGAGTCCACACCTGAGTTACAGATTACAACCACCAGTTTATATGCATCCTACTTGAATTTTATGTAAAACGGCAACACAAAGTGGTGCATAATTGTGACGTGGAAGACAAATGATACATGAATACCAATATTTTTGACAAATAAAAATCCGAAACGTGTACAGTGCATTTGATATTCAGTCCCATTTATTCCGATACCCCTAAAAAATCCAGCGAACTGCCTTCAGAAGTCAGCCCAACTGTGTGTGATTTATCCAAGTATAAATGTGGAACAAAAAAGTTAAAAAAGAAAGCTAAAGGACAGAAAGAATTTTAAGTTTCCCATTGATAATGAAGAGGACACAGCAAAAAAAAGAAGTCCTCTGATAATATGAGACAAAAAGTAGGTTTTCGTTGAACTTTCAAAGTGCTATATTTTGCAGAATATGCATGTCTTTTGTGATGTTCTGTCAGATAAAATTTCAGTTCTTATGCAAGGCATTGTCATCTTTCTGATTTTGTAGAACCAACAAAAACCCCTTCAAAACAGCATAGCCTACCTGGTTCTTGTCGAGCTCGCAGTTCTTGTACTCCTGCTCTCCCTGCTCCTGAAAGGTGACGATGACAAAGCCCACAAAGATGTTCATCATGAAAAAGGCGATGAGAATGATGTAGATAATGAAGAAGATGGACACGTCCACACGGTTGTTATAAACTGGACCCATGTCTTCTTCTGCTGAGTCTATAGCTCTATAAAGAAGCCTAAGAATGAAGAAAAGGAACGGGACAAAGATAAGAGACAGTCAGTTAATTTAATTCACCGACCAAAACAATATATCATACAATATCAAAATATATCCTGAGCTCACTTGGGCCAGCCCTCAAACGTTGAGACGGTGAACAGAGCCAGCATCCCGTTGAGCACGTTGTCAAAGTTAAAGTCATTGTTTATCCACTTTCTTTCCGCCAGGACTGTTTCTTGCAGGGAGTTCTCCATGTGCTTCACGTAATATCCTCTATGAACGCGCAGAGAGTGGTAACATTACAGCTCTGATAAATGAAGTCTATGGTAAGTCGGTGTTGTTCGCCTTACTTGCATTCCTCTGCAGTCACTTTGGTCGGGTCTGTGCAGCTGGAGAATTTGCCCTGGAAGCGAAGTGATGAGTAACTAATTTAATCTTCAAGTAGCGAGGCTTTCATAGTACTGTAGACCAATTTAGAAATGTGGCCTTCGCTGAAGCTTACCAAGTAAGCACTATTTTAAAATAAACTACCTTGAAGAGCTGCACTCCAATGCAGGCAAACATGAAATTGAGCAGCATGGTGACCAGGACGATGTTGCCGATTGTCTTGATGGCCACAAACACACATTGGACCACATGCTGTAAAAAAAAAAAAAAAGAAGAAGGGGAAAAAAACAATATATCCTGAGAACAGCTACAAGTAAAATGACAGTAAAATAGTTAATTGACTTTATAGGGAAAATGCTATATGCAGCATTTGTCTATTGCTTTAAAGAAAAAGCTGATTGTTTTCTGGGCAAAATAAAACCCATACCCAACATAACAAATTGTGTGGCTGCTTTTTGGCAACACAGAAAAGAATAGAATAAGCATAAACTATAAAGATTCAAAGAAGGAAAGTGGGTTACGGGTTAGTGAGAGTAAACAAACGGAAAGAGCACATTTTTCCCTTATTCCCCTCCAAAAAGCTCTCAAAAGTGATTTTGACCCAGTTTATGAAAACACAAAAAACACACACACACACACACAAAAAAAAAACTAGAGTACACAAAACCTTTCTACAAGCTCTAGTGGAATCAGTATCGAGCCAACTGGGGCAACCATGGGTATCGTTTGTGAGCATAAAGTTGGACGATGTTTTTGCAAGGTTTTTGCTTTTTGTGACGTCTCAGTCATTACTAAACATTTGCTCTCTCTAAATTTTTCTCCTGCATATTATATCACAGTTATTAGTAACAGCTGAAACTTTTTCCTGTGCATGAGCGGAAATATTGATTACAAATCATCTATTTGATTTCCCTTTAAAAGACTACTTATGTGATTGTTTATGAAAAGACGTGTTGAGAAAACTAACTGGAGCCGGATTATTTAGTAAAATCTTCATGAGTGAACAATAAATTAATTTTGTACACAAATTTGTGACTTTTAGGTGCTTCCATTTACTACTGCTGTGTTTTGCACAACAATAGCATGGCTGCCTTGTATTAAATGATCTGGTGACATATTCATTGGGCAAAAAAGGGAGCACTGTTGCCTCACACGCATAAGAGAAACACATTTGGTGCAGCTGAATGCTGCATTAATTTCAGCTTTTTTGTCTCCTGCAGTGGTAGTCAGTGGAAATGTCCTAAGATCTCTGGATTGTTTAAGTTGTAAAATTGATTATGTATTTCTCCTCTTACTGTTTTATGTTATCGTGTATTCATCTCATGAAACTTCAGAAAAGTCTTGACTGACTGAGAGAACAACCAAAATGTGCATGTTTTCTGAGATATTGAAGTTATTTCACTTTCAGTGGATCGTTGTTACCTTAAAGTGTCACTACTTTATTTACCTTTAATCCTTTTGCTCTGTTGATGGCTCTGAGTGGCCTCAGCACCCTCAACACCCTGAGAATCTTCACCACAGAGATGGCACTGGATCTGCAAACGACACACAGTGAAGAGCATTCTCACTGTTCTGGTTTCAGGATTATGAACGGCTGTAAGCAACACTTAGTTTCTCTTCCTGACTGAGTGACTGTTAAATGTAAACTCACTCCATTCCCATAGACAGGAGTGACACTGTGACCACAATCAGATCCAGGATGTTGAACGAGTTACGACAAAAAGAGCCTTCGTGCATGAACGCACCATACACAGTCATCTGCCACAGAGAACAGTGCAGTTACACACAGCAGTGATGAATCAAATTTGCATGTGTTTATGCTTTAAAAAACATATATTGTGCCTTTTTTTAAAGATAATTTTCCTCCTTAAGGATAATTATTGGCTATTACTTTAATCTTTGGATCAATTTTACATTGCATCTGACTGAAATGTAAAATATTATCATGTTAGCTTTTTTTAATAGGACAGTGGCTCACTTGTGTTAATGATTTCATATAAAAGATTAAATCTTGGATCTACCTTCAGCACAATCTCAATGGTGAAAACACTTGTGAAGACAATATCAGCGTAGGCTAAGATCTGAGAAGAAGCATAAAGAATAACAGCTGTCATTTGCCGCCTTCGTTATCCTGTAGCTACGGTCCAGCACTTTGCATTAGGCCTGCAGGTCACCTGGTTTCTATAGGATTTTGGATCGATGGGATCTTCAGCTGCCAGCGAGATGGACGAGAGCAGGATGAAGAGGAGGATGAGGTTGGTGAAGGACGAAGCATTGATGATCTTGTAACACAGCTTACGAAACCTGGACAGAAAATTAAAGATACCGAACTGCAAAATTGAACTTTGATAAATCTTAGGAGCATGTTGAATCGTCATACTTGTTCTGAGGACCAAATATAAAAAAGGAGCTGGCTTCTGGCAAAGGGACGGCTTCTTCTTTCAGCTGCAGATCGGCCATTGGTCGGGGTCGAGGACTGATTGGGATTTCAGGTTCTTCCTCTTCGTCATCACCTACAACATATTTATGTTGCAGCTGAAACTTTGGGAAGTTAATTTTACAGCGTTCAGGCACAGTGCTAAGTTTGTGAGTCAGGAAAATAAAAAAGTTTCTAAAAATGTTTTTACACACAACTATGTGAAGCTCTCTTAAAATAGCTTATAATCTTATGTCAAAACAGATTAAACAAGCAAGTGTTAATGTACAGCAGGTCAGCAAAATGTGCCGCATTAAATCTATCAGCAGGAGCAAGATGTGTTAGATTTCCCTGTATTGGAGCAGCACAGTATGGCTGGGTCTTCTTTACATGTAATCAGTATCAGTAGCTAAAAATCTCACAAACAGGTTCTGGTTTAATAAACATATGTAAATTTCTCCTGTCATCGTTCCAGGTTGCATAACAACCAGAAAAGAGTCAAAGAGAATCCTCTGAATTTTTTGTTTTACCTGGGAAATCAGCAGGTGGAAATGGATCCTTCACTTCATTGACATTTGACTCAAATTCATCAATTTTTAGCTGAGAGAAAAAAAAAAAGAAACGTTAACTAAACATATTTGCACTCCCTACTGTGTAGTATCACACCAGAGAGAACACAAACTTTGGCTGTAGTGGGCATTCCCTCCATTTTGGCTCTCTGCTCAGCCAGTTTCTTTGCTATCCTCTCCCTCTCCTCATCAGTCTTTTCAGGCATTTTGGACCTACGGGGCAAAATGAAAGGCAAAGTGAAAAAACTATAGCAATGTGCAGACATGCTGGTAACTCTGTCCCAGTTCCTTCAAACTTTTTAGCTTCCCTTCTACCACAAAGAATGGGGAAATAAACTTGAGATCCAATCTATTGGATAGAATACCAGCATTTCAATAAGTCAGTATAACACAATGACAACAAAAGTGTGCTGTCATTGACCTTAGCAGCTTCTTTCTCATCTTCTCTTCTGCCTTTTCCTTCTGGGCCGAAGTCAGACTCTCAGCCTCTGCCAGGTTGTCCACCGCAATGGCCAAGAATACATTGAGGAGGATATCTGGTCGCAACAAGCTCAGGAAAACAAATGAAAAAAAAAACCTTAATTGAAGTAATTTGATGTTTTATAAGATTAAGATAATATTTTTGTGTGACATGAAGGATACAGTTTCCACAGACGAAAAGGATAATGAAATAGATGGAAACGAGAATCCCAGGAATCTCAGGCCCTCCATATGCCATTATACCGTTGTACATGATGTTGGTCCATTCCTCTCCTGTGAGGATCTGAGACAAACATAATTAAAAAGTAACAAATGTCTTTATGTTGCTTTGGAGATGCCATAAATGATGACATCCTAATGAGCCTTACCTGAAATACACTAATCAAGGCCTGAGGAAAGTTGTCAAAGTTACTGCGCCTGGGACGGTTGTAATCAAAATTGAACTTCCCTCCAAACACCTGCATTCCCAGGAGCGAGAAGATGACAATAAAGAGGAAGAGAAGGAGGAGCAGAGAAGCAATGGAGCGAACGGAGTTGAGGAGAGAGGCCACCAGGTTGCTTAAAGAGGTCCAGTACCTACAAAAGCAGTTTAGAGATGGCAGATTACGGTTCATATCTGCAGGGCAGTGGTGTTAGAAGAAGATAGACCTACTTTGTGACTTTGAAAATCCTCAGTAGCCGAATACACCTGAGCACGGAGAAACCCAGGGGAGCCACAGCTCCTACAGACAACATGATCATCTCCAGAATACCGCAGAGCACGACGAAGAAGTCAAAACGGTTAAACAGCGACATGAAGTAGGCTCTGGGTCCCAGGGCGTACATCTTCACCATCATCTCAAAGACAAACAGTACCAGCAGGATCCGGCTCACTACATCTGCGGAGATAAAAGAAGAGAGACAGACTTTAAGACTGTTTGGAATAAATCTGAGAAAACACAAAATGAATTACTAACCTTGCAGAGATGTCAGGGAGTCAGGCTGTTTGTGGTACTCTGTGGCTATGGTCAGCGTGTTGAGAAATACGAGGAACATCACAGCCCAATAGAAGGTCTTGGTTTTCACATAAATCAGACACTTCATTCTGAAGAAACGATTCCAGCGAAGACCCAGCCGGCTGAACATGAAAACAATCCGTCATCACTGCCAAACAGCCATAAAAACAGCATGGTACGTTTACAAAGTAAGAAACTCACTAAAAGTAGATGATACGACTCTTTCCTTCCAAGTCATACAGGCTGTCTGTGTCAGCGTCTCCACTGGTAAGAGGCAGAAGGCCTGGAAAATAGTCACAAGCTTGAGGAGTCTCAAAACAGCAAACTTTTGAGATTTTATATGATAAATCAAGGCAAAGCAGCACATCACAATGAAGTGAAGGGAAGTTTTCAGAAATATTTAAAAGTTTAAATCATTTTGGATGGATCATTGCCAAACCTTCAGCGGCATTGGCCTCTTGAGGAGCAAACTCCTTGAAACCTTCCAGATGCACTGCATGTGTTCATTGGTCCCTTTATGATGCAGTTTCTTTCTTTAAAAACCACTAATAGATGTCTAAGAGTTTCAAAATACTGATTTGTTTAAACTACACTCAGCTGGGCTTATTGGGATCCCAGTAAAGGGAGATAAGGATAACATTTGTGTTTTCAGTCTCCTTTTCAGATCTCCATTTGCAAAAAAATGTCAAAAAATAGACATCACTTCTTTTCAGTGATAAACTACTTTTTGTTTATCACTGAGCGCTTATGTAACTACACAAGCTCCCTGTAAAATACATTAAAATCTGACTGTACTTAAGTTTAGAAAGCGCAAAGAGACATATTCTGAAAGCTCACCTTTGCCTTCTCTGTCAGCATCAAGGACTTCAGCATGAGTGATCCACTCCATGTAGCCATGGAGATCTTCATCCAGCTGCTGACGCTCCCTCAACTTCTGATACTCTCCTCGTGACCTGGCCTTCTCTCGCTCTTTGGTAAACTCCCTGGGCAGTAAAACGGTAAAGAAAGTGTTAATTTGTCTGACGAAGCAGGACAAGAACAAGTGTGAGTAGAAATAACACAACAGCCACCTTACCCACTAAGAACACCCAGGACAAGATTAAGCACAAAGAAGGAGCCCACCAAGATGAGAGGAACAAAATAGAGCCAGGGCCATTCGTTTCCGATAGCATCGTTCACCTGAGAGACAAGTCAAGACTGTCAGACAAGTCACACCTTTAACGTGTAAAGTCATGAATGCTGCTGTAGGTTACTGACCCAATAAAGGACTTTGGTCCATCCCTCCATGGTGATGCACTGGTAAACCGTCAGCATTGCAAAACCAATATTATCAAAGTGAGTGATGCCGTTGTTGGGACCTTCCCAGTTAGGCCTGCACTCTGAACCATTGACCGTGCAGCGGCGTCCGTGTCCAGCCTGAGCACACGGAGCAGGCAGCTCACCTTCCGCTGTTGCGTAGATGTCTGTGGATGAAAGAAAGAGGCATCAGTATGGGAAGTTGATGCCGGAACTTGTGGGTAATGTGGTTAAACGTGTCCTTCGTTGAATACTTGTGCCAATGTAGTAACAGGTCTTATGCATTTTGCATTTGAACAACTCCAGTCCCATAATGGCGTAGATGGTGACCAGTAAGAACACCAACAGGGCAATGTGCAGCAGAGGCAGCATGGCTTTGAGGATGGAGTTCATCACCACCTGAAGGCCTGAAACACACTGATGTTTGAGACAGAAAACCTATCTCTTTCTACAACAGCATGATGACTGGGCATTCGATTGTTTGAGCAGGGATTTTAATTTAACCTGTCAAAAAACTTAAAAAGTTAAAGCATCATTATTTGGGCGTTCCAAAACAATTTAAAGGCATATCAGTGTGCGCAAACTTATGAATTTGAAGAAAAAAATGACATACTTCTCCAATATTATCACAAAAATGTTTGGAATGATAACGAGTTTGCAAAACCTAGCTGAACAAAAACGGGAAACAGTGAAAAGCGGCTGTGTTTTTATACATCGTAAACATCCAGTTTCCACGGGCTCTTACTAGGGACTCCTGAAACAAGTCGAAGGGGCCGCAGTACTCTGAACGCTCTCAGTGCCTTCATGTCAAAGCCCCCACCCTTTTCCTTCTCCACTCCTGCAATCATGTTTATGGTATCCAAGCCAAAGGTGAAGAGTCTGCAGGAGAAGATAACAAAAACCATAAACGTCTAAAACATCAAGTTGGTTATACTGGAACAAAATAAGCATCACAAAGAAAGAATTCAAAGAACATATATTTTTATCTTTAACTCATTGCGTAAAAATAAGGGGACAGGCTCTTTGGCAAAAGATATATCAAGCTGTTGCTCAGAGCTCGTCTTACCCCATGAAAACGATGACAAAGTCCAATATGTTCCAACAGTTCCTTAAATAGGCCCCTTCATGGAACACCAGCCCATATGCTATGATCTTCATGAAGCACTCGAATGTGAAGATGATAAGGAAGATGTACTCCAGACTTTCCTGCAATAAGGCAAACAAATCAGACAATTTGAATTGGTCCAATTATCACATCAAGTTCTCTTAGTAGAACATAAACAATAAATCAAAAACTCATTACTTAAAACCCAAAAAAGACTAGTATTTGTTGTCATGTCTTAAGATTTTATCAGCGTTTTCCCCTAAAATAAAATTCTGTTTCTTAGAAATATTTAACTGTGGACTGGTGTGAACCGAAGGCAGGAGGTGAATTATGACATAGACAGAACAGAGCAGCTTGGTTTTCCTAAAGTATCATGACTTCATGAAAAAGCAAATCAGGCATCATAAATCAAGGATATACTTGATTTGTGCTGTAAATCCTCCATAGTTTGTTGTTACATTCAGTCAGATTCAGGCATCAGCATCAGCGACTCGGCAGAAACAAAACATTTAGCAACATTCTTGTGCCGAATTCCTAAGCTTTCAGTACATTTTCTAAACGTGGTCAGCTGAACGCCTGCGTTTGTTTCAGTGCTGCGACATTTTAGTGTTTCTGTGTTGGGTTACGTGAGAAAACATTTCTGGACTCGATCTCACTCGACCTACTTCTGAAAGCAGCAGGGGGAGTGAATCATATCCTCTTACTTTTCTCCCGTCTAAAGAATGACAGTGAGGAGTGGGAAAGCTTTGGCAGGAGGAAGGTCACAGCAAATATGAACCACTGCCAGGCAAACGCATCCAGAAGTGAATCTTGCCTCTTTTAAATGAGATTTGCTTCTGTGTAAGTAGCTAAGAAGTCACTCTGCCTGGATAAAAACTCTGGATAAAAATGCTTGAATCTGACTGAATGTAACAACAAACTGGATAAAAATAGGTGAAATGATTAAGACGTGTTTGTGAAGAATATATTCATTTAATGTAGCAAGGCAGGTGCCATCTACTTCATATAAGCACACACACACACACCCCCACACACACACACGCACACACACACACCCCCCACACACACACGCACGCACGCACACAAACATACACACACACACACACACACACCCACGCACACACACACACACACCCACACACACACACGCACACACACACACACGCACGCACACAAACATACACACACACACACACACACCCACGCACACACACATATATATCAAACTTTTTTTTTTACATATTAACATGAGATAATCTGTGAAAAAAAATTTGCTCATCTGCCTCTATCCTGTGGTCCAATTGCCATTTGCAGAAATACACCACTTACTCAGAAACAACCAATCACAGCCAAGGGGAAAGTTTTTTCGCTGTAAATCATACTTCTGTATATGCTGCTCAATTCGCTAATGGCAGAGAAATAACTTAAAATTCCCATTACAGGAAAACTGTTCATCTGCCGTCATCTAACTACATTCCCTGCAGGCTCCACTGTGGGGAAGTAAGGCTTGCCTAGGACAGAGCCAGGAGGCGGGTTTGAGCAGCGTGTACCTGAGTTTGATTGACAGTGCTAAGACAACTGTCAATCACTAAGGTGGGCACAGAGCAGCTCAATATTTTCCCAGATTATCTTTTCCAAACTATGCTCTATAGTCATGAGTGTATATCATTTTTTTATGCCGTTTTTTTATGATTACCTAGTGCTAAAGACTGAAAAACAGTCTTTTGATCTAGGGTGCATTGAAAACATGTACACTTTATTCTTGTAAACTGTCAAAATATGTGGTTTCTGCTCATCATATTTCTTGGTGTGCTTTTGCACTGGCTGCTTCACAAGCTAATGATCAGAAATACAAATAATAAGATCATGCAAGGATGAACAAAGAGCACTTTTGTCCATTGACCCTGGACAACCGCAGATGGGACTCCAAATAAAGAACGGAGTTGTATCTGTTAGCATTAGAAATGGGGTTTGGCTCTCACACCAAAGAGCAGCTGAAGCCCTTAGTCATTTAGCATCATACTGTCCAGCAAATCAGCGTACAACTATAGCAATCTGCTTTATCGGGCAACAAAGTCATTGACTTGGCAGGTCTAAGAATAACTAAAATGCTGGCGAATGTCCCTGGCTTGTTCCTCGTTTATAAGTTCTTTTGTTCTGCTTACCAAGTTCTCGTTGGTGTTGTTGCTGTCTTCTTCAGGCATGGGTAAGAATACAGCCAGAGCCACACAGTTGGCAAAGATGGTTAACAGGATGATGATTTCAAAGGTTCTGGGTGAGGAAGGCTCAAGATCATAACAAGGCATGAGTTCAAAAATAACTTTCTTTATGTGTGAGTAGTGCTCTGGTTTTTGTGATACATCTACATAGTGTTAGAGAGCATATCAAACAGATGAAAGCCAGTGATCTCTGGTCTTAAATCCTCTCTTGGCTTAGCTGTTGGGAGTGAACGTAATCCTGTCTGGTGTGATGCTTCATTCTCATCCATAGGGGGCGCTACGACAAAATTCCCCTGCCAGGTCAGCATCATGTCTTTCTGTGATGTGGAGGAACAGCTGCAGAGCCCAAGAATATGACAGGCCATTTAAACCGGGGCCTGTTCGTCAGGGGAAAATGTTTTCAGCCAAACTGTGAGACGTTTATTTCTACACAAGTCAATGTATATAAAAAACAAATGTTTTGTTGTGATTAATTTGCCTCTTTTATAGAATCTGTCCCGTTAACATTCAACAGTAAACAGCCGACCATAAACTATAGTCATGTTCGACAAACCAGAATATGGTTACTTTTAAGCAAGTATTTAACGTACTAATAATTAAGCCCACATTTCTGTTCTGGTGTGATATTCTTAGATATTTTTATTCTGGTGTAAAATAAATATCTTCTGCCATAAAACCAGTACTGCCATCACATAAACAATGATATTTTGCTGTTATTCTGAATAAAAATGTATAAAATCAAAACTGAATGCAGAAAATTCTCGACAGGAGTTATAAATCATCATCCTGTCAGTCAGCAGCCTGCGTTTGTTTCCCAAATCTCACCAGACTTCCTGTATTTCAGTAATTTTTCCACATGAACCAGCAGAATTGAAGGCATTCAGCTAATTAATTAACTCATTAATTAGGAAGCTGATTGCTTTTACGTGCCAGATGGGGACAGATTGGGATGAACTGGCTCCAACTGAAAATCAGAGGCTCATAAATATTGAACCACAGTCGATACAGGAGTCTTCATAATGTGGTGATCACCTGATTACAGGCAACTTGATTCAATTCCCTGGTGGAAATGTGACGTGATAACTGCATAACTTAATGAATGTGTCTAGAGCTTTATATTTCAGTCTATAAAGGATACTTCCACTCCACAATGTTGATGCAGGCCTTTCGGAAAGGGTTCCTGAGGGAAAAGAGGAAGAGGGTCCTGGCAGGTCGAGGGTTGCCACCTGTGGCCTGAAGCCGCTTCAGTTTCTCTCTCTGCTTCTTCTTCAATTCCTCCTCGTTCATGATGACCGGCTTGGCCGAATCCGCGTTGGTCGCCATCCTGACACCTTCGCCTTACACGACCTTTCCACAAAATCCACTGAAATAAAATCAGTGGTTGATGTAAAATCCCAAACTCTGGTTCAGTGCAGATCTTCCTCAGTGAAGGCCTCCAGAGTAGCCTTTCATGTGCGCGGGTTTCCCCCCCTCGCCGCTGCCGCCCTCTTCTCTCCCCTCTAACTCCGTCTCAGAGCCACAGACTTCTCCTCCAAGCCGAGGGCCCCGGACAAAAAAAGCTCACCTCTGTGGAGAAAAATAAAAGAGGCCCAGAGTGGCTGGAGGAGCAGTTGGCCCTGCAGCATGTTTAAATTTAGACTGTAAAGCACTGGCAGGCCATGCTTGGGGATGGTTGGGAGGGTCGGAAGGGGAGGACAGGAGTAGAAGGGGCAGGGCGAATGTGAATGATGTGAGAAAGCAATACGAGCAGGAGAAGAAGCTGCAGCAACTTAGCCTGAAACTGCACTGTAAAACAAAAATAAAAACAAAGCGGCCAAATAATGTGAAAGTCGCCCAACGTGTTTTTAATGACGTGCATACTTCTGCAGGTGGAACATTTTCTAAAGTGAAACGTTAAGATGCATGAAATTACTTTGGCGTGACAAGAGTTGTCATTGTAACTAAGCACAGAGCTTCTTCAACATGAATACTTTAGATGTGCAATACAGCTAATTACAATCCTTGGATAAGTACCAATTTAGCCCCATGTTGCAAAAACAAACAATTTTTGTTTCTAATTTGTGTGATAATCCCAAGTGATGCTAATTGTGAAGTCAAATGAAAATGATGGTCAGTCATGGTCAGTCTAATACGCTTTAATATAAACTATTTCAACATAGCTCCAACTAAATGATTCTAGTCATTGTCCTAATTATTTTAAAACCTCTATCAGGATTTCTTCAAGACCTTTTCTTAACCTCTATCCGTCTCTTCGATAAAACATGATTCTACCACTCCCATTTTATTTCATATGTACAGCATAATGTCATTGCAAATATTCAGAAAAAAAATTCAATGTCTACATATGATGCTGCATGAACAGTATTTCATTCTAGTTTCACGGCTTTATAAATAAAATGGATTATGTGGGATGCTTAAATTGGATTCTTTAATTTTAAATGTACTTTTCACAGGATCAGAGGTTAGTGACAGCCTATCAAGTTTAAATAACTTTTTATGCAGTAAATGTTATACGGATCCTGAAAATTATAATGTTGAATAAAAGCAGTTTTTCATCAGGAACAGCGTAGCTGTATAAAATCTCATATAATCTGAGAATTTTCTTAAAGCTAATTTGAGATCTTAATTAATTTCCCCCCAGTTTATTTATAGTGTACTTTGTCGCCCCCTGCTGCTCATAAATAAATGTAACCCTAAAGTGAAATAAATCAACGTCACAATATGTTAAGAGAATTATTTTTTTCCTTTATTGAACTTGCAGTTGCTAAATGTGAAGACACCGGGATCAATGATCGCATGAGGGTAGAGATAATATTATAGAAACGTAAAAAGAAATTAAAAGGAAAAAATAAAACAAAAGTGAATTGTGCATTTTGTCACCATGTGCCACCCATACAACTTTAATATACCTTAGCATTATTTTGTAAAACATTTTTGAAATAGAGGAAATTTTTTCAACACATCAGTAGTTACTACATATGTAAAGTGAAATTTGACAGTGAAAATTGTTGCGATGTTTCTACAGTAATTGTTGAACAGCACAAAACATATTTTCTGTGGATTGCCTCACAATAACACTAAATCATTACAACCTTTTCTATTAATAAATAAAAAGCAACAACAGCAGCGTTATGACAAAATATATTTAAATTAACTACATTAACAATTATTAATAAAACTAAATGAGTACAAATAACAAAACATCAGCAGGTTGAACTAAATAAAGTTTTGTGAGAAAATGAGCCTTACTTTGACAAATAAAAAAAATCCTCCAGTGAGAAACTTTGGCACACAAGCACAAATCCTCTTTTCATAACCACGAGGCGTCCTGATTCTGCCGCACCAATCAGCTCTTTGGTGACAGTTTTCAAACATTCTCCAATGAAGGTTCAAGGTCTCAATTTCATCTTCCCTTAAAGGAAGTGAATTTTGCTCCACTACACTAACGTCTGGAGTAATTAGACCTTTATAAATGGTATATGTCACCATTTTTATGTAATTTTCTTTCTCAGTTGTGTTTGGAATGTGTTGCTCGTGGCAGTCATCTTAATTTCCATCTAAAAAAATTAAGATACATAAAATCAAGAAACTTAGCACAAAACAGCTGAACACAATATCGATCGCTGGTTATGCTGGATTATGTTACGTATGTGGATTACACTTGAGCATTAATGGCAAAAACAAAAGCAGCAGCTTAGAGATCTGAAAGGCTAGCACTCTACCCGGGGTGGTTGAGTGCTACCCTGATATTTATTTCACAATATCATCCATGAACATGTCCTCTGTCCTGGAGGACACAAAATACAGAATGTGAGTGAGAAGAATGTTTTCTCACCTGAAACATTTGCTCTCCTGTCACAACCACTGTCATCACTGGTAGAGTCAGCAAATTAAGCCGTTGCTTTCGGTCCTCAAACTGTGAGATCCCTCCCGTAAATGATTCAGCACAGACCACAGACTAAAATTGCTCATCATATACATTTAAGATTTGAGGGTCTTTTAAAAGCACAAATGTTAATATATCTAAAGGGACAAAATGAATCTTTTCTTTGTGTTTGAGCTCAGCTTGTTCTAGAGAGGCGTGGCTCTGAAGGCTCTGTGTAAGAAAAATGTGTTTTCAAATTCCTTATCTGTTTAAAGCTTCATTGAAAGGCTAATTGTTATGAGCTTACCCTTAATGCATTTATGAATGCTTGTGTTGTAAATGGCAACTTTAACAATGTCTTCATACAATTCCAAGCTTCTAATTTAAAGCATCACTTGGCTGACTGCCCTCAGCTACATCCAGAAAGTGATGATCGGCCAATATTTAAAAAACAAATCTTTGTTTTGATTTCACAAAATCCATTTTCCCGAAGTGAGAGAGATTAAGAAAAAAGGCACAGCTTGAGGTTAAAAAACACCAATAAGTTACAAAACTCAAAATTAAATCTGAACATGCTCAAGTGCAGCAGACCAATAAATTACAAATCCCAAATCAGAAATAAGGACTATTTGGCAATCATCGCAGCACTGTGATTATAACCAACTCCATGAGCTTTTTTTTGTGAGATAACTTTTAAAACTCATGCAACAAGAAAACTACGGGCAGAAAACTCATCACATCGATCACTAAAACACTTATTTTCGAAAGACATTCAAAACTTCATGCTTTGCTGCAGTTTAAAATGACCGAGAATATATTTACTCTTAAGAATGTGCAAAGCATGTTTTTTTTCACAGCTGCATTTTAACTCGTATCACAGTGTTCAGATCACGAGATATGCAAGATTACAACCCATCTGCTTGTTAGATAAACATGTCTGAAGTTTTTAAGTTATACAGTCATTGCGTTGCACATCAATGAAAGCTAGCTTTGAAATAGTGCAGCTGGTGAGGGTGGAATAGTACTGAGCCTGGAGCGATTTGTCACGCCGAGGACGGCTGAAGTTCAGCAGTGAGGTTTTAACTCAGCAGCTTGTGGCGGTCAAAAACTGTCTTCCGTTGTTCCTGCACCTGCTTCTTCCAGCGCTGCTGTGCCCCCTCGACCCGCTCCAGCACCGTGTTTCCTCTGGCCAGCCCGGCGTCTGCACGAGGACGCATCTCCTGAAGATGCACACACACACACACAAGCAGAGACACATTGAAAAGAAGCACTATTTGTAAGTCCAAAGCTTCACATTACCCATGAAACGCAATGATTTTCTTTATGTGTGCTGCTTGTTACCTCGGAGTCTTCCTCGTTGTGCAGAGGCTGAGTGTAGGGGTCGTGTTTGCGGATCAGAGGATCAACCAGCAGCAGAAACAGCATATAGAGAAGCAGAGCCCCAACGACTGACAGGTAGATGATGATGGTCACCTGGGGAATATTGTATGAGCGAGATCCAATCTAAGAAAACCTCCAATCTGAGAACCAACTAACATAAAAACTTCATACTAAACATTAATACTTCAATCCATTTATTATATGTTAAGTCTTTTTACTAAAAAGACAAAAAAAATCTTCTTCTTTCATAAGAACTGTAAGAATAATCATGCCATTGATCTTTGTCATATTGAAGACTGGAACAGATCTGGAATAAATCCACTCTGTACCTTTATGGTGTTGCTGCTTCGCTCCTCATACTTGCACTCACACAGCAGACAGTAGGCTTCCACATCATGGCCAGGAACCGGCATGGGATCCACAACATGGAGGCAGTTGCTGCAAATTTATTACATTTTGAAAAGCTGGCAACATATTCACAAATTCAAAATAAAACAAATATATATTACATGTACAAATTCTGAATATAAAATCAATTAAATTGCAAAGTTACCAATCACCTTTTATTCTATCACGAATAAAACTAAATAGAACTATTTGTGGCAGAGTAAAAGGCACACATTATTTCAAGAAATATTGATTTTTTTACTCCTTAGACTTGACAAGAATCTGCTACAAGAAATCTTCACCGACAATTGACTTATTGGTCTTCGTGTATTTCCAATTCAAATAAGTAAAAGGCTCCTCTCACCAATCTTTCTGGGTGACATTTATGTTATAGATATTCCCAGAGATGTTCCTGTAAGGCGGACAGATGCATTTGCAGCGGACATCCTCAAAATTCTGCAGAAAGCAAGGAAAACATGGGTCAGGGTTGAACTTCTAGTTTATTGACACTTTTAACGGCACTCTATGTCACTATTATTCCTCTGCTATTAAGAAATCTCTATCACAGAACAACAACGTGAAAAATCCTAACAAATAAATTGAATTGACTTTCCTGTTGCAGTGAGGTTCATGTTTGTTGTTTAAGATGCACTCTCAGGACCTCAACCTAAATTACTTGTCATGTTCATGTTGTTTTCTAGTTACCCCCTCCAAAGATTTTAAGAGCATGCAAGTTATTAATAGGATAATAAAACGTTATAAAATAAACTTAAGGTAAAATAAGATAATTATAACTAGAGCGATGTGTTATAAAAACTACGTTCCATAAAAGTTCGTGTTTATAAACGTTTTGTCCAGAATCTGACACGATAACTAAGCATTTCTTCATATTACTTAGGCTGCATCCACTCTTCTGCTGCATCACAACCCAGTATCACCCTGATGTTGTTTTATGTTTATTTGTTTGTTGTTACCTTAGCTTCAGCAAAAATAACATTATCCAATAGAAATACTGTCACTGCGACAGCAGCAAACATCCACGATCCTGTTCGGCAAGACGACATTCTCCACAACAACAACAAAAAAAAAAAACACCTATTTGCAAGCCTGCTGAACGATGACCGTCGAGACCCTGCGACAATAAGCGAACAAGACTTTTGTTAAAAGGCGTAGCAGCTACATAACAAGGTAAAGTATCGGCTATTAAAAGCGACTAAAGCGACCTCTGTCCTTTAACTTACGCTTTGAGCGCTGTTGAAGCGGTTTGTTTGTTTTAGGCTTTTAAGCTTCCTGCAGGTTGAGAAGGGTACGGCTAAAGTGACGTTTCTCTTCCTGGTTACGTCACAGATGACGTCCAAAACAAGATCGAACGAGAAACAACGGCGCCACCTACCGGAAAACCCCTGCAACTGCAATTAGACAATGAATCAGGAATTAAACACTTTTTGAAATACATATTTACTTGACGTTCCAGCAGCCATTTTGTTGTTGTTTGACAAAGCCTGAGATTGAATGAGTTAGGGACAGGAGCACTGAATTATGATGAGTAGTTATGGCATAAAATGAAGCATCTTGTGTACCTCTACAAGCCATCTTTAAAACTGCACAAGTACAAACTAAAAGTGTGGATTTTAATAAGTGATACCAAGTAATATTAAACCAAATTGAAAGTGATTAATCATAAACTACCTAACAGATTATATCGAATTCAGACTTGGATGCTTAATCACTGCTTTAGAAGAAAGTCTTACAACAATCTGAACTGGAGGTATAACTGTCTTACTTTCCTTGAAAAAAATAAAATCAGCCATTAATTACTCCTAATTTGAAGGGTTACATTTGTTGCACTGACAGGTTTTTGTGGAGTTTACAGTTATTGGCTGCTGGATGGGTTATTTCTTGAACCAGGACCAAGAAAAGCAGTGAAATAAATACAAAAGTATTAATTTTGTGAGCAATAACAATAACAAAAATTTTGTGAGCCTTCATACTCATCTGAATAATGTGCTTTATTGACAGCAATGATAAATGCCTTTTGTAGCATGTATCAATGTGTGACCTATCAGAATATTTCCCTATATCTCAGAGAAAACATTGCTCTTTCCCTTCAATCTTGGCTCTTTTTAGAAATTTGAAATGTAAGCCCCTACTTCTTGATCTGATCAATACTCCTATTTCCTTGTAATCCTGCCTTCTCATGTTCCTGTACAGCAAGATACTCATGCCTTTAATAAGCCGTAGGAATCAATAAGTTACAAATTCAGCCTTAACCACTCGAGTCTGTGGTCACATAGATCAGACGAGAGCATGGTTATTACACTAATGAGCTATGATATCAGTGCAAACATCTCCCTGCCATCTTTTTTCTGTAAGTGCAGGCATTTGCAAGACCCTGAATCCAACCTCACAACAGAGTCCGTTCTGTTGGATGACGTTAGTGTATTGGGTCATGAAGAATCGTATTAAATTTCAAACAGGTTTGCTAAATTTGTTTGCTTCAAGCAAGACAAGAGCAATTTGTGCAAGTAAAAAGAGGAGAAGGTGGTTGAATACAAATGATCAGACTAAAAACAATTCATGTTATTTTCAGATATATGGTTTGTCCTGCCGTAGTTTTGTTTTTTCGGTGGTTGACTTATTCCACCCTGATTAACTTTTCTTTTTTTTTTTTTTTGCATTGTTTTGAATTTTTGTTTTTACGCCACCTTCAGTAAGACAACAAACTTCTCAGATAGACTTTTATATTAGGTGTGTACCTTTTCAGTCTTACACATCTAAAAAGACACGTGCGACAGAAAAGACTTATTTTCAGAGTTAAACACATTTTTCACTAATTGGAAATTACATATGTAAAAAGAAAATCATACAGTTTAAAAAAGTAAACTTAATTATTCACATAGACATGAATGTATTCAGACACTGTAACCCATTTTGCTATCTCCCTGGTGAGTGGGCCTTCATCAGTCGACTTGCATAAAGGGCAACTCAGCTTCTGGGTTTGTTATCATTAAAAAAGATTATTTAAAAGAAGGCATATGGAGACATGAGATACAGATTTATTTTAACACTGTTTGACTAATCTAAAAGATACATGCTGTGGTATAAGAATGTAATGAACACAGCAAGATTTAAAGAATTATAACTTTGGTTTAAATGTCCATGTTTCTACTTTTTTTAGTTTCACTTGACCAATTGTTGCTCTGACCCCCAAATATATTGCTTATTGAACAGTTAGTTGCATTTAAACAGTGTCTCAAGTGAAGAAGTTTAAGAGTCCTCCTTTGCGTTGTATTCTTTTATCTCTGTCCCTGCAAGCCACTTAGTTCTTGGTGCTCTTTGATGCAGGACTGCCCTTTGCACCTTCAGGCCAATTACAGCATGAATGACAGTGACCAGAGCTCACCGCCAGCTCTCATTATCAGTTGAGTTCCAGGGAAAAACGTAAAAGGTGATCAGTCCCTTTTTAAAGGGAGAACAATCCTGCACTTTATAAGGGAGAGAGAAAAGAAAGAGGCCATTTGGAAAAAAAGTATTATTGCAAAGTTAACTCAACAATATAGATGTTTAGGCTGGTCAAGCTTTTCACTGTGAACTGTGTGACAACTCTGTTTTATAGCAGCAAGAAGTGAGGCATAAAGCAATTCTGTGAAACATACAGAGGTCACTCACCTCAGAAAAATATGTCAACAACCTTAAAATAGACTTAGTTTTTATTATGGTAGTACAATATCACACTGTAATGTAAAAGAAAAATGAAGCAAGAATTTGAGTACTAATATACTCCTGCTTTGTCCTCATAGGGCTGTCTGGCTGCAACAAAGCTAAACTGACTAATTTGTTTGCCAACATCTGTCTGCCACAATGTTTGTCTGACATCACAAAAAGGAAAAAATAAAAATAAAATCTTTGAGTTATGTCTCAAAAACAACCTACAAGAAATCTTAAATCAGAGCAAGAATGATTTCTGTTCTTCCAGTTCCAGAAAAGTATCTTATTGAGAATGTGCAGCCCCACCAGTGATCCAAATGTCAGTGTTTGCAGCAGTCCTGTGGCAGGAAAGTATGGTGTTTTTTTTTTGTGTGTTTTGTTTTTTTAGTCCTCCTACCATTGTCATATTGTCAAGCGCAAAATGACAAAATAAACATGGATCCTCATTCAAGCTGGTGACCAGAAGAGAACAGGAGACCATTTTATGTTATAATGGATAAGTAGATAAAAAAAACCCTGATCAAACAAAAAAAATCTATAATTTACTAAATTCTAAAGAATTGTTAAAAGTGTCAATACATGTGTCACCTGTAATTTTGCACACACAAAAATATTTTACTCCTTCCATGAGACTGTCCTCTTCATTGCAAAGACTGATTTTTTTCTAAATTTCACTCATCATGTATGTGTTTATAGGATTGATTTGCATATCTTCACCAGAAGGGTTAATAAATGTGCGGTGCACTGTATGTGAGAGACTTTAATGGATTGACTCATGTTAGAGCGTTTTCCAAGAGACCTAAAAACAGCTCTGCATTCCTCCACTAGGAGATGCTGTGATGTCCCAGTTAAAGTTCATTTCAGCAGATGTATCCGAATAGCATTCTAGGAGTGAATGCAGAAATGTGAGATATGTAATGTGAAACAAGTGTGAGAGATTTACAAGAGAATCTTCCTTCAAAAAAACAAACAAAAAAAAACAACAAAAAACCTCCCAAAACTCAAGATTGACTGATATGGTTTAAAATGGAGATAAACTACACAACTGACAATCTCTTTGTTTTTCAGATCAGTGGGATAATCGAATGAACCTAACTGAATGAACATTTATATTCTCAAATGATTTTTATGAGACATGCTTCCCCTGAATACATTTACATGCATCACCAGCTGTAACTGGAGGTTTGGATCTTAAAATGCATGTTTTAAGTGCGCCGAGCCTTTCTGCATGTTTCTTTTTGACCTTTGTCTAATCATCTGCGTTCTTTCTGCACTCCTGTTGTTTTTGGCGAGAACGCAGTTTGAATACCAACGGTTTCTTAAGGGGAGGCGGTTCTTCCCCTCCCATCCTCTCAGCTGAGCTGATGCGTTTGTGGGCAGCAGGACTATTCTAATAGACACAGGTTGTAATTACAGTGGTGGGAGGCAGCAGACAGTGGTGGTCCGGGGACAGCACAAAACTATAAATCACAACTCCATCTTTCTGCCCTCCTGAGTGTGGCCGATTCACGCTCAACCAAAAAGCAATTCTGCCGACATGTGTTTACACATTTGTCTTCATCAGCCACTGGCTTGTTCTGGACCCTCGTGACTGAATTTTCCTTTCCCGTGGCTGACTATTTTTCAAGCGTTTGAGTCAAAGTCATCTTTATTAAAACTAGTAATTAAATCATCTTGGAGTGAATGGGGTAAAATTTACTCCATCTACAAAGTTAAAACCAGACATTTGGATACACAATACAAAAATGTATGTGCTACACTTTTCTATATTTTGTTGTTTTCAGTTAGAAATACCAAAATGATACATAATAAGTAAATATCAGAATAAAGTGAAAGTGCTTAAAGATTTCTTTAACTTTCTTCAATTTCAGAAGTTTACATTATTTTCTTAATAGTAGAATTGCTTTCAAAAGCTTCTCACAGTAGTTTCTGTAATTTGTGCCCGTTCCTCCCAACTAGAAAAACTACGTCCAGATTATAAGTCGCCTTACTCACACACACTTCACTTCTACCCACTAATTTTCTATGGGAGTTTGTGATTGTCTCTCTAAAATATTGAGGTTAACATCTATTAGCCGCTTTGTAAATTATTCTGTTGCCCCAATAAGGTTTTTTGTCAAAATGGAAGATCCATTTAGGCCTAATTCTTTTATGTGATGTCTTGTTTCCACACATTTTTATAAGTTATAAGTTCTTCAAAATTTCCAATTTTGAAGAACTTATAACAACAATCCCCTGCCTTTTAGCAAGAATTGTGATAATCCATCCTGGCCTAAAAGAGGAAAGATTTTAAGATAAACTTGTACACAATTTATGTGTTACAAGTGTATCTTTTAATTTATTTTCTTTAACATGATTCTTGCAAGAAATCAACAAGCTAAAAGTTAAAGTTTAAGCTATACCTACACACACACACACACACAAATATATATATATATATATATATATATATATATATTTTTTTTTTTTTTTTTTTTTTTTTTCTTTTTTTTGAGAAAACAAACCAAAGGGGGGTGGCAGTATCAAAGGTGTTAGGACAGAAGTGATGGTGACTTGCAGTACAGTGTGTGTCCTGCTCTGTTTTATCCAGACGGACAGCTGTCAGTCAGCCACCTGAGCCCATGCGAGGGAAGCTGTCTGCTGAGGAGTTGGTGTCAGCCAGGTGCGAGCGGATCCCAGCTACACCTAGAAGAAGGACACAGACTTCCAGCCAGGAAACGGAGACTCTCCCCGGGAGAACATGAAAACCAAGAGCGTTGATAAGACGTGATGAAAAAGGAAACACAGGATATTCAGCTTCTGCAACAGGCAAACAAGAATTTATGGGGAAAATAAGCAGATCCACTAAGGAAAAAGATGATGCTTGAAGTATCTTGAAGCTCTCAGTTGAACTTTGTCCCCCTTTCATGTTGGGAAAAATGTCAAAGAGAGCTTCACAACATAATCATTGGGCTGTGAGGGGGGGGAAAAAAGCTACAGCAGCAAGCTGCCACACATCTAAATGCGTCTTTCAGAGGACACCGAGGGTCGAACAAGAAGACAGAAAGAAAACAAAAGCATTAGATGAAAAGCGACATGAATTGAAAGGTGGATAAATAGTTTCAGGGGAAGGAGGAGGTTTTGTTGATGGTATTAAAAGGATGCAAAGGGCTTTGGTGTGGGTTTAACAAGGCTTGGCAGGCCAGTTTACAGACAGCCATTAACGTCCACATCAGAGTGACTCCAGCCAGGAGTCTGATTTATGCATCAGGCTGATTTATACATGCGTCGAACACGGACGGATAAAAACAGATACGCACCTGGGTAAGCAAACGAGTCCAACAGAACACACAAATCTGTCAGGTCTGGTCCAGGACAAGAAAATCGAACATGGCAACTTGTGTGCCTCGGAGCTTTAAAACTCCTGCCGAAATTATTTATATCCTTCAAACATTTATAGCTATAAATGTTAATGTATTTTGGTTGAGATTTCACATGATGGATTAACACACAGCAGTGCATAGTGGTGAAGTGGAAAAAAAAATAGTTAAAGCTCGGAAAAGCATCCCCACACCATAATGCTGCTACCAATATGTTTCCCTGTGGAGATGCTACTCTCAGTGTTGTGTGTATATCTTCTCCTCTACATGCAGTGATTTTTTTTTCTTTACATAGATAGAAATATTCCAGTTTGTTCATTTAGATTCTCTGTGTCTCTGTTTTCTATGTTTGCTGTCTTACCTACACGCCTTGCGGCAAAAATCGAAATGGGACTTCTTTCTCTGCTTCATTAAGGCCAGAGTTATGAAGCACACAACTAATAGTTGGCATCCCAATAGAGTCGACCACCTAAGCGCTGGTTCTCTGCAGGTCCAGTTACTATTTTGACTGCAGTTTTGACTAATTGTCTCATTGCAGATTTATCGGTTTGTTATGACGCCCTGGTCTTGTTAGGATTACAGGCGTAATATGCTCTTTCTATTATTAAATGATGGACTAAATGATGAATTCTGGGACGTTAAAAGTTTGTTGTTTCGTTTTATAACCTAACTCTGTTTTAAACCTGTTTCACAGCTTTCTCTCTTAGCTGTTCCTTGGTCTTCCTGATGCTGTTTGTCCAGAGCAATTGATAGAGCAGCTGTATTTATACTGTGATTAATTTATTCTCAGCATGACTCTATTTACTAATTTGGTCAGTTCTGAGAGGAATCGATCGTCCTCGATTTGATTTAGGGATGTCAGAGTGAAGAAGGTTGAACACAAATTAATGCCACGATTTTCAAATTTTTTTCGGTAAAATATTTTAAGCATTCAGTCAACACCTACCACTTTGCAATTTAACACCACTTTCAGGCTGATCTATCACATAAAATTCCAATTAAACACATTGAAGTTTGTGGCAAAATGAGAAAAAGTTTGGAAGGCGCTGTCTGCGGGAGCAGGGAAGAGGTCAGAAGTCACAGATTAAACGAGTACATGTTGTCAGTTCCGAAACAGAGCCGGCTTCTGGTCTGCCGGGTTTGTATCCTGTGGTGCAAGGAAGCAGCGCTCTGGGAGGCTTCATGTCGTCAGTGTCACTCGTTTCCTCCATCTTAAGTTCCTCCCTTGTTGTGGCAGTTTGTGATCCACCTGCCCCAGCTGCAGGCCACATCTGCAGGCATGATGGACTTCATCCGCAGGGGGGCCACATTCGCAGAGTGCCACTGTGAGTCAACCTCTTCTTGTTTCGGCATTTGCTGCAATCTGACATGGCAGCTTAGCTGCGCGCCCCGATGGACTGCCTTGGGCATTTCAGCAAAGCACAAACCTAAACAAAAGTATTCCTAAGAAATACAAGATGTTGAGTGAAATACAGGAGCACACACTGAAAGACAGCATGCCGAAAAATGTTTTGTTTTTCTGAAGCTTGTATTGTTATTTTTTCCTGTATTGTTTGCAACAAATCAGATGTAAGCAGGATAAAATGAGACTAAACTTGTCATCCCGCAGTGTCAGAAATCAATAGAAACCCTACACTCTCCCTCTGATCTCAGCACACATGTGGAGCACGCTTGAGCTGACTGATGATGAAAACGGAGGCTGGGGATGGAGAGGAGGAACAGAGAAGTCTGGAAGAAAGATGAAGATGAAGGGAAGGGGACATCTGTCAGCAAAAACATTCATGCTGGAGCTGATCTATGGGACAAATTTAAGCTCTAAAACGTTGAATCCTTCTGGATTCAGTCTTGGGCAGGACCAAAGGAATTGTCTTTATTCCTCAAGTTCTTCTTCTCTGTCAAACATTTGCACCTTCACAATGAAACTCCTACCTTAGATCTTTTTAATATTGAGCTGGTAAGCTTCAGATCCAGCATTCCTATTACTGGAGTTGTAAAAACTAAACATAAAGTAGTTTCTGATCACTCATATTTTAATAGAGTTTTTTTGCCTTGTTCAAATCCTCTTGAATGTATTATTTCAGTGTATTTTGTTTGAATTTACTGCTTTACTGTAAGTCCAGTAAAGCAGTAAATTCAGTAACATGCTTTGTAACAGCATGTTACTGTCATAACGTCTCAGTATTTATGTGTACTTGTTCCCTTACTGAATGAACTCTTTGCATCAGATTTTCTTCCACTGAATCTCATTAATCACTGCTCATGCAGACGCATCAAAGCTGATCAGTCATCGTCCGTCATATCTGGATCTTTGGTCTTTATTGAATTCTGCAGTCTCTCCATTAAAGAAGGAGAAAAGACGCTGTTTCTTTTTTTTTCTTTTTAGTTTGAGGGGGGAAAACATCAAGGATTGTGGCAAAAGAAAAACTAAACAGAGAAAAAGGAGGTGTGTAGATTTAGAAAGAGAACAAGAAATCTAGAAAGGAGAAAGAGACAGGGAGGAAGGTGAAAAGATAGAGAAATGGGAGGAGGTCGGGTTAGAGGGAGCCGCTCCACTGCCTGGCTGACAAACAGAGGGTCCCTCCAGAGCCGAGGAGATGAGAAGAAGAGGAGGGGAGAACAAGAGGGGGTGAGAGAACGGGAGGGGAGTTTGATGCAGGCAGTCAAGCCCACCACTCTCCCACAGCCGCCTCGCTACCACCTCCAATCCCCCGAACTCCTACCCACACGCACAGCCTCCTGCAGAAAATCTATGCCTGCTCTCTTAGTATTCCTCCCATCTCTTATGAAGGCTCTGTGGAGGGGAGAGCAGACAGGCGGACTGGTAGTGAGGTCCTGGCCAGCCGTGTGTGATGCTATCTGGGAGTTTTTTCCCTTCCTTCTTCCTTTTCAGGATGGGGTGTTTGCTCAGAGCTGACAGGACAGACAGAGCGCCCGGCAAGTTGAAAACCTTCACCGGGGATTAGAGCTGGACACATCCTCCCAGTACACCCCCATTTCTTCTTCTTCTTCTACTTCCTTTTTAAAACCCTGCAGAGTGGAGGTCACACACAGTGGAGTGCATAGGTGAAACAGTGACCTCAATACCTGTTTTATCTACACTCAAGCTGCAGTTTTATTTTAAAATCAGAGCATTAGCGTTTCTGATTTGTTCTCAGTGAACAAACAATATTTGCCCAAGTTTAGCCCAGTTACAATAAAACTGAAAACTGATCAAAGCAAGACATGTTTTCAATATTAAAAAAAAAACTCAACATATTGCATGGAAAAGTCAGTTCACTCAACATACATGATGCACAAAATATAAATATAATCTACACTGGTATGGGACATCAGTGCTTCTCTGGACCAAGGTATGAAACGTAACTGGATCTGAAAAGTAAACTTGAGGCCAGATGTTGATACAAGGAGGGTATCATTTGTTTATTTGACTGAACTGTGAAAGACAAATGTTTCTCAGACAGTGAATTCTGGTATTGTCTTTCTTGCTTCTATAGTTTAAAAGACTCAGAAAGTTCAGAAAATTTCCTAAACCAGCACTTATTGGACATGCAGGTGTCCTTTATATCGCGATGCTGAGCTGATGGCCATGTTCTCCTCCAGGATTTTCATCTACAAAGCATAATCAATAGTTATGTCACTTGTATCCCCACAATTACCTTAGTTTAAATACTTCACTAAACCCACAACAGGAATTAATACAAACTTAGAGTCCAGAAAAACTCATCGAGAGAAACTACTCATTACCTAGATCAATACTGAGGACCATCTACTTTATAGAATCAAACATGGAGAACCATCTCGTTTTATCAAATCAAAAATTCAGAAAAATCCCTTCGAGTTTATAAATTCTTATTCTTATTAAACAATATGTAGTTCTATACTTTTGCCTTTTTGTAAACTTTTTATGCTTTTATTTTTCTCCTGCTTTTCCTTTATTTTGTTTATATTTCCTTCTTCTTTTTGCAAAATGTTGTAATATTTTTAACACCAAATGAAATGTCATGTGAATACTCAAAAAAGTTTGTCTTTTGTCTCACCGGTTCAGATATTACCTTCTATAACTCCGTGTTGGCCAATCACATGAATAAACACCTTATAGAGGTTGTAAGGTGACATAACTGTTACAATTATTTTACAAATTTCTAACAAGAATTCCTCATGCAGTAATTTTTACACATCATTCCAAAATAACTGATGAAAAAAATTAAATAATGTTTGCAAGCAGCATGTGTTGGCACAAAAAATTTGTTTCCCTGTCTGTTAAGCTTTAAATGTGTTGACATGGTTCTGCCATGGCTCTGTGGTTAAAATTACAGGGTTATTGATCACCCATGTAGCTATAATCTCCATTACCACTGCTGGCCCATGACTCCTAAACCACAGACCCAAAGAGCGTTGTTATCCTTCAGCGTTCTCCTCCACAGGCAGGCGGTTTCTCTGTCACCTTGAGCCTGGCTCGTCATGCTTGTGTAGTTGCTCTAAAGGTCACAACTTGTAGCTTCTGTCATTAGCTGTCACTCTTTCCCACTGCGTTCAGTTCCCTGCTTTTCCCCTCCTTTAAGTCGCTCTCTGTGACGAATCTCTCTTCCTTTCTTTGTCTCTTTCTTTCTTTCTTGGGTGGGCTTTGAAGGTTGAGAAAAGTGAGAAACAGTTCCCTCTCTCTCTGTGTGTCGAAGTCGTTTCAAATGCGGTCGGGTTGATTAGTGCAGATCTGCTTGAAGCACAGTATCCATAATTGTTACAAAGTATAAGACAAGATGCCAATAGCAATTAACACTCGCCTTGAGGCAAAAGATTCAAAGCCTGAAGGGGGAAAGGAGGAGAAATATGTCTCTTTTTTCTTCACTGCAGGAGCAGAAACGTATTAAATTAAGAGATGGCAGATAGGATTGATTAACTACACTTTATTACATCAGGAAGCTGGAGAAAATCTAACCCAGTGTTGGCTTATTTGCATTAAATTAAGCTTGTGTTGTAAAACAATAGAATATCTAACAGGCAGTTGTGCTAAAATGTAGTGCATTCCTTCACACACAATGTGGTGGGTAAACGAAAAAGGTTTGATGGAGAGGCGGGTGAGAATGAGGAGATTTACAAAAAAGACAGCAAACACAGGTGTGGTGCTTCATCTGTTGGGGAGGTGAGGGGTAATCATGGCAAACTTTAATCAGTTTGGATCAATTATTCATGGTCAGGGCCATAGCAAGCTGATTTCTAAAATGCCCCCTTCTCTCCCGCTCTGACAGCCAAGTATGAATTATTCAAACTGCATTTACACAAAGAAGTCCATCTCTGATACCTGATCAGTCAGTTAGAAACATTATGCAACAGGGAATGCCAATTAGAAACGGGGAAAATTGGTCTCCCGGTATGTTCGCCGAAATAAAGGAAACAGAGACGTTAAAAGTGATGCAAAATGCCCTTATTGCCAAATGAAGACACTGACATATTCTTTAAAAAAAATTATTTTTCAGTTAGCATATGTAGAGCAACATGTTTTCCGCATTTCAACATAAACCCAGGTTATTTCCCATTTACATCTGCATCTGCTTTTTCATAAAAAACACTTCTCGCTTCACCTTCTAATTGATCAGAAAGGTGTGGCAGCTGCTGTTCCTTGTTGTCTCTTTAATTTTGTAGTTCTCTCACAGGGTGCCTCGGGCAACTTGCTGTTAAATCAAAACCCTGGCAGTTGGTTAAAAAACCACACTCAATCCTGCCTCAAGGCCATGGTGTACTCCCCGGTCACCCCAACCCTTCCCCTGGTCATCCTTCCATGGTCACTCTGCTTCTCCCACATGGGCTTCAAGAAGGAAGCTTCCCTTTCTTGTAAGTGACAGCCCATCTTCTTTCACTGAAAAAAAAAAAACACAAAAAAAACTCCTTACATCTCCATATCCAGGCAAGAGAAATTATGAAATATTCATGGGATGAAAATCCTTTTATTTCAATGGTACTTTTTTTTTTTTTGCATGACATACAGCATGACTTTCAAAGTAATGTATTTTAGTAAAAGTTTATTTTCCTGCCAATACTCCTTTATTGTTTTTAGATCGGGTGGCTTTGATCTGGGATTTTTATGGGTCAGACGTAAAACGTTGGGTTAAATGCTTATACTGGATAGTGATCTGTTTGTGAGGCAAAAGGGGGTTTCATGGATGAGACTCCATTAGTGCTGGATCACTCACTGTTTAAAACTTTCCGTGTTAATTCCTGCACAGCTCCCTGTCGATAAGTGAAGCTGTCAAACACAATGTGAAATTTCACTGTTCTAATAACATATACTCTTCTCATTTGAACAGTATACTAACATGTTACTTCAAAATATGTATCGCAACAAAAGCTTTTTATCCTTTAACAAGATAATATTTATATTATAGGAACAAGATCATTTATTGTGCAAATATCAGGAATACATTACTGGACCTATGTGGTTTATTGTCAGAACATAAAAGCATTTCTCTTTCAGAAGCATCATCTCTCTATTCAAAAGGCTTCTGTTTGTCATAGGAGTCTGGATGCCAAAATTATTTTAGGTCATTTCTGGACAATTTTTCATAACCTTTGGGTCAAAACATATCCAGAAATGTGTCAAAGTCTCTGCATGACAACACAAATATTTCTCACTAAAGTATTTTGATAGTTATATTGTTTTGCAGCTCACTGCAGGTTGAAATCATTCATTTCAATGGTTCCGACTGTTTAGATCAGGACCAGGAATGTCAAAATTACATCATTCACTATAAATTTTTCCTCTGCTCAAGAAATTTCATGAGTCAAATGCAAAAAAGCTCAACAGCCACGTTGTAGCAACAAAGTTCAACTTCTGCCTGGGTCCTAATGTTCGCCTGGCTTTGTTGCCCAGCTTGGAAAATGACCAGAACATCATATTATCAAAATGCATGTAATATTTTGAGAAATGAATTGATATAGAAATAAAATATCATTCGTACTGCTTACTCTAGTCAGCAACAGGCCATACAGTAAAAGCAAAATACTGTGTAAGTCCAATTGAAGCAAAGGGGAAAACTTCTGGCTATAAAAATTAAACTGCCTTTTCACTAAACACCACAGATGTTCTTTACAACGGAGCATTTGAGGGCATTGCTTGAAAGTGAGTTTGAAAAAATATTGGTGTAGGGAAGAAAAAGGAAGCAGGAATTGTAACTATTACAAATGCGGTTGGTGACAGAGAAAGGCAGATAAATAGAGTGCAGAGGAATGAGAAAGTCTAATTCTTGCACTGCACCATTCATCACACGCTGCTCAACAGCGACCAGCCATCATTCACCAAATGATCACTCACCATGATTCAAAAGAGATCTCTCGTGTCCTCCCTTTCCAATCTGCTTGCCCTTGAAATGCGTTTCTGAGACGTGAGGTCAAGCTGAAACCCCAGGGAAAAACTCAAGTTTTCACAAACCCAGTTTAAATCAGAACTCATTCAACTTGACTGAGTCTATCGCTGCAGTGAATGACTTCAAATTAAACAGGAGATTGAGTCAAAAGGAAGATGCCGCTAATCCCTCCCTGTGTCCTAGCTGTCCTGCTCCTCAACAGCTGCTCTAATATGCTATCACGAGGAGCATCGACATGGGAACATCCTCCTGCATCACAAATTCACTGCTGTTGGTTCCACACCCATCAGACCTTTGGGCTTCTTTTACTTTACTTACTTTTACTTCTGTTGTTGTTTTTGTTATAAGAAAGACACTAAACGATTTGAGGGGCACGAACAAGAGGATCGTCCTCCAGAGTGATGATTGTTATTGAACTGAGGCTTTAAAAACATTTAAAAACAAGGAAGGAGTGATCATCATCACAGCTGTCGATATAAAACAGAGTAAATTTAAAAAAAAAAAAACTATAATTCATTGTGTAGATTTGTCATATTTGCCAGTGCCAATTCTGTCAACAGATTCTTCATTAACCGAGGATTTCTGTAGGTTCTCTGCAGTCACAATGGGAATCTCATATCTCACATCAGCTCAGGTGGACGGCGTCGTCTTGATAGGTTTGCAGATTATAGGTCTTTACTTGTGACGTATCTGTCCTGCTTAATGGCCTTTGGGATGTTGTTTCTTCACTGATCTTTTCTAACAAATTTTTTGAGGCCTTCACAGAAAAACTGGACTTACAACTGAGACTATCAGATGGACTCTATTGACCACTTCGGTGACTTCTGAAGGCAATTTTTGCTATTAGATGTCAATTAAGAGCAGCAGAATAAAGGGGGCTGAATATAAATGCCAAATGCACTTTTTAGATTTTCATTCATAAAACATAAGAAACAATTGCCTTTATTTCATCACATTGTACTATTAAGTAATTTTTTTGCTATTCAAAAACAATAAACTATGTTGAAGCTTGTAATGAAAAAAAACAAAAACGTAACTTAAACACAATTCCAAGGTGCTTCAAGAAACATAAACATTAAATTGTAGAATCTTGAGCAAAACAATCACAATGAAATAAGAAAAAGGAAAACCTGACGCTTAATTGAAATCAGGATGAGAAGGGATTGCAATGACAGAAAGAAAACATGAGGCAGATAAATGTATAATTTCTCCGGCAGCATGTGTTTTGGTTAGGACGGGCAGACAGTCCATTCATCCTCGTCATGTTGCTGTCAGAACCCCCACCGCAGACGAGTGATGACCCACCCCCCCTTGTCAGACCGAAAGCAGTCCGTCTCTCTCCGAATGATGGAAATGTACGGGAGATCGGATCAATTTCTCTCCCTCTGTCCTCTTCGTCTCTGTTCTTTCCCCTGTCATGGCGTGAAAATCACTGTAATCTCTACTTCTCTGGAAGGGGAAGATTTGGGTGGGTTCTTGCGATCACTATCTGAATCTTAATCCACACCTTTACATTGGTAAGGATTTCAGTCTGACATCTGTCCCCACTGCGTCTCTCTTCTCGACCTTTTGTCTCCCGGAGTGTCCTTGTGTCTTTTGTCTGTGGCTGTGGGTTTGAGTGATCATGTGCGCCACATGTGGTTCCTTCACAGCGTAGCACAGGTGGGCATCGCCTCTGACCTGGGGATACTCTGAAAATGTCATTGTTTGGCTGTGCTCTGGTTTATGACACAGTTGATCCAGCGCCAATGATTTCTCCTCCCCAGTGTGGCCTTCTGCTTTGTCTGCGTGGAATCATGAACGGTAAATAAGTGGTAATGGGGAGCGAACGGGAGGGGGAAGTCAGCCGACGTCTCTCTGTCATCACTTTAGAAGGTTGTGACCCCAAAGCGCGGTGGCACAGCGCTGCTAAATTATTCAGGCTGTGTCTCGAGCCCCAATCTCTGGAGAAGACGGGGCCTGTGATTGCTGCAAGCGGACTGACTGACATTTGCACATGAAAATCGCCTCTGTTTCCCCCCAAACACCAGTTCTGCTCAAAGAAAACAGTGGAGAGACTCGAGTTATGCGTGATGCCGTTTGGTAGAGGCTGATTGGACATCAGTGGAGGCATCTATTTTTCCTTACTCACACAAAGCACTTTTTTTTTTTACACAAACAAAACTAAAAATGTTAAGAGCTTTCATATTATGACTTTCACTTTTCAGCTTTGTTCTGCATTCAACTCAAAACAGTTTGTTAATTTTTATGTCCAAAGTGGAGTGATGTGCAAAAAGAAATGCAACTAACTAGAGACATTGTGTCTGAGACGGCAAACTTGGGCATCAATACATGGCATAATGTCTAATGAAGATCAAAGCAGAGGTAAAAAGTAGAAAACAAAATTGTAAAAATTTCATTAGTAAAAATGAATAGTCAAGAGTCGGAACGCAGCTTCAGCTGCTATAGTTATAAACAACTGAATAGATCTGAAATCCAGGTGTATGTGTCTCTGAGTTTTCAGGGACACATAAAGACCATTACAAAGTCAGCCTTCTACCACCTGAAGAACATTTCCAGGGTTAAATAACCAATGTCTCAACAAGACCAAATGGATGTCTCTCCAAATGAGCATTATATTACATGACTTTATATTCTTTCAAAACAACATAGATGCAACTTAGCATAAAGGAATACTTCTTTCTGGAAATATCAAACTAGAAAATCACTTTCTGGTCTGTTCCCTCAGAGGTTCAAAACTCTTTCAGTTTCTTAGAACAAATTCATTACCTTGTAATTTATACTGAGCATTTGAACATTTCTACTCTTTAGAATTGAAAACAAATGTTTCAAAAGGTTCTTCAATATTATTAAAAATCTTCCAGTGCAGAGTTACAAGCAGAAAATTCTCCTTTACCAATGTAGTGAAATATATAGAGAAGGAGTGGATACTTTGAACACAGGGATAGGCTGATAACTTGGTATAAATACCTATTTATATTGAAAAAGGGAGTAATTATTAAATTTGACCATTTTCAAGTAATAGCAGCCTTTAGTAGTTATTAAAATGATAAATGAAAGTAATTATTCAATGTTCATGTGGAAATTTAGTCCTCAGAATAAACAATAACGGGTTGGGAAACTACAGTAATGTAGGGTTTAAGGTACACATATGCCATGGATTTGATGAACTGTTTATATCAGACATCACAGACTTTGGACTTTACTGGGACAACTTGGAGAGTTTTTCATAATCTAAGTTTTGACAGGCCTTTTTTTTTTCAAAATGGGTAAACCTTTTACAATGTTTTATCTTCTGGTCAATGCTTTTCTCACTATCTGTCAGAAACAAAATTCTTGACTGAGTGAAAATGATTTACAATCTAACTTTGCAAAGGGTATGAATAATTTTGAGCTACTTTAAATATACATATAGTTTGAAAATTGGGCTATGGCTGAGTGAAATCAAGGATAGGAGCTGTCTCATAAATCATCTTTCCTGGTGAGGTCAAAGGGTATTTAAATGAGACACGAGCAGAAATTTGATCTTACTTGTGGGGATACGTTCTCACCAATGCAATGATACATTGTGCATAACCCAACGTTCATATTGATTAAATGCCAGCATTTGTGCACATCGAAATTCCAGATGACTGGGATTAATAGTGGAAGGAATCAATGGGTTCCAAAAGGCCATTGAATGCTACCTCAGTGAGTGGCTGTGCATGCCTATTATGATGCATTACACTGGACAAGGCTTCACCAACTGTTCTGTAATTGCAAGTAGAGGTTTGTTTTACAGCCATTTATTATAATCGTCACATTGTTACCAAAGCAGTCAACACAATCCAAGCCCTTAACAGTTATTTTTTTTGCCAATTAAAGCTGTAGAGCTCCTGATTAATCAGACTTCTTGCATGGTGCAGTTTAAAGTGAGTGGGGTTGAGCGTGTGAGTGTGGAGAGCGAGAACATCTCTCTGTATGCCGGTCCATGTCTCTGGGCTGAAGGCGAGTGGGCCTGTGTTGAGGGCGGGAGGAAGGGGAGGTGGAGAGGTGCAGGGGATAACAGGTCCTGTTGGGAGAGAGGAAGAGAGCAGTGAAAAGAAGGAGAAGAAAATAAAAAAAGAAACAACACACGGAGGGGGTGAGAATATGGGAGAGGGTGAGGCATTGGACAGATGACAAATTGTGATTAATAAATGTGGTTCAGGACAGGAGTGTGGAGGGTTGTTATTAATAGAGAGAATTAGAGCGGCCGTGCAACTCAATCTGCACGCTGTCATTCTGAATCAGGCCCCATAATCAGAGCCTAATGAAACAGCACTGCACCAGGATGTAGACACGTCCCGCACCATGTATTCTTAACATGTCGGCAATAAGCTCACAAACTCAGGCAAGTGCGAGGGTATGTTTACTGAACAGTAAACATAAAACGACAAATAAATACTAATTAGCGCTACCAGCAAGACTTCTTCCTCTTTTCTTTTGTTTGTTTTCAAAAACCTGTCACAGCCAGTTTTTATTTTTTCAATGCTTCACTATTTTTTGTGGCTCCTTAAATAATCAAGAAAAAATGCACACACATCTCATAAGCCTGCCTCTGGCAACATCAGAAATCAGAGTTTTACTTAGTGTTTTTCTTGTTTTTTGGGTTTTTTTTTCATAGAGTGTGATTGTGCTGGAAACTTGTGTAACATTTAAAAGTAGACTACAGGTGGCAAATTAGAAATTGATGCAATCATACTTAAAAAATGCATGCTGGAATATAAAAATGTCCTTACTGGCTAAAGCTGGGGAGTCAAAGAGTTTGCGTTACCTTTTCCATCCATGGCAGCATCCATCATTGCGGCATCAAATTCTGTCTCAAACACGTAAGGCTGCATCTCTGAAACTCTAATGAAACTTGAATGCTGTAACATCAGCATATTAGAGCATCCAATGTGCTCTAATATGCATATTAGAGCAAAAATATACTCTTTCAAAAATCTACTCTATGATGATGCACTGCACGTATGTATCTATGATCTACATCGATGCAGTACAAATTACTGTTTTCCAAAAAAAAAAAAAAACATTCCTTAAAAGCCAAGTTATATAATTACCAGCAGAGCCGATTTACAAGATAGCTGGCAAGTGATGGCAGGAGTCTTGCCGGTGTTGTCTGTGAGGAGACATGAAAAGGAGTCCCTCAGGGAGTAACAGCCCACCAGCAGCAACTTCTTCTTTTTTAGAACTGCTGCCCTCTGTGTGTTGCTTAAACTGTAAATGATGATATGCCCTTTGCCAAAGTGCATGCATGCCAATGCTTAAAGAGATAGTTCAATATTTTTTCCAGTCAGGTTCTGTGAAAGACTACAAACATCTACTGTTGTGTTCAATTACAACACAATGCCAGCTTTGTGCTTTACACTTTCATGCTTTAGTTTTAGGGAATTACTCTTTCTATTCTCTGAAAGCACTTCACACAGGAAGATCTTTGGTGGTGCACTGCCCTCTGGTTTAAATGTAAATAATCATCAGCTTTTGTGAGAATAATCACAAATGCTCTAAAATTATTTAAAATTGTCTTTTAACTAATTCTGTTGACGTTTTAGAGACCAGAGGTGTTTTAAAATGACAGGAATCGGGTTGGCCCTTTTTTGGACAACTTTCAAAAATCACAAATTCCTTTATTGCAAATTATCACCCTTATTTTTCGTTACATCACAACAGAGTCATCGCCTCTCCTCAGATTTGGTCTATTTGAAAAGTAAGCCAAATGTTGCTTAGATGGATGAGTTGAACTAGTGTGACTTTAATCAACTGTGCAGGCAAAAAAAAAGCCAAAGCATTACAGATACATCCAATGAGTAATGTGGCCATAAATAAGTTCTCCTTCTCTTTCTTGTTTATACAAAGGAGAGAGGGGAGAAATACTACCGTTTAAATCTTGCATGCATGTGCACAAAACTAAGAGATTTATTCTCTGCATATCCTAATTCATAAAATGAATTATTAAGCCGGCTAATAACTAAAAAAAAAAAAAAAAAAAACTAAAAACTGATTCTGCCCTCTTACTGTGTTAACAGTGGAGTCACTGTGAAGGCAGACATGATGGAGCATTGTATAGGGAAGAAATACATTTCGCCACTGTAACGCAAAACACTGAAAGTTAGGTGAGTGTACTACGGGGAACAAATTGGGAACAGGACAGAGAGAAAAAGAGCGGGAGACAGACAGCTGAAAGACATACGCATATTTCAATATTAATCACCTCAGTAATATTTTAACAGGCTCTAAAAATCCAATCCTGAGCATATTGCTTCTGTCTGTTGGCAATGATTATTCACACCATGCCACTCAGGACTTCTGAGGGCTGTTTTAGTGACCAAAACAAACTTTATTGCAACTTTACTCCTAACAATGCCACTTGGAAACTTTTACCTTAAAGAAAACATATCTCTTCCCAAACCCTGAGCCCTCTTCAATTTCCCACAAAATCCAAGCCATCCTTTTAGTGACCAGCTTGAAATGCGTTTATTGCTGACCTCTTCCTGACTGGGAGGATAAGGTTGCGTGATCCCCACATTACTACACCGGTGGCTGGAGGAGAGGTCGAGGAGGAAGTGATTGATGAAAAAGGATTCATCAATACTGTATGGAAACCTCTTCCTACTGCGATCACCATGTCAGCAATTAAATGTTCTGCCTGTCAGACAGGTGACAAATTGCACTAAGTGAAAGATAATATTTACAAAAAACTGATGCCTATAGATGTTTTCTGACATAAATTGTGATCGCCAGTGACCAATAAATAGAAAAAAAATCACTCATGTGAGCAATGTTTAACTAATGCAAGGCTGCAGGGGGAGTGATGCATAAATTAATCTATACAGTGTCTTAAAATCCTGATGTTCAGCCATGATAGATTTTATCACAATGATTTGTTTTCTGGGTAACATCCATCTATCCAATTTCTTTACCCGGTTATTTTTATTTTTTGTCTCTACTGTCATTGGCTGAGAGGCAGGACAAGTCACAAGGTCATGACGGTCCAACACAGAAACTCACAGGACAAGCAACCTCTCATGCACATTCTCTCTCATGGACCCAATGAAAACAGAATTTCTGCAAGATGAATTTGAAACCTATTATGACCTTTTCAACATGGTTACAATTTAGAGGTTATGAAATATTTGGCCTGATGCTCATCTTTGACACCTGCAAATCATGGGACATGCTTCTTCAAAGTAGCTGATAGCAAATAACATAATTAGGAAGTTTTAATTTGAATTGATGCAACATGATTAGGTCCTTCACTGTTTGCAGCAAGATGCTACAAGAATCTGTAAGTTTGTTGCAGAGAGTGAACTGTCTTCTGCTGTCATCTGCTGAGGTAGCGACATCAGAGCCAAAGGCTGGTTATGCAAAACTACAATTTTACACCAAACTAAAAGTATTTTAGTTTAAAATACTAACATTTGTACACTAAATTAGTATATTTAGAGTGCAAATTTTAGTATTTTACACTAAAATACTTTTAGTGTAGTGTAAATGTATTTTACACTAAATACTAAATACCATTATCATAAATAAAACTGTATGTGCCTATAATTTATTGTACTAATTTAGTATTTAGTTTATTTTGCACTAAATTAGTGTAAAATGCTATTTTTACAGTAATTTAGTGTACATTTAGGGTACTCAATTGGTGTACCCTAAATGTAGTAATTTAGTGTACTAGTAAATTACACTAAATTAGTACATTAGTGATAATTTAGTGTATTAGTAATTGCACAAATACACTAAATAAGTAAAATTTATGTATTTAGTGTATTTCACACTAAATACCATTCAGTGTAAAATCATATTTTACACTAAATTAAACTATGTACCTATAATTAATTTAGTATTTAGAGTATTCTACATTAAATAGAATACACTACACTAAATACTAAATGAGTGTAATTTTACACTAATTTAGTGTAATTTACTAGTACAGTAATTTAGTAAACTTCTAATTAGTTACTATAAAGTAACTAATTAGTATCCTAAATTAGAGTACTAATTTACTAGTAAATTACACTAAAGTAGTTGGTTAGTAATAATTTAGAGTATAGTAATTTTACACTAAATAAACAGTATTTACTTATAATTTCTAGCCTGTAAACCTGAATTTTGACAAAAAAAATGGATGGATGGACAGAAAGCCCCATTTTACTTAGACACATCTTCAAAAGCATATTTTCCCAATGATTGGCTGAAACTAGAAAAGCGAATTATTCCTAAATATACAGTTTAAGGTAACTCAAATTCATAGAGCATAATTGTGTTAATTCATCTGTCATAAAGTCCCTGTTAATAAAATATTATGATGAATTAACCTCATAAAGGTGCTGTTAGTAGCAGAACAATGTGCTCAAGTGCATGTTAATGGTTTGCCTTATCATGATCAGGAGCCTTTTTTTAGGGCCCTGCAGAGACCACTAAAGGGGCAGGTGCTCAAAAAAAAAAGGGCACATCTAATCGCATTTTAGGATAGAATATTAACAAAGTCACACAGCTTTCAGAGTTTAATTAACAATGATAGATTACAAAATTGTGAGACAATCAAAGAACATCTGCCTGGGTTGCTGTACTTGCAGTGGAGATGAAGACGGTCCATTCAGAAAAACAGAGCTGCATCAAACTTTAACGTGGAACTGCAGAAAAAAAAAAAAAAATAATTCATGCATGTCACTATGAGAAAAGACTACTCTAGTTGTGTTTTAGTGTATTTTGTAAGTACCTATGTACATTTTCTTCAATCTTTCCTCTTCTTTTTTTCTTGTCAGTTTCTCTTTTCTTTTTTGCCTCATTGTCTCATCTTCTCTGTGTTGAGTGAGTTTATCTATTTCAGTTTTGTTTTAACTTTTAAAACTTTTTTTTTTTTTTTTTTTGTTCTCTTTTGTTTTTTTTGTGTCATGTCTGTCTTGAATGATATGTTAATTTCACTGTGAATGATTGGCACAGTTGACCCAATTGGTCAACAATCGACTACCTTTTGCTGCTTCTAGCAGATCCTTTCTTTTTTGTTTCTGACGTCTCTCTTTACGTGGCATCTTTGAACTGAAAAAAGCAAAGCATAATGAATTATGATCAGAACACTATACTAAACCACACTAACAATTCTTTACCCTTGTGTTTAAACCAATATGTTTTTCAGGCCATAACACAGCATAACAATATTAATTTCAGAGAAAATGAGACCTCTCCTATGGAGTTCAATTTGTTTCACAATTATTCAATTAAAATACTAACCTCAATTAAATAATATAAAATTGAGATCAAGACATCTTGAATTGTAACATTTTTTTCAACAAAAAAAATTTTTGCTTAATTTTTTTTTACACTGAAATCACATTTTTTTATCTCATGACTTTTAAAAAATTATTTGCAAAACAAACAAACTTATTTGCGCATGTCAGAAATCTTTGCTTGCTATTCAAAGTTTTGCTTGCGGTTCTCATTGTAGAGCCTAAAATCAAAACCAAAGATTTCTGATGTGTGCAAATACAAGTTTATGTTTGCTCCTTCATTAATGACATGCTTTTATTGGACAGAAGCAGTTTGATTATTACATACATTATATCTACCATGATAGTTCAGGATGAGTTATTTTTAATTCTAAATTAATGTCCTTGTTGGACTTTAAATTCTCCTTCAAGACACGCTAGAATAAATGCAATGTACATCATTCACCAAAGAAAATGAGAAAGTCGGACATATATCCATTAAGGAGATGATGGTTTTGGACGGGCGATGTGCCCCTATTGCATAAATAAGGCAGAAGAATGACTGCTGTCACCAACAATACAGGGAAGCTATTTAGTTTTCTTGCTTTGCTAGCAAAGTCATTAGCTAGCAGCTAGCTCATAGCACAACAACAGCGTAATATCTGATGATAAAAATACTGGATCGATAGATAAGAATAGCTTTTCCTCACCTGGCTTCCTCCTCCCGCTCAGTAGATATTCAGAGAAAGGCGGACTCAGAGAGCGCCCGATATTTTCCTCTTGTTATAGGCTATTTCATTTCTGCTTAAACTGCGACTCCGTGCTGAAGGAAAAACGATACAACATTTAACGTTTTCCGTTATCTGACTAGTAGCAAGCCGACTCCAGTTTTTTCACCAAAAATATTTTTTTTCAGTTCACCAAAAACTGTTTTGTAATCTGGAACGTTCGCTAGCTTGAGCTGCGCAGTTAGCCGCCTCATCTCACCGCGCGAGAGGCAAGTGCGTTTTGCGTCACGGGCTAAAGGTCAAAGGTAACAATGTGACCGGAGGTTTTTCTTGCAAAGTAATAATAATAATAATAATAATAATAATAATAATAATAATAATAATAATAATAATAATAATAATAATAATTGTAGTACATGTGTAAGAAAAAAAAAAAAAGACCAAAAGGGCACTTGGGGTCATGGAGCAAAAGGGGCAGGTGCTCAAGCCCCCTCCGCCCCCCCTGTCTGCACGTGCCTGCTTATTTTGTTTCTTTTTTTGTTTTGTTTGTTCTCTCATTATGAGATGTTGCTCTAACTGCAGGGAAACATTCCACAAGAAACCAAAACATGATCTTTGACAACTCATGGTGTTCAAACTCTTTTGTCCGTTCAGTCCACACAAGTCAGTGCGCACGTCTGCTTGTTTACTTCAGTGTGCCAGGCGCCACCAGTTTAAGATTTTGGGTAAGAGGGGGCATATTGTCTGGGGCAGGGAGTCTCACTAATGAGGCTGTGTAGCTGTGGGATGCGAGTCACACACACAGACAATAGTCTGGGGACCATTTAGCGTCTCCTCTCCATTCCTCACACATCACGCAGAGGCAGCTTTTACTCAGCCACCATCCCGCGTCCTCCCTTTGCCCGGCTCAGTAAAGATGAAAACATCCGCCTTCGTTTGGCAGCGCAGTATCAGACTTTTTTTTTTTTTTTTTTGCTCACAGAGAAGTTTCCCTCTGACAGGTAAAAGAAAAATAAATAAATAAATAAATCGGGCAAACAACACATGCATCAGTCCACAGTTTGAGTAATTAGTTTACAGACAAATTGGCCCAAAAATAATCATGAAAAATCATAGAGGAACAGAAAATACACATGCAAGCTTTATATGAAGTTTTTATTTATTATCGTTATTTGTTGATACATCTGACTCGGGCTAGAAATGGGTGAATCTAGATGCTGATATAATAGAGAGAGACAGAGACAGGGGAGGGGTGAGGAGGAGAGATCTAACAGGTGTAGACCAGGACTGCTGCTGGACCAAACGCCTCGAACAGCGATACGGTGGACGGACACAGCGTGGACAGGAGCGTCAGGCGGCCGTGCGCTCCCCTCTCGGAAACGCGTCCCCACGGGAATTTTGTGTGCTGAACTGCCTCATAAGTCACCGGGATTGTTTGTTTGTTTGTTTTTTTCGTTTTTTTCTGGACTTTATAATTTGTTTTCGAAGAAGAAAAAAAAAGAGAAAAGAAAAGAAAATTGCGCTCTGATTTAGAAACTGGTGTCACTTACCGGGGAAACTCCTGCGCTCCTTGGCTCCTCGGCTTTTCATTGTGGCGCTCCAGGGGGTCGTTTCGTGAGACAGGTGAGAAACACTGACTAGATATTTGCCTTCAAGTTTAATTAGTTGAAGTAGGCTATATGCTTTGTTTGAAAAGCAGACACTTTAATAACAAGTTTACACTGTAAAAATAATTGTAAAAAATGGACACGTTTAAGTGCTCAGTACATCTTTTCGAGTAACATTTGATTTATAACGTATATCACCTTTAAATTTGTCTGAAAACAAATCAGTAAGTGTTTCGTTTTCCTTTATATAATTCTTTTCAGATCCAGACATAGACAGAAGAAGAATCTACTTCACCACAATCTGTTGAATCAAGAAAACCAAATTGAATAATTTCAGAGAGAAAACAGTGAGCTGTCCACCGATGATCGTGCCTGGAGAAATATCTGGTGACCTTTTTCCGTCTCGGCTATGGCATTAAGTGAGACATCTCCATGAAGCGCTGTGATATCTTTTAAGAGAAACCTCAAGGGACATCTATATTTGAAAAAAAAAAAAAGACCAACAAAACTGGTCAATTGTTCTTCATCTGACACAACCAATCATTTTGCTGAGTGGACTTTTGTTGAGTGGACTTTCGGGGACAAACTGTTGCTACTGTGAATCTCCTCAATCAATCTCGTGTTTTGTAAAAGTGTGACAACAAGACAAACAGTGAGATTTATTAGTGAGTCGTCATAAACCTTAAGAACCTACTGGGATTAATTTGTTAGAAAGATCTTGATGTGAGACTACAGGACATTTCTTTTGAACTCTAATTGGATCTTCTCAGATGTATTTTTTATTCTTCCTGGCCGTGTGCCATTACAGGTTTTCTCTAATACTTGGCCAACCAATGCTCTAATAACCCCGACCTTTATCCCCCTTAACATCTTTTCACACCTTTTCATTCCAAACTGGTTTCTGGAGAGATTTCATCCTGGCCGGCACTATTCCAGCCAAGGGGGAGGAGGACTTCCTCACACTGGCTGCTTCTCGGCTCAGCCGCAGGAAACGCGTGATCGTAGCCGCTGTTGGCGTGGCCATGGTTCTGATACTGTTGGTGGCTATTCCTCTGCTTGTTCACACAACCAAAGGTGGCAGTGCTGGGACCACCGGGAGCCGATATGAGATGCTTGGAAGCTGCAGGATGGTGTGTGATCCGTACGCTACCTCTCAGCCTGGTCAGGAGCTCATAGCCGTGTCTCCACCCCCACAGGAATACTCTGGAAAGAAGATTAGGTCTGGACTTCGAGGGCCTCCTGGGAATCCGGGTCCTCCCGGGGACCGCGGACCCCCGGGAGAGCCGGGGAAACCGGGGCCTCAGGGTCCCCCCGGTCCTGGTCCTGGGGGGTATTCTCCCTCAATCTACACCCCTAAAATAGCCTTTTATGCAGGGCTACGCAAGCAGCACGAAGGCAGTGAAATACTGAAGTTTGATGATGTGGTGACCAACGTGGGCAACTACTATGAGCCCAGCACCGGAAAGTTCACCTGCCCTCTGCCTGGCATCTATTTTTTCACCTACCATGTACTAATGAGAGGTGGTGATGGGACTAGCATGTGGGCAGACCTGAAGAAGAATGGACTGGTTAGTAAAAGTGTGCGTGTGCGCATGAGTGTGTCTGTGTGTTAAGCAGAGGCTTGGTCTGTATGTAAATGCCACACAGGAACACACCGCAGATATCTTTTTTTTTCACTGTTGATATCCCGTCTCATATTCGTCTCTGCAACATTGAGCTTTTCAGATTCAGAGCACAATCCATTTAGCAAGTGGCAACATGACAAGCAAAGAATGAAACGGCAACCCTTCTCCTCATTAAGGGGGAGGACATGCTATGCGGCCTTAAAATCTCAGCCTTCCCATATTTGCATTCCCACATGTGCCTTGGCTAAATGACAAGTGGCAGAATGCAGGCAAAAAGGAACAGTCTAATTAGTGAGAATCCCACACAGAAGCTTGATTATCACCTAAACACAAGTGCAAAAGAGCACAGGAGACATGTCTGTCAGAATGTGGACAGTCGAGTTTGCACCTCGGCTAAGGAAATAATGAATTTAATATCGACAGTCCACTCATCCACTGCCTCGTTCCCCAGACACTAATTAAACACAGAGGTGGTGCTGGGAAGAAGAGGAGTGGAGATCACAGGGATTTTATCTGAAAAGTCCAGATTCAAGAAACATTCTTCCTGTTCATGTTGCTTTGTACATTCATTCATCCATCAAGGACTCTAAATGTAAAGAATTTTTGCTCAGAGCTTACTTTGCAGACATGAGTTGCAATGGGCATCGCCTTATGTACCTACGAACTAAAATGTGCACTCGGTTCTTGATTGTGAAACTTTATTTGACCACAGACATGAAGGTGCATTTAAGGGCTTCCCATCTAATATGCCGCATTGTCATTCAAGTCATTTTAGTCTGCTAAATAATTCATTCATCTTGGATTAGACGCCCCCTCTCTCAAACGGCAGCTGTACCTTCCTTCCCTAACCTCATCCTCTCTTGTTCATTGATTCTCCATTAATTATCTTTCGCTCAGCTCAATTATTTAACCTCACCCAGGTCCTCGTGACAACCGTTGGGTGGCTTCTTTAAACACTTCTGCTAAATAGAGTGCACTCTTACCGGGGACAGACCCAAGCATAACTGCAGCTGGATGAATATGGACTGCAGATAAAATTCTGCAGAATGCATGATCGTGTTTAAAGCCCACAGGCAGTCGGGGTACGATGCCCGAGGCCATTCGGTGGCCTGGGCTTAGTAAATGGGGGGCGTGTTTGACAGGTTGCATTCCTGACCACAGAATCAAAGAGCCTTGTTTTAACCATTGCCGTAGGTGCTCCAGCTTTATTGGATATTGTCTCTTGCTGTGCCTTTCAAAGGATCACCCATAGCACAATTTGACCATTTGCATTTTCTACCTGTGTTGTTAAATATTTGCACATTTAACAGGTGGGGTCCTTTTTATTCAGTGCTCCATTGAGTTCCCACGTTTATCCTGAATTTATTCTGCCACAATGAGGACGTGCCGACGTGGGCTGATGACCATTGGGGGAGGGGGAAGGGGGGTGAGGACGATAGATGACTTAATGGAGGTTTGGAGACAGTGGGCTGGTAGACGAGGCATTTGGGAGGCGTGTGTTGAAGGCCAGGATGAGATCAGGCAGGATGACCGATGAACACCCACTTTACACGTAGCGGCTTGACAAGTCATCAAGGTTGACCATGAAAAAAAAAATAGGCAGGGGAGAAGAAAGTTATTTTCTAAACTCGTTACATGTGTGAGAGGAGTAGCTCAGTGTTTCTTCTGAAGTTGAATTTAAATCACATTCGAGTCAAATCAAAATTATTTGCTTGAATCCTGAAACAGCAAAACATAACAGTTTTAGACTGGGATCAGATATTAGTGTAGAAATTGTTCAATTGATGAATTGTAGAAAATTCAAATAGATAAAAAGCTTAAACTGATTGAAAAACAAAACAAAAAAAAAAAAAAGTATTGACATATTTTATCATCTTAAGACACGGCAAGATGTGTAGCAACCTGGAGGATCTGGTGAATCTGTTAGAACAAACCAGTTCAGGTTAGACTGGTCAATATGTTGTGATCCTTGATGCTTGTCATAATTTGATGTGATCTTAATGCTAATGAAGTAATGAAAATACAAATGTATATCTTCTCACCTATGCAGCACAGGTTTCATAATTCTCACATTCTCTTTAAACAAATCTTTATTCATTATGAAATAATCTAGCTGAGGTCTGACAAGTCCAAATATGACTATAGAAGGTGAAATGTAGCCCAGAATGACAAAAAAACAAAAACAAATACACTTTAAGTTCAGCACTAAACACTTAATTAACATAACCACACACACTTGATAGACTGCAGTATTTTTTTCATTTATTTGAATTCAGGATAATCTAATCAGCTTTAGGAAACAGTTTTGTTGCATAACAGACATAATAAAGTTTTTCTATGTGTGTTGTGGTGCCCCACATGGTGTGGCGCCCTGTGCAGAATGCCATATGACTTACATCAAACATTGCCAACCCCCTGTTGACCACATCAGATGCTCATGACGTTTAAGTTGTGATTTTGTGCAGATACTTGTACTGTTAGGAACCGTTGCGCCTCTTTCTTTGGTTCCTATAGATCCACTATCAAGTTGCACCCTCTCCCCACCATGTAAGACCAACCTGCTCGATGCAACCTCCACAAATCACTGCACCACAACATTGCTTCAGGGCCAGGGGATTTCTGATCGAAGGGGGAAATCTTCAACCGCTTCCATGTTTGTAATTGACCCGTGAGCGTCTGATTGACAGAAACATCCTGTTCTCGTTGGATGTATTAACAACCCTGTATGTTCCCTGCTCAGCTGTAGACAAAGAGGCCGAGGATGATAGATGGGTGCGTTTCATTAGGACACCTAATGGCTCAATATGGATTTCATCTTTCTCCAAATGAATAGTTCTAAATATTTCTCATTGCCTCAACTGATGATACAAATGTGTTTAATTACTCTGCTCCTAATATCCTGTCTTGATATATGACTTGTAAATGACTTAATATTCCAGGTTAGTACCAGATGTTATTAAGACAGTGTGTGATCGTGTTGGCATGCTTCTCGAGGCATGAAGAGACGATAATACGTCATGTGTAGTTTCTCAACTGCACATCCCACACTCTCCTCATTAGCTGAGCTGCTAATCCAGTTATTTATAATAATAAAACTCACCTCTGAATATCTACGTTAAACACTCTCAAGGCAAGATGCTATGTAGACAAATAGATACCTGCTCTGCTCTCATTTAATCTCGCCCATGTTTTTTTCAGCTGTCACAGGTCTCTTTTAATAGCCCTGGTAAAGGTCAAGTTATTTCACACGGTAATGTTAAAATGTCATCACTTGCTGTAATGACCGGTACCTGGATTAACTTTCCCCAGTAAGGAGACATAGTTGGGCTGCAGGTGGAATATAATTAGACTCAAAACAGACAGAGTGTGAGATACAGAGAAGAACTGTGACAAGACAAATGCTGTCTTTTTAGTTCATATAGAGGCACAGCTTAATAAAGTAAAATATTGTAGCAATTCATTTCAAAAAGTTAATTATAAGTACATTTGTTACATTCAGAGAGATACATTTCAATGGTTAGTTTTAGTTAATTTATGATTATGGCTTCTGACCAATTAAACCTAACATCTACATCTGCACAATAAAACAAATTGCTATTGTCATTGCAATGTCAGTGTTTGCAATGTCGCAATCTCAAAAGACTACGTGGATGTCATCGTCTAAGAGATTAAAAATACATTTTTTTAAATGACAGATATTTGGCCCCTTGGGTGGAGTTTAAGTGTCCATATGCACAACTAATAAAGTTATTTGCTGCTAAGGTTTGGATGATAGGGAAGAGAGCAGAGGGAGGACAAACAAAATATTTTATTAATACAGATTAATGAAATATTAATATCAACAATACTGCAATATTGGATTTAAACACAGAAAAGCCTGACACAAAAGGGCTGTGTCCAAACATGTTGATGAAAAATTAAGTGGAAGGAAAAACTGTGGTAGGAAACAGCACTCAGATAAGAGGGATAGCTTTTGTTTTGAGAGGATTGTGAATCAAATCTCATTTGAGAGTCTGAAAGAGATTTCTGAGGCATGAATTGTTTTGGAGTGAAGCTTTAAGAGTCATCACACATAGACACATCAAAAACATGTTGTATTCCTTAACCTAAAGTTTTCCTGAACCACTGCTTACACTAGAAGCATCTTGTCAAGGGCCAGGAGAAAAGAAAACACTTTATGGCTGCTTAATGGACCAAAGTCCTCATTAAGAAGAGAGTTAAATATTGCAGTTAATTGAAAATTACGGCTCAGTTTATGGAGGAGGAGTGGAGAGGGACAGAAACCAAGTTGCTTGAAGTCCAGCGTGTAAGTTTTAGTCAGGGACGGCTTGAGGTGCAACATCACCACTTGCTGTTCTTTGTGTGTTATAAGTCGGTGAAGATGTCCACCAGGAAATTATTAGAGCACTTTATTCTCCTTTAAAAATGCTAATTTCATTTTCCAGCAGGACTTACTACCTGCTCACACTGTCAAAAGTACAAGTTCCTGTCTCAGTGACCATATTATCAGTGTGCTTAATTGGCCAGGGATCTTCACGGAGCTAAACTCCACTGAGAATCTATGAATTATTATCAGAAGGAAGATGAAGGGCATCAGATGCAGTCATGTAGATAAGCTGAAGGTTTCTGTGAAAGCGTCCAGGGATTCCTAAACAACTTAGCAGAACCAGAGAGCCCGGTCACATCTGTGCCACCATTCATTGATGCAATAATTAATACAAAAGGATTCATGCCCAAGTTTCAGGCACGTATTATGGAAAGTGCATGGACATACCTGTCGGTAAGCCGAGATTTCTGTATTAATATCCATGTTATACTCTTACGGTACAAATTGTTCTGAAACTGAAAGTTGGGTTTCCATCAAGTGGAAGGCTTAATCATCAAAACTGACAAAGCTAAACATCTGACTCAGAATAATATATCCTTTTTCATAAAACGGATTAAATTAATTTACTTTTTAAAAAAGCACGGGGCATTTGTTCCTAAGATAATAGTGTGATAAAAGTCGCAGACCAATATGTTACCGAATGGCAGGTAATAGCAATCCCAGGCACGGTTCAGTGCCTAAATCGCTTGTCACCTTGTAATCCCAGGACTCCCAGTGGAGAGGCAAAGCCTATTTAATAAATATTCTATTTCCACAACCTCACCGCAGCCTCTTCCCAAACCTCCTGCTATGTGCTGGGGTCCCTTAGGTAAGTTTAACGGCTACTTTTCTATTGTCTCCACTTTAAGAGGTCAGTATATCACCGCGAATGAACCCTGTCAGTTTTATTACCAGTGGAGCCCAGTACCACAGAAAACAACAAGACTTCATACACCCCCGCATCTCCCTGGTCTCACAAAAACAGCCTCGCTTGATCAGTCTGTTACTCCAGGCCCCCCTTTATCAACTTTCTGGCCCGTATTTTTCCCTCTGCCTTCCTCCACTGCTTTACTTTGTCTATTATCCATGTCTGTGTTTTGCGCAGTGACTCTGCTTGTGGAGGAAACAACAAGGCAGCTGCTCCTCGCTCCTCCACCCTCTTGCTTTTCTCCTTCCTTTCGTCTGTGGCCGTCTCCTCCCAGGCGTGTTTACAGGAGGCCTGGTAATGAAAGGGCTAGGAGGAGACAAAGACAGCCACAGGCAAGCCCTGGGGGCCCCTGCCTCATGGCTCACAGCCCTTCCAGCTCCAGGATCAGCACCGTGTGTTGCCTGGTTCACTTGGATCAGTCTGTCTTCCAGCCGTATCCGTCTCCTCTGTTGGCTTCCTGTCCTAATCCCGGCACATCTCCCACACGACTCTCTGTCTGGTAGCTGCATTAATTGATGGTCAGTGTTACTCCTTCAAACACAGGAAGAGTCAGCTACACCAACTCGTCTTAACGTACGCTCAAAAAAGCGAAACATCTTTATTGATGAAGATTATATTGATCATTGTAATGAAAAAAAAAAGCAACTCTTAGATCATTAAAATCCGAAAGCCCTAGAGGGGCCGAAGATCTTCGCACATTTACTTTGAGTTGGACCGAAATAATGAGCATGGTGACATATGCATGCTGTCAATAAAAAGTCACAACAAGCGGATCGCTGTCAGAAGCAGCCAGAGATGCAAATGTGATATTGGCTGTCACTACTTGTGTCAAGCAGAACAATTTAACCTTTACAGATGAATATGTATCTGCGTTGTTGTTTGGGGGATGGTCTCATGGACACACAAATCTTGCAGCAGTAACAAACATCCACCTATTCTCTGATGATACTTTCTGTAAAAGCCGTAAATCACGGTTGTCCAAAGCGCAGGCCATGCAACAGCACATGCGGCTGATGCAGAAAGACAGTTTGACATTTTTTAAGGTGGAGATTTTCATAAAACTGTAAAATGCTAAACGCTAACTGTGCTCTTTCTGTTTGATTTTAAATTTAAATATCACCAGCAGCGTTTACTCAACAGCAGACTTGGGCACACCCATTCATTAACCTTGACGAAATACAGAAAAGCTTCCCAAAGACACATTGACTGATGCCCTTGTGTTGTGTTTCACAATTGACAAAACATTTTTACTACACCAAGAAAATAATTAAAAAAGACAAAGAAATGTAGGACATTGCATTCACCCACTTTAATAAGGTAAATGTGCAGGAGCCTTTTTAGTTTTAAATTGAAAGTGATTTTCATATCTGTTTTCTATAAAAATGTGTTTTTCATGAACATTGTGACGAAAGTGGTGCAAGACTTTTCAGTGATGTAGTTCCTCTGACTGGAAACCCTAGAAATATTTTGTTCTCAAGATGTGTTTCACACAGGAATGTGGTGATGCACAGCATGCGGCCTCAATTTCCTGCATCGACAATCATCATTTTTTACATAAATAATTGCCCAATACAAACATACCACTCGCACAAAGAGTGTTAAGAGTGAATATGTTTCATGGTGATAGATGTCAGGCCACCAGTTATCCTCAGCCTGCAGGACTTACTGAACTTGATTTATACACAACGAAGACACCGAGAGAGTTATGTGTGGCAGGCAGCATATTAACTGCCCACTGGGCAATGTGTGATGAGGTTAATGTTGCTTTCCACCCATGTCCACATTTCCTGGGGAGCACCATGAGGCAGCAAAGCTAGAAAAAAGTGCACTTTTATTGACTTTTGCAGATCTTTTTGCATGTAGCAACACTAACACTGGCCCTTGGTAGGCATAGGTAGAAGAAGTGTGTGGAATTAACAATGTAAGAATATGTTATAGTTATTTAAGAGGGCATTTGACCATCTCTTGCTTACAAAGTTACATGCTTGGACTGTTCATACTTCAACTGGATATTCTACACCGATCAGGGATTCCTAAAATATACTTTGATTGACTGTAAAGCTTCTGATAAGAATCTTGCATGATAAAAAGTTGTTTTTATAGTTTTATGTTGTGTGGGTCAGTAGTGGAAGGAGTTTATAGCCCTAGGCATACTGAAGCACTACCACTGACTGCCAGAATGTGTGACGGCTGAGTGTCCCTAAATGTCAGCGCCAACCTTCACACTCCAGGAGACGGGATGAAGCTCAGATGAAAAGTGGTGAAACCAGCTCAGTTACCTGACAGTATTCAGGACTAAATAGTGATGTATTCATTTTATAACTTGGCCTCTTCAATTTGATGCCTGATTGATATCAAAGGCAAATGTAAAAAAAAAAAAAAAAGGATAACAGCAAGCTTTAGTTTTACGTTACACACCAAACATCAGTTCTGAAAAAAATAGTTTAAAATGATCTATTCCGCTTCTGTAGAGAGAAGTATAAACTTGAGAAGCCAGGTGTTTATTTAATGAGTTAGTTCTGGGATTTTCATTTTTTAAAATAATTTAAAATGGATGGGAACCAGTAAACATCAAGTTGTATGTTGAACGAAGCATCCACAGCCCATATCTCATTTTATATTTCATAATGATCCCAGATTACGTTCAGCCAATAAAGCACAACTTTAGGATTGATAAATGGTGAGCAGCACATCCAGACAGGGACAAAAATGAATTGGTGCAGTGGGGAAGGAGCACATTTATTTTTTAGTTACAGTAATTCAGGCTTTGCTGCTTGGTGACTGACGATTTTCAAATTGATATGTACTCGTTGGGGAGTCCCTGTGACGGGACTGACATGGCGGTAGTTGAATTGCAGATCATATTCTGTGGCTGTCATGGAGATGTGCGTAGCTTGTCTGGCGGCTGACATAGATTGAGTGCTCCCTGTCCACGATGGACAAAAAGCCAGACACAAGGCCACTGATGGCTGACATATGTCTGATGATTGGAGATGCAACAACAAAGTTATTGATATTTCTGCTTTCTACCAGGGTGACTATGTCTTGTAAATTTCAAGGATTAAATGTAATCAAAACGAATGAAATAAGTTACTGTCAAAGCAAATGTTGTAAACTGAAATGACACATTGTTTCTCTGTTAGGATTATGACACTCCGAACACTTTCTTTGGGTAAAATATACCGTATGTATTTTCAAATTTATGCTTCAGCTTTTTTTTTTTTAGAGTAAATCAGCATATGCGGCACAACACAGTGGTTCATTTTCAAACTCTCGCTTATTAAATGGGAAAGATGAGTCCTCTCTTCATATTTATATCAGAACCTAAAAGCATAGTAAAGCAAAACAGTTAAAAATTTTAGATTAAATTCTACTCATGGCCCCAGTCAGGTTTCATGTTTAAATTTCAGCAAAAAATGACCACAATTAACAAGAAAGAATCTAAAGATCCATATTAAAAGATTACAAAAATGTCTGGCCACTTAAGGGGAAAAAAAACAAGGGAATGCAGAAAGACTAAAGCATCACACGTAGCACTGTTTGTGCAGACAAGGCAGTATTATGAAACCAGAAATATAAAAAATTATGCTATAAAAATACATTTATGAAATGCAGTTCTTAGCACCACTGATCCACCCTGTTACATTGACCTGCTTGAGTCCAGATTTGACAGTCTTTCCACACCTGAGAAGGTTCAGCGCTATTCCATGTTTTCTTAATTTGTGGATGTTTGACCTCACTGTGGTGTGCTGGAATCTCTCATTAGAAATGTGTTGGTAACCAGACTGCCAATGGCTTTTTTCTGCCCTTCAGTTTCTGCAACTGTGTTGCATTTGAGATACTCTAGCATATTTTAAGTTGTTAGACAGCTTCAGTCTTGCAGCCCAGAGTTTGGCTATTGAAACTGAACTCAGATTTTCAGAAACATTTGGTCAATCAGAGTTAATTTATGAATGAACAAGGTTATTACTAACCTTGGTATCTTTTTTTCTCTTAATACAGGCAGAAAACTGCAATTTTGCTTAAATCATACTATTTGAGTAAAAGTATGATAAATGTTTTTTTAGTTCTCTACAATTCAAGCAGTTGCCTATTATTTACATCACTTGACAGCAGCACAGCATGTCTGTCTTGATGCGTAAAATAACGTATATTCAAAATGTGTTTGTTGTTAAACGGAAACTTACTTTAAGCTCTCGCGTCTCTGCACTGAGTAAACCCAATTAAATGCGTTAACAAACAAGTAAAGATCCACTGCTGCTTGGTCAATAAGATCCAACCCGCAGAGCATGCAAATGTGAAACTGTCGACCCCATTCAATATGGCACCCATTGAGCTGGACCAGCATCATAAGCAACAGGTCAATAGTTGATGTGGATAGTGAGGCTGTTTATTGGCTTAGGCTGTTTCCCTACAGAAAACCTGTTGTCCCCCTGCGAGCAACCCTGTCTCAGAACCCAATCACATGTCAATCCACAGGTCTTATCCCACCCAAATGAAATCAATACGCAATTGAGTATCTGTGCTCATCTGTCAGGTCACAGGTCACAGTCCTATCAATCTGCATAACTGTCGTTAGGGCAAACGATGTCAGACTCGTCAGACTCTCGTTTGAAGGTTGCAGTAATTGGTTTGAAGGCAGTCTGAAATGAATCTAATGAAGCACTAGAACAGCTACAAGTGTCCATTTTGCTCTAACTGCCTGTGTGCATGTCCTCCACCAGGTAAGAGCAAGCGCCATCGCTCAAGACGCTGACCAGAATTACGACTATGCCTCAAACAGCGTGATCCTGCATCTGGACGTCGGGGATGAGATTTGCGTGCAGCTGGATGGAGGGAAAGTTCACGGGGGAAACCAGAACAAGTACAGCACCTTCTCTGGCTTCCTTATCTACCCAGACTGAAGCTAAATTTTACATTCAGAGGAAGAAAAAAAAAAAAACAGAACCGTAGAAGAGGTTGACATGGACATGTACAGTATGGATGCAAATAAATGCACATACAAAAATATCCACACACATGCATGTAAGCCAACACACATGCACACACCTACATTGACGTGTTGTGAGATTACAGTGGGTTGCAACGCGACAAATCTGACAGAGTGACAATTAAATCCAGTGATGAGATACTGAGCCAAAAAATGGTCATCAGTAACGGCATTTATTGGAACACTTTTTCTGCAAATATAGATATCAGGATATACAGGACAGCTTAAATAATTATTTAACACTGAGGCTCAGAAATATCTAAAGTATTTTAATGTAATCTATATTAACGTACATAGTGAGAATGATGATACAGTAAACACCATAAGTTGGATAGTTGAAATGCAACTACAAAATAAAATGATAAAATGAAATTTCGAGGTGAATGCATATTTAATAATCTTTGATTTCAACCATTTCTGATTTTATGGTCGGCATCAGCTTCGGCGCACGTCACAGAAAAGCATACCCAGAATGACTTACACTTTTGTTGTAATAAATTTGATCCCTTTGAGATTGGATCTGAGATGAGACAAAAATGACAGAAAAATGTTGTCATAATCATACATGTAGCAACAAACAGTGCCCTTCACATATGCCTCCACTGCTGGTAAAGATGTACAAAACACTTCAAAATAAATTTATTTTCATTGCAGAAGCAATACATTCATACTGAAGTTGTTTTGAAAAAACCTAACCATCAATTTCATTAACTTTATTTAGTGGGAAAAAAATGCTTCCTCATTGGAAAATCACTGGAGCTGCAATTTCTCTCTATTGAATGATTATGAAGTATTTATTTAATGTGTATTTTACATTAAAATTTTAAAAAATCAAAATATATCTCGCAAGATATTTGGAAAATATTTACGTACCTCCACACGTCAGTAACACGCATGTATACACAGTGTGAAAATATCAAATCATATAGTTCAAAAAGGAGACAAATTATGTGTGAAATTAACCTGTAACTCATAAGAGCTGAAAAGCAAATCCAGAATCAGTGTAAGCAGTTATTATATTCCTGTTTGTCTATATATTGGGTGAAAAGAGCTCAATATTTTTAGACCTGTGTTTTGTGGTCTGGTGAAATAAAAACAAATATTGCATAATGCGTCAGGCCATATTTTGGATAAAAATTTTGTTCAAAAAGAAAACATCATATGCGGGTTTTAGCATCACATTGTTTTTTGTCAGGAGGAACTTGTGAGAGACAATATAAAATAGATATAATATTAGGTAAATAAATAAACAGTGTCTCAAGACATTTAAGTCTGAATCCTAACAGGTATCATGACATGTACTATAATCCTGTGCAAATCACCAAAGTAATTATGAAATGACCATCACAAAGCATTTATCTGAGACACACAGATTTGTGTACAAAGCTGAAAAGGTGTTACAGGGCCTTCAAACCTGACTCAGTTTTGTGAGAATGAAAGTGCCCAACTTCTGAATTTCAGGAAAGTGAAAAAAAATCTTAACTGTACTTGTGTTTTTATCAAGTCAGTAAAATGTGTTAATTCTATCTGAGCTAAGAACATGTTTTTTTTTTGTTTTTTTTTGCTATAGCTACATCTTTATCAGGAGTGTCAAAAACTTTAGTGGCACTACAAAGGAAAACCCCAAGAACATATCATGTATTGTGTAAATATCTTATTTTTTTAATTCTTTGCTGATTACATTATGAGTGAGATTATTTGTATGAGTGAATAAAAGTCACATGTTCAGTGTTTTAAATAGTGTATCAGGCATTACAGACATTTGCAATGACTGTTTTACTTTCATTACATGTAAAAACATCAACTTTGGGAAGGGCAGTCTGGATTTAGAAGGTTGAGTGACCAATTGCTATTAAAACACACGTACCAACTCTACCTGTTTCTGCGTGTTCTTTCTAACCTGGCTGAGACCAGCGTGGAACACCGACATGCACATTCAACATGGCCACACAACCCTCCAGTCCTCAAGCTCAGTTTTATTCGAGGCGACCATTCGGACTCACTAGTGTCGATCAGGACAGTTGTATGAACCGAGGGCAAAGATCGAAGCGGACCACAGCCTCTGCCTGCTGCAAAATGGATTTTCAATACGTCTCAGGATACAATCTAAGACCCAAACATCAGAACAGCTTTATAGGCCTGAGCTCATCACACACCCCAGATCAACAAAGTCCAGGCCATTGTTACTTTTTAAAGGTAACACTGCATACAGATCAATTTTACAAATTGGCTCAGTGTTCGATAAGCCTGGAAATGTATTACAATTATTGTAAAAAAAAAAAAGTAAGAGAACCCAGGAGGAATAAAACCACAGAGTGGGTTCAATATTTGTACAAATATTTTGTCAGGTTTGTTCATTGACAATTTTGTATTTAGTTTATAAATGTTGTGTTTGTCTCACTCTCTTTTGTACACAAGCACAAAATCTTTTCTTCAGCATCTTCACTGTGACTAAGCCCTGCATACATTGAAAAAAATCATAAGTAATGCAGGAAAAAAAAAAACAACGTATTTGCAACTATTACAGTGACGTTTTTAACTGCCTCAAAAAAAAAAAGAAGCATCTTTAAAATATTCAAGTTGACATTATTTTCTATTTGGTTGTTAACCTGTCAGCTAAAACCACAAGCTTTATTTATTTTTGAATTAACTAATTTATTGTAGCCAAGAGGGAGTTTTCGATTGGCTAGTTTAGATATTGTCATAAAACAAAAAACAATACAAAAAAGTTAAAAGAAAATATATCTTTTTAAAAGTCATATTTAGTTCAAATAGTTCACAATTTTAACTAACAGGGAAAAGAAACAGATAATTCTGAGTAATACATCATTCAGTAATAATTACTTTTGTAAAGTCTTGCACTGATTCCTTGTATTGCTGAAATAAATTCCTTTACATTTTTAAAACGGCATAAACGATGTGATGAAATTTAAATCACACCTATAATCAAACAATTGAGTCAAATCCCACAATGCCTCACAGATTCACCTGCGTCTTTATAGAAAAACGAACCCACGTCATCCTCTTAAAATCAGGCACAATGCACAAATATCCTCTCCATCATAAAGGAATTGTATAAAAAAAAAAATTCTAATTAGAGTAGAGATGGTGTCATTCCTGAAGTGAAGGATTTGGAGAATCTGTTGCTTCTGAGGAGGGGGGAAAAAAAAAAAAAACGAAGAAGGATGAAGGCACACCAAGCCTGGGCCCAGCCCACGGCTTTCTCTCCTGGCAGATTCCAGTTGAAAGTTAATTGGACGGGGAGAGGTCTGAGACGGGCTGCGCCGAGGCCCATTAGTGATTCCCCTGTCGAATGCAGAGCCACGAGGATCACAGACTCACAAATAGGAGGATTAAAATAATCAATAGCCTTGACTTCTATCGACCACACACACACACACACACGCACAGTAATTAGTAGAGAACCTATTTAGCGGTGGACTATGACACCTCCCGAACCTTAAGCACCGCACAACCTCACACAATCTCCACTGTTTGACGCCAGTGGTGCCTAATGAGGGGAAATATTTGTGACTGCTTGAGAGGAAAATGCAGGAAAAGGTCATGAAGCCACTGAACAGCCTTTTACTGCTTATGTTAGCGCTTTTGTATCTAAGAAAATAAAATTATATATTTAAAAAAATCCTGTAACATAGCTTTGCGTATGATGTAGCACTTATTGGAAATAATAGACTAGAAATGGGGAGCCAACAACAGCTACACACAGTATTATATTCAGCTCAACACAGACCTGATGAAAACTGTATATAAATAAAGTAGTATATTATGGTTTCTGCTTTAACACTGAGACTAAATCAAAGTAACAACACTGCCCTCTTGTGTGACATGAGAAAATTGCAAAAACCAGCATTTCTGTCCCAGATATTTTACACACAACCGCTTCACATGCTCTCTCCCGCCACTTAACTACATTCACCTTGCTAGGACTGACTTAGATCCTCCTCAACCTGCAGAATTACATGAGCTCAAATACACAGCAAGTGAGAATTCATACAATATGTAATATTAAATATTCAGAACTTTTTCTGACAAATAAGTATATTACACATCTGTTAAGGTGAAATATCGACCATTTGGCCACGTGGCCATAGTGTATTTAATTATATTCAGCCAGCCTGAACATAGAGAAATAAATAAAACCCACTTAGACACAAAAGCATTTCAGGAAAACACATTTATTTAAATGCAGCAACAAATTTTGGGCCAAATTTATGACATGGGGAATGCTTTGAACTGTTTCCAACTACATCTTTTGATACTTTTATGAATAATCATTTCAGCCAAAGCAAGTCATAAAAATATGTTTATATGATATATATTATTGACTTGCCCAATTTTAGTTACATCGTTACAGCTTACGGTGCATTTCGAAATGTTACAAACTATGCAAGCACAAATAATCCTCAATGAATACAAAGTTTATACATGTGAATAGATCTAAAAATGGTGCTTTATGGTTTTTTTCTAGGGAATGTAAAGGCACTTCTTAAATTAAAACTGTAAAATAAACTCATGTAAAAGGTAGGGGTGAGCTGGCAAAGCTAAAAGGAAAATATATAGGAATGTGATTCTGCAGAAATGAAAAAAAAAAAAAAAAAAAAACTGACGCTCCTTATCCGTTCATTACCATCCGGACGAGTTCTGAAATGAAGAGAGAGAAAAAGAAAAAAAAAAGAGTTAGTTTTCTCATTAAAAACCTGGAGATCTGCTCCAATCACAGCATGCAGGACCAAGAGCTGCTGCTCTTGAAGATGCTGCATTTGGAGGCAGATCTCCTACGTTCACCTCATCTAGAGCCAGGAAAAGGGGGTCAATTGAAGATGACAGAAAGGGAAAAAGGTGAGGTAATTATTTCTATCTCCTATTCAGCCAAAACTATTGGTCCTCTAAGATCCACAGAAAGTTGGTTAGAGAAGCCGTCCTCGCTGTTTGCCTTCCTCTAGCTGAGAAGCAGAGAAAACGGGGAGAAGGTCAGGGGAGCTACAGTCCAGTCAGAGCAGCCAGCTACAAATTCAGTTTCCATCAGTAAATAAGAGAGAACAGTCAGCATAAGAGCAACTCCATTACACTCTCTGGTTAGTAAAAAAAAAAAAAAAGACTGGTCCACTCTCTTGAATCTGGTGGCTATGATATACATAATGTAATGCAAATGTAAGAGGACAGCAGCTAGATAGATCTAACACCTTGAAAACTAATAAATGAGGAAACAAAACCCCTAAACACCAACTTTAAAAAGCCCCATTAACATGCAAATGAAATTAGCAGCGCTGTCTAATAACACCACACTCAAAAGTGACCACCAGGCTTTCCCTGAATGAGACCAGTCTCTTCCCATTCTGTCCACCATATCGCCATACAACCTGTGGAGGAGCCATAGACACATGCAGAAGAGCATGCTGCAGCCAGGGGCCAAGGCAGAAGGCTGCAGGAGCAAAACAGAGCGGCAGGAGGCTATATGCTTTAAAGCCTCACGTCTGCAGGGGGAGAGAGACCACCAGGCTTTCTCGCGCAGCCTACTAGTGATGTCTACCTTTCAATAGGCAATTATTTGTTAGCCAATACGAACTATGTAACGAGAAAAACACACTAGTGTCTAGGAACTAAAGAGCGAGAAAGCCTGGAGGTGCCATCCCCCGGGTTTGGACAATGCCCGTACCGGCCCTCAGCCTGACATGATGTGACGAACAAATGCTGTGGAGGAAGAACATTTAACAGATTGTCAGCAATTGACTTCTGATCACAGCTTGATTAAGAGCTTGATTAAAACGGACAAAGACACAACCAAATGATATGAACCGTCCAGAAATGGCATGTTAAATATCGCTTGTCGTTTACTACAACAAAAATGTTTACATTTCTTGTGATCCACTTTTTAATTTTTTTTTTTGTTCAGAAAGACTTGAGGCAAATTCAGACTTCACACAATAAAATATTCAGACAGTGCTTCCATCTCTGTGGTCATTTATATAGTGCTAGAGTAAAAATGAGGCTCAATCTATCTCTAACTACAGTTTTTTCTTGGCAGGATTATCAAATAAACAAACAATCTTGACTAATTTCAAATAACATTAACCACAAAAGTCAAAAAGTTAAATGAACTGTAGATTGTAATCCAAGAAATGTGTGATTTGCTGATGCAAAAGCGCTTTCTGAACATTTGGTTTTTATCACTTCGATCATGTTAAAACTCAGGGTTTCTCTGTGGATCAGAGGAAATGTAGACTTTACGACTAAACATGTTTCTACATAATTAACTTAGCATTAAAAACTGATATTTACTAGAAAACAGTGCTGTGCATTAAGAACATTTCCATATTATAAAAAGCTGGAATAAATGAAGTGGCTTTACTTTAGACTTATTGGAAGCAGAAGTTACTTTTAACATGAGTCTGTTTTCTCCTCACCTTCATAATTGATGCATCCATTTGCATCTTCATGTCCAGCCAGCAGTGTCTCCACTTCCTCTTCTGACATTTTCTCACCTGATGAACCAAAACGATGCACATTTTAATGTGACAAATAATAATTTATGTTTTACTTTTATCATCTTTTGGTTTGTAAAGTGATGTGCAATTAGAGATAAAAATGTCACATACCTAACGTAGTGAGCACATGACGTAGTTCTGCTCCCATTACTGTGCCGTTGCCCTCCTTGTCAAAAACACGGAGTCCTTCCACAAAATCCTCCATGGAGCCCTGATCTTTGTTTTTGGCGATGGCCTGGAACATGGGCAGGAACTGCTCAAAGTCAAGCATCTTGGTGTTCATCTCTGCAAAATGAGAAAAAGCCTAGAAATGAGACACATCAGACTGAAGGCATTAAAAGCCTGACATTACAGGAAATTAATTTTTTCTCAGCCAAGACTTGAGATTGAATCTGCACAATATTTGGAGCGATCTGAACGTATGGGTAATGCTTTACTGTTAAATGGATCAGCAGAGAAGTTAATATTAACATAATAGCTGCTTATAAAGAGAAAGGTATTATTTGGTCACAGGTGCTGCGATATGTTATGTTGCCGTTTTCTCTCAGTGAGGACAGATACATCAATCATCTCAAAATTGAACATTCTGCACAACAAAACTTTGATTCTAATGCGAGCTTTTAAAAACTCTTCTCCTTACATCACTGACAAAGCTGATACAACCCACAAAAAAGGGGTTTATGTCCCTTTAAGCCTTCAGGTTTGTGACTTTTCTCTCACCCTCAGATTTGGGGTTGCCCAGCACTTTAAGCACCTCCGCGTTTACAGGGTTCTGTCCCAAGGCCCGCATCACATCGCCACACTGGCTGTAGCTGATCTTCCCATCTCCTGTCCTGTCGAACAGCAGGAACGCCTCCTTAAACTCTGCAGCACACACAGACATGAAGCCAGTTAGCCAAAGAGCTGAATATTACAAATTAGCTGTTGCATATAGAGAGAAGTGACGCACAGACAGGATGTGGACAACAAAGATTACAACACTGGCTGAGAATAAGACGCCGCCCAAGCAGACTTTAAAAATGTCAGATTATTTCAAATAAGAACACATCCATTTCAAGGGGATTTTTCCTGAAGTGTACAGATTTTGGAAAAAAAAATAAGTGTGATTAAAATGTCTACCTATAGTTAAATGTATTACTACAATGAAAGCAACATCCTGTTCTCTGAGCTCAGCTTGGTGACGAGAGAAACTGCCTTGGTGGTTCCTCAATTCACCAAAATATCTACATTAGTAATTTGGTCATAAGCACTCAATATTTCAACTTCAATAACAGGGAGCTGCCTAATATCTATTTTTTACATTAATACACCACGTGTATTGTGACTTTCTCCATCTTTTGAATATGCATGTGTCAATAGAACAAATTGACCAAACATGCATGTCAACAGTCACCTGAAGGCTCAGATTTTTCCAAACAGTTAACCAACGCTTTGCTTTACAGAAGTATTTAAACTTCCTTATATTTTTAACGATTTGCTATGTTAGAACTACACACTTCAACACAAAGCAGTACACGGTTATGAAGTGGGAGGAAAAAGAAATGGGTTTTTAAAATGTGTACAGAAAGAGTATGTTCTGCATTTGAACTCAGCCCCCTTTTTTATGTAGAACTAAGTTTTGTTGCAGCTACATTATTTTTTTTGTCTTTTTTTTAAGATTCTTTTTTACTAGCTTTCTAATAAGTACATCACCAAGCAAATAATATGCACAGACATAATTGTAAGACCATTTATTTTGCTAAATAACTCAGTCTTCATAAGACTGGGTTCAGTGCATCTGAGCAGCAATTTTCAAGTTTTTCACTGATTCTCGTTTGGATTCAAATCTAGACTTTGGACCATTTTAAAAACAAATGCGCTTTGGTCAAAAAACGTATTCAATTCAAAGAGCCCCTTTTGTCACTGGAACAACAAAATAAAATTTCTCCAGGGCTGCAAAGGAAAATTGATTTTATAAATCAGAGTAAAATATTTTTTTAATTATTATTTTTGAAAGCTAGAGAGATTACTTATTAAAAATAATCATCTAGCATTTACAAAGGAAAAATAAAGCACCTTTTCTTTTTAGAATGACACCAGCTGAATGAGATTAAGATATTCACTTAAAAATGTATAACATAGTTGGAGGTTCAAACATTGTTTTGAAAAGTCTTTGCCATTGGTGCCATTCTGTAGTTGACATTCTGTGAGGATTTTGCTTGAAAACAGAAAACCACCGCTCCAACCACATTTCATGCTTCTTTTATAATTAAAAAAAAAAAAATGGTTTTGTCAGAGCCACAACATCACAAAATACTAAATGCAATCTAAAAAGAAAGTATATAGAATATCAATATACTGAAACTATTTCATTTAGGTTTAATACAAGTTTGGGAGCACTGCCCTAATCTGCAGTTTTAGTACAGATTAAATGATAACATAGGCCGTTCAGACCCAGACATCAGGGAGACACATGGTCAGATTACACAATATCCGTGCAGAAGGCTGTTCCTACTGTTCTGCAGCAAAGTATTCACCAAAGAACCCTCTGGGACTGTTATGGAGTTTTTTTTTTTTTCCTGTTCTGAGGAATGTCTCTCTTCCCTCTGGCCTGTTAGCACAATTCCCAGCACCATATTTGGTGTGAGAGGAGTGGAGAAAAGTAGGTGGAGAGTGAGAGTGGCTATGGCCTATTATGTCAAGGGAAGATTAAACAAACTAGTGTTGGGACAAGACCCGTCCACTGCTTTTCTCCCACACCAAACATGGACACACACACTGGAGATGAGCAACTCGGATCATTTCAGACAAAACGAGGTTAATGGCAGTCTGAAAAAACAAAACCAATGGGAGGAGGTGCGAGCTTAAAAATGTCTGGCTTTGCAAACAAAACATCTGATTACAAAAACAGTACAACACACGTCAAGCCTGGTAAGGATTATCACAAAGTTCATTGTTATGAAGCTCGACAACAATGCAGGATACGTTTGGCTCAAAAGACTGACATGCAGATCACACCCTAAATACTCTGAACGGCCTCTGCGCTTTGAGCAAGGCGGAGGTTCTTCCCTCACTTACCATGAATCTGGTCCAGGTTAAATTCAATCTGGAAAGGACAAGCAGTTGCAAGTGGGGAAGGGGGAGGAAAAGTGATGAAATAGTTCGCAAACAGAGAAAGAAAACCCTAAACCCAGGATTACTGCAACGAGCGGGTATAGAGCAGATAAACAATAACGATAAAGAGATAAGGGTCAGGAATGAAGGAGCGCCAAACAAGTAGGAGGAAAATTGAGACGTTCCCACAGACAGACGCTCACATGCGTAAATAAAAGCAACACTTACCGAGGATTTGATCTTCCGAGAAGTCAGACTGTTCGGGAAGAAATTAGGCGAGAGGAAATGGTTTTAAGGCGCTCTGGCTACTAAACATATTTAACAGGTATTGCGATAGACTCAAAAAGGTAAACCCTCCAACTAGAAAGCATTCAGAAAATATAGCGCAGGCAACTGAGTAATAAAATGAGGTAATCGTATAAGTGATCATTTGAAGCTAAAGCTAGCTCAACAAAAAGTTGTACTTCCGCTTGGGACAGGCTAACCAGTTCACATCTTTAAACTCATGTTAACCGCGCTGCGAAACTAACATCTCCTTTATTAAACGCTGATATTTAGGTGCAAGACTATTGCAGCCAATAAGTCCAACGAAATGGACAAAAACCCACCATTTCTTTGCTGGCTGAGGTGTGTCCGAGGCGACGGAAACCCAAAGAATGTGACGGCTCGATTACAGGCGCACGGAGGGAGAAAAGCCTCCGCTGCGTCACGACGCAGAGTAGGGACGAGGTGACGTCACCGCACAACTGCAGCACTCCTTATATAGAAACAAAAAGCTGGACACGAATCACAAAGGACCGATGCTGGATCTCAAATGTATTTCCGTTTTGAGCGCCCATAAAATATAGATTTCCATTTTCTGTTGAGATATGTTGTGCTAAATGTATTTTTAGATAATGAAACATTTGCTTCTCATATTTCAATCCCTGCTACTGAAAACTTAGTCTGCGAATTTCTATCACTGCTCGATAATAAATAAAGAAGCAAATGTAAAAACAATAAAAAAAAAAATTTAAATTAAATTCCATAACAACAATAATTATTTTTTAAAAAATAATTATTTATTTTCTGTAGTCTCTTATTACTTATTTTATTTTTTATTTTTTTTTAAAACAATATTGGAAAACGTGGCAATTGCTTATTAGCCTTGTGCTGTCATGATGTTGTGTGTCCCAATTTCTTTGCATATTTTATTCAACGCTGTTGAAAATCTTAAAACAGTACTAAAAACTTTTAACTGGAGTCGCAGCTCAATCGTAACTGAACTGAAAGTTGAGCTTCAAAGTGCAAGAAGACAAAACAAGTGAATAAATGTTTGAAAACTAAACTGGATATACGCATACAGTGTTAATCAGGTAATCCGAAGTTTAAGAATATTTGTTAAACAAACTTCAAAACAGAATTGTAAATTGTAAGAAAGAGATGAAGGGAAATTTGTTTAGATATGATGATTGGTTTATGATAAACATGTCTCTGCATGGTGCTGGCTTTATGCAAGGCACCCCACCTCCAACTCAACCACATTACCAATTTCAAGAACAGTCTCTGTGCATGGCCTATACACAATCAAGAGTAATCTTTGAATTCTAAATGCACAAACCATCCAAAAACATAGCAATAAAGGAAAGTTGACTTGAAAAACACATCTTTTCAAGGCAGTTTATTGTTATTCTTCTTATTTTTATTTTCTTGTTTTTCCTCTGGTGAGGAGTTTGACCACAACTAAGAACCAGAGTGACTTTGATTGGGCTATTAGCATTGAGAATATGTGGACATGCATTAATAATGTACCTGAGGTCAGTGAGATCACAGACTGAGGATGCATGTCTGAAGAGCCTGCCAATTCAGTCCACTTTCCAGTCATCTGTGATCCCACTGTGGACATGCATGGCTTACATACTGTCATGTGCGAAATGAGGCATTCACTTCACAAAGCCATGCAGTGCAATGTAACACAAAGTTCCTGAGGGGGGCAGCAAAGCTATACTGTTAGGCAAATTCAGACACATTACCAAAACTCAATGTGAGGCATTATTAGTTTGTGATAAACATTTATGCTGGCATTTTACATGGAAATGTTGATTTGAACTTGATTACCAAGTGCTTGTATTTGTTGTGAGTGATTTTCTTTGTCTTTTGTGAGCTGAGATTTTACCTTACCTCACAAAATGTTTATTTTCATTGAAGCTAAACAGCTTAATGTCGGCCTCACCTGACTATTAAATCTTTCTTCCAAAGACATTTGGCTTGGCCACAAGGGCAACTGTAAATATCAACTGGACTTTGGTTCAGGTGGTGATTCTTTCTTGGCCCACAACTTCTTAGTCCATGTTGATGTTACAATTCATCTGGACAGTATTCACAGCACTTCACTTTTTCCACTTGTTGCTTTATTCCAAACTGCATTAAGTTAAGGCAATTTGGAATTCTATGCATTTTTTTGCTGAGTCTTTTGCAAATTTAAAAACCAAGAAACACTCATTCTCTTAACTATGGCCTTTGCTTAATATAAGGTTTATTCACCATAAAAATGATGTTGCAAGCTTAGGATCTTATCTTTAGACAGTTTGGCCCATTCTTCTTTGCAGTACTTCTCAAGCTCAATCAGTTTGGATGTCACTTTCAGATCTCTCCACAGATGTCTATACGGATTCAAGTCTGGATTCTGGGTTGGCCACTCCAAGATAAATCTTTACTGCAAACACATTTTGTACAACGAATAATATCAGTTCCATTTTTACAGAACCAACTCTGGGTGTCCATTACTATTTTAATTGTTAAATTACTTAAAAGTGCTTTTTAAAAAATTTCTGCTAGTCTTTTGCTTCATGGCTTTAGAAAGTAGGCCACTGAATCTCTTTAAAAAGAAAATAGCTCACACTGTAGCAGGGAACTTGCTCTCCTTCCCCAAGGAGGCTGACTGACTGACAGCCAGCATTCAGTGCCCCATTTTGTTTCTCAACTTAGATTATCTATGAATCAAAATTAAATGTGGTCAGAATATGGCATATCCGCTCTAACAGAGAGCAGTCTAGCAAATGATTGCATACATGTTCATTTTAAATTCTTTGGTGTTATTGTAGGTTATTCTTCTTTACTACCTCAAAAATTTTTATCTGATGCCGTGATTGAAATGAGGTCTGAGAAGATAGGAACAAATTCTCACACTTAATAAATGCCCCACACAGAGTTTGTCGTCTAAACATTCAGGAATCACTCACCTCCATAGTGCTGGGGTCGAATGGTGAATCAGAAGGACGCAGCATCCTTGGCTTCTGCTCTGAAATCGGTTTTGGAGCTGCAGGTGTTGCTGGCAAACAGGGGAAAGGCGGACCAAGTCGTACTTCAGCCACTGGTGAAGGAGACTTCTTAATGGAGGGTTCTCTTTTAGGAGCCATTCCTGACATCTGAGACAACCTGAACTTAGTGAAAATTTGCAGTAAAATCTGCTGGTGTGGCTGCTGCAAAAAGGAATGCAGAGCTGTGAAGTAAAGTGTGCCAGCTGGGTGAATCCCATGGAGCAGAGGAGGAGGGGAGCAGTGGTGTGATGCTGATGATGCTCAGGGACGAAAGTAGGTGAATGATGAAGAGGTGGATGCATGGAACAACATGAGTACAAACGAGAGGCAAAATGTAAGAGGAGTGGGATGAAAGCAAGTATGGAATATGAAAAAGGTGACATATATTTAGAAATAAGCTTGACTGTGCTGACTCTAAGAACATGCTTTTATTTGGGATGTAAACTGGGGTTTTACTCACAGGGGAGCAGAGGGTGTGTTAGGAAGGGTGAATATTATTCACCCTTTTTAATGACAGTGCTGCTAATGCAAGCGCAATATGCACAAGGTCAAAACTTGAGAAGTTAACAATACACAATCACATAAAAACGCACATAGTTTTTGAATTAATTCCTATTAAATATGCCTTATCAGAAATATAAATTAGAATGTATTTATTTAATCCATTCTAATAGAAAATTTGAAGCAGTTGCACAAGTAAAATCCGAGCAAAGTAACACGATGAGAAAATGGAGCGACCGCTAGATGTCGCTAAAACGTAACCTGATGGTTACGTTTAGAAGCAACTTTGCTTCTAAACATAGGAAATAGTACCATCTATCTATCTATCTATCTATCTATCTATCTATCTATCTATCTATCTATCTATCTATCTATCTATCTATCTATCTATCTATCTATCTATCTATCTATCTATCTATCTATCTATCTATCTATCTATCTATCTATCTATCTATCTATCTATCTATCTATCTATCTATCTATCTATCTATCTATCTATCTATCTATCTATCTATCTATCTATCTATCTGTGCAAATTAGAAAACAGATTTACAACTTTTGGCGTCACTCCTTGGGATTATCCAATAATCGCTAATGCTCCCTCTTCCTCAGACTCTGGGCACAATTCATCGCGCGCTCAATGGGCCTTGAAATCACCGTTTCGGCGTCTCGTGCATCAAAACAATGGCGACGTAAGACCCTCGCTGTGAGCCCAACGGCGCTTCTGTGGCTTTAATGGAGCTCCAAACAAACTGAAAACAGCGTGTAATAAAATGGTTATAGGCTATTACACCGTACGAACGTGTATGCATTTATGCATACGTATATATTTGTCAGATTTTTGATTTGTTGACGCTGATGTATGCTCCCGTATGGTGTCTCCCCAGCTGATTGCTGATGAGTCTGCCGAGCAGACAGCTCACTGTCACACGGTTTAAGAAGATTAGCGCGGCCTCGTGTTTTCTTCATCATCTCCAACAATAATCCACCCCATAGTATCTGCTTCAGGGAAGATTATTGCCATTGTGATGATATACAATAGCTGGAAAAATACAAATATCATCTTCTTGCATTTTTCCAGATGTTTGTAAATTGATGTGTAAAACGTGTCTTCCAAATAATCAGACCTTTAATTGTGCACATTACAAATTGTCTTGGGGTTTGAGGTAACTGCTCTGTGCAGGTATTTTTTTCAGTCAGATCAAGAAGCTCAAGAACTTTACCAAGTACGCGTTCAATATTTTTGATTTTTGACAACATTATAAAATAGCCAAAGATTCACACCAGGAAAAGAAATAACTTGTTTATTCAAAAATGAATAAATGAACTTCTGAAAACCATACTATAGACAACACATATTCTTTCCAGCTCCATTTTAAAGTAAATCCTTGTCATTATTATTATTCCTTTGATTACTAAAACCCAAGTTTCTAGTCATACAGCAGTACCTCTATTAGATAAGAATTTAACAACTCTGCTTATCTTAGGAAAAAGAATCACTTTTGATCATGAATAAGAATGTGCTTCTTCATCAGAGCAAAACATAATAATGTTTAGTTGTCAGTGCTTTTGGAAACCAAACATTTAATGTTTGTCCAAACAATCAGACATTTAATTATACATAAAAAAGGGAAGGTTGGTAAATTTTCTCTGTTGTCTTCCCCCAGATAAGGATTGTGAAAGCCGATTAAATTACTATAACTTAAAGGAAATGCTTTGACAGATTCTCCAAGGTGCCCCAACTGACTAATGAAATTATTGCACTGTTCCCTCTTAATGTCATTCAAAGTCCCTCCCTGCATCAGCAAATCTCCACACCACCTGATTTATTTTTAATGATATTACACCCTAAGTCGACTGTGTCATGGTAATAATCAGGGTGCTGCAGCTGCCTCTAGATCACATTAGCCAGCCTTAATATTGACAGTGCTGGGCCCAAGACACAAAGAGGTTACAGGGAGAGAGAGCTTAAAGAAGGCTAGCCATGGGTTTTCTGCGGGAGGCAGAGGAGATGGAGGCCAGTGATCCTCCTGTTCACTATGCCCTGGAGGACCGACACCATCATTATGCAGCTTTTCTTATAGTTCTGGGTGCTTTAAATTCATCAGTGCCAGAAGTAGACCCCATCTTTCCTCAAGACATCAAAGACAAACTGATGGTAATGTTGCACCCAACATTTCTTTCTCTGGGTGCTGTGACTGGCCAAGACAGCTGCACCCTGAGTTGATTCCTCCTGTGAAGAGACATTTGGATGAGGCTCAGAGGCAACAGCTCTGCAGGGATAACTTTGCAGCAGGATTACAGAGAAACTCATTCTCTGGAAATACAGTTGCTTTTACGAACAGCGTCATTGTTTTATTAATGTTTTCTAATAAGGTTGATCTGTTGATTTTTATATACAATATATATTTACAATATTTTTTTTAATGCTCCAGAATAAACACACTTTTCTGTTATTTTCAATCAGAATAAGGCTTCATCCGTTAACTAAATTTATTTTTTAGGCTTGTCTCTTTGGTCTATTTGCATAATGGTCACACTGGGATTCAGATGAGGCCACTTGTGGGATGCTCGCACCTGATCACAGATACACTGTGGCTCATTGCCAGTCACAGCTTTACTGTTGATTCTTCTCAGTGAGGACAACCTCTTCTATTTGTCCTCTTCGGATTGTTCAGAATCACCGAGAAGTTGCAGAGCTGTAAAATATTATCCTCCCAACCCAAATTGTGGTTTACGCTGAAGGAGGTGGAGGGAGGCAGCAGGAGGGGGGTTGTGTGTGGGGGCCCTCAGATTAGCGTCGTTGATTAGTGGTTGGGTGTAATCCTTTCAGGCCTTCTCTTTCCAAAACACCCCAGGGATATCCCCGTCTCCCTGAGGACCAGTAGCGTGGCAGATGGATCCTCCTCCCTCCCCTTTCTTCGGCCCCCTCCAGCAGCACACCAAAAAACAGTGTTCATGTCCTGGGACGGAGGTTGTAAAGTATCCTGAATATGAAACCAGAGGCACCTTTGTTTAATGGCTCTCTCCCCACTTAGTGCGAATCGCCCCCGGGCCTGTTTCCCATTCTACGTTCACATTTCTGCTTGACTGGAATGTTTTCCATACCCTTAGCTAGAGCAGAGAAGATTAAGCGAGAAACAATCTGCTCGTATTGCCGAGATGAAATGCTGCAAGATCTTATCAAAATTCACTGTGGGGTCCATTAGAATTATGCTGTTGACATAATAGTTTAATGGACATGATAGACTGTATATAGAAGACGATGGTCTTGAATCAGTCCGGACCTTAATACTCTCTCTGATCTGATATCAGATGCAGATAACAGACCACTTGTCTGTTGGAGAAACGTATGTAAATCTTAAATAAACAAATTCTTTATTAAAATGACCTGAATACATTGGGAAGACCAGTTCCACTTCTGTTCAGAAAAAAGTGTTGAGAACTTTGATTTATACTAAAACCTTTATGTTTCTGTAAAGCATATTTAAATATGCTCTAGATTACTGGTTCTCAACATTAAATACCACCCCAAGTTGTTTTTTTTTTTTTTTTGAGAACCACGACCTAAAAAGGCATTTAAAAAAAAAACTAAGAAGAAATGTTCATTTTTATTGAGGGACTTATTCAACAAAAGAAATATTCACCTCCAATGTCACATCTTAAATGAAGCTCACTGATTGTGAACTTAATTTCCACACACAAGTGAAAATGTCCGTGTTTGAAGTTAGATAATGTTCAAGAAAGGTCTGTAGCAGCTGAAATTCAACATAGAAAAGTCAGAGATTTTTCCAGGTTCAGGTTTTTACAAGAAATCTTGATTTGAAACCTGGCTAAACTGAATAAATCCAACTTGGATCCACAAGTTGATGGAACAAAGCATAACTTTCCACTAGCATTTTTTTCCTGTTTAAAAGTCTGATCAGGCTTGCTTTACCTTGTCAACATTTACAACCGTAACACCCTCTGAGGGAAGCACAAAAGCCATCAGTGGTACTTATTCCACTTTTTCAGAACACTTGCTCTAGACTAGGGCTGTGTGGTATTAGGAAAACCTGCTATCGCAATATTATGAAAAAAATATTATGATGATGCCAAACATTTTCCCCACAGTCAATTTCTTTTCCATGATCCCAATGCCCCCACTAGTTACCCAGGATCTTGATTACTAAGATGTATTTCAGGTGGAGGCTGATAATTGCACACTTTCTCCTGCATTGTTAGTAAAACTCTTTTGTTCAGAAGAAAGTCTGCAGTCAAGAGCTTGAATTCCTGATCCATTATGGTTCAGCAACAAGCCGTGCAGTCTGGTTGTGGAACCTGACAGAGTTACTGTCATGTTGCACAGCATGACATGTTCAAGCCCTTTGATATTTTTTAAGTGTATGCTGGGCACTTGACTTAAATAAAAGAGAAACTTCAAGTGGTCAGGAGCATTATTGACAATCATACTTTCAATCCTATATTTTTCCAAATTCAAAGTCCTTTGTGATTGCGATATTGTACGTGCTGATATTGTAAAGTTGACTACAATTCAATTTATTGTGCAGCTGTGCTCTGGATTACATGTGCTAAATGCAAAGATTTTTAAGTCTTTAAAAGTTTTATTTCAACATAAAAGTTAATGAATCAAAGTCTGCTGTGTGCAAACACTAATTATCCTTAGGTCTGGCAGTCTTTCTTTAATCTTCCTACCAAAAGACCATTTAGGGAAAGTTAGAGCATAACTTGAAAACAGAGTGTGCACATGATGTCACAAGAAAAACATCTGGTTCACAAGTGGAAAATTATTTATTGGACAATGATACAAGTTTATCTCCGCAGCCTTAACACCCATGTGCCACATAACCCCTCCCATGTCTTAGCACGCCAACTCCTCACACAAATCCAGGCTCCTTTTATGATCGCTGCGAGGGGCTCAGCTTTCAGGAGCAGGCCAAAGAGCATGTGTGTAGACCAGGGCTTTAATTCCTATTGTATTGGTGTTGTCTTGATGTGTGCGAGTGTGTCTGCGCTTTGGCAGGGGAGGCAGAGGGAGATGGAGATGAAGAATAAGAAGGCAGAAACAAGGACCCATCTGTCAGTATATAGTGCACGAATCCCTCCCAATCCACTCACAGTCCCTGGGGACACGAGTGTGACACAACTCACTTGTGGCAGTTTTTTCTTTGTCGAGGAAAAGGGTTATCCCAAAAAGGAGCAACAATAACGGTCTTGTTTTGGACACCTTAAAAGAAAATGTCAAACAATAAAATGAAATGGATTATGATGTACGTTTTCTTTTTTTTCGTTTAGCAAGAAATGTAATAAGTTGCTGTGCATGAGAAACACATTCAATGGAATCAAAGAAGCTCATGAAAAGTGTGTCCAGATCACACGTTCACAGTGACCTCTTCCACAGGGTTAGCTATCCGTGTTATACTCTAAAAGAGAGAAGGCCGATTTCCCTTCCTCACAGTCATTTGGGAGACCAATGGGGATTGTGGGGAGACTGGCAGGCTCCAATTCCCCATTCAGGCTGCAGGTGTGTGGAGGCCATTCTCACCCTCATGGGACGCAAGCCGATTGTTGGTTACGTGTTTGGAGGTAAGAGTGCATGTACCTGGGGAGCTCCGGGCACATCTTATTAGTCACACATACACGCACACAAACAGGCTCCTCTCTCTCCATCCACATGCCTTCGTGACCAGTCAGTGCACTGACCAGGAGCTATTGGGACCGCTGGGTGGATGAATGCCGCCTCAGCATCTTTAGTCTGAACAGAGTGACGCTTGCGCATCTAAGCAACAGATAGGCCCGCCCACCGGCGCTTCCTCCGTTCGGCCATCTGTTAGAAGGAGCCCAATAAATCGTTTGGATGAGACGCTGCTGTAGGTCGAGTCAATGCTGTCGATCAAGCGAAGGTCCACGTCTTTATTCCCATCCATGGAAACGTGCGCGACGCTTAAAAACAAGACGTGTATCCTCCGCTCCTGATAGTTCAGTCACGAGCGCAGCTGTGCGCAGGAGCGCGCACAATGGGATCAATGTGGGGGCACGTGCGGCTCGCGAGACCCGGGCTGTCAGCGGCCAATGACAAAGGACTCCCACTGCGCCGCGGCCCGCCACGCACGAGACTGGCGGGCTTGCATTATCTCTGGCACTTATAGTTCAAACTGTGGAAAAGTTTTTTTTTCTTGTTGTTGCTTTTTTGGAATGTCTGTCTCTGGATAATATGAAAACATTTAAACAGAAATATATAACAGAGTAAAAGAATATAACAATTTAAAACAGTAATTGAAAACATTGTAAGTAGTTAAATGACACATATGCTCGAATTAAAAGAAATAAGTGTTGTGGATTCATGACAACAGCCAGCATGTGCATAAAGCCCCCATATGGGTTTTCTTGATGTTCCTGAGAGAGGCTTGGCTCACAATTTGCTTTTTCTGTAGAAACCTTCATTAATGGCAACCCATATCAACAAAATCAAGTTGGCACTCTACGCAGGTTTTTTCTTAGAAACATTTTTGAAATTGCACAACATAACTGGCACGGGTATGGGTCAGAGTTGCCCAATGTGAAACTTATAGGAAATTTATATGGTGGTATTATGCAACCAGCGAACGATCCCATCTGGAGCCCATTTTCCTTCTCGTATAGGTGCCATATGTGAATTCTGGCAGGGATCTGGGTCAGTTTGCCACTTCTCCAATTTGTAAACCATTTTGTACCTATGAGGTAAACCATATGCCCATGTTCTTAAATCATTGCCAATAAGGTTAGTATTCATTGCATTTAAGTGTTGTCATAAAATATTCAAACACAGTCACAAAATGAACAGCTTTTGCATCTAATTTAATTTAATTGTAGAGTAATATCAGATATTTTTGCCAAGAAATTTTTGTTTTTTGTCCCTTTTTGAGTTAGCTTACTTGGTGGATGGTTTTCGACAATCTCAATCACGCTCATCATTGGCCTAATGACAAAAGATGCTATTTGTAATGAAAAGAATAAACAACAATTTTGATGAGAAAAAAAAATTGGTGGCAGATGGCTATCATCAAAATGACTAGTTGGTAGTCAAAATGAACACAGTTGGTCAAAATGTGCAGCATTTTAACTGGTCAACACCATTAAATTTTAATTCCGAGGCTTCTTTGTTAAGAATAAGAAGTCTTGATCGTAATTGCAACCAATTTAAGATTTGGCCCAACAAAGCATAATCGCGGAAGGTTTGCTTTTGTCACTTTAAGAGCTATGCGTATTCAGAGATGCCTAAATGAAGTACCTGCAACTCCATCACTGAATGAATCGATTAAATAATTAGATTGTCTTCGAGGGCAGAATATGACGCCAAAATGGAAGAGCACAAGCGGATGGACCAGTGAAAGACGCACACACCTGCTTATCACGCACCAAGCTGTCATAATCATTTAAATACGCGCGCAAGGAGGAGCGTCTCTTAACACTGAGTTTAACTAAGTGGAAAATTCCTAATCCAACCGACTAATGACGAGATGTGTCGTCGGGTGGGGTGACGCAGTCGCATAGGTAATAATTATTTCACTCTGGATTTTAGAAAACATAAGTATTGCCTTTATTGCAAAGGTTTTCTGTCATTCTTTAACAAAATTATTAAAGAAACAAGAAAGTCACAGAGAATGTCAATAAAAATAAACTACACATTTGCACATAAGTTGAGATACAGTAGCAGTTGGGGCAGGCAACAGATCAGATTTATTGATTTATGTAATTACGTTTGCCCCAGCAAGCGCAATTATAGTGACGTTCAATTATAGTGACGTTCTTCTTCTTTTTGTTAAAAAGAAGAAGAAAAAAGTTGTTTTGATACAATCAAAAATGTATAGGAAAAAGTAAAGAGGAAATTAATACACTCGCCAAATTATGCTTGTGTTTGAAATAAAAACTAATCTGAACACACTTACTTTCGATCCGAACTTAAATACAAATACTTCTCCTTCCGTCACCCTCTCAATGTTTCTGGACCCCTTGACTTGTAAATGAGGGGCTAGAAGTGCCCCCGGGAACGCGCCCCAACTCGTTCTCCAAGAGGGGGAGGGGGATGGGGGGTGACCCTCCCAGTCACGAGAGCGCCACGCGCTTTTGGATAAGTTTGTTGGTGGGTGGGGCGGAAGAGGGCGGGGCTTACCGGGCTAAAGCCAACGCGCATCAGCCTGATCATGTCATTTGGAGATGAAAGTTCCGAGTGCATTTATGGCTGTTTGACGTCGGGACAGTGGCGGGTGACAGTGGAGGAGAAGAAAAATAATAATAAAAAAAAAAAAAATCCGCAGCTACTCTGGAGTTATTGCCTGAATTTCTCAAAGTGCTCTACTCATTTGCGCGGAGCCGTCTCCAGACAGGTGAGTTGCATTTTAATTTTTTTTTTTTTTTTTTTTTTTTTGTTGAAGTTCAGATTATAATGAAGAAGAAAAAAGAGGGCAAATTTGTCATACAAGACACCTCAGCTGATTTTACAGTTTCAGTTAGAGAAAACATTTTTACACATGAAATATTTAAATTGTCATGTTAAAGCCTAACAATAAACTGCAAAGTTAAACACACTTTGGTTTATTCCTAATATGCCCGTTCACCGCACATGTTAAGTCCTTTTTACGAGACAACAGATTTAAATCTTGTGCAGAAGTAAACACAGTCATCATTTAGATTATATAATCTAACATCCCATCCCGACATAGTTGTGTACTTGACACAAATTGCGGAGTAATCTGCCCCACTTTTGCGCATCAGTGTGCAATAATTAGGGCAGTTTTCAGCTAAAACAAAAGCAACATTTTGTGTCCTTAATCCTCCTCCAAATTAACAGCAAATCAGCAATAATCATGCGATTAATTTTGAGAAAGGGCAGTTTTGGTGTATAGCTACATTAATTGTCCCCGAAATATTACACTTATCAAAGAATAGTCAAGGAGGGGAGGGTTCTAGATACTGTTATTATTGTTACAAAGACCAAATGCCTTAATATTTTGTTGATTTGTGTGTTCCCTATTTAATCTTTCAGCTCTTTGTGCTGAGTAAATCCCGACATGTCCCAGATTGACAGCATCTCTGAAGCGAGTGGGACAGCGAGAATGAACAAAAATCTGATAAATAAGTAATCTAATCCTAAACATCTGAAAATGTTCTGTTTTATGAACATGTATATGGCATTTTAGTTGTGATAGAGTTTCGTTTGAAACACACAAAATGACAGAAACAGCAGTTGCTTAATGAGCAGAGTGAGCTTTCCACACAGTGGTGCTGAAAACAGAACTTCAGTCTGCAGGGCGACACCAGAACATTTTGAAAAGCGGTTAACAGATGAGGAGCCATTAGTGAACTTAAAGTGACACAAAAACTCCGATGTAAAATAATTTCAGAAGTTACTTTATGATAAATCATAGTACAGAGCAACAAAAGAAGCCTTATTCTATTCAGTTTAATTTGATAAAAAAATCTGAAGCATTTTCTTTATTGTGTATTGAAAAGTTTCCAGTCCATATATGCAACATATTGTTAGAGTACAGTTTGCACATTTATAGATGAGCAAGTAACAAGTTCTTGCCTGTTCTTCTTCAGATCATCATGATGACCAAACACTTTGGCAAAGGTGGGGATGTGAGTGAGCTGGTGAGCTCCCTCAGCTGGCTTGAGGAGGATGGCAGCTCCCGGGATGGAGATGAAAGCCCAGAGATGAGGAGCCACCACCTTAGTCTGACTCTGGGAGGTCGCATTCGAACCTGCGGAGAATTTGGCAGTGAGGACATGGAGGACGAGGAAGAAGAGGAAGATGATGACGAGGAGGAGGTTGAACCAAATGGAGATGACAGCCCCAAAAGGAGAGGCCCCAAGAAGAAGAAGATGACCAAAGCGAGACAGGAGAGGTTCCGTGCCAGAAGGATCAAAGCCAATGCCAGGGAGCGATCTCGGATGCACGGGCTGAACAATGCTTTGGATAACCTGCGCAGAGTGATGCCATGTTATTCCAAAACTCAGAAGCTGTCAAAGATCGAGACCCTACGGCTGGCACGCAATTACATCTGGGCTCTTTCTGAGGTGCTGGAGAATGGTCAGTCCACAGAGAGTCACGGGTTTGTGGAGATGCTGTGCAAAGGACTGTCTCAGCCCACCAGTAACCTTGTGGCTGGCTGCCTGCAGCTTGGACCCACCCCTGTGATTCTCAGCAAGCTTGAGGACAAGTGTGGAGGTCAGGGAGTTAGCGACTCTGTGGGTGGGCATCCACTCAGCTACCCATCCCCAGGACTTCCCAGCCCACCCTATGGATCTCTGGAAGCATCCCACCTCCTTCACATGAAGGGATTCAAAACACCTGCGTTCGACAACCCCTCCCCTAACGAGTGTAGCAGCGGCACGCCTCCGTACGACGGACCCCTAACTCCCCCCCTCAGCATCAGCAGTAACTTTGCCCTGAAGCAGGAGCCTTCTCCACAGGAATCAGAGAGGAACTACACACCCCACCCTGGTCAACATGCCCACTACCTCTCAGCCCACCACTTCCCCACTTCCACAGCTGGCAGCCTACCAGGCGGGGCTCAGTCTCACCCGATCTTTCAACCTTCTCGTTACGAGTTGCCCCTGGATGTGGCCTTTGAGTCTTTCACTCCCTCTCACCTGATCACTGCGCAGATGGGCACCATCTAAGATGTGATGAAACCAGTAAGTGACTGGTCAGAAACTGTCTACAGAAGTAAATCTGCCACTGTACTAGTTTTTGGACTGACTGTGTAGAAAAAAAAAAGGTTTATGCTGAATCCACTGGGTTCAGAGAGACTTTTCACCTCAACTGAGTCTACCTGATGCAAACATGCGACCATGTTTATCCTTTTATTTATTGCTTTATTGTTTGATCTTGAATTGGTGTTTGAACTCTTAATTATTTCCGAACATTTGCCCCGCGGTTACGAAAGAGTCAAACTAACCAAAACCAACATATCTTTGCTCATGCAGAAGTAAAATACAATTTGCTGATGTTTGAACTCAAGAGCTCTGAGAATAAATTGATCCAAAAGTCACCCAGCCTAAATCGTGCACAAAGGTATTGATTTTTAAGAAAGCAACTATTTATATATGTATTTAATATTTATTTTGATAATGTCTTGTCCTCTTTTTTTAAATATTCTTCTCTGCACAGTTTATGTATCTCCGTCTCCTTGGTTTGTTGCCATCCATTGGTAGCTGTACTTAGCTATTTATTTTGAGGTCTTTCAGATGACTTGTTCATATTTGTGTTGCCATTTTTGTCACATGTACTGTCAATATTTTGCTGTTTCGCACTTACTGAAATAAATATTCTTATATTATATGCTATTTCCATAGTAACACTGTGTGACAAGCCTTTTTTTTAATATTTTTGAGTACCATATTTTTCTTTATATTTTTGGCAAAGGCATCGCTTCATGTTACTGTGGATTTTCTCTCGTAACAGACAGCTTTGTTCTTTTCCCATTGAATTTGTCAAAGAAGTAAGAAATTTGTTTTCTTTCATATTTTGCTATTTGAAGGTATGTGAAAAATACATTTGCGGCTCCAAGTCTTCTGATAAATGGAGAAAGGCATCCGATGTAAAACAGAAGCCAAATCAAATATGAACTACATACCAGATCGGTCAAGTCCCAGGTTAAAAAAAAGAACATCTCTTGTGCTGTCCTGTGGGAGTTGGACTAATGTCACTTGAGATAAAGTCAAACAGATCAGACTGAGATTGTTTCAACATTTTCAGAGGTGAAGCCATGTTTATTGGCAGTAGGATGAGAGCAAGACCAGAAAAGACCATTTATGAGAAGTGGGGAAAGAGGAAATGAAGCTGGTTGGTGTGAAGGTGGAGGACCCAGAGGATGAAACTAAATTGAGACAATTTGGCTGAACACAAAAGCTAATAAAAGAGATGCAAGTAGACATTTCTTGCAAAAGTATTCTACACCACGTGACTTTATTGAGTTTATCGCATTACAACCACAACCTTCAAGTTAGTTGATAAGAATCTTAATTGATAGACCAAATAAGGTCATGAATAAATAAAACAGAAAATGATAAATGGTTTTAATTGGTTTTTATAAATAAAACCAATCTTTATGATAAATCTTGTTTGCATCCAAACACCATTTTGGTGTTTGGATGCAAACACCAAATTTTGCAGTCTCTTATTGACTGCAATAACTTGGATATTGGAAGTTATTGGGAAGTTATTCTTATTTTTTTTATCTTAACACTTTCTTTCACATGTTTACTTTGTTCTCCAGATTGCTGGTTTTGAATGACAAACAGGACTTATTTTAGGTTTCTTTTGACAACTTTCTCAAATTCCATTTCAACCATATCTTGATGCGTTTGCAGGAGGGCCATGCTTTGTATTTTGTGAAATGTTAAAAGGTTGGAATATTGGTTTTATAACTGCCATTTTCTTTGTTGCACTGGGTTTTGTTTAGGGTTACTAGAGGAAAGTAAGATAAATTAATATGCGCATGTTTTAGACTTTTATTTATGCAGAATTTTTGAAAACGAGGGGGCCCTTGTCTTCCACGTGTAAATTATTTGATGATTCAAACAGCATACAATCTTCAGAAAACACATTTGACTTTATGCTTGCAACTTCAAAAATGCAGAAAAGTTGGAGTTACAAATGCTTTTGAAAGGGAAGTAATCCAGTGCAATTACTGATTTATCTTCTTTTGGATTTAGTTTTTAACAACTAGATATGCAGGTTTCTTACTAGCGGAGGAGAAGCTGCTGACTTGTGTCCTCAAACCATCTGGTCTGTAATAAGAACAAGAAATAGTTACAGAAATGAAATCTGATTCTATTTGATTCGCATCATTTAGTATTTGCTAAACCAATAATAAAAGGGAATTGTTGCAGAATATGTGCATCTGTGTGCCAATCTGTGTATGATGTCACCCAGTGACTTGGCTTCAGGCTTTCTCTCAGGTCAGATGGGAGGCTGTTGTTGTGGGGCATGGGAAAAACAGCTTTGGGGAACAGGTGAACGTGTCACAAGGGGGTTTTCTGAGCTCCTCTTGTTCATTTTTCTCTCACATGTGCTCCATTTTCCCATCAGGTTCATGCCAAAACACCGTGGGGCGAGAGATTATGTAAAAAAAAATATATATAAAAATAAGCGATATGGGTTTGCCAGAGTATGGAAAAACAAGAAGGCATGGAAAATGATTATGAATTAAATTGTTGACAGTAGAGCATTGTATCCTATGCTTTTATCAAAATGGAAGAGTACAGTTTTAAGAAGTCTATTTACAGATCATACTCAGAATATGCTATTAATAACATAATAATTGCCAAATAACTAGTTTTGACTTCAATCATCACCGTACACACCACAACGAGACTTCAGATAAACAAAAAACAGGAAGCCAAAGTGCAAAAAGAAATGACTAGGAAGAGTATGAGCTGGTGTGTGAATGCATGTTTATTCCTTGTGGCCGGTGGGCAATTGTATGAATGGGAAGTTGTTGTCCAAAAGGACTTTCCAGCTCTTCATCTACCTCTCCAAAATGTTTGTCTTTTCCAGTTCTGGCAAAAGTGCCAAGAGGCTTTCAAAGAAAAGAGAATGATTGTTTTAGTGGGCGCCACTGGTCTATTGTCGACGCAGCCTGTTCTTTCTCTTGACCTGTGACCTGTATTGTTGTTAGAATTCTTGTTCGGGGAGAGCAGACAGCTGGGGGAGCCGTAGGGGGGCTGATGGACAGCTGGGGCAATTTTGAAGAGAGGAAGAGAGAAGAGAAGCGAGAGCATGAGGGGAGAAGGACGAGAGAGAGGGAAAATGAAGAGCTTGTTGCGGACAAATAGAAAGGCCAGATGAGGTGACGGAGGTCCTCGCTCCTCATTCACAAGTTTGTCCTCTTTGCTCTTGTGGGTCAGCATTGGCACAGGAGTGACACATAGCTATACAGACAGACACTCAGCCTGTGAGAAAGTAGCGGCAGAGTTAGCTGGCGCACTCTCTCTTTGTTGCTTTGCTTTTTGTTGTAACAAAAGTGGTAGGAGGGGGCAGGGAATGTGAATTATCATAGAGTCCAAATACATGGATATGGAAATAATGCCAGTAAACTGACTATGGGTACAAAATTACAAAACACAGAGGCAGATGATGTTATGGGGTGAGGTTTGGAGGATAGTATAATGGTCAAACAACAAGTTGTCTGAATAAGTTTTTAAAGTTTTCCGTTTTCTCTTAAAATCCAAGGTAACATGGCAATACTTTATAAGCCAAAGTTGGCTGAGTGTAACAAGTTAGCGCAGAGTTTATATCATCAAGAAAAAACACTTTTTAGGGTTTCTGTTTCAGATGTGTGTTGACTTAAGGTCCTAAACAGGACTTTGTTATGTGATCATTACAGGGAGTAGCTGATGACACTCTGTTTCTGATACCTGTATTTGTTCACCTGTCGATGACTATGACAACCGCGCCCCAACAAGACACGTGACTGGATTTTACATGGCTAGTTTTTTAACAGCGCCTGCCTATTTTCTTTTGCAGAGAGTTTTTTATTAAGTACATCTAGCTAATACTGGAGTTGAGACTTTTTCTGAAATGACTGAGGTAGCCCTGGCAACAGGCCTGTCCTGTTGTAAAATATGCTCCTGAAATACAGTAATCTAAAGATGAGTACAATGTGGTAACAAAGGGATGTACAACAATACTCTATTAGACTGTAGTGTTCAAGCAATTGTGCCAGCAACAAATATTCAAAGAACTTCTTGCTGATGGATATTTCTTTGAGATAACTACATTTTCTTACAGAAATTTTCTGAATTTCAAAATATTTTATCTGAAATGCTGAACATCAATGTTTTATAGCATTCTTATGTGCCAGCATGACTGTTATAAAATGGACCTGTTTGTAGAAAAACATCACTGGAGGGTCAATATAAAAAACTGATGGCTCCAGACCGTCTCTTCAGGTACTGTGAAGAGCACAACATAAATACTTATGAGGTATTAAATCTGTAGAAACAAAATACATTTGATAAGTAGGACTATTATTTTTTTTTTCTACAACCTCCAACCACATTAGTACATTTTACAACCTGAATTATCTGTGACGTAACACTATGTATGCTAATGTCAGCTTACCACTTCAGCAAAATTAAAACATCCTCAGCAGGAGCAACATGCAGCTGTATTGAAGGCTGTACCTGTAGGTGTTGAGTCAATGTGTAGAAAAAAAATCCATGTCTGTCTCAAGTGATACAATGACATAAATATCTCCCTGTGACATTGTTACTTCTTTCAATTGATTTTCATAGACTGATATGCGCCTATAAAATATTTTCATCTTATGAAAAAATATAAACATTGCTCAGCAGCCTCATCAGTTGCAGACGTTAAGGCTTTTTGGAAGACTTTTAAACCAACTTAGATGATGTTGTTTTTCTTAATTCTGAAAGGAACACTGGATCAACCGATGGCTTTTCCAAAATGAACCAAAACTGGATCAGGATTGGAAAAACGCCATATTTAGTTGACCTTACCAAACTTTACATTTTAACATTTTTTAACAGTGCAGTGTTAAGCCAACTCTTTTCTTAGCTCTCATTCTCTTGTGCTTATATTTCAGTTTTGTGAACAGCACATTTAATCTGCCATGCAAACAGGAGTAGCCCACACTAAAATAAAAAGTTCCTGATCTATAGGAGCTGGATGGCGGGATAAAGCATTGTGATTAAGACTGTATTAATGGGGCCATAGAAGGATGGAAGGCTTTAATCAGTGTCTGTGGCGATAATCCCTCTGCCTTTAGGCTGAGGCAGACAAATGATCCCCCACCCTCTTCGTAGGCCTCAGCCTGCATGCACACTCACAACACACCAGTGTTTGTGGGGTCCATGGGGTGAGGGGGACCCAGAGGTTGAGAGATGAATCAACACAAAATGAAGGGAAGTGAGAGAAGTAGACAAATAGAAGAACATAGAGTACAGAATCAAACTTTGGTAAACATAATGAAAGGAAAACCTGGTATTTACAATATACAATACATCCAAAATATTACTTTTTTCTAACATTACCTTGAAAATATGTCCTGAAATCAACCTGAGCGCAGTTCTCTTTCAAATAAAAAGTACTCTAAATAAACCGTTCGTATTGACAATCATCAACGGTGATTGTCCTGTAACCGGTGGGTTGCCGGTTCATTCCCCTGCTCTCCCTGTCTCTGTTGTTGTGTCCTTAGGCAAGACTCTTCTTCCGCCTTGCCTTCTGCTCGTGGTCAGAGGGCCTAGTGGTGCAGGTGCACGGCGAACCCGCTTCTGTCAGACTGCCTCAGGGCCGCCATGACTACAATCTAGTAGCTTGCCACCATCAGCATGTGTGTGTGAATAGGTGAGTGACTGAATGCACTGCAGAGCGCTTTAGAGTCCTCTAGCCTTGATAAATCTCTCTAAAAGCAAAGCCCATTTACAATTTACAGAACTTTCTACAGTCTTTTTCTCCAAAATATGAATAAACATGACCGGTTCAATTATAGCCTAAAGAACAGGGACTTGTTTGTGTCAATAAGTTACTTTTTTCTTCACAGCTGAAATTGTCTCCTGAAGAAGCTGCTGATCTTTTCCAACAATGCCTGAAGCACATCAACATAGCAATACTCCACCATTAAAATGAAGTGAGGGAAATGACGTAAAATCAATGTTGTAAAGTTATTCCCCCATTAATAACAGACCTGGAGAGCTGCTTTGATTCTTTCATACATGTTTGAGAAATCCTTGAATACCCATGGCAGCCATTAGGGATGCCTCATGCTTGCTCTCACTAAGCTCAGTCTATTTCCACAAATTGAACTACTTTTCCAAGGACAGCTTTAAATAACTTAATGGATGAGCATTGTTGTGATGACAGAGTGTTGAAACCTGTAGGAGCTTTTCCAAGATGTTAAAATTGGAAAATCAAATCTCCTTTGTCATGTTTGATGTATACAGGATTTTTGTAACGACTGAAGATAAAGTAGTTAATTGACTGTGCTTAAAGCATGATGTGTCTAGAAAATACTTAATGCTACCCTGTTTAAAAAAAAAAAAAAGAGGTAAAAAGTCTACATCATTGCTTCATCAGAAACTTCTCAAATAAGAAATCCGGTGGAAAAACTGATGTAGACAATAATAAAGGTTAGAACAAGTATTGGTGGTCATTTACCTTCCTTTCCATTTAGCCCTGAAGTCAAAACTTGGGTCTGGGAGTAATGTCAAAGCCAATTTACAAGGTAGCTCACCCCATAATCATTTCTCTTCTTCTGATAAACTGTCTAAATAGGTAATTTAGGGTTGTATTTGAATGTTTCTGTGCAAATTTTTTATATTTTGAGACATATAGTTCATCATAAAACCTTTTCCTGAAGGCATTGCATTAACATTAGCAGTGGGTTGCAGTGCACCACTCATATTAGCAGTAGCCTTTTCCCTATAGCAAGCTTTTTAGCTATTTTGTGTATTTATCAGCACACTGAATGGGGGAACTCGATGTCAGACAACATGCTACTAATAGCCCACATGCCACTGGCAACATTTAGACTAACATCAGCATTTTGGCTCATTTCAGCTTACACACTAATTTTAACACACTGAGGAGTAAGTCCATTTTGCTCAACATGCTTGTGACTCTCCACCTGCGATAGAGTACATTGTAGCTTACTTTAGCATCGATGCTGATTTTTAGCATCAGAACGCTGGGTTCCAACCAACTGGCACACTTTGGCAGGCGCCGTTTACATTTTTTCAGGAATTTTCTAGTTACACTTTTATCACGTCCCTGGTCTAAAAACCAGTGTGATTTGTTTGCATACAGCTAATGGCAATGTGTTTTCTGTGTTTTAAATGACTTTTCTAAAATTTTAAACCAAAATGTCAAAATAAAATCTGTGACTAAAAACAATTTTATTGCTGCCTTTGAAATGTCATGTTTAGTTTTTATACTTTGCACCCCATGTTGATCTGGTCAGATATGAGATTCAATTTTCAAAAAATAGCGTTTCTTCCTCTGTGGGATAAAACTTGTTTGCATTTACAATGTCATGTTCAACATGTTTTCATGTTTGTCTTTCTTAGACCTTTCTGAAACTCGGCGGAAAACCTTAAACATATGAAAATGAATAGACGTTAATATTATAAAGCCATGTTCAGAAGAGGAGGAAGAAGTCCAACCACCAGGTTCATTACCTATGGAAGTGTGTGTAAAGTGTGACATTGTGGGCATGAGGATAAGGGACGGACCTTCTCCTCCCAGAGTTCCCTCCGAGTATGAGGATATAGGAGTTAAAGAGCTTCTAATGGGATCTGGATGCTGTCGTGTTTACCATGGCCCCCCTTTGCACGCCCACTGCATTGTGGAAGTTTCTGGGCTTAGGGATGCCACAAAGGGCTGAGTGAAGGGACAGATGGAGGTCTCTTTGGAAGAAGGAACAGAAAAAAAAACAGGCAAGGTAGGAGGGTCAGGGTGTCTGAGAAAGCAGGCAGTCAGAATGCCCAACTGCAGACGTGGGTGAACATTAATGGTGAAGGAGGGTGAGGGGGAAACTTAATCAGGACTTTAGTTGTATTTTTGAATGCAGTTCAGCTCAAGTTGTCTGAATTATTGGTCTACCCCCCTGTATAGTCATGGCTTATGTGTGTCACATTACCTTTGTGTATTTAAAATGGGTTGGCATGCTGTTCATGAATGCCTTTAATTGAACAAATTCAAGGAGCAAAAATAATTTGGAGGAGAATTTGCTATCAGATACAAAGTTGCTTACATATCCACTGACATAATTTAACCTCAAACTTTGATTTAAATGTGTTTTCACAATGATCCTTGAGACATTAAAATGTTAATGTTATTTGTTTAGTTGATACAGGGGTGAGGTGCAGGGGGCTGATGGATGCTGATGAGGATTGTGGACAAGAGCTGGAGGAGGGTCGAGGGAGGTCCGAGTCGTAGAAGCAACAGATGGGGCCTGATGCAAAGCTCGGCATGTGAAGTTTCTGTTGGTCACATCTGTCTGTCCATCTGTTACATTTTGTTGCTTACAGTTTGTGTTGCTGAAACTTGGTAATTAGGAAGCTGCATTTGAGGTTCTCAATGCAATCCTTTCCACAGTGAGTTTTAGAATAGAGAAAGGCAAAAATATGTGTCCTCTAGTTAATTTGATAAGCTTGAAGTTACTGAAGTCAATTTTAATACATCGGCTCCTTTTAATGGTATTTGGAAGGGATTTAGGTATCATTTTACAGCTAACAAAATACCTTTCAGCCAAGCACCTTGGTCTTTGCTTCAAAAAGATATGACTATAAATTGAACATAGTTTGAGAACTTCAGAGTCAAAACTGCAGCAGACAATAACATTACACAAAAATTATTTGCTAAACTTTTGGGAAACTTCTGCAAGATAGATGGCAAAATACTATCAACTCATTGGATACTGGCAAACTCTCACTAAATAACATTGAATGCTGTATTTAAGTTAAGATGTTTCTTCAAGCATTATTTTCTCTTTTTGTTGACACATTTTGACTCTAGGGAGCCTTCCAATTCAGTTCTTCACAATTGGAACGCAGTCTATTCCCTCACCCCTTTTTGTCTTACAAAGTGTCTTCACAATATGGTGGAACTTGGGAAACAGCATTTACTGAGTTGGTGCTTGATAGAAAACATTTGAAAACCACTGGCTTATATTGAGGACCCCAGGGCTTGTTCCTCCTAAAGAAACTGGTAGGAACCATTCCCATAGATAGGCACATCCATCACATTTCTGCTTCTGTAGATCTGTAATCTGTGTTCATTTACTGGAGAACAGACATGGACTGACACTATATTCATTAGGGTACAAGTTCCTCATGAAGCTTGCTTATATAAATTTTACCCCTAATAATACCATTCTTCTTCTTTGGAAATCACTCACCAATAGTTTGAAGGCTTTAGAATATCTGTTGCTTTCAATCTGCCGAGTCAAACTTTGACAAAAAACTGCTGGAAAAAAGGGTTTCACAACAGAATTAGGAATAGATTCTCCTAAGTCCAATGCATCAGTTTCATTAGAACTGTTACATCACCCAAGGGGCATTTTACTTTTTTTATCTAAAAATACTCTCTTCAATTTGCTCTGCTGTGAGCGGATCAAGGAGAATTAAGCAGCTGATCTGGGCTCAGTGGCCAGAGTGTTACACTAGACATTAATCCAAAACAGTGGAAGGTTGGAGATGGAAAGGCAAATTTAATCCAGAACCCCATCCATTACATACATTTGTAAACTCCAGCGCGAACAGTGGTAGTTTGTGCGAGTGCAATCCAGACTTTGCGGCATAAACGGCTTTCCTGCAATTTCCCTTGGCAACGGAAACATCCTCCAATACTTCTCCCACCCAGGTCTCCCTCAAAGGGCAAGATAAGTGCCCTGGCAAGGCCTCTTAGTGTGCACTGTCCCCCAATATGTAACAGATGTTACTGGGGCAACAGTTGGTATTGAAAAGGAGGGGCTTCAGGCCATCTGTCCAGGGTCAAGGTTTGAAAGGATGTGGTAGAGATGGTGGTGTGTTCAGGAAAATGGGAAGTATTTGAGGGAAACAGGGGAATATAGCCCACATTGTAATTCTCCTCAAAGTAGCCTTTTATATCAGATGACACGTACAAGGTTTGTCTTTGAGAATTCTCTGAAGTTCTGTTTCAGACATAAAGCTCTAGGGCCCCACCGTGTGGTCAGAGACAGTACTGCAAACTTAATTTTTATTAGTTAAAATGTATTTTCACTTGAACACTTTTTTTTCTGCATTTATACTTTATATTTGTGAGAAAACAGCTATTACATTGTCAACAGCTATTACATTGTCTCCAGCTGAGATTTTAGGCGATCAAGCACTTTGTCCATGTCGTCACGCAAGTACGCCATCATCTTATGAGAAATCTTCCTCTGAAGAGGAGGAAAAACAATATTCATAACCAAAACTGCAGAAGTATCTGTCAAAGCATATTCCATTCACAATCTCTTACAATGTAGATCTTCAGCCTTTCACCTTCCAGTTGACAGTATTCAGACACGGTCAGCTCAGTGAAATCTGCTTTCTTCATGGACAGAAATCCACAAGTGGGTGAGCGCTTGGTGTGCTCAAACCTGATAAGAAAAACAATGTTTTAGAACAATGTGTCCATTATTAAGGAATAGCTTCAAAAGAGACTGACAAAGTATGTATTATTTCACAAGTTCTCTTTTCTTGGTTGCCGGATGATTTTGTGAATAATTTAAACAGCATTAAGTATAGTGAACCAAATCAATTAAATATCTGCATTCTTTGGGTTGATTTTGACCCAAAGCCCACTACTGTTCATCTCCAACTTACTTCCTCTCCATTCTTCTCCAAGAGCAAAATTGCTCCTGGAGAAGGTTTCCTCATTCAGTATTCCAGTGGTTTTAGGTCAAGATGCAAGTAAACCAATCCTCTTAGATAAGATGTCACCTCGCAAATATTTTGAGGTCACTTTGGTTTAATATAAAACATCACATTTTGTATCTGAAGAATCATTTTCCGCAGCTGTTTTGAATATTCTGAAAGAGGCTTCATCTGAGAAGACTTTATTTCTGTTTTCTGCTATCTAATTCTGACTAACGTTTCCTGTAGAATATTGCTCTGTTCTCTGGTTTTCCATAAAAAATAGTTCATTTTTAGATATGTTGAAACAAAGGGCAATCAGTTTTCGTGCTTGATTAAATTTTCATAAGTTTTCATCCATTTGGAAAATTTCATGTGATCCCTTGTCCAAAACTCGGTAACAGAACCGCAGCGGCAAAGTTTACGTAAAAGACAAGAGTTCTGTTAGTCTCATCTTTTGCAGCCAGGATTGTAGATTTAAAAAACTGCTGGATGATGTGCTTTTTCCTCACCATGGATCATCATCTGGTTCCCAGCCCTCGAGTTCGATCAGACAGAAGAAACAGCAGGCAACGTCTGGTTCATTATCACTGGGGCAGTGGACAAAACCAGCTTTAGCCATCTAGACAAGAAAAAAAAAAGCTGAAATCATAACTTAACATTAAGAAAAGAAAAAAAAAAAGATCTGCATCCGGATTAGTTTTCATTCAAAGCAATAATTTCCCTTTGAATGAGTTTGCATGACAGAAAATAACTCAAGAAGTGTCAGCAGCTCATCAATCATGCTATGAGCCGGTTGGGCAAAGGGAAGAGTCTGAAACTTGCACCTGCTGAGCTATAAATCAGAAGCTGCAAATGACTTGGATCAAAGGATAGCTCATAATGTGTTAAGTTAGGACATAATCATATTATTGGATTTGGCAGGTTTTTTTCTGAAATGCAACTTCCAAACACAGCCTGGAAGTTGTATACTGGAAATGTACACAACTTCCAGGTTAAATGTTTTCTTAACTTCATACTTCTACATTTTAAGGCGTCTATAATCATTTTTAGAGGTCTTTACCTAAAGTCAGTGGGTGGAGGAAACACTGATTGGTCTGCAGTTGAGTTGTTGTTGATGTCAACTAAACTTTTCCAACTGGTCTAATGATCATTTTATAAAATTGTGAGTTAAGCTATTGACAAGATAATTGTATTTGTTTTCTATTTGATGAATTTACTAAAATGTTATTTAATCACATGAGAATTTTCCAAACTTTTTTCATTGACCCAAGTAGTTAGGGATTAAGCCACTGATCATCTGTGTTGCACAAGCAAAATTGAGTACGTCTATAGAACATCTAAAAGTACCGGCTGTCACTGCTTTTGCTAATATTTTTCAAATTAGGGTAAATTTACTTTTGTAAGTGTGTAAAATCCATAGATATTGTCCTCTTGTAGTAATCATCAAAAACTCTGTTTCCATTCTTAAATAAATACAACAAGCTGCAAACTAATATTTCCATTGTTGTTTTTTTCATAAGGATTAAGACAACCCATCCAGAGCAGTCTAAAAAAACCAAGACCTTCCTACCTTTTCAGGTGTGCAGTTGCATTCCTCTCTAAACGGCCAGTCTATAAAACTCTGCTCCCGCAGATCATGGCTGTACATTTTGTCAAACGCCATGTACCTGGTGGTCAGCACATTTACACTATCCATTATTACAGCAATACAAGGCTCAATCCAACATAGAATTGACTCTCAAAGTAAGGAGTATTGTGTGTAGATCTTGCTCAAGCTGCCCAACACAACTCCACAGATGTTTTCAATTTTGTCCTGATAGAATGCTGCTGAGTCTAGACGTGACTCAGCAGAGAAAACAAAATTCACTCTGCTTCTTGTGACATACACATTTGAGCTTGATAAATAAAAATGCCATTTCAGTTCAGTTTTGACTGTTTTGGGAAAAATGTGTTTGTGTCTGAACAATTGATTTATTAGTTACTTCATCCCACCTGCATGTAATTCAAAGAGCTGAGTTGTTGATAAATTGGGCCACTTCTGAAGGCAGTTGGTTTCAGTCAACAAGTCTAACTTTTAGATTTTCTTTTGCATAGACAAATTATAGACATGTATGCTTCTTCGTTCATTTCACAATATGTCACAGCACATTGAAGTTTGTGGGACCAGCGTGACGTGAAAAGGTCTATGGGGTTTGAATATTTTTGCAAAGGACGTTATTCTTTCTGAAATGGACTTGTCAGGCATGAGCTGTGATTTCCAAATGCTGCTGAAACAACTGCAGGGTAAATATTTACACAAAATCCAAACAGCGAGTGGTTCGACTGTTTTCAGTATAAGCTTTTACAAGCAATTTATTGCTGTGAGAAATGGAGATGACCCGGTCTGCAGCGAGTTTCTGAGTGCTGAAATGTGCTTACAGCTGTATGCTGGTGCCCCATCCACCGCCCCCCTCCCAAACTACAGAGGAGCTGAGACAGCATGGCTGCAGCATAAGGCGCAGGGTTGGTGGTATAATGCCTTACTTTGCTCTTACAGGTGATGCTGTGTAGGGCTGAAATGAGCCCTACACAGAGTTTAGAGTTTGGTCGTCAGGTCAGCAGCCTTCGTGCTTTTTGGACCTCGTGGAAGGTAGCGCTCACCTATGAATTCCTGCGTCTCTGTGTTATGGCGTTTTTCCATAGGTCTCTCGGTGGTATTCTTGTGTTTGTTTTTCAAACTTTATGTGAGGCAAACATGTTTATGAGATCAAAGATTTTTGAACCTCTAGACTTTCTTTCATTTTGTCCATCATGTCATTAAAACAAGGTGATATTTACAACATTTGAACCGTTAGAGATTCTGTCACAGATCATAGCCACGCAGTTTTCTATTTTTCTCCTCACGATTTTCTTTCTCATTCCCTCACAAGACGTTTGATTTCTGGTCCTCGCAGCCTCCCTGCTTCTGCATTAAACAATCTTCTGACATAACTGCCCTCACCTATTAGGGTCTACTAAGATAAGCTGCTGGAATCTCCTGCACAGGGTTTGTTTTCACACAGAGTCAACACTGAGGGGGAGGGAGAGGATGAAGGGAGGAGGAACGATGCAGAGAGGTGGAACGGAGGTGACAGAAGCTATCTGTATGCCGTCTCTATGTCCACATGTCTTCTTGGACAGCCATCATACCTGCCGTTTGCATGTGCCAATCTGGAAACCTTTTGTATCAATGAGGACTTGAGTTTTCTTCTTTTGTTTGTAGAGGTCCACACAGTTTTGCTGGTGGGCAGGGATTTATAAACGTTTACCAGCTTTTCCAAGGATTGGACATTTGATTAAGTCATACAGGACCGGGGGATCAAAGGGGACCAATGTGGAGCACAGGTAAGAGATGATCACCCTCCAGCTGACCAATTACATGTGGTTTCCAGATTACATTTAAACTTTTTTTTCTCTCTGGGGAGTTTTTTTTACTTCATAAAAAAGAAAATCGAGTTTTGAGCAGCAAAATCTGTTTGATGTTGTACCGATTCTCCTGTTCAGACAGGACTCAGAACATTTTGTGTTGACAAGAAAATATGCCTGAAGTGCTGGCCATACTGTTGGCAGACCTGGTAAAGTTGTGTTGAAAGAAGAGAAGCAAATTGATATTTCAATGGAAGAGCAGAAACTCACACTAATTTCTGAAATTAACTGGAGGAAACTATAATAACCATAAGAACTATGCCAAAAAAATTAATAATTATACCCTCACAAACATAAATCTGTGGGGGAACTTTGATTGGTCTGACAAGACAAAGATTGGACTTTTGTGAGCAAAAGCTCCAGATGGGAGTGGATGAAAATAAAAAAATAATATTTGGAAAAGTTCACCATGCTCATTGTTAGGTAAGGTGTTGGATCTGTGATGCTATGGGCCTGCATGTCTTACAAAGGTCTTTGCAATCTTGTTAAAGTGCACAGCATCATAAACTCCTCAATTTATCAGAGCATTTTAAATAACAATCTTATAGCGTCTGTGAGAAAACTAAAAAGTGTCACTAGCAAGATCCAAAACAGCTAGCCAAATCACTCAGAAATGTGAAAACAAACACAGAATCAGGTTTTTTCCATGGTCAGGTCAGTTTTCAGACCAAGATTCTTTCAAAGACCTGAGAGGTGAGGTCAGGATAAAAATAAAGAAAAGTTTCTCTTAGGGACCTAAAGAAGCTTAGAAAGAGCAATGTCATTGTCAAATGCTGAACTGCGATAGAAGACTTTGTGCTGCTCAGCTAACGAAAGGGGGTTGTATTAATGTTAGGGTTTAAATAATTGTGCCATTAGTGTTTTTGAAAAGTACCAGCCTGCTGAGTTAGTCCCATTAATTTATATTATAGCTTTAACTAATATATTGTTTTCTAATCACATAGAATTAACCAATATGTGGTTGGAGGCAAGTCTGAAAGAATAAAGACTGAAGTATGACGTAAGAAAAATTGTGATGCTGGTTTTCACTCACATGAGGAATGTCAGAGCTTTAAAAATAGGTTGATATTTGGAGAGCTTAAGAAATGCGTTCATTGTCTTCATAAATACTCTCACAAACTAAAATAAAGTGTCACCTTAGAGCATAAATGTCACATGTACTTTAGCTAACTTTCTACGTCTTGCGATCAAAAGTGTTTGAATTATATGAATAATTTTGCACTAAATGTGTGCTGTGAGTCCATCTGGAAAGAAGGACATGTTGTCCACCAGCAGTGGTGTAAAATGTCAGGGGTGTGTGAGACGGTGACAGTCAACATCTACATTCTCCATTTCTGCAGGCAAGTGTGGATTCACAGGTCAGCCAAACCCTCCTGTGCACTCATATCAGCGCATCCTGGGAAATCCCTGAGTCTCCCTACCTGTCTTCATGACTTAAGGTTTACAATGAGGAGAAATTTGATTCAAGAAAAATATAAATCAACTCAGACAAGCAATTAAAGTTGTTGAAGTTATTCTGGTTTATATATGTTTCTTTGTTTTGTTATCTTGTTAGATTAATTTCCTCCCAATCAGTTTGCCAATCAGTCCAGGTCTTTCCACTCTCCTAGTATTTAATCGAGCCACTTTCATTCACTCCTCGCTTGTTACTCGTTGCGTTTCCTTGCTGGTATTTCCCCTGAATCTACATTTTTGTTCTGCTCTGGATCCCTTTTCTAAGTGTTCAATTTTATCATTAAAGAACATTCAATATGATGAGTACTCCCAGCTCCTGTTTGAGTTTTTGGTTAACTCTACAAACACTTCATGACATGATGATTCTCCAACTTATTGTGAATGTTCTTTCTGTGAATGTACCCAGCAAACTTCAGAAAGTCAATATCCACTTCAGTACCATTCAACAATGCTCAACATCACTGCACCGGGTAGTTTTGGATTGCCAGATTTGTTCTTTGTAAATTGAGGATATTTTTTTAAATGCCACAGTGACAGATTTCTTTGTTGTCCAAATTTTTCTTTTTGAATCCCAACCGAGGAGTCACATCTTCTGCAACACAGTGATTTATTCCTGGGGAAAAGCTGAACATGGATGCAAACGTTTAACCTGCTGACTGTCTTTCCGGCACATTTCCACACCTGATCAATAGTCCAAATTTATTGGGACAATTATCCATCACTGTGGCAAATTGATATGTCTGTCAGACTTACAGACTCAGGCCAGTTCAAGGGGAATGGAGAGGGGCTTGTTTTCATGCAGAACTGAGTTACATGTTGCTTGTTCAGCTGACCTTTGACCTTCATGGGCAACCTCTAAATTCATCACAGCAGTGCCCAGAGACATCCACTGCATAACATATGGTCATAGTGCAGACTACATGTCAATGTACTATTTAAGAAGAGAAATGAACTAAGAAACATTTGTGGAAAGTCACGTAGTCTTCGGATGTGTAGCTTCTGATACATGAGCAGAATCTCATATATCATTTCTCATAGAAATCAATCTGTTGTGTGGAAATAAGTTACAACATGTCTTTTGACATTAGAAAATGTACATTTAGTCTGTTTCATTGACAGGAGAAATATAAGACGACATTTCTTGCCTTTATTGGAATAGTTTGCACTTTTTCCTTCAAGTTTGATTTCTCCTTGAAAGACTCTTATATGTCGGCAAGGTAATTAAAAGTCCCCCATTCTGCTGATTAAAAAAAAAGAATAAGAGTTTCAGTGAGAGTAGCAGGATATGTTTACCCACAATGGATTTTTTCCAGAGTGACTGTTCCTGCTTATATAAGGTTTTCTGACTAGGGGATGTAACCATTGTTGTCTCATTTCTATTGTTTCCTGTTTCCCCTTAAGAGTGTCAACAATATTTCTTTGTTTACATGCTGGGATCAGTCTCACTGGTCAGTGGGAATAATTTTAGGAATCTTGGAATTCCTGAACACAGTATTTACTCCTGTGTTGGCCTGATCGGACCAACAGAGGGCAGCAAACTTCAATTCAGCTTGTAAGGCCAGTGTTGCACTTTGCTCGACTTTCCAGGAATAAAACCGGTGTGCAAAAAACGGTATTTTACTTTATGTTAAACAATAGATATAAAGGTCAGAGCTTTGTCAACTAAAACTGTTTAAATATAGTGTCCCTGTGGCACTTAATGTCAAAATAGGCATTTCTGGAACATGACTGCGAGTGGGTGGATGAGGAGGTGACTCATTTATCCTGCAGCGCAGGGAGAAATTTAGATAAATGACAGCTAACAACTGTGATAAAATTTCCCCACCATACATAAACATGGAACGAAGGATCTACAGAGTTCTGTTGGTGTTTCAAAAACTCCAGGTAGTTCAGTTGTTCTTCAGGTCAGGTGTATAATAACTCACTTCTCTTAAGCATTTTGTTTGTGTTGTTCAGGCAGGGTACGGAAAAAGAAGAAAAAGTAAATCCAGAAAAAATTTACTGGTGCTTTTACTGACATTATGTTGTGAAAATGCAATTATTCCATAAAAAACTGAAAAAAATCCTTAAAACCTGTATTTGCTGCTATATCTAAATTAGTTGGTTCTTAGCCAAAGCTATTGAAAGCCATTGTGGAAGGTTGGAAAACCCTGGCATAAACCATAATATTTAACATAGAAATAAAAATACTATAAAAATATTTGTAATAATACATCATGCTATTGAATATTGAATTGTTTGAGCAGTATTTGCCTCAAAATAATTTGATTATGATCACCTGTTTGTTTATTTGGTAGTAGTGCACCTTCTTTACTTGTTCTACCAACTTCCTGCTCTTCTACCTGTCCAGTCGTCTCATCTGTCCCCTCCCCAGGGACCCTCACCCTTCCCCTGTCCCTTGACTTTCCCCCCTTGCGTTTTCCTTGCCCGGTTTTCTTGCCTATGGATGATACAGGATACCCATGCTCCAATTTCACCCTCTCATCATGACATCCATTAAAGTGGCGCTCAGTCCTGGGCCCCTGTTGGCCTGACAGCACATTAGCCCTTGGCCCATTGAACACCAACAAGGACCAGCTCTGAATTATTGATACCAACACAACTAATGAAGAAACCCTATCTCAGCTCTTTTTATGTCTCTCTCTTTCTCACACACAGACACACACACACATACACACACAGTTTGAATGCCCAGAGAAACATACACACACAGCTTTATTGATGGCAACTATCATTCCACCTGCTTGCATCCCATTTTGAGAAACGCGTATTGTCAGTGGTCAGTCCTGTTTCTGCAGAACACAGTGTGTTTGTGGTTCATCCAAGACTTAAATTCCTGTTCTTTTCAACAAAATGTTTGCTCGGTTGCCTGAAATGCCGGTGAGGGACTTTGTTGATATTTTTCTCTTTGATTCTAGGTGATATTTGCATATATATCCACAGGTGCTTTGTTCCACAGAGCTTTTAGTCATAGGATTTTATACAGTCTCTGATAAGTGTGATTGTTTGTGGCATTAAAGTCTGCCTCTGTTTACATACAAAGTTACACAGCATTTTCTAAAACAATTTAAACCCCCTGAACCCTTTCACATTTTGTCACATTGCAGTCAAACATTGAATTTCATGAAAATAACTTACACAAATTCGTGCATAATTGTCAAGTGCTCAGAAAATGATGCATGGTTTTCAAAATGTTTTCTCAGTAAGAAGCATTTCAGTCGTTGACGTTCACATTTTGCTGCAGTGATTAGGGTTGTTGATCTGGTATGAGGTGGTCATCATCCCCAGTCTCATGTCATCTTGAACTTCTGTCACAGTAATGACTGTAGTTAGAAGGATGTGTCATAATGTTTTAGATTTTTTCCTGGTTCAACACTCCTGAATCAAATGATGGAATATCTCAGAGCCTTCGTAGATCTTGAGTCAGCTGTGTTGGAGCAGGGACCAAAATTAGGTACTGCAACTCACTGATGCTTCAGAAGCTGCCCAGCATTTAGCTTGATCATACTTCTGGTCAAATAACTCAGAGCGGTATTCCTGCCCATGCTGAAGAATATCATCCTCCTGTATGATTCTGTAAGATCACGTTTCACCCAAATATGAAGCGTTGTCTTTCCATAAAAACAGTGTTTTGCAAGAGAAGGTCTAACAAAATTAGTTTAATTCTGCCTGACGATATGCTTCCTGGTGTTGATCAGAAGGGTAGATGGCAGAAGCCTGTGGCAGGCTGGGCAGCTGTAGCTACAATCCAGTAGCTTGTTACTGATCAAAAGTGCATGAATCGAAATGACTGGTTTTCTTGTAAAGCGTCTTTGAGAACTCCTTGAGGATTGAAAAGGACTACGCAAGTCTGAAATCATTTCATGAATTAATTTTTCTTTGGGACCAATAAAGTATTTTTTAATTTGAATTGAATTTGAATTTTCTAATTTGGTGATAAAGTGTCTTCTCAAGGGAATTCACTGCACTATATTGATTTTGGGGTATCACAGTAAAACACACTGAAAGGCATAATTTCCTAAATTGTATTTGACAAAAGTTTAAAAATTATACATTATACATTTCTTCCACTCTTTGATTATAATTAAAACAAAACACTAAATTTCAAGGGGTACGAACATATTTCCGAGATACCATAGAGGTATGCAGCGGTGCTCCCTCACAGTGAAGTACTGGAGGTGTCAGCCCATCTCCTTAGTATTCACTCCAACATCCTTTGACTCACAGCCTCAGCCTGAGAGCGTGAGAATGGAAGTGGGAGAATACAGTTAGAAAATGAAAAAGCAAAAACAGAAAGCAGGACGAGGGGAGACTCCACGAACATCAGACAGCTTTCTGCTGTCGCCCCAGGCTCACGTGGTTATATCTGTTGTGTTTGCAAGCAGGCCTGCCCAAGGGGATTAGTATTTTTGACAGTTTTGTTAAGCCTTCTCTAACGCACCGAGCTACTCGGTAACGCCGGGGCTGTGATTTTAGAAAACGTCTCTCCCAAGCTGTCCTATGATTTCTCCTGCATAAAGGGGAAGCTGGAAGGGGAGAGCAGTCCAGGAACATGACAGTGGACATTTTTCTGAGTGGCTTCTTAGTGTGGTGGAATTGGACCATAAAACAACTGCCTGCGAATCTCCTCTTCAATTAGTGACTGCCTTGCTGAGGTCCTGTTTAATTCTCTCCTGGGTCTGACAGCTTTCCTCTCTCTTTGTCTGCGTTTCCTTCTGGTCGTCTCTTCTTGTCTCTCCACGTCTCTTCATCCCTCTGTCAGTTTGTGTTTAGTTTAATCTCTCCCCCTCCTTTTTCTGCTTCCTCCGCTCTGTCGCTTCCCATTTCATCTCTTCTGTTTTTTTTTTTTGCCTGGCATCCCTCCCCACCCACCACTCCTGTCTTCCCCACAGCTCTCCCAGTCTGAATTCCAATCCCTCTGACTAAAGCTCAGACAATAAAACGTCTCATTTTGCTTGAAAGGGTCAGGAGATGGAAGGAGAGAAGCACAAATAAAAGGTTAATCCTTTAACAAGTCCACATAGGTGTGGAGTCAAAGGACAGAGACAGAGGGGAGAGCAGGAGAGGGAAGAGGTGGAGAACAAGTGCTGTGAACAGAAGTGGGAGTCGGGGCTCTTACAGGGGGGCGAATGTGAAAAATGAGAGGGAGATGGCATTTTCAGTCAAGCTCCGTCTCTCCTTCATGACTTCCACTCTGCATGATGACAAGTGTGTGCCGTCGCTCCCATTGGCCAAGTCTACCACCAATCAGAGCAGAGGCATGTAAGGTGCCTTTAGGTTATACCCAGCCCCAAAAAACAAGAAGCAGAGAGAAAATGAGACTGGGAAAAGAGTGTGTGTGTGTGTTTCCTCTGTGCGAGACCAAAGCAGGTGCTGACTTTACATAGCAAGGAGGACGTTCCCCAGTTTTGTTGGTTTTTTTTGTTGTTGTTGTTTTTTTGTTTTTTGAAGCCTCCTGTGGTACAGATGAAAGGAAAGTGCTTGTCAGCTGTTTGCTGGAGACCACTGCATTTCCTCTTGGCTGCTGTGGAGTAGAAGATCAGGGCTCTGTAGCCCTCCCCCTTGTGATTGGCTGTCACACTTTCGGCTCAACCCCCCCCCCCCCTCAGCGCCTCCCCCCTCGCTCTCCTCTCTCTTTCTCCCCTTCACCGTGCTCTGCTCCTCACACTGTCCTCAGGCATACCTGAGCCACCGCTGCAGAAACACTGGACCCCCCTCCTCCTCCTCCTCCTCCTCATTCGCGCACTAACATATCCACACACACACACCCACAAGAGCACGCACGCTCTTTCTGTTCCACACACACAGTCTTTCACCTGGAGAGGGCAGGCGCAAGGGACGGCATGTGCAGCAGCAGCAGCAGCAGCAGTCTGTCTCCACATCCAGCACTGCCTCTCTGAGTTGCCTCTATCCGGAGACTGGAGGGGGGGGGGGGACAACTCTGAATTTTTTTTTTTTTTTTTTTTTGAGCATTTTTGTTGTCTCTCGGCGGAAGCAGGAGAGACTCGGGCGAGTGGGGGGAAACACCTGCCAACCCCAGGGGATACCAAAGGCAACACAAACCCACACAGCATGATTCTGGGTGAGTTGTCTCTGTCTGTCTTTTTTTGTTTTTTTCCGGTGCATGGGATTTTTTGGTGAGGTCAGCCACTAATCCCTACTTAAACTTGGCCACCAGCAGCTCCTGATTAATGCCATGTTCTGCTCCGTCTGCTGCGCCTGGATAAATCCTTTAAAGTCACGGTCAGCGTGCGTAATTACGCCAGCGGTGTGCCATTACTGAGGCAGGTGTGAGCGATGACAGTGAAGGTCAAAGTGTTTCGGAGCTGTTTGGTCACATGACCAGACGAAACCATTCCTATGTGCGTGGTTGCCAGAGGAGGAGAGCTGACAGGGACGCTTTCGTCCAAACTTACTGATAAGGAATGGAAATGTAATACAAATAGAGAGGACCACGTGGGGGAGTTTCACCTCTTGAGACAACGCAGCCTCTTGGAAGGAAAAAAAAACAACCTAAAAAACTAACGCCACCATTGACAGGGATTGAGCCAGTCTCCAGCTTTCATGGCCATGTTAGTTTGCAGTTAATCTTGCACTGTTGCTTTGCTTTGAGTCAGCCTGCCAACAGTTTCTTCTTTAGTATGCTGCTCTCATACTGGCCATGCTTGAAAGAGTAAAGGAGGGACTTCTGTGTGCATTCATATGGAGGATGAGTCCAGCTACTGTTTAAATAGGATACATATAGGTGTTCTAGAGTATTCTCATTTGTGTATGGCCGTTTCTATGAGACTGCGTGTGTGGGTGTGTGTGTGTGTGTGTGTGGGGGGGGGGGGGGGGGGACTGAGCGTTACGAACGTGTGTATGCGTGTGTTTGTCTGTGTTGCTATGTGCTCTGAAGGAGAGGCCACTTTGTTTTAACGCATGCCTGGGCTGATTCAGGCACCGCTCTGCTTCTCTGCCCACCCGGCAGGCATGTTTTTCATGCAGACATCTTTAATGATTATAGGGAGTCTGTAGAAGTATGCATGTGGAAGAGCGTGCATGTAGAGTTAGTGAAAGCTGTAGAATGTATATTTATATATATATAAAAGTTAGGTTTTACCGAATTCCACCCTGATTTTTTTTATTTTTTTGCAGCTGGTCAAAAGTGAATGTTTTGACTTTGCAATTAGACGAGTGCTGTCTTGTTTGGGTTGCAGGTGGTAGCAGCTGCAGTAAATGATATTCGACCTGCATGCGTTAACAGCAAAACTACGCCACTTTAATGGTTTTAGCTTAAGGTAGTTATTATGCTGTCAGTTTTAACTGTTAAGGAGTCTAGGCAAAAGTAATAAAATGTGGAATTTATCTTTTCAATGAGGCTCTTTGCAGAAACACACTCGGGCCATGTTGCTTTCACTGCAGTTGTTTTTTACAGCATATTGACCTCATTGAAATTATAATCCTATAATTTGCTGCAAAATACTTTACCTTCATGTCTGATGGCAAACCAATGCTTCTGCTGATTAAAGGGGTGGATATGAACTTTTGAATTGAGGTATACAGTAAACCAGAGTTGATGGAAAATGCACGTTTTAAATTTTGTCAATTATTGAGAAAAAACATTTTCAAAGTCCATATATGGAAAAAAGATCATTTATGATCAAGAAAATAATTTGAAAGAACCTGCATGACGATATGATACAGGCAAAAAGTTTTTATAAAGCAACACATCATTCCCCAATCTAAAAAATATGAACAGATTTTTAAAAAAATGTCATCCAAGAAGAACCATTTGCAAGTCTTTGGATTCCAGAGAAACTTAAAGATAATCCTTACCCACCTGGCCTACCAAAATTACTCCAGGTGCAAATCAATCATGTATGACAACACCTGAAGCATTGAACATTTCACTGGATTTGGTTAAAGTCACCTTTCAGGATTCAACAGTAAGAAGAAGCAAGTCTTGGCAAAGTCCTCAGTGGTAAAATGCCAAAATCATAATTAGCTAAGAGCTGAAACACCCATCTCAAATTTTATTAAATGGTATAAATTTGAAATGGATGAATTTTTGCCAAAACGTGGAAAAAAATGTGTATTGAGACAGAACTGGATCTTTTTGGAAAGTGTGGATCATGTATGTGGTGTAAAATTAACAGATTTCAGAAAAGGACATCACACCAACAGTCTGATGATCAGAAATACTTTGTATCTTTGGGATAATTTGGAAAACAAACTCTGTTCTCTACAATTCGTGTACTAGGAGAATACCCAGCTAACCTTAAATTTATGCAGAAGCATGATGATCTGAAGCACATCTGAATTGTTCAGGAAAGGTTTTGTAGAGGTCTAGTTAAAGCCTGGACCTAAATCTGAACGAGATCCTTTGGGATGATGTTCTGGGAAGTTTTTCTTTCCGCTCTAAATGAAAACATTTGAAAAATCTATTCTGTTTATTCCTGCTGCATTTGTTTGTTTGATATTAATAGGGTTTTTTATAGCTTGGATTATAAATACTGCTACAAATGAACAAATATAAAAGGAATCTGCAGAGGGGAAACATGCTTTTTCACAATGCTATGGTAAGTTATTCAGCATTTTTGATTCTTCTCTGCCAAGAAAAGATAATGTCATTGCAATGACCTTTACCTTTTTGTTACAAGTTCATTTCCAGTTCCAGTCAGCAAATTTCCTGATTGGGCTCATTGATATCCACCTTGTAAGAAATAGCATTTTTCAAGATAAATGGCATGTAAGCCTTGTAAAGAAACAATATTGAGACATTTGCGTGTGAGCCCTGGACGGTGTGAATACGCCTGAATAAACTGCATGCTTCACCAACTCTGGCCAGCAACCTCTTTTGCCCTCCGTTCTTCTGACCTTGAGCAAAAAACGTCACCATCTACCCTTATACCATGACTGTGGTTGACGAGCACTGCAGCAGTTCTTGGGACCTGGCAGAGGCTTGTAGCAGCTCTGACGGTGACGACAGTGCAGATGCAGATAACATCAGCGGCTATCTGGTGAGCTTAGCCAACTGGTTGACATTCACTCTGCAGCAAGTTCAGCAGCAAGTTCGGCAGCTTCCGTTGTAGTGTTTGTTGTGTATTATAAGGTTTGGAGAACTGAGATGAGTTCACATGCTCTCTTAGAAAACAGAAAAGATAAATGCCATGTGGGAGGTTATGCTGTAACACTAACTTTTGGTTGAAACATCGCTCTCTCCGTTATACCATTCCACTGGCACCAAATGTGCTATCATAAAGCTGTCTAACAATATAAATATAAATTTAATTTAAAACCTCTTCACGCTGTTTTTTTTCTTTCTTGTTTTGTGGGTGGGGACTGGGGGGACATCTCCACCATGTCGAGATCAGTTCATGTTTGAATGTTTTTCCCTGTCTCATCTGTCTTGTCTGTTTGAATCAGACTCCGAGTTCAGGGCTTTCCAGTCTATCTGTCTCTTTGTCTTTGTGTTTGTGTGCCCACGCAGGCCTAATCTGTCTTCATGAAGTCTGCCTCTGTGCTGACCTGCATGCATAGCTGTTGCTTCTGCAATTTACCTATTTTTCTCCACCTCGCCACAGAGGTCAAATTGAAAAAAGTGTCTCTTAGGAAGTCTGCAGTTTTTTAAATTTTTTTTCCTACCCTCATTTGTGACACAACATGTTCACTTTTTTGGGCTAAAAGGACAAAGTAGTCATTCAGTATGCATGAAGTGTGGTATAAATTCAAAGTTAAGCAAAAAAAATGCAAACATGATGAATACACCCTGAAGCTAGTAGGTCAAGGTAGAAATTTGTTCTGTAGCCAGTTTTAACCCCCACTCTGTCCATCTGCGGTAAAGCGCTACATATATGCATAACATTTACTGTCAAGAGGTTTATTGAGGGTGGAAATAAAGGTGGCAGAGCATATTAGTCACTTTATGTCTTTCAGTTTAGCAAGACTAAACAATCTGAAGTTAATTTGTCAAATGTTCATATCTGCAGCAGTACCTTTAGTAATACCCGTATTAGAGGCTGGAAAGCTTTCTTGCCATCATATTAATATTTAACTTCATCTGTAAAATTTCTATCAGATTCAAGTCAGGGCTCTGGCTGAGTCTCTTCAAAAAATGTATATTACTTCCAGTCAGAAAAAATAAAATCAAATTTGGTGAAGAAAATAAGTGAAAAACATTGTTGTACTTTGCTTAGGAGTTGTGGTACAGGCAGCTTTTTCACGGTTGCCACTTTTACTCTTAGGTCACAGATGAGACAGTGTCATGTGTTACATTTTTATTTCCTGATGTGAGCTAGGTTTTTAAAATCATGGTTAAAATATAAACATACACAGAATATCATCGCTTACCTTTTACTCCTGTTTGATGCAGAAGTAAACTTATTATTGAAGATTTACTCTTGACAAAATCATATTTGTATTTCCTTCCTAAGTGAGCTGGTTCATTGTTTTCAAAGATAAAAATAGGTTCCAATGCAACAAACCTTTGGATGAATGAATCATAAATAACTTAATTAAGACTCAGTCTCATCACTGTATGTATTTAAAATAAACCTGTTTTGCTTTTTCCTTCTCCTGCTCCTTAGCATGTCTATTACAGAATATAATTTTATCCCCGCTGATGCACCGAGCCGATGTGATTGCATAACCCTCGACTGCTGGCAGACGTCTGTAGAAAGTTGGGGTACAACTGACAGAAAATACCTCACGCTTTGCATTTGGAAGGATGGCTAGGGAGTATAAATTAGGTTTCAATTTGTACAATGGCGCATTCATCAAGGACTTTTTGAGTGATGTGCTGCTTAATCATGGGTCTGGACTGATCGAGTTAAAAATCAGCCAATTTCTGCAACTGCAGTCTCCATGGATCCATTACCCTAAAGGCCCTGAATGTAAACATTGCTTGAAATAGTTGTTCTTAAATGGGGCAATATTATGTATTTTCCAGGCACCTACTGCCATTGTATAGCATAACAGCATGTTACCTAGGCTTAAGTCATTATAAAAATTCAGTATACAAATATGACTTAATAGAAAAGTACACTTTTTGAATCATGACATTGCTCTTAATCCTTTGACAACATTCTTTACCAGCATTTCACTGAGAAATAGCATGAATAATGATCTCAGCAGGTGTGCAGTTCCAGCAGGTGTTTGCAAATTGCTGCTAGCTAGTCTGAAGGAGCTGAGTGGTGGAGTCGCCTGGGAGGGTTGCTTTGTGAGGCAGAAGCTAAGAAGCTTGGAAACTGCAACCAGAAGGCAACGCTTGGCCCACAGAGTTGCACAGTTGAATGGCTGCCATAAAGAATTTCTTAAAGATGCATAAGAATCAAGGCAACACTCCAGGTATGTTTTCGATAACGGAGTAGCATTATTAGATGACATAAAGCTTCAAAAAGTTGAATTTGTATAATACAGCCCCCTCAAAATTACTTAGATGTATTAGTTGTGACCTAACATGATAGTTTTGCACGTTAAACAATGGAGGGACAACTCCACTAAGCCTTCGGGAGAACAATAATATGTGTTTGTGTTCTGGACGAAGTCGCAGCTCCCGTCCCCCCCATGTTTCTGTGTGGCTCACTCACGACATGCTCACCGAGATTTTTTCCTCGGTCAAAAAGCCATTATAACAGGTCTTTTTCCCTCCTCCCATCCCGCCTTTGCTCCTAGCTATTCCTCCATTTGTTTATGCTGGAGTGACTATGTGTCAGCAGGCTGTCAATACTGTCTGTAAGGGACTTTAATGAATAGGCCTGTTATTGGGCTGGTGGGAAGGTAACCCATTGTGTCTGTTAGAGCATCTGTGCGTGTGTGTGGCCCCTTGGTGTGTGTAACACTGCAGAGAAGAGGGAGGTGGAGGCTCCTCTGGCTCCCAACAGCTCCATCACCCTTTCTGCAGTGTCCTCTGTCAAAAACCATTCACTAAAGGCAAAGCTAAAGGGACACTGGAGGACTTGATTTCTTAAAACGCCTAACATTAAATGTGCACGGTGCTTTTGGCACCTGCAAAAACTTGCATAAAACAATCCATGTACTCGGCATGCTGTTCCTTAAAGCAACTGAACGTGATTATGGTGTTACAGTATGGCATTCACAAGTTATGCATGACGCCTGGGCAATAAAGTGTGCAAAAGACTCAGTTTGGTTTAATAGTGAGAAACTAAGTACATTTTGCTTGAAACAGCAGTTCGCTGGTGTTTTATATAGTCATTTTTATTGTAAATAGATGGCATTTAAATACTTTATGCCCCTACAGCTTTGTGGGAAAAGAGCATTGCTCTGTTTTTAGTTAAACAAACCAAAGTCAATAACGACAACAAGAATACCTGGTGAACATAATCCTCAAGAAAATAAAACCAAGTTCGTTTCCAGACTGTTCAATTAACTGTACTGTTAGTGACATTAGGCAAAAGTCTGACCTCCCAATGTCTGTAGTTAAGATAATAGCAGTCATATCAGATAACATACCCTGCAGCTTATGGTGAGCTTTGTTTGCCAGCTCTGTATGGCGTCGAGGAAGATCCACTGTTCCTTCTAATAAAACCAATGTTCTCAACCACTACAGTGCATCAGACACTTGTCCTATAAACTTCATAACCTTGTATCTTTGCCTTGTAAATGTTTCTCCTCCATGAAGAGTTTACTCTTAAGTGATTTGCTTAACTTTGCTTTGTCTCTGAGTGAGTTGGATGAATTCTTTCAGCACGGCCTGGAAAAATACAAAAACCTGTGTCTGCCTTTACAGACTTCTTTGCAACGCGTTCTGTCACAATACTTTATGACTCGCAGCTCTTATGTTGCAGCCGATTTGAAAACGTATATTCAGGTGAAAACACCGATTGAATGTTCAGTGCAGTCTGCTAAGCCGTTTCTGTTTGTTTTGTTTTTGTTTAAATGCTTCATTGGCATCCCTGAAATAATCTTGGAATCAGACTCAGATATTCCTAATGGACAACAAAAGAAATGAAATGAAACATAGCTAGGACTAACTGAGGATACTAGATAACTGAACAAAAGCCAAACTCAGTGATGAATCATTAATTTGCTTGGTAAGAAAACAAAACCGAAGCCTTTGTTTATAATACAACAAAATGATGAAAGAAAAAAACAAGCTGATTATGAAAGTCAGTTGTTTTTGTATATCCTATGTGTATCTATTATTATTGTGGGTACAGGTCTGTAATATTGAGTGAATCTAATGTTTGTTTGTTTTTTCTTCGTTTCTTGATGGGAATCTGTTTGTCTTTAGTTTCAAGACATTCTAACACACTTTCCTGAAGTCTGGAGCTGGACTCATTTTCAGCCTTGGAGTTTAAAGCATTTGACCTTTCCACTTTAGTTAAAGAGAATTATTATTAAATTAGCGCAGGCTTCTGTAAAGCTTTGTAATTGAGTCTAAAACATTTTCAGTTCTTTGTGTATTTATTTCAACATGAAGACACATTTTAAACAGTATTCTTAATAGCACATCTTGTTCAACAATATCGGAATCTACATATTGCTCAAATAAGTGTTTGGAGATATTCAAACAATAAAAATGATATAAAAGCATAAATAAAAAAAATATATATATATATATATATATATAAAAACATATAAAGAGTGTTACAATTTCTTTTCACTGTAAGCTCTCTTTCCTTAGCTGCAATATGATTCCATCACAACTGAATTCACAAACTAAAGGGCTAATCTTCAACACTATCCTTTACATCAGAATTTTCTTTTCTGCAATATCAAATATCAAGCAAATTAGTGTTCATAGATATCTTAAGAATGAACAAGAGCTTGTCACTGCAAATTTGTCATTCCCAGTATTATGCAGCTTTCTAAGGCCACCTTTCATAAAATGCAGTTTTAGGCTAAATCTTCACTATATTACTTACAATAATGTTCACTCAGTGAATAATGATAACTGTCCACTCTGAACTTGATTGCTCATAGCTGCTCGGTGCTCTATCTTTCTTCTGACTGAGGCAGTTACAAGGCGTCGCATTATAAAAATATTTGAATTAGGCAACATTTTGTTATATGGCACAATGCCACACAATTCATTGACTTGACTGCAAAATCAATCTTGTCTCTTGTCTTATTTTCTTTTCACTGTCCTTATTTGGCATTACGAAGTGTGCGCTCGCTTTTCTGAAAAAGTTGCCAATTTTTACAAATTTAGCATCTTCTCTCTCTGGAGCTTTTCTCTTTTTATTTATAGCATTCTTTCTGGCACCCTTCTACTTTTACTATCCTTCTTTCCATCTTTTGAACACTTCTCACATAAAAGGAGTGCACTGGCGGTTTATGTCAGGGTATGTCTCAAAAAAAATAAAAAAATAAAATAAAATAAAAAGGAGAGCTGCGCGTGGCGGCAGAAGCATCCCAGAAGCAGCAACAGAAACAGAAGCAGCCTATGTGGTCAACTCCGTGTCATGACTGCACACCTGCCTGAATAAAAATAAAAAAAGAAACAAACCAGCTCTTGCAGCCCAAATGTCCAACGTCAATGTCAGCTCGTAGGAAATTCTTCCAGTCGTCCCGACTAGACAGTCTTCGTTCAGGTGCATATTCTTAGTTGCAAACAAAAAGTACTCTTGTTTGCAAAAACCCTCCGAGCAAACATTGTCAGAGAAATTATTTAAAAGTTTGCTGTCCAGGAGATAACAAATGTGGTTGATTGGTTTGATTTGATTAATTTCTTTATGCATCAACATGTGCTTATTTTTTATTTTACTTTGGTTTTTGTTCAAGTAATCAAGCAGTTCAAGTTAAATATTTACATATACTTTAAAAAACAACATAATCCACCCCCACACCTCTGTCTAACATTAGGGTTATGTTGTAATATTGTTTTTTTTTACTTTTTTATTGAGAAGTTTTAAAAAATCTGTAATTCGGTAATTCTAACAGGAAAGATTTAGTCTAATTTGATATTAAAATACCATGTTTTTCTTTCTTTTTTTTTTTTTTTTAAATCATAATGAAATACACAAGGTGTCAATACATTAGCAGGAGAAGGCCTAAAGATTCATTCTCTCCCAGACTGGATCTCAATGTAAAACGGTCTAGCAGTGCTGATGCTTGGCAGTGATAGGTCCCACATTAAATATCCTTGCTCTGTTTGTTTGAGATGAGCAAATGGGGGGTATTTGGGGAGGGTGGTACCAGTGACAGCAAAATAGGCAGAGGGTAAAATGGAGTGCACAGTGTCATCATGAAAGAAAACTAGCTCCATCCAGCTCAGGGGACTGACTGCTGTTGAGATAGGGTTTCACACAAAGACCGAAAGAAAAATCAATTCTCCTTGAGTTGCTGCAAGGTCAATTCAGGTGGGGCGGAGAGGGGCAACGCAAGTGTCGAAGAACGCTATTGGGAAGCAGTGATAGAATGAGGTTGGAGTGAATCGCGTAGGTGGATGGGGACTCAAAAGAGGGGAAATGTGTACAAATGAGTTTGGCTGGTAATATTACGGTTACAATGAGGCTACAGGCTATAGCCAATTATGTTTTATGACTGCATGCTTTAACCTGTGGCTTCTTTGGATCATCTGACTCATGAAGAGGGGAAATATGAGCAGCATATCTGAAACCCATTGAGGAATGTCATCCTACCATGCCGCCTTAATTCGTAGCCACAAGAACATTTCTTGACTGTAATCTCATATGTCAAAGCGGCTCTACTTTTACTTCAGTTTTACTGCCAGACTCAACAAATTGACTTAATAGTCCAAGGTTTTTTGTCCTTCCAAGAAGCCCTAAGCTTGTAATCCTGGAATGTTACATGACCAACTTAAAATATCTCAGATTGCCACCCCTGGCGCTCTTTCGTCTCCAACTAATTCCTCAGAAACAGATTAATAAAGCACACGTTTGGCTGCTGGGATGCAGTAAAAGTCTGCTGATGCAAAGGTGACCGGTCGTCTGTGGGGTTTTGCCCACTGATTGTAGTTACGGTATACCTTCAGCTTCAGCTCAAGGAATCTCTTTGTTTGGTGTTGGTCGGGAGCCAGGGAAGCCTTTTGCTTGCTCGTAGTTATAGGATCCGTGTGGCACAGGGCTTAACACAGGCGTCTGGTATGCACACCTGTCTCCAAACAAGTCCTCCCCTGAATAAGTGGCCCTACCCCTCAGTTAGCAGGAGCGAGGGAGGAGGTGGGGACAGTGAGGGGGTGGAAGGAGCTCTGCCAGGACTTGCATCACGCCTCCCTTGCCACTGCCTGAAGGGAGGGAGAGAAGATGGGGGAGGAGGGTTGGTTGAAATGCCATACGTGTGAATTAGAAGGCTGTAAGGGACACAGGGGTGATGAAGTACCTGAGGTCATTTGCTTATCCTTCTCTTTTTTTTAATCTACACTTTCCAAAGCCATATTTTATTACCTATCATAGACAGTTTGATTATTTTTTTATGTGTGTCCACATCTCTTTCTATCTAATAAACTCACTTTTATGGAATATTAAACGTTTGCATGCTCAAATATGAACTTGGCACTTGGCTCTCATCCATCTCCTAAGCTCAGGCAGCGTTTGTTAACGGAGTTCAAAGGAGCAGAAATGGAGTGCAACAAACGGCAGTCAGAGGAGAAGGTTCAAGACCAACTATTTCCATAAAATTAGCATAGTCAGGATAGAGACGTTGTCCTGTTGAAACAAGACTAACAGCCCAGACATGACAGACTTCTCGTTGAATTGCTCACATTTGAATAATGCTCGTTAATGTTTGGTCTTGTTCTGCATTTTGCTCATCAAGAGCAGCTGGGGAGCACTGCAGCATATTCTCCAGTCCAAACTGCAAAGTGCAGATGCTTTTGCTTCCCACCCAGAATGTTCTCATTTATGCTGTGACGGCTTGTATAAAATGTGAGAGCTTGTTTATTTACTGTTGCTCTGAAGATGGTTTTTGTGCCTGTGCTGGGCCAATAATCACCAGCCAGCCACTGCCACAAATCTTCATTAGAGGATTAGCCTGCTGGGAGACAGCTTGTGTTCTTTTGCTTTCATTGGTGTCCCTGTGTCCTCCGCTTACAGGCCAGGGTTCTCCTCCCTTCTCTTAAATACCCACTAGAGAAACGCGTGAGCATAAATGCTCAAACAGATATGGACCCATATGATATGATGCAAATGTTTGGTCACCAACGGTCAACATTTCATTTAGTTTTGTTCAGCTTGGTCTGCATCAAGATTTGCGTTTTCTTTTTGAACAATTTAATTCCTGAGAGACACACAAAGCATTTTTAGGTCAAAAGAGATTGGAGATATGTTTCAGTTTAGAAAAATGTACTTCAGAAAGCCAGGTGGGGAATAAAAACATCACAAGATGTGGAAACAGTCTTACTCTTTAAACCTTGATCCACCAGCTTTTATGGTCCTTAAGATGGCAAAATGCTAATTAGTAACAAAACTTTAATGGAAGCTTATCATTCATGATGTCTCATACTTTTGAAATTATTACTTTTATTGCTTAACCTTGACCAAAGATTTGGTAATGCTACAAACAATTTATAAAAGCAACAGATACAGTGAAAACCTGATGTTCAGAGGGGCTAGGGACCAAAAACTCCTATGAAATTCTAAAAAAATATGCAAATACTTGAGACCTCCAGTAAAATATGTCTATTTTAGTTCAAATACAGTGGAAGCACAATCACAGTTAACATATACAGTTTTCCTTATTGCCAAACATAGAAGATAAGAAAAACCTTCCTTGTTTTTTCAAAAGTATTTTATATTGTCATGTTACAAATTATGCACATTATTTGGATATTATGTAATAAACCTGCCCAGAGCATGACCTAATGGCATAAGAGAAGAGAAATGATTGATGATTTCCTTTTTTCTTACAAATAAATTACCACAATTGTAGTTTGCATCTGTATTCAGAACTCATTACTCTTCTACTCCTGGATGAGATCCAGTGTAACTTGCCAGCCTCAGAAGACATCAAATTAATGAATAGTGTATCTGAGTGTCACATAATCTTGGCACAAACTTACTTGTTCCGTGAAGGACTCAGAAAATATCAAAGAACAAATAGCATCATCTAACTCAAAGAACACAACAGACAAGTAGGGAAGAAACCAACCAAAATGCTAAGCTGTGAGCATTTGAGTCTTGATTCACTCATTATCTTCAACTTGGAATAGTTTGGAGATCTACCATGATATGGCCGTCCATCAAAAGTGATAGGCCTAGCAAGTGGTGTGTTACTCAGAAATGCCCAATGGTAACTCTGGAGCAGCTGCAGAGATCTACAATTCAGGCATGAGCCTGTCAACGAAATAAACTCTTAGTTGTCTGCTCCGCTGATCAGCTCTTTATGGAAGAATGGAAAGAAGAAAGCTGTTGCTAAAATAAAGCAATGAGAGAAGTCCTGTTCTCAGTTTACCCCAAGCCATCTACAGTAGGAGAACAACAAGAAGATGAAAGTACTCATGTCAGATGACAGAAAGTCTTGTAAAACAAAAACCATAAATACTCACAAGACCACAAAAGTTTTTACAATGCGTGCTGACTTAATTTTACATCCAGCAACAGTTGTCTGATGGTGCTTTAGAACAGGTTGTGACAGGCTATGTGTCCTTACCAGTGCGGAGTAGAGAAGGGGGTTGGTCTTGTTTGAAGAAAATGAAAAGCTGAGGCATTACTAATTTGATGCATTTCTGAAAAAGAGAGATAATTTCTCTCACTTGTTTTTGCCTGGAGTAAACAACTATTAGAAAGGTACCGCACCAAAGTCCATTGCGTCCAGTCGATCTGAACCTTTACCCTACTTTCGTGTTTCATTTTTTCAAAGAGATTATCTTTTATCTTTTTTGCTTATATTCCATCTAAGGTGTATCAACTAGCCAGCAAAGTCTTACTGAAGATGGAACAAATTAAAGTCCCATCAGGGAGAGTCGTGGCAGGAAATGACAACATCTGACAAATATTGTTCATGGTTGTTTGAAAGGGCATGTTTTTCCATCTCATAGACCTCAGAACAGAGGCAGAATACTAAAAAGAACAGATAACTATTAGTTTCTGTCTCACTCAGAAAAAAGAACACACTTTTATTGGATCGTTTTACGGAATTACCGAGGCATTTAGACAGCTTTTAACTGAGGAAAAAGCAGCATCTATTGTTGAAAGAATTGGCCCTGTGGTGCCCGAGACTTTTGTGTGGTCATAAAAATCGAAAAGCTGCACTTCAGTTTGCATATCATTTCAATTATGTGAAATGAGCTCTTCTGTTGTAAATGTAATCATTAAGAAGACATTTTGTTCGAGAAAACATTTTTTCATTTAAAATAACAACAACAAGGGTGGGGTGCACAGTGGTGTAATCAGTAGCATTACTGCCTTGCAACAAAATCCGAATTCCAGTTGTTTTGCATGCATGCATGGATTCTCTGCAGGTATTTTAGCTCCGTCCTGCTGTTCAGTAGGATGGAGCTCTCTAAATTGTTCAGACATGGTTGTGTGTCTTTGTGGATTGCCATCCTGCCCAGGGCGTTTCCACACTGGCACCAGCCCCTTGCAAAACTGCAAGGAGAAGTGGGTTTAGACAACGGATGGATGGCAGTCAGCATCCATCCGTTGCGTTCTGACAGCAATGATTAAATTGTTGTCAGTGGAGCAAGTGTTCAGTGTTACCATGACCTCTAATCAGCCTCAGTCCATTGAAATAATTAAAATGCAATTTTCAAATGGGAATCAATGAAGCCGAAAAATAAAAAAAAATAAGTTTCAAAATTTGTACAGTGTTGGAATGATTTTTCAATGCTCAATTGTAAACAAGCACCAAACGATTGATAATTGACATGATAGTTTGAGATCAGGTCATCAGACGGTTTGAAAAAGTGAAAATATGTCCTGCCTTTCAACTGAAACAGTCAAATTTCAGACATGTTCTCTTCTTTTTCTTTGGTTTTTCTTCGTCTTTAACGTCAAGTATGATACATGATACTATGGTAAGACTTTCTTTAAACCTGAAGTTAGCTTTTCTACTACATCATCACTGGATTTACCAAAAACAGCCCTGTACAGCTGAAGGCTGATATCTGGGAACGCATCACGATGCTGTAATACCAGTATCAGGCATTGGATTTCTGATGATGATGATGATGAGGATGATGATAACCATTGTTGTTTTATTACTGGTACTAGTCGTCATGTATTTTTATTTTGTTGTATAATCAGATTGGCAACCTGTCCTTTCCTCTCACCGATTGAGAAGCACCAGTTTTCCTGTGACCTTGTAAAGACATAGTGGACTTAAAGATGGAATGAAGGCTGGATGAATATCTTGCAGTCATGGCTAAAAGAAATCTGTTATTTTCATTGTGATCTTGACAATTTCATTTCCCTCTTTGCTATCATGGCAGATGAATTATTCTTAAACTGTGGTCACCATGATAATTTTTGGGATTTTGTTCAGTTTTGCTCTGTTTTCAGGCTTTAGTCTTAGTCGTTTGGCGAAAGGCATATTTACATTCATAGTACCTTCTGGTCCTGGTTGGTCGATGAGGACTTTCTCCGTCGCCTCCAGCTTCAGAGCTCCCCTTGAGGGCAGTGTCATATTCTGCCTTACTCTGCGTCTGTAATCCATAGCTGCTGGGAGGGTGACCTTCACAGCAGGCAGCCTCACAGCGGGCTGTGATGCAGCATGCACTCAGGGAAGAGGACAGGCTGGACAAGAAAGCTGCTGGGGCCGCACATGTTGGTTTCTAGATAATTGCGCCTTCATACTGCACAGTCTAGCTGTACCTTTCGTCTTAAAGCTATGTTTTAAGGAAATGTGCAAATTTAAATCCTCATTTGTAAAACTATATCAATGGTTAGATATATTTCCCTTCATTTCATTGCTCATTGTTTCTGTGGTTCTGGTACTGCTCAGGACATCCTGATGTAATCCAGGTATGTTTCCACCAGAGCTTACTGTCTTTTGGATGAATGTGTGGTCTGCATTCAGTCATCCTGCTGCCGGAGTCCCAGTGAAGAAACAGTTATTGACAGCGTACAGGAGATGACACAGCTAAATAAGTAAAGTTTTTGCTCATGAATGATGCATTTTTCCTAGCCGGCCTGATGGAAAAAGACAGAGAGGCTGCCTGACAGCCGGGGTGCTGTGTGTGTGCATGGTGCAGAACAAGGTGAGACACTTTATGGTACAATCAAGCATCCTCTCTCTTTCTCTTTCTCTCTCTCCTTCTTTTCTCTTCACTCTCTGCACTTTTTCTAAGACGTTCGCAAACCGTAAGTCCTCAGAGGGGCTGTTACATTTTCCACTTTTCACCATTTCTGCATGTCGACCTTTGAATATCTTTTTCATTTCCCTGTGCTCTACTGTCCTCCGAGCCTGGCTCACTTTCTCCATCTCTTCTTAAAAGCGTCCCTTTCAATAGCCCTCTCTCTTTAGGTCAGAAAAACGTCACTGTATTTTCTGTCTCAATGCGCTGCGCTGCCGCAGTCTGAGGTTATGATGGCAGGCTATAAAGGGGTTGGGCATAGGAGGTTTGCAGAATGCAGGGCAGCAACAAAGGCTATGTAATAGTTTATTGTCGCCATCACTGTAGCGCCACATCTGTCTGCATTTGAAACTCCTGCTGTCATACCGGCACCACATCCTGTCTGCAACACATATTAGTGGCTTCACACTCATTTCAGACATGTAAATACGCAAACAGCATAACGCTTATAATAAATTTAATCCGACTTAAAAACTGAGCTCAACTATTTAAGCTCAGCTTTAGTCTGTCTTCAAAAGCCACTTCCATGAGCTTAATTGTCTCTGGACATTCATGAAATTAATGCAGTATATATATGCTTTAATATTTTGGTGCATGTGTACAAAACACAAGTAAACATATCTAAAATAATCTAAAATTGTCTTTTCTTAGAAAATGATTTTGTTCTCCATGTTTATTTTGAAAAAATAAAATGTTTAAGTGCCTGTCTGAAAGCACTTGCTGTCACGTTGTTCCTTAGCTTAAAGAACAGTCTACATATTTACTGACACTGAAGGCCTATTGGTGTAATGTTCTTGGTTCATGACACTTGAGAGAGTAGGTAATGCTGTGAGGCTAATTGGTGGTGATAAACTACCTCTTCAAACCTGGCTACCTTGATTTGGATGGAGTGTTTGAGTAAGGAAAAAAGTAACAGTGATGCATCGCAACACTTACGATCAGATCCAGCGGGCACTTGAATAAAACATTTTGCATTGAAACAACATTACAGCGGAAAGTCATTAACTCTTGGATTAGTAGCAAGCGGCTAATGTAGTCAGTCACCGTATAAAGCACTGCAGCCCTGCACAGCTCAAACAAACTCATCAATCTGACTAACAGCGTGTGTCAACATGCTCTGTGATGCTAATTCCAGAGAAGCACAAGAGAGGGTAAAGGAGATCATTACAATCTGAAAAGCATGTTTGTCTGTCAAACACACTTATGGTTTGTTTTTTTCTTTTGAGAATCAGGAAGTTGTTCGTTAGTGCTGAAACTGATGTTTTATATGTGCACTATTGAGGTGGAATGAAATAAAAAATCTCTACAGATGTTATTCAGACACAAATTTTACTGCTTGTCAATTGTAACTCCAGCAAAATGTTGTGTGAGTATGAAAAGGTGTCATAGGACACCTTTAAGGGTAGTAGGGGTATGTAAATGTCCAAAGTGCAACATACAGTATTTAGATGTCCCGTATGTATTGTATTGATTTGAGATTATGTCATAAAAGAGTATTTTAATATAATATACGTTTCATTTTATTTGCTATACTAGTCTGATATCAAGCTCCAAAAATTTAAATAAAGTACAATAAAATTGAAGTGAAAATAAAACATTGCAAGTTACTTTCTAGTCACACTGCACAAACGTACGCATGCACACACAAAGATTTACTCACTTGCACACATATACATTTGTATTGCAGTTCTTAGATGATGAGATAAAAGAAAGAAGGAACCAGTATTCCAGTGAGATGACCTTCCTAAATGCAATGTTACAATTAAGTTTTCCCCAATTAAAAATAGAAAAAAAAAAAAACAACAACAACAAAAAAAAAAACATGTATACCTGAATAATATTACAATCAGGTTTGTGCAACTAATATTCATTTTCCTGCTAATCAAGGAACATTTATTTGAAAGTGAAAGTACAGGGCAGGATGAAATGAAGGATGGTGGTTCAGTGGAATCCTTACTCTTACTCGTCTAAAGAGAAATAATTAGATCAATAGAGTGAAATAATATGCGCTACTTAATATTTTACATGTACTGAAATAAACACAGTTAAAAAAACATTTTTTCTTCTCTGGAGGATATCCATAAAATAGTGACTGCCCCTGTGACATTGTTTGATTCCCAATTTTTCAAGATATCAGTGTGACGACTTGTTCAGCAATGTCACCTGAACAACCTCCATCCAAACTCACCATGATGCCATCTCTGCCACTGCACATTTGAACTCAGATAATCACCACAGCATCTAGCTAGATATATTTAGCAGACCCATTGCTTTGTCATCTGTGGTTATAGTGCAGTTCAGATTCTTTCCTATAGAGACCGTCTAATATAAATGCTGCATGTGTGTTTGCGGTTGCTTACATCCCATTCTGTTATCTTCAGGACAAACTTCTGCCTGCTTCTTGCTGGTCGCCTTAAGCCACAGTCTCTTATGTATCTTGTGCAGCTTAACAGGGTTGCCAAAGCTGTTGGCTGTGCTGCTCCTTCTATAACAGCCAACTATAATTGTCCTTGCACAATAAAAGTTTATATTATGTTTAGATTCAATAAATTCCACCCCACAACCCCTAACAGCCCCTCTGCTATCCTCCAAACAAACAAACAAACAAACAAACAAACAAAAAAAAAACCTATCGGCTGATGCAGTATAGTGTAGAGCAAACATTTTACTTCCTTCACCAGTAGCAAGAGAGACCGGTGTGAATCATATAGATAATCAGGCTTGTGACAAAATGTTATCAAAGATAGAAACACGTCATTATATAAGATGTCACTTTTCCGGATTATAACATTAGTCTTCTCCTGCTGTGGACCTTATTCCAGAATCCCTGAAAGACAGGAGATGTATTTTTTGTTGCTTTTTTTTTTGCTTTTGCTTTTTAGGGCTTCTGTGGGATTGTAATTACACCGAAATCTCACCTGCAACTGCTAGACCTGAAGGAAGAATGATCTCGCTTTCATTCAACTCACAGTGTCGTGAAAACGTAAAGATTTCTTCTGTTTCTTTTTCTTTAAGTTTTCTGACTTAAAAGTTTCAGATCAAACTAATTTTAATAACAGTATGAGCAATACGGAGTTGCTAAATGATTTGCTAAGTGAACGAAGCCATCAATATAGTCTCTATTAGACATACATCCGTACTTTGACTAGACCTCTTCGAAACCTTTATTTTGTTTATGTTTAGACATTCAGAGGTAGAATTGCTGCCCAACTCAAGTGCACTGAAGCTTAAAAAGATCACAAAGTACAAGTTCAGCTGGAGTCTCCTCCAAGGGGAGCTTTGTGGAAAGCTTGTGGGAGCGAGTGTCTTTTCAAACATGCATGAAGGAATCAAAGCAACACTCCAGATATACTTCTAACATAATACAAAGCATAAAAAGTTCATTTTAAATAATACTAAAATAATAATACATAACACTTATGTTAAATCATGCTTTAATAAATTAAATTATGATTTCAAAACTGCTTAATGTATTTAGATTTTGTTGATAAAATGTATTTGATCTGAAATATTCAGGAGAAACAATAAAACAACAACAAAAGAAATGCCTTGTGGAAGTATTCGTAAAAGGCAGCCTGAGGATAAAAGAACTATCTTTAACTTACTGAATGCATTTAATTATTTTTTAAAAATAAACTCCCACAAGATGCTTTCAATATTTTCTAAGACTAACAACTTGGGCACTTTTTTATACATAAAAGGAGACGGGGGGGAAAACAAAGACAAAACATCAGCGCTGTAGGTAAGATAGAAAAACATTCAATGAACTAAATTCACACCAGGGTGGGGTAAACATATTTTTGATGTGATCAAATAAAAGTCTTATAATAATGCATATCTCCAAAAACTTGCAGTGGTGAGAACACATTTCCTGCCTTTGTTTGCATAACCAAAGTTCAGCTCACAGCCAGTAGTGATGGATTAAGCTCTGCTGCTTGACAGTAAAACCTGAAAGCATTAACCTGCCACATTAATTATGTAACCAGTAAATCTATACAGCCTATTTAAAACTGATGCTGTGACATAAGGCGCTTCCCATCTGTCTCATGTTGAAACGGCGTCGCGATAAATCCTAAATTAGAAGTTTCATGTTGACAATATTGAGGTTGAGCTCTGGCAATGATGCACACATTCTGGACATCTGTTTGCTCTTGAAACGTACGCGTCTCCTTTCACTGCTTTGCTTCCTTCAGCTAAATAATATGCGGTGGTTCTCCTTACATCCCCATTCACGTCTTCAATGAAAAAACTGTGCAGATGTGCTCACCAGAGCACTGTTGTGGAGCCTTCTTATGTTTAACCGCTGCGTGTGCTGCTAACGTTGTGCGATTGCATTCGTATCTTTTATGTCAAAGGAGAAAGAAAGGGCAGGGAGTCTGTTAATTTGGAATGCACTGCATGTGGAGTTAGGATAACCATCTTTTCTGAAGCTTTCCTCCACCCTTCTATTTGTTCAATTACCATTTACTGCAGAGAAAGAGAGGGAGGCAGCAGCAAGACTGGTGGAGGAAGAGGAGGAGATGTGCTCAGTGATGCAGGGGATGAGGAAGTTAACGTGGAAAAATTGGAGTGAGCGAGTTCATAAAGAAGAAAGGACATGGGGCGAGATTTGAACAGGACGTCCACATAAATATGTCAGGTACAATGTCACGTCCTTGCAGCACGCAGCCACTTAACATTCCTGCGACATAATTGGCTTGTGTTGCATCTTTGTACATGTTATGAAACGCTGCTGCTGTTTGGGCTGAGCTGTGGGTTGTTGGTGCTCTTTGAAGAAAACCATGGAAATATAAATATTCCCAGTTGAAATATACAAAGCTCTCTCTAACTCCCTGTGCGTCTCTCCGACAGGCGCAAGGTCCACTACATGCAGCAATTAGAGAGATGATATCCACTGTCAGTCAGCAGCTCAAAGATGAAGCTGGGGCCTCTTTAACATGCTAATGGTACGCCAGATTCAATCAAGGCATTGTGTGGCAAAAGGGGAGGGCAGCTGTGCTCATTAGAAAATAAATCATAATACCAATTGAGCCCAAGCTGCAAGGGTTAGCAGCGCCTAAGCGACTAGATTGAACTGTGGAAAAGAAAAAACAACAACTTGTCTCTGTTCTCAACCTGTCCCTTGTTTACCCTTTGGTCATCAGACTTAAGAAGTCGGTGAAGAAGCAGACTTTCTGAATCATTAGGCACACAGAAAAGAGATTATGCAAAAATAAGCACTACATCCTTTTGAGCTTTCTCTTCTCATATACTGTACATATGGGCTGATTGTGTTCCTACTTGGATGATGGCACTTCCTAATGTCTTTAGTCAATTAATCAAAGATTGTGACGCAGTCGCATTAAAAAAAAAAAAAAAAGGTTCCAGCTGGAAGCTTTGTATTCACATGTTTCTGGTACGTCCACAAATCTGACGCGCAAAAAGCATTTGCAAACAACATCAAAAGGTTAAAATCTGAATGGGTATAATACCGCTATGCATCTATCTGATATTTGAAAAACCTAAATAACAGATTAAAAACAATGAATATTTTTCTTGTTGTGCTCATTCAATGATTTAGCAGCAAAAAGTTTTTGAATGAAAAATGTTGCTTATTTTGTCAACATAAGGTTTGATAAAAATGCGATTGAGATTAATCACCAATCCTGCAGTTAAGTTAATGAAACATTAATGAAAGCATCACAGAGCAATTAATGAAACCAACCTCCTCACTGGCAGACGGTTTAAGGCTCCATTTAAAAATCTTTTTGCTGCAAGGCAGACATTTGAAAGCTTAGCTTTTCCCACATTAAAAACGACTGAAAACTGTAGAACAATGTTCACAGAGGGACTAACAACTTGAGGCCAATAAACTCACGACGAAGCTAGATTATCTAAGCAGCCCCCCTCATTGAAGACCAGGCATCCGGTCACCATCTCTTTCTGATGGTTACGGATTAAAGCTGGGCACATCGACACAAAAGTGTCCTTAAATGTCAACATAAGGTGAGGAAACTAGGAGCAGAACATTTGCATCACAGATCCTGAGCTCTGATGTAATTCAGTAGTCACATTAAACAAGCATATTGCGGCATGTTTACAGTCTCGTGTCTTCAGTGCTCATTACCATGCTGCTTTGGCGAGCGTTTGAAAAGAAAAGAGCTCCTTTCATCCATGCAGCGCTTTGTTGAGGATCGTTCCATGGAAGTGTGATTCATGAGTCCTCAGCTACTCTTTATTCAGCATCCATCAATGCTGGAGTCGGCAGGATTGTGTGCGAAACGTAGCTCATATGTCTATAAAGCAGAGTTTCATGGCAGACAAGATCAACTAGCGCGAGCTGAATAATGCATCACTTGTTATCTATGAAAAATGTGCTGAGTGTTCCTCAGCTGGGTTTAAAGGTGTGAGAAGCGGGATGAGGAAGGACTTGGCTTTATGTTCGAGTCAACTACCAACTGCAAAAGAAAACTACTTTGACCAATGAGCTCTGTTTTAGTTCAGAGAGGTTTTGTATCCTTATAAGGAAAAAAATAGCATCCATATAGGAACATTTTCGAATTCCAAAACCATATTTCATTATTGAAGCTCCTTTAGCATTTATGTAACCACAACTCCTTGTTGTCATTTGTGGTGACACCAATCACAGAGGAAACTCCTCAGCACTTAAAAAGATTAACATATGGAGGAACAGGAGGTTTTAATTTCATGGTAAATGCAATAGATTGATAGACTAAATAGCAAATAAATGTTCTTTGTGGAAATGTTGTACTGTTCCACTCTTTATTAGGTTGCTCATATGTTCAATCAAAGAAAAATTTTAAAAATGGCCTTTTATTTTTTTACCTAAAATTTCTATCCTTCACAAATTCCTCAAGCCACCGTGTCACCCATATTATGGTTTCCTCCAGGCTGGATATCTTATCTCTGAAAGCATCTGGTCCCATTGTTATTGTCCCACAAAGTGTAAATGGGCTGGTTCACCTATTTTTCTGCAGAGTGATAGAGTTCCATACCTGAGGGCACCGCTCTGTGGGAGGTGCTTGGGAACAAAGTCCCCAGTTATTGTTCTTCCTTAGTGTGTGATCACTGCCTTGAATAAGGGAAGATGAGAAGCAGGTGGGGGTAATATTTAAGTTTAGGTGGGGTCTGGATTGCAGGAATCAAATGGGAGGGAATGTGAAGAAGATGCGGGGAGAGAAACCATGATCAATCCACAACAGCAGTAAAAAAAAAAAAAAAAGGAGATTCAGATAGGGTATATCATTCTCATGATTCTGTTTAAAACCTCAATGTGCAGTGATGTAGTTTGTCCCCTTTTTCTTTAGAAAGCTAAGCCCCTACTTCTGCTGCAGCTGCAGTGTTGGATCACGGTTTCTCAGCAGACAAAACAAAGCAGTGTCCTGGTTCCTCCTCATAGCATTCCAGCAGTCCATCCATCTCTGACTCAGACATGTCCTGCAGCCATAAAAATTCACAGTGGACAAAAAAAAAAAAAAAACTGCGATCTTCTTACTGTAGCTGCCTGTGAATCAAGGGAGGAGCAGTCATTACCAAAAGAAAAACACATAAAAGATAGGAAACCTGAGGCCCAGGGTTTGCAGGGGTTTCAGGACAACACTGTGAAGGTGTTTGTCTTAGAATATCAGTCTTTGCCATTCCTGTGAGGGTGTGGTTAACAAAGCCACTAAGCAGTCACACAGTCACAGTTGAATGAATATCTATGTCATTTCCAAAGATGCTCACAAGCCATTTTTCTCCAAGTGAAGTTTGAGACTTGAGGGGCAAGTCTCAAGTTTTGCAATATAAACTTTAGATACTTTTAATGGCTGAAATGAAAGGTTCACAAATCAAAATTGCTTCAGGTTATTAATTCAAAATGTTAACCCTAAAGGCAGATTTAACACAAGCACATGAGACATTGTTATTGAACATATTTACTTAGCATGTAAAACAGCTACCAACTGCATCCAGTTTGTTTTAAAAACTAATAATGTGTCATTTTACCCTAGCTTGAATACTGTTCTATTCAGTGGGGCAGTAGTTACCACTTTTGCAAAAATAAAAGTTTTATTTTGAACTTTATTGAGCAGGAATTTCTCTGCATACTCAGGTTTTACTGAACATCTAATATGTCTAAAATCATGCATATAATTTCACCTTAGAGTGATGAGATCATGAAGGCTTTTTGACTTTGTGATAGAGAATCTCTCAAGTATCTACTTTTCCTTTAGTGTGCCGAAACATACAAATAAATTAAAACAATGTATTTCAAAGTTGATTTAAAGTTTTATGTCCTGATCGGGTTTTATTCTATCTTTTATTTTTTTGTGTTGGGTATGAATCTTTTTCTTTTAAGATCAGACATTTGTCAACATAAATTCTCAGATCAAACTCATTGCTAAATATTAACCCAGAGATGCAGTCACGTATTGTACTTTGAAGCTGACCTTGCAAATTAAAAACCTGGCAAGGTCATGAGAACCTTGTTTCAACTACATTTTTCTAGACAACAAGAGATACACCAAACCGGATATGTTGTGGTTTTGCACACTTGAAGTTGGATTTAAATAACCTGTTAGAAATGATATATCTATTCTAAAACTCAAGTTTCTTTTTACTGTAGCTATTGGTGTTATTTTTAGCAGGAGACTTTCATTGTATTTCATAAATATTCAGGTTAGATAAAGTCCCAACTGTATGCACTGTCAATGGTATATACTGTATTTTGTTACAGGACTCTGCATGTACATTTAATGTATGAAGCCCTCATCATTGTGATGCTCCCTGTGTTAGCACGGCCTCAGCCATGCATGCCTTGTCTGCAGTGTCTGCTCATGTTGAGGAGTTCAGCCCTGCTCTCTGTGTTCTCATCATCCCTGGCTGTCCCCTACCATTAACCCTGGCAGCTATTTATCTGTCATTATTGACCTCAAAACAGTGTAAGCACTTACTGTCACTGCACAGAACGCACACACACAAACGCACACGAGTGTGTGTATGCAGAAAGTAAAACAGGTCCCACACTTACTTGACGTTGTACTGCAAAATGGTTTGGCGTTACTGACTTTAAATTATTTGGGCTCAATATAAACTTGAATGATTCAATTTGAATAGAAATTCCAATAAGATTTGGATTATATTGGCCTATTCGTCTTGCCTCTTAGCAATGTTTCCTACTGGTGCTGAGGACGTAAAGATGTTTGTGTGTCAGCTTTTAATGCCAGCTGAGCATTGCTTAAACCCTTCAGCCACAGCGGAGCATCATGGCTGACGACTCATCATATTGTGAGGACAGTGTGATCATCTTCTCATGGTTATTTGCAGTAGGATATTGCGGCATGTCACGAAACTCAATTCACCTCAGACTGGTATTTTAAACATGGCAGTAGTCCAGCAGCTTTCTCTGTCACCAGGACTCAAACAGGAGCATGCAGCTAAAATCTGCATAAAATCCGCAAGCGTTCTTTTGCTATTATGGAGCCAAAATCCCTGAGGAATATTTGCAACTCCCTGTTGAATCTCTGAAGGCAAACCTGGTGGGGTGTGCCTAATAAAATGGACCGTCAGTGTAGATTAGTCAGAAACCTTTGTGAATGAATGCCAGACCACCCAGAGACGATAAAAACTTCAGTAGAAACGAAGATTCACTTGCACATTCAGGAGCAGTAGGAGTCTTCTTCGAAGGATTAAAGAAACGTTCACTTGCTTCTTTTAAACAACCATGTGCTTTAGTGCTCGCGTGAGTTTTAAGGTCGGTGTAAATGGTTGGTTTGCAGAGGAAGGCAAAGGGGAGTAAAGACATCTCTGTTTAGCACATTCCATTCCATTAGTTTTTCATTATGCCTCCCCCCGGCCCTATGGCTCATCTTTCTTCTCTCAATCTTTTGTGGAATACCCGGTCATTCCCCCCGAGTGTCGACTGACGAAACACAGATAATTAAATCCTCCCAGCCTTGATGCAGCTACTTAGGAGAGATCAAGGTACAACCTTTGGGGGTGGGGGGATCTTTTCAGGGCCTGCTACTGTCATATATCTTACTAGGGTGTCATTACCACCACATCTAGTCTGTCATTAGACAAAATGTTCTCCTTTGGGATGGAAGGAAACATTTAATCTGTTTGATAAGAAAAGCAGATTAATGCAAAGATGAATGTGGCTGCTTCCAGAGGAAAATAGATGTTTTGCGGTCTTGAACTAAATCAAATTCAGTAAAGGTTTTAACACAAAGAAACTTCCATGATTAGAGTCCAAACAAAAACAATCATTGTTTCTGGTGGGTTGCTGGATGTTTGGAAGACAGAGACTGACTTGAATTTGTTTTCACTTTCACCAAGAAATGGTCTTTAGTTCTTTTCATAGAATTTCAATTTGATTCGAGTCAAGTAATTGACATTGGAGCAAGTTTTTTTTTTCTCTGAAAATCATTAAAGGTTTCTGTGGCTACATGTTGTCATTCTGTCTTGCATGCTGGTTCTGTCTATTGGTTCTTTCAATTGTTCCAGAAAAACAGTCCAAAACCATGGTACTTCCACTTCCAAACACTACTGATGATATGCTTTTCCAAACATGCTATGCACAACACCCAGAAGTTCTGGTTGGATCTATGTACTATCGTATTTATTCAGCTTTATACTTCTTTTTTCTTCAGCAGTGGGGTCTTGTGCAATAAATATGTAAAAAGAGGCCATTGCAGTTACATTTTCTGAACCTCATGGAAAACTTATACTGCTGAGATTATGTTCTTCCTGGTTCGCCATAGAGGTCCTTATGATACTAAATGGAAAATTCATATGCTTCACTATACATCTGTAGTAAATGTCATCAGTGCGTTTTGGAATAAGGTCTTGAGAGCCATTTGCTTTTGCATATCATTAAATGCTTCTTGTGAAATAATTTTGTCATGAGAACCCTTTATCGACTATAAGTAAGATTTAAACTAGCTGATACTCATTTGAACAGTATGGGACAGAGCATCATTCTAAAAACAGCTATGGTCGATGGCTTTCTGCACCTCATCTTGTTTTCTTCTTTATGAATTTATTACTTTATAACTTCGTCATTCCCTTTTGTCACTAAATTCATCTTCTTTTTTTTCTACGCACTGTCTCAGTCGATTTGGGTTGTTATAAATATCTGGTGATATTTATAACAATGTTAGTGCAATGAAAAGGTCTTCATTACTGGGATTATTTTCACTTGAATAACTTGTATGGCACTTTAAGAGCGCCTTTTGCACTTTAATAAAACCAGCACTTTATTTCGCACTGCACTTCAAGCATAGATTTGCACATCAATAACCATTTGCACACAAGAGATTTTAATAATTTATTGAATATGTATTGAGTATTTTCATAATTAACATGTAGCCTTTTGTTCTGGGCTCTACACAGCTGCTCCTCATTGAGAAGTGAGAAGGTTTCCTGTGTGAAGGGAGGATAATTGTTACTCAGAGCAAAGAGCTACTGGCTAGTAAAACTTAAGCAAATGTTTGTGTAGAATCTGGTAAAGTGTGGAGGTGCTAAGATGGGGAGACTCTCCTGTCTTTTCATGTCCTGTCCAGGATGTTTGGACAAATAGGTCCCCAGAGGTCCAGACACCATTTGTAGGTTCTGGGAGAGGTCAGGGAAAAGATGCGTTCAGGGGTGTTTGCTTGTGGTGTTTGATATGTGGCGTTTACAATTTTCTTATGGTGTAAGGAAGTTGTAAATCGGTGAAGTTCCCTGTGAAGTGAAGGTGGTTTGGTCCTTCACAGATGAGTCTATTTAAGGCTGCAATTGTACCAGTTCTTGATGACTAAACTCTCCACCTTTCCTCCTTGCTCTGCCTCAACCTTCATCTCCGCTGTAAATCCAGTTGCAAAAGGTTACCTGGTCACCTTTGATGTCTTAATTTTGAATACATGTATTAAAAAATGTTAACATGTTCAAAACGTTCTCTCATTGAAAATGAAAATATTTCCAAACCACATGTTGCAAACTTCAAGGAGGAAATGGTTTCTTTGTTGGAAATTTATTTCTCAAACTTTCTTTCCCTTCACGGTAACTGAGCTTTCATAACCCTTTCAGACTTTAAACTCAGACTCGCATATATCTAAAGAGACAGAGATGCACATTCCTCAAGTGCTCAAAATGCAAACGCAGAAGCCACTCATTTGTAGCAATGAAACAAGGTTTAGCTTTGCCCTGCAGGAGTCTGCTGTTAAAACCCAGCATCACGCCAGGAGTTCAAATAGATTTTTATCTCTCTCCGTTTAACTTGGACGCATGTATTAACATTCATAGGAAGCTTTACATTTTCATAAAGTGATTAAAGAAAGATTAAAGGGAGATATAGCTTGATGCAATTTTCCAGTTAATATTAGGACTAAATCTTCAGGGCTCTGCAGCACACTCTGGTGGTTATTTTCACTCAGATTTATATATATATGATATTTTATAGTTTGTGCAGAATATGCTTGTGCTTTGTTGCATTCACACTTACATTTATTGACTTAGACTGCCTCGTGTGAGCTGGAAACCCTGACAGTCATTAATTTATTGAGGCAGTTTGACAAACTGTCTCAATATGGAGCTGCTGCCACAGAGATCAGAATTAAAGTATGTATTGTAAAGTAGTCAATTAAAGCCAAAGTCACCAGTTAATGATAAAGCCCGAGAGACTTGTGAAGCTTGTAACCTTTCATTAAGAGAAACTTAATTAAACACATGCCAGTTTTAGCAAATTAGCACTATTTTCTAAAGTGGAAATAGCAAAATGTGTAAAACGTTTAAAACTGCTAATTGCTCTCGGTCAGGTGACATAGAAACCTTCAGGACTTCTACCAAGGAGGAGACCTGATTGGAAAAGGCCAATATATTCTCTCTACCTCTGTTTTTTGTCCAGACTTATCATCCTACTTCCACAAATGAAAGCAATTGGCTCTTCCTCTGAGCTTGGGCACAGGTGTGAACAGCACAGATTCACTCAGAGCTCATCATGACAAAGGCAAGGAAGACAATCTTTCAGTAACTAAATGGAGAGAATAGAGAGAGAGGACTATAGGCAATTAATCTACTTCTATTAACACTAAATAACAAAAAGAGCTCATTTTTGTACTTCCATTTTGGGTTTCTATTGCTTCTCAAATCGCTTAAAAAGACTACCCAGCTGATTTCTGCCAAAGAAAGTTTTTTGGTGAATCAAAAATGACCTGTTTCAAAAATCTCCAGAATGTAACGTCACAAATCACCAGCCACTTCCCTTCACCTAGCAACTCCAGCGAAACCCAGGCCACCACCTGCCAACCTAAGCGAATCCCCAGTGCATTTATGCAGCTGGTTTTACCGCTCTGTGTTTGGTTCAATGACTATTAAATGTTTTCTTGTTCACTTATCAACCAGAACCTTCTGCTTTTCAAAGATGCATGGTTGCATAAATACACAACTGTTTTCAGCCACGTGCAAGTGTAAATGTTGAGTTGGCCAGCAGCAGCTTATTTGGATTTAAGATGGGTCTATAGGCGATACCAACACGTTCACTACATTTTTTCAGTTCCTTTCAAAACAAGCTGTTTTGTGTCCTCTTGTCTCTCTAACTTGTTCAGACGATTCATATTTGAAACATATAACACACACACACATATATATATATATATATATATATAATATATATATATATATATATATATATATCTATATATATATATTATATATATATATATATACATATATATGTGTGTGTGTGTGTTTTCATTCCCATAAAGTATAATGCAACAATTTGCCGCCAGAAGTCACTCAATCAGTAAAAGGTTTCCACTTGCGTGTGATTTAATCTTCTTATAAATCTAGCTGTTCTGTGAAAGCACTGTTGTTTTATTGGAAAACCTTAGTGAACGAACACCACCAAGAAGTGAAATAAACACACCAGACGGTTATAAGGAAGGAAGTTGTTAAGTTTAAAGTAGAGCTTGGTTTGAAAACATATGCCAATGGTTAGGGCTACGCTAAGTTAAAATCTGACTGCAAATGACATGAGTTGGGATGGAGGTTGGGGCTTAAGCAGGACAACATCCCAGTGCAACTCTGGAAAGACTTGAAGACTTTTTTTGCTTTTTGTCTGACAAACTGAGCTTCTTTTTTTCCGTTTGAGAAAAAAAGAAAATCGGTCTCAGGATGTGCAAAGTTGGTAGAGGCATGCCCCAAAAGACACCGCTGATCATTCCAAGGGGTGGTTGTGTTACGTGTTAACGGAGAGGAGCTGAAAACAAATCCACACCGCCTTTTGTATTTGTAAAAATGAATAAAAAGAAAATGAAGCAGGAAATCCACTTATCATTTTCTTTCCACTGTTACTTTATCAATGACGTTTGTGACAAAGATGATGTGAGAATCTAAAAGTACAGTTCAAATGAAGACGCTTGTTTTACGTAAAAATGTTCATTTTCCTCCTGGCAGTGTAAATAGATTAAACACTTGAAGTTATTACAGGCAGAAAACATCCTAAACCATTAGAAGGAGACAGAAATTGTGAGAGCTGTAAGAGTCTCTGTGCGGGAGGGGAAAAGGAGGTTTGATGAGAAGCAATGGTTGGATTATTCTGAGAGGTTCTCCCTGTGCTGCCTCCTGGCCTCTTTAAATCATTTCACTGACTCAGAGTCCTCTCAATAATGTATACATAAGCCCAAGGCAGGTTTTCTCAGGATTTAGAGGCAGCAATTATTCCGAATCCCCAATGCACTAAAAACCTTTGGTTGATCAAATAAATTATGAATGGCACGGCGTAAATCAGTAAACCTAAAACCTGCTGCAAAATTCCAAGAGGTATAATAACGCCACATTCATTAGACATAGTTTCGTTATGCTAATCCTAATGAGGGATTATGAAATGCTATCACCTGTTGATAATATCCCAACCTCAAACAAATCAACATTTAATGATGAAGCTTTTATTTCTTCATATAACATGTGGCGAACAGGTGCCTGCATCACAACCCTGCAGAAATACAAGTTGGCAGTCATTTCATTCTCTCTGCTCTCGCCGCCAATAACCCTGGCACATCTGTGGCTGCCCAGCATGGCTGGTGCTAGCTACCCAGCTCCCATTGTTTTCTCCTGAATGCACCCACTGCCCATGGGTAAAAAAAAACAACCTGAGCAGATTCTGGCGCAACCCACACATGAAAAGGTTTCCTTAGCCTAGATTCTGTAAACAGCTTTTTTTTTCTTTCTCTTGTAGCTCCTCAACAAAAATACTCACTGGTGCTTCTTCCAAGTATTGCTGCAGCCTTAGCAACATTTCAGCAACACTGTACAGTGACTAAGACAAAAAAAAGTGTTTAACTGCATACTGTACGTACATCATTTTGTTATCTAATATGTGAATTGACTGAATTCACTTCAGCTCAGTTTTATATAGCACAAATTCACAACAAATGTAATCTCAGGCTGTACAAAAATGTTCCCAGCTTCTCCAGGCAGATTGCTTTTTGGTGTTGCATAAAAGATGATTCTGAACTCCAAAGGTAGGAACTGCCCACTCAACACATGGGGGAGACGTAGAAGGATGTGCCTGGATAGATGATGTTGACGACCCAAATATTCAAGCAGAAAGAAATCGAAGGAATAAGTCGAAACAGTATATAAATCTGTGCTTAAGTGTGTTCTTACATGTTTCCCAAAGATCAGTAAGGCGAGTGGGACATCAGAGCCCAGACAGACATTTTTTTAACAGGACTATGTAATAAAATGTGTTTGGTTCTGTTCTCTTATTTTCCAAAACAGTTTTTTTCCCCCATTTTTTTCCTATCTTCTTGTATGCATGTGGGAGATTGGTCTTTTTCCCTTGTACACCTGATAACATTGTCAACATGGTTGTCTCATTCACTTCTTATTTAAGCTATCGGTATCAAACAACAAATGTAAATCCAAATAATTTCTGTCTGTGTACATGAAGAAGTCTCAGACAAGTGTGAACTCAAACATAAAGACGGTCATGTTTGAAACAAGATCATAATAGCCTCCAATTTAGATTAAATTAAAAACATGAATTCATATATACTTTTTGTACCACAGTAGAGCAAAGTTAACATGGGAACAGCTTAAACTACAGCATGTATTGGCACCAGCAGAAATCTCTTTCTACCATCATAAGCCACTGTTGGTGTTTAAAAAGCTTTTTTGTCACAGTGCCACAAACAAACCCTGCAGAAAAGAGAACTGGCTGAATAGGAAGTGTTTGCAAATGTGTTTAGGTGCTAATTTCAAGACTCAGTTATAGGTCAAAGTGTCCAGTCACTCCGAACCAGAAAGAACAGTAGATATAGCTAGGGCTGAAGAGAACAAGGACCAAATGTTGCTTTTTGTTCTGAAATCCTCTTCAGATTAAAGTGAATCTTCTTTTCTCATTTAATTTGGAAATCAAGAGGAGTGGAGAGGTAGGGTCCAGGTCGCGTGGGGTCTAGCATGAAGTGGTGATTTTGGTGCGTCATATCATTAAGTTCAAAGAACAACTATCTTTTATCCACAATGCATTTCATGCATTATGAATATCCCAGGTTTAACTTCACATCAGGAGCTGACACATGCCTCTGCTGCCAAAAGTACTTATTCTTGCTGTAATGATTGTTTTTTTATACCTAAGTATGACTTTATGTCCTGCCAAATCAAAGGAAGATGGTGAACTTAAGAACTGTCCAGTATTAATCACTCACATGCAAAGTATTAGTGTAAATAATCCTTCAAATGTTACTGGAGAGAATTTGTTTGTGTGCAGCTGGAGTTCACTATAATTGGCTATTAAAAGATTATAAAATTTTGAGTTCAGTCAGTAAAGTCTAATGTTTTTCACCTGCGCTACCAATTCTTCAGTGTGCAGCAAAAAATCATCAAATAAAAGCTCTTTGTGGTTTATTGTGCCATATGCCTGTTTTCTCTGCTGTCATAAAATTTTCCTTTCAAACGTCTCACTTTAATACACATTCCAACGTAAATATCACAAATAACGTAGAGAAGCTCTTCGCTCGTCACAGAGTCTATCTCCCACTCCATAAAGCTATTTGTTTGATTTACAGCGCAAGAATATCCCTTAAGAGAGATTAAATTAATGGGCTAATTATACACTGTAGCCCAAGTATGATTTATCTAACTGATAAACACGCACACATCCACAAATCACATCTGTCCCTGATGGGACAGTCTCTGTCTTTGCCCAGAGAACGTCTGCGTGTCTCGCTCACGTCTGGTCCCTCTGTCTCAGCCAGATCCTCAGATTCCCCTTCCGCCCGCCGCTGCTGTAGAGACACAATGTGTCCTCCAGTCATCCTGTCTCTCTGTCTGCCTGCCAGACGCGGCCTGACCCGCTGCCAGTAGCTGCCTCCGTGCTCAAGCGCAGACTCACAGGGGAGCTGCAAACATCGCCGCTTGTGCAAATTCAGCGAACAAAGTGTTGCTGCTCTTCAAGCAGAGCACTAACCGCCTCAACCGGCTTCTGCCAGGAGGCGAATGCAGGCCATGTGTCAAGGCACGACAGTGTGTCATGATTAATGCATTCTAGCAGTGCGATATTAGCCTTGTTTTTAGTGGCCCGACCTCAGAGAGCGCGCTGCTGTCACCACTCACCGAGGAGGTTTCGGAGGACAGAGCAGCAGGAGTATCGCCTTTATGTTGGCATCACTCCCAGTGAATGTTACGGGCTTTAAAGTCCCAAAGCTGTATGTTTACACTCTTCATAAAACTGAAAGGTGGAATGAGCAAAACGTTAACAGTTCTATATCATAGTGATGAAAGGCTAAAAGAGATGAGCTGAAAGTCACCAACAGGCACAAGTCATAAAAAACATAAATATTCAAAGGTGCACGGTATTTTTTACGTTGGAGAAGAGTTTATTGTTGCTAAATCTAAAATCTCCAGTGAGAGTCTTTATTAGGGTCTTGCTGAAGGCAGTTGAATGTGTGTCAGTGACTGATGTTGTCTTATTGATGTTTGGGATCTGGTTTTATGCATTGATACATGTGTTTTCTTGTGAAGACTGATCGCTTGCTTTGGGAAGGACTCTTTCATGCTTCATGACTCAGTCCTCCACACCTGCAGGCCTACAGATGTTCAGCAGAAGGCAGACAAGCTTCAGCTGAGGCAGCATTTTCACCTCATTCGACATTCAATCTCCCCCTCTTTTCCTCACACTCTCTAATCCAAAATTTCTAGTCTCCATCTGGTGACTTCGTAATTTGCCAATACAGCAATTAACTTATGTTCTCTGATAGATTTTGGTTGATGGTTGCCTTCGGGAAAAAAAAGACAAAAAAAATAAAAAAACAACAAAAAACGCAGAGATGTCAAATAATTCCCACATCACTCAGTGGAAACTGGGAAGGCAGCGGAGGGAAATTCATTGCAGTTACAAATGCAGCTAGAGGAGAGCAAGTAACCGAGCAGATGAGTAGCTTAAAGTGATCCCAAAAAGGACTGCAGCAAAGCTTTAAGTCTCAGAGGAATTTAAAAGCCACAGAAATCCAGTTGCGGATATTACGAGGCTTAATCTAAGAGCATGCTGAGGCTGAGTTTTGCTATGTGGAGCCCATCGCTATCATCCTTGACAGAGGTTAGAGAAGGGGAGAGGGGCTAAAGAGAATCAGAAGGAAAATGGGGACATTGGTGAGAAAATGGAGCTGAGATTCAGTAAGAGGTCATTTATAGAGTTTGACATCAGCTTAATTCACAATTTGTCGGCTTTCTCTCTGTTACATTCCACTCTTGTTCCATCCGTCCGTCCGTCAGTCAGTCAATCAGCTTAATCCAGGAAGAATCCTAACCAGTTGCTCAAACCACTTCTGCTGCTCCTCTCAATGTGGAGGAGCAGCGGCTCTGCTGGGAGCCCTTCCCTCTTTCTCTCCCTTTCTCTAAGGAGCAGCCTGAACTCTCTGTGAGAGAGCACAAATCACAGCTACCATACTGTGACTAGACACACCTACGCTGCAGAAGACACAGCATTTGTTGATGCATAAAGCAGCTTGTGCTGAGATGAAACTCATGATGATCAAGCTGCAGATATCTCCCAGGATAAGGGAAAAGATGACCTGTCAGGATGGTGCGTTACTAAAATCCACATAAAGAAGCTTTGTGGTTGATGTGCATATGATTGATTGATTGCGTCACTCACACAATGACCTTTGTTTTGTATAAAACATGCTCCAGTCACTCTTGATAGCGCTGTTGTTTTGCAGCAGAAAAGTCTTGGATGTCAAGGAGATTGCATGTTTTTCCTGTGTATATCTGCCTTCCTCCAGCCCAAAAATAAATCTGTTAGATCATCTGATTAGTCTAGTGTGTACCTTATTCGTTGTTTGCCCTGTGATGTACTGGAACATCCAGGATGTTCGTTGCCACTTGTGCATCGACTGCTGGAAATAGACATAAGTTCTACCCGTAGGTCAAGACTAGACTTCTTGACTTCTGCACAGTCAAGAAGTCAAGTCATTGGACGGATGTGTGTGTGTATTAATTGGATCCAGGATCAAAACCTTGTTTTGGGAGACATGTATTGTGTGGCCAGTTGTTTGAAGAAAAAGGGGAAAGTTTGCAAACCAAAGAACTTTAAATAGTATGTTAATATCTGCTTTATAATGTACAAATGTAAGTTAACCAAATATAGCTGAATGTGCCTGACTGAATGCAGTTTCATTTCACAGAAAAAAAAAAACTGCACAGAATACGCTGGAAGAGCTACATCTTTAACCAGTTTTCTGCCTCTCGCCTTAATTTACTTAATTTAATAGTAATTTTACAAAATATTAGGCAGCATAAAATCAACATAAAATTGTTTCTTTCACACAAAATAGAACATAAGCAAATGATTATGGTTTTGTGTGTGTTTGTCCTTGTTTTATGTTCAGGAGGCATTAATCGAGCCGGGGCAGCAGTGCCGACGTTCCTGCGGACCCCCACGGTGATCCAGCCCCACCTGGACATGAAGCCCTTCCTACAGTTTCCTATGGAAAGCCCACCTCCTCCACACAGCATGAGTCTCTTCCACAACTTTAACACCGTAAGAGCCGACACGGACCCAGGCAAACACGACATGCTGCAGACTTTTCAGTTGTCCACTACAAGCAGAACATAAACCAATTTCTACACAATTATATGGGACTATATTGCTGCAGTATACAGCTGCAGAAATATGTCTTTCAGCCGTTACATTTTGCTACATGAAAGTGGATGCACAGCCTGATAGGGTTGTATGTTACCAGGACTTTCCCTACTCACTAATACCTTATGTGCAAATACTTCGCCTTGCTGCAAAAATGAAAGAGCAATAATTAAAGAGGAGTTCTTTTAGCTGCGCACTTCAAACCCAGCAGTTTGTTTGAAGTGGTGCGTACTCCGAGTGAGCAGAGAGGGATCTTCCCGCTCTCTCTTCCCTCTGGCTCTAACTAGCATCAGTCTGAGAAGGCTGCAGAGAGATTCAGCATCTCACCAGCTCAGCATAATGTGGAGTGTCTGCTCCTTTAGGCTCCAACGAACAATGTCAACAGCTTTCTTGTCAGCAATGTGTAAAATCATTCCTGGGCCATGTCCCCGTGTGTCATCTGGGATATTTGGCTGCAGACTGCAAAATAGGAAATACAGCAGCGCCCTCTGACAGAATATCAACATGCGCTTTAAACATTCACGGCAATGCCGAGATACATTCTGTGCATTATTTAACATGCTTTAATAATAAAGTCATTTTAATAGTCCTGGGTGAGCAATAAAAGAAATGGAAGCACATTCACTGCCAAACTGAACTAAGTCACATGGCCCCTCTATGCAGCAGCAGATGTGAATTTATGGAGACACTGGAATTATGCAAGCACTTCTTCTGCCCTCTTGTTCCTGTTAGCAGAGCCGTTTAATCCCTCTTTCTTTACTCTGACTTACTCCCTCTGGATCCTTCTTTCTCTCTCTCTCTTAAGTTGAGCTTTCTGTTCCATCTTTCCGCTCCCCATCCTCATCTCCTGTGAGTTAAGTACGTCTGAAGGTCCACAGGGATTCAATGGATGTTAATAGCTGTTGCAGCTGACAGCTGAGAGGCAGAACCAGAGGTGTTTTTGAGGTCTGCGGCCAGGAGAGGGAGCCATAAGGAAGGATTGGAGGACACTCTGACCTTAGCATGACAGACTTGCCAACACAAACACACACAGGACCTTGTCATTCATTTCACATCAAACAACATGAGTAGTTTTCAGGGGCGGGTAGCTGGTTACATCACTCAATTACTTGAATCACTGTTGGGAAATAATGCACTTTCAGGAGTAGTTTTGCATTACCGAGCTTTTTACTTTGACTTGAGTGATACAAAGTACCGCTACTCTTACTCGAGTGATACTTATTTATTTAACCACAATACCATGAGATGCAGAGACACTTAAAGTTAATGTTAAAATGAGCCTTCTTGTAAATACACCAGCTTTGTTGTTCTAATATTATTTTGTGTCTGCTCAGTCTCCAGAGACATTTGGAAATCAAAGAGTAAATACTTATATATTATCCTCAGAAGTACCCTGTAAATAATAGGACACAGTTTTTATAGTAATGCAACTTGTTTTGATCAATTACTTAGTCCTTGAGGAGCATTTATGCAAAGTATTTTTATATAAGTAAAATATGTTGAAGTTGTTCTATTCTTGAGCACAATTTTTGTGTACTCTACCCATCTCTAGTGGGTTGTACATTGTTTCCAAAATCACGGTACAATACTTTAGAGTATGACTTCAGCGTGTTTGGTTTGAATGTTTAGCAGAACACAGTTAATTGCCTGAAGCTTGCGATACTTCTGCATTTACCAAGTGTTTTGAGAGAAGAAAGTCGACAAAAAAAGGAAACAACTGATGTTTTGCTGCGGAGGAAGCCGTAGCCCTCGGCATTCCAAGACTTTTTGTATTGGTGTATTCTGTAGATGCGTACATTTCTACAGTGAGATTAGCATAGGACAGTATCTGCAGGATTCTTATACAATTTCTTAATGCCCCTCTGCAGCAGCATATGTACAATTTTAGATACAAAGATACTTTTAATGAAGAGGTTGCAGTTTAGCAGAGCAAATTGTTCCCGTTCATCTAATAGGTACTTCTGTCAGTCTTTTTTTTTTTTTTTAATATTTGATCTGTGCTGAGTTTGTACAGCTATAATGGGACTCCACTCCACACTGACGGTTATTAGCCTCATAGCAGAGCAGAGAAATGGCGTTTCCTAAAGCCCAATACAGCCTTAATTGTCCTCTAATGGGATTTGTCCTCTAGCTGCTTGTCTCACTCAATGTGCCTGTAGACAGTGATGAGGCTGACTTTTATTGCAGCTCCAGGTTGTCCTGATGTAGATTCGCACTATTTCACTTTGGATCTGAAAGCCCTCCACTCATGTCAGCCTCCTGAAGCAGAGCCATAAAATACTGGTGTTTTAAGGCAAAATAATCATAGAGATTTGACTGGGGAAGAAAAATGACTTCATTCACTCCTCCAAAGGACTTCTCAGTGACATAACTCTTTCTTCAAAGCTCTGGTGTGACAGTGTGAATCTTGAATATTTGTATTTAACATTTTAGCTCTTAGATTGAGCAATCAAAAGACTTTTCCTTTATATTATCTCTCCACCCATGTGTGGTGCAAGTTCATTTTTGCAGTGTTTTCTAGCTAATAGCTAAAATATATAAGATTTATTTTCATTTTCCAAAGGGTTTGCTTGCAAAAACTTTTTTTTGCTATTTGTACATTTCTGTTACATTTGTGCCCCTTTAATTTATATATATATATAACTGAACACAACACAAACAAAACCTGAAAATATGTTTTAACAGACACTATTGGTGATATAAAAAAAGGAATCTAAGCTGCTTCAGCTAGTACTGAATGAGTAATGATAATTAAAATGATCATGACCAAACCCAAGCACAGAAGAAAAGAGAGAGCAAACTCATTAACTCGTTTAACCGGAAAAACTGAGATGGAGCACAACAAATAAAATAAGTCGAATTACCAAAATAAAACAACAATTAGGCTCTTTTAAAGCTATGTTAATGCCCAAACTCACAAAAAAACAAAAACACATAAAAGACATTTAGTCCAAAACAAAACAACAAAATTACTGCAAACCCAAAGTTCAGATGATCATGAGACAACTGGTTCGGGAAATGCTAATCTTAAAAGTGTGCACATTGCAGATTTTGATATTATTTAAAGATTGTGCATTATAGTTATAGTATAGATCCCAGAAACTTTATTGATTATACGTATTTAAGCATTTATAAATCAATTTTTACAGTTGCAAAACAATTTGACCGAATCACCTAAATTAGATCAAATAGGTACTTCAAACCATGAACTTCTACAACCCGGTTAGATACAGTTTGTCTTCATTACCTTTTTCTCAACAGCATCTAAATTTCAAGCTTTACTATAGATAATATAGATAATAAAACTGCATTTTTAGTGTGCCTCATCTGAATTTTGAGGGGTCTTTGTTTGCACAAAAGTTGACCAAACAAGATTAACTCGTGTTGTTCCATTTGTTGTGAAGTCAGTGTTTCCTACTTGGGATTGTGTTGTTTATTTTTCAAGTTAACAAGCAAAATGTCTGAGTTTAAATGTAAGACACCCTGAAATTTGAATCCCTCCCAGTGCCAGAAATGCTTGAGTTTGCCTCAGTAGATTTCCATGAGATTTCCTGAGCTCTCACATATAAACAGCCAACCAGAGCAAAAAAGAAAAACATGTCTGAAATATTTTATGAAGATTGTTTTCAAAATACTGATAATATGACCAAGAACTAGGAGATTCATGGACATGTTTTATGTGGCAAATAACAGTCACTTTTTTCATGACGCAACAACTAAAATTAGGGGATCAGGAAAAATAAAAAGATGACATCTGTGATGTGAACCCAAGGTGGAGCGGGGAGGGGGGGCGAGGTAAAAGGATAGTTAGAAACTAAATCCGAGCATTTGGCTGGATGAAGAATGCATGAAGGGAAGGAGAGCGAGTGGGAGATGCAGAGACAGAAGGGGAGGAGGAAACCGGGAAGCAGAAGAAAATACACTGAAGCGTGTCTCTGAGAGGAGTAGTTGAGTTATACAGGAGGAGGAGGCTGAACAACAGATCCAGGCACTTGATAGGACACATGGTGAAGAGAAGGATTTCTGGTGTAGCACCTTGAAGGAAAGCAGAGATGATGTAAAAAAAAATCAGGAAAGTTCAGAGCTGGGAATGCATCACTAGGTATTAAGCCTCGTTTCCTGAGAGTTTGTCGGAGCCGGGCATTGACACACTGCCAGCAGGCTGAATGAGTGAAGAAGGTGCACCACACACTTTCTGTCTCACACATGCTGAGACTCAAGCACTCACCTCAGAGAGCAGTGCAAACACAGGAGGAATAATGCAGCTCCAAACCTCCAAAGACACAGAGGAGAAGAGGGTGAGTACCAAACATTCTTTTCTTTCAAACTTTCACCCAACTGTGCTCGGATGTTTTGGATCAATGCAAAGTGTGTCAGAGCCTATGCTTCAAAAGCTGCGTTGTTTCCCTTGCTGGTAGAATGGGTCTTGTGATAGTAAACAGTACATTCTTCCTTGAAGAAAGCTAATAATTCCTTTGTTTTTGTTTTTGTCTTGGTGAGTTGATCACGTGTGGGAGGAAGTTAGAGAAGATGACAGCAAAATTCACACCAAAGTGTAAAAGGTTGATGAGTTTTATGTTTTTGTGCCGAGCTAGAAGATGATTTATTGTTGGTAAAGCTGTTTGAGTCGTGTGGGGTTGTTGATGTCCTGAAACTGGCGGTTTTTGTGGTTTACCCACATCTGGCTGAGCTTTCACGAACTGGGCAAAAACATGTGCAATTTATTAACTTCCATCAGATTCCAGAAATACTACTTCCAAAATTTCTCATAATTGTGTCCAACTGGGGTTTTGGAAAATCCCTCCGCGGTGTCATCATCGTGTTCTGCTCCTATTTCATGAGAACAAGCTTTTTGGAGGGCTGTTTGGGTGAGAAAAGACGCAAGCCGCCTTCCAAACAGGCGTGTTGGCAGCTGTGTTTTTAACAGCTGAATGGAGTTGATGGATCGGAGGTGACCCACACCCAGAGAGCCGGCCTGAGCGAGCCGGGGAGAAACCCGATGATTCATGTGAGACAGGGACCGCGCCTGCTCAGCCTCATGTTCAACTCTGCTCAGGCATGAAAATAATGGGTCAGATCATGACTTCCGGGTTGCAGAGCTCAGACTGATTTCGGTATGCGGCTCACAAGTGCATTGTCTAACAAGGTGATGCCATTTTTTTAAGGGTTGCTCACACAGTTGACAGTTTTCTCTACATATCGACTATGGTATTTGTGTGAAGTGGAAGGAAAATGTATTGTTTGCTTTACAAGCTTTCTCTGTGTAAGTTCATCGGAGGTGTGGAATCATCAGAGGTTTGTTGGAAAACATTAGAGAATAAGCAGCATCATGAAGCCACAAGAAACACATTTGACAGGTCAGGGAGAAAGTCATGAAAATCTTTAAAATATAGAAAATTATGTCGCGATTTGATTCATAATTTCAAACAGAAAGATGATGATATAACTCCAAACCTCTCAACTTATGACAGGACTGCAGCTAAACTGACACGTCAGGCAAGGACACCATTTATAAGAGGCCCATGGTGGCTCTGGAGGAGCAGCTCAGCTAGGTGAAGCTGTCAACATGACAAGTTTTAGCCCACCAGAAGTCCTGCAACCAGTTTGCCATAAATCATGTAGGGGACACAATATACATGTGGAAGAAGCTGCTCCGATTAGACGAAAGCAAACTTAGTGCAAAACAAACGTCATCTTCAATTACCTGTGTGGTCAAGCAGCCACATCATAATGTGGGGATGCTGTTGTTTAAAAAGGAAACGAGCTACCCAGAGCTGAGCTCAGTTGAACAACTCAAAGCTACAGGCAAGAACCTGACTGAGACGGGGGTTCTCCGTCCTGCAGGATAACAAGCCTAAACATACAGCCAACGCTACAATGGAATGGCTTAGCTAAAAAATGTTCAGTTGTTTAAATGAACTTATATAGCGTTTCTCCAATCACTTTGACCACTCAAAGCGATTTAAACTAGTCACATTTACCCACAAACATTTATCCACTAATATGCAGATCAGTAGGCAATTTGGGGTTGAGTGCTTTACCCAACATGTAGCAGGAGGAAGCTGGAATCAAACCAACAACCTTCCGATCACAAGATGACTATTCTACTCACAGAGCTACAGTCGCCCCAGCGGCCCAATCAAAGTTCAGACACAAAAATAATTGAGAATTTGTGGTTACACTTGAAATTGTCGGTTCATAAATGGTCTCTTTTAATCCATATTCAGAGGTTCCCCCAGAACAGTGGCTAAGCCCGGTGGCCGGGGCATGAAGGTGGTCCACCGTGTTTTTGTACTAAAAGATATTAAGTAGACAGAAAAAGTCAAAATATTACTGGATAATTATATGTTACGGGAAAACAAAGATGTCATTGTCTACACTCTTCTTTTCACATGTACTCAGAGAGGCTAAACACAAAACTCTTTAAGAATTGTACATGAGAAAAAGTTAGCAAATTATGATAAAAATCTTAACAAAATACATAGATGTTTGTGATTTCCATGTGATTAATTGTGAGAAAGGTTTGGGAACCCTGAGCACTAGTACAAGGAAGTATCAGTATCTGAATTTATAGAGCAGAGCTTGCTTCAGTCCGTTTCTGTGGAGAGAACAAGAGGGAGTCATGAAACTCGCCCGAGAAAGCCAAATGAGATAAGAATGCGTGATGTGAGGATGTCCGCACCAGGCCTCTTTCTCTCTCTTTGTATCTTTGTTTTTAATTTAATCTGTTCCAATTAATCTTCCTCCCCCTCTCTATCATTCATTCTCTCCTCCAGAAGGAGCATTTGTTGGTTTGTTCCTATTCACATACAGTAACTATTCATTTTAAGGAGTTGGAAGTGAAAAGGTCCAAGGAATGTATTGTTTCAATTTAACGCTTTAGAAAATTGATCTCTGAGTGTGACTCCCACAGTTATTGAGTCATTTGTATATAAGATAACAGTGAAATGTAAGTTTTTTTTTTTTTTTTTTAAAGCAGTCCAATTAAATGACAAGCCGAGTTATATGGCATTTATCAGCATCCCCAACACAGCTGATTTTCATCAGACTTGAAACACTGATGGAGCATTCATTATCTTATGATCTAAGACTCATTAAAACACCAAACATCAAAGCAGTTCAGTTCTTCACACCACAAAGTGCAGTTTACTTTTCTTGCTTTCATAAAAGCAGACACTTATTTTCATAATATCGCTCGCTTTAGCTGCAGGCTTGTTCCAGACAGTTGTCTGGGGTGGAAATCCAGACTAATGCTGACAATGATTGCTGGATAAATTCAGCTTCAAACACAGATAAACAACTGGAATGGATCCCCTTTTAGATCAATGGAGGCAGGGTCTTTAGTGTTGGGGACAGATTTATTTAGGACAGCTTAAACGCTGACACATTGAAGGTGCTGCTAAGCTAGTTCGTTAAATTTATACAACGCTCTTAGCACCAAACAGATGACTGGCATCCCAGCTGAAATAATTACTGCAGGGACAATGTGTCACTGTATGTGGGTCATGATGCATGGGTTTGGGTTGTAGCAATGGGCTGGATGAAAACACAGGAAAGACGCTGTAAACAGTCTTGTGTTATAGTCTTTGATAACGGTCATACTGCCTAGCAAAAGTGCTCATACCTTGAAAAATGTTTATTTTTTTTTTAATTTCTAAAGTTTTAGCCACTAAAATAAGTGCATAACTTATTTATGAAAGAAAAAAAAAAGAAAATCTGAAAAGGGAGGCATTTGTATTCACCCCCTTTTGCTCTAAAATGCCCATGGGTATCCAACCGCCCTTCAGACATAATGAGAAAATAGACTTTTGCATTATTTTGTCTCAGTACAGCTGCTTCTGTGAAGGCATCAGAGTTGTCAGAGAACATTAAAGTAGCAGCATTGCGATGACCAAGGAACACCGCAGACACGTTTGGTATTAAACTGATGGAGAAGTTTTAAATCCAACAACTGCGAAAACTCTAAACAGCTGTTTTTGTGCACTTAATGGGTTGTTTTGGAGGAGTGGAAAGTAAAAAAATCACTGGAAAAAAAGGCAACCACAATTCAGCTTAGTGTTGGTCTATCGCATCAAATTCTAATTAAATACGTGGAGACTTGAGTTGAGAGAGAAAATGTGAAAAGGTTTAAGAGTTGAATCTGTTAATTATGAAAGGCATTAATGATTGATTGATTTTTGAAGACAAATGAAAATAGTCAAATAAAATGTACGAAATGCAATAGGTAAAAGTGAACAAAACCTTTTCTCATCTCTTGTCATGTCTCTTTTGACATGACAAGTTCTGGCTTTTCTTCACCATACCTACTTCAACCATTAGAGGCAGAGGTCACAGGTCACATTCATCTTTCACATGATGATGGAAGGCTGACCTATTGACTTATGGCTCTTGAACTTTAGGAGTTCACACCTGGAAGATTTGATTACAGCTGACATATTTTTCTCCTCTCTTCCCCCCCCTTGTTTTTGTCTTCTCCTGTGCAGATGGACCCCGTGCAGAAGGCTGTGATAAACCACACCTTCGGAGTCCCTCTGGTCAAGACCAAGCGGCCGGTCATCTCCTGCAACGTCTGTCAGATCCGCTTCAACTCAGAGGTAGAGGAACCTGCCTATATGAGGAACATCTGCGATGTTCACAAGAACATCCCATGCCATCGTATGGCAAAGGATGGCATACATGGCATATGTGACATATCACATGGTACATGTGATATCCATCCCATGTGACAGATACGGTTGTGATAAAATGTAAATACATTTTACAGTTAGTAAGATGAAGGAAGGTGTACACCTTTACAGATTATTATGAAAATTTATGGTCCTTATCTGGTTTGTTTTATTAGGTAAATAAAACATAAATATAGAATTAAGCCTTCACTTTTTCTTACCATTGGCACATTTAGATGTAAAAGGACTTTCTTTCAACAAACCCAATAATGAGATGGGCATCTCATTATTTACAATTTCATATCTTACAATTTCATATAAAAATTGTATGTCAATAAATATTTTTGCAATATTTCGTAAGCAATCGAATGATCTTCACTGTGTTACATTGATCAAACCCAGTTTCTTTTTTATTTTTCATGTTTCCGCTGTAATTTTTACGTATTTGGTGATGATCTTCTAGTTGGCAACTTCCTTGCCATTACACTCATATTTATCTCACTATTAGATTGGGGTCTGTATTCTGGGAAAACTGCTGCAAAACTTTAATATTACTTCCAGTCAGAAGGAGCATGTTAGTAATCTGAAATATTCATTATAAATCTAAATCTGTAAGCGAATTAATGGTGTGAATAATTATGGGCTTACCTGTAGAAAGGAACTTGCTATTTTTAAAATGTTTGTGAAATTCTTTAGGGCAGTCTGAGTCAAGCCAGGCACGAACCTCATTTACCAGAACATTAAACTGTTAAATAGTACATAGCATTTAGGAATGAGACAAATCACCCAACCATCCAAATTACAGAGAACTTGAGGAATTTCTGATATTGTTACGGTTCAACAGCCTACTAAATGAAGCTCTTAATGAAAATCAGTTATGACTTGTTTTTTGTTTTTTTTTCAAGAAAGAATTTGCACCTTTTACGTTTGCGCTATAATGTATTGTTTTTTCCACATGTCTCCCATTGGGACATGCTGGACAGCCCTCTGTTTTATTATGCCGTCCCACATAGCAGATAGTGAAGCAGAGGATGTTGTGCATTTCTCTGGTCAATGTTTTGGCTCATTTGACCTCGCTGGAATTTATTTCAAGACGGCATGCCGTTAGCAGAAGTGCCAAAGCACGACGCCATAAACAGCAGGAAGTTTGACTGAGCTCTAAAACATGTTGGGGACACTTCAGATAAACATTATAAACCTTACACCACATCACCAACCTGCATATGTGACTGAAAACTGGAGGTGTGTCATTAATAGTGATGCTAAACCATCTACTGTTTTATTTTATTTTATTTTTTATTTTTTTGTCATGTGGATGATGAGGATGGAAACATGACAACGTCAGTGCAAAATATCATGTTCACACTGTATAATTTAGGTGTGACTCCACTGATTCTGTGGGGGAGAATTGAGGACCCTGCTGTCCAGCCGTGCACAGTACATAACATTTAGGAGTGGACCGCTGCTATATATACACTGCACGTCTACAATCATGGTTTCAGTGTGGTTAGGCAGCAGCAGGGCTGTAATCTTCTCTTTGTAGACTTCTCTTGTTTCCTCATAGGCAACAAGAAGCAGTCAGACATGTTTACATAAGAAATACTTTGAGACCCACTGCTGGAGATCATGCACTGGGGCCCTTTAGTTTAGAAGTTATGGGAGATGTTGCTGTAGACATTAATCTGTAAAGAAGAGACATTAATGCAGCTACAAAACTCACATGTATGACTGTTTTAACGTTGGTATAAAGCAACTTATTAATCAGGCAGCAAAAACTTGCATGAGAAACAATGGAAATCATGCTCCCTTCTGTTCATGCTTTGTTAAAGATGAACAATTCACTAGACTTAGAGATGAATGAACTTTAATACAGAACAATCGTCATTAGCATTCAAACTTTTTGAAGACAAAATCAAAAAAGTTGAGAATTTGTGAGTTTTTGTTAATTCTAGGTGTCAGTCTGGCTCATTTTTAAGAGTATGTTGCACAGGAATGCACTGACTCTTCCCTCACATGATCATTTCAAGCATGATCAAGGATGAGAGGACAAACTGCGGTACAGCTGCAAAGTAATACCTTGTTACTGCGATGCTTTGTTTGTTTTTTCTTTAAGCTGGAGAAGAACAAACCTCATAGAAAAATATCAGCTCTCTGCCCAAAATATTTTGCTTCTGTAAAGAGCCAAATGTTACAGTAAACCTGACTTTCAATTTTAGAACAAACGTTTGTCAGCTTTGCCTCGGCTTCACCCCCCTGAGTCCCTCACTCCCACCTGGCATTAGCTTTGCTCTCCACTCTTCCTGTTTTTCGCTTCCTGTTGGAGTGATCTTCGCCCCGTCTTTCTATTTTCCTCCCTCTCTCCACACCGCATTATTTACAGTGTGGAAAACCCTAAAATTGCCTGCCTCTACTTATTATAAGATGCATTCATCAAGGGCATGGATTAGCGTCTCGCCCCGACAGCAGCTTTGCATCTTGGGAAACTGGTAGAGAGAGGGGACTTGGAGGAGAAGGACAGGAGAAGGAGATGGGAGGGGAAAGTGGGGGGTTTGTCCCCTGTTGTGGGAGCGCAGTGTGGTGGTGTGAGGTGCTAAATACTGGGTAATGAAGAATAACCTTGGTGGCATGCTGCAATAGTGACATCACAGTCTCTGTGGAGCTGCATTGGCTGACGTCACAGTTGCTGCAGCAGAAGCAGGCTGATGTAGATCTCTTATATTCGTCCTTGTCTCTTCACTGCGTTTCTTCTTTTCTCATTTGTTCAATGTTTCGAATCATTTTCCCCGTCTTTCTCTTGTGCCAAGACAATCCAGATAATCTTGTTGTTTAGACTTTATTATAATGGACAGTAGCATTCACATATCTGGGCTACTTTTTGCTGTTGTTTCATTTCTATTTTAGTGAAGTTCTATGCAAGAGTGGAGTTGAAATTCTACACTGTTTCTGCATTATATTACACTTAGATCTCTTGCAGCTGATTGGCAGCTGATAAAAGAGGATAAGATTGCATTTGTAAACTTCCCTATCTCCCTATATTCCCCTTTTCCTCTGAGTCATAACTTTTTCCACCTTAATCTGCAGGCTTTGGCAAAGCGCTTCAGCATGCTCATTTTGACAGGGAATAGTTAAAATCTGAATTTACAGGAAACATGTGTTGCTCAAAAAAAGTGCTGCGGAGGTTCAGAAGGGCAGTTTGAGAATTTTGGAGGAGATTTTGTCAAAACATAAAAAGCACTTATTTCACCTGTCAAGATTGCAGGTGTTTGTGTCTTTTCCCAGCTGTAATGTGACATGCACCTTCTTCAAATTAATTTAGAAAAGAAATTGAGTGATTAAAAACACCTCACTCCAGTTAACTGAGCAAGCACACCTTAAAGCTGATCCTTTGTTGGACCTTTTGTTTTAGAAACAGTCAGTATTTTCTCACCATTTACTGCAAAACTGCACCAAAAACATGAATTTTTAATTAACTGGTTATGAACTTTTAACAGAACTTGTGGCCTACCCCTTTAAGGTTCATCCTGACAGCTCATGTCTGAGATGCTATAACACATGAAGCTAACATAAACAACCAGACTTGGTAACATTACTCATCACCCCCTGCCTGCTTTTACCAAGCCAGGCCATCTCCACACTTGAGCCTGTTATCAGCTTGATGTCCTAAGTGTCAGTCAAAGTGTCTAAGCCTTTCAGCGCTCATCGCAGCTGTCAGCTGCTCATCGAGACCAAATCCCTCACTGGCAACTATAAGTAATCCAGCCTCCTGAATCAATACAGACATTGTTGGGCTCTCAGGGAAAATTAACTGGTCGGACCAGCTTCCTTAATGGCGAATCAGTTCACTGCACGTACTTGGGGAGTCAAATGCAGAACCAGCATAAGCACCAAATATACCAGCAAGGAGCCCGTTTGTGCTTTTCACTGAATAAAATTAGTAAGAATTGACACACAGCAAATAGTTTTATGCACATTTGTTGTAGTTTGTTGCCTCTTGAGGAGAGTTCTGTTTTGTTTTACTGTCACCATGTTGTATATTTAGACTTTAGGTGACAGCTCTGCACATGAACCGCATCCCACCCAGCATGTTGTTCCTGACTCACATACCTCTATATAGGAACACTGTGGCAAGAGACAGACTGTCTTTAATGTCTGTGTAATCTCCTGACAATTGACTCTCTGAACAAACACATTAGCTGCTGCGTAGTCTGTCATCAAGAGATCATCTTTACTAGCTTCTGGAAATGATCTCTGTGGCGTTTTTTTTTTTTTTTTCAAACCGGGATTTACGCCCGAAGTATATTAAAATAACATGACATTGCAATATTATTGTTTAATATTGTGATGATGATATTTAGATTATATTTTTTTTCCTTCATCGGGTCTTTCATCCTTTTATGACTAAAGCCAATTTCAGGTTTGAGAATAAAAGTGGAAAGACTTACACTGTTTACAAACGTATTGAGTCATTCATTGAATGAATTTAGCCCAGATCTTAAGCACATACGACTTTTGAGATTAATTAAAGCATAAAGAGTAAATCAGGTCTTCTAATCCAGCATCAATGTCTGATCTCATAAATAAACTAGGATGGTAAAAATATACATGACCTCAATCCGAAATCTTGTGTAAATGTATACCAGAAATGGAAAACTAGTTAATTTAAGAATCACAGGGAATGATCAAGAGGAGGTATATGATTCTAAAACATAGCGATTCAAATCAACTGTAAAGTGAAATCCAATAAAACTTAATCCCCCAAAATTTAAAAAAGCTGCTGAGGGTTCAAAATATGTTATAATCTCAAATCAAAGTGCATCTAGGCAGGTTCTGTAGTTGGAGTAATTACAGCAAAATCTCCACCATAAACATACATGTGGTAGCTACCTCCACGTCACAGCAAAACAAAAATCATTCAAAAGATAGTTCAATTAATATCTTGCTTTCTTTCATTCATTAAACAAGTCATCCAATCTGAAAAAGTAAGCTGTTACATCAAATAAAAAAACAAAAAAAAAACAAGCTCTTATTTATTGACTTGGTACAGAAAGCGCATCTAGATGGTAAAAAGAAAACCTAACAATAAAAAGCCACAGATTAAGCATATTTTCCCTGGCCAGCATGCACTCTTTCTCTGTGTAAGTACTGCTCAGTACAATCTCGTCTGCTACCACAACTCCTTCGTTGTTTGCATTCCAAATATGTCTTAAACTATGTGGCAGGTTTAATAAAAACATTTGCCACCATGTCTGCTGTTGGACATAACTCAGCGGTATTCCTGCCAAAGAAAAAGTCCAGAACAAATGAAATAAAACATTCAGTTGACATGTTTACATTTCATACTGCATACTGAGTTCTTTAATGAAGTGTTCCTTCTTCCCCTCCTTTCAACAACTGTATGAAACACAAACTCTCCTGTGTAGTTGCTGCCGGCTGGGAGTTCTGCTCCCCACATTGCTAAAACTAAACCTCACTGTTATTGAGTTTGCATTCCAACTTCATAGCCTCTCTCCGAATCTGCTGTTTTTGTCACTTATTCAATTGTAATTTTTTTTTCTTTTCAGCAGTCTTCAGCTCTGACATCAGAGCTCTGCCTCCGACCTGACTGACGCACATCTTTTCCTGTTGAAATCATCATCAGTCCTCTCTCAGTCGGTCCGAATCTAACATTCGACAAACGCTTTAGCTGTGAACCCTGTGTGTTTTAGGGAGCTAATTTCAACATGATGAGCCGTTTCATCATAAGCAGCACAGATCCTCTCATCACACTGTGCTTTCACTGGACCTGTCTGCCTGCACTGATCCTTTCATCTTTGAAATATCAGGTCTGCTTTACTACATAAGGGCTGCTCAACATGTGTGCTAGAACATCTGTGAATTATTGCAGCAATCTTTACTCAGTAGGTCCTCAAATTTCTGTCTGCCAACAGACACCTTTCTATTTCAAAGTTCTGTTTGTTACTGATGGGCTCAGAAACGCGCTAATGTGTCATGCCTTTGAGCGTTTCTGCACAGCAGTGACAGAAACATTGTACATGGTGCTGCTGTCTGACGTAATTCACACAGAAGTAGCGGCAACTATAACTTTTTAACTTTTCAAACGTGAACAAATATAAAACTAAAAGCTTTATCAGTGTACCTGAATCCATTCTTCTGCCTCTACAAAGCTAATCAAATCAGTTGTAAGCAATATATATGTGCGTAGTAGAATATTGTCAATCATAGGAATATTGTAGAAATAATATGACAAGACAGTTTCCTAAAATGTTTTTTCCACATTGAAAAATGCAAAACAAAACGAAAAAAAAAAAATACAGTTGCTCTTTTCAATTTTTGTGGAGGCACTGCAGGTGTACATTACTTTTTCAAATGACCAAAACACTTCTATCAAAACTGGTTTCAGGTGTTAAAACTGATTAGAAACACATCGATGTCCTTGACCTTTCTACTACACCTCCTCCTCTAACAATGAGAGATCTTACACCACTATTGTACTCTAACTTACATAGTATTCAAATATTGTTCTTATTCTCTTCTAGAAAAACACCACTGTGAAGCCGACAATTTTTATTTTATTTTTTTTTACCTCAATTAGGTTAAATAAATAAAACTATGCTGTTCTGTGCGTATAGTTTAAATTAAAAATTTATACCCAATTTTATGAATTGGGTGTCTATCTATAAAGTCAGATAGATACATTCTAAATGTCTTTATATATAAGTATTATTGCATCGTTTTATCTTATCTTCCTTGTAAGCTACCTCCTCCTGAAGCCTCCTGTCTGTCTATTGACTTCTCAATGGAGAAATTAAAGTGCTAGCAAACAGCCATAGTTTCACAAGGAGGCACGACAGAGAATCTAATGCTACCCGAACTCAACTTCTTGTTGGTGGTGTATTTTTTTCAACACATAAACTTGCATTCCTTGTCTCACAGAGCCAGGCTGAGGCCCATTACAAGGGGAACCGCCATGCCAGGAGAGTTAAAGGCATTGAAACGTCCAAGAGTCGCCCCCAGGAGGGGGATAAGCCTCATGTCCTGACCCAGACCTCATCCCCGTCTCCACCTGGAGCCCCTGGCATTGCCCAGGATTGTGATCCTGGGAAAGCAGGTGAGAGAGCATAAGATGTTACCAGAAGTTGAAAGTGCCTGTGTGATCCTCTAATTGCAAACATAATCACCTTGTTCCACACAGGAATGTTCATTGATGGGAGTTCATGTAATACATGATGGGAAATATCCAGGAATGACAAAGTATTTTAATCAGAGTGGCTTTGTAGGAACTTGCTCTGAGAGAGAGAAAAAAAAAAGAAAAAGTTTTTTGTGTGGTTGCATTTGGCTGCAGAAACACCATCTCACAAAGCCTGGTGATAACAGATTATTATACAGTAAAATATTTTTCTGATTCACAGCTAAGCCCAGTTTCAGTAAATCAAACTGAGCATGAGAGTCAAGCCAGCAAATTATTATAAACATACAGTTGCCTGGATTCGCACCACTTGGATATTTTTCTTACCTTTTGTCACATTCCAACCACAGACATCAATGTGTTTAATTGGCTTTTCATGTGATAGACCAGCACAAGGTAGTTTTATAACTTTGTAGTGACGGGAAATTGATGCATAGTTAAAAAAAAAATAATTATACATAAAAAGCATTTGTGATCACCCTGTTTACTCTCATACCCCTGAAGTAAATCCAGTTCCACCAATTGCCTATAATCATTGAATTAGTGAACAGAGTCCGACTGAGTGAGCATTTATTTTGACAACAAACTTTATTTACTTTATTTAACTTTATTTATGTTTACCGACACTCTGCATTCAGTCAGACCAAGTTGAGGCTCAGAATGGCAGTAATTTCAGCCCTAGAAGATAAACCCCAAAGGATTTGCAGTTGTGACTCCAGTGAAAGATTAACGTCAGTCTATGATACACATCGTATCAATTTCCTTCCACTGCAGAACTCTGCAATACTTTGACATAAAATCCCAATAAAATACATGGAAGTTGTTAGAAATGACATGACAATATGTGGAAAGGTCGAAGGGGGAGTGATTACTTTTTCAAGGTGGTGTACTACTTCTAAATGACCTTCTGTAAGGTACTATGTAATTTCTAGCTAAATCAAAATAGAACATGGCTTATTAGTTTAAACATGGTGTTAATAGGTGCTAATACTGATTGAATATAAATAAAGATGAGACTACAACATTAAACATGGATAGAGTCATAAACGACGGTGACAGCAGCTGATCTGACTTTAATAAGGTTTTATTTACTTTTGGCCAGATGATGAATGGTTAGGAGGAACAGTGCATGCTCCTTTCTTAGCAGAACATTTCTGGCTTCACCCCTGCTTTCTTAGTCTTAGCTCTCCTTCCCATCTTATTATTTCAAGCGATAATTCACAGTGCTGTCTGCATTTAGCCCATCTTCTTTTGTGTTGTCAAGCTTTCCGTTCTGTCTGTGTCGCAGACCGTTTGGATCAAACACCAGGCACTGAACAGACCTGCCACGTTTCACTGACATTTACCAAGGTTTCTGTTGCTGACTGTTTACAAGACATTTTCAGGGTGCTGATGTGGGACCTCAGTGCAAACATTCAAATGAAGAAAAAAAGAAAAGAAACTCCTGTTTGATAAAGACCACCAGAGTAAACATCTTAGAATTTCCCTGTCTTTGCCTTGGCACTTTTTTATTCTTCCTTGTCCCAGAAAAATTGTAGCTCCTGTTCTTTTTAGTCATTTTTCCCCTCGGGAATTTATGAGCTCAACCCCTTAAATCAGTCCCCATTACTGAGATTTTCTGAGACAAAAAACAACCTAATGAGAGGCCAAAACAGAGCCTGCCATGATGGAGATCCAAAAGTAGAAACATGTGAAAGAATGCCTTTTTCCATCCAAGCCTTTTTCTCGTGACCCTGGAACCTTGCTTCTTCCTGATTTTGCAGCATGCATGCTGGGTTGTGTGTGCGTGCGTGCATGGCCATGTGTGTGTGTCTTCAGATTGATCTTCAGCTCAGTGGTGGCTAGACAGATCTCTGGGAGCATGCAGCTGTGCACTTCCTCAACTGGGAAAGCATTGTGTGGGGACAGACAGACTCTGTGATGTGGGACGTGGAGCCCACTCCGGGACAGGCATGGGAGGTTATAGCCATAAAGTTGTGTAAACATAAATAAACAATTTGTTCAAGCAAAATATTCAAATGGACGGGAAAATTTCCCGCAGAGGCTTAACTGCCTTTGTTTTTGACCCTGATTATTTTTGCTGCAGAAGATCTTTTTGTTTATATTTGTTTGACTTTAGAGAGAAACAGATATAAAGCAGCAGCGGCCTGGGCTACCATGTCTACGCCGACCTTCATTTTATGTGTGCCATCATTTCTCATTAATACATCAAACGCAGTCAGAAGTGACGACCGCGAACATGACATTTGGGGACCTTGCTAAGGGCTGAAGCTGCGAGAGGTTATGATCTGAATGCTGTCGCCCGCTCTACAGTACAGTTCAGAGAGGGAGTTTTACATCCCTCAGAGGCTTTGTGGTTGTTGTTGTCCCTAAAGAGGAGGCCCTTGGCTTTGAGGGATTTGGACGGGGGAGAAGAGGTTTTGGCGAGGCCTGCAGTATAGAGCATGGCAGCTGTTACACTACTGGAGAGAAACTCTGCTCTGCCGGCCGCCCCCTTCCTGCTTCGCCTTTCCTCTTTATCATGCTACAGTTTGACACTCCTACTTTAATGAAGGACCACGTTAAAACCACCCTCATATTACAGCACACAAACACTCACACACACCCAAGGTCAGTTAAACAGATGACTTTCATGTGATGGCTTGGGTTGCACAGTGGGACCTGACAGTAGAATTGGGTTACGCAGATCTGATAGTCTTTCATGCTCTGTTTGTTGAGCCAAAGTCCGTTTATACATGTTTTGTTTCAGCAGGAGTTTCTTGGGTCAAATCTGTCTAAAGCAGTTGCACCTAATAAAACAAGACACATGTTAGATGCTGGCTGGAATATCTTGTTGCATAACTCAAAGTTCAAATTAAGAGCAAACTGGGAAAATGCACCCAGATACATTATAGATGCAAGTCTGATATCGAGTTCCATAGATCTTTAATAATTAATAATGGTTGCAGAATCCACAGTCGCCTGCTGGAAGGTATATTTGCACTGCATATGTATTAATACATCCTGCAATCTTTCTCATTTTCTTTATGATGTAATCATGAACGTTAATGCATTTCTTTGAGGTTTTATAAAATAGTTCAGAACAAAGCAATGCATAGTTTGAAAGGGGAAATGAAAGTAAAATACTATTTTGTTCATTTAAACTTTAAAAAAATCTGAAAAGGGAACAATTAATTTATATTTACACTGATACTCTGATGTTTGCTTCATCTAGTACTCTAAACAAGGATTTCAATAATGAGGAATGGCCTTTGACTGGACCATTCCGACATAAATGTACTTTGATCTGAACCATCCAACTGTTATACTGACTTTATGTTTATGATGACTATTTTGCTGAATGTTTCAAGTGTTTTGCAGCTTCTATCATGTTCCCTGTCAATAACGCTATGTACTGGTAGGCAGGTAATGTTTTGCATGCAGACCAGAAAGTTTAAATTTGCTCCTTTGACCTGCATGATTACCACTACTAACTTTCAAGATGGCGACGGTGAAGTCAGCTGCACAGCATTTGAATCGACATCAAAAAGCTCAATTCTGATGTAATTTAACCAGAACTCGTTCTTTCACATGTTTGCATATTCTGCAGCCGGCCCGGCTTGTGGAAAAACTGCAAACAGAACTTCTCATTGGTTTTGTTTCACCACTCTATAAATGTCAGCGAGAGCTGTCCTGTCGACAAAGTCTTCGATCATGGCTCGCGGTCTCTGTAGCTTCTTTAGCGTTAACATGAGTCTCTTGGCTGCTTTTTTTTTTTTTTTTTTGATTAATGCTCTGCTTGGCTGGTCTCGGTTTCTGTTGACGGACCATGACTTTGGAGGTTTGGTGTTGTGTCATAAAGACGGAGCGAACAACCCTCTGTGACAGTTTGGGATGATGTTCCTAACCAAATCCTGCTCTGAACGTTTCCATACCCAACAACTGATTGTTTACTGATGTTTTCTAACAAACATTTGAGGCCTTCACATAACGGCCACATTAATGAGACACAATCACAGAAAGTTGGACTCCTTACACTAATTTGGTTACTCAGTTCAACCAACCGTACAGTATTTAAATTTTCACAAAATAAAATCCCAATATTTTGAACAAATGAGAATAATTTCAAGGGACAACTTTGCTGCCATCCTCTTTATATTCTCTTGGTATTTTCTGACATAAGGTGATGCAGTATGTTCACTCTCATTAATTATGCATCACTACTTTATGCCTCCTCTTTCCACAAGATTTATTACCACACAATCTCTCATTTAACACTTGCAAAATATACATCGATAACAAATAAATTCTCAATATTATTTGCAATCGTACATTTTTTCCTCAACATTTCCTGTAGTTCAGAACAAATTTTAACACATACTCTGTGTTAAAATCTGTTGACAACAAATTGCTCTGTGGAATTTGTTTGCATTCAATGAGATGCTTTGGTCAACAAATCCTTTTCCTCCTGGGGCCATCCAATAGGTTGCTTTAATTTCCCGAAGTGGATTAAGGCCAGCATAGACTCACCAGGGTAAGTGTAAAGCATCTGGATTGAGTTATCTCCCCCTCATGAACTCTCCCCCAATAATAGGAACTTCCTATGCTTGGCCATGAGAGAGCCTCTTTGTAAATGATTAAGTAGACTTACAGAATATCCACAGTTGTAGGAGAGTCAGATAACTCTGGCACAAAGATTGTGCGAAAGAAAAAAAAGCATTCCTTTTAGAGTCTACTGCTTAATATTAATATATCAAACAAAATGGTTTAACTTCACATGATACATGACCATTTTATATAGAATTTCATGAAAATTGTTCTTTGATTGCTTTAACTGTTGCAGAATGATTTTTTTTTTTTTGCCCTTGGTGTTGAAAAGCTTAAAAGTGAAGTTGTTTGATTGTAAATATTAATACAGGCCCTGTAGGGTGTGTCTGATTATTGCATTAGGAGAAACGGAGAGATGTTTGTCTGCAATCTCAGACTTGGATTCTCAAATTATTCCTAATTATTTGGCAACACACTTTCCTGGGAATTTTGATTCCGGGAAGCAGTGAACAGGAACAAACTTCCAAGAGCTTGGCCAAAGACAGCACCAATTACAATATAATCACATTAGCCTATAGATGAAATAAATGTATCACTTGTCATTGTGGTATTTCTGCCACAAAAGGCAATGCTGTATGAGAACACACAGATGTGAATTAGGCATTTAAAGCAAATGATGCCTAATTTCCAGAAATGCTGTACAACATTTCTTTAGTTTTACATGCAAGGAAGGCTTGCCGATCATCAGATTGGTTTCTTTATAGTTTGGGTACGGGCCACACAGTCTCTGCTTTTGAGAGCGTAGGAATACCCCACCCAAATGCGGGGGGTCGGAGGGGGGGGGGGGGGGGGTATTTTTTCAACACTCTCTAGTTAGTGAATACCAATGGTCTTGATTGTGGGTGTAGCTGACCAGAAACACATGTGTGGAAATGTATACAGCTATTTTGCTTACTGGTGTCCTTGGTAAAAATGCCTTCAAATACATTAACCTGCTTTTGCAGCCCTTTGATCTAACATTCATACTCTCAGTATAACCCAACTCTTAATTTAAGTGCTTTTATTCAACAAGGGTAAAGGATTTAATCTTAAGAAATCATAGTTGTATAATATCACCAGCGTTAAAGTCATTGGCACCTTGTTGGAGCTGACAGAGAGAAGGATATATGACCATTCATCTTTGCTTTGTTTGAGTTCTTGTCTCATTTTCTCTTTTCTTCTGCTCACCCCACAGGTTTCCCTTGACTTTAGGTCTGGTAGAAGGTGTAGTTTGTGTCAGGTGAAGCATTTCTAAGTTGATTTGACCAGATGTTTTGGATCATTGTACCAATAAAGACCACAGTGGTGACCCATTTTCAATTTTCCACTGTCTAAGTTATGTCATACCTCAAGGAACACAGGAATTAGAAGTTGCTGGATAGTATTAAAAAAAAAAACAAATAAAGAAAAAAGCCCAGATAATGACATCATTGCTTTTTAAAGCTTCTAGTTGATTCTGAACATTTAAGTTAAATGCCAGAAGATTTAGTTTTTATTTATTTTTCTATTTTTCTTTTCCTTTCCTGTTATGTGAACTTGGAAGAAAAAAATATTCAAATATAATTGAGCATACTCAAATTAAATTCTAAATTTTCAGTATCAGAGCATGGATCCAATGCAGGGTTTTATTTTAAGGATTTTTATGCATCATAACTAAGATTTGGGGGGACACTGTATATGGTAACTGATTAAAAACAGAAGTATAGATTGACGCAGGCAGAGGCAGGTTTTATGGGGGGCAATATGCCCCAGGATAAGGGAGTTGCACAAATGCTCACAACACAATTTTATCTCTTAATTAGAACTTCCCTTTCCCTTGTCTGTATAACCACTGAAATGTTATGCATTCTGTAAGGACTGTAGGAAAATAAGTATGACTAGAGAAAAGAGATGTTTCCAACTCAGCACTAAATGAAGGGGCTTTTCCATTAGTTTTAGCTCAAAATCTAAAATATGTTTGACTGATTAAACCCAGATTAGAAAATACTGCTCTGAAAACCGATGCATTAAAAAGGAATCTGAGACTTATAAAGCCTTTTTATTAGTGAACACACAAAAGCTTGAATTTTGTGTTATTTTGGAGTTCCATATATTGATAGGAGTCCACAAACTTCAACATATAGACTGGTCAAAAGCCTGCACTGTGCATAAGGAAGTTGTTGCCCAGGGCACCGTTCCTGCGGGAACCACCACTGCACGCACAGGCAAAGATAAAGACTGAAATAAAATGACATCAGACTTATAAAGTGCTTTATTAGGACTCTCAAAGACGTGTTACCATGAGGTCAGTCATTCCCATTCATGATGGCCAGCTACTGGATTGTATCCACAGCAGCCCTGCGGCAGTCTGACAGGAGCAAATCTGCTATTCTGGCGCCACTGTTTAATAAAATGCTTCTGGAATTTATGAACTGAATTCTCACTGTTTCAGCCAAATTGAAAAAAAAATAAAATAAAAATAACAGGTGTTTTGGCAGAAGCAGAAATATTCTGTGGTCTGTGCTTCCTATTTGTCTCTTTGGTAAATGTGAACGCAACCAAACCACATCAAGGAACGATGAAGCTCTCAGACACGTTAGACGCACGCTCCTCCCTTTACATACACTAGTTTGGTATTTCCTTCACTTTAATTAAAAGGCCCTTTTCAAACCCATTATGAATTACAGCAGAGTAAATAAAAAAAAAAAAAAAAAAAACACAACAAAAACAGCATACAAAAAGCTTTTTGTTGGTTTGTTTGATCTACAGAGCGAACCACAACTGCTATATTCAAGAGGGAGTGGTGGACAGTGTGGTTACATTTAATACAATTATATTTCAAGGGAAACATATCTTTAGTTAACTGTTTCAGCTACTCTGTTGGCTCTATAAAATCGGGTATTTAACACATTGTTTTCTCATTTTCCCTTTAATTTCCCCAGATGATACACGACCTCTGTCGCAGTTAAGCGAGCCCCTTCTGGCTTCAGGGCCCCTTCCCTCACTACCCAATCCACCCACCCCGCCCATGGATTCCCCCCTGACGTCAGTGTGCCCACTTCTTCCAACTCAGACTCCCTCTTTGGTCCCCCCGACCAGCTCCTCCCCCGGCTGCGGCAGCACCAGCTCAGACCAGCCCGGGTCTGGACCACCAGCTTCAGGAGTGTCAGCCACTCCGGCTTCCAGCAGCCCGTCCAACCCAGAGACGGAGGAAGACAAGGCCAAAAAGCTGCTGTACTGCTCACTGTGCAAGGTGGCTGTCAATTCACTCTCACAGCTGGAAGCCCACAACAAAGGTGGGTAATAGCTGAATTCTGAATGAAATGAAATGAAAACCCCAAAACATGCTTAATATGTGTAGACAGAGAGCAGTTCAGGTGGAAGTTTAAAGAAATTACAATTTTACAGCTTTGGAAGTTTAATGGGTCTCTTGAATTTGTTTAAAATACTTGCTTCTTTGTTTTCTTATCAATATATAGAATTGCAAATATGTTCACAGGCAATTTTTTATGATTTTCTTAACTTTGAAATCTGCACATGGGAATCGACAAGCAGATAAATGAGAGATGCACCATTCTAAATATTTTTTATAGCCTTTTTGCCATCGAATCTTTATATAATCCACACTGTCTAAAGACAAGACACTGTCTTGACTCTCATAGGACGCGTTAAGTGACTGGCATTTTATTTGCACCACAATCCATCTCCTTAGGGAACATGTGGATTCCCAAAAAACTTCAAATCTAGCCTGTTTTGACAATAAGATACAGGAGTTTTGCTGTCATACTTCTAGACTTCCTGTTACCTACTGGAAACCTGTGTTTTCTTGCAGTCTGAATGACCTGCTAACATTATGGAAAATAAAGGTTTCATCAAAACAGCTTCCAGTTACCTCCATGTCCTTTGGCTTAATTTTTAAATACTTCACTAATGTTGAAAATCAGTGGCTCCAGTTTTATTCCTTCAGTTCCAACTTCAAAGTTTCTATCTGCCACACACCAATTACAGTTGATTAGGCTGAAAATCAATCAGTTTCTGTCAACAGCTGATTTCTATGTGGATCTTTATTTGAAACCGATTAAGAACGCTTTAAATAAAGTGTTGAACGTGACACAACAGAGGAGACACCAAGAACTGCACTGATCAGCAGATAAATGATCTGTTTGACACTGACATTCCTCGCCCATGTAACTGAGAACTTCTTTCTAGGTCTCCAGAGTCGTGTCAAAGTGTCTAACCTTGTGTTCACACTCGACAGAAAGCTCACTTTCTTCTCTCACATAGGGCTGTAGTGTTTGACATAACCCCAAATCCACTGAACCAAGATTAGTTTTGCCATTTCCACGAGGCCTATTATCTATGCTCTCTAAAAGTCCTCAATCTAAAGGTTTTCATGATGCCTGGGTTGTGTAACTGCTGCCAGAGGGATGTAAATAGGAATATACAATACCACTGGACACGTTGTACCAGACGGCGCTGAAACATGACACATTCTCACTGTTACAATTATCCCCGAGATGCCATTTGCTCACTTTAATCCTTCCAGACCGACTTACAGTAAGTCTGCATGTAAGACGATTGTATGAAAGTTTAAAAAGTTTGTGCAAAAGCATTAATTCCTGATAAATTTTAATGTGCTGTATTGGGATTATATTTCATAAATAAACATTTACTGCACAATTGCTAGATAATGCTTTGTTCAAAAGAGTGGTGTGCATTTGTACCCGGCCCCCCTTACTCTGATTACTTTTCCCACTATGTGTGCATCCGAGGGGTAAAAGAGGCCAGAGGTGAAAATACACACCGCACTCTTGAGGTTCTTGTTTGAAAAACCACATTGTTCTCACTTCACACTTAGGTAATTGCAACATTACCAATACAAAAAAAACTTAAAGGTGCTATAAATGCTCAACACTGAATAGCAGCAAGAGACACAGTACCATAATAAATTGGCAAATTATTGATTAAACTGCACCAAGCTTATCCTGGGTGATTAGACCCAACTTCCTCAGCCAATAAGGCCATTTTAATGTGGGATATGCAATAGCTAGGCGGTCACTACCACCATTATAGCACAATTTTCCTCAATTTTATTTTTCACCCCTTTTTGATTGACTCTTTTTCTCATTTATCTACAGACCTATTTGTGTTGCATTTCTCCACTAGAGCCAGAGAATAGCAGTGTTTCTCATCAAGATGCAGATGCATGTTTAAAGTAAAAGAACACACAGTACTTTAATTTATTAACTCCTAATCACAGTCCTGGGTTTCAGCCTGCTGGGTATTTCTAGAGTTCAGGGCCTGGAAAACTAAAAGTTAAACCAGCTGAAAGTTGGAGGAAGACAATATGGAAACAATTACTCTCACTCATTCTTAAAATAAAAAACTCGTACATTTTCACAGTTTAAAAATAAAGTGTGTGTCATGCAGACAGATGCTTGAACCAAGTGCGTGGCAGAAGGATTAAGTGCCAAACACACAAAAATGGCGAAAAAAAAGTAGAAAAGATTGCAAAGTAATTTCATTTCAACATTTTGTTTTCATTCCAAACATTTCCTGTTTTTGATTCTTGGAGTGAAAGCCATCCGCACTTGTGTTTATAAAATGAGTCAAGCTTACAAAGACAAACAGATCTCCAGGGCCATCCTCAGTGCTCAGACCAAAATAAAACAGAGAGCACATTTTTGGCTTCGAGTAAAACTTATCAGTGCAGTTGCGTCCCTGCAGCGACGCCTCCACGTTCTCCACACTGCACCCCACTCTCATAATTTCTCCTTCCTCTAGGTGGCCTTTGCTTTGTTCAAAGAGATTTAAAAATTGACTCAAATTCAATTCAAACTGTATGAAAGTTACAGCTGATGAGGGTTGAATGGTTTTCTTTCAGTTCTGGGACGTGTAATAGTGTTTATTTCTATTTTTAATTTAATTTTTTCTTGTTTTTAATGTCTAATTCAGCATGTTTTCTGTATTTTGACCCAATTTAGTGATTCACTTAACAGTATTAAAAGCTTATATAATCGAGCAATTCCATGACTAAAATATTTAAGAAATGTTTTAGAAAGGATCTGCATATATTTTTTGTTACTTTCCTAGTATATTCTTTTTGTTGCTTTTTGTTGTGGAAATATTTTTAGTTGTTTTTTTTTTGTTTTTTGTTTTTTTTCTTAAAGATCAAATGGTACATAATGTACTGTGGTTCCCAATATTTAATTTTTCTATTTTTAATAAGCTACTAATGTATCACCAGAAGAGGATACTTTTATCTGATGTCTCACACTGACAATTTCACAGCTGTCTTCTTACTGCCATCTTGTGGACAAAAGCTTCATCAAACTGAAGAGTTCTGATTTCTGTTCCACTATAATGGTTATTGATTTATTGATGAAGCCACACAGTGCTTCACACTCTTCTCAACTTTAATTATGTTTCTTCTATCTCATTGTTTCTGCATCTGTTATTTGAGCTGAGCAGTGATGCATCATGTTTGAATTTATTTTATAGAGGAAGTAGACGATATCTAGTCATTTTGTGGTAATGGAGATTTAGCCAATCTGCATTATTTTACCCTTTGTGTTAAAATGTTTCTATCCAAAAGACTTTTACAATATTTTTTTTTTGTGTTTATCTGCCTGCAGGCACTAAACACAAAACCATACTGGAGGCACGAAGCGGGCTTGGTCCTATTAAGGCGTACCCTCGCCTGGGTCCGAAGCCCAGTGGAGAGCAGGGAGGGGGGCCAGTGGACCCCAACACTCAGGAACGAACCTTCCACTGTGAGATTTGCAACGTGCGGGTGAACTCTGAACTGCAACTCAAACAGGTAGGTGGAAGATTTTTTTATTTACCATCCTTCCCTTTGAGTTTGAGAAGCATGTATAATATTGTTTTCTATAGACTGAATCTAAAAAACCCCATTAATTTCCTGAATTTAAATTCGGACTTCACGACATTAGAAAATCTTGTGGTAGTCAAGTAAAGTACTTTTTTTTTTTAACACAACTTATAGTGATGAATAAAATATTTTTGAATCAGTGCATAATCAAGAAAAGTTCCCAAACCACAAACCTGGTCTCCTTTGTTGTGTGTTTTTAGCACATATCAAGCCGGCGGCACCGGGACGGCATGGCAGGAAAGCCGAACCCCCTCCTCAGCCGACATAAGAAGCACAGGGGGGCGGATCTGACGGTAACACTTTGACTTCTGTCCCCTGTCACGCATTTCATCAAACAAACATTGATTCTAGAAATTGATAATTTCGATCTCTAGGAAGATCTTCATAATACCCATATTGCAAGGAGTTTACAGAACTGTCGGCCAGTCTGGTTCAAATTGATGTTATGAATTTAATATAACTTGAACTGAAAGCAATTATTTTTGTGAGACACATGAGTGTTCAACTCGCTTTCTCTCATGAAACCATTGACTCTTGCCGTTTTGAGATGAACAAGTTTGCTGTGCTCTCTGTTCCCAGCGACGTCCTTCAAGACTGTAACACAAATAACCTAACCCTAAAACTAAAAATATACGTTGGATCTTTACTTTTCACGTGATTGTTATAAAGATATTCCATTCCAACAAGTGGCTTGTAAAAGATGCTATTAGAAAATTGGCTTATTTGATTTGTATTGTCACATTTATTGCTATTGCAGTAACTGATCTCAATAAATATGTAAAAAAAACAAAAGAAAAAAAATCATGACAACATTGGAAACTCATCTCATCCATCCTTACTGCTAATTTATTATTCCCAATGATGCAAACATTTCAGTTTGTTTGAAATTACTATATGTAGACTCCTTAATATGTCATCTGGAGATGTAAGTCAAATAAGGTGAAGTATTACTGACAGTAAATTCCTAGAATTAAAAAAAAATAGATTTTTACAAGTTCTTGGAGAACATCTGATTATTGATAAGGTACTGATGCTTTTGAACTGATCACATAATTTCTGTCCTACTTGTCTCGCCCCTGCCCCTCTGGTTTCTGTTTTCAGTCTTCTTTGACCTTCTCCAAGGATCTCACCAAAGCTTTGGGTGCGGGGCTGTTGCCCAGCCCGCTGGCCGTTGCCGCAGCTATGGCCGCGGCCGCATCCTCGAACCCGCTGGCTCTTCGCGCAGCTGCCCCTGGCCCTCACCCCCACCCCCACCACCTCTTGCAAGGCCCACCTCTCAGCCACGCCATCTTGAGACCCGCCCCTGGGCCCATCCGCACCACCCATGGGCCAATCCTCTTCTCTCCTTACTGACACATCGCCCTGTGACTTCATCTCGTCAGAAACATCCACTCCAAAAGCACACTGTGAAGCTAGAAAATATAAAAGATCAACAAACAGCAATTGTTAAGGAGGGAAACATCTAGTCGTTTAAATGTCTGATAGAATAGCAAGGGAAAGGAACAGTGGGAAGGAGTACAAGTATTATGTGTCTCTTTTTCCCTTTACCTAAACCTCTCCACTCACTCGCCTTCTTTTTCAAAGGACTTCTGATGTAGAAAAGGTGAGTGAAGGAGAGAATTCATTATGCATCGTACTCTCTTGTACATTTCCCATTTTCCCCTCGTCCTTCCCTTGCACTGTGGCCAAAACGAGGCCACCTCAATATAGAAAAGAACAAAACGAAAAAACTACACAGACTAGGCAGACCTTTCTAGAAATGTCAAACCATGCATAGTGTTATCATTACTATTCTGGTGCAGGCGGTGTTTCTCCTGTTGTTACGGCTCGACTTCTTCTCGTCACCCTATGCACCTCAGAAACCAGGACAATAGTGTTGCGTCAATAGGGTAGCTGCTTCCTTCGGTCTTTGCTGTGTCCGCCGCGGCTCGCTGTGGCGCTCTCCACAATGCTGTACACTGTCCTTCTCCTCAGCCAGCAGCTCTTCCATTTGTGACACTAGATGCAACATGACTTTGTCTGACAGGCCGGCGGTACTCATAGCCGAACACATCAGACGGAGAAGGTTAGGAGAACAGAAGTGAGACTGTAGGGGATCGCAGCCTAAGCCCCCTGTCATTGCCAGAGAAGGTGAGGTGAGAGGAGGGTCGGCGCGGGTCAGCGGACGGATTGACCACAGGAAGCATGCAGACGCGCGCACACACATATAGTCCAGAACAAATCTGTGTTTTAAAATAGATCGCACCAACTAACACTGCTGCAGGGCATGTCTGCCAGCTTTCATAACAGTCAGAAAACGACGTGGAAGAAGACGAAAGGGGAGGGCGGAAACAGCTGGAGTCAAGCTTGTGAACATACTGCACTGCTGTATTTAACACATGACAGTCCTATACAGCTCAACATATGTTCAAGGAAAGGATGTTCTATCGTGTTGTGGTTTATGTTATTGAAAAGAGCATAGGTTATAGTTGCCGTTCTCTTTTCTGTTTACATCATCACCACGCTCTTTCCTCTCAGGCTGAATTACTGTGTAGGTGGTCAAGCATGACTTAAACCTGACCTTGTGTTCGGATCTATTTATGTTGTTCCTGCATGCGTCCTCACAGCGAGGCTCTTCAGGGACAAACTTTAGCATCACTGGGTTGAACCCTTTCATTCCTGCGTAGTCCTCCACCTCCTCACCTGGCTGATACCCAAAGGTTTGTTTGTTCGGGTCAATAAAATTTTTTTTAAAAAGTGTGTCTGATAACTGACAGACAATAAACTGAAAGGGAACCGGATGAAAAGCATGCTTTCTTAGTTTAAGATGGTATTGAGCTGGATTCATACGATAAAGGTGCCCAGAAGCAGAAGCCCAGACGTCCAGCTCGAGGCAACTATTGGTAATTCCTGTCTTACAAGTGAAAGCCATGACACACACCATGATTTGTTTTCTTTTACAAAGACTGGTGAGCACTTTGTTTTACCTCGGTTGGGACTGTTGCTTTGTGTTTGTACTGCACATGAAAAAATGAGCAAAATCCGCGGGAAAAATACACATATAATATTTTTGTAGGTAGGAAATGTTTATCAATTCATCCATGGGAAGGAAATTAATAAAGGGGGTTGACATTTTTTTGGTAGATATCATAAACAAGCTTAACACACCTGTGCATTCTGTTTGTTCTCAGAAGTTGGAAGATCTGACTTATAGCTCATCATTTTGAATTAGCAATAATTGTTAGATGGGATGTCACAATTATGACTGAAATATCTCATAGTCACAGGACAACATTCATTTTTCCCTCTCAGTGTTGGAATTGGGCTTCATCAGAAATGTCTGGAATGTCTCCTTTCGTCCAATTTTGAAAAGTTGGTTTATTCATTAGGTTAAAGCTGTCATTCAGTCAGAACTTGTGTAAATCTTTCATTTGCATTTCTGACAGTTTTCTCATTTAATCAGTGGCACATAATACTGTAACAGACATCTTTTAGTGATTAAAAGAAGAAAAAATATATATCACTATTGGCTTCCACTGGTAGCACCACACACAGTAACTAGTGCCAAAACGTTTGCAAATTTTCTGACTTGCGGCTTTGAAACATTTCCTTCATACTTGGATGCGCGGAGAAATGTTGCATTTCCAAAGTTGGTTTGGAAATACAACAAGAGCGACACCTGAAGGGGTCATTGTTACTGGGAAAATGATCTAAAATGACTAAAAATATAAGGGGTCAATTCTGTGATAACTTCCATCTGCGTCATTTAGTGGCAGCAGGTTATAGGTTGGATATGGCAAATCCTCTTTTTGCTATATTAATACTTTATATAACTGCATCTCTTTGGCATAAATCAAATACTGCTGCAAGCCTCGAGTACCAGTACGAGTACCTCGATTTTAGGAGAAGCTGGTTTTCCAACTTTGAGCAGTGGTATTCCCAACTCAGCTACCACACTATTCCCAGATCAGAGCTCCGACTTCCGAGACAACTGGAATACAGAATTACAAATAGGTAGACAAGATGAGGAGCCAAATAAAGCTAGCTAAGCAACAACTGGCTCCTGCTCGACAGCTTGAAACAGAAACCCCTTATTTTGAACAAGATGTACACTGTGCCCTATCATTGAGAAACAATGAGCTCTAATGTCTTACCTTTGTCTGAATATTGCAATGCAATGAGCAATTTATATCAAAATGACTTGTTACCATTGTTACGTCAATGTCTGGAGTTGTTTAGAGTGGGAGCATGCCAGATCACAGACCTTTCTTTCCCTTCCATGAAAATCTTGGACCCTCGATGGTACAAGGGAGGAGTAACTCAGCACAGAGACCGACCCTTCATATTAAAGGGCCTTTAAACTATGAGAATCTCTGTTTGGGGAACAGGGTACAACACCAGGTGTAAAAGGATTTCAGCTTGACGATCTGTTTTTCTTTTTCATTTTTTATTTGGATTCCCTATGTTGCTTTTTTTTTTTTTTTTTTTCCTGTTTGTGATTAGCGTACCCAAATGAAAATGCAGAGGAATATTATTAATGCCATTACTTAAAGAAGAAGTTGTCTCAGTGTCAGCTTCCACCATCGTGCTCTTTTTGTTGTGGAAAGTAATCTTTGAGTTCATTTTGTGTGTGAGATGCTGTTCCAAGATTTGTGCTTGCCTTCCTGTTGGTGTGTGTACCATGTATATTCAAGTGTGCGATGGGATGTCCTCACCTCTGACCCTCCACCTGTAGCGTATGGAGGTGACCTGGAGCTAAAAAGTGCCCTGACTTAGTGATGGAGACAAAAATCCTGCTTGATTAAAGGAGTCTGACGAATCTGAAAGGATTTTATCATGGAGCTGATCTTATAACTCGGCTATTACAAAGTGTTTGCGTCCCTGTTAGGCCAGTCATTCTAGTAGCATGACTGAAATGTTCAAATTGTCCTAGATATGTTGACAAAGTGGAAACAGCCATCAAATCATCCTCATTTTTCACATTCGGGAAATAAATAACCGATTCCCATTTTCTGGACTTCATGTTAGCTGTGTTTAGGCTCCTAGCCTTAGCCTTATTCTGCCCTCAGTCTCTCTCTCTGAGCAGAACCAGACAACGAGAGAGCCCGAGAGGCTTCGGTGTAATTTTGTCTTGCCAATAAAATTATTTTTGAACTTCATTATCAGAGGGATAAAGAGTTTGTATGGCAAACTGTAGCAATACCTGACTCATTCTGGCTACTCTTGTTTATTGCAATAAGAAAATGAAACAATAAATGTGTATGTGATTAAAACATAAATGTAATTTAAATAATAATGAAAAAAAAACTTTATGGAAAATATTGATATCAAGCAAAACTATTGTGAAAAAAGTAAATGTCAATAAATCATGAAATGATATCGTCTGCAGAATCTTTATGAATCACTCACTGTTGTCTTCCCTTATTTGTTGATTTAGCTCTTCAAATATAACCAACACATTCATCAAATCACATGCGAGTTATATGGTCAAAATTTTAGAGACATCTGTGCCTCATTAGTTTGCTGGTAACATATATTTCAAGATTTAGTCCTCTCTTTAACAAAAGGTTCAGCCATGCATTTGTGAAGCAATGGACCTTTCTTTCATGGGTCAGGTCGCTATGAAAACATTTGGTCCATTTCAACATATCATTTTCAGGCAGACATCATAAATCATATCATTCCCATCATTTCAAGCAGCACCAAAAAGAAGAAAAGAACATCTCAGGAGTGGATGGATTTCAACAAAAAGGAGAAATTTATGCAGGAATATACGCAAATGTCCTGAAGATCATCTTTATCCCTGTTTCCTTAAACATTACCATCCACACCAATGTCCTCTATGAATTTGGTTTCATCGATGGAAAACTCTTAGTAACAATGAGTCAGATGAGTCTTGTCCAGAGCACTCCAAATACTTTAAAGTGTATGCTGAAATTTAGTAAAAAGTTGACTGTCCATTTTAATATTTACTAATAACTGATCAACTTTGATCATGTGAATCTTGTGATTTCAACAAACAAATAGACATAAAGTAGAATCAATAATATTGATTCTATAACATTGCAGTTTTAAATGCAACTGTGCAGACAAAAAAACAAGCAAAACAAAAAATCCTCTGCTGAAAATTTTCATAAACACCAATTATGACTGTTTATGCAGTCAGTGGCCTTTTAGTTTAAGAATAATTTACTGGGCCATATCTTTAAATTGTGTTTCTTAAACAACCATACAGACTCAGTATCAGATTTATTTTCCAAGATTGGAAAATACATTTTCTTGCACAAGCAAGAAATGTATCTTTGTTTTCCAATCCCTCTCAGCCTACAGACAGAAACAGATCAACTTCAGAGGAAGTGAACAGTAAACTGTATAAATGTACTTAGATGTGTCTGTACAGCTTTTTCTGAAACCAATAATAGGGAGAATGGTAGGGGGAAAGCATACTTTTGTTTTCTCTTGATGTATTTATTTCATTATGAGGCATTATTTTGCTATTCTTTATTTGATTGTCTTCATTTAGCCACAATTTGTCTTTAAATGATGCCAGTTTACACCAGTTTTAGTGGTAGAACAACACACTTTACACGTCAAACGAAAGAAGTAGAATAAACTATGTACATTTTCCAGATATTCCCCCTGAAATATCTACTTACTGGCTGCTTGATAGATTTCTCCTTGAGGCTTTTGTGATACTGTCATTTCTACATGTACTCCAGTGGCATAAGTGATAAAATATGTAATTAACACCTCTTTAACACACACATCACTATCTAGGCAGATGATGTTAGTAGAAACATTTGCTCTAATTTTTCTTTTTCTCTGTGTACTTTTTTTTTTTTCACATCTAATACCGAGTGTAATTTTTTTCACTTTGTAGGCTATGACAACATTTCATGAACCGTTTCTTCTTCTCTAGACGGCCTACATATTTAGTGAGAGGTGAGTAACTAACTTCTGATAATAAATTATACACTGGTGCTGTTTCTCTGCATTTTTTTATTTTTTATTTTTTGTATACTGGCCTCTCCACTATCTCCAGGTCATGCCCCTATTAGCAATACAAAATGAAACCACAAGATGGCTCTGCTGTGATGACTGGGAGATCGATGGGAATGAAACAAAAGAGGGTCGTTTGTAGTGAGCTGTGTAACGAAGACTAATGATCCAAAGCCTTACAGACTAATATAAACGGCACACAGAAGAGCAGGACCGAATGCATAGCGTGCCTTACAAGCAGCTCCACTTCCATGATCTCTACGCTGTTTGGTGAGAATGAGCCTTGGATGAATTGGCCAGATGGTTGCTGAGTCATCAAAGGTGTTGTAAAACTAAATGGTGCATATAAGCTGCAACCCTTAAATATTGCCAAAATGTCACCACTCAAAGATGATTGTAAATGTGGTTCTCTCTCACGAAATTATGCAGTGTTGTGTGTTTGTTTCCCCTCTATTCGCTGCCCTGTAGTGTTGAGGGTAGTGAATGAAAATATACTGAAATATTTATTCTTTATCATTACTTAAAAATAGATGCATTTGAAGTCTCCTGATGACCTTTCCTAATTATACCTTCATGTATTGTTACCAATGTAATTGTTTCTTTATAAATATACAGTGTTTTACGTTGAAAATTACAAAAGACTGATTAAACACACCTTTCTCTTTCCCCTCATGTTTGTAACCCCTGTTTTCCGTCTGCAAGGCACAACAGCAGGACTTGTCTTGCACTAGAAAGAGAGCCTGCAGCTCTTGAGAGCTCGATGCATTGAGATGTGGCAATAATGCCAAGAGATCGTCGTCATCGTGAGTGCTCAAATGGAAACTGAAGGGAAAGAGATGTTCAGATGTTCTGATGTTTGGCAGAGCTTACCTCAAAGCAAAAGTCTGCCTCTTAGAGGAGCAAACTGGTGCTAGGATTTTCCACATCTTCTGTGTCAGTACTTGTGCATAATTAACACTGATCTTTACCACTTTGATGAAAAGGCATGTATGTTTCCTATAAAATGTAAAATGTTAGTATATACATATACATATATAACATTTTCTGATTGAATCTTGTCATAAAACCAGCAACAAAACACACGAACAGAATATTTTAAGGGTCCTGATTGTTTCTGAGACACAATGTAGAGGACTTTGAAATAATAATCTCTGGGAGAAGTTGCCCTGTTTTTATTATGCTTTTTGAATGACTCATTCAAAAAGCATAATATTCAGTTATTACGAACCTTTCGGCCCGTTATGATGTGTCTCCTAGATGTAGGACAGGATTTTAAAAAATGGGCAGCACAAAACAGGTGAACACAAAGTTGTTTTAGACTTCAATACTTTTTCATGATGCTTCAATATTTGAAGCCTTATAAGAGCATTTATGATGAATGTGTGTAACCTAAAATATCCATATTTTCCACTTTCTGTTTTTATATTACATTCTAAATATTTTCTTGCACATATTACTGGCATTGTCATTTAAGAAGTGGACAGAACCCAAACACTAGTTTTCACAGGACTAGCATCCTGAGCAGTCCCACAAAAAAAAAAAAAAATAAATAAAAACTCACTTAATCCCGGAGATTAAGTGAGGGGATTAACGAGACACAAAAGCATCAGGAAAGATTTTCAGGACACAACTGATACAGTTATAGTTTTATTATTATGTGCCTGTGCACTTCCCTTTTTTGTGCCACCAATTGGCCTTGGCATCTGCCCAGGGCATCATCTGGCTAACACCAATAACCTTTATAGCTGATGTTGGCCAATAATCTGCACACCAATAAGAAACCAGATGAAGATCATTCTGTCTATCTTGAGGTAAACTGTGATTTGACTAAACTGTGTAAACTGTGAATCAGAAGACCTCATACAGGTTTTCACTTCAGCTAAGTCTATTTTAAAATAATTTAAAATTGACTTAGTTGCTGCCAACGAAGGCAGTTGATTGTTTGCAATGTGTGTGCATGAGTCTTTTAAGAAATATTTAGCATTGAAAGTATGTATTGGGTGGTGCAGTGACTAGATTCCAAGTATGTAAGATATTATAGTTAAATTAAACAGAAAGCTACACCTTTTCTGACTTTTTTTTTTCTTTTCTTCCTGCGATTGAACAGAGATAAATCAGACCTGCTGGCTTCATTTATGCTAACGCTTTTCAGAATGATGTTGTATTGCTTCAATGGAAAGTTAACTTAATTCCACGTTAAATTTGTCGTAGGTGTCTGGATATATTGAAGGAAATGCGTAAGCGAATCGTGTGCCACATAGTGCAGCCTGTGCCTCTGACACAGTGAGCCAGCTTAATCGCGTGATTAAAACGCAGATCGTTAAAACTTGCATCTGACAACACATTAGACACAGAGCGAGGGCGACAGAATCCCCTTTGCACGAAAGCTGTTGTTTTAGTGTCGAGGCGGAGGTTATTTTAACTGCGTGCCTCCATAAACAGGAGACGGCAGGTACAGGTGCATCACAGAGGAGATAATTAGTCCGGGAGACAGAACACAGTGGAGAAAAATGTGCCTGTTGTTTTGTTTTCTTGAGTGGTTAAAATTTTATTTTTTATTTTTTAAACTTAATGTAGCTCTCAGTTTATTTAGTTGAGCTTGACGTCTGGTTCAAATGTTCATTTTGATGAATGTTTATGCCACTACTTGATTAAAAAAAAAAGAAAACATTGGAATATCATCTCAGAGGAAAACAGGTGCTTCTCATCAGCCTTAGACGATTCACTTCTCTCTTTCGAAGTAAATCACAGCGATCTCAGTTTCATTCATATCCTCTGTTGTTTGGTACCACTTCAGGCAATATCCTGCCACATTTGTCAATGCGGAAACCTCCAGACGCACTGCAGACATAAAGATCGGGGGATGAATCCACCGACTAATATCATGCTCTCTTTAGGGAAATTTAGTCAATTCCAAACAGCAGACTACACAAAATAATCCAATTGTTACAGGATTATAGACAATAAACTTTCTGGGGGAAGGAAAGGAAACAAGATAGAGAGAAAGAAGAAAGAGAAAGAGAAAGAAAGGTCACCTTTGAGTCACAAATACATCTGATTGGCAGTTGTCAGGCAAGTTATTTTCTTTGCCACAGCCTGGCATCTCCTGCACCTGATGTCTGATAAATTTAGCTTGCAATTTCAAAAGAAAGCACACATTCTGCTGAAACTCTTTGTAAAGCTGCTGATATGGACAGTCATTTCAGAAACTCGCACTCTTTAAAAGATTGTATGTTACACCGTTCCTCGGGCATGGTGTGTTTTTTTTTTGTTTGTTTGTTTTGTGTTTTTTTTCTTCCATCACTCAACCCAGACAGAAACTGAAGAATACCTTTGGGCTTCAGAAAGTCCATGCCAAGCCTGGCTGTTTCACCCTTCACTTGGCCCTGAGCGCTGCATTACAGAAATGTTGCCATCCATACTGGACAGAAATGATGCATCAATAACATTTCCAACCACACAACTGACAAATGAGTGAGAAGTTAGCAGAAGTCCTGAAATGTAGAACTAAATTTAAATGGAAAAACTTGGTCTTTGGAGCCCAAAATTTCTGTTTGTACTTATGTTAGTTCCTTGAGATACATCGCCCACACAAAGTGCGATGTGTCCTCAGAAAATTATGTTGCTTAATTGCAGAAAGGACTGCCGACTAATATGTTAGCAATCACTTTCACTAAACTTTGGAAGAAAGGCCCTGGGCATGTGGAGAGTGTTTTCCCCGTTAACTGTGGCCTGAACTTGGCAAGACTTCTGCTACTTGTTATCTACTCATGTGTGCTATGAAGTGTTTAATGTGTTTGTTGATGTTTGCATCAAACAGCATATACATCTAGTATACCATCAAGTTATAAAGCACAAACTGTGGAAAGATGCAAATTGGTAAAAATTAAATATAATTTCTTTTATTTATTTTTTTATGTTGCTTATGAATGCAAAAAATCAATGCAAAAGCTGTTAATTATGGTCAGGAGAGATCAATAATAAGCCAATAGTCATGCTTCACTGGTAACAGGAGTGTGAAGGCGTATTATGAAGTGGTAAACCATTATTAAGCTTTTTATAATCTGTAATAACTTGATCCCATTATTTCAAACATTTCCTACTACATAGATTTGGGAAATAGTTACATTTGTATTTCATTGTTCTTTGGATAATCTTGGATAAATGCTTTTCTGTATGTTTATTTATACATTACAGAATGGAAAGTTTTAACCCTTTACTTATGTTAATTATGATTTTCTGCTTCCAGCTGGAGAACGACTGGCATATTACATCAGATTCATTTGACCAATCTCATCAAGCCTCATCAAAAAACTAATTCTAACTCATTGATTATGAATCACTTCCCGTGCTGTAAACACGAGTTTCATTTGAACACAATACTTTTAACAGTTTTAAGGAGGATACTCCAACAGTTTGAAAGCCTTAACAAAATGCAGAACAGCTGAAAATGATCTTTCAACAGGTATTCGTCAGCGCTATAATGGTGACGTTCAGTTGTTGCTGTGCGGCTGGCACTGCTATGTGCAGCCGTACAGCGGCTCTTCTGTTCCAGACGGCACACTTTTCCCAGCTCAGTGTGCCAGTCATTATTCCTGCTCACAGCTGTTACTGAAGCAGAACAGCAATGGCACAAACCCTGAACTGTGGGCTATAAAGATGTGTTTCGTTCAAGATAGTTCAGTGTGATTTCTGTGATGCAGTTAAGCTTAACAACTAATTCTGGGGGTTTGTTTACTGTATTTTAAAAGTTGTTTTCGTCTCCATCAAAATTGAAGTTGTACTTGACCTTCACCCTCGATCATGTCACGAAGATCTTTCTAAACAAAGTTTCTGGTTCTGGATGTCACTGGACGTAAAACCTGCTCCAGATGGCAAGCTGGTGGTAGGGAAGCCTGTCCAGGTTCAGCTGTGTATTACAGAATTACAGCAAGTAATGCTGATAAAACATCATTCCTCTGTCTTTCTGCCTTAAATACTTTCGTTGATATTTTATATTTCAGTTAAACCCATCTGTGTGATGTTTTATTCAGAGGAATAACTGGCTCTCTTCCTGACCTGTGGCAGGAAGTGGCAGAGGCTTACAGTGATTTGGATTCAATGGAAAAGTCACTGATGATAACCATGGAAATGACTAGTGGAAAAAGACAATTTGCTTTCTATCGCTTGATCATTTTAAGACTTACATTTGTTGCCTCTCTTTGAAATGTGTTGGAAAATTGTCAGCCTGCTCTGTTTGCCTGTGTTGATGTGCCAAATTTGTTGGATTTGTCTTGGGCACTTTCCTTATTTCCCTATTTAACTTTCCTGTTAAATAAGGAAAGTTTAGCAGTCCATTTGTGTTTTTAATAGAGTTGCCATTGCATGTAAAGTCTGCAAGCTGTTCTTATAATTTCCATTAAGATACTTTTTAAGAAACACGTTTTCTTAAAAATTAAATCAAATTAAAGTACGAAACCCAAACAATTTAGTTGTTGTTTATTTTTGCTGTCAAGTTTTTATTAAAAAAAACAGGAGCACTAAGAAATTTTTATTTGCCTTCATATTTATTCATGAATTTGACAACATGCAATCAGTGCACAACAATATAAATACAATAAACTGCTTCTGTGATATCTCATTTCATCTTTAGGCATGTCCATCTGAGAAACCTACTGAACAAGTAACAAGTAAAGAATCATCATCTGATTGTCTGCTGTGATATCTGGTGTGTGTGGAGGCGTGTGTGTGTCCTGTGTTTCTCTATGTTGCCCTGTGATGGACTGATGACCTGTCTGTGGCAGGTCACCAGTCCTTCTTACTCAGTGACCACCAGAGATGAGTACCAGCCACACCTCGGCAGTATGAGACAATGCATGGATTTTTCTTTCGGTGCGATTTCAAAAAGCAGTAAAGCGTCCTACACATTGTGTGATATTTTTTATTTGCATTAAGGAATTCAAAATTTTGGAAGAGTAATCGGTAATACAATCAAACAGAAACGGATCAACTTTGCAAAGATTCCCAAACGCTTAAGTGAGAGCATGGTCACAAAGTGGATATAATTTTGCAAAAATTGTAGTCATGACTGGGAAGTTTTGAGGTGAGACAAGTGCGAGCTTAGTGACCTGTCTGTCAGTAGCTTTCCAGCTGACAGAAATAAATGCAGTAAAGAGTCTCCAGAAACATATTTTCTTTTACTGCAAAACTGCAGAAAGACAGTAAATCCTTTGCTGTCAGCAGTGAGTCCGCCAAATAAACTAAAATTTGCAGCTGTGCTCTGAGCTGCTGTAGCACTGCATCATTTTAAGTCAAGTCAAAATGATCTTTACCTTCAGTAGGAATAGATTGAATTCATTAAATTGATAAACAAGATGACAATTCGTTGCTCTGAGTACTGGCAAAAATGTAGATAAAAATGTAAATGTCATGATTTCCGTGTGTTTCATGCTGCTTCTCCACTCTGCCTCTTCTCGGGGCAGACGGTGGCGTTTTAAGGTGAGAAGAGTGTGACCTCAAAGCCCAGAGCTCGTTGTCGATGGAGCTGGATGTAAATGTAAACAACAATCTCTACATCTTCACATTTCTAACTTGAGTCAGTTTCACAACTTTCCTTTAACAAAATACTCAATCCTTTGATAACCAGGCTCCAACAGTTGGTTTACTGTAACTCCTTCATGTTGTGATTGGCCAAAAGGCACACTGAGTCACAGATGTCTTCCCGTGACTGTTCTATTTAAATCCGCCATAATGCTTGAGTGTAAAGCCTTGCAGCATCTCAGGAAATGAGGGTGATGAAAATGATCATGGGGCGAGTGGGAGATGGGAGAAATGGTGACACTGAGGCTTGACGGTCAGACGCTGGAGATGAAGTGAAAGATGGGGTGCCAGTGTTAATTAGGCGATGGCTTGCAGACTGAAGGAAGCAAATAATGTTGTCATTCAGCAGTATCCTGATCTGACAGACACTCGCTAATTATCTGTCATCCCTTTGCCACGTTTGTTTTTCTGTACCTTAAATGAGAGCAGCGGCGTGTAAAGTGAACCACATACAACATCTGATTAATTTCCCCTTGCAATGATACTCACATGTCTTATTTTGTTTCTTTTTTTAAAATGTATTTTCTCTTGTTTCCATGTTACGGTCACAAAACATAATGTTGCTATTGGGAAAGTTGCATGGGATCTTTTAAAAAATAAAAATAAAAAAATCTGAAGTGAATAAAGACCTGTACAGCTGGCTACTTTTATAGATGTGATGTGAAGACAGATGGAACTAAATGCAGACAAAATGGATGAAAACATGTTAGAAGCTGGTAAGACTGGACTATGGATTCACTCGGGAGGACGATAACAGCCCCAAAAAGACAACGACTCAAACATGAAGCACCAGCGAGAGTGAGATGATCATGTTCATCTGTTACAATGGTCCAGTCAAAGTTCAAACCAAAAATCCAATTAAGGATATTAAGGATCTGTGACAAGATCAAAAATTATGTCCATTAACAGTCTCCATCCAGTTTGCTTGGGATACGTGTCTTACAAGAACAAATCAAGAATTGACATTCCACAAAACAAGTAAAAAAAAATGAAATACAATTCTAGACTCTTAGGTATTTGTTTTTAAAAAATTGAGAAATATTTTGATTTGTAGAGGAGGCGTGAGAGAGCGAGAGAGAGACATACATACAGCTAACAGTATGTGTAGATCATTTAGGACTCAGGAGGAAAAAAGGAGTAATGAGGACAGATTTTTCAAAAATGTCCATCAGGATGTTAATTTGCAAGGACAGACAAAACTATCCAGATTTATAAAAGTATTTCTAAATAGAGCTTGAGGTCAGATTTTTGATAATTCTTTGTAAGCTAGTAGTGGTCATATGACTTAGATGTTCAGTTTGACAGATATCAAATTTCTTTTAATGTCAAACATTGATCCATTTTTATTTTTTTTATTCTTGTGCTTCTTTGGGAAAAAATAAATAAAAATTTTATTTGTATCTATTGTTATTACTATTAATCGTGCACACACAAAGTACAAGCACTGTGCATGGATGAATTGCAGCAGGGTACAATTAAACCATATTAGATGTAATCATACAGGTGGGCCACTCCACCTACTACCATTGTTGAAATTTATGGTTGAATATATAGAACTATACACAGGTAGAATATGGCGCTGTACAAAACAGTACTATAACTACTGCTACTACTGTTAATAACAATATTTAACGTGCTGAGGGCTCAACCCTACAAGGCAAGTCACAAAGGAGCAGAGATGAGAGATGGAAAAAGCTTTATTCATGCAAAAATGTTTCTATTCATTGTCCCCCCACCCCAAAAAAAACATAATTTGATTTCTGCCCCAGTAGATCATAATAAAGAAAGAACTGTTAATATTAAACAAAACATAATATTTTGATGATGGATGTTGTTGATGCAAAACATTGCTGCGTCATGGGGTTGAGCAACAAGCGTTTTCATGATTTTGTCCTTGGCCTCTGCGTCACATATCTGCAAAGTTTTTGACAACATTTTTTTCTTGTTATTTTTCAGATTTTTTTCCTGGCAAACAAAGAGACGGACTCACAGAAAGAGGCACAAACAGCACCCACTGCCAACCTCTCACCTTGGCGAAGGAATTACAATCTACAGTGACAGCAAGTCAACAGATCGCAGTTTGAAAGCTTGTCAAAGGGCTTTTCGCTCGAGGTGTGAAGTCTTTGAAGAAGAACCTTTAACAGTGAGACGCCGATCACTGTAAATTCTGTTCAACTTAATCCTCCTCAGCTATGAAAAGCTTTTGCACTTGTCTTTTGCCTTTCATCTTTTGAACAGACAGCCTTAGTCAGCCGTCGCTCACCGATGCTTCCAAAGATGTGCTGATCAGTACTTTGCTTGAAGTGATGCTGGCTTCCGATTAACAGCGACATAACGTCTAATAAGGTAAAATGATCGAACAGCTGAAAACGGCGCTGCTCCGTACAGCTGTGGGTCTATTTCTGGATGCTTTATTTTCATAAGCAAATCACGGTATGATTGTTATAATCAGGAGATGGCCCCGAGAGATAAAACCGTCATTATCCAGTTGTGCCAGATTTATAATGAATTATAATGTATGTGATTATCAGATAGTCATGTATAATGAGTTTATAATGTCCTAGCTTTGCTCACAATAGACTGTAAGTCTCCTCCTCCTGGTATCTTATCGGTTTTTATCACAGTTAGCTCTCTCTTACATCCTTTCGCTTAGACTTTCTCCAGTAAGTGAGGTGGAATAAAGGTGAAGCCCATCTGCCGTGTCAAGGACACTCCTCCACCCCCCCTCCAAGGCAAACCTGCAGCATAATCAACAATCCGATATGGATAGAGATATTTGCCTTCGTGTCTACAGACGTGGTGCCAGCTGTATTTACCAGGACATCTTGTATTATGAACTTAATCTCTTTACCAAGCCCTGCCTGTCTGTTATGGATGGCACTTGCCATTTACAGAAGAGAGCCCAAGGCCATCAGTCATGTGTGTGTGTGTGTGTTTAGGTGTTACAGGGGCGGGGTTGGTAAAGCTTTTATGTGTCTGTATGTGCCCTCATTGAAACAGAGCAGTGATAAAAGTTGCAAAAGAAAAAAAAAAAAGATCAAATATTCACAAGAAATGTGAAATGAATTGGCCAAAAAAAGATAAGAGATTGTGATAGGAGACCGTAATGACCAGGTGAAATTGAATTATATCACTTGTTCCGCTCTGAAAGTGATCAAATCACTTCAAGATGTTTGGCAGCTTTTTGAACACTTGTGTAGCTCTTTATCAAGTCCAGATGACCCCAAATTTATTCATACAACTTTCAGTGATTCCCATTCATGCCGCACTAATGCACATGCTCATGGGCTAGCTACTTTATCGTAGCCAAGCTGAATTAAATTAATTTCAGAAACAAATCACATAGTAGCATCAGCCACATTAGTCCTCCAGTCAAAGTAGCATCTTTCACAATTCTGCAAAAAATTCTTCTAATGTAATTATTTTTCAGCTAAACAGAAAGAAAACGGATGAATCTAAATATGTCTATGTTCCCTCCTTTTCCTAAGTGTTTTTAAATAGAGTCTCCATGCACTTCATTATTGCTTAATGAGCATCAACATCATTAGGGTATGTATAAAGCGATGTATAATGGCTCGTTATAAGTTTGCATAACAAGCTGCATCTCGGTAGAGTAATTTGTACAATAAAGCACAGACGCTGTACAGGTTGTCAGTCTGTTGTTGTGAAGCGGAAAAATATTGAGATGTAAAACAAATTGGTGTTTACCCATTTTTGCTAGGAAAAGATGAAAAATAGTCTGTAGAAAAAACACTCTTGTCATTTAAAATGCAAATCCATTATTCAACTCCTGAAGAATATTCCTCACCATTTATGTTAGTAATTTTGTAATTAGTATTTTTTTTTTTTGCTTTCATTCAATGTTTAGTTTGATATCAAGACCTGATCAGAAACTTGACCAGGTCTTGTCAATAACTGTTGCAGCTTCCCTTGTAAAAGAAGTGCTGGAGTGTTGATATGTCAGTATTGATCGAGGGCGGACCCTTCCTTCATTATGAAAGCTATAACAGCAGTTTCTAGGTGACTGCTTCATGAATAATATGTTTCATTGACTTGACTTGGTCTCTTGAGAAACTATGACAAAGTGCAGCAAAAAGGGGTTGTTGACAGCAAAGTTTATCATTGTCACTGAAATTGCCTTCATGCCAAGCTCACCTTTGGATCTTGCAGCGACGCTGTTTTGTGTCTCTAGTCAGCAGTCGTAAGTATACATTTTGAAATGAGCCACATTGAGGTCACTCACTCAAAATACATCAACATTTTTATGTACCTAATATTAGAATTTAACTAGTGTGTATTTAGAAATGGGAAAAACAAACTATTTCATTTTGGCATCATCTGCTATAAAAACAAGGACTATAAGTGTGGCCGACATTATTTCTACAGCGGTTCTGGAAAATGTTCTATTCATACGTCGGTGTTAGTAAAGATCTTAATGATCTTTAAATACATATTTACATGTAGGAACAAAAGAACGTACTTGCTTCCAACAGAGAAGGGGCACATCATTAAATCCTAGTGATAAATGTTCAGTTTGATTTAAAGGGTGAGAAGTGTAAGGGTGGTTCATGGCTCCTGTCTTGACTACATAATTGCACTTGACACAGTTTGTGAGCAGGCAGGAAAGATTAAGCAAGAGTAAGAACAGTCGCTCTGTTAATGCTGCAGCATTTATAGTCATAGTAATTACAGTTTTTCTTAGTCGCTTTAGTGCATTTCTTAGAAAAAAAATTTACATTCTCAAAACTACAATCTTCAAATCATCATGTCACCTGTCCACACCAAAAAAGCACTTTCTCATTTCTGTGAACACGTTGCAAATACTTTGCATTCTCATGCAAAGTATTTACATTAGAATGCAAAATACTTTGCATTCTAATGCAAAGCATTTGCATAGATTTTTTTCTAATTCTGTCATTAATTGGTAAATTGCACCTTGGTGAATAAAGTTTTATCCAACATGGGTTAATGTGTGAAGCATTAATGATCAACCAATGAGAAAGTTCCTAGCCCATGAGCCAGAAACTTTATTTCTGAGACTAAAGTAAAACCTTTCCTGTGAATCTCACTAATATTGGCTTAAGTTGTAGTTATGCTGTTTCAGTCTTGGACTGCTGGATAACAAAACAAACTCAGTTTGTTATCCAGCAGTCTCTCTAATTTTGCATTATTTGCGGTTGTTTAAACTTTAAATTATATATTAGCTGACTTTCACTCCAGGCTGAGTTTGGTTGGGACATCTTCCCGGAGGAATGCATCGGCTGCGTTAATATCTTTCTGTGTTTAACCCTGTGTCTCAGACAGAGCTATTGGCAGAGCTTTATTTTGATCAACTGCATGTAATGTCTTTCATCCCATAGACTTGAAAAATGGCTCAGAGCTTTTCTGCTTATCTGCGTTTCTGTCCAATATGAAGCCACCCAGTGAGTGATTTGATTAAATCTGCTGGATTTCCTTGGATATTATTTGAATTCACTTTGACTTTGTGAATTGGCACTGCGTGTAAATGAACTGAAATGAATTGACTCAGGGAAACTACATTATGCAAGAAGGTAACAAATACTCTGAAAGTTTATTTTCACTTTACTGATTAACTTTATGGCAACGTAAGGTTTCCGGGCTTTCCCTGAGTTTTATGATGAGGAGAGACGCACCTCTGGTTTGCAGTCAAACTTTTGCCACCAAAACAAAGAACCTATAAAGCCAAAAGTTTGTTTGATTCAGAACATGATACTGTCTAGTTTTAAAACAATTTTCTGTGCGAGTCATACTGATTGCAACAATTTTATGTACTGAAGTGCAAATAAGAAGGTGGGGAGACAGTAAGAGACACGCTGATTGCGCCTGTGATAACCAGGACGGGAGACTATTGTGTCTTCTAGAGTGTGCTCAGTGGCTGAAAAATAGGCAATACGGTTTCAAACCAGATACAAAAAAAAAAAGGTCACTCATCTAAATAGAGATTCAAAGGTCTCAAAACCATCAAAGCATTTTATTTTTTCTCCTGTTGCCAGCTATTGTGGGACTGGAACAAAAGATTTCTTTCCCAGTATGGCCCTAAAAAAACTCATTTTAACACACTAAAAAAACCACTATTATAGCTCAGACATTACCATTATTTGGTTTAATGCAAAATAATCACCTTATGTAAAATGACTTATCAAAAAAACATCAGCATTCATGGCAGCTTTGATAAAGCAGCCTTCAAATTAACATTTAGATGGAAGTGACACTTCGGTACCTTGTGAGTCAAAGGTCCCAGAGGAGAGCGAGCAGAAAAAACTGCATCCATCATAGTCACTTTGCGTGCCCCCGAGGAGGGGTATAAAGTGGTCTCACAGTTAAAACTCCCCCACTTGATTAGTTCCCATTAAGTCAATTATTGTCAGGTGTTTCTTATGCTCTACCATGGTATCATGGTGAGGCTTTGAATCAAGATCTGCTTTTGGTTTTTTTTCTTTTTTGTTCTCACGTCGCCATGAGCAACATGAAGGCTAAAAAAAGCAAGATGGCTCAGAAGAGTGTGACAAACTGTTTTTCTGTGACAAGGTTCACACTTTCAGGATACCCTTTGGAGTTTTTGGCCAGAGATTCTGCACTTTGTACAAAGCGCCATATTGTATATGAACATAGCTAAATCTGCACTGTGATTTGTCGCATCTTTATGGTGTTTTCGCGCCTTCACACATGCCTCTTGCTGCATTGGTTTGCACAGCCTCTTCCTACCGTTTTCCCATGTAGGGGCCACTACGTTATTCTCTCCTTGGAAGTCCAGACTGGACATCACTTTATCTTTTCACTCTCGTGCTGCTGAAGTCTGCGCCAATGGATGACTGGCAGCTCAATCAGAGAGAGGGATCACGGTGTGGTGGTACTGCAGGCTCTATCTGCTGCTTTAAAACATCAAATGAAGTGTAACAAAAAGATTCGAGCGTCTGCTTTCATGGTTGCATTTGCCTGGACTTGCTACTGGCTGCACAGGATTTTATTTCAGAATATCAATGTGAAAGGGGTCAACTACAGATGTAAACTATGCCTGTCCTCCAATTCAAATTGGTATTATCTACCATGTAAATGCCATAAAGTAAAGCTTGTTTAGCTTGAAAAATAAGAAGCGTAAGCTGTTTGTGTGGATTCGCAAGGCACCGCAAATCTAAATTGCAAGTTCAGAAAATGAATATTGACCCAAGCATGCAATTTTGTGTTAACATAAAACCTAACAATGTCTCAAAGAGGGCATGACAACAGCAGCTTTAGAGTTAGCAAGATTTTAAAAAGAAACATAAAATGTGGAACAAGCTGTTTTTCTGGACAAATTTTTACCATATTTAATTTGAAGAATCCAGTTATTTGTAATCTTATGCAAATTGTGAAACTCTAATGAAATGAAAATTGTTTTGCTCAGGTTGTGGAACAGCTCTGGTCTTTTCCTACGACCAAAGCTGCAAGATTTCAACATTAATCTATTCCAACAGATACCGCAGTGCCTGAAACGGTGAAGGAAAACTGCAGCTCTTCACCTTTGGTAGAGAGACATTAAAGAGTTCTCATTTGACGGCAAGTCATGATGGAATCACAATAAAATGATGTGGATTGCAATATACAGAAAGTAGATTCCTTTTGTAGCTGCAGCATGTTTGAAAAAAAATTAAATGTAAGGCTCCGGCATTTCTCTGAGATGAGAACTTTCCAGGAGGATAACCATCTCTGCAGAAAATTACTGATCGGATCTGCATGAGACGATGGCCAGACGAAAACCATTCCTTTACAAAAGGAACATGTATAGCAACCCGTCTGGAGTTCACCAAACGGCACCAGAATGATTCTCAGACCGTGAGAAACAAGATTCTCTGGTATGATTGAACTCTTTGGTGTTTAGTCAATATGTTTAAAAGAAACCAAGTACGACTCATCACCGATCCTGCAGGAAAGCATAGCGGTGATAGAATCACATTATGGAGTTTATATGCAGCAGAATGAACTGGCTGCAGAAGGAAACTTTTATAGAAAATATGTTTTTACACATTTGTTAAAAATATGACAGAATAATGTGAGACTGATGTCCTGTGACCAAAACTTGAGCTCCTTTGCCTTCTCCCTGTGATCCTTCAGCCATCTAGAGAAACACACATCTTGGTCAGAAACAACCCATCAGAGCCAGGAAGTGGATCTTAGTGCTGCCAATCAATATTATGTATGTGCTGCTCACATGCCTCCTCTAACTTTCTACTACACTATTGCTACTTCCCCACATCAGAACTTCACGTGAATGAGCAAGCTAGTTAGCATGATGGTAAAGATCTGTAGCTTCTCTGCCATTAGCACAGCTGCAGTACTTACACAGGGGTGATTGGCAGTGCTAAGACCTTAGAAAACAGAGATGAGGGAAAGGAGCCTAATTTTTCACAGATTATCTGTGTTTATAATTAATTGTATCGATTGTACTGTTACTTCTTGTTTTTGAAGAAATTAAAGTTGTCTAGAAGGGAATATTTAGTGTTAATTATTGTGCTAATTGTGGAGTCCTGAGCAGCTCACGATCTGCCAATTAACCCAACTAATCAATATGGGCATGTCTGTTTACTCCTTTGTGTGATTTAATATTATAACCTGATAAATTGTTCATGCTTAATGTTGGGTTAATGGATATTTTGCGTTGTTTCACACAGTTTTTTGATATTTCAGGTGGCAGTGCTCTGATACAGGAATGTATCTTTTAACAGACCTTAAAACCTAAAATAAGACTCCCCACCTAATCTTGACGTCTTCCTGTGTTATTCTGTAAGATGCTAATCAAACAAAGTAGACAACACACAATCTTTGAGAAAAAAATCTGAACTGTCTTTAAACTTTATCAACAGGCTTGTCTTCTACTGTTCCTCTCTACCGATACATCACGGCTGCTGTGAAAGTAGTAAAAACAATCTCATATTGTGTGAGAACAGCACTTGTTGACCATCCCGCTGACCTGTCAAGCTGAAAGATTGCCCCACTACCTGTTAGGCTGTCTGGGACTCCGAGGGGAATCCATACGCAATACGAGTGCAACAAATGTGATAGTGAGTGAGGTACTGAGAAAAGGTGACATCCAAGCAACATACGAGCGGCGAATTCACGTCATATTGTTCAGACGTCCAGAGGGCAACTGACAATATCTATGATGCATTGCAGGACCTCCAGCTCTGTAGCTCATAGTCAATTGTCTTTTGGTTAGATGAAACCGTATGTTGTGGATAAACAGCCAGCAGCGCTCTTTCCCCCATCACTGCGCTCCAAGAGGAGAGTCACTTTGATTGCCACGGGAGATTTTTAAAAAAAATCTTCATCAATAATGTAAATATGTCATTAATGACTTCACTATTTCCTTTAGATCTCCCCTCCCACACCTCCACACGGCTGTTGTCCCTTCATTTCAACCGCACCTTCAGCACCGTTACATGCAGGAGGAAAACAAATGCAGCAAAAGGAAGCCATTGATAAAGCAGTCGTTAACCTTTTCAGTAAAATTACGGATGCGGATTCACTTCCTGTTTCGCTGTTGGTGTGAATCTCCAAGGGCTGCAGCCAGTTATTTCTGCAACATAATTCCACCTGGCTGTTATCAAAGTTTGCTTTACTCAAATATTTACACTCATTTGCATTTCCAATGAGTGCACATTCACAAATGCAACTGTAATTGGATGCGTGATTGCAAAAAAAATGATGGGTTTAGTTTGAACTCATAATTGTTTGATGGTGTTTTTAGTGTCAATTTTGTCAGTTTCAATATTTATTTATTTCAAAAACATTGAAATGTCTTCTCCATATTTAAATGAGTACTAAGCGTAATTTTCCTGAAAATTATTATTAAAAAAAATGATGCCTTTCCAGCAGCGTGTACTGAACTCAGTTAATCTTGTTGTGCAAAGTGGCACACAATGAATGATTCCAAGATATATGATGTACTTTTCATTTCGGATTTGCCAAGGTGTTTTAGATTCTCAACAATCAAGGAAATACACACAACTTTCCTTCAAAATATTTTGCCTGTCATTTATTATATCAAATAGTAGACTCTTTTCATCAGGATTTAAAAATAGCAGCGATCAAACAACTACTGTGGAAATACAGGTTGATCTCCAACCTTCCCTTCATAAACAAAATGATTTCAAATGTAGTGTTTGAACAATTAACAAAGTCAATGATCTAGGATGTGTCCTCACTAAGCTAGGAAAATAGAGCACATCGCCCCAGTTCTAAAATCTAAAGTTCTTCTACTAGAATATAATACTTATTTTGTAATCACTTTATAAAGAACTGTTGTTGCATCAGCCATCCAGACCACTCAGGTTTTCTGGCTCTCACACCTGCTCTGCATCACCAGAGACAGATTTTTTTTTTTATAATCTGTTATTATGTCGTGCTCATGTAAAGCTCATTGACTTTGGACGGATGGACGGACAGACGGAGATGGAGTCAAAATGTACGTCTGCAGGTACCATTAGCTGCACAGTGATTCACTACGCCCTGACTAGGTTGTCTGTTCATCACAGGACCAACATGCAGAGATACCCAACCAGGCATTCACAAACTCACTCCCAATTCAGAGGTCAAACAACGAAACATACACATGTTTTGGATTACACGTCGAAACCAAAGCACTCAGAGAGAGCTGACACGTTCACCAGGAAAACATGCAAACTCTGATGATAAACATCACAAGCAGGATTCAGACTTCAAACTTCCTGCTGCAAGGCAACAAGTGCTAATAAATAAATGTGGCTTTGTGCAGCCCGCAGTCTACCAGTTATTTAGAATGTAATTTGGTTGCTGAAGCATTACAATAAGTGGCATCATCATCTGCTGTTTAAAATTTAAAACCGCTTTGTGTCTTGTCTGTAATGAAAGACTTGCATAAATTAGACTGCATGGTGTAATTGGCAGGTAACAGTATAGACAATAGGAAAGCTGAAAGGAAAACGCATTTCGTTTCAATCTGAGGGCCAACATTCCACAATGTTTTCACTTAAAGGTCTGGCATGATGCTTATGTTGTCGCCACAGGGGAAAGGTATGAAAAAATAAAAGTTTTAACTGTTACATTAAATATTTTTTCAATTATGTTTCTCAAGGCAGGTAGTAAGATCAGTTAAATCAGTTCTATGACAGTAAGATTGTCACTTGTACTAAGAACAACAACAACAAAAAATTACTGCTTCTTCTAAAAACGAAAAGCAAACCTGCAGAGTCTGGATATGTATTATCAAATATAGTTTTAAGTAACTCCTGAGTTTACTTTCACATCATGAATCATTTCTTAATATTATGTGCCTGGTTTGCAGCTTTTCAAGCACAGTTTCAGATGAAACCCAAACCTCGTTGCTAAAACAAACCCAGTGGTGAAGGTTTTCGAATTTCCCTTGCATCTGAATGGAAATGTATTGTCTCCCGACATGAATAGAATATAAAAGCAATCAGTGGACAGAAATGAAAATCTCTCATATTAATACATAAGGATACAGAATGACTAACAGCTACTATTAAAGAAAATAAAAGACGCTTCTAGGGTACTATAATAAATAGAGATGCATCTATTGAGATTCTCTCAACTAATTCCAATTTACTGAGGATGACTTAAGATTGAACTACTGTATTTTTTTTTGTGCCAACCCATCAGTCCATACGATTCACCTAACTTTTTTCCCCCCTTTTTGTTGTATTAAAAACTAAAAACAAAAAATCTGAACCAGTATACGCAGCCAACATTGGTATGTGGCCCTATAATGAAATTCTCAGGCTGAATAGATGTTGGCATAAAAAGAAACATAGATTTCTATTACTTATCCAACGGACTAATCAGAGGAGAAAAGACATGAATGCTGCATTAGGTGAGCCCTCATTCTGCTGCTCAGTGTCCACTGAGTGGACAACAAATAACAAATAGAAACTCCTTCAATGTTCAATTAACATATTCTTTCTTCCTTTTTTGCACCTTATGGACAGAGAGCTATACTGTGTGGAAAAACCCCAGAGAACATGCAGCTGATATGTAACTCAAGGTCAGCCTATTTGCAACCTTGTGTGGCACTAGATCTATTGGTTAACAAATTAATATGTTGAAAAATGATAGGTCATACTTTTCCAGCATTTAATGAACAAACAAAGAAAGTTTATTTCCGGTCTGCTAATCAATGACCAAAGTCAAATTAAACAAAGTTGGTCAATTCCATATCTGATTTGATTGACAAGTGCATCTCTAGCTCTGGTGATGCTTCTTGAGAAAAAAGAAAACATATTGGGGAACTAATTTGAAGAAGCCAAATTCTTCTAAAAAGTCAAAGATCTAGAGGATGTTGGATAACATGTAAACCCACTTTCGTTCAACGCCTTATATGTCCCTACATGTGGTTGCTGGTTGCTCCTAAGCCCATTCCCGTTACCTTACCAACACGTTTCATTATTTCATGTCCAGGGGTGTGGAGGGGCGAAGTGAGCCCAACCATCAAGGAGAAAGCTTGACGTGACGTAAGACCCGTTACCCTTCCCACGCTCCAGCTGCTGATTGGCTTTACGTAGGTTTCTGGCTGATATTTAATACAGCAAAGCGCTGATGTCTCATTTATCAAGACTGGATCTTAGCGCATATCCGCTCCACTCCGCACCAGGGCGCACGCAGCTGACGCAGTCAACAAATCTGTCAGAGGAAAAAAAAAAACAGGTAAATATATATTTCTGAATGTTTGAAGTGTTTCTTGATAAAGTACAATTTAGATTTGCAGTCTGCTTTATGCTGTTTTATGTTGTTGTTTTTTATTACGTTAAAAATAAGCAAACCTGGATGAATCATGTCCATGTCAGTTAAACCTTTGCGCTTCTTTACACAGTAGTTATTCTTTTTTTTTTTTTTTTTTTTTTGATCGCAACAATCAGACGTGTTCTTTCACTACTGTTAATAATAAACAAACAAAAGAGTGACTGTGAATATTTTTCGGACAGTTGCTGCTCAGAAAATGAAACGAGGCTTGCTGCTGGTGACTTTGTTCCTCATCATGAAACTTCACTTCAGTCAATCCAGACGCGAAGAAACCGGATCGCGCGCAGCCTCCTCAGACGTAGGTTTCCCCGAAGCTCGATTTTCACTGATGATTTTATTATTATTGTTGTTTTCCCCCTCCTCTCAGGGAAACTGACTATTTTCATTCCTTTATCTTCAGCAGACTGTAAGACTGGAAGACCTGCAGCGGAACATACTGAGGAGACAGTCAGAGCCGGATCCGGACAGCTTTTACGGGATGCTGGGCAAAAGAAACTCTGGTTAGTCCGCTGTTGAATGTATCTGCTAATTTAAATTTGTATGCATTTTATGCTTTATTGCGTTGTCTGCAGAATGTCAATACCTATAGAGAAAATGGTAATGATATTTTTCGTTTTTTTTGGAAAACTTTTGTCACTGGAAGACCTGAAGCAGAGCATCCTAAGGAGAGTGGCAGAGCCGGATCCTGACAGCTTTTACGGGATGCTGGGCAAAAGAGATGCTGGTTAGTCTGTTGTGAATATGTCTGCTGGCTTTACTTATGTGTTCTCTGTTTTATTAGTTTGTTTATATAATATCATCAAATGAAGATGCAATGGTAAAAATCAAATAGTGCATTTTTTTGTTTTTGGAAAACTTTTGCAACTGGAAGACCTGAAGCAGAGCATCCTAAGGAGACTGGCAGAGCCGGATCCTGACAGCTTTTACGGGATGCTGGGCAAAAGAGATGCTGGTTAGTCTGTTGTGAATATTTGCTGGCGTTATTTATGTATTCAGTTGTACTGGTCAATTTCTTTTTGGAAAATGTCATTGACAGAGCCTGAGCTTTTCTGGTTTTTGTGTTGACGGCACAAGAAATACTGGCTAGACTGCTGTTAATATGTCTGCTGATTTTATTTGTATCTTCTTTTTTTTCACTATTTTTTTATAATAACAACTGAAGATAAAATGGTAAAATTGGTAAATCAAATTGTAAACTGTGAAGGTTTGCTTTTTTTGTTGTTTTTTTGTTTTTTGGAAGAATTGGTTACCTGATTTTGTATTTCCTCTTTGGCTTTCAGATGAAGATTCGAAAACAGCAGAAAAAAGTGAGATTCATCGTAACTCCAACCTTTTAATAAAATGAGTGTGTTTGTGGAATAAAAACATGAATTTGTTTTCTCTTTACTAGGGGAAACGGATGAGCTGTTTTTTGGTCTTATGGGAAAAAGAAGCTCAGACTCTGGTGAGTGTTAAAGATCTCAGGAGTACAATAGGTGCTGTTCTGATATTTTTATTGGCCACCTAAATTCCTCTTTCCAGTTCTAGTATGTAGACAAAGTGACACTTGTAATCTGTGCTTCTATAATGAACCTCTTTGTCCTCTTTGCTCTCTTAGATAATAGTCCCTGGAGAAGAGAGTATCCAGAACGGAGAGGAATTTTTCTCAACAAGTTCAGACTGAGGCAAGTTCTCGAGAAATTCAGACAGCATATATGTGCACATATATGTACACTCATAGTTGGCTGATTTATAATTTCTGCATTTGATATCTTTGTTTTTGTTTTTTGTTTTTTTTGTTTGCTTGTCTTTCTCAGGTCACTTCAGGGGCTGTAGGCACATTTTTCAGTTTGGCTTCGATTGAAAATCGCAGAGGAGCACAAACGGCCAACGAGTCTGACGGAAAAGCAGCCAAGCAGCTGGTTGATGAAAGTAACCATAAGCCAAGCAGATTGTAACTGTTTTACCTGAAAGACAAAGAATAATTACAAGCAGTGGCGGCTCCAGAGATTTTTTTTTTCTGCAGGCGCTTACGGGGGCTAAGCTTTTTTTAACAAAGGGTGCTGCAAAGGATCATTTTGTTCTTAAAATTCCCACACACAGAAGCAAACACAAACAGAGGCACACTCAAATCTCAGACATCTTAAACAGTGACCAATAAAGTGGATAGTGAATATGTAATAATCTACTATTTAAAGATGCAGTATGTAACTTTTACAAAAAAAATTATATATATATTTGTTGAAATTCTCAATATGTCATGACAGTATGGTATGAGATAGATAATCTGTGAAAAAAATCAAGCTCCTCTGCCTTTTCCCAGTGCTCCCAGTGCTATTCAGAGACAATCAATAAAAGCCAGGAGGAGGGTCTTAATGCTGTCAATCACCATCTCCCATGGAGCTGCTCATCTCATGGAAATGCATCGATGAGTGAACTCCTTCTTGTTGTTACTGCAACTGCTTCCAGATATCAGAGCCTGTTGTAAATGTTTATGCTAGCTAGCATAGCCACTAATGATAGCAGACACACAATTTGCTTGTAGCGGTAAGTTGTTTCTTCACCATTCAGAACATTGAGAAGCAAGTACATAAAGTCAACAGAGCTGAGACCCTCCTTGTTGCTCTCATTGGCTGTTTTTGGTCAGGAGCTACAGACAGCAATAGTAGCTCAGGGAGAAGGTGGAAGGGATTGTTCTTTTCAGATCATGTCATTTTAAACTGTCACAACATGCTGATAGTTTTAACAAATATGCAAAATACACATTTTTTATTAAGCTTACATGCTGCAGCTTTAATTAAACCATGCATGACAATACTGCTGAGAACATGCCATGGTATCTTAACAGTCTAGATCAATAAGTATTGATTTTTTTTGTTTTTTTTTTATTTTAAATATCTAAAATACTGCCAAACTGTTAATGTGACCTTCCCTGTTTTCTCCACAGTTTCCTCTTGAGCTGTTGATCCCATCTTTGGAAACTTGGGCAGTAGAAAACAATCCATTTTTGAATCTCTTGCTCCTTTCAGTTGTTTACTGGGAGTGAACATAGCCGTACAAGTTCATTTTCTGTTGCAAGACGGGATTTATTTAATTTTTTTACTCAATATAATTATTGGTAGTTGTGTTTTATGAGGAAAATATCACAACTATACTAAAGAATAGTGACATAGATGAAGAAGAAAAAATGCAATCTGATATTTCCTTGGGGGTGCTATGACTTCTCCAGGGGGAGCTATAGCACCCCTATGGGCCCCCCTGGCGCCGCCACTGATCACAAGTCATATTTTCAGTTTTTATTGTTCTCTCTTTTATTGTTCAAAGTTGAAAATAAACATAAATTTCACATGTTTTCTAGAGGGCTGTCAACATTAACCTGATAACACATGCGATTGATCTAAAACAAAAACTGTTACAATAATAATCTCAAAAACACAGATTAATGATGCTGACCTAAAAGCGTCTCTCTCACAGAGAGGGTTACCTTGTTCACAGCAGCGCGGAGCAAAGGTCGATGTTTTCTGCAATACCAAACAGCAGCAAAGGTTGAACTTTGTTCAACTTTCTTGTGTCGCATTGCTTCACCACTCACGTGTGCACACCTCGAAATTTCACATGCACATTTCTAAATTACCGCTTACAACAAAATGACTTAAACCTCCCTGAATACCAAAACCTGGAAAACTGAGACTCTTCAGGCGTGTTTGGTTTGATATAATGAGACATTGACTTTCTTTTAATACACACATACAGTGGCGCTTTTTGATATGGAAGCCAAGAAACTAGAAAATAAAATATATGCTATCTCCCAGTTGTCCCCTAAATATATTTGCTGCAACTTGTTTGCATGTGTAGTGAGGTAAGTTAGTTGCTGTTAAGTGCTGGAAGAAACTACATAAAAAAAACCCTGAGAAAATTGCTTGGATTTTAATTGGTTGGAGATCCACAACTGCATGCAAAATGTGCTTCAGGTTTACAATGTTCAATCATTCTAATGCTGGTTAATCACAACATTAGAGTGCAATTAATCTGATTACATTTTTAATCCATTGGCAGTACTACTTTTTCTTTAATTATTTAATAATGGTGAATCTTTCTGCAGGTTTTTGTTTTGGAAATTCAAACAATATGACATCACATGATGGGATTCACAGAAAATGTGTAATTATGTTTATCACCACTCTGAAACAGAACAGCTTGCTTTTAAATGCACATTAGGACTTTAGAGCTTTGCATCAGAGTCAAAAAGCCTCTCTACAGCACAGTTGCTGCTGTATCAAACATTATCGCTCAGCACATGTTAAATATTTACCTGCTAATGAAAACAAACTAAAATTTAAGTCAGAAAGATGACCAGGATCTCACAATATTTCAAAGTTTATTTGTGCATGTGGTTTAAAAGGTTAAAATAGTGCAATAAGTTGAGCATCAATTAAAATCAGTGTCAATAAAAATCCTGGGTACTTCACAGTTTCATAATGTACTGCTTATCTATTTATTTTAATAAGAAAAATGTAATAAAAGTAATGATGACATAAGTGAAAATGTTTCTGCGTCACTACAAAAATCGCTGATTGGGTCACACACCCAGGCGCAGTCAAACATGATTAGGCAAAAAGCATGTTTTTACATTAGGTAGAAATATACCCAGGCAATACGCAGCTGCCACTGAGCCACAATTAATTTGTCTCCACTCCCACTGGGAGCGCTGTCTGAGAAATACTGGGAAATATTCTGAGATTATATCCATGGGGGTATTATAATATTACCGTGGCCAATATACTTCACAGAGCAGCAAACCTTTTGAGTTCAAAAAATCTCCATCCTGCCTTTGATCACCTTGTCATGGTGTGGAAGAAGCTGCAACCAGATCTGATAAACAGCACTTGAAGATTCATCAGCAGCATCTGTAATCAGTGATGGCTGCCTTGTGTGCTTACAGTCTTATTTATGGGTAAATTAAAATCGCCATCTTCTTTCCTGCCCCTCTCTGCTAGTGTCTGTTCTATGGTTTGGTTTCTGTTGACAAGCAGAGCAGGGGCTGTGCTATTGGTTGTGTCCTTCACCTCCTGAGACACTTTAACGCCCACAGCAGCGGCCATCTTCGTCTGCGGGTGCAGTCTCGGCCTGCGGTGCACGGAGGGCAGGTAGCGTGGTACGTAGCCATAAGCTCTCAGGTGGTAGGTGTAATACTCCAGAGTATACATCAGCTGTGCTTCCACATAATGGAATGACACAGCCAGGTCCGAGCAGCACTGTGGACCCTGAAAAAACACAGAAAGAAAAACGCATATCAAACATATAGAATACAAAAGAAACATGATGCTTAGCATTTTGATATCAGCCAACCTCACACGAGAACAGCAATTTATGAGCAAGATGCATAAGTGAGCAATGACGTTCTCCGATTAGGAAAACTTTGGTATGCTGCTCTAACATAGGCTTACAATTATTGCATGAAATTAATTTTCTGTGGGGTTTATGTTCATGCTACTGCACTTTTAGTTTGACAAAAACAGAAAAATTGATTCACATGACTGAACAGCTTGTTCTTTTCCATTCGTCAAAAACAAATCTGACTTTTCACTGAAAATAATTGGGAGTGAAACCTAGACCAAGAATGTCAGCCTATAATCAAATGAATTCATGAAGTCTTTCTGTTTCTACATGCAGTCTCTCATCCGCATGGCTTCTTCACCCGAAATGCCCTTTTCTAATAAGGCTAATCCACTCAGAGGATGTCTGCCTAATGAGAACTATCAGTAATTGGCTTTCATGTTGATTAGTTATACTAAGAGTTACAGCCACAGTTCCACTTTACTGGGCTGAACCCTAGTGCCGAATATAGCACATGAAGGGACTTACCTCAACAATCGGGTAGAAACAATAACTCCAGTACCAGAAGCTCTTGGAAAACTTTGTGGTGAGATGGTGCTCCGGCACAAACGGGTGAAACGTTTCCCGATGCAACGTGTCTCTGGAGTCCCCTGCCAGAACGCCCATCTTCTCCAAACACTGACCCAAGGCCAGATCTTCAACAGGGGTGGTGTGTGTGCAAGCCTTGGTCCGGAAACCTTCGACAAATCTTCTAAGGGCCTCCTTGCTGAGCACGTACCCCGCACCTCCACTCATATAACCCTGTTTGGTGTACGGCTTAAAGCGTTTACCAAAATAGATGGGCTCTTCAGGAGTGTGGTTGGACAGAAGCCAACGCAGGTTATCGACCACCACAAAGGTGTCATCATCAGCTTTAAGGAACCAGTCTGCTTCATTCACGTGATGCTTGTAGACATACTGGAAGGCTCGGATGGTTTTCCAGTAGAGCTGGTCGCGGCCCTCTTTGGTGCCCAGCCCCACAGTGGGAAAGGAGGGATCTTCCACGGAACTCATGAACACCACAATGTTGCAGCGCCGACTCCAGGTGGCTCGGACATGGCTGGCCCTGCTCTGGAGGTTATATGGTCTTGTCATTACCCAGCAGAGAATGCGAACCCTCTGAAACAGCATGTCTGCCACCTTGCTGTCTTCATCTAGATACAGAGAACGGGACACCAGAGTTACAATCTGCTTAGGAACATTCTTTATTGTTTTGATAAAGAATGTTCAGAGAAATGCACATTTGTCTTTTGATATTTTACTTTGAAAATCAGAGTAAGTCTCAGAAATCAGCATGTGAAAAGGAAGAAAGAAGTGAAACATAAAACATACATACTTAAAGATTACTCGTTTTAAAGGAGTTTGTTTTGTCTGTACAGTTAAACTACCAAGTACTTCCTTATGTAGACAGTCTTGGTAACTAAAAATGCAACAGAAAAGAACCACATTGGCCATTTAGCGTTTAAATATACCACAACATGCATGCACAGCACCAGCTTGGTGAGGGTGGAGCAGGTTGATGAGCGCCCCTCCTTCTCTCCTCCAAATGCTTGGCCGCTCCGCTGCTGCTGTGGCTGTCTCCTGAGCCTCAGAGAGCACAGGGTAGCTTTGCTCAAACCACACCTGATGCAGGAAGAAGTACATGCTGCAGGTTCCCACCACGAAGCCCAGTGAGAAGGCCCATTTGGAGCTGGGACCCTTCATGGTAAAAATCTCTCCTGTTCTGCAAAGTCCCAACTTATAGCTTGCCTGCATGGACCAAAAGCACACTTTAATCAGATTGATAAGCATCTCATTATTTCAGCAGTATTAAAAACAAATCTCTATTCCATAAAGAGTTCAATGGACAATAAGATATGGTGACGCGTCTTTAGAGCGTTCTGTAGTTTTGCACCAGATCACTCAGCCTCCTTAGTGATCCAAACACCAGGATGCCTTTGGTTGGAACTCTGGGTAGAACTATGAAATAAGTTTAGTTGTTTATCAAGCCATGTTCAGGTGCAGCTCAGGATTTAAAAATAAAGTTAGCTTTTTGTCTTGGTCTGACACAACTGTACCTTACGTTGGACCCCTAAGCTCTAGAGAATAAAATTAAAATAAACATGAAAAGGTCATTGGTGTGTAAGCAATGTCTCATTGTCCCAAGGTATAGTAGCAATGGATGACTATTTCTTTAGGTCAAACAGACAAACAATAAAGACAAAGAAAAGAAAGTGAAAACAAATAATGAGTGCAATTTTATGTCATTTGTTAAAAAAAAAAAACATGTAGAAGATAACAGATATTATAATTCCCTGCCCTTCTTCTCATACTCACCAACTTACAAACATTTAAATCTACCCACACCTGATAAACTCTTAAATTGTGTCCACAAATTGCCCCTTTAGAAAGTGCTGAATTACTTTACTGGAGTCCTCTTGATCTGCAGTGGTCACAATGACTATCCATGGAAAAAAAAATTACAATCTAGCAAAAGCAATTGGCTATGTGCAGAAAAAAAGTGCAATTGGCCTTATGACTTATAAAACATGCAAGAGTGTCTTCACCTTTAACAAAACTACTTTAACTTGTAGTACCAATCACTTATTCCATTTTACTGTTTTTTTATTTATTTTTATTACAGTTACATTTATATCACAGAACTAACAGTAAAGCAACAATTCATCCCAAATGTCAAATCCCATCTGCACTTACACAATAGTTATAAGAAGCTTAAAAGTTTCTGCTGCAAGCATCTTACTGTCATTTATGCTTCACCTTCAGGGATCCAGTGAAGTTTTGTGTCTTAAGGACTCTTGACCTGATCGGTGTAAAACTACATATTGCCCTCTGAAAGAGACTCATTTACAAAGGAATTTAAAAAAAAAATCTTTGCACATTGCAAATGAAAAAAGTGTTTTAAGCAGGGGTGCTCAAACTTTTTGAGACCAATATCTACTTTTTCTCTCACCAGCCGGCTGAGATCTATCTCATGGCATGAAGACATACAAATTATAAATTAAACCCTATTGACTAATTTTCTATGCAAATATACATCGGTTATATCAGAAATGATAAAGTGATAGAAAACCTAATGCAGTTTCTTCCTCAGTGAGATTCTGACACTGGGAGCAGGTTACTGGTTTCTAAGTCAGAAGCTGGTTGCAAACCTGAGGCCAGCAGGTGCCAGTCAGTTATGGTAGATCTGAAATTTGGTTTGATGACGTCACTATGCGAAACTGCAGACTGATAGGAGGAACCAAAGAGCTCTGCAGCGGTAAAGGCAAATCTTCTGAATTTGGGATATAATTAATGTAATTTCACATAATTATTGTGGTAGAAGTCATTTGTTTGTTAAATATATGTTTGTTAATCAAATATATGTGTCCTATTTGATGTTGGTTGTGACGTTTACCGCAAACGAACGAGGTAATTAGTCCAAGTCTGTCGTTTATTGAACGTTCAGAAACTCCAGCGGCTGTGATGAACCACAGCGAAGGAAAACAAAGGTAGAATAACCCGAACAGGTGATCAACTCAGAACCACTCGCACTTTTTAACACTTTTTCTCTCTTTATCGTTAAGCACACCCATTGCCGAAGCAACCGCCTGCGCCCCGCTAGCCGAGCAAAGATTACGTTAAAAACGTTCAGTCCGTTACGATATCAAGTTTCCAGGCTTTATTTTTTTTTAAATGACGCTACAAACGTTTTGGATCTTAGTGAATATTTTGAAAAGTTTGTCAGAGGAGGAAGTGCTGCTCTCAGCGTCCTGGAGGTCTTCAGTTTGTCACCTTCTTCTTCTTCCTCTTATTTAAGTTTTAACGGCAGCTTGCATCCATTTTTGTTGCACTACTGCCATCTATTGGATCCTAATCATCTCGCAAATTCTCAAAATAATCCCACTGTTTTTTAAAAAACAAAAAATGTTCTTCCTCCCCTCATTACTATTTAACTGATCAACCACTTTTCCCCAGTACTGCCTAATTCCAATATTAATAATTTTCTTTCATTTTCATATGTTCTACAACTAATAAAAACATGTTCCATTGTTTCTACAGAATCACACCAACTACATAAACCAGTAGGATGTTTCCCCATCTTATAAAGAGTTCCATTTAATAAACTATGCCCGGTTCTTATTCGAGTTATAATTACCTCTACCTTTCTATTTAATCCTCAAACCCTTTCTACATCAACTGTATTTTGAAACCTGTATAAATGCCTTCCATTAATTTCATTATCCCATCTAATTTTTCATATCTTTTTACTTTCTCTCCAAGCTATACTTTTCCCCTCTGATTTCGATAGCTTTACTAACATATCAATTCCTTCTTTTTTACTAGCCTCCTTAGCCAATCTATCTGCTCTTTCATTGCCCAAAATACCTACATGAGCAGGAGTCCAAAATAATATTACAATTTTATTTTGTTCACATATTCTATGATGAACAGCCATAACCTCATATAATATATTTTGATGATTACTTGAACATCCCTTTTCAATACTCATCAATGCTGATAATGAATCACAACAAATTATAAATTTATTTCCTTTACTATCCTCCACCCATTCTAAAGCTAATAATATAGCACACAATTCTACTGCATAGATACTCAAGTAATCAGATGTTCTTTTTGAAATCTTTATTTTTAACTCTAGAATCACTACTACTATACTAGTTACTTCGTTTTTAGGATCTTTTGAACCATCAGTATAAATCTGTACATAATCATTATATTTATTTTGTATTTGATGATAAAACTCTTGGCACATATCTATCATCTTTTTCCCCTGAATATCTAATAGTGACTTGTCTAGATTAATACATTTCAATGACCATGCTGGTCTCACAGGCCATACTACTGTTTGACTGAATTCTTTGTCAAATACATTAAATGTTTTTGCTCTATCATCTCCCACCCACCCAAAACTATCACTTTTCCCTTTTCCTCTCTCCCAATAATGTTGTAACACTTCTTAACTGGGTGATCTTCATTTTGTCCTTTTAAACTTATCCAATAATTTACCATGATCTGCTGTCTTCTAATACATAATGGCATCTCTCCTGACTCTACTTGTAACGCACATACTGGAGTAGATTTAACTACCCCTAAGCAAATTCTCAAAGCTCTTGCTTGAATAATATCCGATTTGTTTAACCTAGTTTTGCTTGCTGATCCATACACCACACTCCCATAATCTATTCTAGATCGAATTAATGACACATAAATATTTTTAAGTGTTTCAAAGTTTGCACCCCATGTCAACCCTGTCAAACACCTCATAATGTTAAGAACCTTTTTTACTTTTTTCCATAATGTGATCTATATGACTTTCACAAGTTAGTTTCTTATCAAAGACTACTCCCAAAAAACGAAAACTATCAACCGTTTCTAATTCTTTCCCATATAAATATAATTTTTTTTATCAATTCTAACTTTCTTATTTGTAAAGAACATTACTTTTGTCTTCTCAATTGAAAATTTAAAACCCCACTCAATTCCCCACTTACCTACTATATCTATACCTTCCTGAAGTTTTAAAATAAGATGTTCTATATTTCTTCCCCTTTTCCATAATGCTCCATCATCAGCAAATAGTGATTTCCCAAAACTAACTGGTATTTTATTAAAAATATCATTTATCATCACCGAGAATAATATTGGACTTATCACACTTCCTTGAGGAGTTCCATTTTCTATTTGACATGATTTTGAAACATGAGAACCTATTTTAACTTGTATATTTCTATCACATAAAAAAACAAACATATCCAGTTAAACATACTCCCTCCTATTCCTATCTGGTGTAGTTTAATCATTAATCCTTCCCTCCATAACATGTCATATGCTTTTCCACATCAAAAAACACAGCCACAACAGTTTCCTTATTAGTTTGAGCTTTTCTAATATCATCTTCTAAACACAATACAGGATCCATTGTTCCTCTCCCTCTACGAAAGCCACTCTGATACGGAGCAATTATATTCCTTGATTCCAAATATTGTACTAGCCTCTCATTCACCATCCTTTCCATCAGCTTACATATATTAGATGTTAAAGCAATCGGCCTATAGTTTTCAGGATTACTATGATCTTTCCCAGGTTTCCAGTTTGTCACCTGCTGCCGAGATCGCCTCAAAACCTCCCCGCGATCGACCGGTAGATCGCGATCGACGTATTGAGCACCCCTGGTTTTAAGTCTTTGAGTTTCACTTATGATGCTTCTTGAGTTAAAAATGTTAGGACTTACTATCAACTAAGCACATAATAACTAATTATTATTTTCTCCTTGGAATGGAAGAATTTTTTTTTGCATTATTGTCTTTTACTTGAATCCTCACACAGAAAAAAAAAACACACACACTCGCGCACGCACGCACACGTACACACACAATGAGTAACCTGACATGCGGATATGAGCTCATAAAAGAAACAAAAACTCCGCATTTCGCCATAAATCATCAGAAAAAGCTAAATTATCATGTTCCTATTTGCACAGACGGTTAAAGACCAACATAAATTCAGTGTGTGTGCTTGTTACCTTCGCTGTGGCATCAGTCATTTGTGGACACGGACTGCTCAACACCTCCTAAAGCTTGTGAGCGTTTCCTCGAATGGGCACAAAAACGCTGCACACGCTCAGCCCACGAACGGCTCTGCATGGCTGAGATTCCCTGCGTGTTTGTTTGCTTGTTTTTTTGTTTTTTGTTTTTTGTTTTGTTTTCTTGCGTGGCTGAATAAGATGATTACAGAGATAAAAGCCACACAAACGTCCAGATTTACACCATTCAACCCCACACGGCTTAGCTCTGCTTATGCGGTCTCCCATTGGCTATCAGACAGTGACGCATAAGGAAGAGGGCTTCAACGTTTCAGATATGTACATTAAAAAAATAAATATATATATACAGATACATATATATGTATATTTTGGTTTAATTTAGATATACAATAGTTTTTGTTTAATGTAAACAAGACGCGTTTTATTAGAAATGCAAAATGCAAAAGGGAAAGAAATGGAGGCAAACATGTAGCTGTACAGCTCTTTACCACTGGAGGTCGCCCTAACACTTCTATGCATCAACACGAATTGATGTTTGGATCCAGGAAGAGGCGGACTTAAGACTCTCAGTGAAGTCATAATTATAAAAAATATAAAAAAATAAAAATAAACAGAATACACGTAACATTGAGGATCGCCTGTCAGGTTTTAAATACCTTTCTTAATAACAGCTTTTAAGATAATATATTTCTGTATTATTTCCAATGGCCTGGGAAAAGTCTTGTGTGTAGGCAGAAGATAATCACACACACAAAAAACACACATTGACAAAAGGTTGCAAACATCAACTATTCGATACATTAAGGTTAATAAACCTTAACCTTAAGTTTCAATAATATTCCGATATATTGAGTATGACAATCGGTTTGACCTGTCAGACATTATAGAAGAAGTGAGGTTTCTTAAATTATTATTTTTTTATCATTATGTTTTTTTACATGTTAAACGGTTTTTTGCATGAAAAAGCTCCATGTAAAGCGGACCACAGGTCAGACTCTGAGCTATTTGCATTATTTGAGGAGCCTGCGGCCGCCTCGTTACTTCCTCACGCCGACATCGCTTGTGCGCAAAGTTGCAACACCAGAACACAGACAGCCACTGGATCGCTCTCAACTGGGTTAAGAGGAAGCGTGTACTGCAGAATAATCACAGTAAGATTTCAACTCTTTTTTTTTCTGTGTTCGAGCTTTATTTGGAGATGTGGCCTTTGAAAACATGCTTAAGAATGATGCTAATTGTATTCGGATAATCTTCTTCCGATAAGCGAACTGGAGGTTGCATTTGTTTCTGCAATAGACAGATGCAGATGTAATTTAGCCAATCTATGAGACTTGTCTTTTTCTTCTTCTTTTTTCATTTTTTTTAATGCTGTCAAACAAACAAGACCTTATCCAAACATCATTATCTATTATTTATTATCTATTATATTAGCTTCCCATCAACAAGTGAGGCAGTTTTCTTAAACTCGCGAGATTTCATTTTTGAAGTCCACAGCTGTTCTGGAACAGACATTTTAAATGCGCAGGGTTAGTGTTGGTGTCTTTATGACATATAATGTAGACACATATTTTCATCTCATTATGTTTTCACTCTGAAGCTCGTCACATTTCTGTATGTTCTGTGTCTCAATAAAAGTTAAGTTTGCAGAGGTGTTTTTTATTTTTTATCATCAGGGCCACCCCATGGAAACTATACTACACTATCCACCCAGGAGCCACTTGAACAAAGATTGCCATTAGAAGTTATCTATTTTAATGCCAAAATGCATTTAGCATGTTTTGCACTTAGCCAAACAATAATATCAAAAGGCGATCAACAGAAGAGTTGAAACTTTATTTGCATCATTTGCTGCTTTTTTACAAATATATTCACACTGAACAGCTATGGTAAAGTCTTATTTGTGGTCCATTCACTGATCAGAAAAACAGATCAGTGATTTTTGGTTATCAGATCAACTGCAGGCTAAGTCGGCTGTAGAATCTTCTACTTACCCAGAAGTAGCAGATTTCCAACAACTGAAACTCATCCCTTCCTCTTTATAGGGAGGGAAGTTACAGTCTACAATGTCATCTATCTCCATTTATGTATTTCTGTCATGTCATTTTGATATTCCTGTCATTGTTCTCCAGATGCGTTTCACCTGCAGATGGGGCCTTAAAGTGATTCCATTTCTTGCTTTGTTGCTAATTGTCCTGCCAGCTGTCCTCTATTACTTCTGGAGCCCAACAAACACTTCAGGAGTCAATATACAAGCAAGACAAAGCAGCCGAATCCAAAAGCTGCTCATTGAGAAAAGTCAAGGCATCATGACTAATTATTCTGACATTCCCTACAAGATCAAAGAAAATGTGGCAAGGTGTCAATGCTAGTACTTTTTCCTTTAACTGTAAATTCATCTTTTCATCCTTGCTCATTTTCTTTAACTTCTCCCTCAGTCAGTTGCCTCAGAAAGCATGTGTGTGCCAGGTCGGAGAGAAAGCCTTTCATTTACCATTCTCCAATCCACTCTTCCCTCGTGTTTGGGCTCACAACCTTCAGCAGGCGTTCTTAGAAATGCAATCTGATCCCGAGGCTGTACAGCAACAGAGAGCAGAGGAGTACCTCCAGTTTTTGAGAAGGTAAAAATAAAAGACAATGAGACTCAAACCACCCCCTTCTCTAAAAATCTCAATGCGCAATGTGTGCACTGAAGAATTTGGGATCCAATTTAAACTTGTTTAAACTAATATGCGGCACCAGATGTTGTGGAAAAATATTAACAGTTTGATGTGTTAACATCAAACTGTTAATAGATCAATAGGGACTGTCTGATCAACATGGCAAGACTGTCTGACACACAATCAGGCTGCATGTTGTTTTAGAGAAAGTCACACACCAGTGAAAGGGGAAGCATTTCAAACTGTAGCTAGTTTTTGCAAGTAATTTGAGCCTGAGAGGGTTAAAACTGTGGTTGAGCTCAGTGCTCAACCACAGATTGAGCACTGAGATATGAAACTCACAAAAATAGCTCTTAACCACAGCAACATGAAAAACCAGACTTCAACACTTTGATGATCTTTTAAGAAAATTTTGTGTTTCTCTCCCAAAATAAAAAAAAAATAGGATATTCAAGGTCAAATTATGATGAAATAATGAAGAAAGTAGAAAATTATTCTTAAATTTATCATTTTAGAAAAAGGAACTTTATTGCATGTCATTATTTTATTAATCTGATCAGTTAATAGTATTGCTTTGCACTAGTAATTGATGGAAATGCTTGAGTCACATGTAAATTGAAACTTTCTGTGCCCTGTGTGGATGCATTTCTGCTATCAGTGTGGAAGCATGAGTAAGCTAACTGCGTTAGTGTTTAAAAAAAACAGCTGAACAGGTTGTTCAGCCTGTTCAGCTGAACAACCTGTTTTTTTTCTCCATTTGTCTTTGCGTGTAGGTCCCACACTCCAGCAGACATGCTCGTCATTGCCGAGGCTGGCAATCCTCTTCAGTATCCTACCCAAGGTGTGAAGGTGCAACCCCTCAAAACAATAATCATCCCAGGTAATAATACTAAATTGCATGTGATAGTGTCAGAAACTGAGGTATAAACAGTGCGTCTTAATGTCCCATCTTGAGTTCACTGGTGAACTTATTTCCATCTTCTGCTCCAATAACGCGTTCTATCCACATCACCACTCTCTCCACAGGTCTGGGTCTCAGACTGGAAGGCAGAAAAAGCTATATAGTAACTATTTTTTTTTACTTTTTATTTTTTTTACACAGATTATGTGGCTTATACTTTTTTAAAAATCTTGTCTAAAAACAGGTAAATTTGACAGCGACAATGGGGACTTTTGACGTTGCCGCCACAGTGGACAGGGTCTCTGTAAAAGGAATGGGTGAAAAGCATATTTCACTGTCGAGTCCGGCTCTCTATGCTCTGAACAGGCAGCTCCAGTTTGTCACTTTTACCAGCACCATATTTCATCCGATGACATCGGACCTAGGTAAAGTTCACATTCCAACATCATGACACTGTGTCAGGAGCGATTTTTAAAACAAAATGGAGGAAAGAGTCCAAATTTTCCAAAATTTACGTTCACATGTACAGCATTGAGGCTTTCGCTAAGACTCTGCACTTGATATGTGTGAAACTCTAACAGAAATTGCTTTGTGTTTATTTCAAATGTAATTGAACATGGGCATGGTTTGTTAATGTAGAGGGAAACATGTACGCAGAAACGTTTCACCATAGCTAGGACGATAATCTGATTGGTTAGAAGATTTTGAGGTGCGTTCACTTCACTCTAAATTCTTGACCATGATACTAACTATGCAGGAAATATGAGTAAGAATAATTTGTTTTGCCTTCAATTCTTTAATAAGCTCATTGCCTCTTATGTACTTTCACTTATCAGCTTTTGCTTCATCCGGCAGTTCAGTTGGCGACTGAAGGCCACCAGTCATTTTTCACCATCAAGGTGGGACACAGAGTTGCTCCCAAACTTTACAACTCTGGACAAAGTAAAGGTTTGTGAGCACTTATTGACATATTTCATTAGCAATTCATTTTTTATATAGTAGAATGCATTTTATCATGTTTATTACCTGCTTTGTTTCTGTTGTCACTCAGGGTACAACATTACCTCTCTGGTTACCATCGCTACGAAGACCTTTTTGCGCTACGACAAACTCAAAGATCTCATCGCCAGCATAAGGGAGTTTTATCCCACCATCCTCATAATTATAGCGGACGATAGCGAACACCCCCAGCCAGTGACCGGCCCTCATATTGAGCAATACATTATGCCATTTGGAAAGGTAAAATGTTTGCTTGATCCAATGTATAATGATTCAGTCAAAAATAACTCAATTTCTCTGTGTAGGGTTGGTTTGCAGGAAGAAATCTGGCAGTGTCCCAAGTGACTACCAAATATGTGCTCTGGGTGGACGACGATTTTATCTTTACTGCAAACACCAAACTGGAGAAGATGGTGGACATCCTGGAGAAAACCACGCTGGATCTGGTAAGCTGGTCCAAACAAATCAGCTGCTCTGATTTGTTCATTTGTCATATTTATTATAGCATATTTTTCAAAGCCTTCTTTCAACCCTTCAAACCTGGGCAATACACCGGCCCAGATTAGAGGGGCTGAAAAAATGCAAACGTCCATTTCTGTACTTCATGTCAGGTCATTTGCCCAATACACACCTAGAGGAATTTGATTGTTTTCCAGGAAACGTTTAGAAATGTTATGTTTTGTAAAGTTTTGTTGTTTACAAAACATTATCCTAATTTTTTTTCTTTTGTCAGTGTATATTTGTGTTTAAAAAATATAAATGACACCACTGACTATTGTATTTAAGAAAGAGCAAAGGGCTTGGATCTGTGTAATTTCTACCTGTCTGTTGAATCCATATGAACCTCAAATTGTTAGGAGGCCAAGAATCAAGTCACAACTTTCTTTTTGATCTCTGACTAGCTATCTAGGCATTAACTCTTCTTTAGAAGTTGTTAATGATTTTGTCCTTTAATTAAAATACAAACTTCCACATTCTCACACTCTGCTACAGCATCCTGCTGTAGAACATAGAAATTTCCACACCATAATGTGAGTTATTTTCAGAAAAATAAACTTAACTTGACAGGTATGGCTTGTTGTCGGGTATCTGAAAGTTATGACTCAAGTCAAACGGTTTAAAATGCTAACGAAATGTATTTAAATTTCTGAAATTTTAGAAGTTGGTTTATATCTTAGCCTATACAAACTCAAGAATATCGCAAATAAATGCGATATTCAGATAGTGTGCACATTTAAACAGCACTGATCCTACCAGACTGTCTATCTTTTCTTGCTATTTTTTTTTCTTTCATTTAGAGAATAAAAGAACAAAATTAAAAAAGTTAACTTATCTATCTTTCTCTTTTCTGCATAAACGTCAGGTTGGTGGCGCGGTCAGAGAGGCTACTGGTTACACTACCACATTCCGTCACACCATTTCAGTGGAAGAAGGCGGAAAGGAAGGCGACTGTTTAAACATCAGGAACGGATACCACCATGCTATTGAGGGATTTCCCAACTGTGTGGTAGCAGATGCCGTCATCAACTTCTTCTTGGCTCGAACGGACAAAGTTCGGCAGGTTGGCTTCGATCCGCGCCTGTCAAGAGTAGGCCATCTAGGTCAGAGGCCTTTAATTATGTCAATGTCTTCGAATAAAGCTTTAAATACACCCATAGCTTATTTTTTGCCTTTTGTTTCTGCAGAGTTTTTTGTAGATGCCCTGGGCACCATGCACATCGGCTCCTGCAGCGATGTCATCATTAACCACGCGTCAAAGATCAAGCTGCCATGGACTAAAACAGAAACACAGAAGGCCTATGAGCAGTTTCGATACTCTTCTAGAAAAACAGGGATTGACCTGAATGAGATCTTTTACTTTAAGAACAGATTCAAGTGCATGACCAGACAATAAAAACACACTTGCATTGGTTTCATGAAAACAAATAGTTGTCGCTCTTGGTTGAGAGATATTTTGTCTTTTTTCTGCTGACAACTGGATTTTTTTTTAAACCACCTGTTGTGATGTTAACAAGCCAGTCGGTTCTTGTTGTTTGAAACAATCCTCATTTTTTTGCAATTTGTTGACCGTTTTCACATGTTTTCTTTTGAAGTAAACATTTGAATTTGGAAGGTAATTTTGATGCTAATTGCTCTGAGTTAGTCATTTGAATTTCATACAGGCTTTGTGTCCTTAATATGTATTTTGCGCGTAAATGGGCTATTATAAGTTGTCATGACACATGATCCTCTAGAGGAGAGAATATATTTAATGTGTGTACCAAAAAAATGAATAAAGAAAACGCTAACCTTTTTTTTATGTTAATGCACGTTACAGATTTTGGTATAGCATCTATAGAGGTTGCAACAATAATAAACAGTTCTTGTGACACATCAATGATAGCACAAGTGGTTCTTAGTCTAGTGTCTCATTTAATTGATTACAGCGCTCAGTTTACATACATCCTGGGAAACCAAAGGTCACTCAACGCTTACGTCAGAAGCCAGAAAACATGCTGTCATCATGCATCACTAATAAATATGTTTATTGTTCGTAATAATAAATTCCACAAAATGTCACGAAAGTCCACATTGTGCTCTTATTCCCAATTCACCAAATTATTTGTATTTTTTACGTCATAGAAAAATGTCAGGTGTCCAAACGTCATTATTACGCTAGATCAGTGTTGTCTTCGCCCTGCAAGTTTTAGATGCCTCCCTGCTTCAACCACACATGCTTTCAATTAATGACTGGTTAACAGGCTTTTGTTGAGCTGCAGTCATTTGAACCAAGTCTCTGAAATGAGGGAAACATCTAAAAAAGAAAACAATCAAATAAAATACAGGGCAGTGCGCGGTCAGGACACTGCCCTGTATCAGATTAAGAGATGAAAACATTTGAAAATCTGACATTAAATGAATGTAAAATTTAGAAAGCGTTTAAAAGTCAAGTGACGCTTCGTTCGTAGAAAAAATAAAAAATAATAATAATAATTACAATGTTTCGCCACCAGAGGGAAACAAAAGATCATGTAAATGTCTGCAGTATATTTGGACAAATTGTTTGCAAGCGATTGGCTATCGGATGGAGGGACATTTAAGATTTCCTTATTTTATCTTCCTTTTTGTCACTTTGTGGTAGAAAACATTGGCTGCAACTCTAATATCTTCATTTCTACCGTCATATATGCGGCCATTTGGTAATTTGAAGTATATCTCTATATATAGATGCTGTCGGGCTATTGCCTGCCAGAGTTTATTTAAATGACAACTCAAGTCTTCACTCTTCAAGTCTGAGATTTGCTGAGGATTTTGCAGGGTTGTTTTTAAAATTCCCCTCCATGTGTGTTCACGTCAGTAGGTCTTACTGTCGAATCTGGCTTAATGAACATTTGGCCAGATACTCGTGCATCATGTCCTAATTGAAGTGGACTACTTCCTGCCAATTAGTGAAACACTCCTTGAGCTTTAAAGGGAAAACCCCAGCGGGTACAGCGTCAGGAGGATTACTTAAAATATGCCGAGGAGAAAAAAAAGAAAAAGAAATAATGTGGTCAACTTAGTTATCAAACACACCTCAAGGACATAGTTATTTATTTGCTTGCTTTATTTGGTGTTGAACTCAAAACTGGATGCAGTTTCATCAGGCTCAACGTATCAGGTTTCAGCAGGGTGGTGAAGGTATCCCGATGTTGGCCAGCAGAGGGCAGCAACGTGGCAAGAAAAAGACCTTCCATCATGGAAGGTTTTGACTTGATTTGACCAACTTTTGAGAAAATAATAGTTGGAAGGAAATCTGATTCTTGTGACTCTCTTTACACTGTATCTTTAATCAGATGCAGAGTGGATCTAATTACTCTGTTTTAGTCTCTGTCAGATGTTCCATATTGAAACCAGTTTTTTTTTTGTTCTTCATTTTTCAAATCCGAGGCATGATTTTTATCATTATTTACCCAAGTGCGTACAAAGACACCTCCTACTCCCACTTCAAAATTTGACAAGGCTGGCATGGTTCACATACTACACCACCCTCCATTTCAATCCCCGGGGGAAAAAAAGTTTTCCAGGGGAAAATATATTTTCCTAAATTTCTTCCAAAATATAGAAAGAAATCCACATTTGATTATGCATTGACTGTAATTCCTGTGTGAAGATAAAAAGAACAATCACTGGCTACTGGATGGTTATGTAAAGATCGTACATGGAGTGCGGTGTATTTGTATCGAACTCTCCCTTTTTCTGCAATTTCCTGGAAGAAAAAGGGGGGAAAAAATACATTTTTCTGCAACCCTAAACCCCCAGCTTTGCACATAGAGACAATACATATTTTTCCCACTTTTTTGTCCAAAATAGATTCGAGAGTGGATTTAAGTCCAGACGTGGACGAGCCCTTTCTTTCACATGAATATGTTTTATTCTCAGACCATTTAATTCTATCGCTGTTCAAGGTTTATTGTCCTGTTAAAAAGGGTAAGCTCCACCAAAGTATCTTAAAGCCTCTCTCACAGGTTTTTCTTCAGATTTGTCCTGCATTTGAGTCCATCCATTTTCCCACCATTTCTGGCCGGGTCCTCTGTCCCTGCTGAAGGTTGCCCACGGCATGATGTTGCCACCACCATCATTAATTGAACTTTACACAGTTGTTATACTGTAATGTCATCCAAACCTGCTGGAATCAATCAACATTTTATAGAACATTTTACACTTTACCCTGAGTGACCAAAGAGATCCATAATTGAAAACATGATCAATAAATCACAAACAGACAGATTAAAAGAGAGAAGGAAAGATCAACTTAAAAAAAGAGACAGAATGCAGACAGCTGCTGAACTGGCAAGTTAAAAAGATGGGTGTTCAAAAGGGCCTTAAAATCATTCAAAGTATTAGCCATCATTCCAATAAGGAGATTATTCCAGAGTGTGAAAGGATGCTTGTGTAAAACCTCTGTTACATAAATGAGGTGTCAGACTACTTAAACATTTAAAGACCAAAATAAAAATCAACCCTAAAACATACATGCATCCAGTGCAATATGGAGGAACTGTAACGTTCTGGAGTTGTCACCTATAAGCAGGCGGGCAGCAGCGTCTTGGACCAGCAGCGGACGATTAACAAACATGGAAGAAATTCTTCAGTGCACGTGGTATTTTATTACATAAAGGTAGCTAACAACAAACATATAAATATTACAATGCCAAAATACAGAATACATATGACTGTAAAAATGAAATCTTAAAGAATAGAAGTCCAGAAGAGTTCCACAGTGTTGAGGAACTGCATCTCCTTTAGCTAAATCCAGCTTGGATCGATTTAAGTGTGCCAGCAGGGAGTGTGATATCTGAAAAAGAACGGCCAATGCTGAAATATAACCATTAAAAATACTACATGCTGCTCCGACAGGCCGCTGTGTCTTTGAATCACTCCCCTACTGTAAAGTCCAAACCAGCTGCTCTTCTGCTCCAGCCGATGTCTCAGGGCACAGAAACTGGCCTGTTGGTTCATACCCAAACCGTTGTGGTGTTCTCTGGAGGTTTTTCCTATGCCAGAGGATAACATTGTTATTTGAACGAGAAAATAATTTATTCTCTGGTTATATTGAAAGCGATTGCGATTTGTACCCTCTGCTGCTGAATGTGCATTACGGCATCGTGAACGGTGACGAAAATGTGCTGAGGATTCATGTGACTCATCAGGCCGCTTGATGTCAAGATCTTTAACACACTCTCTAGAGGGAACCAGATAAATCCACACACACTTAACACATTTAACCCAACCTATGCTGGAGCACAACCAGAAAAGAAATGTATGACAGAAATATCTGACATTAAAAAGGTTTACCATTGCAATTTGCCAAATAGACATGAACTCCAATTTTCTGGCACTCGGTGCACATCTGCAGGGAGAAAATCACATTGCGTGACCAAATCACGGGAGGGAGCCGTGTCCTTTTGTTAAAGGCTGACCTGTGTGAAGAGCCTCGCTCCAGCAACATCAACAAATATGACACTGCTGCAGTCAATTAGCACGGCCTGGACCTCTTTCTCTGATGTTTCTGTAAGGTGCAAACGCAGTTTCTTAATGTCTCCTGTGCAAGCACATCCAAACTGAGTGATTTCACAAAGCAGCTACGAACCTGATTCGAAGAACTCATTTACTGAAGAAAACGATGTGTTTGCTATGCCTCTCTCCTAAACAACAGCACAGGGAGAAAACAAGAAGACGGCTGAATTAAGTTGCATTTCACAGTTTATAAATATGTCACATTTGTCCAATCTAATGGTTATTAATGACTCATACCACAGTGCTGACAGAGGCCTCTCGCTCTCGTTTCTCCAACGCTTTCCGGGCCTTTTCCCGACTGCGGATCTCTTCGGGCGTCAGACCCAACACCCTGCTCATTTTCTCCCTGAAGAAGCTCCGATTGCCATAGTAGATGGGCCCGTTGTATGTCAAGATTTTCACACCAGGCACTTCATAGCACTGGATAAGAAAAAAACAACAACAAAACCCCCCAAACAATGCCACATCTTTAATGTTTCAATAAAATCCTCTCAGATTAAGGGTTATGGTGCTGGAATTGATTCCTTTTAATGGAATTTTTTCAGACACGTTCACCTCAACCTTTAGTGCACTGACCATTTGTAACAAGTGAAAGAATTACAAGCTCTACTCACCTTGCTGTGGCTCTCCAGAGGTCTGTATATTTCTGTGTTGCTCGCCCGCCCAAGAACTGAGCAATCAGCCCTGTTAAGGCATTGATCATCTGTTTACACTTGTATCAAGTTCATGTATTCACACTCACACAACCTTTTCAGTTTGTCACAGTTTTAAAGGGACTTCTAATGGTTGTCTTATCCTAACTGTGCTGTGGATTTTTGAATCTCCATTGGCCTGTGATCCATCCCCTTCTTTTTCCATTTTAGTTGGACGGCCATGTTTTAACCCTTTTTTGTACAGAAGTTCAAAGCTTTTTATATTGCTTTATAACCTAACCCTGCACACAAGTGGACTCTATTCAATAGGTAATTTCTGGAGGTAGCTACTTGAACTGGACTTCATTTTGGGAGATTCATAATAAAGTTGCTCATCAGAAATTAATTTCATGTTATTCCAGATACAATTTTTGAAAAAACAAGGTCACGCATACCTTTAGCAACATGGAAAATCTCAACAGAACACATCAGAGGTTGCAGTTCTAGCTTGGTTGAAACAAGCACTGAGCCTGAGTTCCTGGAATTAACAATGATACTTTCTGACAGAAAAAAAAACACCTTTGTGTTCGACAGATGACGGTCATCATGGAGAAAACCACGCCGATGGCCAGGCCAAGGTCCACGTTCAGAACCACCACAGACAGCCAGGTTACAACCCAAACCGTCTAAAGACAGAGGCAACATCACCACAAAGCTTGAACAGGTCAGTCTAAGAAAATACAACTTGATTAATTACCAAAACATAATTATTGAACAAATATTCTGTGGAGGTACTTGATTCAAAGAAATCTGAAAGCGGTGACATTGCAGTTAAAGATGCACCCACCAGTTCGCCAGCAGCCAAACAAGCCACAGTATTAAACCTGTCTGTTTTCTTTCTCCGTTCTCTTCTGAACAAAAATATCTATTAAGCAGACTTACAAAGTCGAGCTTGCTGATCCTCCAAAGCTCGGGTAAGTCTTGGAACTGCAGGAACATTTGCCTGAGGCTGGTAACATTGATGCATGCCAGCACAGCCTGCGGGGAGAGGCAACGAGGAAGATAAGTGGAGATATCCTCCTTCCTTTTTCTTCATGTACAGAGACAGTCATGAGAGCACACCTTAGGCAGGAAGTAGAACAGGGGTCCGATCAGCAGCAGGACAATCAATACAACCAGACTGGTGAAAAGGCCTGAGAGCTGCAAGGACACACACATATAAATGTAATCATGATGTTAAAGAAACTCAAAGACTTAATTGGCTTTGAATGATTAAAATTATTGTAGATGCCCTGGATTATCGAACCAAGTGCAACATTTATTTTCATCTCAGATGATGACTTTGGACAAATGAGAAACAATCCAGTCTTTTTTTTTCCTTTGTCAGGTGAGACACTTCTGATATTGACTCTGGTTCATGGATGGCTCATAGCATAGCAGTAGTGATTAAAATCCTCGTTATATATGAGGCTTTCACACAGTTGTCCCTTGAGTATGGAGTTCTAAGCCTGAAGATTTGAACAAACACACCTTACAGGTATATTGATCTCCACAGCAGAGAGTGAAATTTACTGTACTTCCTGTAATGTTCAATTGTTTCTCCACCATTAGCACAATTGCAGCTGATCTGTAAACGTGAGCTTGAATGACTGCATGTGCGGAACGGGGGAAGGTTACAGAAGGAAGCACGTACACGAGCACGTAAGGCCTTCTTCCTGGCTCTGATTGGTTGTTTCTGAGCTGTATTGTAGTGTATTTCTGCAAATGGCTGTAGGACCAATTAGAGGAGCCATAAGAGCTCGATCTTTTCACAAATTATCTGTCTCATATTCTGTTGCCACAACATAGTAACAGTTTTAACAAAAAATGCATTTTTATAATAGTTACCGACTGCAGCTTTAACATGACTAAGTGTGGTTGCTCTTGAAGAACTGACTCCAGTCGAACTCCAGGCCATCTGTATCTCCCAAACTCCTGAATATCCATTTTGCTTGTGGATCTCTCTCGCTTCAATTTTTCATTCCACTTAACTTTCTGTTGAGATGTTCGCATCACTGTGTGTAATGAATCAATAACTGAATTTCATTTTTTTCTGATTATGTGCTAATATATTTATTAGCTGTTCAAAGCAGGGTTTGTATTTAAAAATAGTTGTTAGCATAGAAGTAATCAAACACAGTATTATCCTTTCAGTGAAACTCTTCTGTCCTGGGCCAAAGGATCTCAGTCCAGACGTGAAAAAACAACAGTGTTGTTATGGTTATGATACCTGTGTGTATCCTCCAGCACTCTCCAGTATGTTGGTGGTGGCCAGAGTGGCTGAGCTGGGGAAACAAGTGAAAAACGAAGACACGGTGTTGGAGATCCCATGAGCTAGCAGCTCCTGAAAAAAAAAAATACGTTGATTCTATGCAATGTTCACAGATCGGCTGGGCTCAGAGCAAATGGTTCAGGAAGCAGGTATGTCATTCATGGGTTCTACCTGGTTAGGATGTATAGAATATCCATGTTTGTCAGCATAAATCATCGCCAGTGAGACTGAAACAGCGTATCCAACAAAAGTTATGGCAATCGTGTCTCCAGCAATGGCGGGAAAAGTGTGGAAAGCAGGCAACTGTGGCTTTGGGAATCTAAACATAGAAATGTGTTTGATTTTATTTTAAATAAAAAAGGCTTGTAAGATTTTCTATATATATATATTTTGTCATTTAAAGTTTTACCCAGCAGGGATATGGCCAACTATCTCGATGCTGTAGTTGGAATCTAGCGAGGAGAAGTAGGCTACACATGTAGCGATAATCACCTGAAGAGCAGAACATAAAATCATAAATTAATACTTGTTCATTGTAATGTAAGTGACAAGTCTTATCCATTAGAAGCCAAGTGACTGACCGTGAAGATCTCCACAGGGATGGGCGTGCGCAAGTGGTGCCGACAACGTGTGTTGATCTCCTTAACTGGGACCAGTACAGCCAGACAGACCACCGAGATCAGCAACTCAGCCATGTTGGTGTGAGGAAGGTTTTCCAACACTAAAGCTAAAGTCTGAGCCCACAAAGAAGTGATAAACTTGAAACCGCTTCACTTATTTATTTTTTAGAACAATATGAGAATAAGGTCACCTTGAAGAGAGAGAAGGTCCCAGTGTGGCGAGGGAGTCTCAGGCCCAGCATGCTTTGCAGCTGTGAAACGGCGACATGGAAGGCAGCGGCACTGGTGAAAGCCTTAACAATCGGCTCTGACAGATAGGTGGAGAGGAAGCCCAGCTGAAGACCAAACATGCAGAGCTGGGACGAAGCAGAACAAAATAAGAGGGAGAGGTAATCAAGCCAGATCCGCGCCAAGACAAAGCGTTCACGTGAGCCGCGAAATGCAACACAGCCTGTGTCTCACAAACCATAACGATTCCTGAAAGTAGTGCGACAGCAGATGCCACTCCAATCCGCTGGGCCTCAAAGTTTGCTGCTTCAGATGAGCTGGAGTTGAAGACCAGAGGAGTGGGAACCAGCTGCTCCACCACAGAACCAGTCATCAGACTCACTACAGCAAAGGTACCTGTGAAGACAAAGTCTTTTCAGCAAATGCCTATTGAACTTTATCACATTTTCTCATGTCAGAAGTGAAAACTTGCAAGTCAATTATTAGGATTTTTGTAATTGACAAACATAAGGTATTGCATAGTTGAAGAGTGAAAGGATTTTTCAAAATAAAATTCTAAAAATATTGCCTCTAAATGTATTCATTAACCCCCTAATCTTCACCTCCAAACACTTACATGTTACTCAACCAAAATGTTTGAGAGGCCACCTAGTATCACCATAAACACATCCGTTAACTTTAACAAATAAAGAGTTAACCCCTGCTTTGTATTTGTCTATTACAAAAAAAAATAAATCAAATTAAATATTTTTTTAGGTTTTGTAGTTGTAATATTACAAAATGTGGAAAGATTCAACAGGGACTTTAGCAAAGCATAAAAGGTGGACAGAGATTTTACCTGTGGACACATGGCGCCCAGTGCCAAAAATCATATACAGGACGACTGGGAAGAAGGAGGTGTAGAGGCCAAAAATTGGAGCCACGGATGTCAGCAAAGCAAAGGCCATACCTGTTTGGGAAAAAAAGTAAATAAATAACATTTTAAGAACATTTCATTTGCTCCATTTTTAATGTCACCACTTCCTTCTTAAATCAAAGCAAGTGCATGAGAGTTAAGAAATAGAAAAGTATGTCTAAGGTGAAATTTCAACGTAAGCACATGCATTACACATTCGCTGCTGGATTATCATAACAGTTCAAAAGGTGATCATAAAGGAGAGCAACAATATACATTTGAATAGAGCTTTCTGCAAAACATGGCTGAGACGAGTACGAAATTGACAATTACAGAGCAGATGAACAAGTTCAAACCAGGATAACCCTGAAATTGCAGTTATGGCTGAAAGTCTCACAAATTCGCACATTAAATACATTTTCATAAGATCAAAACTACTTCATAAGGAGCTTGGGGCCATTGTTTGTTTATTTTTGTTGTTGTCCACAGGTCAAGTTGACTCCATGTTATCGTGCAAGAGTTTTTTATTATTTATTTTATTTATATTAATATAATTTTTTTTAAACAGGGTTATGTATGTGATCATAAAAGTGTGACTCGTTTTGTTGTGGATGAGACAAACAGACTTGCTTTAAACAACTTCACCTTAACTATTTTTGAGGAAAAGTCTGAGTGATTCTAAATTGATGTATTTAATGAATAATGATGTTTTTCTCATACCAGTACATAATAATAATAATAATTATTATTATTAGTAGTAGTATTATTATTATTATTATATTAAGTAGATTGCACATACCCTGAGGAATATGAAGAATACCAACAGTCAGCCCAGCGATGGCGTCTCCAACTATCCATTTCCTCAGTCTGTACCTCGGCAGCCAGCTGCAGAGCGGGACTCTCTGGCTGAGCAGGTGAAGGCAGGCTCGTGTTGAACACCTGCACTTCCCGGCCAGTTTCTCCCGCAGCCGCAGGCTCCCAGGCGCGTCGCCGTCGGAGCCGTAGGCCTGCTTGAAGCGGTCCTCCGTGTAAATGCTCCTGTATACGGCCAGGGAGTCGCTCATGTCGAGCTGAGGGCGGCTTGTCTCTTCAGACGCTGCAGCCGAATTGGTCAAGGTGTGTATGTCAAGTTGCAACACATATAAGGGCAGACGAGTCCTCACTCTAGGAGCCATTGCATTTTCCTGTCCGACTCTTCTCAGCCAATGGCAAGGCAGAGAGCTCAACTTTTTTTTTTTTTTTTTTTTTGTTACAGTACTGACCGACTTTTTTCCCCCATCTTGGACCCTGCCTCACATAACATAAAGGTGTACCCGTTCAATTTTGCCTGCAGAGATTCTCTGGGTCCTACTGCTAAAGGGATTTTTTTTTTTTTTGCTTTTTTTTTAAAAAATCATCCAGGAGGAAAAAAAAAAGTCAAACACACTCCCCACACGCACACTTTCCAATGCTCAGCAAAGTGGTGGGTACCAGCCCAGAGCAGGCACAGTTGAGACATTGTGTAGGACTGAGAGACGCCCCAAAAGGATCAAAGTTGTATTGTGTGTGGAGGTGAGGTGTAACCTCAAACCTTGCCTTATGTTCATTTCCGAGAGGGATGGATGTCTGTAATGGGGGCATGTTTAAACTGTGTAGCCATGAGGCAAGAGGAAAGTCATAGGTACCTATGAGACCTCTGTGAAACTCAATCACACATGGAAACCTGGTTCATGGATCAAAACACAACTAGACTGTGAACAGAGACTGAATTTGGTGAGTGAGATGTCCTTTGTTGGGGATGAGTGAAAACACAAGAGCTCTGAGCAAATACAAGGTTAAAGAAGATTAATATGCGTGCATCTTTGGGTTGTTATGGCGGCCCTCTGGAGAACTTTTAAAAAGTCTGTCTTATCTACAAAAACTTTATTGTTTTATGTTATTTTATATGACCGACCAATGCAAAGTGAGACACACAGTCATTAACTTCTGCTGAGTATTGAATGCATTGTAGCTGCACTGAAGCAGCTTCGCTTCAGATCTTCAGTTTCATCACTGATTATCAGTTGGATTTAGGATGAGACTTTGACTAGGACATTCTAACACTCCTTAAATTGAAATCTTTGCTTAGGAGTATGCTTGATAATTAGATTGCATCTATTTGTAGATCAATTCCAATGTGAATCCAGTTGTTACGGGAAGGACTTCTAGGTTTGATCAGTACACCATTTTAACCATTGAGGCTGCTTGAAAGAATGGTTTTGAAAAGCATGGGTGCCTCGATGTCAGCACGTTTGGATCCAAACACTTCTATGTGTAAGGAAAGTCCAGTCAAAGTTCTCACCAAAATTCAAGGGAGAACCTGGTTCAAATCGTCAAAATTAAATCCTTGATGTCTAATTTTACTGTGCCTGAGCTCTCTTCTAAAGGCTAATGGTCAAGAATGTATTTAGATGTGCAACGCTCATGGACAGTTTTACTCTTGCAGCTCAGCTTTTTTGTGTTTGAAGTTGTTTCTACAAAATAATAATATGGAGGGAACCTAATGCTTTCCATCCTTCTTAGAGTTTCTCAGAGTTGCATTGTCCCAGCATGTGCATAACAGTTTGTGATTGTAATATGAGAAACTGTGAAAAAGCGTAAGTGGTGCTGTTACTTTTGGAAAGCAGTGTACTTGCAAAATGAATGTTGGAACTGTGAAAACAAACAGTTTATGGACAGACTGCACATGCTTCTTTTGAAACCATTGGGAAGGATTAATCACAAGGAAATCGCAAACAAAAGAAAGTTTCGTTTTGGCTGGTGAAAATAAAGCAAAAGGAAGTGGGAATTTATGTCTGATGCAGACCCTGTTTGTCCACGCTGCACCCAAATCAACGCCGTCTCACGAGTGCCGTCTGTCATCCCAGGAGGCATACGTGAGGAAGGGCAGGCAGTAGCTATTTTTTTTTAATCCGTTGCACTGGACACCACCCAAAGATTTTAACCTGAAAGGACCCTGGCTCAAAGGGAAGAAAATTCAGAGATAAGAAATCAAGAAAAGCGCAGTAATGCATGTTCAGTTAGCAGTGAGAACAGAAAAAGGCACACTCCCTTTGTTGAGGTCCACATACAATACGCTACGCAAGTATCATTTTAGCTAGTCTTTTTAGCATATGAGTGGTATTTGTATTAGAAAACATAAACCAATACAAACAGATAGATGTTGAAGAAAAGTACAAGATTTTAATTTTTATAGTTTCTGTAATATATTTCCTTTCCAGTGTTTTTAATCAGCAGCACTGTGCAGTTTCATTGAAATATTATTTTGACCACCTTATTTTTATTTACCGGCAAACATTCTGAGCTTACCTGCTAACTGCAGACAATACTAGAAGATCATCTGGTGAACCTTCTAGACAAAACTAAAGGAATGTTCATGAAATTTGTGGAATATAAATATGTTTTAAGGTTTGATTATTAAAGAGGCTTGAATCTGGATAGCCTACTTTCTATCATAAAATCTCCTTCATGCAAAAGTAATATCAACGTATTGGATTGACAGCATTTATTTTCTCACCTACTGTGGTCTTCATCGTGTCAAAGGGTTTTCTTTTTTCCTCTCCATGTTGCCACATTTTATTGATAATGTTGTCTTCAAAGTGAGTTTTTTCTAACCACAGCCGTCCGAAGATACGAATGCAAGATAAGTCGAAGACTCTAAAATGATCAAGAAAGAATAAGTGTGGAATTGAACCAGGTATTTGCACTCTGTCTTTCTGTTGTTCCTGTTGCAGAGTAGAAACACGTCTTTACCCGGCCTATAACGGTGCACACACCAACAGTCTCGGGGACTCACCCACAATATTACATTCTGATTACTTGTCTATTTTTATTCACTTAGAAATCCAAAAACAGAAAACACGAGCCGATGCGCACTTATTCCTCTCTGCGTGTGCTGTTGTTATTCCACAAATTCAGCAGCGGAGTCAAACGAGGGGTGTGGGTGAAAGGTTCACGGACGTGTTGGTGCAAAGAGCAGCTAAAACTCTGGGACTGTCAGAAAGCCGAAGAACCCCCGCCTTTCAAAACGCAATGCAATGAGCAGACATTCATGTGCTGTGTTGTTTTTGTTCCTGAGTCATATTCCTAGAATCTTTATGTCTCTGGTGGAGAGCAGACGCTGTGATATAAGGGACTTCCTTTAAATTCCAAGAATGTGGGCCATTGTGTTGATTAGCTCCGGAGCATTTATAAACACACCAACAGAGTGATGTGTCTGCAGACTGTTTAAACAAGATATTAATCGGTTGTTAAAGGAACAATGCGCCGGATGGAAAAGGATATATGGAGTGTCAGCCCAAAACTAGATTAAATCCCGATCACTTTGGAAATCCATTTCCATAAAAAGGGCTACTTGTAAGAAATAGTCCTTATAAAACAAAATACATCCTTGGCAAACTTAGACAAACCTTTAATTTCACGATTAAGTACATTTTCAGAAAACTTGCCAGCAGTACCAAACAGAAGGAAAATGAAATAGAGTTCTTAAACGCTCAAGCTCTTTGATTACAGAGGAGAAAATCGTCTGACTGATTTTCTCCTACATATTCAAACACTTGAGGTGAAATACCTTTAAAGTTTGGCCATTTGTCATACAGATCTGCTTGCACAACTTATGCAGAGACTTTTTATGCTTCCATTTTTAGTGTTGTTGATGTTTCTACAGTGCCTCACTGGAGAAAACATTGCAGTATTGTTTATATAAAAAAAAAAGTCTCGAAATGTTGCAAGGCTATTAAAACCACACACTTTGATGGTATTTGTTATCATGTTTGGCAGCCGACCCAATGATCCCACTTTCTTCATTGCATTAGCTTTAATCACATTATATAAATATCTTATCCACCCTGTCTCCTTCGTGCTGAGCGTGTGTCCTGGTCTTACAGGGTCTTTCAATTATTCTCTTCCACAGAGAGTCTCCAGTTACTTTGTGGCCTATAGTTCCTGTTATTGTTCTTTATCTGCTTTATGGGATGCTTGTCCCGACCCCCCATAGAAAGTTGCTTTGGGAGTGACCTTGTCCACGAGGCCAAATGCTGGATGCCAAACCTCTCCTCGTGTCTCCCGGCCCTTTCCGCTTGGTGCTCGTCTCCATCCATTAGTGTCTCTCCTTGTATTGTCAGAGTATTGTTTGCCTTTTCACCGAATAATAACTCCTGGAGTTATGAATGGTTTTTTTTTGGCTTTTTTTTATCTGCCGGGGCAAAGTGCCTTAGATATCTAGTCATAAATTTGTTTCATCAAGAAGCTTGTCAGGATTTAGCATTTCAGCAACACAGAGAGTAAAGCATTTTATGATAATGCATGTTTTTGGCCCCTTAATATTTATTCAGTGGGTCCTGCATTGACTGAACGTTGTGTTGGGATTTTTATTTTGTGCTTCTAAATCTATAAAAACTTTTGTTATTTTTTAAATGTATTTTCATCTAAGCTTTGCGTGAGTACAGTAGATTTCAAAGTAAGTTGCTTGTTTCCTGTTCATTCCTGATGAACGTCTTCTGACCTCCACCACACCTACACAGTCAGGTCAATTCAGCAAACATCTGGGTCATGCATCTCCTGGGCGTGGACGTGAGTGGCTGCGCACATCAACAGGGTCCCAGAAGGACCTGAGAATGCATTCTAACAGGCATCCTTTACTATTAAATTTTATGTTCTCGTACGTTTGCCTCTTACTGTAAATTGGTGGTGCTCAAGGCCACCCCTAACCGCCTGGATGATTCTGGTTTCAGCTGGTTTGCGCTCGCTCCAGTCTGCTCTTTTGTTGTGCTCTTAGGTTGGAGAAATGTCCTCCACGTTTTGATCTTCTATTAGTCAAAATGCAAAGCCATAAAAGTCTAAAATGAAATATGTGCATTCACTATATAAAGAACTGCAGCCATTTTATGTGTATCACCCTGTGTTGACTCCAGTCAAATTCAACTCCTCACCACATGTAATTTCTAAATTGGTGATTCAGAAATTGTCCGGTGGCTATTTAAAAGAAGGCTCTTCTTTATGGTCTGAATTAAAGAGTGCTACTTTTTTTTTGTCTTAGAGAATAGCCATAGCAAAATAGACCTAAAAAATGGTTACGCCATATTCATGTGACCTGAAATCTGAGCAGAACAAAAGACGGGTTTCCCAAATGACTTTACTTTTTCCACTGATAGTCCCTGTTATACAGGGGTGAAGAAAAAACAACTGCATTCATATGAGCAATTTCTGTATTTCAGTTAAAACTGGTAATGCAATAAAAAAAATAAATAAATAATTATTTATTTTGTTTTCCAATCAGCCAGGAGCCGTTTTAGCACTTCGTAGCAGCAGAACAAAGAAGCCAGAGCATGTCAACAAACTGTTTTGATCCTCTGAGTGCTTCAGGTTCCTGGAGAGTCCAGAGTTTTGGGATATGTCCCTTCCCAGACCGAGCCAGAGCATTGTGCAGCTGAAGTACACAGTGGCGACACAGCCTTGAACCACATTGTAGCCATTGTCTGCTTCACCTCAACACTTTCTGTCAACACTGGATTCACTTTCAGGAGCAGGGCACAACATTTCCTCATGTTGTCATTTCTCCTGTTGGTCACCAGAGACTAATAATTACTCCCATATGAATGAAAGATAAAATTAATTACAAATACACTGTTCTCTAAGCACTTATGAGTTGAAAAAATTTGATTATTTTTGCAAAGACATGTGGTTATTTTACAGAAATCAGGCTACTCATTGTAAAGTTTGCCACAGTGATAAGCATACAGTGGATGGAATTTTGCATTGCATTAGTTCAGCGTATCTTGTGCATGGGGCTTTAATGGAGTGGGTCCTTGAGAACCACAAGTGCAGTTAAGCTTATGTCAAGCTTGACTGTTGACTCAACAGTTTTTAGAGGTTTGACTAAAATGCTGTAAAGAAGAAACATGTTTTTGTTGTCATATTTTGGTTTGGTTCAATTTTCTCAAGATAAGTTGAAAAAGAAAAGGTTAAATTTGTGTCATGTGCTTGACTGAAAGTGCAGATCAATCAAGAAAGAAATGTTTTTCTCATTCTTCATGATCATTGAGTTTCCTTAAAAGTTTTCCTTAAAAATGTATTCCAGGGAAGTGATACTAAAGACAAAATGGTCCAAAAATAACTCATATTAAGCAAAGAGAAACCCTACTCAATATATCATCTGTAATCAAAAATTAAAAAAAAAACAAACGCATTGTGATAAAGTATCTGTTGGTCGTGTACTGTGTTGGATGTTTTTGCAGTCACCCTCAAAAACTATTAGTCACACGGTTATTAGTATTCATAAAAATCTATTTAAAACAAGTGTCACCAAAGCATTTCTTTTGTTTAATGCCATGTAACAGGTTGACAAGAATGCAATGGAACTTCTTTTTCTTTTTCTGTAGTGTTGATATGAACGGGGCACAGAGATCTGGTCCTTTTATGCACTCATCTATAAGCCAGATGTACAGTAAGGTGAAAAAACAGCCCTGCAAGCTTACTATAAGAAAGCTGCAACAAAGATTGCACTGGCGGCCAGTGCAATCTGTAGCTTCAGAGTAGTTCTCTTGTAAAATCATAATAAGTTTACTTCTTTACACATAAATGTCGGGATTTTGTTTTTCTTTTATTTTCTGTCTTATTCTCCTCTTATTACACTTTTTCCTTTGTTTTCGCTGCTTATCATGTCCTCATCACCTTTACCTTTCTCCCAACTCTACTTATTCGGCATCAAAGGGGCTCGTGGCTCCAGCTGGGTGGCTACCAGCCTCTCATTTCCTCTAAGGCTCTGCAGCCATTCAACGTTGGCGTGCTCCATCAGGGCTGAGCGGACCCCTGGGACTCCACCAGAAGCCTCCGCTCGCGTTCACTGCTGCTTCCTGCTCATTTAAGTGACTCCTTCAGAATGGAGCGCCATTGTCCTGACTGTTATCTGATGGCTCCAATTCACAGACAGACAAAGCAGCGGGCCTGCCCCCATCTACCACATTATAGTGACCATTATATTCTTCTTTCTTTCTTTCTTTCTTTCTTTCTTTCTTTCTTTCTTTCTTTCTTTCTTTCTTTCTTTCTTTCTTTCTTTCTTTCTTTCTTTCTTTCTTTCTTTCTTTCTTTCTTTCTTTCTTTCTTTCTTTTTTTCTTTCTTTCTTTCTTTCTTTCTTTCTTTCTTTCTTTCTTTCTTTCTCTTTTTTCCTTTTCCTTCTTAAAATATTTGCTGTGACATATGTTAATGTCAACATAATAAATAAATCGCGACTGAAAGAGCCGTCAATTTTTGCACAAGAAATCACAAAATGTTATTATTTTTTTTTATCCTTAAGAAATATTACTTAAGTTTGTCTTTCAGATAGTGATATTTCAACGCAATGAATCAAAAAACTTATTTAGCACTTCAGCTGCCATGGTGGAGTAAAGCCAGCAAAGAGTATTTTTATAGACCACGAATGAAAAAAAAAGGGCAAAACAAAAAGCCAATTTGATTACTCTGTAACATATCATCTTCTCAATAAAAATGGATAAAAAAAAACTGTAGAGAAAAATGCTAAAGATAAGTATTTGAAAAGTATTGAAAAACTGTATGAGCTGGATTGGTTATCTCAACTTTATGTAGGACAGCAGCAGCTGCGGTGAAGTGGTTTGATTGGGTATTTTCTAATGCGCATGTTTTATATGAGTGGCGTGTAGTTTAGCAAAGTCTCTTTTTTATTTGTTGAAATCATTAAAACATGTCTTCTCTGAGCTTGGATATGTCTGAGTATGACTACTTGTGGATCTGTTTACATCAGCTTTTAGATGGATTGCCAACAGGCAGGTAATCAACATGAAGACACAACATTTAAAGCAACCATAGAAAACAGGTGCAACCTTTTCACTTTTGAACTAAAACCAAACTCAGGACAAAACTCATTGCTTTGACTGACCACTAGAGAAGACTTCAGAGAAGGATCAATAGAACTGCTGAAACAAAAGCTGCAATATTTTAGGCTTCAGAAATAATAAATAGTTAATTTTTCAGTGCGTTTTGCAAATGTTTCCATCCCCAGCAGCATTCTCAACCGACAACTGAACATTTACACTTACATATAATTAAATATGCAACTAATGTGATTTAAAAGCACTGAAAACCTAGGGTCAATGCCCACTTGAAATATCTTCTTGTCGCCATTTTTCTGCTTACTGCAGACCTGAAGAGGTGGATAAATGTACTGGGAGTCCACCTCTTCAGGTCGTCCCGCAAACTTGAAAAGACGAAGAGACCCACGTTTTCATTTGATTTTTGAGGAAAAGTATGAAATTCTCACATGATTTCTATCTGTATTTGCTCTGACAGAGACTTTTTTTTAATATAAGTTAAAAAATACTTGTATGGAATTTTCCAAAGATGAATGAATAAATTGTTGCTAAATGAAGTAGATTTATTCTTACAGTATAATCAGAAAGCAGATGACTACATGAAATCTGTAAAAAAAAAAAAAATACTTAGAAACAGAAAAAATACATAGAAATAATCTGGAGTAGCAGTAGGGTGAATTTGTATTAACTTTTGTATGCAGATGAACATTTGTTTTGTGGCCTTTGCTTTAAAAATAATAATTCATTTGCTTTTGGTGTTCAAATTTTCACTGTTTGTCTTAAAGCATTAACTTGAAGGACTGAAAAACAGAACTTTCTGGGGTCACTTTTTCTGAATGTCATGTGGGAGCAGTGTCCTCTAGTGGTGAGAGACTGACAAGCAAAAGCCTTTTCTTTTTTTTTTCTTTTTTTTTTTATTAGTAACCATCTTCCCAGCCTGTTTGAGACTTTATGCCCCACACAGACATACCTAAAAGGTTTTTCCATAGGGAATCCATTGTGACCTTTGTATCAAAGGGAGAGCTGCAAAAGGAGCTTTGGTGTGCTGTGATATCACCCACATCAATCAGGATTACCTGTGCAGGTGCTTTGCAACCAGGTGGGGCTGAGGCCTGGACTGGGCAAGCTGCCTGCTCTAATTTCATATCCTCCTAACCAAACAGGAAGGCCTGTAAGGATAGAAGGGAGGGAACCAAGGAGGGATGTTTTGGGTCTAAGCAGCCTTTGAATAAATGTGTGTGCCCTCGACTGTTTCAGTAGCTGTCGCCACTTCCTCAACAGCTCTTTCTTGTTGGATAAAATTTTTATTTTTTCTTAACTAAGTCTGCTCTGCTGTTCCTCATTGTTACATGAAATAAAATTCTGCCATTATTTAGAGCACATTCCGAAATAAGTTAAGTTTCTCTGTAGTGGAAGTAGCTAAGGAAACATATTTCTTTCTTCGTGAAATTAATCAAGTTGATATTTTAAGTACTTTGCATGAATGTTTGCTATTATTATCATATGGACCGAAGCGACACAACATCAACTATAATATTTTGATGGGAATTTTTAATTATTCAAAACAAAAAAACAGGTTCATATTAATATTAAAGAACACAATACTAATGTTTAGAGGAATAACATTGATTTCAGTCACATCAAGACAGAGAGGGGGATTTAGTTTTTTAAGCATGCCTTGGAGAAGTCTTTGTAACATTTTCCTGCAAAGTGAAGAAAAAAAAACCCTGCTCTGAGACATTAAAGTCGAGTAAAACACGCTGGATGAGGAATTTAACACTCCTAAAACAACTGAAGAAACACTCCAACTAAAACTCCTTCATCCTTCTAAGATTTCCCCTACTTTCCCCACGCTTCTTTTCTGAAGATCAAGCCATGGCAAAAAGTTGAAAAATTCTACCTCTTTGATCTGCACACACAAGTGAGAGTTCATTTCCATTTTTGATTTTCTCGCTCTCTCTCTCTTCTCTCTTCCTTTCTGTAAGAGTGCCAGCATCAAGATTTACCTTGGTGTGCAAATGTGCTGGAATAGGTTAAAAGGAAATCTCGCAGCTCTCTCAAAGCACAAGTGCAGATGTTATGAAGTTAATTAAAAATTTAGCAATTCGTTTCTCCCCGTCCCAATTTAGGCTGCATCAAATGGAAGAAAACAGACGGGTGGAAAAAAAAAATACTTATGAGAGGAGTCCGCGCAAGTCTGTAGATTTTACATGTGTGGCATCGTTGACAACAAGGACTAGTTCAGAGATGTAAAATTTCCCTCATCCACCTTTTTTCAGTTCTTCTTGTATCATTAGGGCATATGTAAATAATTTCTGCATTATGCTAAAAGTTATCCGGAACTCTGAATGCAAGCGTGTTAGGTTCGTAGACTCAGCCTGACTTTGCTCAAACGAGCCGATATCGCTCCACACATTTCCCTCCGTCTGCTTCGTTTAGAAGACAACGGAGATAAACATGTTCGTGGGCCTCCCTCTTCCATCAGTCTTCCCAACAGCCAACCCAGCTTTACCCGTGTTTACTCAAATTGCATCAGTATGTTGACACCGGCCCCGTACCTTCTCCCAGCTCTTCCTTCTCCTCCCAGATAATAGTGCCAACCTCAGAAAGGGTGTCAAGTCTCAAGATGCTTGCCCACCCTTCTCCACTCCCCTGTCTTCCTCCCCCCCCCCTCCACCTCCCTGTTGCGGGTGGAGTGGGTGATGCTCTGGGAGCGTGAGCAGAGGGAGGGCTTGCAGAGGGTGGTGTCTTGCAGGTGCTTGCAGTTGCATTCGTCCCTTAATTCCTTTCGGTGCTCTGTGTTATAGCCTCTTTGTGCTGCCCCCTCTCCACCACCACACCCCAGCCCACCCCAATGGGACCCCCAACACCGCCAGCTCCCCCCTCACTCTTCCTCCACTGAGTGATATTACAAGCGGCAGCCGCGCGCCTCTGATCTACATGCGCCGGGCTCCCTCCTGGTCCTGGGTGAATAGCGCTTGACTTGTTCAATTTGTTTAGAAGCCGCGTTGGATGCTTTGAAGCCACACATTTTAGCATAAATCATAACCTGTCTCCTTGCTCACAACAGCTTTGAAATGCAACATCTGCTTTTGAATCTCCGCTTTACAATTAGTCAGGCAACATCAATAGAATGACTCCCTGTAATTCTTCTTTATAATGAACTGCTTTGTGCACATGCAAGGGCATCGGTGGGCCCCATTTTTCAGGCTTTTTTTTTTTTTTTGGGTGCATTTTTCCCAAGGCCAACATCTTGAGACGGGTCAGTCGGTATCAGCAGGTCTGTTTTGTTGGGGGGGAGGGCTGTGAACTCCCTAAACTTTTGAGCGTAATTAGACTCGCGTGTTAAATTGGGTTACCCTCTGCAATAACCTACTTAGGAAGTGTCATGGTTGTGGGGCATGTTACCGGGCCGTGTTGTTTACTCTTTCATCATCACTCTTCAGGATTCCTGTTTGTTGGTTTGTTTTGCAAAGCACCAGCCTTCTGTTCAGCTGTGGGAAAAGTGCGGAATCAAAGTCCCAGAGAGCAGGCTGACGGTGACGTTGATAAGCTTGGCCTGTCACTATCCGTTTGTCTGAATGACACTGACGTTCAGGTTGGATCTCTGGAGGAAGCGGCGCAGCGCAGAGAAACCAGGTGCACAAGCTGCAGCTGTGCTGTGAGGAGGAAAAACTCGGCTTCCTTCAAGTTCGCATGATGAATTTTGTACAAATTTCAAGGCGATGCACGGGATAAACGTACAACACTTTGGCATAAGTTTCTGTTATTTTCTGAACTGTGCCGAAGTTCAATACTCTCCGAAAGGGATCCATCACTGATGGAGGCCCCTCTCACCGGCTGCATTAAGAATTCCTTTTGCAGGTTGAAGGGGAAAATAACAATCCCAAAGATTTTTTTTTTAATTATTATTATTTTCAAAGGCAAGCATTTGATCAGTAGTCATCAATTAAACTTACTGAGGTGCAAATTACACCGCAAGGATTAGATGAAAGAGTCTCGTGTCATTTCCTCCCCTCCTCCTCAAAGCTTGGCTTGATTCGCGGCACACAAACAGCGGGCTGATCCCTGGCATGGCGGTGACAGGGTGACACTTCCCTTCACATTACGCAGGCTGAGCTGACTGAGGGGCTTAACATATAGTGGCATCGCAGGCGCACATTTACAAATAAACCCACCGCTCTAGCTGTGTGGCACTCCCCTGCACATGTAGCCCTTGTATCTGCAATTCTGCTTTGCATTTATGATTTTAGCTGGAGTCCCACCATGAGAACAGGTAACCACCTATATATATATATATAGGCCTATATATATTTATTATTATTATTATTATTATTATTATTGTTTTTTTCCCACATGGTATTTTAAGACTTCTAGACTAAAATTAATATAAGAGTTATTTTAGTTTTATTTCGTTACTTTTTTTTTCTCAGAAACAACAGTGGTGTTTTTCTGTTCTTCTCATCTGAAATGAATTGTGAGGATGGAAGTAATTGGAAACTGTTGCAGCAGTGATTGGCTGATGTTACTCAACCTAAATCAACTCCATATTTGTTTGACAAATATGGAGTTGCTTCCTATTACGCGGCTGTAATCACAAATTATTTTATTTTACATTTAAATCTCACTTGGCGTCAATCAAAAACAGTCACAGTACAGGAAACAGTTTTGAGAAAACCCATCCCCCCCTGTAATTGTTTATCAGTTTTCAGTCGTCTTTGTTATTCTTGAAAACAGCCCAGGCCAGTCATGAGGGCTGAGGCCAAAGGCTCCTTCAAAAGAGAGAGCTGAGAAGCAAGTTGGCTGTCTGAGCTGACTACTGAGAGCCTGAGATCAAGAAAGCAAGAAGCTAATATTTCCAATGAGGTGGGAAAATTCTGTCTTAGTTGATAAAAATTGATGTGGAAGAGAAAACTTCAAACCCTGCTTTCCCTTTCTCTTAGATCAGATAAGGTGTTATCAGCCCGACTGCAGATGTGCAATCTCATCTATTTATTTATACAATCTCATGTATTTGTATTAAAAGAAATCTCAGTTCAAACTGAGCTTACCTTAAAGGTCAGAAAAAGTGATATCACTTTGAACTGAGATCTTTTCATAAAAGGTTTCTTTAGTATCCCTCCTAGCTACATGTACAGTAGATAGAGAACCAATAATTTCACACTTTGATCCTATTCGTACGCCATGGTGATAGCTTTTGAATGAATGGTACGTATAAATAAATTAAACTCCTCGTCTTTTTTCATGGCCTTTTATTGAAAGATGCATTGGTTCGCAAACCAATACATCATCCATTGATTTGTCTCAGTGCAAAATGATTGATTAATTCTGTTCAGTTAAGATGGATCTTTTACTCAAGACATGCTTTATGCATTTTACAATGATTAATATTCCATTTTTGGCAGATGTCGACGATAAATTTCAATTTAAATATTAGAAACGTGTAAATATCTTATCTTTTCTTATCTTATCTTATCTTATCTTATCTTATCTTTTCAGAAACTAATATTTATGATTTCATTATTCAGTCGCTCTCTCCCACATAGAAAATGTCCCTGCAAGCTACAATACCCAGATGAACTTGATGGCTGTAAATTATAATGTCGAGTGTTACAGCTAATTATTTACCGATGTTCCTATAGGCTTCACAGCTGATAAGCCCATTGTCTTCTTTTGTCTCTGCTTTTTTATTATTCATTTCATGTGCCAATTACACCGACAGGCAATTGTAGGGAATTCGTCTTTTTGGGGAATTTACACAGCAAACCCTATGAATAAACAATTCACACTTTCCGGATAAATTAGTTATCATTAATTTTAAATGCTGTGTTGGGGAAATGAATTACCATAAACTTTGCACGCTTGAAGAAAGGGCGCCAGTGTGGATACTTTAGACACCAACAGGAAATTCACAGAGGAAGTCGCTGAACTGGCAGCAGCAGAGACGTCTCAATCCAGTTTTCACTGGTTATGAATGCTGGATGGAGGAAGATCAATCACCTTAGGTTGAAGTTGTGGGATGTAAGAAATTTTAGAACCACTATATTTTTGTTTTTAACTTGGTAAAATAATGATGCATATAACACTCAACTTAAATTTTTATCTGTGCTTGGCCATATTTATTAATTTTTTTGCTTCATTTTCAGCACTAAATATACCAAAAAATATTCACACAGTAATCAGCAGTTCCTGTTCAGAAGAATTTTACATTTTAATTCTAAAATGGCAGATTTTTCTCTTCTCCTTGGTCTTACAGGAATAAATTCAGGTTCTCAGAGTACAACATTGTTTCTCAATCTTCTTCATTTGTATTTACATGAATATTTATCTTATTTTTTCCGTTAATTCCTTTTTCTGCATGTGAATTATTTGTTGATCATCAATGTTTTCTTGATTTTTGTTTCTTTTTAAATCATTTACATATTAGCCCAAATAATCTTTCCCAGTATTGAATCCCTCCCCATTTTGACTTTTGACAGATTTTGCAGTATGTTGTGTGAATACCAAAATCTGCTAATAACTTCTTAAGCTTCAAAACCAGAGCATTTAAAAATCTGCAAGGAAGCATCTCTTCTTTTTTTTTTGCCATCTATGCGCTGCTTTAGTTTTAAAACAGGACCTTTATTTTACTTTACTTTCTTCTGATTTACAATCAACATGACTCAATTTATTTCGGTCTGAAAGTCTGCTCCTATACAATAGACTCCTATTTAAATATTTCTTGAATCAGGTGTTTACTTTTTTGACAATATGACATACAATTTGGCAACATGCCATGATTATGATGAAATGATTATGAAGAGCCATGAAAGTGACACTCGGCAGGTGGACTGAATTCATCCTTAGCCTGAAGATAAAATAGAGTTTCTGAACCATTTTCCTTTGATAAAACATGAAACACTCGCTCTGCTCCAGCTCTAAGCCTGTGACGAGTGTTTTAGTGCTTTAATATGAGTGATATTTTTTGTAACTCCTGTGAGTTTATGTTTTAAAGGTGACTGTGTTTAGTTTGATTTTCTGACAGATTATGATGTATAACGAAACCATCAGCCCCTCTGGCTGTACAGATTGTGGTGCTTTGGATTTTTATCAAACAGGTAATCTCTGTTCGGTTTATATAACATTTCTCCAAAGGTGAGTAAGGCAGAGATTTCTTCAATCCGTTTCTTTTACTGTACTGCTCAAAGCCCGTCAGCCTCTGCTGGATCTCTCTTTGCACTCTCCCCTTTCGTCTTCGTCTCTGGGAGTATGGGTGCATGTCAAGTGATTGTTGAATTGAAATATTGATGTGGAGTATCAAAGCGTGGCGTAGCACTCCTGTGTTTCCAGAACTAACCACGAAGCGCTTTGATCAGATACTCCTGTGATCTGACTTCTGAAGTTGTTAAGAGTGCTGGAAAACAAAATGCAAACAAACTTCAAGTGCTCTTGGTATTGATAAAAGTTTTCTTTGACAAGTGGAGATGCATGCTGTCTGCATGCGTCTGCCCAAGACTAGAGATTTTGGGGGGCAGGAGGGGTTTGTACATGCTAATGGACATGAGATGAGGGAATTATTGTAGTTTTCTGTTTCTCGCACACCTTGCAGTGTAAACTGCAGTGGAGGGCTGGGAACCCGCACAGAATCGAGCAACACTGCAAAAATCGATTCTAATTATATGATTTCTGTGTCATTTAACTGTAATTATGCATCTTCGAACGCAACGTTTTATTTTTGCACCAGATAAAGACCTAATGTAAGAAATCCGAGAGTGGCAACGTCAAAGGATGCAAAATTAAAATCCTTATGGGCCAAAATCTGATTTCTACATTCTTTGGGAGCTATATTTTTTATTCAGTGGTTCTATTGTATAATAATAAATAATGTAAGTGGATGACAAATCAGGTCAAAATGTGAGCCTGAATATTAACAGAGGAAGAGGTTTTAAACGGTGAAAACAGAGGCAAAGACCACTTTGTGCTTTAACTGGCTGAACTGGGAAAAATGTTGCAGTAGAATTTGTACCTCATCCACCATTTGGTACATATTTTATTAGATTTGTTCGTAACACACATATATTTTGAAATCAGGTCAAAATATAGAAGTACATATTGGCTTGTATTTCTAAAATCGGGTACAACATCCATATTTCTATACTTGTATACATATTTTGAATACAGGTGTTTGAAAGCATTTTTTTTCTATTTGGCTCCTTTTACTTTTATTGTCAACCCATTTCCAGAGAAGTAGTCCAGTGGCATGTCCTCCAAGCCCAATTTTACATCTGTTTATCATATTACCATATACTTTTGCAGTCATTGAGTATGTTTGTATTTGTCAAAGGATCAGCTTAATTGTGCAGCTTAATTTTTACAAGACAGAAGTCATTGTTTTGGTCCCAAAATACAAAGACAGAAATCAGCACTTGTCTTGAATTAAAGCTTATGCCAGAAATCTAGAGGCAGTAATGAGCACAGACAGAAACATGAGCCAGAGGTCAATTATTTGGTCTATTTATGTCTTAAAAAAAACTTTGCAATCATTAAAGAGCCTGTGTCAAAACAGCTCACCGGAAATCACAAAGAAAACCCAAGTTCAGCCACTTCTGAACCACTATAGTGGCTTTCCTTTGGTAATAATGATGGCCTTTGGTCATGATATATTTCAAATAATATTACTCTCTACTGCAACCTTTTTTTGTAAAGGCAAAAGATGGTTTATAATTATTCAGTTTGCTATAAAGGAGCCAGAGGACATTATTATGTATTTTCCAGGAACATAGTGGCATTTCATGGCTCAATCAGGTAAGTATGTTACTTTCAGTTATTAAAATACTCAATATATCAAAACTAACCCAAAAACAAAGGTGACTTTGCATCAAAGCTGTGTCTCTGTCTTTTTAAAATCTCCTACTATTTCCGACGCTTCAGCATCGGAAGCATCGGTTTAGCATGCTCTAAAGTGTTATTTTTCTTTGCAAAGGAACAAGAAAATAAAGGCTAACGTACCACCTTGCCAGCATCAGCTTTGAGAACGGTCACTCATTGAGTCCTACAGTTAGCAGAAGGCTTTTACATGCTGTCTGTCTGTCTGATCCATTAGGCCGCATTTGTCACACAAGGGCCATTCAGTTAGCGCAGCGCTGTAAAACCGGCTTTTTGACATGGCCACCAGCACAAAGGCTGCTCTCCACTGAGGCGGCCCGTTTTCAAGTGCAGATGGTCAAGACAGCTGGGACAATTTAGTGATGTGAGGCTTTTAAACTGCCCCCCGGGCATGATAAAAAAAAGAAAAGAAAAAACTGCTTGAGTACCCTCTTGCATATTCTACACCACAAGCTTAAGATTGCATCTGGAACACAAACACCATTTGTTCTCCGTATTTAGAAAAAAAGGAAACCCGCTTCAAGACTCCGGGAACATTAATCGCAGACCGTCTTCCAAAGTTTTAGAATCACTTGTCTTGTTTTCCTGAATGCATTTTGCTGTCTAGAAATAGGTGCACAAGAACATCTGCATCATCTTGTTGGGATTTGGGTTTTTGAAGTTGCTGGTAGCCGCTCAGTCAGAGAGGAACGCGCGGCACATGACGGAGCGGCTCTGATTACCAGCAGTCTAACCAGCTGTTTAATGAACACAGGGACCTCTTTCTCTGGAAATTAGTTTTCCCTTGAATACTGTGGAAGCCTTATCCAGGTCTATTTAAATGAGGTAACATGGGGAAGGTAAGCACCACCACATGAGCATTGTTTTCACAGTTCAAAGTGAGGAGAGAGTACTTTGCACTTCAAAGACACTCTTCTGGGAGGCAGTACAGTGGGGGTGGAGTGGGGTGGTGGGGAGAGGGGACAGGAAATAAGAATCGGGGTAATTAACAACTTCTGCTCAGTAATAAACCGCAGACACGGTACTCTTCTGCCTCCAAAATGCACTCCTTTAACGCTGTTCAATTGCATCAAAGATGTTTCCCCTCAATTTGGAATTACACCGTTCATTTTGAGCTTATTTCGGACTAATAAATCAGAATTCACTTTATTGGCCCAAACAGGGAATTTAACCTCAATTTCAAGTATTAAGGCAACTTGGTAAAAATAAAATGTATTTGTATGGGGAAAAAGGATTTTGCAGCACTTGAATTACAGTAAAACATGTAAAAGTGGGTGCAGCTAAAGTTGGGTGTTGTCTGTTGATACGAGCCTAAAACTGTCAGTCGAAGTGACCTAGGATTAATGGTTTCGAATTCGTTTTAATGCATACGTCTTTTTATAGTTCAAATCCTAACTTCAGGTGGCTTCTCCTTCTCCTGAGGCCGTGTTTATTTAAGGATCACACAGTGGAAAACAGTGAGGAGCAGATCAGGGAGAAGCGGGGTGATGGGAGTTAAGGAGGGAATGGTGGGGGGGATTTACATGAGAACAGGTTCCCAGCCTGGATTTAAACTCTTAACATTGTAATGGTGAGCAGACTTACAGAATGAGATTAAGCCTCCCGATCTGCATTTAATGGAGCAGATCTGAAGTGGCCTCTACTTGAACTCTGAAATGTGAGAATGTCACACGGGGCGGCCTATTTGACATGTCGCCTACTGGTGAGAACTTGGAAAGGCTTTGATTGAGTTTTATCAATTAACTCTGTGAGGGGGGCAAGAGGGGGAGACACTGTGACTTTACTGGGAGTGTTTGAGCCCCATGCCGGCCAATCGTGACCACTGTTTGACTCCTAGAGGCACAAAAATACTTATCTGGATAATCTAATTAGACATAATTCACAACAAAAGTGTCTGCATATATTCGTTTATTTAATTCATGCTGTAACTTGCCTTAACAAGATTAAGTTTCAGTTTTTAAAATATTCCTTTTTGAATAAATGGCTTAAAATGAGAGAAATGTAGCTGCTGTGACCCAATAAGATCATAGTTGGTGATTTTGCAAGCATCACTGATATTTGATGAAAATACTTTTCTTGTATTTCCTATGTTTTTCACATATCCCACCAAGGGCTTGATGTCGTATGCAAATGTTTTGTTCCCAGTGTGAGCAAATTATTTCACTGAGGTGGCTCTAGAAATCTTAGAACTTTTACCAGAGTAAGCATTTTGTTCATCCACAGCACACTATATGTAGACATGAACAAAAATGCAGACATGCAAACTGTTGAGATCACTAGAGATTCTACCCTGATGAAGCAAACTGCTGAAATTTAACCAATAAAATCAGTTTGACAATCAGCATGCATTTTTATTTTCATGAATTAATAAGACTGGAGTAGAAGTCACGAAGCTCGACACAGACCTGTGCAAAAAGATTAGAGAAAAATATCAAATGCATTCCTGTTTACGTTTAGATTCACACATTTACAAGAAGCACGGCTTTGTTTTTAATTTGCTCCACACACATGCAGAAGTGAGATTTAGTGTTTGTGTCTAAGTCACAAGCTTCAAGACTCTTTCAGCAGCTACAAATTTTCATTTATTCACTTTTTGAACCACATTTTGATTTTGAGTTAAAATAAGATATCAAATAATTTAGGCTCATTTATGACCCCGAGGAAGCCCACAAGAGAAAATCCGCCATCATACTAAAAAAGTTGATTTCATTTCTAAAATGACTTCACAAAGAAGTCGCATTTGCAAAAATACTGTGGACGGTGACATTGCATCTCCTTATTCTTTAATATTTTCTGTCATAAAAGTTCATAATGTTTTAAAATTCATCCTTGTGTTGCCATAACAGACTTGTTGAATGTATTCCAGGGCTCAGTAAAATGAGTCTAGCATCTCTGGTAAAAAAAAAAAAAAAAAGATTAAAATATTTACATTTAACGTTGTAAAGAAACTTAACACATTAGGAAAACTGAAACCTGTAAACTAACAGATAGTGACTAATTATGATTATTTTGTCTTCCTATGTTACAAAGATAAAAAAATATATATATTAATAGCAAAGGCATGAGATGTAATATAAATATTAGTGATAAAATGGTCTAAATGTAATGAACATGCTGGCATGTCTGACGTTAGCTTGCTAATAAGTGTGATGTTGACGTTGGTGCTGTGATGAAACCAGTCGAAGTTGGCTATTTTTTAAACATAAAGGAATGAAATGTTAAGAACATTTAGACAAACACAGCTAAGACGTGTCATGCATTACAAATAGCTGCTTGAAAGGTTCAAAAGCTCAATTTACATGCAGATTTAGCTTTAGCATTGTTGCTTAAGCTAGCTAAAACTGGATTAAAAACCTCAAATTCTTTCTCCAAAACAGGAATTTTATCAAGCGTGTCATTTTTTTTTTTTTTTTTTTTTTTTGCTTCACGTTAGAACTAAGGACATCTTTATCTGATTCGTAATACAAATATCAATAAACCTTGCATTACTTTCTAAAATTCATTCAGTGTGTGTGGGGCCTACATGTGTGGGCTACTTCCTCTTTTCTTCTTCTTGAGATGAGAGCAGCCACAACGTGTCCAGTGAAGAAAAACACCGTGGAGGAGAAGATATTCACTAAGATGTTTTTTTTGTTGTTGTTGTTTTTTGTCAAAGTCTTTTTGTCAGAACAATTGGAGGAGGAGTCAGTTCTCGGGGTCAGCATTTGGTTGAAATTGAGTGAAATTATGAGTAGCCCACCCCTTCACCTAACAAGACCCCCCCCCCACGCCTCCCTCCCCTCAGCCCCTCCGCCTCCTGCTTCCTCCGTCTCATCCCCACTCTATTGATGGGCTCGTCCGCATCATACCGGAGACCCCGTTGAGAGGATCTCTTTTCTCTCTATAAAGAGAAGATGCGGCTCGCGCGTCTTTGAGTTGCTCGCACTGGATTTTTGCAGCGCGCGCGCCTCTTTGGGCAACTTCGACTGGTTCAACCGACTGCGAACAGAAAACACTTTTTTTAAAATTATTTTTAATTTTTATTATTTATTTATTTTAACCCGGAACATTTGAATGAAACGGGATTTCCCAGAGTCGGAGTGTTTTTTTTTTTTTTTTTTTTTTTCTTTTTAAATAAATAAATAAAATATATAAAAATCTTGATGCGCGCGTTCTGCCGCATCTCCGGCGACAGTTTCGTATTCTGTGCGTTCTCGGAGCAGTTTGCGCTGCGTGTGGGGAACAGGAGCGCGAGGACAGATGGCTGCGCTCACGATACAGAGGACTGACAACTTTTTACACACCTTCCTGCAGGTTTGCTTCTTTTGTCTTTAACTCTGCATTGTTCCCCTAGCCTTTCCATACATATACACATATATATATACACTGCTCAAAAAATAAAGGGAACACTCAAATAACACATCCTAGATCTGAATGAATGAAATAAATATGAAAATAATTTCCACCTGGTATCTATTCCATTTGCACAACAGCAGGTGATATTGATTGCCAATCAGTGTTGCTTTCTAAGTTTGATTTCACAGAAGTTTGAGTTATATTGTGTTGTTTGAGTGTTCCCTTTATTTTTTGAGCAGTATATATAGTGAAAATGTCGATTTTTACTTTTGAATTGAATTGTTCCAACTTTTTGGAAGTATTTATATAGAAAAAGAAAATGAAAATAAATAAAATAAGGTGAAACAACATAACTTTTCCTAATGGTGATGCGTTTGTGTGTCGCCGCACAGGACCGGACGCCCAGCTCCTCTCCGGAGGGCGCGCCCAACGCCCTCTCCTTCCTGGCCACCACCTGCAGCCAGGCCTGGCAGGTGGGCAGCGCCATGGGCTCGGATGGCTCCCAGTTCCCTTACGAAGGCACGGTCAGCTCCACATCTGGAATGTTTCAGCTATGGAGCAACGACATGCCCCCCAGCACTGCCCTCAGCACGCACCAGATGACTTTCACGGTGCCCAAGGTGCAGTTTCCCGGGCACATGCAGTCCGGCCTGGGTCACCACCACCATCATCACCACCATCATCCTCATCACCACCACCACGAGCTGCCTCTGACCCCACCGGCCGAGCCTGCGTCCTCCTACTCCTTCGAACTGTCCCCTGTTAAGGTGCTGTCTTCGCAGGCGCAGTCCAGCAGCCCCTATTACCCCCAACACAACGGCGTGGGGCAAAACTTCCCCAGCTTTCTGCAGAATTCCTCCGCCAGGCATCACCTTTCGGGCGGCCACGTGGAGGACGGCCAGCAGTGGTGGAGCCTCCCACAGACCAACAGCGCTCCAGCCAGCCACCCCTTCTCCCTGGGCAGGCAGCTGGTTCTGGGTCACCAGCCGCAGATAGCCGCTCTGCTCCAGGGCACCTCCAAGGGTCTGCTGAGCTCCACGCGCCGCTGCCGGCGGTGCAAATGTCCGAACTGCCAGACGAACAGCGGGGGGCTGGAGTTCGGCAAGAAGAGGCTGCACATCTGCCACATCCCGGAGTGCGGCAAAGTGTACAAGAAGACTTCCCACCTGAAGGCGCACCTGCGCTGGCACGCCGGGGAGAGGCCCTTCATCTGCAACTGGCTCTTCTGCGGCAAGAGCTTCACGCGCTCCGACGAGCTGCAGCGGCACCTCCGCACGCACACCGGGGAGAAGAGGTTCGGGTGCCAGCAGTGCGGCAAGAGGTTCATGAGGAGCGACCACCTGTCCAAGCACGTGAAAACCCACCAGAGCAGGAAGGGTCGGTCCGGGCAGCCCCCTCAGGGCACAGACCCAATGCTCGCTAGTATTAAAAGAGAGTGAGCTGCTTCATGCAGATTCAAATAAAGCAAGACAAAAAAATATATATATATATATAAATATATATATAACTGTGGGAATCACATTTACTGCCATAGATTTGCACTACAGGGTAAGCGTTCCCTGAATGTCATTCTTCCTTGTCAGAATCCTGCTTTTAAACCAACCTGGACTCTTGTGCAAAGACTTTGGGTGAAATCCTTATTGTTTTGTTTTTATTTTACCCCAAGATGAAGCTTTTGCAGTGATCTTGTGAAAGTTCAGCGTGAATGATTAAAGAGCCTTTGATATTCATTATGTAAATCTTATTTAAATTTCAACTGGTGTGAAAGTCTATTTTTTCAGACTTTATTGTGTAAATATTTGACTATGTTAAACAGCTGATCATAGGGTTCTACCTTAGTATGTGCTCTGGAGAATTAAGTTGAACATAAATGTATGCCTTAGCTGGAAAACTGCAATGATCTCTGAAATTATTAGGAGTTGTGGGGGGGAAATTGCAAAATCGTAACTCGGTTTTCATTCCGGATTTGCTCAGAAATTGTTTGGAAAGTTCAACTCTTTGATTTGTCTGTTTTTTTAAGAGGCAAAGTGATAAAATACGCTGCTGGTCAATCTGTTTAAACTTCAAATTGTTTGTAAGTTATGTAAAACTATTCTGACCGGTTTTATTTGGGTTTTGGCAGCATGTAAATTTGAATAAACACTGTCATGGGGAAAAAAAAAAACAAGAAAAATAGTTTCTTATTGCATCATTCCTGTGTTTTGTAGAGTTTAACTTTCTCGCCAGTTTGTCCATTCGGAGAGCATTTTGTTCCTATGGTAATTTGATTTCTTTCAGAATACAAATGCTGTCCATTGTGATGCCAGTTGTGAAGGAAGAAGCTCCTAAAAAACATCCAACATGCTGGGGCTGTTCAAAGATTTCCACACCTCAAAGTAAATACCCATGCTATTGATGGGGGGCTGTTTGTGCCGCCTGCTGCAATCAAGTTCACAGTCATGTGGCTTTTTAATGAGTGTTTTTTTTTTCCCAATAGAGGTTTGAGTCAACAGCTGCATCACAGGGGCAGTGAAGAGGAATTCCCTGTGAATGGGACCCCTGTTGCCTGAGATCCCTCTGTGGTGACAGGAACTCCCTTTGATTTTGCACCCTTGTGAAAGTTAATACTCCCCTGCTCCCCCCGTCCCTTCTCCCACCCGAGACCTCCATATATCACTGCCGTGTTATGACGGGCTCTGCTTTTACGGCCTAGAATGAGGCTTTATTCAGATGGCCAGCCAACCAGATGTCTGATCATCCAGGGGTTTCTTCTCTTTGTTTCAACTTCCTCTGGCGGAACGCAAAAATAAGTGAAATATGTCGTCTTTGTTGGGGGTCCCACAGAGGAGGCCGAGTGACTCCACAGCGGCGTTTGTACTTTGTTGCTGCCATCGGGTTATTTTCATCCAATCCAAGAGAGAATCACCTGTGCAGATAAGCTGAAATTTATCCCAGATAAAAAACCATAGCATGTAGTTAAATCAATTCTGTGAGTGCGAAACATTTCTTTTTTTTTAGCTTTAGTCATCCCTCAGGTTAGGCTCCTTGAAAATGTTCTCCTGAAAGAGAAACTGATTTACCTCCCCGGTTGTTTCTCATGTTTGTTTTTTGCCAGAGGATCCAAAGCCAGACCGTTTATGTACATTATGTCCACGGGTTCTGAGCCGCTTCTCCTCCCATAGGGTTGCTGGTAAAATATACCAGCAACCCTGCAACAGCAGAGTCCACAATGTGACTGAGAGCAGAGCGGTCAGACTGGTGCTGCACAGATATCAAAAGTCAAGTACTGTCAATCCAAACTTTGTGGAAATTAGCTTTATTTCTTCTAATAAAAGCAGTAATTTCCAGCAATGGCAACATAACTGATGTCACGGTGACGAGTCGACATGTTAAAAGTTATTTAGAGTCATTCCAGTCACTGGAAGAGAGACTCACAGCCATTGTAGACATTTAGAGTTCTTGCAACATTCAGACTTGTTGCTGATGCAAATCTGACCGTCTGACTTGATTAACATCGTTGAAAGGTAAAACTATGAACAGACGAGTTCAAACATTAAGGTGGAGATAGCAGAACACAGAAAAGCCATTTTAAGGGATAGCATTGATTAGTAAATATCTGTGAATGTTACACAGATATATATATTAAAAAAAGTTTTTTATACACCGATGTGTATGAAAAACACATTTGAGTTTACAAATAAATTTAGAGTTCACAAGTAAACAAACAAGCAAAAAAAAAGTTAACTCGTTGCATGACAAATTTCTTGTATTATTTTTGGAAGAAACTGAAGACACATAAAGCCAGACATTTTGCTGAGTTTCAAAAAGACACTTTTATTTTATACGACGCGACTCTTTCTAGTCGCTCAAATGTGACATCAGCCAGCCTTCTCTTTGAGTTACACCTGTTACTTTTGGTTCTCTGTAGAGGTATTTCTTTGTGTGTTTCATGCAAAACTGATTGATCAGTCATTCCAATGAGAGCTTTGTGAAATAAACTGAAGTTAAAACAAGCCAATGTCCTATCTTCCTGGATTGCTTTGTTTTCAAAGTGAATGATAATGGTAGTTTGTTTTGTAGTTTCTGTGAAGAGATTTCCAAGTGTCTCTCTGAAATGTGAGGCCTTTTGATCTTTGGTGCAGCTGTATGATCTAACTGAACTGGAGGCGAAAGTCTTTAGGGTCCCCTAGTGGCCACAAATAGGTGAGGCCTTCTCCTGTTTTTTTTTTTTTTTTATGCCAACAGTAATTAATATCTTTGATTCCTTTTTTTGAAAGAGGAATGACAAGCCGAACCCTATAGTAAGGACACAAAACATCCTAATTGCTGAGCTGCTGTTTTTGGCACTTTTTAGGTAGAACAATCATGCAAACAACCAGCTGGTTGATGAGAGTTCTTGGCATACCAGGGTCATAGTTCATCCTTCAAGTGGCCGTGTTAAAGTACGCTTTCTTTATGGTATGTACAGTATATAATCCAAGAGGGCAAAGGTTATAGAACGAGGCTCTTGACATGACATGAATTGGCTTATAGTAACTTACAATTTGTTTTTAAATCAATTCTTACTTAAGGATCACAAAAGATGGGTGTAATGTGGCATTGCTCCTGTCAGTGGCCGAGGAGATGTTGCATGCAACACTTTTGCGTTTTCCAACTCTTGAGGAGTTGCCCAAAGAGGGGAAAAAGAAATATGGGGTGACGTCATACCCACAGAGAACCTCCAGAGGGCTCCCTTAAGCATTCTTGTCCAGATCAAAGGGAGGCCGGTCAAACAGAATATCAGAGCGCACAGGGCGCCCCTCAACACTGTTGCAACAAAGAAAGTTCCTCATATTTCAATGAAATTTGAGAAAACAAAGTTCTTGCGATGACCACGTCAAATGTCCCGGCTTCCCCGTTCTTGTCAACATCAACAGCAAACTCGGGTGTCAACAGGGAAATTTCAAAAAACAACAAAAACAAAACATATGAAAATAATTGGGGTTGTCTCCATTGCAGGGTATCCGAATGAAACTTAAAGAAATTTGCCAGAGGAAACAAGAAGAGGCGCTCCTTGCCCGCTCTCATGTACGCCGACGTATCCACAAGTCATTTTCACAAACACACATTCAGGCACACACTTAGCTCCAGTGATTGCCCCAATTAGGAATGGAATCATCCAAGATTTCGCTCCATCCCTTTCAAAGAGAGGAATACAGACTCTTCAAAAGAAAACAAACAAACAACAACAACAAAAAAGAGAAAGTAGAAAGCAGAAATTGTCAAATCACGGAGTGTTTTATAATTCTGAGCCGAGCAGCATCGCGCCGGATGCTCTTGCTGTTCACTGTAGGTGATCAAGGCCACATCACCTCCCTTTTAAGTGGCTCTCTAAAAAGGGAGTCAAGCAGTTTATATATATAGCTATATATAGATATACAGATATCTATATATAGCTATATATATATAGATATATATATATATATAGCCCATGTCTCCTTCATACTTCTTCTTCCTAGGAAGTCCCAAAACAAGCATACACCTCAGGTGTGCGAACAAGTACACAAGTGGTGTCTTCACAGCATTAGTTAGCTGTTGTCCTCCTGACTCAGAAGAGTTCACAGGTCGTCTTCGGCCAGCTGGGCTAGGTTGCTGGGACGTCGTCCGGCTGAGGGGCCTGACAGAGGAGCCTGGGTCACCACATCAGAAGCAGAGCCTCTGCGGAAACTCTCTACTGCTCTCTGCTGGGGGAAAAGGGAACACTGATCAAAGCACTGAGAGACCCCAATGGAGCCAGGATGTAAGACAAATCACTTTTTCTGTCTTTGTAACACATTTTTTGAAATCCTTCCTCATTCGCACCTCTAACGGAAACTCATGTGCATTGAAATCATGTGCATGTGAGAGGCTTAGCATGTAAGGCATTTTGTAAAAGTTTCCATGCCTCTTAAAACTTTTTTAACGTTGTCACGTAACAGCCAGATACTTCAGTAGATCATAACAGGATTTTACCTAGTAGAACAGCAGTGCATAATTTTAATGTGAGCAGGATAATTTTTCTTTAAATAAAACACTTGAGAATTGCAGCATGAGCAATACTTCACCTCTTTTTCACCATGATATCCCACACCAAACTAGTGATAACAGAGCCCACCCACAGATAATTTAATCTCAGCATAAATAAGTTTCTTTAAACTTATTAGAGAACCAACAGCATCACAAAGACCCAGGGATACAACTATAACGTCAGTGAATAGGGCACAGTTACAGTATCACCAGGAAATAACCATTGACAGGCTAGGAATGAAGAGTATAATGGGAAAAGCAGCCAAGAGTCATCTGATGACTCATGCACTCTGCAGCTCCAAAGTCTAATTTATAAATAATTTTAACACAATACTTTAAAATCAATAAATGAACCATAAGTTTGGTCTGCAGGTTGCACTGAACACATATAAGAAGGTGCTCTGGGCAAATGAAATCAGAATTGAGCTCTTTGGCTTACAGACAAATCTCTATCTGTGTGGCAGTGAAGAAATGCGCTGCATCAGCTCTCGGAGTGAGCTTTGCAAAACGAATTGACGGAGAATTCTGTTTCTCAACGTATAAAGCATGAAAGCTAAATTTTCAGATTCACTCTTCATCCTTTTTCTTCGTCTCTACAGTTATTCACATTTTGTTGGCAGTATACATAAGATACAATAAGGTCTGTGATTGTATTGTGACAAAACGTAGAAAAGTTCAAGGATTATGAATACTTTCCAGAGCGCTGTCGATGGATCAGACACCCCATCAGACTGCAATTATGCATATTTGATGGGCTCAGGCCTACCTCCTGTTTGCTTAACATAATTTGTCAGCCCTCTTAGAACAAAAGTCCAATGATGGCAGACGCACATCTTCTTGATGATAACAAAAAACAACTTTGCAGAATGCTGCTGTTAACAGGACTTCTTCAAACTCATTAACTTATTATTTGCATTTTTTTTAATGATCTTCTGGTTTAGTCCATCAGTTTTCTTAATAATCTGCAGCAGATTTGGTCAATGCAATTGTTTTCCAACAGGGGGAGATGTAACTCTTTTTGTCAAACACATGTCTTCACTCAGTCTCTCTGCAGAAGGAGTTGCAGTTACAGTTTAATTAGCGTTAAACAGAAAATTGGATTTGTTGTTAGATGTGCCATCATGGTCAGTAAACAGATCCCCGCAGGCTTGTTTTCTGCGGTGTGTAATTCTGCAGCTTGTTCGGTCATCCTGCTTGTTGCACAGATCAGTGGTCATAAAAACGTCCTAATCAATTGCATATACACTACCTGTGCACCCTCAGCGGCCGGGGTGTACAGCCCATTTGATACGGCTGGACAGTTTGACTGATCAGAGAGACACAGTCGGACGTGTGATGGTGAAGCACTGTGGGAGTCAGCAGGGCACGGCTGGACCGGAGTGGCCTGCAGATGTAGGTAAGGAAAAGGTGAATCACTCACTACCGAAGGTCATGCGCAAAGCAGTTTGCTGTTTTTTTGTTTTATTCTCCTTTCTATATTTCAGATATACAGCCACAAAAGCTTGAAAAGCAGAGTTTCTGGCGCAGCATGCACTGAAACAGTATGCAACGGGTAACGGCAGTGGCGTTTCCCACAGAGCGATACAAGCTTAAGATACCTACACCCCTCGACAAGGACGTCTCACTCGGCCCCGGGTTCTGGCTTTGGCTCGGCATGTAGATCGCTGGCAGAGAGGTGTTGTGAGAGTGGAGGGAGGGAAGCTTGTCGCGGTCGATGGAGGCAGATGAGTGGGGCCTCAGGGGGCTCGCGGCAGACAGAGGGGGCCTCATGCTGCGGCCCAGGCTATTGGACTTGCTCTCTCGTCGCTGATACTCAATTGGTGATTGTAAGGCTGGGAGAAAAATAGAGCGCAGTCAGTTTCTGGCAAATTTCCGCAAGCGTGCTAAAGAGCGTTGCATGAAGCAGACGCGCGCTTTTATTTTGTGAGAGGATAAAAGCCCAATCATGTTAATTATCTGGCATCGTTGTTCTTGCTCTGTTTGATGTTACAGTGTTATGACACACAGTAATCCATTATTTATTGGTCCAGATTCACACACAGAAGCTCATTGATGTTAACATCACCTACAAAATAAACAAATCTAGGGTGTTTATGAGAACTTATTAAATATTTGGTAACCCTGTCCATGAGGTGGCAATGACTAAAAACATGTTCTCAATTCATGTTATCCGCATCCACAAATCACTAAGACTCTAAACATTTGTTTCATTTTGCAAAAATCTGTCAAAAAGTCTTTGATAGCTCACTTCATCAAAACAAAATGCATCTAAAACACTTAATGCAAGATGTTTGTGGGTTCATAAAGCTTTACACCTCCATGGCAATGTGTGAAGAGTGTTTAATGAGTGTTATGTTTGGATAGAATCTGTCCTGTGAAAAGCTTTGCATTAAAATGTGTTATGACTGTGAAGTCGATATTAAACCCCAGGCAGCTCTAAAATTTTCAGTCAGGGAAATGTTTGTCGATGTATTTGCGCCACAGGAAACTCTCCCTTTTTCAAAAATAATCAACGTAAAAAGTCTTTGTGAGTGATCAATGAAGGAACCGCTTGAATCACAACGATCAAATCTATTTATCGACATAATGACATGCTCAGGAATCGATAAATAAATCAATGATTTATCACTTTCAGAGATAAATAACTGTCATTCAAACATAGGCAACTCATACCATTAAGAAAGTTGCGCTGACTTTCCAGGATCTGAACCACGTCGTTGATCCAAGCTTTGCAGATCTCGGCAGAGGAGCCCTGCAGCTGGTACCTCACCGTGCTCCCATCTTGGTTTCGTGAGGTCAGTTCAAAACGCGTATCGTCGCCATCAGCATTGGGCTCCACCCCCAGGCAGCTAACCTGCAAAACAACACATCTGACTAACACTTGGGAGGATAACATCCTGCTGAATCGCTTGTTAAATAACTCGCACGATTCTCTGGAGACTTCATAATGAGGAGTTACACAACATGCTAATTTGGGGGGGAAGAATTAGTGTGATACAAATCTGTTGTGTAACTCACAACCTGGGTGGGTGTTGCAATTTCTTACTTCTAGGTATATATATATATATATATACATCTTGTATGGCTTCATGGAGGACAGAAAAGCACCTTGATGCTGTTTTTAAAGATGTATCCAGGGGTGGAGAAGTCTTTCTTCTTGTCAATGGGCTCGCTGAAGATTACCAGCTGCTCAAACAGGAAGACCCGTCTCTCCTTGGCTCGAGATAGAAAGCCGCTGTCCTGCTCTGTGACAGTGAAAGTTCCCTGCTGAAGCAGCTTGCCCTGGGCTGTGATCTTTCCCTGGTACACAAACATAAAAAGAAACAAACAAAGAAACAAAACAAAAAAAAAACAGATGAAAAATGTTGCTTTTCTTGCACCGTGCGCAGGGAAAAAGCTGCTGTAAAGACAAACCTCAAAGCCTTGTAATCTGCCCACATTCATCATGTCATCGCAACGCTTTGGCACCAAGCACATCACCTCCACCGCTTTCTGTGTGCGAGACAAGAATGAGAGTTGTTGTCTTGGGACACTCGCGTTGGCAAAATATCTCCAAATCATGAATGTTTCCATCAGGACTCTCACCTGTAACTCTTCAGTGTCCTTCCCAGCTTTGGTAGAATACGTCAGAAAGTCCTGCAGAAATAAACACAGCACGGTCACCGGAGCGTTCCGGGTTTACTACCCAGGGAAAAGCGAAGACATCTGGTGGTCTGTTTATGGGTGTTTAATTCATTCACTCATTAGAGTAAAGTTTTAAAGAAGCAAGAGCTTTATACAACTGACCAGAAAAGACATTTACATGTTATTGTTTGAATCATCTGGCAGGGAGGGAGTCTCATTCTGCAATTTGCCTCTTCCTCTGTTAGTGGAAAGCAGCCTGACAGACAATATGCTCAGTGTGTGTCTTGATGCTTTAGGCACACGATGTTTACATAAGCCCCCATGCCATGGCTGTGTGTGTTCCGACAGCTGCTCTGTGCATGTGTTTGGGCTGCTGGTGCGTTGGTCAGCGGCGAAGCAATGACCCGTTTGTCACCTTTAGCAGAAGCTGGTACTTCATTATCCTCTGGACAGGTTTGATGAGCAGGTCGTTGAGCTGCAGTCTATGTCCCAACTGCTGTCGGAGCTCCTAGAGAGAAAAAGCAGCAATTCACACCTCAAAACACGACCTGCGTAATCGACCTCAAACTGATTAAGGTTAGACCAAAAATGAAGTGGCAGCTCTAAAGGGATTCACGCGAACACGTGTCAAACATGGCAGAGACATCGGTGCATGCTAAAATTTAGGATGTGACAGTGAACTGCTGCTGAGACAAAACAAACAGATTAAATTGTTGTTCATTTTTCAGGAGAAAAAGACGATTTTTCTCACCTCAAAGTAGGTCTCAATGTACTCTGAGACAATATGTTCTGACTTGGGCTTGTTCTGGCAGTAGACAACGTACATATGGAGTCGTCGCTCCTGAAAACCAAGACAAAAAAATAAAAGACTCTCAAAATCAATCTTGGTATATGTTGTCTTTCAAAATACAATAAAATTATTGTTTCTCTTATTTTATCACAGCACTTTGAGTATTTCGTGAATCAAGTCGTCATATGCATATGAAATATTGGTATTGCTCATTATGCATCTCTGTTTTGTGGCTTGAACTTATTTATATTTACTTTAATATGTTACTGCCAAAAGAAATGAAGGTCTATGCAATGGTGATGATAAGCAGAGATCAGCTTGTTGGTGTGAAATGTCAACACGTCATTATGAAATGTGGTGAGACTTAGCAAAACGGGAAATTTACTCTAAGCTTTTCTGAATTTTTGTGTTTTTTTTCAGACTAATTCCTTTTATCTTAAGCTTTAGCAATGAATTGTATGTTACCCTTTCAAATATTTTGTAAATGGAAATATTTTTACCACTGCTTTGTTCTCAAAATTAATTAAAAGTCATGTATGTCGTTTTGTTGCTGTGTTTTTGTAATTATCTATTCCTAATATTTGAGTCCCAGTGGGGGAACAGTGCGTCTTTGATAGCAGCACAACCGTATGAAATGCCTCCGAAAGTGAAGAGAAAAGGAAGCCGTTTTTTCAATGTGTGGTTAGTCTGGCTGCTGTTTGGGATGAAAGGCAGGCAGAACAACAATGATTTGTCTGCAAGTGCAGCGCCTTTGAAGCTGACTCTGTCTGGTAGCGCCTACTCTTCTGTAACTAATTGGCCTGGGAGAGCAGATATGGCAGCGCTGAGAGAACTAATGGCTTTACATGTAAATGAGCACCAGGTTATGTATAATTTACCCAAGCCACCCTTCAGTGTAACCAGAGCCATCACAGCCTTTCGCTGTATGACAGCACCTAGCAACCAGCCCGCCCAGATCTGCAGACTATGGGCCGCATGTAAACAGCCGCCGTCCACATATGGACAACTGTTCTGTTTGTCTGGCTTCCAGTACACAGCATAAATCTGTTTTCACACGTGTTGCAGGCTGCTTGTGTGTGAGTGAGTACACATGGCGCATATCGGTGACACGGATCTTGTTAAAAGCGGCTCGAGCTTTCTGCTTTTCATTAGGGCCTTGTTTTCACAGTTTGACACAGTGCTTAGATTTAGTTGGAGCTTTTTTTTTTTTAATCCCCCACCGGCCTTTTAAGTTGATTTTTCGGTGGGCTAAGTCTCTCTGTATTCCAAAAGGAGCTTCAATAAGAGAACGAGTGAACAAAGCGGGAAAGAGGAAGAGATCTTTGACTTAATTATGTTTGAAGCAGAAGCAAAGCCGAGCTGGTTGAATTGGCCGTTCGTGTCTGCCTAGTCTGCATGTGCCACTGCTTAACCAATACACATTAATCTCATTTTACTCCCCGTGTGACCACATTGTGACTGAAGATCATCTCTTCAGCTTCCCAATGGTTCTTGCTGAAAGCCCAACCTGACGGAGAAGTATCAGTGAGAGGGAAGTGGAAGGAGCCAGGCTGGGAGTGGAGCGAGGAAAGGAAAGAGCCATGTCTGTGTTCTTTCCTTTCTTTTCCATCACACCCAACGCAACAGGGAAGCAGACACAGACCCACCTACTCCTCTGATGTGCGTGTATGTATATGCCTACATGATGTTCAAATGTACTCACATGTCTAATAAAGAGCTGAGCCAGCCTTTCTGGCTCCTCCAAGCACTTCTCCAGCTCTTCCAGGAAGAAGCTGCACAAAAAAGAAACACACACATTCAGGCACACACACACACACACACAGACAAACACAATCATCCTCCCAAAACGGAAGTTCGGATTTGCTTCATGAACTTTTGTTCCTTCGTTTTCCACTGAGACACAAACACATTGCGCTCCGCAGATCTCCGTTTTCCTTTCACTTTGTCTGCTTTGAAACACGGAAATTTCAACATTCTTTAAAAGGAAAAAAAAAAAAATCCTTAAATGCTTGCAACTCACTCTTTGTGCCAGTCATATATTTGGTGAATGTTTCCAAAAATAATCTTGTCCTTTCCTTTCATAGCCTCTGGAACACCTTTGGAACTCATTGTATTCATGTAGCCCTGCAAAAGAAAGAACAAGCAAACCAAACAAACAAAAGAAAATAAGCTGATCATACCAGCAGTGCATAGCTAAGTCATTACAGCAAAGAGCAGCAATCCCACACCAGATAATACTAAGCTTTTATTAACTTTCAGTTGGCAAGAATTCCTCTCTAAACCGAAATATCTGCTGCTATTTAAGGCAACGGGAGATGGATTGCACTGCAATATAATACTCCTTAGGCTTATAATTCATAAAATCTGCTTAGGACTGGAGACGGTGGGATGGAAGCAGACCAAAGCGTGGAGTGAAGTGAAGGGATTGCGATGATTAGGATTTGGACCTCTCTTTGATAGACTGGGTGGATGAATGTCAGTGCAGACTGTGAGGTTTACCTCCACTATGAGCCCCAGGTCTGCCACATAGTCCTTCTCTGTCTCTATAAGCTCATTCAGTACATACCTGGAGGAGCAGACAGAGGAGGGCGATTAGTGTTTCTGAAGTTGTTTCACATCTTAAAGCACATGACGGCACTTTAACAATTTAAAGAATTTTCTTTTTGCCTTTCAAAAAAAAAAAAAAAAAAAACACCCAGTTGCCAGCTTTCTGGATGTCGCAAAGAAAAACACAGATGCTTTTCGGCTGGTGCACTTTTACTGGAATGAATCTAATTTAGCAGAACATCCTGCAAAGGTTTTGAAGTCAGCAAACAGGAAATCAGCTGTGCACACACCAAAAAAAACGTGGACACTCGCAGGTTTTTGATCCCTTTTCAGTGTCTCCTAAAGAACAGCGACAAGCCTCAAATGTCACTTGAAAGAGTTCAGCATAAAACATTTAACATATGATAGTAGCTAAAGAGAATTAGTCGGGTTAGAAGCTCAGAGGGATTTCAGGTGTATAGACATAAATGCATTTGCAAGTCAGACGCATTTTATTTTATTTTATTTTATTTTATTTCTTTATTTTTTGCATGCCTGTCAGTTTATGTAAAGTAAACTATGCTTGCATTAAGTGTTTGAAAATGTCAACAGCAGCCGTTCTTTACCAGAAAAGAAACATTACCAGAAGTTATGGGGACTACCATCACCTAATGGCCAGAGAATCCACTGGATACCATGGAGACTGACCCACAGTATTTCCTTAAGTGATGCTTGGGTACCAAAACAAAACAAAATATTACTTCATTGATATTTTCTGGACAAGAGAATTGGACTTTTTTTTTACCTCGTGTTTCCTGAAATGATGCCATTTGCTTGCTGCTTGTGAGGACAATAGCGACTAACACCGAAAAACGTAGACAATAATGTCCTTATTGCATCTTCATGCAATGCGAACAAGCAGCTTAGTCATGCTAAATGTTGTAGTCAGATTGTGTGCAGACAACATGATCTGAATCCACAAGTAGGTGGTGCTCACTTCTCTCCTGAAAACAGCTTGAATTTTGCTATCATCGTCTTTCCAGCTAATCAATATATATTCACTCCTTTAGAACAGTTTATCTCAGATTATTCTTCCTCTGCCACATCCACCCATTAATCATTAATTACCTCATCGGGCCAGGATATTTGTATTTGTGTATTTTTGGTAGCGCCGCAAAAAACGACGTACAAGAAACATCTTGTACGTCGAGGAGTAGTGTCATAGTTTATAAAGACGTAACATGAACGGTAATAGCACCTTGCACCAATCTGGTGGCTGACAAACAGATAAAAAAACAATAAACATCTTTGCTGCTGAGCTCATCTGTCTAGTTGCTCTATAATTTAGCAATTACTTACGAGCAATTAATTACAGACCCTGCAATAAACTTGATTAAAGATATTTAAGAGACCCACCACTAACTGACATAAATTAAAGTTTGCTATTTTAACATCACAAAATGTTAAAGCGTTCAGGGGAAAAAAAAAAAAAAAATCAAATTTACTTGTGTTTTGGTAAAACGGGACTCCAGCTACTATCTCTCCACAGGGGCTAAAACATAATAAAATAAAGTTTATCTGGATTAAGTAATTCTGCAGTGTTGTAATTCCAATAGTTATCTTCTTATTCATGAGAATCACATGTGGGAAAAACCCAGTTAACTGAGTGCAAAATGTGTATTCCATTATTGTAGAATTGAAAGAAGAGCATTTCATGATATTTTCCACCCTACCTATACATTATCCAACATTACTAAGCAAAGGGAAAACTATGGGTTATTGGTTTTGTAGCCTGACTCAGATAATGTGCCTGTCAAGCGCAACTGTCATCATTTGATTATTTCTTGGCGTCTTGTTTTGGTCCCTCATTAATTCCAATAAAAAAAGCCTCCGGGGTTAAATCTTGGCCTAAGTGACGTTCAGCAGCTGTCTGTGCCGGGCCACGTTTAACGTACGACTGCAATATTCCCACAGCAACAGCCGTGCCATGCATAATGCGTGGACATTCATCCTGATAAAACACGTACGTGCTTTTCTCGATGGCACTTCTCCTCTCCTCTTCGGTGTCAGCCACAGCGGACCACTGGCTGGAGGTATCGTCCGTCAAGACGGACTCGCCGTCCTCGGGCGGAAGACCAGCAGACTGAGTGTCCTGAGGAGGCAGAGACAGACAGACAGACGGATTGTTTATCAGCAGCCTTGTGCCAGTAATGCGGATCATGCCAGGAATAAAACAAACAGAGGGAGATAAAGAGCAGAAGAGCAATGGTAATGATGCAGGTTGCCAAGGGGACCGGGGGTGGGAAGGGAGCAGGCGGGTATGAGGAGCAGAGATTGAGAGATAAAGAGATTGGAATCAGATTGCTGCTGTTAATGATCGGCGCCGTGCCACACATTACAGGGGATAAATCAAGAGTCAGAACTCGACGGGTGAAACAGCTGTGGGATCTAATAAAACTGTAAAGACTCTTGATAAAGTTGTTGCTCCAGGGGAAGTGGAATCACAGCCACAGCAGACTGGGCTCAGCGTTTTCCAACATGTGAAAAAGAAACAAACAGAATACGCTAAGAAATATTTCGATGTTTTTTTTGTTTTTTTTTTTAGAGGGGGTCTTTCTTCTCACTTTCTTTGTGTGCCGTCTCTCCGCCTGTATCTATGTCAGCATCTCTAAGTGTGGTCTGTGTGGCTGCAAAGCAAACAGGATAAACACAAGGTTACCTCAACCTAATCAATTGTGCTCATGCGTTGTATACATGACCTCATTTTTTTCTTGTTTTTTCCTGGAATTGATGTCATTTCCTTGCGTGGGGCTCTCATGGAAAAAATATAGACGCCGTACACAAGGTTTCGCCTAAACAAGCTGGAACCTTCTCTAGCTCCGTGAATTCACATTTACCCACTAACTGTTTATTTATTTGGCGCAAAGCCTCTCCTAAAACAAACTGACAGAGCGGATACAATGCCTTGCAAAAATATTCTCACCCGTTGAACCTTTTTCACATTTTTATCACATTACAACCACAAACTCCATGTGTTTCGACGGCACTTTGGGTAATGCATGGAGATGAACGTAATTGTGAAGTGGAAGGAGAAAAGGATAGGTCAAATGTTTTAACATTGAACTTCTACAAATGAAAATTTTATTTTTGATTCTTTTTAAGTTGATGAAAATCCTGAGGTGTGGCTTTCATATAAATTCATTCAGAGAAGCCGTTTGGAGTATCTCTCTGCCATCTTTGCAACGCAGAGAGGTGACATTTGTGTCCATTTGCCAGTAAGTTGGCTGAATGTGCATAATATTGCAATCTTTAAATTTCTATTTCCAAACAATGTCAAAAACATTCTTTAGAATAAAATCATAAAATCACAGTGTGCTACATATGTGCTAATAAAATGACTCACAGTAATATGTTCTGGAAATGAGTTAATTTTAGCCCTTTTTTTCCCTGGAGCCACATGCTTCCTTTTCACTCTCTCCTGACAAAGAGAGCGACCATCCGTCTCCACGTAAAATTCTCAGCGTCTCCTTGGCGTACACAGGCTTTGCTTTCGCACCTTAGACGCACACACCGCAGTCATTTCTCTAAGTGCCCGCGCAGACGGGACCCTCCCAGGGAATGAAACAGATGTGCGGACACTTGCACACAATCCAGCTGAAGGCAGCAGAGCCCATAGTTTGTTCTTTTCATCCCTGGTCTAGTTCGACTTGTTCACCTGTCGTCTCTTTGATGAACTCATTTGCGAAGTGTTGAACTTTCTGTGGTGTCAGCGGGGGGATGAGACAGAGCAAAGTGAAGGAGGGAACGACAGAGAGGCTCTGTTTGGACCCCCCGCTCCCATTGGTTCCCATCTCTCCTGCTTTTTAGAGCCCAGGCCTGGCTGACAGGTCTCCCTGGCTCCCTGATCATTTCCAGATGTGCCGTGGCAAAGACCCACAGGAAAAATTCCCATCTGCCTCTCTTCTAAATTTTGTTTTTAATATTCAGAAAGCACAGAAGTGGGGCTATGGGGGGCTGAACAACAATTTTAGAATAATCAGAATTAATGATTTTATGGAGTATTTTTCTAATAGCTATCCTAACAGGTCAGTTAGTTTGGAGTTGTATGATAAACATTGGGGTCAAAAAAGGTTTACACTGTACATTTATTGCAAAAGTGATCACAGAGCTATACTGGACGTACTTTTGTCTGATTCAAGCTAAGACATTAAAAATAACTCAAATCTCTCTCTCTCTTTTTCTCTATTTAAATTAGATGTACAAAATCTAAACAACACATTGCGCATGGTTTGGTAAAATAACTGATCATCCAACATATCTAATATGCTTAGTTTGGCTTTGAGACCATTCAAATATTTATTTGCAAAAGGTTAACATAAGAACAAAAAAATACGTATATCAAAGCAAAGTTTGATATCACATAACCTAAAGATGTATTAAAAATGTCTCTAGATGTAGAGGAGAGAGCTGAAAAGCAAACGTGAATGCCTGTGAGCTGAGACAGCGCTGCATTAAAACCAGACAGAAGCCTTTTGTGGAAATTACAGCTTGTGCTCGAGACCATTTCCGACGGGTAAAACTATAAACACAGCAGATTCCACCGTGTCATTATTAATTACACAAGTAATTATGAAGAAAAAGTTTGCGCATCCCAAAACACACACACACACGAACACGCACACACACACACTGACATAGCTAAAGAAAATATCTAAAAAGAAAAAAAAAAAGAAGTTTTTGAGTCTTCATATGATTTCACCCCAATCTCCTCAGAGATGATTTTACTTAGTTCAGCAAAAATAATCCAGTATTATTCTGATTAACTAAGCAGCACTCAACTCACTTGTTTTGTTTTTCAGTTAGCGGCTCAATATGACAAAAGTAATATAAATGCATATCAAATGTGTAGGTGGTTTACATCACAGTTTCAGTCATTTTGAAAAAAAAAAAGTATATTCCCCTTCAGTCATAGTATTCTTCATAAGAACATTAAGAGATGAACTAATTTTGCCTTTCCCGAGTGCCACCCTTTTTTTAAAAATCGAACCTTGAATCTAAAAAAAAAAACACAACAAATTCCTGGACTTTCACTATTTGTAAAGTAAAGATGAATCCAGTATTTCGCATCCTGTCTTATGTGTGTCAGTGATTTGGAAAACCACCACCAGTACCTTAAAGTGCCCATAGTTTCTGTTCACCTTTCACAGTTTTTTATAGAGGAATTTCAATCCACACTTTTATGAAAACCTGCTTGACTTCCTTGGATCTGTGGACAGCTTTCAGGTCTTAACGCAACAACTCATGGTGGGACACCAACTAATTTATTTCCAGTCGTTCTGTTGGGTCGTTTTGCTGTCTGATTGCAGTGCAGGAAAGCTCTTGCAGTTCAAGAGATGGCCTCACATTTGACTCCAGAACACAGCTAACCACTGAACATCCAAACATCAACATGTTTGGATGTCTGCAAGAGGTGTTTTCTCCTCTTGCCACAGCAATCACTTATTGATGATCGCAAAAATAAACATTAAGCCTGAAACCATACCATTGCAACAGATTGAATGCTCTGCTCTTTGTGGGGGAAATATTTGATTTTTTTTTTTTAGGGTCGTTGTTGTCAGTTGCTATGGCTACGAGTCTGCGCGGTTTTGAGTTTTACTCCGACGGGTTTTTTCCCCCCCTTTGCTTGTGCAGCACGGCACGAAATTAACAACGCCTACATTCCCCAGGTTTCATTGAGTTAACTAGATTAATCCACGGCTACGCATGGGGGGTGAATGGGGGGGAAAAAAGAAACAAAAAACAAAAACAATCGTCTTTTTTGCCCTCCAGCGTTGTCCGCATGCGCGAAATGTCCTCATGTAAACAGTAACATGCAGGCGGTCGACATTTGTATGTCCGGTCATGATTGAGTCAGAGCCTCACCAGCTTTGCGCCTCACCGCACGTCACTGGCGTAGAGGCCGAGCGGCCGCCCCATTTCAGGAGGATGCGGGTCTTCCGCCTTTCCGGGTTCTACTGACGTCACAGTTCCCAACCAGTGATGTCAGTAGCGCGTTACTTAGTAACTTAGTAAGTGATATTTGCTATTTTATAAATAACTAATGTATTTTTTCCTCAAATTTCTTTTATTTAAGTTAAAGTATACAAAAAATAAATAAATTAAAAAAAATGTTTATGATGGTACAAATAACTTGTAGTTACTGGCAAATTTTTTTATTTTTTAATTTGATTTATAGTCATTGAAAAAATAACACTGGTCAGTGTGTGTGTATGTGTGGAGGGGGGTGGGGGGGGTGTGCATGCTCATTTGGATGATCTCTGTGATCTCTATCTCTACAACCCATCAATTTATTTATTTTTTTCAAAACATGATTTTTAAATACATTGGCATGTTACATCAACCAAGACGCACGGATGTTTCCATTTCTTGATTTTCTCCAAAAACGTGCTTTGCATTATATGGAAATCTTTGAGATAAACCCGTGGGACACAAAATGCACCCAATTCAGAGAATGACCCAACTACCATCATAAGACCGGGTTATTTTACTTTTTTTTTTTTTTTTTTTGTCCTAACCCATTAAATAGACGCGAGAATACTTTTTCCCCCCCAATATTTGACAAATGTCTAGCATTTAGAAATCAGTTTGGTTGATCGCGTGTGTGAGACAACGGCGTTTGATGAATGAACGGTGAGCTACGTAAGTCCATAAAACAAATGTGCAAGAAAGCAAGTTAACATGATTTTACAGCCCGCTCTCTGTCTCTCTTCCCTTGTTTAGTTTTAACTCTGTCTTCAAAGCCCAGCAATAAAAACACCAAAGAACTGACCTCATCCTACTGATGTAATCCCCTTTTGATGTGCTTTGGGGGGCTTTGGGGGTACATTTTGATTCAGGTGTTGATTCCTAAACAGGAGATGCTCCATACCATTCAGACATCCGTGTTGTTGTTTCCTTCTGACACGCCTCGGGCACGGCTGATTAATGCAACGTTTTCGCTTTGCAAGCAGCTTCGCCGTCTGGCAAGCTTTTATTTGCAGCCGAGAGGCAACATATGAACACCCAACCTGGGATGCTCCTTTCCCTCCAGCGGATGACTCCAAGAGCTTAATGGAGAAGCGGAAACTCGTGTGTTTTATGTGCCGTTCTTTCATCTCACGTGTCATGCAGCGCTGTTTCCTGTTTGTCTCCCAGGCTGGTCCTTTTGTAATGTTTTAAACGTGAGTCACGAATCACACAGGTTGCTGTCAGACGCTTCACCTCTAATCCTTCTTACATCATTCTTGCACCCATTTGCACAGTCCTGAGATGTAGACAGCAGTGGCCCACAGCCATGTGCATGTATAGGAATGGGGCTTTCATATTTTTCCATTGCTTGCTCACTGAGCTACTTCAGCAGCAGCAGGATTAGCCATTTCCAGACAGTAATGGAGGACAGTGGATGCACACCAGGGTAGGAAATGATTTCTGCTTGTTCTCAGAGGAGCTATGTGCGTATAGATGTTTCAGTCTGCAGTATAGTTACACAATTTCGATGAGGGTATCAGCTCCTTGGCTCCATCAATAATTGCTAGCCCGGTTGAACATCAATATCTTCTGACTTCCTCTCAACAAGAGTCTTCTTCTTCTTCTTCTTCTTCTTCTTCTTCTTCTTCTTGTGTAGGCTTGTTCAGTGAATGACTAGTTGTTCACCTGTTGACAGTTTTCCCCCACTTCAGGTTTACAGTAAGCGCAACAGTAGTTTTGGTATGTTTATTATTTTCTAGCGATGCTTTGGACAATACCCGGTGAGATTATCTAAGCTTTTTGTACTGCTTTAGACCTCAACTCTGCTTTAAAAGTCTCCAAGTCTTCATCTCTGACCTGTCTACTTTGCCAATTGGTCTTCATAATCCACTTAGTCTTCAATAAATCAGACAAATCAGAAGGTAATGAGCTGATCTGCATAAGTGTCAGCGTAAAGGACTGATTCCATTACAGGAAAGCCACTGTAGTTCATTTTAACTCAACCTTAAAATTGCCCAATTTTAAAAACCAAAAGATGTAGGCCAAGAGTACTTTTGGGAAAATGTGCAAAAGTTCAAGGTCGATGGATTAAAATTGAGTGTTTGACAGACCTGTGTGTTTGGCAGTGCTGTGAAATCCACTGGCAAGGCGGTCATGAAACCAGATGGTTGCAAGGATTGTGGCGACAGGTCCTCAGGGCTGGCCAGGCCATCTTTCCACTCCTTAAACTGAAACACACACACACACACACACATATATATATATATATATATATATACAAATAAATTATGGAAATCACCATGTGGAACTGAAACACAGTCAATCTAATGCAGAAAACAAAAAAGGGGAGCATGAGTCAGAAATTGTTGCATTAAGAAGAGCTGAGTCAGCTGCTGTCCAGTTGAAGACTGAAAATGTCAATCTTTTATCTCTGCTTACATTCTTTAGCTACCTAAAGTCAACAAGAAGCAGCTTACCATGAACATGGCCAGGATTTCTGTTTATTCAAGGGAAAAACTTTGCATATTTACTTCAGAACCAGTTTTAATAGCACCGTTTCATGAGAAGATCTGAGACTAATTTGGATCTCTTGAGTTTACTTATGAGGAGGATCAAACCACCTGCATAAGGTAAAACCCAGACTGCAAACTCAAGACTTGCCTGACTGGCTCATGTGACCACAAATGAAAGAAAACATCCTGGTGGTAAGTGATACTGCTTGTTCTCACTTGTTCCCTGTGGGTGACAGGTAGAATGGTAAACGCTTCATCGGGCCTCACGGGGCTGAAAAGGTCCTGGCTCTGGTTCTGGGATGAAAGAGGCGGAGTTTTTCCCTCAAGTTTCCGGACCTGGCGGTCCACCTTGGCGGTGGATCCTGCGCTGAGTTTACGCACAGGGTTGGTGAGCCACTTCGTCAGGGCGCTAACAGAGCGTCTGGAGCTCGGTGAGCTGGGGGCCGAGCTGCCTGAGGGCTGCGGCGGCAGCGACGCCACGGAGGTGGAAATGCTGCCCTCGCTGCCCGCTGCCGAGTACGAGTCTGCAGAGAGAAATCAATGTGATAACTGCAAGATAAGGAGTAACTGCATCACGCTCTCTGTTAATCGATAAAATTGTCAAAAGTGCAAAGAGATTTTTGTCTAGGAAAGATAACGTTTGATAATTGAACTGCAGATCTGGTGATGAGTGAGGTGAGTGGACACTGTAAAAACTGCTCAGCAAAAAAACAACAGTTTTTTTTAAAGCACACTCTTCTTTGTTTAGCCTTTTTTTTATAATTCACATAATATTTGGCCAGTCTATGTGTATATCATGGTATTCTGCCTGCCTGTAATAAAGTAGCTTTATCACAAAAAAAGAACTCCTACAACTCTGAAGACCTATTTATGTGTTTTGTCAAATAAAGTAAGAGTTAATAAATCTTTTGAGGAATCTCTGTTTTACAGTAGAATAATCAATTCCAAATTATCCTATCAGATGTTGTCCAGATTCCCCGAAGACAGTGGAAATGCAGAAGGCTCCATTCTCACACCTCTTTCATCATCCTTTGTACGCCGTAGTGCATCGTCAGCTTCCGATTTACTGGACATACAAACATCATGAAGTATTCCTGAGGACAGCTGATTGATAAAGTTTATGGTTTCACACCCCGCGCCATTGCTGGCCTTGAACTTGATGATACTCTGGGCAGTGAACCATTTCGCGTTCATCAAAAGACTGCACTCAGGAAAAGGCAACTCATAAAGAAACCCAGAGCTTAGGGCAATTTGTAGAAACCAAAATACCTCATTGTGGGAAGAGTACTTACGGAGAACGTGCAACTTCATTCCAAAAGACTCCAGCTTGGACAAAAAACTAGAATCTTCTTGCTACGAAGCAGCAATAATAACGAATTGTACTTCTGTGCAGCCTGAGCAGCTTTTATATTTGTAATCCGACAAGATTAAAGAGAATCAGTTTTTAAAGAAATAAAGACAACCTCATAAGTTTTATAACTGATACTTATTTCGTAACAGTTTTAATCTTAAGGTCAACTTGTAAATGCTGATCACTATAATTAGCATTTGCTGACTACTTCACAGCGAAGAGACTGAAGTTATCCTACATAAACAGGCACATTTTCTAGTCACTGTAAAGTCAATAACACAACCTGCTAGCATTAGCGTCATGATAGAGCACATATTTGTGGTGAATCTTTGTTATTTTATCTCATCAGGTCTTTGCGTAGGTGAAGATGGGCCATTTGTGAGGAACGATACATATGGCATCTTCTCTACCTCAACAAATTGGATCAGACAATTTTTTTGTTGTTGTTGTTTTTAATCCAGTTTAGATTAGTTAGCACCGCCTCACCTGGCTTGACAACATAATTTGAGTATTTGAGTGAATAACGCAATCCCAGCAGTTTTTAGGGTAAACAGAAGTGGAAAAAATTTAAAAATAAAACTGCTTTGACTTCAAAACCAGCCTCACATAAAAAGGAAACAAAAGGGTACATTTCTCACTTTTGTAAAATGTACAAAAGCGTAAATCAACATCTCCACTCCAAGGCAGGAAAGACAACCGGAGTGAGGACGGCTGACATCTGACATTAAAAAAAAAATGCACTAGAGGATTTACAGAATCTGTGCTGCAAAGCGATGTCAAACGCACATGGGAAGTGAGCAGGAGGTTTAGTTGAGACCGGACATCCACTTTAATCTTTTGTGGAGATGATGGGTTGGTAGGAGGGGGGCTGGGAGTTCTTGCCTGTGTCTGTTTGTTTTTTCTGTATTGTCTTCAGTTCCCATCCTGCCTCATCCTCTTCCCCTCTCATCCTACTGCAAATTCTCTTCGGCAGTCCTCAGTCCCGCGATTGCCTTCTAAAGTGTGTGTTCATTTCCAGTTCAGTCATGTTTGCCATCCATCTTTATGCTTTTAGACCTCTGACCCTCAATCACTCACAGTAGAGGGATTCATTTCTCATGCTGTTAGCTTGCAATCTGCTCTAATACATCATCTCCTTCACCTCAGGTTTCGACCTGCTGTGGCTGCTGAATTAACTTCTTTGTGCTTTTGAGTAAGCACTCTGCAGCAGACGTTTCTACTAGGTTTGTAAATCTGTTGCAGTTTTGTTTATAAGGAGATAACAGTGTTTATTATGAGGGCCTCAAAGTGAGATCTTATCCTGGCCCTGAGCAAAGTGGACCCAGACTGCAAACAAAGTGCAAACCATTCTGAGTAGGACTGCACTTAAAGCTCTCCTCAGTCCTATAAACACTTTTTTTTCTCTCTCTCAAACAAAAACACGCTACTAGCCGGTGTATTACAGATGCAAAATCCTTTATCTTAATGGAGGAAACCAGCTGTAGCTTTGCTAATATTTCATACCTGTCAAAACGCAAAGATTTTGGTTGAAAATGTTCTTTTTCTCCCTGTTATTGTCTGACCTGTTCCAGACACTGGGGCATCATGTGCATGTTGCTGGTATAACTAATTGGCATCTCCCCTTTCAACAAACTCCACCCTGCTTTATTAAGTTGGAGGCAGTAAGGAAATCTGAGCATACCATAACAAGTAGCTGGGCAGACGGAAGAGATAAAAAACATGACATACAGACTTGTGGGATCTGCAAAAAGACAAAACAAAGAATGAATCATCTGTGAGTTTTGCAAGATAGAGAGGTCATAACAATCTGGTTGACTCTTTTCACCCTCCTGTGTCAAGTTCTCTGATCTTCCACAAGGCGCCAAACCATAAAGCTTGCATTTCCCTGCTCGGTGTTTACAGACTGAAATCCACAAAGATGCATGGAGGCAATTTTTGCTTTGATGAGCCACGGTTGCTGGTGCGAGACAGACTGGCCTTACAAACTCCCGATCTAGACACAGCCGTCCAATGGGTTTTCATAAGCAGAAAAATTTCCATGAAACAGCAGATTTGTGGATATTGGTCAGAACAGCATGATCTGAGTGGTTTGAGATGATAAAGAAGTAACAATAACTAGTTCTTACAGCCATTTAATCAACCACATGTCCAGCTCTAAATGCAGATTGGAAATAGAAGAATTGGCCGGGTTTGAGAACAAGAAACTGAGATTACAATTCACATGGCTTATTAAATTGGAGAATAACAGATTGGAAAAATCTGCTATCTGATGAGTCTTGATTTCACATTTGCCATAAGAACAAGAAAACATCTATCCTTCTATCTGTCACTAATTTAATGCTTCTGGTTGCAACCAGCTAACTGGTAACATCACTGCTAACTGGTGGTACATGTGGTTTTCTTACGGCTGGGCAGTGAACCTCTACGATATTGTGGAACGGTAGACTATCAGCACGGATATGCAGTCAACATCTGCAACAACTGTGTCACAATAACACATCAATGTGAACCCAAATCTCCACGACTGCGCCACAAAGAATTTCTGGAGGCAAAGAGAGAGTCCAGTCGAGCAGCAGGAAAAAAAAGTGTGCCTAATAAATTCGCTCTGACGGTGATGCAGTTAAGAGTACAGTTAGGAATCAGAGATCATACATCATCCACAGGGTTTATGACAATCCTTTCGATCTGTGTCCATGGCAATGCTGCACACTGTGCTCCCACTATGGATGAGCTTCCCTGACCCTGCAAAGTTTACTCACAATAGCTTAAGTACCGTCTCAGAAGAAGCTATTAGAGAGATTTTTATAGTGAACTAGCAACAACTGATAAATAGGAAAAATGATGAGCCTTCCCACAGAAAAAGAATGTGTAACACTGATATTGTTCTACACCTACAAAAGAGGAAAAAGGAAAACATTCCTCCCACTTGCTGTGTGCTGATGGAATCTGATGATATTCATCTCCGTAATGGTCCTACTGAGCAAAGATTAGCCGGGCCGATTTTGTTAATGCAACTTGAATGTTGTTTAGCAGCTCGCAAAATTAACAGTCAAAGGCGCAGGGCGACGAGACCGCATTAAGCCGCCCCTTTGCCCCGTGGTGATTTGTTAATGCTGGGCTTTCACCGGTCGCCCACTCATCGTCTGAGAAGCTCTGCTGTGCCTCCTGGGGGGAGCAGGGCAGGCTCATCCAAAAGTGCTGCACTCTGCGACTTCAGATCCAGCACCAGGAGATGTTGTGCAGTACTTCCAGATTTTTCTCTGATGTTTTTTCACCCAACTGATATCTGATCTTCTCATTAGGCAAATAAATGCCTCGTGAGAAATTGTTCTTCGTAAGAACAATTTAAAAATGTATATATGTTACTCCCTTGCTGGCGTGTTCATTTCCATTGAATTCTCAAATTTTCTGCACATACAGATTGCTTGACTTGATGTACTTTACTCAAAATTTGCCCATTAGATTCTCAAATAAACACAAAGTGGTCGATAATTTTTACATTAAAGACTTTCAAATACACCTTTTTACAATCTATAATCTCTGAAATATCTATACCATAAAATCCTCATCAAATACATTAAATTTTGTCTTTTAAATGTGAGTGTGAAAAACGGAAGACTGCGAATACGTTACCATGCTACTTTAAGTAGCAACATTTCCTCTTACACTGAATATGACCTCATTTGTTTCTGTAAACTTTTCCAAGCTTTAAAATCACACTATCTACTCAACAGCTGTTTTTTTTTTGTTTGTTTTTTTTTCATTCAACAGAAGTTTAAGACCAATTAATTCATAAAAACTGAGTCAAGTGATGCATCCTTTCAAACTGAAACAGCATGGAGTCTTGAGTTTTCACCCAGACCGGTTTGAACTTTGAACCACCGGTGTCCATCTTTTCCATCGCGCTTCAGCGTGAGTTTGATCGCAGATGAATGGAGTGATGAATAGGGAAACCTAACGTTGCAGTACTCTCTCACGAAGATTATAAAAATATATTGAGTAGAACCTGAACTTCAAATGAGAATCCCCAACATTATTGAATCACAAAGGCGGGGGGGGGGGAAGTAGACATGTTTCAGACAGTGAAGTTGATTTATGAGCTTTCACTGATGATCCACCGGAAGTCATCTCCTCCAACTTCCCCGCATCGATCGGCTCCTGAGTGAGAGCTGCTGAGCCGGCAAATCAGCCTAAAAGCGTTGGCTGTAATGGAGCAAACTTGTTTCGCAGCCCTTGCGCGGTGGAGCTCTTTGTCGAGCCTGCGCGGTCTCTCGGGACCAAAGGCAATTTAGGCATTGCGGCACTCCTCTGATAAACACAAACACGCAGACGTGCAGATGCCCAGAAACGTGCATGTATTAAAACGAACTGATCAAGGACATTTTTATTGTATTTTAATTTATTTCATTTTTTCCCACAACCCAGCTGCTGCGTGTCTGCAGTGTGGCCACCTGTGAAGTGGAAAACGTGTCAAATGCCCTGCTGAGTATGAGATGGAGCTGCCAGTCGTTGTCAGCACCTCACAGATAATAAGCGCAAGGTATTAGAGCTGTAATTTCACAGCTCTGCCCTCACTGACTCGAGGAACTCTCAAAGCAACGTGAAGCATAGTAACTTTCTCAAGTGAATCCCTCCTTGTAAGAGAAAGAGCTTTCTTCTCCAGCAAAATTACACTTTATCCCCTCAGAGCAAATATCCCGGCAGGCCGAGGCTGCAGACAGACACTGTGTGCACTCAAGCATGCGAGAGTACTGTAAGCATTCACCTCCAGGAGCTCCGTGGCATAAAATTTATAATCTTGCTTTATACTGATCCCCAATACAGAGATTTTTCTCTCATATTTCTGTCCTTAAAAAACATTTATTTTTTCATTATCGCACATCCTGTTGGCCCGAGGCATGCCTTTTTATTTCTTCATGAAACCTTCAATATGCCTCTTTTTTGTACTTCTCACCTCCACCTGTCCCTCTTTTCTGCCCTCTAATCTTCTGTTCTAGGCATTGAAGCATTTTTTTTTTCCAAAATGGAACCGCTTTCTGCTCTTTAGAATCAGGAAGCGCAGCTCTTTGCTCTGATGCAATGTCCTCTGCAGCTGTGAGCCAAAGCTGCTGAGACCAGCATAGCCTCTGACATGCAAAACCATCCGGCAGAGAAAGCAGTGACACAGGAGGAAAGGAAAAAGTGTCTGCAATGTCTCTTAGGCATTACTTTTCCATTTCACTTTAAGACTTTGGATGAGTATGAAGTGTTCATACCTCTTTAGCTTTCTCACATTTTGTGATATCCCAGCCACTAATTGCTGAAACATTTCATTGGGATTTTGTGTGACGAACCAGCACATAGCTGGGAATCAGAAGAAAAATGAGGCGTGGTTTTAACCTTTCCAGATCTGGAAAGTGTGTTTGCATATGAATACGTTTTAAAACCACCTTTCCACTTTAATCTTAAAAAGTGTTATGCAGCCTCAAGCAGGCTTCCTTCAAGAACTACTCTGAATTTAGCTCCATCCATTTTCCCACCAACTGCCTTTGAAGGAAAACATCCTGACGGTGGTGTGTCCAGGTGTTCTAAGGTATTAGTTTTTAACCATGCATTTGTTAATTTGGGTCAAACGGTTCCGCTCTGGTGTCATGTAAACAAGAACGCCTTCTTTTACATGTGTGGAGTCCTTAGCATTGCTTGAGGAATGCTACAAAAATAAAATAAAAATAGCTTTCTTCCATAAAAATTGTGTTTATGGTCTTCTAATTGAATTGGCAGGTTTTCCAACCTGATCTATAGATCTCCCCAGATGATTTAGAGATATCTGAGTGAAGGTCCCTGAAAACACAACGACAACAAAAAAAAGAAACTAAAACCTACCACACTTTTCAAAATTGTTTGAAAACGTAGATTTATTTTTTTTTTTAAACTTCGTCTGGGTATTTTAGGGTAGACAAAGTAAGAGGGTGAATCTTGGGCAAATGGAAAAGGAAGGGATTTTTTTTTATAGCATAATTATGAAATATTACAAAGTAGACAGAGGTCAACACTTGCCAGAAGGACTAAGGAGAAAATTAAAGCGCAAAGAGAGCAAACACTGGGAGAATTGGCATCGTCTTACTGTGTTTAGCAGAAGACAGGAGGAAGGACAGCTCCACGATTGTTGCTGTTCCTGTGTGTGCCATATGTGAGTGTTTTTATGTCCATAAAGTCACACACCGCGCTCAGACAAGGGAGCAGTGGTTTCCTGTCCTCCTGTTGACCTACTTTAAGCAGACACACACACGCGCATGCACTCACTACTGTGATTCCCAGAGCACAGAAGGAAATACGTGGTAGACACATCAAGCGGCGCACAAACAAGTCGCCAGGGTCGGCTTCCTGCTGTCAGCACTCACACTTACATTCTGTGGCAGATTTTTTTTTATTTTTTTATCGGGATCAAAGCCACGCAACAAAAAAAAAAAAAAAAAACTGAGAAATCATGCTTTCGTTAATCCTGTCGTCTTCATAGAGAAGTGAAAAACAATAGATCGAGAGGCTCCTCGTTATGAGCTTTAAACTACTTTAATTATTAGACAGATATCAATTTGCCGAGTGTCACCCAGAACCAGGTCAACAGCAGAATGGTGATGCATCTGAATTTGTGAAGGGTGCGTGTTTACGTCAGAGATGTTGCTCCCTGCTGAAATAATCCTCCTGACATTTCAGATGAGCTTTCGATTGTTCTTTCAGAGCTCACTTTGCATCTGAATTGGATCTTTTCAATAGTGAAAAAAATAAAATAAAATAAAAGACAAGCGAGGCAGAAAGATGCAGGGACAGAGTGACGGAGAAAATCTAACCACAGGCCCTGGTTTTCCTCAGACCAGAGTGGGAGACGGGAATTGTGTTTGTGGCCTGAAAGCTCCACAAACTTTCAGGCTCCAGAAACTCAGCCTTCAGGATGAGTTTCTGGTTATATTGTTTGTTTTTTTTTTGTTTGTTTTGTTTTTATTATAAGCCCTTGAAAAACATATCCACTCATTCACACAGAGTCGGTGCTGATTATTTTCCTCTTGGATCACTTTCACAAAAGCTCAGGTGCTGTGATTTTAACTGAACTCTCTAATGAATCAAAACCTCCCGCTGGAGTATTAAACGTATGCTGGCCGTTCTCTAAAATACCACAAATCCTACTTTTCCCATAATGAATCTAGCATTGTTTTATGCTTTCCTCATTTAAGCTTTATCTTATGTTATGCTATGTTCATCAGAAACACACCAGACAATTCTGATTGGTAATTTTTTCTTTTAAATTTATAATCTGAATATTATGAAGTGAAATGTACACTTCTTACCAAAATAATGCTGGATATGTGTTAAGAACACCGGATGCTCAAAGAAATGTATAAATCTGTCTGGCAGACGTCCTTAGTTTTGGGCATTTTGTACGTTTAAATTCCTTGCAATAAATGCAGAGAAAATAACTATCAGAATGAGATTACAAGTAATTTTATTGTGTGTAGCAGTGTATTTATGTCTCTGTATGTGTGCCCTGGTTATTACAGCAGAGATCTTCTCTGCATCAGCCGCAAGAGTGCTCACAGAGGGTTGATTATCACAGCAACTGAAGACACACACAGAGTAAAAAACTCAGAGCAAGAACGGCAAGAACACACTAATTTCTCGGGGCAAACAGGGCTATCATTAGGGCCTGGGTGCCCGAGAACACACAGCAAATTAAAAGCGATTATAATTTCGCTTGGCAGCTGTGGCAGTGCCAGCAAGGAGGCCTGAAAGGAGAGCCGGGCACAAAAACTACAGTTTCCTGCCGGGGCTGCAAAGACGTGGAGCTTCTCCAACTGGCCCCGACCGGGATCGCACACGTCACACACACACGCTCTCCAGAAGATCACATCTGTCAACTGCAAGATTTAGATATACACACACACACACACACACACACACACACACACACACACACACACACACACCACACACACACACACACACACACACACACCCACACCCACACACACACACACACACACACACACACACACACACACACACAAAGTTGAAGTAGAGGTTTATCCCTCATTCTGCTCTGGTACACAGTTTTGGCCTCCAGACACGGTGGTATAATGATCCTCAGTTAGACTTGATGGTATTTCCAGACACATATTTTCATTCCTTTCCACAGCTCTGCATTTCTCCCCATACTCATTGCCATAGCAACTAAACCCAGTAGGAGAGGGAGAGAGGGACAGCAGCACACGAGATTAACCATCAAAAAAAAAAAGCTCAACCTACACATGTGGGCACGTACAATACATCATGTTATACATAGCTACATACGTGGCGCTCGCACACTCGTTCTCACACATTCACACGAAGTGAGTCATTAGCGTGGACTGGTGCAAACGCTTCTGCAGTAACAGAGCACAACGGAGAACTGTCAGGTTTTAGTGGATATTTGTGAAACAACACGATGCGTGCAGAGAGGATGCATCTGAAGAGCTAATTCCACATTCAGGAAAACCATCTGCACCTGTCAGCCTTTGTGTGCTTCACATCAAATCCTCTCCATATGGCCAGTCTCAGGATGTCTTATGAATAATCAAAATCTATTCAAGTGTTGCAGGGCGAGATTCAACACTCACCCCCACGTTTCTATCCCAGGCCACAGCCAAGCTCTGGATCTGTACTCGAGGCTTTCAGGTTAGTCAGACTCAATCAAAAGCCATTACAGCTTTATTAAGGCTCGATATTTTGATCACCTGGTCCCATTTGATTCTTTGGAGAGGTGGGTGAGAATGTCCCTTACCTCTCAAGTGTGGCAGCTGTGTTTTTGGTCTTGCCAATAACAATTAAGTTGGAGGAAAAAAAGGAAATCTCATTGTTTGAAACCGGCTCAAGTGTGATCATCTGGTCCTGGATCATCTGGCAGCTGTTCGGCCAAACTATTAGCTGCAGTGAGGTTTCTCAAGGCTATATTTAAAGTGAAAGCTCATGTCAATTGTAGTGATCAATAGTACGTATGGATCAGTGACAGTCGCTGCATCACCTGATGACGAACGGGAGACGAGTCAGTGTGCAGCGTTCTGATGATACATTGATCAGGCAGAATACGGAGGAAAATATTTACAGAAAGGTTATTTTGTGGCTAATACTGTAATATCAATGAATCAAGAATCACTAAAAACCAAAAATAGTAAATCAGTAGTATTTGTTTTAAGATTAAGGGCTTTATATGTACGCAATTGTGTATCAACATTTATAAAATCAAGCCAAATGAAAATAACTTAATATCTTGTATGTATTTTTTACCACCTCATCATTTTGCAGTTCATCATGTTCAAGAGTCTTGCTCTGAAAATCTATAAGCTAAAAGAAAATGTGTTAATTTAGAGCTTTGTGCCACGAAATCCCTTCAGATGAAACTGGTGCGTCTAGTTGAGATTGCACCAGAGTTCACTCTCAGTAATGTCTCTTTCCATTGTTTGCTTTGCTTCGTGAACTGTTTTGGAAAGTTTCTCAATTGAGTATTCTCTGGAGAGAGCTGCAGAGGATGCAGAGGAGAGCCACCAGGATCTGAAACCCCCCCTCTGGTCTGTCAGCCACACTGATGTGTTGTCAGACTGCAGTCTCAGAAAAAATGCACTAGTGACGCTGATAAATAAAAAGATACTTTAATAGCTGCAATACTGTAGAGTCTGATTTCAGATCCAGATTAAGTAAAAACATATAAATATGAGTCTCAATTAACCTTTAAATTGGCAGATAATGTTCTTTTATAAGATTTTTTAAAAATCCTTTTAAAACATAAATTCACTGCCATAGATGCATGACAAGTTTGTCTCTTTCTGGTCTTCACAGAAAAGATTGCCCTTATTAAAGATCTTGCCAGCCAATTATTGCTTCAACATGAAAGGGATAAAATGAGCACTTTTACAGAAATGATTCTCATTCCTCACCAGAAAAAAGGTTTCTCACTTGGAAACACATGCCTGCGAGATTATAGATCAATTATAATCATAAAATTAAGAGAAGGAGCCATCAAAGTTGAGGAATGATGACAAAACATGTTTCATGCGACACCACGAAGGCGAGGTGTTGTTGGACTTTTTGATAATGAGTCTATAGAATGCTCTTCCATTCTTCACATGTGTAGCATTTGTTTGAAATGGATTTTTAAGGCCAACCATCATGTTGAGTAAAACTAGCTAAAACAAACTTTAAAAATAAGGTTTTAACAGATTCTTTATTCACTCATGGTATTCTGGTGACCCAGTTGTTTGGACCAACTGCTTCCCACATCAGTAAAAATGTGAAAAGTTGCTGGAACTTATCAAACTATAGTTTTTCTTAAAAAAGGAAAATATGTAGTACGCCGGTTTGCTAGATTTCCATCCACTGCTCTAAGAGAACTGTTTATTTGACTTCCTCCTGGTGATTGAACAAATCCCTATTTAAATCTTTGATATATAAACTGAGAGTCAGGTTTGATCTGGAAATTTTCCCATCACTACTTTGGACTTGGGTGGCCCATTGTGTCACTGTACGCACTGATGCCTGAATTCGGTGCTCTAAAACTAATCGCATTACACTTTGGCTGCCGTGACCTCGCTTTTTCTGCCTCTTTATGCATTTTACATCTTTCTTCATTTCTGACAGGGAAACAGGGACATATTTATGAGCTAAAAAGTTGATTAAAAAGGAAAGACCTGTGAAATGACCCAAAAAAAACCGTACACCTGCTAAAGCCACCACAGCACAGCACTGATTAATAATCAGTATTTTACCAGAATGCAACGAGTAGATAAGACAACGCGACAACTGAGTATAAAAAGAACCATTTTCATACATTTCCCTGATGGCCGCATACATAAAATGAGCCATACGGGCCAAACGAGGGGATAGTGTTGCAGGGGTGAAGTGGTTGCTCTCCCCCTCTGCACTGTTGGAGAATTCTTTCTAAACAAGGTATGGAATGCACTCCTGTGTTTCATAATTTGTTCCCTCATTCTTCTCCTCCGCACGTTTACAAACAGAGTTCTGAGGAAGAAGGAAAAAACAGGGGGAGAAAGATTGTGGGAGACATGTGGAGCCGACATAGATGGAAGCCCTGGAAACATGTCAGGGCAAGGCGATTAAGTCGAGGAAAAGGGAAGGAAGAAGGAAAAGTGAAAATAATGAAGAAAAAAAAGAAGGAAAGGTGGGAGGGTTAAGATATGATTAATAACTGGATGACTGACTGTGTGCTGACCAGAATGAAAGAGAGCGAACAGCGGGGAAAACAAAGAAAAGAGAAAATGAGAGTGGCCCAGGAGGGATCCTAATGTTCAAGTTGGCAGATCGACCCAAAATTCTGACCAGCAAATTTCCTCATGCAGCAGGAGACTGGGAACAATTGGTCCACTCCCCTTCAACACCTCCCTTCTACATTTCACACGCACACGCTCAGACTGCAGTTTTATCCGTCGCTACTTTCCTCTGTGCAAAGAGCAACACTATAAGGACCATCTCAGCTGCCCGATACAGAAGAGGCAGGGGGGCCTGGGGTAGGAGGGGCGAGGTGGAGAGAGGGGTGGGGAGGGGCTCGGAGTGCAAAGTTTAAAAATATCTCAGAAACACAAGGCTAGGGCCACAGCCGGCCAGCATACCTTCAATTTCAGCTATTTTGGATGCTTTTTTCCATACCGTCTGAAAGTCTGCCTTCGAAGCTGATGACAGCAAAGACGATTCCTCCAGCCGAGACATAAAGAGACGGTCACAGAAACTTTTCCCCCAGCATTTGCCAGCAGGTGCTGTTTTCTGTCAAAAGTGGCCCCGGCTTGTTATCAACGCGTATTCATGGGTCTCCGAGGTCGCAGGTTAGAAATCAAAAACTTTGGAGTGGGAGGGGCGGGAGGGGGGACTGAAACTGAAAGCAGACATAGTAATAATGCAAGACACAGAACCTTTCCACCTCTGTGTCTGTAACACATCACCACTAATCTCCAAAGGGCCAAATGGACAAAAAGAATGTAAAAAATGTTCATGTTTTTTTTACCAATGAGTCATGTGTTCTAATCACTGTCTGTGTAGTGCATGCTCCCTGCGTGTTTGGTTGGTTTTTAGGGGATAAGGGGGATCTAATTGTGCCCTCTTATGTGCAGCAGGTTGAGGATGATTTGCCTTGAAGGCAAGTGTGTCATTCTAGATTTGGAGATTTGGCTTTTATAATCAGACCCACACACGCAGGAAAACTGTGTCATAATATAATGAAACGCCAAGCTTGATCAAACATTTGCAGCATTTTTTATTATTATTATTATTATTTAGGAGTGTCTCATAGAAGCCTTTGTTCTCTCTCGCTTCATAATTCAGCAATGTAAATGTGTGTGGTTGCGTGTGTATGCGTGTGTGTCATTGCTGTGGGGGATCCTTGTTCTCGCTGCATGCATGAGTCAACATCAGTCCCCCTTACTCACAAACAAGCTCAGATGGGAAAAGGAACATGTAGAGTGTAGATGCAAGAGGAAGACTTGAAAGAGGCCTTTTAGAGACGAACGAGAGACAATCTTCAGAAAAAATTGAGAAAGATTAAAGCCACAGAGTTCAATTTATAGATTGTAACCTGCCACCCCCCATGTAAAGTCACTTTTCTTCCAGTTGCTCAGTGATCACGGAAGCAGTTTGCTATGTTCATTAGCAGAATGAGTCAAATGTCAAGATTCTTCATCTGAAAGTGTTACTTCCTGGTTTGGGTTCATAGGATGGAGGAAAATAGAGCATTGGAAAATCTTGTTCCTGACTGTCAGTTTTATTAATCCATCCATCCATCCATCCATCCATCCATCCATCCATCCATCCATCCATCCATCCAGCCAGCCATCCAGCCATCCATCCATCCATCCAGCCAGCCATCCAGCCATCCATCCATCCATCCATCCATCCATCCATCCATCCATCCAGCCAGCCATCCATCCATCCAGCCAGCCATCCAGCCAGCCAGCCAGCCAGCCAGCCAGCCAATTATGACTGCAGCTTTTTGGGAATTTTTCCCATGTTTACAGCGCCGAAATCTTTTTGCTACGAAGGGCCTTTTGAGTTTTCTTTTACTTTCACAAAATACTACCATTTTCCTTCATTCTCTCACATAACAAAAGAAGCATTATCCAAATCTGTTTCATTATTAAATCGGCAGCTTGGATTTCCAGCCTCTGGCCCATGAGTCTAATTGACTGTGGGCATCATAAGCACACCATTTTCCAAATGGTTTGTCAACAGTCTTTGCTGGGAAGCAGGTCTCCCTAATGGCCCTCTGGTAGGTAGCCTGCTAATGTGCTGCGCAGAGTTAAAGTGGAGCGTGCTTTTGTCTCTCATTTCACCATCCCTCTACCTGTGTACAGTGTCCTCTTGGCTGTCTCCATCACATTGACTACTCAGTCAATAGTCCTCTCCATGCTGTGTTGTCATTAAGTCACGTAAAGTAGTGTGCAAAATTCTTGAGTCTTTCCCCACACATTTCTGTGTTGGATCTAAGGATTAAATATGAGTTTCACCGGCATGTGAATATTTTTTGATAAATCTCTTGTTTAGAGGCCTTGTTAGGAATTTTAACTCTAAGCGACGTGTAAGAAGACTCTGAAACTCGGGGGACAAGCTCCCGTTTGTGTTTACTCATAACAGACAGCTGGCATGCAAACATCTCTCAAAGACAGTTCACCTTCCTCTTGTATAGCTGAAGCGTTGAAACCGCCAAACATGAATATGATGCATATTTACGTCAAGCTCTTAGCAGAAAACTTGCTGAAAACAATATTAACGTCTTTGTCAACAATCCACTTGTTCACGCCGATGCTGCCACAGGATCAGTGACAAAGTCCATAGAAAACGTTGAAAGACCATCGATCAAAACAACTTCCAACTCCCCAAAACAAATTGTGTGAATAAATCAGCTGTGGTTTAAAACTTTTGCCCAGTGCCTTGTTTAGGGTAAGCATTATTCTTTCTAAATTGTCTCAGTCATGCAAGCCGTCACACACACACCGACACTGCCGTGCTTTCCAAATAAGTACTGCTTGTATTTCATGTCATATTGCTGAAAATGTGGAAACAATTTGTGGCAAGGGTGTCTGTGTATGAAGCCACAGAAAGACTCTGATTAGCCCCACAACCTTCTGAGGAAAAGCGAATGGGTTACACGCAGGAACGACGGCCATCCAGCAAGGCATTTAGTCTCAATGGCAGCAGCTAAAATCGCACAAGTTTCTCCTTTTTGCCTTTTTGTTTTCTCTCTGATAAGTGTGAAAGGAGTTGATTCCTCTCTGCATGCATGCATCAAGAAATACATTCGTGTCATCATTTAGCATATAAAGTAGTTATTTCCATGATAGGTAGGAAATGAATCATCCTGCTCTCTGACTTTTCCTCCAGAGTCTACTGAGAAGCCTCTTCAGAATAGATGACTCACAACATTTTTCATTGACAGATTTGTCCAGGACAACCAAACAAGAGCAAGATGACGATGATGGTCACATCAGAAATCTGGCTGCTCACACTTCTTTGTCACTCCTTTGAAAAGGTATTTTCCCCGTTTTGTATTTTTATCCATTTTCTTCCCCCTTTTTTTCAAAATTAAATGTTTCTGTTTATATAAGAGACAAAGAGAATCTGAGTAAATACAAAAAGCAATTTTCAAGTAAAATGCAATTAAGTTATAAGGCGTCTTTCAACATTTAAGATTAGTAAACGTGAGCAATGTACAAAAAAAATCAAGAGAAATCAATCAAAATAATATTTAAGAAATATGTTTCTACTAAAAAAGCAAGTTCAAAAGCAAAGAGTTTCAGAGTCTCGGGGTCAGTGAACAGAAAGTTCTGTCTCTCTTTGGTCATCTCAGTACCACCAGTACCACCAGTAACACCAGTAGAGCCTGAGCATGGGACTCAAAGGTGAAGAACCCCTCTGAGAAAATCTGGTGCCTCTCTGTGAAGAGCTCTCCAAGTCAGTAAAAGAATTGCAGTCTGAAATAAACTTGAAGCCAGATGATTGGAGTCACATGTGGAAACCTGGAGGATTTTAATAGAAGCCTGGCAGCAGCCTTTTGAACAACAACATAGGAGACCCATGTGTAGCAATAATCTAGTCACGGGGCAGCAAAAACATGAATAATCATGTTTAGGATGAGAGATTAAGATTGGCAATATTTCTCAGATGATAAGAACTGAAAAGACTTGACATGCATCTGAAGTAAAAACCAGAATCAAAGTGGGTTTCTTACAGAGAATTTTGGCAAAAGAACAAAGAGATCCAAAGGTCTCATTTGTCCCAAACAAATTTTCCTGGTGTAAAGATAATCATTTCAGTTTTATTTTCATTTAATTGAAGAAATAAGTTTGCCATCTACTCTTTACTAAAGTAATTTATCAAACAGTAGAGTTCAGACATTTGATCTGGGTAAACCAAATGAATATCTTCTGCATAACCGTGTAGTTACAGGTTGACAGGCACAAGGGAGACCAAATAATAGAAAAACACAACAGGTCCAAAAACCTAAGGTTCACCAAATAGAATTGAATAAATGGAAGATCTGTATTTACATTATTGTAGCTCTGCAATCCCACTCTAAAACAGCTCAGAACAAAAACAGAGTAAATATCTTTAGAACGGTCTAATCAAAGTTTGAACTTGCAACTAAGATGTCCCGGCTGTAAGCATTCCCATGCAACCCTGCAATGTTGTTCAAAATAAGGAGTGAGTCAAAATGTATCCACAATACAAAAAGACTCTTTGTCAGTAGTTCATAGTATAATTAGTTGCATGCATTTTGTGTTGACTCAGATTATGACTGCCTCATTTGAAGACTAGTGTTGTGACCTGAAACATTTAAGCGTCCAAAAACCAAAGAAAACTGCGCGTGGGTTTTTTTTACTGGGATTGTTTGTCGTTCAACCTCAACTATTCCAGTTAAGATTTCCAGACAGTGTTACAGCTAATGTTTGTTAGAGGCACTCTTCCAAAGACAAAAAGAGACATTATGTGCTCCAGTGACATGCCTGACCTATGAGAACAATGGTGAGGGCTGAGGAACTACAAGTCCAGCCTGTATTGTTCAGTGTTTCCTATATAAACAACACAACAGCGCCCAAAAGTTATTGCAGAGGTCACCGTTTCGTTCACGTTGTGTGTGCGCATTGTGTTGTATTAAGAGTTCTGACCAACGTCAGCGATAAAAAAGTTATTCCCTTTCCTCACCTCTTGGCCTTGGTTCATTGGTTACTGGTAGGCTGTATTCACGTAACCCAGCTGACAGACAAGCAGTCGGGCAAAAGAAAAGAGGCTGAAAACAGCAGAACATCCAGAACTAACCTGGGAGACGAAACAGTGAGGTCCTCTGTGTTGTGCTACCAGAGGGCATGTTCCAGTAAACAAGTTTACATTTATTATGCAATGTCAGAAGAAACAAAGCAAGTAATGAGATTTTAATGGTGGTGATTAAAAACTGTTGTAGAGCACTACCCCTGCTAATATTTTCCCTCTGAAATGATGAAATGATAAGATGTTGCAGACAATTCCTCCACGTAATAAGAAAATGTGCAAGGGAGTAGTACAATAGGACATAAGTGATTGTTATAGTTGACTTCATGTGGGAGACTAACAGAATTAAAAGATTTTCAAAATAAAATATGTTTTGTTTTTCTTCCAGCTTTGCAAATCAAAAGACTGAAATAGCTTCTCTAAAACATCTCAAAGTGACTCACATTGGACAAAGAGCATCTAATGTTCAGGTCTTGACACTGGTTATGACTTGGAGGTAGGTCTGGACTTTGACTAGGCCACTGTAGCATATAAAGTCACTCTGATCAAAGCTCTGGCTGAATGTTTAAGGTGGTTGTCCTGCTGGGAGGTGAAACTTCCCCCCCAAAATTTGTTCATCCACCTTACCATCGATGCTGATCTTTTTCCCCTGTTGTTGATGGAGAGAAGCATCCAACAGCATGATGCTGCCACCTTCGTGTTTCAGTGTGGATGTGGTGTTTTTAACAATGTGATGTGTTATATTCCACATACATAGCTTTGAATGTCCGCCAAAAAGTTCTGGAAGCACTGACCGGAGAACATTCTTCCAGGTGATCGTCCCCAAAATGAATTGTAGCAACTTATAGATTTCTTTAAACAACAGCGTTCGTCTCACCACCATAGAAACACATTTTCAGAGCTGTTAGCACAGTTATGCTCTTTGTCGCATTGTTTTATCAAATGAAATCACAAAAAAAAATGTAATTAAAGCTTGTGGAAAACTGTGTGTGAATTTAAAGTCAGCACTTGGTAAGTCCTGCCTCGCTGTTCTGGAGCCGGCGTTGACTGTGTTTAGACTGAAGTGGTTAAGCTTGGTGCTTACTGTTAAAAACTGGAAGCACGCAAATATTTTCCAACTGCCTGATTGCTGTTTTATTTTTCAGACAGACTGTCAGCACAGATAATCACCTGATCCAAGTGCTTTAAAAAAATGCAACATGTCAAGAGAGAAGCTAAGTATTTATTAATGTCAGTTCTCTAAAGCTGGAGGCGATTTGGAGTCAGACTCCAGCAGCTAATAGAGGTTTGGGTTTTGTATTCCAGCATTGTCATCATGTTCGTCTTTTAATGATAATGTAGTCCTGAAACTTCACATTTTATAGTATGAAAGAAAATCTTTCTTGAGCTGTTAATGGGCATTGATGATATTCAGCTTACCAAGGGGAGTTGTGCATGGCTGATGGTCAAAAAAGATGTGCTTGTTTGCAGAGACTGAAGTGCTTCCAAGTAATAGACCGGAGCTCAGGCCATGAACTCCAGCTCTCGTTCTGAAGGAGCACAAACTGTTCAACCGCTGTTGATATTTTTGCTCCAAACAAATAATTTTTGCGGCCAATCCCGCTGACAGCTCCCAAGGCTGAAACGTGTCAACCGGCAACACACTGTTGTCTTTGGCAGATGCCTGAGCACCTTGAGTGCCCATTGTTTTGCTTAACGTGGCTCATTGAGAGACAACAGAGTACTTAGCTCTGTTCAGAATGAGAGCAGGCTGCTGATCCTTAACATGTTGTACCTGACTGCCAATGCAGTCCTGAAACACTTTGAGTTGTTTAAAATTGGGAAATCTGTGTTTATTAAGGCGCCTTTTAATAGTCTGAAATGTTTCACACCTCCAATCCCCCACATGTTTACATATTACGCGTCAAGCGTGTGTGTATTTGCCGTAACTCATGTAGAAGGTGTAATAGGGGAGCAGCAGACGATGGAAAAGGAGAATATCCATTACATAAGAGATTAAAAACCAAAGGAATGTTAGGTATGTGACCAAAAACCCTGGCCAATAATGTGAAAGTCAACTCCAGGAAGCCCCCCCCCTGAGTACGGAGACTTGGTGGGTAGCTCTACTGTACGTGCCTTTGATGTAAAAGGGAACAAACACACAGCAGGGCACCAAGGCATAAACTCATATCATGCAATTAGACACCACTGTTGTTTTAACTTTGCTTTGGGCCACAGCAGCAGAGGTCAGACTCTGTGAGAGTGCAAAGCAACAGCCAGGGCAGTGAGGCGACTGGCACACAGTTAGCGACAACCTAGCAGAACTTTCAGTTCTGCAGCAGTCCATGCTGCTTTTCTTCACGACGAGAAAGCACGATTCGGAGACAAAGAAGGTAAGGAGGCTGAGTTGGACAAAGATAGCTCCGAGTCATTGCTTTGCAAGCTGCCGGTGAAGGTCCAGTCTTTCCACTCAACTGGAGTGAATAATCAAATCAAATCCCAAAGAAAGAAATGCTGACGTTAAAACACGGTGACAAAACCAGGAACAAGCTCCCAGAGCAGGAACAGGGGGGAAAGGCTAAAATCATAAGTTTTGAAAAAAAATGTCATTTTAGTTATTTTATTTTATTTATTTATTTGCTAAATATACTGGAGAAGTTATGAACAAACCAGGGCCTGTTTTAAATAGCAGTTTCCGAAAGTTTAAAATAGTAAATTTTGTGTTTTAATGATTGGCTATTCACACACTTTTGTCATTGGTTCCAAAATTCTGCACATTTGAAAGGATCATATGACTACTTGCCGCTACCACAACAAGATCTGTAACTTTGACGGTGAACTCGACAAGAGAAGAAAAGGGAAATAACTCTCCACTTGGCACACTGATGCTGGATTCTATAGCAGCCGAAAGAAAGTGGAAGGACATGAGAATAATTCGAAGTCAACAGTAGTAGTCCTGGCTTTGGATGTGACAACATCCTCTAAATCAGTGACAAGAAAACATGCCAGGACATAAGTATTATAGTCTGTCTTTGGTTTACCTAAAGCAGATGAAGACCTGTATCTTTTGGGGGTTTTAACTCCACTTTCTTTTCCAGTTAAGTCTTTGTCCTGACTCTCGAAGCTTCTTGTTGCTCCTGTGTTGAGTTCTGGAGTTCTTCCCTTGGTTATTACTGTAAAAATTTGAGATAACTTCCACTCCTCAACACATTTGCATAAAACACTTAAAAATGTGTCTTTTCTCCTTTTCAACACAAACACACAGAGAGTGATGCAGGGCAGCAACGTGCTCACCCTGCAGCACCCTGCGGTCTTTCGGGTGGCTGAGAGCTTAAATGTCTGAAGCGAAGTCAGTCAGTTGGCCTCAGGCAAAACAACCCCATGTTGTCTGGATCGGTGGGTGTATCTGTGGCTTCACATCAGTCTGATCCTAGCATGTGGTCAGCAGAGGCTCTGATTTAAAATTTGAAATAAGTTTGCCCAATCCCTGATGGCACTTTGCACCGTTTTAGGGCGCTTTTCCAAATCTGTAACTTGAATAATTAATAAAGAAAACCATTGACACAAAACAAAACATAAGCATTATCTGCTTTAATAAAAATGGCTGTGATGACAGGCGAACAATATTAGATTGTATAGCAGGCTAGTTATATACAGTTTTGTAATTTTATAAGAAATTATTAAATCACCTTCTGCAAGCTTTGTATAAACCTTGGATGCACTGCACAGCTGCATGATATAGCTCATATTCATCCAAGGGTTAGCAATAAATTTGAGCCAACAACACAAATACATTGCGTTTGCTGTGTATGCTAGTGGAGGTGATGCTTTGTGTTTAGTGCATCACAAAATGTATTAAGATGTCCATGCTGCATTGAGGTGTCAGTGAGTCACTAACAGAATAGTGTCTGCACAAAACCACGCTGTTGGAATGGCATTATTGTATTTACTTTTCTCCAGTGTCTGGTACTCGCCATCTGGGGTTTGTGTTTAACATGACCATAACATGAAAGCTATTATGTTTTCCTGCTATCCTGCAGCAACTAATGTACTGCTTGGGTTTCAGATGAGGTTTTGCGGATGGAGACTGAACTCCAAATGCAGCAATTAGTAGAAATTGTTCAGGTTCAGTGAAGGGGTCGCGTAATATACAACTTGATTGGATGCGGAGATTGTGTAAGATGGCCGCAAATTCATAAAGTTGAGTGAGGGTAATGCTTTGTGTAAACACTTTTTCACAATGTCATATTTTCTAATCAAAAAGTTCCAAGTGACATCATGAGTCATTCAGGCTGAAACCATTAACTTCCAAGTCTGCTGTGATGTATCAAATTCAATCCAGTCATAACATGTCTGCATTGAGTCTGATTCGAGTCCACATCTTCTAATGTCAGTGAGAATAGAAAAACCAGTTGTTTCATACCGGTTCTGCCTTTCACGTGCAACACATCATCTATTGGCACACACTCATCACAATGACGAGGTCCGCTTTCCAAATCCTACTCACAAACAAACTTGTGTTCCCGTCTCTTTCTTAAAGGGGGAGAGTGTGTGATGCACACCGTGCTTCCTGTTTCCCACTGTGCAGTCTACTGGGGGGAAGGACAGGCTTTGCCTGCTTGGATCTGGACGTGTATCACACACACTCAAGCACATGTGCACACACACACACACACACATCTATTGCTTTAGATAGAGCTGCAAACTGAAGTCCACACTTTCAAACTCTGCATATATTTGGAAAAGCGACTCGGAAAACAGCCTATCTAAACATGCAGGAGACTGCTTTAAGTTTGGTGATTGACAACAACTCAAGGAAGATTTGTTTTTTGTTTTTTTATGTGTTGGTATGAGCATAATACTGACCTCTGACTCTGGCATAGCAGCAGCCACACTTAACTAGGATTTTTCGGAACAAGTGCTGGCAGCCACAGCCTCTGTGGTGGCGATGGTGATGGTGGTGGCCCCCTTTCATGCTGTTGAACCATGAGCAGAGGTGGGCATGGGGCCCAGCAGTCAGTCTCTATCCCCCCCCACCTCTTTTCTTCAGCTTTACTCCAGGAAAAGTGTAAATCTCCAAAAAAGGTGTCAGCTGATCCTCTTCTTCTTCTTCTTCCTCCTCCTCCTTCTCCCCTTTTTTCTCCTCAGTTGACTATTAACAGTGCTGGAGCCCACATCCAAGACACTGGCAGTCCTCAAAAGAAGCAGGCAAGAGGAAATCCACACCAACAGGGGATTTGTTTTTTTTTTTTCCTTTTTAAAAGGCGGTGAAATGTTCCTGTGAGCTCATCATTACACTGAACATGTACTCTCCTCTCTCTCTGTCTCTCCGGGGTTTTTTCTCCTGCCTCTGCTTTCTCTCTGGTGCTGAGCTCTCGCCTCTGTGAACTGCCTGGTCAAATGACAGACGGGGAGACTGTTTCAGAGAGAGAGAGAGGGAGACGGAGATAGCAGGGGAGAGATAGAAAGAGAGAGAGAGTAAGGGGAGGGGTGAGAAGGGTGGAGTCTACGGATCTTGTTGTCAGCTGTTCCAGTATAAGGTTCTCACTCCCTTGCCTTTTCTTTTTTTTCTCCTGTCCTCCGTGCCTTTCTCCCACTCCCCTACTTGATTTTTCTAGCTGCCTCTGTTCCATTTCCTCTCTTTTCGGCGACCCCCACTGCCATATCTGTTATCCTCTTTCCTATATGCTTGAGTCTCATGGTGGCAATCCTGACATGGGGAGCCTTAGACAGGACTAGATTAAATGTGTTCTCCTATGTCTGCTCACCTCTGACTCTGTAAATAGTAACATCCGGGTCTGCAGTGACACCGATTGCTATTTAAAGGCCATATGCAGATTTATGTGGGGTGTCACTTATTTTTCGATAAATTAGACAGGGGTTCAGTTTCTTTAAGACATGCTTTCAGGTTCTGGGTCACACCTCTTCATAGAGAGACGTGTTCATTTATGATCCTTAAGGTAGCCATTTTATTTCTCTGTGTCTCCATGGAGAAAATAAGCAGTATCATGTTTCATAATGTTGCTACTCCGGCATAGTGTGTGTGTGTGTGTGTGTGTGTGTGTGTGTGTGTGTGTGTGTGTGTGTGTGTGTGTGTGTGTGTGGGTGTGTGTGTGTGTGTGTGTGTGTGTGTGTGTGGGTGTGGGTGTGGGTGTGTGTGTGTGTGTGTGTGGGGGGGGGGGGGGGGGGGGGGGGGCGGGGGTGTGTGTGTGTGTGTGTGTGTGTGTGTGTAACTCTCGACATGCAAACTTCTAACTCTTTGTCTGACATGGAGTAACGTACTTACATAAAAACATAAGCAGAGGAGTAGCACAAAGAGTCCAGGGAAGTACCCTGTGAGTCTGTGGTTAAATATTAATTGTTTTTAATGATGAATCATTTATGGAACAGATAAGGGCTTCCTAATACACAGAGTTGCCCATCTGTACATTAATTGCACTACTGATGTTCTAGATCCATCACAACTTCTGCGTTCAAGTGTTATTTCGAAACTCCTTCATTCATATCAGAAAAGACAAAGAGGTCAATGAATTTAGAATATGTGGCATGAAATGTTATATTGTGGTTTTTCCTTCTATAATGTATGCAAACTATTTTCCGCTAATGAATGTCTATAGTATTGATTGTTTAAAAAAGTTAGCATGAATTAATGCACATACATAATTATACTCTTAATCATTACCAGTTAATTGTTATCTATTCACCAAGCTTGGCCATTGGCTTCATACACAATTGTGCTCAATTCTCATCTCCGTGCAGTGCTACGTTTCTCCCATTGAATTTGATTTCACTTACAGAGCCACTCAGCATACAGAAGAAGTGCTGAACAATGATGTTGATTTTCTGCACTGTTTTACAATTGTGTTCTGCCTATAATTTTAGCTATCGCAGCAGAGGAAGTGAGCAAAGTCACTCAATTCCAAATATTGAATTAACATTAACAGGTATCTTATTTGGCAATGTACTTTTGTCTTCGTAGGGTACTAGAAGGGTGGTTTGATTATAGTGCAATTTCTGGTAAGCTTCATAATGTCGAACTGGTACATCACATATGTCATGGCCAAACATTAGCAATTCAGTAAAATAATAGCTTAGGGTCCTGTCCCTCTGTAAGAAGCAAAGCGTAGAAGCGTGTGAAGGTTACTGTAATGGTTCTTAACGGTAGAGCCCGATTCTCAGAATATTTCAATATTCTGAGAAAATAACATGTAACATCATGAATAGTAACCAGTAATATCCAGTCCTGCACTGTCCCACTGTAAATTCCAGGACAATATCCTGAACGTCTTTAGAGTATAACCTCTTCTGGAAAAGCAAAGGTCTGAGAACGTGACCTCTATTTTCAAGAAGACTTACCTCCTGTTAGATTTAACCAAAGTTCTGAGAAAACAACACATAAGTTCAAAAATGGTAAGCTGCATAGTCCTGAGAGATAGCTCATAAATTCCAGAACAGCAACATATAAGTTTGTTAAGTATAACGTCTTCTGGAAACTTTGGAAATGTGGTAAGGCAATCTCTATGTTTTGGCAAAAAATAAAAAATAAAAAAATCACAGAGTTCCATGGAAACTTGTAAGTCATGGAGAATGCAGCTTGTAAGTTCCAGTTAAGTAATCACCAAAGTTCGGGAAAACAATGTGTCAGAGCTATAAAAAGCAACCTCTAAGTTTTAAGACTGCAACATGTTGGATTTAACCAAACAGAGTTGGTTTCCATAGGTTTGGGCCCAGTAACCTGTCAGTACATGGACTGTAATATCTTAGCTCTGGGATACTAATCTCTACTTTCTGGGAGACTAACATGTTTCCAGTATTATACAATGTTTTTAATGCATTGTTCACTTCAACAGTTTTCAATGTTTCTGCCAAAGCATCACTATGTACATAAGGGATTAAGCTATGTATTTGACCGCTTTAATAAATGTGTTGACAATCGCTTCTCTAAAAACAGACCCACAAATAATCATAATAATAAATATGATCTATTTTACTTCTAATAATTCAATGCCTATCAGAGTTACTGACCGGTTTGCATGGTTAGTACAAATTTACCAGGCACAGCAATGCTGAACAACTGAAGTAAATGTTTTGAACCAAAATACTCATGAATGTTGATCAACCTTATTGGTGAACCTGCTGAAATTTGTTTATGAGTGCAGAATTTTTGCTCCACTCATCTGCATCTTTACTTTTCCCCAACTCTTAGAAATGTTCAGGGTTCGATTTGCGATTGTGCACTGGACCTTCTGGAGCCAGAAACATGTGCACACCTAGCAGAGGAGTACTACATCTCAAAAAAAGAAAACAGTTTCCAACACTGTGGAACAAACAAAGCAAACCATATTTAGATGTGAACATCAAAACACCAGAAGCACAGTTTACATTTTTAGCCTTTCTTACAGATGAAATCAGAGCGGTAAAGTAAAACACGTTCTCTTGAGTAAATAACTCCAGACACAGCCGGCGCAGGAAGAAAAATGAAAAAAGGTTTTATAAAATGCTATGACATTCTGGCCTGGAAACAGCAATCTCAGTCTCGAAGCTGCTCAGATCGTGATCACATCATTTCGCTGCCCTTCTCTTCCGTCAAAAGCTGCAACCATCACCAGCTAATTCCTGGAATAGTATCAAGACAGGTGAGGATCAGCAGCAATCCAGCCACCACACACGCTCCAAAGCAACACCATCGAGTGCCTCCATCTCGTCACGGCGACAGGGTGGGGGCAGGATGGTGTCACATCATCTCTGTCATCTATAGGTGACAAAGCAAACAGAGAGGCCTCACCCATCAGCCTCGCAACCAGGATACACACGCGCATCCATTACACGGCTCGCTGACTTGCACAACAGCCTCACCGTGTCTTCCTTTACAAACACAGAGAGCCCGACGCAGCTGCAACCCACACGCCGAAAAGAAAGAGAAGGAAAGTTCTGCAGAGGAGAAGCCCCACAGTGAAAAATAAGTCATCTATTCTCAGACTCAGTTGGTTTCTCACACTCTGCACTTTCCCTCTGCTCAGACTCAAAAGGCTCGCGCTCCTTCTGTCCGTGCTGCTGCATCTCTTTGCTGAGAAGAGATTCTTTAAACAGCTGTGACTGAGGTGGTGATACTCCTCAGGGTTATTGAGGAGAGTTCTTGAACAGCATGGCTTCTCACCGACGTGGATCTTAAATGATGTCAAGTTGCAGGAGATTCAAAGAAGCCATGCGAAGCAACAGATTTGGCAGAAATGCTAAAAAATATAGAGAGTGAAAAGGTACATAAGAAAATGCTTTCAATGTAGATTCTATTAAAAGTATATTTAAGTTAGAGTAACCCTTATTATAAAATTTCTGCTCTGATACATTTTCATTCTGTGCTACTTTTACACCCACTTATTTTGCTCTCAGAGGAAAACATGTGTATTAGTCAGGCTTAATGACTTGTGGAATAACTCTTTAAAATCTTTTAATTTACTTAAAAAACATAAGCAATTTGGACTATTACAGACCTACAATGAATCTTTCGTTCCAAATTTAAAAATTGCTGCTAATTCAAGCTTTGTGAGACTGGATTAGATGTCACTAAGTCACAGAAACAGCACTGGGGATAATTACCAATCATCTCTTCCTAGTCCTCCACAATAGACTCGCAGCTATGCTTGTCCTGCCAGAGCTTCGCTTGATACCATCTGTTACAAAATGACATTCAAATATTCAATTAAAGAGGATTTAAAGTGGTATTTTGATGAAAGGAAAAGAAGAATCAGACTGATTTAAGCTTCAAACCTCTCGTAGAGTCCAATTAGTTTTTAATCCCAGAATCTTCCTTCAACAGAATGCTCAATGTTTTGGTTCATGTTGACTCTGTAAATGGTGATTTTGAGAAATACAAGAAATCTACGCCCAACGTGCTCATTTTTTGCTTTTTGGGCTTGAAGACAAAAACAGCAGTACAAATCTTTTGTTGTTGACAGGTAGCCAGTTTGAAGGAATTGTAAACCAAATCAAAGAAAACATGTCACAACATTTTGGGGACAATTTTTAATATTTGCTACCTGAAGAAGATCACAGTTATTGCCATCTACTGGCACACCCAGGGTACTTCAGCCTTTTTGTTAGAAATTCTCCTTCCAGGGTCTTTACAAAAAACAAAAAGAACAAAAAAAAAAAAAAAAAAAACAGATTAGACTCCAAGCACAGGCCAACAACCAAAAGAGCAGGATCACTTTATTAATGTGCTTTAAATGGAGGCATTTGTCTTAGAGCCTGCGCTCCAAAGACAGAAACGGCAAGGTGTTTTTAAAAATAACATGTCCTTTTTGTCATTTAGAAATGAAATTTGTATCAACTCCTTCCATTTAAATCATCACAAATAAATAAGTAAAGAGTCAAGACAAGAAATGGCCACACCTGTGATGTAGCTCTGTGTTCTGCATCAAACATTTCGTGACTCGGATCGTTGTTTCCGTGCTGACATTTAGCACCAATCCAGTATCTCTTCTGCCATGCGGAGCGGAGTCTTTTAATAAATAAACACTAAAATTAGACCCTGCAGACATGACAGTGTTCTGAGAAATATGGAAAAAATGTTCCGCCGCTAGCTTTCAGGGAGGAGCGGGGGATGTGAGGCGATACTTGCATTAGCACACATTCATCTTGCTTCTTTTTATCTCTCCTTTGCTCCTTCTTTCTGCATCCAACCCAGAAACACCCTCTCAAATGCGTTTAACGTGATTCGCCTGTAGCCGAGTGCAGACGCAGACAACTGAAGAAAAGCTTTAAATATGCATTTGGTGTGGACTTCTCTTAAACGCTTATCTACGGGTCAGAAATATAATCCATTCAATAGTTTCGATAATTTTCTACCTAAATGCCAAGCAGCTGAGCATGGATTTATAGGTTGCGTTCTGATAGGAAGTGATTCATGATTTTAGTCCACTCCTGCAACCCAATATGTTCTCCTAATCTTGATTTGATGTGACACTCCTGCATTTGAAAAGTTATTCTTAACCTGCAATTATGAAGTTCAGACTTCAAGGTTTGGATGTCAGGATACCGATTCTCACTTCAGCAGAGTTTGCAGTTACATATGTCGTGTGTTCACCAACCCCCTATTGACATTAGCCTCTCCTCACCCCATCAACCAGCTGAAACCCAGCCAAAGTACACTCACTTACACTTCACTCTCCAAGCTGCTTCTCCATTGCTTTTCCTCTTTAGTTCCTTTCCCTCCCTTTTCCTTTCGCCCTCCCCCCCTATTTCTAAACTGAGCTCCAATTAAGGCAAACTGGCATTCTGAACAAGCTGTTTTTAGGAAGATCATATCTCTCTCTCTCTCTCTCTCTCTCTCTCTCTCTGTCTCTCTTCCTCTCTCAATGTTTTTTGGCTCTGGTTCCATTATAGAACAGAAGACGTTAGGGTAAATATCCAGTTCTTATTTGCACTGTGCTGCAGAAGAGATGTGAGGGTTTTTTTGTTTTGTTTTGTTTATCCATGAGGCCACAGTTACAGTGTAAGCACAAACCATGGAGACAGGCAGGTGTGTCGATGGTGTACGTCATGTGTGCGCAGGCGAGCGTGAGAGCGTCTCGTCATGAGTGCTTCTCAGAAGCTCCCTCATCAAGCGGTGCTTCTCTGACAGTGTGAGCTCTGCACTACACAGAGGGGATGTGCAGCCACCGTGCCGACTTGTTTCTTATAACGTAAACAGCTCTCATATGACACTGCTTGCATTGAAGCATACACGCTGAGAGCTGCTCTTGAAGAAATATGCTCTCTTTTTAAAAAGATCAAATAAAATAAAAAAGTCTGAAAATGACTTGAGCTGTAGTTATAAAAATACTCTTCCTGAAACCCCCCACCTTCACCTCTGCACACATAAGAAATGTGTCTTCATGTAGATGTTGCTCTGGTAGCAAAATGAGAGTGTGGAACTGCAGCTGGCTCTGTCCAGAGGCTTGGTTTAATGTTTCAAAAAAATTACTTCATTAAACACACTGAAAAGCCCAGGACTGAAGCATTTGTTCTATATTACAGAAATGCCATGTCATAACATGAGTCTGATTCATTTTTCAAATTTTAGTATTACTACAAAGGTTAATATTTGTGCAATTACAATTCACACGAATGTCACAATCATATATTTTAGAGCAAACTTTTTTTTTTTTTTTTCCAGGGTGTAATGATTTTACACCAAACAACTCAAATGAAGTTTGAATATATTTTGGAATCTCTGCTGTCCCCACAGGGTCAGGTTAATACACACAACCTCAAATGTATACATACAGCACCACCAATATTCACACCGGCTTGCACAGAAACCAGTTATTAATAAGGCTCTGGAATAATGGCTGCATATTTGAGAATAGTTCTTGTCAAAAATGATCGAAATGATTGTATTGATCGACTTTTTGACACCGATAAAACTTTTAGCGACAGTCCATCAGTGACCTGTACTGAAAAGGTCGTCTCGTGCCTCTTTCTACATCTTACAGCTTATTTTGTGGTAGGAAAAATGTTCACGATAATTAACTATGGAGACAGTACTGTTGAAGAAATATGATCAATTGGAACGTGCAAGTGATTTTTTTATTTTTTTGTAATGCGCCTCAAGGTGACATTGGTTGTGAATCGGAGGATTATAAATAAACTGAACTGAAAAGCACAGTGACCTGCAAGGTTTCTGTGTGCTCAGACTAACTCAGTTAACTCAACCCAGTCCCACTGGATAAAGTACTTTTAGTTGTTATTGGTTTTACATTCAAGAATCTTTTTTGTGATCTTTTGTGTCAAAAAGCCACATGTTGTTGATCATGATTCAATTTGTAAATGCAACAAAAAGGGTAAAACGTGCAAAGGCATGAATGTTTTTGGAGGCGCTGTATTTTTCTGGAGGTGGAAAACGGCTGAGTTGACTGAGTTCTTCAGTAATTCACCTTCCAGGTCATTTTACTACTCAGTTCCATTCAGTTCTTCCTGACTGAGTTATAAAAGCATAAAAAGGGTAAAACACCCAGGGGGTTGAATACTTTTGGTAGACACAAGTTCAAAAAAAAAAAAAACTCACTGACTTACTTTGTTATACAACTAAAAAGAAAGCTAACACAAGCATTTGCTGTGGAATAACTTATTTATTTGAAGCAGGAATAAAAAGTATCTTTTTTTTTTTTGGGTGAGCTGCGAGTAACTGTAACTGTCTGTACTTTGCTGTTCTGGTCCACTTCCATCCCTCATGTAGAGTAATTTTTAGCCACAGCAGGAGGCGGCTTGTTCTGAAAAAACAGCAATCCGCCTGTAATGCTGTCTGTTCTGGAGAACAAAAACATACTTTCAATGATCTGCTGCCCAGCAGCTAAAAGGCATTGGATTTCCTACTAGAGTGAAAAAAAAGAAAAAGAGAGAGAGAAAAGAAACTATGAAGCAGAACTGAGTGTGTAAAGTGTTATGTAAAAGCAGTTAAAAACAAGCATTTTTATTAATATTATTTGTAATCTATGTAAAAAAAAAAGTTTATCAGTAGTTCTAGTCACAGAAACAGCTCTCGAAAATCTATGCCTGTGAAACAATACATTTAGAAACCTAATCAACATCACCCGTTTAAAGGGATTTAAATGTATGTAATTAGAGGGTAATGGCCACAGGGAGCTCCTTAAAAACAAACTGATTAATGTCAAAGAAGCAGGTAATTCAATAGAGATAATTAGAGTCTTTTTTCCAACTAACTGTTAATATCAATCAGCTTAATTCAAACAGGAAAAACAACTCCTGCATTTGTCACGTTAAGGATTGATTGGAATCAGATCGTCCTGTTGCAAGCCATAACTTAAAAAGCATTTATTTTATATACAGTACACCAGTCACTCCTATCAATATTGTCTCATATTAATTAATATATTTAATGCTTAATCAAAGGCAAAAATCTTTTAGAATTAGATTACATACCAAGACTTATGAAGATTGCAAACTTTTTTTCTGGCCTCTGTGCAAGGCAGGACAGCGCCGCACACACATAATCGAGTCAGTCACCTGAGTGAGGCAAACGCTATCTAATCTCAGGCTCTGGTAACCCGATGTGATGCAGCTTCAGGTTGATCTTTGTCCTTTTAAGGTCACGCACAGTCAGGCAGTGTAGTCCCACAGTCCTCTGTATCTCCTTCTCTCCCTGGAGGACACACGCTCCCAGAAAACCTGATATGGACAAAGCCCGGGACTTCCTCCGTAGCTCACGTCGTCATTGCTTACACTCGCACTCTTTAGAGTAGAAAACTAAACGGTTACATTTGAAACAAGGATGAAGTGGACGTCAAACTTTGCTCCTAAAAGGACAAGTTTGTCTGTTATTTCCAAGCATATTGAGAGCAGTAGGTGTCTTGCCATCGCTGCCGGCTAGTACAAACAGAGTTTTGCTGCTGTTCTGTTCTTGACGGTGATGTCCCGGTAGTAAAAGAGAAGACGGAAAACAAGACATGACCAGAGGACAGCAAGTAAAACAAATATACAACATCTGCTGATTGAATAAAAGAATGTTGCCAGTGTTAAAAAAAAGTTAGCTATTAGCATTGTCTTTCTGCTTCGATAAATGAAAAGACGCATGTGAATGTGGAAGGAGCAGGACAAGATGAGAGAAACTGTGACTCAGTGATCTGAAAGTCAGAGGAAAGCAAACCAGAACAGGATTGGAAATTTGTCGAAACAAAGGAGATTATCAGAGTCGGGAGATTTGACACTGTCAACATGCAGGTTGTCTTATTTCTAAGGTCTTCCATCTTCTCATTTGTCATGTAAACCATCCATCCATCCGTTTTCTGATCACCCTTCTCCCTAACTGTGTCGGGAGGTGCTGGTGCCTATGTCCAGCTGCGTCCCGGGCGAGAGGCGGGGTTCACCCTGGACAGGTCGCCAGTCTGTCGCAGGGAACAAACAGGACAAACAACCATGCACACACACACACACTCACACCTAGGGAGAATTTGGAAAGACCAATTAACCTGACAGTCATGTTTCTGGACTGTGGGAGGAAGCCGGAGAACCCGGAGAGAACCCACGCATGCACAAGGGAGAACATGCAAACTCCGTGCAGAAAGACCCCGGGCTGGGAATTGAACCCAGGACCTTCATGCTGCAAGGCAACAGTGCTACCGACTGCACCACTGTGCAGCCCTATTCTTAAAATATTAAAGAATATTTGTCACGTTAAGGATTGATTGGAATCAATCCATGTCTTAAATCCAGTACTCATACAAAATAGTAGGTTATGTTGTTTTTATTTTCTAGATGTTGAACATTTTTCACCAACTTTTCATTTGTTTTCCCAGAGGAAAACTGGCAATCACAAAGCCCAATGCTAAATAAAATAAACTATTTCCATTAACCTTATCATCCCATTAGCCAGCCCTCAGTGAAACCTACAACAACTTTATTTTATTCTTCTTTAGGACTGGAAACTGTGACCAAAAACAATATTTTGGCTGCATTAGCAACCTAGTGAGACTATTACAGATAAGCATCACTAACAGCTTCCTCTGTCCTCACTCGCACTCTTTTGTGCACCTTATACTGCTCTGTACAACAGTTAGTGGACCACTCACATCACCCATGCATACATACACACAGACACACACACACGCACTCCATCTAACCCAAACCCAGATCCAGCTACAAAGCTCCTTTTGTTCCATTTCACTCCAGGAAAAGTCACAACACACGCAAGCCCGCTGCAGCAAAATGAAAAGACGTTGCACCACCACTGATAGGGCAGAAAGGGGAAGGGAGGCAGCTGAGTGTGTTTTCTTGCCCCATCTGGAAAGAATTGCTCGTGTGTGTGTACACACACGAGAACTCTCTCTCCCTCTATAGCTCACACATACTTATGGATTGTAAATTATACCTAAGCAATTTACTGCCATTTCACGACTAGACCGAGAGGGGAGAGCTTAATAAAAGTGAACTCCTAACTCTCAGGTGTGTCCAATCTGATACTTTCCCCTGAAGTTATTATCATCTAATGACCTCCATCAGATATGGCAGATGGGATTTGGGTCTGTTTCGACTCTCACGTATAGGCAGAAAGTCTGGCTGCTACGTCACGTTGCACAACCACACTGGCATGTTTATCACCCCAACTCCTGTTGGAAACACATCAGTGTTGTATGTTTGATTGCTTCTGTGTAAATCATTGACACTGCCCCCATTTTTTATTTATTTTTTTTTTGACATTGCTGCAGAGAAATCAAAGATGTTTTCAACAGTGAATCAAAGTTGAATCTTGAAGTTTGCGTTTCGGGACATGGCTTAGCTCTGACTGGTTTGGTGAGGGGTGATGTTTAAACAGCGTTGACAAAAGTGCAACTGCTTCAGGTCTTACCTGTTCGTTCCCTCCCGTTTGGGTTTTGTGTGGCCGTGGCCTGTTGCTCCCACCCCGGCCCATCCCGGTCCCACTGGCTCTGCACAGGTCCCTTCTCCTCCTCGCTTGATGGGAGGTCCGCCTCGCCTCCCTCAGGGAGCTGCACACAGAGATGCCATTGTCAGCATGGGAGCTCTGCTCTCAAGGAGGAAGCAATTGTAAGATTGCACCGGGCGCTTATGGCCACATAACCGCAGAACAATATACCAGTGGCTGATTTTTTTATTTTTTTCCCCCCACAATTCCCTGCATCTTTTTCATCCAGTTCTCCATTACACACAGAGCAGGAATGCAATGGAAATGAGGCCCTGCTTTTGCCACAGAGAAAGCAGTTCCACTCTGTATTTAAAGCCCAGCAGCACCAAAGTGCAGCTTAGCGAAGGAGGGCTGAGTTATCTCCATTTTTCAGACAGGCAAACAGATCGGATTCCCTCTCGTGGTTTTTAGGACTGTCTGTCAGGAGGGGGAGAAATGATTTATGATGATAAACAGTTTTCAAAGAGACCTTCAAAGAGAAATGCACTGGATGTTCTGGTACACTGTGACCTCTGAATGTCTGACTTCTGCGGCCAGATGTGGTTGAATGTACAGGCTTTACTTTCAGTCCTGCAGCCTCTCCTTCTTAACATATAATCTGCATCAAGAAGACAAGAGGTTCCTATCTAGTCACTCTACAGATACAAATCTGAACTAACAAAAATCTCCATGGCTCAAACTTTTATTCAATGTCTAGGTCCACTCGCCCCCAAGAAAACTCAAATTACTAGAATTACGTCTCTCACCATAATACCACGGTATTGACAACTTCATATCTCTTGCATGCATTGAGCAAGTTCATACATCAGTATTAATAAGAATTAAACATTATTATTTTTGCTTTATTGACGGTTTTACATGAAGATAAATTATTTCATAAATATTTTTTATCCATCTTAAGATGTTCAAATGAGGATTTCCTTTTTCATAATGCTTACGTTTTTCTTTTTTATGTATTTCCAATTTTTTTATCTCACTTTCTTTTCTTCTAGTTCTTTTATTTTATCATAAAACAACTTAAATTAGCTTGTGTGTTAACAGTGCCACACACATAACCCTCAGGCAAGGATCCATTTTCATGATTGCCGTCACAAATATTATAGAGGAACCAATAAGTTCCGATCTCTTATTAGTCTCATACGAAGGTGAAGATCAGAGAAAGTGAAGTTGAAGTAGAAAAGCTACGTGAGAGTTTGAGAGGGAAACTAACGCAGCATGACTTTTGTTTATGGTCACGTGTTTTGTTCGTCTCCACTCTGCTTCCTCTTCCACAGAAACATCCAAAATTCCTCCGAAGCACTGAAGAGGGACAAGGCATCTCCCTACTTGTCTGCTTTGACCATTTTAGGCGGAAAAAAAAAACAACTTATGGAAAATAAATTAAAATAACCCCGAGATGAAATGGAGTGAGCCAAAGATAAGATGCAATGCCGTCCTCTCTGAGCCCAGAAAAGCACCTCCATATGTGTTGGCTTCCTCTGTGAATTTGTGCTAAACACAAATCCCAAACACACAAAGTGATCAGAGTTGTAACTCACCCACTGCTGATTGGGCATTGCCACGGAAGTCAGCACATCAGCCATGGCTCCCAACATCTGGTCGGTGCGTCCCTGACTCTTCTGCAGAGACTTCATCTTTTTCCTCAGCTCCCCTAACAACCTTCACTCCTCTCAGGCTGTGCCACAGTGTGGGGCTGAGCCCACCTCGTCCTACACTGGAGCCCACAGCATAAGAGCAGCTTATCCAGGAAGAGGAGGGGTGCTTACGTTTGTCCGGACCTGGGAGTGCACACTTCCACAGAAGCCTTCAGAAGTTGTCCCTTTCTCATTCCAGAGAGGTGAGTCTGTTTCTGCCGGAGTTCAGTGAACGTCTGCCTCGTCCTGTCAGTGGAAGCTTTTACCGGCGAGACCGGTAGATTCGAAAGGGCCCCCTTGTGTGAATCCGGAGTCCTCTTTGTCAGCTCTCTTTAAGAGGACACTTTTCATTATTGAGTAATTATGTCTGGGAGGCTACCCTTTATTTTGACTTCACTGAAGTCGGAAAATGAAAATGGTGACTTTTCACATCTCTCTCCTTGAAATCCTTCTTACTTATCCTCCATTGGTCAAAGAAGATCACCTCCCTCCCAAAAACCTCACCTCCTGCCATCATTCTCCCTCTCCTTTCCTCTCACCCCCCATCCCTCTTGTCTTTACTTCCTGAACTCTGCCCTCAATCAAAGAAAATCAATCTCTTTTATTTATCTCTCTGTTCTGGGTTTCAATTTAACTATATCACGCTGAGGTGCACTGTCAACAAATCTGCCCAGGCCTCACACAGCAACACGTCGACTGTGTGAACTCTTCATCTGTAAGGCCAAACCCCAACTAAGGCCTGAGGGAATTTGCACGCGCATGAAACTTACTGAACTGAATGTAAGCTACTACACCCATATTACATCAAAACAGCTCTTAATTCTAGCATGATAAACTGAAGACCGTTCTTGCCACGGAATTAAAAAGTCATGATTTCTGTCGAGGAATAAATTATTTGCCATACATTATTAATCACACTCAAGACACACTGGAGCATATGATTAGAGCTTTATTACTCAGCATTTTGAAGGCGGCTTGGCCTGTTTAAACCTCAGACGTTGGAGAACTAAAGCTGTCCGGAGACAGAAGGACATCCTGGGTCAGCAGTCGTATTTCCCAAATATCATCAAAGACCACAGGAGGCATGTGCACCAACTTGAAGTGCTGATCTGATTTTAAAGTTTCAATAAATATTTTTTGTCGTCTGTAAGAGGTGAGCAGTGAAAGATTCAACGAGAGAATATGTTAATTTACATCATAGGCAAACTAACTTTGTTCATGTTGAGCTTCTGAGCCACAGCAATGTGAGTTTTATGGATTTGGAGATTTCAAAAATAAGCACCTTTTTGAGTCATTTTACTCTCAGATAAATATTAATGTCACCAGATCATTGCTTACAAAAAAGACTTTATTTTAGCTTTGAGAAGAGTCCAAAAAAAAAAAACAATCAATGTTTGCATATTTGCATAGGCCATGTTATTGACAGCAAATTGAGGTTATCAGTTTGTTGTTGTTGTTTTTTAATTAAATCAAATCAAATTATTTGAAGTGAAAGAGTCTACATTGACAATAGGGTGAGAAATCTGAGAAGTACAATGTGCACAAATTTATACATCAGCAATAGTTTTACATTAAAAGATAAAGGTGACCACACAGTGCTCATGAAATAACTTTCTTCTGAAAAAATACTGAAAACCAAAGTTTCTGAGTATTTAGCTTATTTCTGAAGTTTCTGTGGGCATTGAGAAGATGCAGAAAATACTCCTGTCAGCAGAGAGTTTCATAATAACACGTTTTAAATTTAGGGGTAAGAAGCGAGCAGTTTCAACTTCTTAGAAATCTGTGTTTGCAGCAAAATTAGACATTCTCAGGTTCAACCTTTAAAATGTCTTAGATTATTTTCAGCAAGACGCAAACGCAACATTTTGTATGAACAGTGGCACCATTTAGCTTTTTTTTTCTCTTTTTTTTTGTTTACCAGACACCCTGCAGGTATAACACAAAACTACTTCTCTAAAACATGTTCTAAATGTATTTTTATCTTGCCAGTGAAAGTCTTCAGTATCGTGTGAGTCTGAGCAGGAAGTCGAGTACTAACCGGATTGGCTGCTGTGTCAGTCAAAGGCAATCAGGTACACACACCAACAAACACACACACCCACAGATAGTATGTCTTTCTATCGTCACAAGGACTTTTGCATTAGTCCAGGACAAACCAGCCACTTGTCATGCGCTTTGCTTTTACAGAGGGTCTATATTGTATTGTATTAACTTTGCATTTCCTTCAATTCATTTTTTATTCAGTTCAGTTCACCTGACCTTTACCCTAAGCCATTCTTAGTACATGCCTAACCCCAGAGCGAACCTAAGCTTAATTCACACCTTAGTCTTAAACCTAACCTGTAATCCCAAAATATCCTTTATTTTTATGGGACTTGTTGAGTTCAGCTAGTAATATGGAATATGCTCTCTATAATAATAAATACTGAAACTCTGATGTTGAATAGTATCGTTGTGCTTGATTTTGAAAGACAAATTTTAGTCTTGACTGGTTTAGCTCAATCAGTCATTTGAAATCTACTTTTTCTGCAGTAAATACTGAAACATTCATTTTGAGGAATATATTTAGACCAAAATAAAGCTTTTTTTCATTAATATAGTTAGTAATATGGGATCTTCTTTTGCAGTATTATGCTCTTGGTACATTTTCAAACTTGCTGCAAACTTTCCGGACAGCCTGAACAAAGCACAAGCCAGCAACATCAATTTCTCCTTATTAAACCCTCCCACACATCAGCCCAGACCTCCTTGTCCTACATGAGCGACTTCAGCTCTGCTTCCTTCCTGCTTCCTTTCATTCACCTGATTCCTTTTGGATGGTTTCAGAAAACACAGCATGAAGAGGGTCTGTCGTCAGTCACATGGACGGAAATGATATAGCCCCCAGAGTCTGAGCGATCTACTGCTAAGACCAGCCCCGGAGAGACTGCCAGCGGCCTAATATTAGCCGAGCACATGTGTGTCCGTACAATCAGTCACTAAGCTGGCTAAACTTAGTTCACTTTGTCTCCAGCCTCTTTTAAAGTTCTTTTGCTCCGCATCTGACTTCAGCTGGGTACCGGGGTGTCTGGGGAGAAGAAAAGCAGCCTTTTAAAGTGATGAGTGAAAGTCTCTGAGAAGAATTTAAAGGATAAAGAAAACAAAGCTCAAGACCCTAAAAAGGAAATCTGATTACTTTCATTAGGTGTATCCCGGAATAAAATGTCGTCTAATAGATACAAATGTTCTGTGATTATTTTCTTGGTTTAAAAAAAAAAAAGCAGCTAAAGCTTTTGTGCTCTGGGGTCAACAAACACAGTGTGTGCAGAATGAGCAATGCTGCCCTCATCTGGTTGGGTCAGCTTGCCTATTCTGGCATGTCTAAAAGGTTCTCCACGAAGGAAAAATATCCCAAAACCCCGCCCTGCTATGCCAAACAGACTCCCCTGATATTTCCTGTCAATTTTATTTCTGCTTTGGTCCCTCGCGATGTAATCTATGCCCCCCCTAGGCGTCCCCGCTTTTCACTCTTCCTGAGTTTCATATCAGCAAGGACACAGCAGAGGCTCTTGCGTCTAAACATAGATCATCACCTTTTGAGTAATGGATCGGTTGGTATGATGATGTAGAGGCAGCCAATAGGGTAGCGTTCTGGGTGATTAAAAAACATAATAATTGCATGCAGCTTTCCAAGCTTAGAGAACTTAGTCTGTGTAAACATTGGATGGATGTGATCAAATATACTCATAAAGACTCAAACAACTACCATATGAGGCGATGTGTTATTTTGTAGCTGGATACATTGCAAAGATGGCTTTACATTTATGAGTTTATTTGTTCATCAGAGGTGATACAGAACAGTTAAAATTCAGCAAACAAGCAAGGCATCTGAATTATTTTGACGTGTCAACTTATGTCAATGGATGCTTGTCCACTAAGTATCCATTTCCTGTTGCACCACATTCTAAAGATCTGCATTAGCATTTAGAGTGACTCAAACCAGGTGATGTATTTCTAAATTGTTGCTGCCTAGTATTTAGAGACCCACCTTCAAATGTAGCTTCAGTTTCCTTTTTTGCAGCCATTGTCGTCTTTTAAAGCGGCAGCTCATCTGCTTCGAGGTTAGATACAGTGTTGTAGCTACGAGTTGATGTTGCTTTTCGATCATCTTTCGACCTCTCTCTTTTTCCCCAACAAGCAATTGAAAAGGAGCACCTAATAAATTGGCCCTTGAGCGTATTTGTAAAAACTGGGCTCATGCACAAGCATTGCATTCTCTAGTTTGATCAGGAGGGGGCAGTCACATTCCCTCAAACAGAGACGAGGTATTGGATAACAGACTATGACATACACAAGCAGCCTAGTTTGGCCTTGTTCCCTTTCAATATACGGGTTAATCTTTCTACATGAAAGAGTCATCGATGCTATGAATAAACTTGTTAGTACAACATTTCTCTCCGCATGGCTTCAGTCCACATAACACTAATCCTTTCAAAAGCACAAAAGGAAAGATTAAGTTAAATAATTGTTTTAAAAGGTATAAATATCACAGAAAGCTGCAAAGGTTTAACTAAAGCTTTTACCTTCATGTAAGGATCTGGACTCTACAGACTTATCATTCCTGTTATGGGAGCATTTACCTCTGAGGCCCTCTGGCTGACTAACGTTTGTTGCCCCAGCAAATTAATTTTCATCAGAAAATTTTTTTTTTCCTCCTATTTCTCTGAATAAACCTGTATTTTTCTGGTTGGTGGGGCTATTCGGTAATTTTTTTTACAGACCCGTAGCTTTAATGATTCAGTCAGAACAGTTTTTTTTTTTTTTTTTTTTTGGACACCAAGCAAGGTTTTCTGTCACACAACAGACGGGCAGCTCAGAGCTGTGGACAGGCAGAGTCTGTGAGAGAGTCAAGAAGATGAGAGAAAGAGCAGAATAACTCAACAAACTGATAGCAGGGGGAGCAAGGTTGGCTTCTGTCTGTTTCTTTCTCTTAATCCGCAAATCTTCTGTAATCAGGATGAGAGGGAGAGAGCACGTTGCCTGACTTAGGACAGCGGAGTCTATGTTAGGACCGGGCTGATGAGGCAACCTAAGTGGCCGGCAGGAGAAATGGAGGGAGGGAGGAGGCAGAAGTTGAGTTCTGGTTGGGGAACGTAACCTTAACCAGTCACTGCTGTGCACAAACAACAAGAGTGGGCAGAAGATGGTTTGACACCCGAGGAAAAAGATAAAAATCTACGACAAAAGAAGAAGAAGAAGAAGAGCACTGAACCATGGCTGGAATCCTTTAGGTGAGATCTTAATTTTTTGTCTTATAAAGTTTTAATTCCTGTTTGGCTTATGCAGTATTTTGCATTTTGAAAGCGACTGATTATTAAGGTGTTTATTAAGATGCAGGGGCACAGGTTTGGTCCGATTGTGTTGCTCAGCAGGAAGTTGAGTCAGAGTTAAAGTACAACAATAATTTTCAGGAACTTACGCTGAATGCTGAAAACTGGATGCTGAGAAGCTCTATTCAGGCAGAGTCAAGGTCAGGAATGGTCTTTATAAGCCAGCAGGGAAAATGCAAGTTTTTTCATCAATGAACCATTGACTTTTGGGGACTTTTCTTGTTTTGTCTTTCCTTCAGAATACCCCCAATTGGAATTGATCACACATACAAGCAAAAGCAAGAATAGCAATGTCTTGTCCTGCAGAGCTGTGTGACTCTGTTAAGAGACAATGACACATGCTGTTACTAAACTGGCCTCCCATTGCTTCCAGCTCCATATGGCCTTTTTCATCCCAGTTCCCTCCTCCCACTATGCCTTCATTCACATTAGTTTGACAGGCAAAATGTCCTCAGGTCTACATCATTCTTTCCATTTATGCTTCAGTTAATGTTTAAGTACAGACATCAATGATTTATTTATTTTTTGTCCTTGCTGTATAGAAAACAATCAAATATGCATTTCATACTATGCTTGGTATAAATCAGAGACTTGCAGATCAGCCGCTGTGACAGGAGGGCTAAGGTGAGGTAAAGCTCCTCATCCTCTTTAGCCATCATATCTTCAGGTCAACAGATCTATTTAACATAGTAGGTGTGAGTCTTACAGTGTGAGATGTCTATTCTTAGTACGAAACATCAACATCAAACACCAGGCAAGAGGAAATCGAATGATTACTATTATTAGATGACATCAGCACCACTTGAGATGTCCAGAAATTGTTTTTTCTTCATGTTAGTTCTCATGTAAGAACTACCAGTTCTTTTTTTTTTTCTTATTGGTCATTATTATTTAGTAGGACAATTTTATTTACACTCCAGAACTTCCTTGCCATATCTGTGGGTGCATTTCCATATTTTTTTCTGCAAACCAAATCCAGATAAAAGTCTATCCTGAAAACAACTTTTCTAGGCAAACGTGACTTTTAGCATTTCTTAATAGTTGAATTCCCTCAGCATTTAGTTTGTTTTTATCTGAGTTTATTTGGTTCTGCCGGTCATGCTTTTCCGATCAACCTTAAAACTAAGTCATTTTTGTATTTTTTTATTCCAAAAATAACATTTTAACCCAGCCATCCATGATTCCCTGCCAATGCAGGAAATGAGAGGGAAGCATATGAACTCCTACATTTGTCAATATCTAGTCTGAAAGACAGTTAAAAAGTTACAACTGGTTGAAAAAAATTAAAACAAATGAAACTGTGTCATGGAAATAAGTTCCCTTTAGAGGGATTATATATTGTTTTGCTGCTTCTCCAAAAGAAAAACACAATTTAAGACTTTTCAAACATCTTTGTCTTTTCTCCTGGGTTGGGAATTCTGTACAAAAAAACAATGGCAGCTCTTATTGATATTCTTTTCCTTTCTCTGTGGCATTATCTGAACTGAAATGAAAATGAAAAAAGATGTGACCAAAACAAAACAAAAACATACTAAAATAACAAAATAATATTATGTACTTCCTTTTGGTGTCAAGCTGTTTGATAAAAAATGTCTTATATCAGTGTTGTAATTGTATATGCCGTACATTTGTGTATTTAGTTTTTGTTATGGGGATGAAGTCATACTGTAGCTAACTCATGTCTTTCTTGTAGCATGTGGTTGTGGTGAATAAAAAAACAAAAAAAAAAAACATCGAGCTCATATATAATTTTCTTTAAGGGATAGCTGATGTGCAGCGGGCTTCACCCCCAGGCGTAATCCCTGACAGAAGGGGCCAAGATGGCAGCTGCAGCCGATGACCCACACCTGGGTTCTGGCCCATCGAATGACGAAGAGAGCCTCCTGGATGACTCTGACTCAGGCAGCATTCTCTCTGACGACTCAGTGCTTCCCGACTACGAACAGGGCACGGTCTATAGGGAGCCACCAAAAACGCTATATGAGGCCTGCGCCAGGAACGACCCCGCATCCCTGACCAGCATCCTGGAGAGAGGAGTCACCAAGGAGGAGGCCATGGAGCTAGACATCAATGGCAGAGTGAGTAAGCAAGCGACAAAGAAATTATGTATTACTTTAGCGTGCAATAAGATAAATATTTTTGACTTATGTTTTCTCTGCAACAGAATGGACTGATGCTGGCTGTGTCCAAGGGTTTTGTGGACATCGTCACCCTCCTGCACAAATGCTCATTCATAGACATCAACCACCAAGACAATGATGGCAACACTGCTCTCATGATAGCTGCACAGGCCGGTACATGTGAAAATCCCAGTCACACACGATTAATTCGAGGCCTTTAACCCTTTTGAGAATACAAACAAAATCATCCTTTTGTCTCTCACCTTAGGATTCATCACCATCCTTAACTACATCCTGAACTACTATCCTGGTGTGGAGACTGAGCTCAGAGACCCTCGTGGCTTCACGGCCCTCATCAAGGCAGGCCTGCAGGGGCGAGAGGACTGTGTGACCGCCCTGCTGATGCACGGCAAGTTTAGCAATGCAATACCTGATTTAGAGTCTGACGACGAGTGCGGCCTTACCCATATGCGCCGAGAGGACACAGAAAGTCAAAATGAACTCTAAATGGATTGTATGAAAACAAAACAAAAAAAATGATAGGAGGAGGCTTAAAATGTGCACTCTGCGATAAAAGACAGCTAATATTAAAATGCTGTGTTTCATTGGATACACAGGTCAAACCAGTTTACCTGATCTGGGAACTAATCTGTACTGTTTGCAGGCTGCAGGGATTAGATTAGTCTGACCTGCATGGACACATTTAGAATAGGACAGTAACACATTTCTATTTGCATTCTATTTAAGATAACACTGACTGAAAAGTTGAGAAAGAAAATATTATTCCACAGAACTTGCTGTATGAAAAATGCAAAACAAACAACCTCTTCATTTGTTTTTCATGTGACGGGCCAATTCAACAAAACACAATGGAAGGAAGATTGTTTTAGTATATTTTATAACGGAAAATCTGAAATTCGTGGTGTGCCATTTACTCTGAGCCCATCAGCAAAATCTAGTGCAACAATTTTCTAGAAGTGATGCAACTGATAAATAGAGTGGCCCTGGAGGAAACCCTATAAACATAATACCAGAGCAATACTGGAATGCTTTTGGATCTTTGTTAGCATTCACAGATTCTCTCAGTTCAATCCAACTGAACTTGAACCGTTTGAGAATAAAAAAAGACAACAAGTCAGACGATGGATGGGTAAATCTGGTAGAGAAATAATCCATGATTTGCATCATTGATGGAACCACAGTGCTGCTCTACAAAGTATTGACTCGAGGACGACTGAATACAAATGGACACTGCATCTTTTAACGTTTTAAAAAAGTAAAATTTTTACTTCATCATTTTTGAGATATAAAGTGAGAAATTACGACAAAGTTTAAGAGCCTGTGACTCATTTTTCAACTCCATGTATACCAACTTCCCCCATACAGTGAAGTTACCTGACTTGTTCCAAGTGAAGTTATGCCACACAGCAATTTGCACGACTAGAACAACCACATGGTGGCGTTGTTCTACTGATGAAAGCTGTTTAGTTTCAATACATTCTGTAGAGCCGTATTCATGTTGCTTTTACAGCTTTTCGTTTTTTTTTCCATCCTTTTTGTTGCACAGGTGCAGACATGCATGCTGTGGACCTGGTCCAAGGCAGAGGGCTTAAGGACTGGGTCCTTCGGACAGGACGGTTTGAGACATTGAACAGGATACGGCGCCTGCAGGCTCACCCTGTTGCCGGGCAGTTCTGTGAAAGCTACAAGCCTGAGTGGCCTGAACTGAAACAGCTGGTGGAAAAGACCACTGCCCCAAAATCAACCAGTCAGAAGTTGAGACAGCGCTTAAAAGAAAGCCTTTCTTTCAGCTTCCCGCATGACCCCCACGACAACGGGGTTATGGATCATATGGTTCGGATAACTACGAGCATTCACAGCCCCCTGGTAGTGACTGGTTCCCGGCCGCTTTGCCCCACCAGTCCCCCTGAAATTGGCAAGAGACGGTACGCCGTACCAGAACTGCTTGAAAAGCACAGCAGCAAGGAGCTGGAGGAGAGCACTGTGTCCCACAGCAACGGATCCATCACTTCAGCGTCTCCAACAGCTTTGTCCGCCACCTCTGTCTCTCTGACATCCTGCTGCCAGGAGGCAGAGCGCAGGGAGAGCATGCCATCAGGCGGCATGAGAAGTTTCATCCCCCGCAGCATGGCACACAGGAACAGCATATTCCCCTCGGGTTGCATTCCTAAGATCGAAGTGACAAAGTCTGGGGAGCCCACACCAAAAAAGGAGAAAAAGAAGAAGAGGCAGAAGGGCTACCTGGAGCCGCCCGTCTGGAAGTACAAGGAGGCCAAGGAGGAGAAAAAGAGAGAGAAGAAAAGACAAGAACAGGAGAAAGAAGACGAGAAAAAATCTAAGGGGTCCAAAAAATCCTCCAGCAAACGCTGAGTCAGCCAGATAAAATTTCACTGTGATATGGCCACGCACAAAATAAATAAAACAGTGAGATAACGGTGACTCTGATTTCTGTAACATGAGAGAAAGTCGGTGCTAAACAACTTTGGGAGCGAGCATCTGACAAATATCATGAATGGATTTGAACTTTGGCTCCAACAGAAACTGTGATCCACTGGAAGGTGGATAATATATCCACCTTCATAATATTCATAATATTTCTAAACAATTTTTGACAACTTGGGCACACAAATATGTTATTCCTGATGATATTTGGATTGAGACATCATTAGACTTTTTACATCTCAAGCTCGGTGAATCTTTTGCTTTTGCACCACTGTGTCTGCTTGAGCTGCAGTTTTAAAGACACTTCTTTTTTTTCTTGGACACTTGGTGAAAAGCTTTATAGTAACTGAATATAAAATAAAGAGCCAATAGCCTGTACTGTAAATGAGACATGTATGAGCAAATAATTTAATTTAACTTAAATTAAAATAAGTTATTATATCCAAAGGACCAAAAAGAGACAAAACAAGGTGCCAACAATAGTCATGTGACTCCAGAGGAATTAAAGGAAGATGACGCCCCGCTCTGATGAATCACCTTTTAATTTCTGTCATGTGGATTATGTGTGGTGGTTTGGAGAATGATCTGGTGGGGAAGATTTTGTCCTGCCATCCAACCATTCATCCATCCACTTAATAAGATGAGGTGTTGACTTCAAATTGTCCATGGAGGCTTCACCTTACAACGTGTACTGTAACACTGTGGTACCACAACACACCTTCAGGGGCCCATGTGTCAATGAAGCATAAAAGAACCAACACACACGTTAGGCTGGCGTTCATATTGTTATTCCTGACTGATGTTTGTTTTCTAATTGCCCACCCAGATCCCACCTCTCCTGCAACATGTAGCATCTACTGGATTTTTGATAAAAGAAGAACCCAAGGAACCTCTGAGAGGAACTGCCTGTACCAAATGTTTCTCAGGGTTATTAAATTATGGACTTTTCACGATCAGATTGTTTTTTTGGAAACTAGAAAAAAAGTGTTATCATATTTTTGTATTGAGTTTGCTAACTAAAATAACACAATTATTAATCCAAAACATATCCACTTGTAACAGATTATATCTATATGTTATCTACGACATCGATCTAATTAGGCAATCTCTTCTTTGATAGAGTTTGAAGATTACTTTAAAAACAAAAATACTTTGAGCACTCAGGTTTTTTGTGGCGTATTTAAGGTGTTGAATCAATGACGAGTGTTTAATGCAAGTTTGTAATAAATTTTCTTGACCTGAGCAACAGAGTGAGTTCTTTTGACGCATCATGTTTGATGTGGCATAGTCATATTAAACTACATTAAGTTATAGTCATCTTCAGAAATCAGCCAGCCTCCTAACTCATCAAAAAAATTAATCTGAATGATGATCAGTCTTATTATTATGTGGGTTTACACAATCAGGTAAAGAATAAGGATATTCCAGTAATTTTCTCAGGATTATGATTTATTTAGCTACCAACGATTAATCGAGCAAAGAACCAAACAAATGTAAAAATAGCATATGATACAAAAACAAACGAAAAGCACATCAGAAACATCATTGTATATCTGTCCTATTGGCCAAACTTGGTTGATGGGATCCAGGGTTTGTTTGTTTTTTATTTATTTGCCAGAGCACAGCAATCGAGCAGCATACACTTTCTGAAGAGGAGATGCCATGAGGGACTGGTCAGACAATTAGAAGTTGAGTTTGGCTAACATCAGCGCTAAATGCCCTTAGATTGCCAAAGAAAAGCAGATCCAACTATTCTTTTCTAAAACTAATTCTATGGACTGAGTGAGACCTCTTTGACTTCCAAAATGTTAACAAGCTATCAATTTAGACTTAAAATTTTATGAATCAGACCGTTTCCACCTACAAGCATTTCAAACGTAACAATTTCATCAACTTAAAGGCAGATTCACAATCAGGTTTTGACACCATCAGGATCAATACTGCTAAAAATATTTTGCTTAACAAGGTCACATACGGTTCTCGATTTTTGAAATGCTCAGCTGCTGTGCTTCCACTGGGACTTTTTGAAAGGACTTGTAGGTCAAAGGGTAAACTGAGTAATGCTATTATTCAGTGGTAATAACATGAAAAACATTAGAAAGATTTTTAACTGCTGTAAAAGTCTTGCATTTATGCCTATATTCAGGTACGTGGAAAAACTAGAAATAAGATATTTTCTACTGCAGAATACATGTGACTGATTAGTCTTGTAACCTTATTTACTCTTTTAAAATCAGGATACTTTGAGCTACTTAAGACTCTGTGGTGGCATGGGGTGGCTTTTGAACTCTGGTTGCCAGTAATCTTTTAATCCACACAAGATTATCATTACACAACAATTACATTTTATTAGTGATAAAATGTGATCAAAGGCAACCTCTTATGTTTTAGCACATATTGAAGTTGTTATGACTTAAATGAAGCCATATTTCGCAATAAAGCTTCTTGTGGGAGAAAAGCTTCACAGCGGCAGTTGGAAAAGGAGAAGCAAAACGTGTGGTATAAAACAATGTCTTATTTTATTCTCAGAGTCGCAGCTCACTTCCTTTCATAAGAGGGGAACTTGATGACCTTAGGTCAATCCTAAAATAAGCCCCTCGCTAGAGTTAAGAAGGAAGCACATCTTAGTTGAACAATTTTTCAAATTAAGATTCTAATTTGTCCATGCAGTTAAAATTGACCAAAACATCTTGAAATTTCCACCTTCGTGAATAAGACATGTCAGCATTCAAATGAACTGCTTATTGCTGAAATACAGTTGTTTTTGTTTTTGTTTTATTTGCTTTGACAGGACTGAAATGTTATTTCATTTACTCCAAGGAGCGATGTGCTACAAATGGAAACTATCAAGATTACATGGCTCTTCAAATTACAGAGATTAATGGTTTAAGAAAAATAAGTCCCAAAAGTGCAAAGAACAATTTGCTCATTTTGCAACTTGACAAGTGATGTGAAAGCTTCCAGCTGGTGTCTGCAGCCGTGAGCCAAACGTGAGAGAAAGCAGAGCCTGTGAACAGGGAGGGAAATTTGTATTACATGGAGACATCTGCAGAAGGCTGTTTTAAGTGAAATGTCCCACACCGAACTCCCTTTGGTATTCGTCTTCATGATGGGTATCAGCTGCCACAATCGCCAAACACACACAATAAAGTAACTATATTTAGCATCATCATGCCTTCCCACCGTTGCTAAGCGTGCACATTTTTTCTTATGTTTTGGTAGACTTTTATGTTTCATTAAATGTAATAATGCATTTAATGTAATATGTGTACCGTAATTTATTTTATATGTGTATTTGAAAATTGTACATGTTTTTTTATACAGAAAAACTGTAGAAAACAAGAACTGGGATCAACCAAAGGAGTACCAGTTGTTATTTTTGTACTTACTGAAGTAGTTTTATGTGGCATATCCAAGGTGATGAGTTTTTGTGTACATCAATAAAGAAAAAACTGCTTTCTTCTTTCATAAATGTCAGGTTTGCTCAGGTAGAGATCTACCTGAGCGATAGATCTCTGCAGCTCCTTCAGAGTTATCATGGGCCTCTTGACTGCTTCTCTGATTTATGCTCTCCTTTTGCATCCTGTCAGTTTAGGTTGACAGCCATATCTCGAAAGATTTACAGTTGTGACAAGGACTTTTTATCTTCAGATGATGGGCTGAAAAGTACTCTGAGATGTTCAAACCCTCGGATCTTCTCACACAGGCGAACTGCTTTAAATTTCTCCCCAGCTTTATCCCTGGACTGCTTGTGTTTTTCTGTTGCTTTTATTCACGTCTTCCTGTTGCTGTTTGTTAATTGATGTTCTCCAATAAACAACGAAGATGCTCACAAAAACAGAAGCTCCACCCTGAAGCGGTAGCCCACGTAAAACACCCAATACGGAGCGCCGTAGATTGTCAACTTTCTGCAGAGTCAGTATAGCTACAGACCTTGTGGTTTTCAGATTAGCTCAGGAACAGTGCATACATATTCACAGAGAAAATAACTATGCAACTAAATGGTAAGTGGCCTGTACTATCAAAGCCTCACATCATGAGGAAAGAAGTTCTTAATGTTTTTGGCCCACCAAGAAATTTTGGACAATCTCATTCTCCCAATTTTGTGGGAACAGTTCTTAGGCAATGGTCCCTTCCTGTTTCAACATGATGTCGCAAGAGCTATAACAACACAAGAATGAGTGAGTTTTATGTCGTACAATTTGAAAAGTCCTAACACTTTTTCTGATGAAAAAAAAAACTGCCAGCCAGGCTTCCCATCCAACATCACTGTCAGATCTAAAAAAATAAATAAATAAATATGGACCTACAATAACATCAAAAATCCTATAAAACCAATCTCAATCCTTTTGGAAATGTTTCCAGGACACTTTGAGCTGTTTGTCATACTAAACCGTACGGATTAAGAAGAGGTGTCACTCGTGCAAATACGCACTTGTGAAGGTGCACAAGTGATAACTTTTGGCAATATGTGTGCCTGAAATCATTTAGTTTGTGGAATCTGCACTGATCGCACATTGAAAAATGGTACAACTTCTGGGCGCAGCAATAAATTCCAGTCAGAAACCTGCAAGGACTACTCCACTTTGTTTTCCTCAAATGGAAAACAGAGTGCTTCCAGATCCTGTTTTGCATCCATTAAATATGTCCTTGTTCTTCAGGTTGTGATTCACGCGCAATAAACTCTATACTTTGACCAATTCATACACGGAGGGTGGAAATCTGGCCCTAGACCGTCTCTCTCCTTCTTGGTTTAGTTTGGTGCAATTCTTTGACGCACATTCCTGTCAGTGCAGCAGAAAAAAAAAGAAAAAAAACACAAGTCCACAGAGGGAAAAGGAAAATGAGAGGTTTAGCAAGCAACAGGAAAACCGCTAAGAGAACACATTCCAGGCGCGCGGAGTCTGGACGGAACAATAAGGGGTGGGACGACAACTCTTATGCCTACAACTATTTAAAAAGTCTCTAATCTCGCCTTTTAATCGGGAACACGGTCGAACTCTTACTTCATGGGAGCCGAGCGCCCTCCGCCGTCTCTCGTGAAGCCAGTCGGAGGCGGAAGGAGTCTGGTCCGAAACCCCGCGACGATGTTCCTGCTGCGGGTTTTATCAGCGCAGATCGGGACCCAGATGAGATAGGTTCTCATTCAGCTCGATGTGGACTCGGTGGACCCCGCTCCGAGCTCCTCTTCTTGCTTGTTTTTCTTCTTCTTCTTCTTCTTTTTTGAAACACTACTTTCATCTTTGAAGTGTTAAAGTTTTAAACCGCTCTCCGGTTCACCAGAACCGGTTTTTGGGGTTTTATTTTTTTCTGTTTCCACGAAGCTCCGGCCGGGTTTTTTTTTTTTTTTTTTTTTTGTTTTTTTTTGTTTTTTGTCGTAGAGGCAGCGGAGAGGATGTGAGTTCTTCCGACTTTGAACAGGTTTAGTTCACTGTCTCACGATGAGGCCAGGTTTCCCCCCGGCGCTGCTTTAAACTCTCATTCGACCTGTTTGTGATGTGGGCGACGCGTGGCGGCTCCGTCTGACCAGTTAAACCAAACAACAACAACAAACAACAAACAGGTAATGAACACGTCCTTGACCTTCTATTAATAACCCAATTAGCGCTGCTAGGCAAAGACACAAAGCGATTTGCCTTTTCCCAGCGGGACACACGTGTGTCCAGATGTGAGCAGGTGTCACATGCGCAGAGAGAAAACTGCTGGTTTTCCACCTATGAGCACCTATTGATCCAAAGTCCAGCTGTTGATCACAGAAACTCAACTTTTCACATAAACATTGATTTTGTCACCCGATGCAATATATATATATTTTTTTTTTGCTCACCTGGAAAGAAGTAAGTGACTAATCAAGAGGTCTGCGTTATTTCTTTGCTGGAATTCTAGGTGAATATTCATTTATTTTAATATTCACAAGAGCAACTGATTTATATTGAATTCCCAAGTTTAAACGAATAATAATAATGATTTTTTTTTTTTTAAATAGCTTCAGCCTGAAAAAGAGGAAGCATATTTAATTGATTTCCATGTATTTGTTTTTAAAAAGAGTAAAGGCTAAAGGTGCTTCCATTTTGCTGTAAGCACAAACTTTACAAACACAAGGTAGTGTATCGTTCTAAAAAGAAGATAACAGATAACGTCTCATAAAGTACGAGAAGTGTTGTGTGTATTTGTATTCAGTTTTACTGAATCAGTGCTTAGTGAAGCTACTTTCCTGCAGTTACAGCAACAAGACAATAATAAACATCTTCCAGCTCTGCACATCTTATAGCTAAATGAAGATACTATAACTTAACTATGAGCTCGAGTTCAGTCAAGCATTGACTGAGCCTGAGCCAATGCAAAATGGCTCAAGTTCAGTCAGATTGGATGGAGATCATCTGTGATCAGTGTATAGGTGTGGAGTTTGACTGGGCCATTTTATTGTACTTCCAGCTATATGTTTAGAGTCACTAATGTGTTTTAGCAAGGAGGTGGTTTGTTCAGGATGATGTGCAGTCTCAATTTTTCTTCACATACAGCGTTTTGAATGTAGGTCGAAAAGTCAAATAATAAACTGCAAATCAGACTTTCTGTAGCTTTGTCTCTCCACTGGACGTCTTCTTGCTATTTGACCAAAATCAGGCTGCCTTCAAAATGTTCACTGAACCTGGTTGAATTCATGCTGAGATTAAATTATATGCTGATTGAATCTATTTATTAATTAGGAGGCTTTGGAAGGGAAACGTTTGACATTGATTTCAAATTTCAAATACAGATTTCAAATGTGGATTTGTAAAAACCAAACAACAACAACAAAAAAAAAAACTGTACAACGAGTGGATGATTTTCCTTCAGTTTTATGATTGAAGGAAATCCGTGCTGATTTGTTTGTTGCTACGTTTAGGCATATATTTTGGGTAATTCATAGATGAGAAAGTCTGCACCAAAGACCTTGTGGTTGTGTTTACGTTTAAGTTCTCTTTTTAGCCCACTGAACTTACACCAACGCAAACATGCCAGAGCTTTTTGACCTTCCAGACTTTAGGTCATCTTTCCATGTGACCTGTGGTGTTCGCTCATCAGGTGTATGCTGTTCACACTAATATCTTTGTGTTTGCTATTTTCTTTTCATGCATTTCCCTTCATTGTTTTCCGTCTTCTGTTTGGGAAGCAGCGTTTGTGTGCGCAGCTGAGTTTGAAGAATTTGCCATTTCCTCTCTCAGACAAACGTTCATTTCAGGTTTGATTTAAGGGGGGGAAGCGTTGTATGCTTTTGTGCTTTAGGCATCACGATAGATGCTGCTGTCATACAGCAACAACAATTTAATCCAAAGAAGAGGAAAGCTTGTGTGTGATGAGGTGCCTGACACATCCAACCACTGTAACCGCACAGTCATTCAGATGGAATGAGAGATCTGCCTCCCTGAGTTAGAGCCATGCAGATGAGAGGAAGAGATGACAGTGGATGTTTTCCCCTGGGTCACGTGGGTGTAGCTTTGGGCAGAATGGAGACAAACAGGAGCTAAGTATAAAGTCTGTATGCCTGCGGTTGGAGATTTCCCTTCACTGAGATCTCTGAAACATTTCAGCGATAGCTCGCTCTTCAAGTGGACTGTTTAAGTCAAGAATTGGTACAGTTTGCATGTGGCATTTGTGTTTAGGCCAACCATAAGATTTACTTTCTTGGTTGAGGTTACATTTTCAAAAAGCAGCATCATTCAGGAAGCACTTTGTGGCGGGTGATAAGACATGGCAGTCGTGGTTTTAACATGTTCTGTACTTCGAGTTCAACCCTGACAGGAGCGGCGTCTCAAGCTAGAGGTTGCTATACACCGCTGTCAGATTGCTCTGGATTTAGAAGAGATGCAACACACCAGTTCACCCTTTGCTTCTCAGAAGAAACTTCTTTTGTGGTCTGCTTTCGTCAGGAAGTTCAGATCAACTTGCAGGAACTGTGCAATTTAAGAGAGAGAATAGAAAACAATTAGAAATTTCAGAGCATCAAAAAAGTGTCAGTGAAACTTATTTTCTGGTTTCCGTTTTGTCACATCTCACACTGCCTTTGAAATGCAACGACATGTCTTCCTGTAGTCTGCACTTGGATTTTTAAGTTTTTTTTTTAAAGAAGATGCATGTAAACTGAAGGAGGATGTCAAAAGCCTTGGGCCGCAGTTCACTGGCTCCACTGCCAGATGTATGCAGTTTTGTTATTTGACAACAAAATTCGCGAATTATAAGGCTATGCTTTGAAGCAGGAAAAGCAGAAAAGATTCCTAAACTGTTTGTCCAAATAAAAATCTAAAAGATGTGGCATGCATTTACAACCAGCCTCTCTTGAGACAATTCTTTGAACAAACACATTTTGCTGTACGGGGGGTATTTCTCAGCACATCTAGAGTCTAGCATTGTTGAACCGTATATAAAGAGCCATTTTCAAATCCTTGCACAGATTCTCAGTTGGGTTGATGTCCCACTGAGACATCAATGACTGCATCATCTTAACACGAGTGTGATTCAAGCCATAACACTGTAGCATTTGTCTTGTTAATCTGTAAGGTAATCCTCCTTCCCAATTTCAAGTATTTTTTGCTGAATTTAACATGATTTTTTTTTTCCAGGATAGACTTCCAGTGTGTGGTGCTTCTTTAGTTTTCCAACACATGAATGCTACAAAGATCAGTTTTGGTGTCATCTGGCCAGAGTGTTTCCAAATCTCCTGTTTGCAAACTTGGATCTCTGCAGCTCCTCCAGCGTTACCAAAAGGCCTCCTGGATGACCCTCTGATTAGTGCGACTAAAATTCACAATATGACACGTGACAGAAAATGTACTAAAAACATCAGTTAACTGGGACAAGACTTGAACTCATTCGCTGAAGTTGCCTAGTTTTCACATCTGAGAAGAATATGAATAAAACAAAAACATGATGGTTCTGTTACATTTACGCGCGTAGCTCCACTGCTCCTCTTTCTGTTCTCACGTAATGCCGTTAAAGGTCAGCTAAATGCTGCCACTTATATGCCAGTAGTCAACGGGCCGGTGGCAGGAAACACAGACACAAACAATCATCCACACACACATCAAAGGACACTTTTTTAAATTTAGCAATAAAACTAACAGCTAACGTCTGGAAACACAAGGAAATCCATGAAAGCACATGGAAATCACGCAAACTGGAGACAGAAAGGAACTGACGCCACATCTTGTTAGCATAACCACCGTAAAGGCAGGTTTGTATATCTTGGCGGGAGTTAAAATGCTTCTCAGTATGTTAGCCTTTATAAACTTGGGCTTGAGATTTAAAAAGGTCACGCATAAACCCATTATTCCTAAATAAATGCTGACTGAAGCAGAGGCGCCAGAGAACCAGTGGACCATTTATACTAATTTCTTCAATCAAAACCTTCCTCCTTTAGGAGGTATTAGTGACTCTCTGTTTGCTACATGTACATTTAGTGTAAAAAACATGCTTTAAATCTTCATTAAAGCATGAAGAACCACTTGAGAACTTGCTGATTTCAGCACAAGATAACCAGTAAGGAGAGCAGAATTGTGGAGGTGAACAAGCCTTTTTTTATTAATTTATCAATTCTATAAACTAGATAACGAACACCTGTTTCCACTATCTAGTGGTGGCGGTCTGCATCCATTTTGTCTTCGAATTCACTATCAACTAGCATTTTTGTTCAGGAAAAATCTCTGGTGCACTCAAATGTGTTTTTATTTTTTATTCTTTTATTAAAAAGTAACCCAAATACTGGTGTTGTTGCTGAGAATAAAACAAATCACAAATCAGTTGAGCTCAGATTAATTAAAGATTAATCTCATTGAGTTGTGGTCTCTACACCTCTTCCAGAAATCTACAAACCATACTTCTTATGGCTTATTGGCTTTTCGTGAAGACAGCTGATATTTGTGGATTCCCAGCTTCTCAGGAGTAGATATCTCACCTAAAATATTTTGAAAATTAGTATCCTTACTCTTCCACTTTACTGTAGTAAAGTATACTATATGGACTACTTTGTGACGGTGTATATCATCAAATTTGTCACGTTTGTAGGTCAGTAAAGGCTCAAGCAGAGGAGCTGACTGTGGCAAAACCAGGGTATATAATAAGAAACAACAGAAAACCTTATAATGTGAAAAGTAAGGTAAAGTAAGGCAGCCAGAGTAATTTGAGAATCCATTAAGGAACAAATAAAAATCAAAAACTTAAATACTGAGGCATGGGTGGAACATGACAAAGGAAACAGTTCGGTTAGTTAGGAGAGACAAATCAAAACAATGGAAACTGATTGAGGACTCAAGAGAATCAACAAACCAAAAGGGAAAAGGCCTGAAACTAATATAAGAGAATAAATCAAAATGCATAGATGAAAGTAGGAAAGAAATATTAATCATAAAATAAGAAACGATTTAAGCTATATGGTAAAAACTAACAATAACGAGCAAATTAATTTGGCGAGACATTTTCTAGCCTAAGGTCTAAAAAAAAAAAACACACAAAAGAAAAGTCACAAACATCTGTGGATCATTTTGTAGAAAACATATATGCAATACAAATATTGTTGCAACACTTTGTTTTATGATTGTTATATTTAAAAAAAAATAGTTGGAATCGAGCTAAAGTTATTTAGTTGATGTAAATGAAAATAGCTAAAAACAAAATAAAAGTTGACCGATGTCCCCTGATGCTGTTGAAAGATGTTGCTTCACTTTTTAATAAAAGCTTCATTCCGAGCTCCCTTAAGTTACGAGTGTGTGTATCGCAGTCCTCTGACTTTGCGTGACTGCCAGCACCATGGTCCTAAACAATGAGCAGACCCGAGTCTCGCCGGCCAGCCGGGTGGGGCCACTCAATGGCAGGAAGCATAGCCATCAATATTTACTCTGCGAGCAGGCTAGCTGTGGAGTCGTCAGGCCTGAAGCCCGTGTAGCACAGCGCCACAAGCAGTCCAAGAACACACAAACACAAACACACTCAAGGGCCTTTTCAGCCCGCTTCCCCTTAAGCCCCCTTTTTTTTCCCACCCAGTGCAATTAAACACAGTCAGACAGGCTGGATCCTCTGGTTGTTGTTTTTGACCTCATAGCTTCCTTTAGGGTCTTGACTTCAGCCGCCGCTCTGCTCCTCATGGACACAACTATTAAGTTACAATATGTAAACTGAAATCAAGCCCCGGCTGAGATCTCTTGCTTCTCTGGGTCACTTTTTCCTTTCTAAGTAAAAAAAAAAAAAAAAAACTCCTGCTAACACAGTTTGTCTTTTATTTCCTCAGTGATGGGAAGATCTGTTCTGCTCAGGGTTCTGTTGGCAGGAGTTTTTCTCTTGACTTCCACCATTCATGCAGGTGAGTTAAATGTGAAGTTTTTGCTGTTTTTGCTTTTCTCATGAAGCGTCCGTGTCCAACCAACAAGCTTAAACAGGATCAATGTTTACTGGCCTCGTGACATGACGAGCTGTCGAAGAAAATGAGAGGCAGAAGATTTTCTCCACCCACCTCAAGAGGAAAGTGTCTTAGATGCTCGACTGCTTTCCTTTTAGTTTTAAATTGCCTCTAGCAGTTTGAACAAAGTAGCATTCCTGCAGAGCTTTGCAACTCATAAGGGGATATTTCTGTCACTCTGTGCACAATATGAGTTTATTTTAATGTATTGCAATATCATAAAGAAGTTAAAACATTTTATTAGTTTATTTCAAAACATAAAACTCAAATAAAATATTAACTAAACACTGAAGAATATATCTTAAGTTTACCTAATGTACCTGTGGAGAACTTCAGCTTTTACGTTTGTAACACTATATCCCATGAGTTCAGATCATCATCAGGTATTAAATGGAATCTTTAAAGGCCTGATAGCAAACTGAGGCTTACATTTTGGGTTGTGTTGTCTCATTTTTGACAATATTGTCATTTGAAACCAAAATGGCCCCTCCCGATGAAAGACCACAATCTGGCTGTTGACGTGCCATCTTGTGGCAGCACAGGAAATTGGGCTAACTTATAATTTGTGTTCCCCTAAAAGGAAATCCTTTCTGACCTCCTGCCTATTATTTCAGAAAAATAACTTTTTTTCTCTCCAGGTAAGCCATTTTCCTTACCTCACCGTTATGGGACGAGATTTAGATTTAAACTCATTTCTATTTTATATTTTGTTCTTGTGCCGCAGAGAACCAGGATGGCGGTGAAGAAGCGAAGCTGCTGTGCAAATGTGAGAACCCCAAGAATCCAGGCATTTGCAGCAACGAGACGTGCAGAGGAGACTACTGTTTCTATTCCTGGGTGCTAACCAGGGACGCAGAAGCAGAAAACCCTGTCACTGAGACATGGGGATGTTTCCCACAACAACACTTCAGAGAGCAGTGCTTTGGTTCCTTCCCCGGCTTTTTTGTCCAGTGCTGCCAAACGGACAAGTGCAACACTCTGATCACACCGCCTCCAAATATTAGTCAGTACCTATAGTCATACTTTTGCAATTTTTATATATTGTAGAAATATATTACTGAACTTAATGGATCTGAGTGATTAGCTTGCATGAGATAACTTTGTTCAACTTGCAATCCTGGTCAAGGAAAGCCTTCCTTCATTTTCTCTAGAGGTTGTAATTGCTTCCCCCTGGTGGCCAGTTATTGCAAATTAGTATGTAGTTGTATCTCAGCACATTAGAACTTCATTGACAAGTTAATTTAATTCATTTTCTAAAATGAAACTGTGCATTTGCAAAGTAATTTTGCTAATACGTAAAGAATAAAAAATAAATTAATTTCACGTATTATTGAGAATTTGCAGCCATTGCTGTGATGTTTCTATTACTTGAATAGACTCCGCCTGTGGTAAACTGCTGATTGAATTGGATTTGGAAAGGCATGCATCTTTCTATATTATCTGTAATGATCAACAGGAACAAAAATAAAAGCTTGAAATATCACTCTGTTATTAATCAATGTATTATGAAATAGTTTTTTAGCTAAATTACTGAAACGTATTTTTCAGAGGTTTGGTGATCAAATCATTTATGTCTGTCCAGATGGAGAGCCGACGACAGTTCCTCCCCCAGAGTTGCCACATCCCAAGCTGTGGATCGCTGTGACTCTGCTGCTGCTGCTCACGTCTGTAAGCGTGTGTGGTTTCCTGTTGTTTCTGCGATTTCGACGTGCACCAAGCAAACTGAAAGATCCCGAAGATCACGGCCTTACTGTCAAAGTCCCCACCGGAAATGACCCCACATATGGCGTAAGCAACACCTCATACCTTCCAATGAGTCGGAGTAAAATGACTATTTTATCTCTTAAATATATTTGCGTCTCTTGTTTTTTTTTTTAGGAAATTTTTGATGAGTTTTGTACTTCAGGGAGTGGGACAGGCCTTCCTTATCTGGTCCAAAGAACTATGGCGAGACAAATCTCTCTTGTTGAATGTGTTGGTCAGTTTTACTTCATTTCAGTTTATTTTTTGTTCTCTTTCTGTCTTTTGCTGAAACCCTGATTAACTCTGTCTTTTCCCATCCAGGTAAAGGCAGATATGGTGAAGTGTGGAGGGGCACATGGATGGGAGAGAGTGTGGCTGTCAAGATTTTCTCCTCCAGGGACGAGCAGTCCTGGTTCAGAGAGACAGAGATCTACAATACAGTGCAGCTGCGCCATGAGAATATTTTGGGTACGGCAGCTAAAGCTGTGAGAAATAACCTTTCTACATCAAGAAGGACTTATTTTTACGCTACAATATGTGCCTTCCACCTAAAACTTTGGTACCAATCAAATTATATGTGAGACTAAAAGAAAACCCCAAAGTCAGTTTCCTAACATCTCTCGTCTTGTCTTTCAGGTTTCATTGCCTCGGACATGACCTCCAAAAACTCCAGCACCCAGTTGTGGCTCGTCACTCACTTCCATGAGCTGGGTTCGCTCTATGACTTCCTGCAGTACAGCAGCCTGGAGCCAGAGAGCTGCTTGAGGATGTGCCTCTCGGTGGCCTGTGGCCTGGTGCACCTCCACACTGAGATAGTCAGCTCCCAGGAGAAGCCGGCAATCGCCCACCGAGACCTCAAGAGCAGAAACATCCTGGTGAAGAGGAACGGACAGTGCTGCATCGCCGATCTAGGTAAAGTGTGCATGTCGCATCTACTTTCAAATTTGTGCTGATTTCACTCATTCATCCAAAGTGACAGATGAAATCATTTCACCTGTATTTTACGCCTCCTCAGGCTTGGCTGTGATGCACTCTCAGTCTCATGACTACTTGGACGTGGGCAACAATCCTCGTGTAGGGACGAAGCGCTACATGGCCCCTGAAGTGCTGGATGAGACGATTCGTGTCGATGTCTTTGAATCTTACAAGCAAACTGACATCTGGGCCCTTGGCTTGGTCTTCTGGGAAATAACACGCAGGACTGTCGTCAATGGTAAGTTGGCAGTAAGACCCTGAACCTAGCAACAGTATCCATTTTTTGTCATGTTTCAACAAATTGTATTATTTGATTGGAATTTTGGGCTGGACTCTAAAAAGGCTGTATGAATCTGTGGGTTTTATGGATTTTAAGTAGCTTTAAATGATCAATCTGTAGCCAAAAACTGGCCCTTTAGGGGACCACTGTTCTCATTAAATGACAAACATGTAATGTTAGATGCTGGAAAAGATGTGAGTCCACATTCAAGCTGGAAAATAGACCTAAACATAGAGCCAGAGATACAATCAAATGGGCTAGATGAAAGCATCTCAACTGGTTTGAACGGCATAGTCAAAATTCAGAGCTAAATCAAATTAAAAAGTAGGCACAAAACTTGATCAACTCTGACTGGTCTTTAGCTATGCTGCAGAGGGGAATTAGAAAAGATGTCAGTCTCTAGATCTGCAAAGTGGGTGGAGAATGATATACCTCAAGGTAGTGAAAGATGGGAGTGGAGACAGGGTGGTGTGAAAAAGAAATACATGTACCACTTTGGGTTTCTATTTCTAAACATTTCATATGTTGCATTGGTTTCCTGCCACCTTACTTTGTCCATGTATAACATAAAATCCCATTAATATCCACAGAGGTATGTGATTTTCTCTTACTGATGTAAAAATAGTCCAGGGATGTGAGCACACTTGTCAGGCATTGCAGTAGATCTGTTGTTTTAAAATCTGAGCCAAATAAAATAAAAAGAAATGATTAGTTTCCCCCTATTTATCGGAAAACCAAAAATGTGTCTTTTCGTACCATGTTGTTGTCCTGGAAGTATACACACACACAAAAGACTGCATCTCATCAGTTGAGCATTTTTGTTTTTTATTTCCTCCTCTGTGTCTGTCTCTCCTCTCCCCTTCCCATGATTAGCACCGCAGTAATTATAAACAGTCTTATCTGTTGTCAGCACTCACTGTTACACGGCCCAGATGCCCATGCACGCAAGTTGTCATTGCAAACACACTCCCTTGTGCAACCGGTTACACACTGCTGCTGCACACACGGACACAATGTGCAGATGAATTCGTATGTGGGGGAAGGTCTTCATGCAGTCACCAGGGAACTGGTATCTCTCCCGCTGTCCTGTTTAGCCAAACATACTTTACAAAAACTCCCACTGTAGCTTATCTCCAGCAAGCTTATCTTGCTGTTTCAAGCCTTTTATGAGAGGAAAAATTTATGCTCTGTAAATTTATGTGGGGATAAATAAATAAGAAGCTGATAGTCATTTGAGGAGATACGACATGTGATCTTTTAGTTTGGCAGGGAGTATATTTACGTTCATAAACTGCATTTTCTCTGTCATGTTTGTTATTTTTAATCGGTGTGACTAAGTTTGTGTTGTTTATTCCTGTCCCACTTTTAGGGATTGTTGAGGAGTATCGACCGCCCTTCTTTGACTTGGTGCCCTCCGATCCAAGCTTTGAGGAGATGAAGAAGGTGGTGTGTGTGGACCAGCAGAAGCCCAGCCTGCACAACAGGCTCCACTCCCACCCAGTAAGTGCTCCCAGTGCACACACACAACCAAACATGCAGCTATATTAAAGAATCAATTTGCTGGCACAAGAAGTTCCAGATAAAATTTGGACTGTCATGGTAATCTTTCCAAAAATGCAAATATTTCATTTTAATTTCGTAGTAAACAGAACCAAAGTCATTCAGCAAGTTCTACTCAAAAGCAGATTTGGAGTCACCCATTCACTGATGCTGGGAATCATATTCTTTTTATTTTTTTTAATGAGGCAAACGTACAAGACTCTTGTATTTTATTTCTATAAGTATTTCCCTTTTTGGACAAAAATCTAACTTTTTCTGTCAATCAAACGTCTACATTTTAGCTGATTGTTGAGCAGGTGAAAAAACAAAAACAAAAAAAAAACGTTTTTGTGTTTTCAGCTTTAAAAACATCTTTTTTTGTAGAGTAATTTTATGCTGTCCCTTGTGAATAAGATTAGCGCACCACTGACCCACACTTCCAGCTGGTGGGAGAACCCGTCTCAAGTCTCTGCAGCCTCCAACAGATTTTCTTTTAGGATTACTCTGAATTCACTTTCCGTTTTTTTCTGAAAATCGTTTCTTACTGAAGAAAAAAAAAAATCCCCATTGCATAACCGATGGTGTTTTGCATGGAAGCAAACAAAAAAAGAATTTCTAATGCATTTTTTTCATGTACTTTCTCGGCACTCTGCTATGAAGGCCAGATATTTGGACTGCACAGCTTGTTGTCTTGCTACTTTTCTCCTGTTGGATCCTTTTGTGGTTAATCTTCTCCATACACATCATGTCATAATAGGCGGACAGTACTATGAAGTTTACTCAAATGAGGACATATTGCCAGTGGGTATCACTTTAATTCCATCTTTTTGTTTACAGATCCTGTCAACCATTGTCAAGATTATGAAAGAGTGTTGGTACCAGAACCCAACGGCTCGCCTCACAGCCTTGAGGGTGAAGAAAACTCTTTCCAAGCTGGACTCCGAAAGCGACTTCAGCATAGAGAAACTCAAACGTGACATCTAAGCGAAAACACCAAGAAATGTCACGGAAAACTACAAAAAAACCAACAAGAGGATTGTTGAACATCATCAGCATAGTCATCAACTCTTCCCAAAACCGTATGTGTTTGACCATTTTGCAATTGCCCATTTATAGCAGTTCTCCAAGTTAGGGGTGATAACGGGAAGCTTTTTTTTTTACTCACCATTACAAGACGGGAAATCATTGCCTTATTACTCACACTTTTCTAAAGTGGGTTGTTCACAAAAACTTAGTCATAGTCAGCACAAAAGCTTGGCTTGATTCACTATGATTTACAGGGCATGTAAAAAGACAGAAGCTCTTCACCAAAGCAGTATTGACCATAATGTAAAAATGTTCAACTTAAGTTAAAGGAGCATTTATCACAGGTAGCAAAGACAGACTGAAATACTTAGTTGTACATATTCTACAAGCATTGAACCTTGTAAGGGTTCAGTGGTTATTTACAATCTTGATATTAGTGTAAATATATTTCAAGAGATGTTATTTTCTATTTTAAAGCACATTTTATACACTTTTTTTTAATCCCATTTTTTAATTTGTTTGTTTATTTAGACCTAAAATGTACCACCATAATCACTATGGTCAAGGAAGTAAATCACAGAATGATATGAATTATTGGAGATCTTTAATAAAGGTTTTGTATTTTGCAAATAAACCAGTTCTTGTCGTTTTCTTTTCGACCAGCAGAGGGCATCAGAGGGTCAACATACAAGCATTTCTTCTGACTATGGAAATATGGAAACATTTTACATTTAATTGTTTTGATAAATGTGTTTAATTTTCACTACATTACCCCAGTTGTTGCACAGAAAAGAGCCTCTTCTTGAATACAAATATCAAAGTAATCATTGCAACATCAAATGTGGAACTGTTACATATTTTTAAACCTTTGGGATTTAACACCAAATCCTCAAATTACCAATAAATTGAGGATTTAAACATGAAGGATGAATTGGAATGTTTAAGCATAGGCGAACTGAAAGGTTTTCTTTGATCTTACTTGGAAGGGAAACTTAAAAAGTAAACACTCAATCTCTTCTCAGACTGAACAAAGATTTTCAGTGAGATTCTTTAAGGCAGTCTTTACAGGAAGTCTACATCTGATTATGTCTTTGGTTTATCTTATTTGTCTTATTTATTTATTTTTTCATCGGTGCATAAACAAAAATAATGGCCTCTGATGATAAATAGAGCACAAAATAAATTACAGAAGTAACAGATCGCAGTTGACGAAGAATCAGACCTGCTGCAAAACCTAAAGGATGTTGGAACTGATGTAATAAAGATACTGATATCAGCTGTGTAGCATCTGCAAGATTTCTTTCTGCCCCAGTCAAATGTTCTCCATTTCTCCTTTATCTGTGGCTTTGTGTGTGTGTGTGTGTGTGTGTGTCTATGTTGTCTGGTCCATGTTAAACAAACCTCAGTGAGATAATACTCCCACTCTGTCTGCTCAGTCGGATGAGGGTTATTTTTAACACTGCAGGAGGGGAGCAGTTAGATATCTGGGGGTCCAAACTTGCCTTGCTAATTTACATGGACTACCCCTCTCCCCCCTGACGTCTAAGCCCTGTTTTTAAAATTGGATTTACTTTTCACATTGGAGTCATTGTCGGTGACTCAGTAGAGACACCAACAGTGGTGAATATCGTTTTTACTTAACAAGTGTGGAGATAAGAAAATAAAGGACTTGAAAGGACTGATAAATGGAGTGGACTGAAACTATCAATCAGTCAATCAAGTTTATTTGTATAGGACATTTCAGCAACAAAGCAGTTCGAAGAGCTTTACGTCGTAAAAAACACAAAGTCATAAAAGGCACCATGCAGTCAACAACTGATGAAACCAGTAATAAACATTAGCTACATTTTAATAAAGGTCATCATCGAAATATTAAGTACACATCATGTGTGTTCATGATGTCGATGATGAATACACAGCATCAAATTATGATAACGTGTTCAGTACTAAACATACTAAGTATTTAGTATGCTTAGTACTATGTTTAGTATTTAGTGCTAAAAATACAACACATGGCTAGTATGAAACATATTTAGCATGTTCAATACTCACCGTATTTAGTATGTTTAGTAAATGTTTCGTTTATTATGGTTCAAAAGAATCTCTAAACAGGTGGGCTTAGAGTCAGAACCGGACTATGGGAATCAGTGAGCGGCAAAACGATTTGCATGCCTTCAGCTTTTCCGATTTTGGTGTGTTACAACTAAAATTTTACTTTATCAGAATTTCAGATGATAGACTAAAAGAAAGCAGTGCATAGTTGTAACAGTGTCAGAGATTTCTTTCACAGCTGTGCATCTATCACAGCAGTTGTTTGTCATACTGAAAGTCACATTAAATGTTACAGTTTCAGTTCTTCCTCTGCTGCCCTTTAAACTTCATCCTACATTGGGAAAATGTTTCACTTTCAAGCCCACTCTCAGCATTTCCATTTGCATCAGACAACTTTGTCATGACTCACTTTTTTAGCCACTGTGGTCTTATAAATGCTCCTGAAGTCACACAAGTTTCACTTTTTTAAGTTATTGGTTTATTTTCACAAAAAGGTCACAATAGTCAGTTAAAATTAACATATAACTCAAATTTACAGACAATTTTTTTCCCAGTTTAAAAAGATGCAGCATAGTAGCAACATGTAATAATATACAGCCATTTTAATTTTTCGTTCCTAAATTATTTACATATACAAATAGTTTACTTTTTTTTTGTATTTCATGTATTTTTCAGACTCTTCTGTTTTCTGGTTTTCTATTTTTTCATTTAATGGGGCAATGCATCCCTGGACAGACAGAGCTTTTTTGTATTCATTAGAAATAGGTCATATCCCAGAAAAGGGAATAAAGTGTCCTAAAACTGTCATAAAATTACAAAAGAATATATACTCAGAAAAACAAAACAACACAGGCATGAAACTGATACGTGCTGGAAAAAACCCAGGACTTTTTTTTTTTTTTTTTTTACAAATAACCATCTGAAGATTAACGGGATTTCACTCGAGATTAATGGGGATAAATCCAATTTGAATCTCCACATGTGATATTCGAATTTCAAAACGTGGCAAGTATAAAACAACATATATGCAAGTTCTGTTTTTCTGTGGCACATAGAGGAAGATGACATCAGACTGAATCGTTTTACCAGAGAATCAGACTATGACTGAGGGGGCGGCTAGATGAGGGTCACTGCTGATCTTGGGATGAAACAACAAATCCAGCTTCTTAAGAAGACAATTGTGGATTTCTCATGTCAAACTGCAGTCAGCCGTGGCAGAGAGCCTCTCAGTCTGAGCCTTGCACTGCTGGAGGTCTCTCCTTGTTGAAAGGAAGTTGTTTCTGTTCCCTGTCGCCAATAGGTACTCAGGGTGAGGAACTGCTGCATAGTCAACGACTCTAACAATGAGCTCGGCTTCATTATGTAACTTTTTACCAATGTGCATCATACCCAGAATCTGACCGCACCGCATCACAACTAGGATCAAACTCATGCGTCTAATGGATTTGAATCTGTCTATACCTCTGAAAAGATTTGGTGACTATAATTATGTTTGGATATGAATTGGGGCTGTTTGCCCTATGAAATCCATTGAGGTGACATTTATTGCAGTGAAATAAATAAACTGAAACGAATTAATGCCACACCACAAAACATAAAGAAATTTAAAGAAATAAATCGAACAGCTACAAATTGATCTAAGAATGTCTGCAAAAGTCATAAGAAATATTTAAATTTTGTGACAATGTCTATTGATTTAGATATTAGCCATTATAAAATTAGAACAAAACGAGGCCAATATAATAATAATAATAATAATAATAATAATAATAATAATAATAATAATAATAATAATAATAATAATAATAATAATAATAATAATATACCCTGTGAAAATATCTTAGTATTTATATGAAAAGGAAAAAGATGTTTCCTCTGACATCTGCCTGAGGCTGAATCCTGACCCAGACAGGAGAGCCAAGCACCACGCTGAACTTGTTTCGTTTTGTATATTTATAAGAAAAGCTGCGAAAAATCTCACTCTCGCTAGATGATGTGAGGCTGGAGGTCTGCAATTCGTTGTGTTTACCTCCCCCAACACACACGCAGGCGTGACCTCGGAGGCAGAGTGAAGGAGGCAGGGGGAGCCCTCCCCCTCTGAACACGTCACGGGCGGGCTGGCTGGCTGGCTGGTATCTGGTGGAGTGGTGTGTGCGGTCGGACTGTGGTTGTGTTTCAGCTCTGACCGTGTTGATAACGAGACACTTCGGGCGCTTTTCCTCGCAGTGGACATGGGAATTCAGAAGACATGGCTCTAAGACACACGGCCCTCCCGCTGCTGGCCCTGCTCGGGCTGGCGGCCGTCGGTGACGGTGAGTGGGGCTCTCCGGCTTTTTTTTTTTTTTTGTCTCGGTGTGTTTTTCCCGGACTGGGCACTGCCTGTTGTCGCTGATGATCATCATGGCGCTCCGTGTGTGTCGGGGGATTTAAGCTAGCGCGGTAGCCGCGTCTGGCTAGCGCCGACCTCTAAATCAGCGCTCGCTGCTCCTCCGCGGCGCCGCTTGTTTTTGTTCGCTTCGCTGTTTTGCTGGGATTCACAGCGACGAATGAAAGGAAATTAGTCGGCGACGGAAACACGCAGCGGCTGGATAAACCACCACAACAACATGGTGGAGCTGTGTGTCTTCGAGGCGCCAGCTAGCATTCGCTAGCCCCAGTGTCTGAAGTTGACTAATGTTAATAAAAATGCTCCTCTGGACAAATGCGTTACTAATGCAAGGATTTAGCTCGTATTTTTGGGGATATGAGGCGTTAATAAAGATAATCAGACTAGTTTGTGCTAAAAGCCCGAGTTAATCCCTGCTCCTCTGATATGCGAAGTTATTTACTAAACACCTTCTTGTTGGTGGCCTATTATACCTGCTTATCAGTGTGTTGCTCGGTACACTGGGTGCACGACGGCGTGTTGGTTAAATATAGGCGATATGGCCAAGTGCTGCTTTGCACGCTCGAAAGTTCACATGAGACGACCCACGCTGCATAAAACAGCGTGAATCTGTTTTATGCGGTAAGTGGCTGCAGTTGGAGGGTCCTGAAAGAGTGAAAAGGCTCAGACAGAAAGTCGGGACTTGAGGTCTGGGTCCATTGTGATGGAAATGTGGAGTCTGGGGGTCTTTTCAGGCGCTGGTCTGGTTCAGGATCCACAGCTGCTCCAGTGGATGCTGGAGCAGCTGATTCCTACCAGCAGAACAGGCTGGTGGATTTTGAATGTGAATTTTTTTGCGATTCAGCCGAAACGCATGAAATCTTCTGCAGATACTTTGCAAGTTGCCTTCTTTGTGGAGCCACGTTGCAACTTTACCCATGAGCTGAAAAGAGTGGGTTAAAATAATATTCACACACAGAACAAACAAGGCATTGTAACATGATCTAATGCTGCTGCTGAAACGGTTTAACATGTTGACTTCTACTTTTGCATGCAAGTAAGTTGACAATTTGCTTAATCATTTTTGATCATTTTTCTGTCAGAATTATTTGTAATATTCAGGATTTGTCAAAAAAAATGGCAGAGGTTTTATTTTATTTTATTTATTTATTTATTTTATTATTTTAGCAATGCCAAAACCACATATGTGGGAAAACCACTAAAGCATTCATCATGAAATCCTGAATTAATAAATTAATGCATAGTAATCTTGCACAGTGGGAAAAAAAATAAAAAATCCCCCCAAAATTATTATTTGTTTTCCAAACCAATTTTGCCTTGAAACATTTACAAAGAAAGCTCTTGGGTTGATATTCTGCTTGTGGTTGAAACAAAGCGTTATTTTATCTTCAAGAATTCTGTCATTCAGCCAAAATGTTGCTACTCATAAATAAAATTTTGGGTTTTTAAAAGCCCCAACACAAAATATTCTGCTTATAATGACAGAAATGTTCACCTTTTTTGTATTATTATTATTATTGTTATTATTATTATTAGCGTGGTTTAAATTGTTTAATTTTCAAGAAAGATCAACTATCTTGTTGTATAGAAACTGGTTCTTGCAGGAGCTAATTCAGCATCTGGTCACTCGTTAACTCTGTTGCTATCTAAAACATTAACTACCAGCATATCAGTTTGAGTCTTAAAATATCTACCAATGTTGAGGTAAATGAAAAAATGTTTTATTCTAACAAAAACTCAAAAAATTGTCAGAAATTCTCAAAGCGTCATCTTGTAACAAATGAAGCGTGTCCACGAGGAGACGATCAACTAATTGCTGCACAAATGGTTTCAAAACCCGCAGAATCATTGCGTGCATATATGCATGCTGATCTTAGCTGATAAGTTAGTCATCTTCTTCTCTAATAGCCAACCTGTAGTAGGATTTCTAATTTCAGAGCGGTGTGACCTTTATGAGATAATAGATGGTGCTCTTTACGTTTAAACTGCTACAGTGCTATTTCAGGCAGCTGAATTTGTCTTCCTTGCAAGAATTGGGGAAAGTATAGAAAGCTTCTTTCGGGTAGCTGACCTGCAGTGTGCAGCAACTGGCAGAAAATGTGGGAGAATGTAATAGCCTTACTTTACTCAGCGGTCCAGTCATACTAGCACTTTCTCTGCCGTTTTATTAAATGGATGTCACATTGTTGAAACAACCTGTTCTGACCGTGGTCTGAACAGGCTCTGGCAACCGGCTCTTGCTTGGTTGTGACTTGCCACTGTACAGAGTGATTTGGGGGAAAAATAAAAAATAAAAATAACCGTCAGGAAAGCTATGTTGTCATCTTTCAAAGCATATGTTAGTTGAGTCATCCTAACAAGAATTAGAAAACTATTCCTCCCCCGCTCAGATAGATAAGGGTGCAGCACAGCAAGGTTTGACTTGAAGGAAATGATCACACCTACGTGGCCGGTTTGCCTGCCTGCTCCAAACCTTTCACTGCGTTGGGTGAGGGTAATGGTGTTTGGGTGGGGGGGTGGTGGGATACTTTTAGAGGGAAATTCAGGCAGGGCCATGATGGCCAAGTTCCTTTTAAAAGGCTCGCAGAGCGTCGTCTCACACCTCATAATGGATTGTTTCGTGCGAAGGCCCCAAACCAGCCCAACCTGAAAGTTGCGGCAGTGAGAGCAGGTATTTCAGTCCCCCTGAAAGGGACTTTAGGAAGCACACTTTTTTTTTCTTTCTCTCCCCTCACTCCGCTCAGGTTTGGTGAATTTTGTCACGTGTTGTTGACTTTATACAGATTACCAACCTCTGGTGTTATGGGCATTACACGGCTGCATGACACAGTCAGTGTGTGTGTGAACCGAGCCCAGCAGCAATGTGATATGTGCTGTGAGTGGCTCTGAGGCAGGGTGCGTCCCTCCCTTTCCCTTCTCTTCTGTTTTTTTTTTTTTTTTTGTCTAAAAAAAAGAAAGAAAGAAAGAAGGCCTTGTGCTTTGTTGGGTTTTAATCTGTACTTTAACTGTTGTCCAACTTCTGTTTTCATCTACCGGCTCCCTCCAGTGTGCCAAATAACAACTGGGCTGCTTTCTCTGAACCCACAACGGGGAAGGCGTGTTAATTTTCTGCTATCTCTTGAACTTTGTCTCACAGTTAGCCCCACTGTGCCAGGGTTTTATCATTTATGTGTGTGCTTCTGTGTAAATCAAGCTGCGAACAGGTGCTATTTAATGCTGCACATGATGTGCAGGAGTTCATGTGGTGGAATCATAGTCAAATAAAACATGTGCTCACCTGCCCATGAGGTCAGAGCCAAGAGAATGTGCAACGAAAGAGGGAGACTTATTGGTTCCAAAGGTTTGCATTGGAAAAGAAAAATAAACTTTAGATGGGAAGGGTAAGAGGGAATTTATATTGACTCTTGGCTTAAGATTTAAAAAAAAGATGCCGTTTGGTATTTTCCCCGCGCCCCTCTCAAAGATCCTTCGACCTGTGGCTGGCTGTTAATCAAATGAATTTTTGCAGCTTGTGTAAAGTTTTCCTTTGTTTGCCTCAGACATGTTCTCAATTGCAATTGACTGTTGTTCACCAACAGTCTCCTATAGTGTGGCGTGGAGCCGGTTGGCGTCCGTTCGGGTCCGGGGTGGTCTAGTTTTCTTTTGATAATCACCAGTATTGTCGATGACCTCCACTGGCCTGGAGGCACAGAGCCCTAATTGCTAAAACAGACAGCGCAGCCTCTTTCTGACCCGGCTCTGCCATTATTGACGTTTGACCACAAGGGATTTACTACCAAGTCCGAACACGCCGACTTCAGTGTTTTACTTTGTTTTTAGCGGTTGCGCACACAAGTTGCAAGAGAAAGATATTACATCTACGCAAGGAAATGATGTGCCGCCGATGGATGGATTTGGTAGCCGTTTATGTTGGCGACCTAATGCCAAACCTGAAACCTGTTTTGTGTAACGTGTCTTTGGGTTTGATATGTTTTTGTTTTTTCAAGCTGCTGTTAGCATAAAGATTAGACGCTCCTTTGCTGTGTAATTTACTCCTGGAATGTGAGCAGTCTGCTTCTCAAGGTTGTTTCCAGCTGTTTTCTGTGAAGGATTTGCTTTGATTGGTGACAGTCAGGCCAGACCTGTTGATAAAATTATGGGATTTGGCTATTTGACACACATTTCATACACCTAATGGCTATTAAGAGTTTTCAATCTGTAGAACAGAAAGTAACTTAAATGCAAAATTGCATTGATTTGTGTGTTGTTGTTTTTTTTTTTGTGGGAATCCTAAATCCATTTGAGTAAATAGAAGACTTATGCAAGTTGTAATTAAGCACTGAGTTAAATTATTATCATTATTCTATTCATTGCAGCAGAAATCTGATATTTGTGGTTTTTAAGCCCATCAACCTCACTTCCTTTTCTGAGTTTAATTTAAAAACAATAAAGATTTTTAGAGTTTTTTTGTTGTTGTTTGGTTCAAAACCATTGTTTTGTTTTTTTGTTTTTGTGTTCTGCTCCTTAGGAAAAAAATCTGAATATCCAGGGCAGATCAAACAGACCACTTGAAATTAATATCAGCCACAAAAAACCTGGTCAATGCATCCCACTTTGTCTATTTATTTAGTTTTTATTCGTAGTTTAGAATTTAAAAAGTTTCTAAGTTTCATTTAAATTAGAGATGAACTGATCAATTTTCTGTTGGTCGGACTCAACCAATATTTCATTAATCATTATGGTGGGGGATCTTTGACCCAGATTTTTTTAAATAACCGTTTCTTTTACTTTTTTTTTTCAAAAATCATTAGATACGTTGCATTTCAACCATGTAGTTTTTATTCAGAGGTGTAAACGGAGAGTAGATTATTCTGTGATTCATGAATGGTGATGAAGCTTAATTTTCTCTCTTGATTCTTGTGCCAGAGAACCTGGAACTTGGGCTTTCTCTTGTGTATTACAGTCCTAAGAAAGAAAAAAAAATCGGTAATCAACAAGTCTGATCTCAAAGCAAAACGAAACTCGGTGTCAACCAGGAAGAAGCTTGATTTATTCGCTAACGTTGAGATACATTACATAAATGATCTCTTACTGTGTTCATTCAAATGTAACCAAATCACTTTTTAAACAATCCTCTCTTTTAGACGCGTGTAGCAAAGCAGTGTTAAGGTCTGATCTGTCTTTTCAAGTTTTGTGGAAGAAACATTGATTTATTGTGCTTGGGTTTTCGTGGAGGAAACTTTGATCAATGTGAGTGCCTGCGGCCGATCCAGAGCGAGCGTTTGATCCCGTCCAGGAGGACCGGCAGACAGGATGGGACGCAGCCTGCGGGGTGTGGGTTGGTAGGGATGGTAGATGCAGCCTCAGCCCCAGAGACTTCACTTTAGAATCAGATCGGTAATCTGACCCCGAGATGCAGACAAAGGTAATGACTTTCCGCCTTCCCCTAGCATTGATTAGGGCACAGTTGCGGTGTGTGTGTGCCCGTGTGCTCCGCTGTGTGTGTGTGTTGCACTCACACTGTCTGGTGGCGTCTGCATGTCTTGATCAGCTCTCAGTCTGGTATCTGTATGGATCTAATTTCAGCCAGTGCATTTTGGTAATGGCGCTCTCCTCCCTGTACACAAGTGCATGCTTTCTGTCTCCCGACTCGGGGCCCCCAGAAAAAAACACATTGCGTGTGTGTAACCTTCCGCCAGTCGCCCAGGGTAGTTCTGTGCATCCTCACCAGATTCTCTGATGTTCTCTGTCTCTAAAACTTCATCTGTTATGACAGGATTGTTCTGCATGAGTAACCCTGGACAACAGAGGAACACCATCGCTGAGGTCAATGGGTGAACGTGCTTGGAGTGCGACTCTACTGCGCTTTTTGTTTCCCTTCTTTCTTTCCCATTTTTTTTTCTTTCTTTTTCTGTCGGGACCAAGAATTATGTTTATGTCAGTGATGTTTTATTAATCCCTTCCTCGCCATGTCTGCCATTTCCTGCCTCAACACGAACGGAATGATAGGAACTCCTCTCTCTAGCAGCTCAGAGGAATGGCTGTTGTGCTCCTGATCTCCTTGTTTTCCTCCACCGTTCCCTGTTCCTGCTCCCTCCCGTAAGTCAAAGTCTAGACTGGGTTTTAATGACAGTCGCAGCTGGTCACTTGGGCAGACCTCAATAGCAGCTGGGGGGCTGCGAGTCCTCCAAACTGTTCCCCCCTTTTCTCCCTCCTACTCTATATTATCCAGTCCAAATGGGCACCATCTCCCCACTCCCCCCTGTCTCGCTCAGACTGGCCCCACCAAAACATTGGGGTTTGTTGCCGGTGACCCCAGTCTGTCCCCAGCGCTCCACCCCCTCCGCCCTCCTGCTGGAGTGCAATCCCCCTCCCGCCCTCCCTACTCTGGGCTTTGTTCCTGTAGGGCCAGTCCAATCCCTCTTCATGTCGCCTTAATCTCCACACAAAGGACCAGTGTGAAAGACCACCAGTTATGTGGATACGAGAGCCGGGCTCACTGAAACCACACAGACCAAACGTCGGCTCAGATCTGTGTGTTTTTGGTCCTAAAATGGGGCTTTCAATCGCAGCTTTGTAACACTTCTGCTCACAATCCAGTGAGATATGCAGAGCACTGTGCAAACAGCGTGGCTCAGGAAGGGACGCTTGTGGCTCAGGGTCTCTTGTTTGATTCTGTTGTCATCCGCAGTCGTAACCTTTTGAACAGAAATGCTCTGATAAGACTGATCTCTCAGTATCGTTAAGTTCTTTCCTCCTGGTTGGGATTTTTCTTTATGAACTATACATAAGAGTAAAATACTTGTTTTTTGTCTACCTTTTGAATATATTTATAATCGTGCCAATAATATGTCTATATTAAAATAATAATAAAAAAACAGACCAGAATTATATAGCTCTATCTGTATTACTCAAAATCTACAAATAGTCAAAAGTATTCCAGTTCCAGGTTACGGCACAGATTTATTGACAAATAAAAAAATCATCCCGCTTTGAAAAAAAAAATGTTTTCAATTCCTAAACTCTGAAAGTCATATAACAAGATATCCCCTTTTTTCTTCAAAATTGTCCAAAACAAAACGGTTTCCTAATTAATATTTGACAAATAAAGCTGTCATTTATTGCTGTTTGCTTAATTGTTAAATTATTAATTAGTATTTTATATATAGTAGCACCTTTCTAGAAGTCTTTTAATCATTTATTTTTTGTTAGGATCAGGGTCAGTGGCACATCATGTGAATTCTGCAATAAATATAATTTCACCATTGTTTAAAAAACTTATACAGGGTTGACATCATTTATTAAATAAATCAAAGTATTTTTGTAACTGAATTTGAATCAGGTTAGTGATGAACATGCTCAGGACACTTTATGTGGTTGTGCCCATTTACTGTAAATGTCTGTACATAATCTCTATAGTCAACCATCCCACAAAATCAAATCCAAATATTTTTGAAGTAAATCCTCATACATAAATTTAATAAGCCCGTATTATTTATGCATCTGGAAATAAAACTTCTTAATTATTCAGAACGACCAATCTGATGAAACTGAATTAAAAGAAAATAAAGGCCTCTGTTCAAATGAGTTCAAGCCCACATCAGTCAGAATATGCTTCTTTTACGTAAACCTTGATCTAAAACTACAATAATCAAAACTTTAACATAAAAATAAGTCAGATTTATTTATTTATCTATTTTTAATTATATCTTGAGATTAACAATTGCATGTAATTAAAAAGAGAAAAGTTAAACACTTGAGGGCTTCTGAACAGTTTTCAGATTATCACAGGCAGGCACAAAGCCAAGCAGTTAAATGTTCACCTGCTTTACATTTGAGGGGAAAACGCAGCAGAAAGAAAACTTTCCTAATTTCAATTTCATTTTCTATGGCGTTTATTATTTTTTTTCTGCCTCCTGAGCAGCCGTGTCTGTCCATTTAGCTGCTCACAAACAATACAGTGTTGATTGTCTAAGTTGTCTATTCGCCGTGTTTGGTTTTTAAACTGTAGCTCTGATGGAGCGTCAGCTGGCATACAGAATCGCGTTAACATTAATCGTAGACGTCTGTGCTTCTTTGCTTATTTTCTAAAACAAAATGTTACAACACCCATACCCATCCGTGGGGACATCTATTGCAATAATCAATGCATTTCAAGCATACCACACAGAGAAAATGGTTGCCTACGTTCAGCAGAGCGTAGGCAACCGTCACTACAACTCGCTGCTTGTATTGCTGTCACAAGGCGTCGCAATCAGGTGATTGACTTTATCAATTCAAGACTGCATCCGTTGTCAAAGTGGACAGGCCACACTAATAAAATTAACACTTGCAACAATAAGAGCCTTATTGTTGCATCTTTAGTTCTTCCTTGCACATTTTTTTCCCCCAAGACCTCACTGATGGAGAAGACAACAGCTTCCACACTGAAGAGTGTGTTATGTCACCCTGGTCTGAAAACGGTAAAAAAGATCAGATTTTTAGTTTCAGACTAACCAGATAGTGGAGGAATAAAATCCCACTTCTCCTTGCGTCTGCGGTCTTGGTCAGTAGAAAACGAGCTTCAGGAATTCAGCGCTCCAAATTTAAACTTTCCACTTGACTAGATTTGTCAGAAACTAAACCATATTTACCAGTTGAAGGAGTGGAGTTCAGTTAGGTTCCCACAGAGAGGCAAACGACAGGGCTGTTGGTGTGCTTTAGTTTGGGAGCAGACTCCACATGTTGTAATCACACAGTAGGTCATAGAGGGAAGGAGAGAGGAGGAAGTGAAAAATGTTTTCCACAAACCAAAATTTTGGTAGACCACAAACCATCCATGGCCTGTTCAGGAAGTGAATGTGGATGTGTGAGCCGTGTTCGGTTTGCTTTCTGAGCTTCTGTCTTTGTATGTGGGAAGCATCCGTCTCGCCGCAACGCCGCTCCATGTTCGACGCGCGGGCTGGTCGGGTTTAGATCGTGGCGCTCCTCCGAGGTGATTTATTGCCCTGCATGGGCGCCATATGTATCGCAGTGAAACTGACAGCAGTTGGCTTTACAGAGTCTTTTGAAGAGAAGCATTTCCTCATAAAGCGACGTTTCTTTTTTTAAAATATTGCTCTGGGAGATTGATTGATCAAATGCATCTTGTGTGAACGCAGTAGTAAATTGAAAAGCAGTAAACAAGAGAGGAACAAAGGCTGCCAAACCCTCTGTATTAAACCCGCTGCTGGTATTGCTGTCATAGGTTTTATCTAGCTAAACTGCTTTGCTCCATTAATGCTGGAAATCAGTGACGCAACTTTTTTTTTTTTGCTTTCACCCCCCCTCATTTTATTCTGCAGGAAATTCCATCTACATGCAAACTTCAGCCAGTCTGGTCACACTTGGGCTGGAGTTTCTGCATCTCTCTCACTTATCAGGATTCATTCTCATAAACGCACACACACACACACACACACACACACACACACACACACACACACACACACACACACACACACACACACACACACACACACACACGGACACACCAATGTCGAGCGATGAGAAATATTACGAAATCTTCCAACGTGCCACATTTCCAGTCACTATCGTTGAACAAGCATGAACACATCAGCAAAAGACTGCATCAACAAAATAAAAAAGATCCAATTCAGTTTTCCCCTTGAAGACGTTTCTAAAGAGACAATTATTCCTTCTTCTGCAAAAGTAATACATGTTACATTTTAATTGTAAAGTTTAGAGCAGGGGTGGGCAACTCCAGGCCTCGAGGGCCGGTCTCCTGCAACTTTTTCATGTGTTTCTACTTCAACACACCTGAGTCAAATAAGGAGGTCATTAGCAGAACTCTGGAGAACTTGACTGCATTTAGGAGGTGATTCAGCTATTTGATTCAGCAATGCTGGACCAGGGAGACCTCTAACAGTTGCAGGACACCGGCCCTCGAGGACCAGGCTTGCCCACCCCTGGTTTAAAGCCTTCTTTGGTTGAGAATATATCTCCCCTTATAGAGCGAGACGTGTAAATTAAGCTGTAACAGTCTGATTAATTAGTCAGGCTATGTGCTCCGGTGGAGCTTGCAGTCAGCTGCTTAGATGAAACAGGGTATCTTAAGAGCGACTGGGAAACTTTGGACGTAGTTCAGGTAGTACAAAAAACAGTCAGACAGGTGACCTGCGTTTGGAGCAACATGTGGGGGAGGGGCAGTGATGCGTCACTCTCGGCTCTCTTCAGGATCTCATTTAAAGAAGTTTAAACTGCAGGATTAGGGATTACAAAATTCCAGGATGTTTCTAAAGCTGGAAAAGTGTGAGAATATGAAGCTTTGTCTTTAACAGACATTTTAAACATGATTTGGGATATTTTATTATTTTATTAACAGTTGAAGGGCATTTAAAACACACCTCCAAACTCAGAGATGGTTTCCAGCAACCTGGGCTATTAAAGCCACGTCTGAGAAAATGGGCTACACAAAGGGAAACAAGCTTCATTTATATCATTGGGAAAATATTCATGTTTAACCAAAAAATACTAGGCTTTCTTCAATGAAACATTTGTATTTGGCTGTGCATTTTGAGCAGTTTGTTTACTCAATTTTCATTAAATCTGAATAATGTGCATGAAAAGTTTCTAATTTGGAACATTTCCTCAAATTTCCAGGCTCAACTTTCTGGGAACTTTCCACAAAACTTCTTTTGAACCTTAAATTGTTTAAAAGAAAAACTGGAGTATACTTTTACACCAAAGACCAGTCCATGCTTGCATAATAATGATGGTGATGTTACAGAAGAGTGATTAAGATCTACCAACACTTTTTTTTTTCTGCATACAGACATTAAAGTTGGTTTCAAAGGGATCATCAATGAGCTCATGGAGTCAAAGCAGCTCTCAGTAGAAAACATGCAGGATTACTGGAGTCTTGCCACCTTAAACCCATTTCCCCCCCCCCACCCCCCCCCCTGTGGGCCAGACTCTGTCAGCCATCCAACCAATACGGAGTCCTGTTTTTGTTGGAGAACAAGGATTGAAATGTCTCTCCTCTTTGTGGATTGTCCTGTGTTGTTTTTAGGATAGTTTTTTTTTTTTTTTCTTTTAGTCTGGAGGGATTAAACTTGAGCCTTTATTTCTACCGGGGATCATTTCTGGGGCTATCATTTGTCTGATACAAGCAAGCAGGTTGTTCTGTGCATGGAGAGAGCAGAATAACTTGGAAGAGGCCCTTTGTGCTGACCTTAGCTAAATGAGAAGCATGTGTGCCATGACTCAAAATCACATTTATCTGAAAATCTAATCAGGTTCGTTGCTGTTGGTTGGTTGGGAAACTCAGAAAGCCATGTTTTTTTTTGTTTTTGCAGACTTCCTGGCATTGAACTAATTTAACTGTTTGTGTGTATATGTTTATTGGACCACCTTGGTTTTACTGCAATAGCGCGTCTATCGGGTTCCTGATAATGAGGTCTCTCTGCAGGAGTGTGTTGCATTTAACAGAAGTCTTGTCTTATTAGCCCGAACAGAGTCCACTTTTAAGTGTCACGATGAGAAAGGCCTTCTGCTGCATCGGGGATTTGGCAGAGGCCCTTTTCCCTTGTTGGATTTCACTTTGTGTGTCCCTCTGGGCGGGTCTGTCTCCACTCTGCGTGTTTGGGTTCATCTGCAGTGAGAGATCTGATTTCAGGGCCGCCGGGGCCGTCTGGCTGCTGCTGCTGCTGCTCCTGCAGCCGATGGTGATGATGATGATGATCTACACATCATAAACTACCCACAATTGAACGGGACCCACTCAGTAATTTGTGTTCAGATTCTGGGGTGAGGTCTTCCCCTGCTGGATAAAATATGTACTGTATCTCAGGAAAAGTGTTACACATCTTACCTTTCTTCACTTTGTCAAGTTTTAATGTATCATTCTGTGACAGAGTAGAGCATAGGTCACCTGCCATGATCCTGAAGCTTATTAGCACTTGATTGGAGGTAATACACTACTCTTAGTTGTCAGATTCCTTTTTTTTTAAAGCTAAAATTTGGCTCAAGGGTGCCACCTGTTGGTGAAAATAAAATAGACTTGAAGTATCAGGATGGTTGTTGGTGTGGCTGCTTCACGCTGACGTTCGGGTTTGATGAATTTCCTCAGGTTGTTTCTCCGGTGCTGTTACCACTTGTTTTCTGTTGTGACATAGTGCGTGTAGCGCAGACTATTGCAGGTTAATTGCTGTGGTAATCGTATGCAGGTTCTATGCTGGCTTGTCTCTGTTCTGACTCACTTCCTGTTTATTATTAGCATTTTAACCACAAATGCCTTGTTAAATGTCTCTAGATTGTTCTAAGCTTCTGCTCACTGTTAGCTGAGTCACTAGCCGTTCGGTCTCTAAACCCAACAAATAAATTGTAGTATTTAAAAATAGTTTATTTGAATGTTGCAATTGGTCAATTCTTCATCATTATTGTTACTTAAACTGGAGATCTTACATTAATTTATGTTGTTGTTTCCCTCCCTGTGCTGCTGGGACAAAACCACCACAAAATAGATAAACAAGCCAACTTATTAGTGCCGTCTCGATTATGACCTTCGATAAAGAAGACAAAACTATTAAAAGCTTCAATTTTGTAGCAGCCATCCTACTGTACTAATTTCAGTTCCTCCATTACTGTTCTCATGTGCGTTGGGTCTTTAAAACAACGTATCCCCTCTACTCTCAGCCTCCTAAATAAAACTGTTCAAAACTGTTTTGAGCGTTAATCAGAGAATCAACCTAAAGGCTCACAGTGGCTCTGGAGGAGCTGTAGAAAACCACAGCTCAAGCAGAAGAATCTGTGGATCTCCTTTAATCGAGGGGAACGATCCAAAGCCGGCGGAGACGTTCACCAAGAGCCTGGTGATTTTAATTGCAGCTTAAAATCCTACAGAGTCTCGACTCAGAAAGACTGAATACCAGTGAGCACCAACAGGTCTTAGTTTTTTATCTGTAAAAAGTTTGAAAATTGTCTGTCGAATTCCCCCCGGGCTTAGTTTGCGGGAAAGTCCACGGTGTGTTGCGATCCTTGCGAGGCTGTGTGTAGTGATGCACGTCTGTGTCTCTTTCTGCAGCTTTACACTGCAACTGCACGAACTGTAACGGGGGCGAGTGCAAGACAGAGGGAGCCTGCCTCGTTTCAACGTACAAGTCCGATGGGAAAGACGTGCTCTTGCGTTACTGCATCGACCCCGAGAAGATGACCCCACCCATCTACTGCAAGAGCTCCGAAGGCCACTTGAACGTCCACTGCTGCTTTGTAGATTACTGCAACAGTATCGACTTGAAAGTCCCAGGTAAAAACTGTCGTCATTGCACTTCTAACAGCTTTCGAGCTGAAAGTTCTTAATCCAAGTGCTTTTGTTTCTGCCTCCTCTTCTTGTTTTTTGCGTGAAGACCCGACGACCCCTGAGGAGTGGGTGACCTCAGGGAGCTCCTGGGGGCCAGTGGAGCTGGTTGCGGTCATAGCAGGGCCAGTGTTCCTGCTCTGTGTGCTGCTGATGGTGGGAGTGTTCCTCTTCCAGTATCACCAGAGAGCCTACAGCCACAGGCAGCGGCTGGAGGTGGAGGACCCCTCCTGCGACCACCTGTACCTGGCCAAGGACAAAACCCTGCAGGATCTCATCTATGACATGTCCACCTCGGGATCCGGCTCTGGTCAGTACGCGCTGCCCGTCGGTAGAACGTCGCGTCGATCCTTCCGTGCGTGTCTCACACGGCCTGCTCCTTGTAGGGCTGCCGCTGTTTGTGCAGCGGACGGTGGCCAGGACGATCGTGCTGCAGGAGATAATAGGGAAGGGGCGTTTCGGAGAGGTGTGGCGAGGAAAGTGGCGAGGCGGAGACGTTGCCGTCAAGATCTTCTCATCCAGAGAGGAGCGCTCCTGGTTCAGAGAGGCCGAGATCTACCAGACAATCATGCTTCGGCACGAAAACATCCTGGGATTTATCGCAGCAGACAATAAAGGTGGTTATAATAATCAGATTTCTAACCCATATTTCAGCTCCATGTAAGGGTTGACACAACCAAATGGAAAGAAGTTAAAAGTTGAAGATAAGGCTGAGTGAAATGACCCATTAATCGGTTTTGTCCTATCCCGGTTTCCTTTAGACAACGGCACATGGACGCAGCTGTGGCTGGTGTCGGACTACCACGAGCACGGCTCTCTGTTTGACTACTTGAACCGCTACTCCGTCACCATCGAGGGCATGATCAAGCTGGCGCTCTCGGCTGCAAGCGGCCTGGCACACCTCCACATGGAGATCCTCGGCACTCAGGGTGAGAGATTTAACGCAGTCTGTAACTCGCTTCGCTTGTCCAAACGTCGCGCCCTCCTCCATCTTCGCCTCGTTTCATGACGCTTCCTTCTCCTCGCAGGTAAGCCCGGCATTGCTCACCGGGACCTCAAGTCTAAAAATATCCTGGTTAAGAAGAACGGCACTTGTGCTATAGCTGACCTGGGCCTGGCCGTCCGCCACGAGTCCATCACAGACACAATCGATATAGCACCGAACCAGCGCGTGGGCACTAAGAGGTAACTGCTTCCACTTTTAGCGGCTCATTGTTGATCCCAAAGGTCTTCTCTCAGTCTTTATATGAACTGATGTTTGTCAGGGTTCTCTGTAGTTTAAACCGCCTTTGTTCTCTCTGAACCCATCCAGGTATATGGCTCCAGAAGTCTTAGATGAAACCATCAACATGAAACATTTTGATTCCTTTAAGTGCGCTGACATTTACGCCTTGGGCCTGGTGTACTGGGAGATCGCGCGCCGCTGCAACACCGGAGGTAAGACTTGCAGCCGCAGTTCAAGGAACCTGGACAGGAGCATTCAATAAGAAACTGTCCACCTCTTCACTCTGTCCCACAGGCATACATGAGGAGTACCAGCTGCCCTACTATGACCTGGTGCCCTCTGATCCGTCTATAGAGGAGATGAGGAAGGTGGTTTGTGACCAGAAGCTGAGGCCCAACGTTCCCAACTGGTGGCAGAGCTACGAGGTATTTCACTTTGAGGTTGCCTAAAAATAGTCGCAGGCCACATGGGATGACAGTTTGGTGAACCAGCAGACTTGTATGAAAAGGCTTGTCTTTACGAGGATTTGTTTGTTGACCCAAAAGCTACAAGAGGTTCTCAGAAGAAAACGCAAGCTAAGAAAATGTTTGCTAAAATAAAATCCTGCAGGATTAGTTTATTAGTGATATTCAAAAAGAAAAAAAAAGTAAGGAAGCCATGTTTTTATTCATTTTTGTGGCCACCATCTTCTTTAAACGTAATTATTTTGCCAAAAGATTGGGACACCACCGGTGTAAAGCATTGCGATGGAGTGGCCCAGTCAAAGTCCAGACCTACCTCAGAAGATTTGCTGTTTTAATTTCAGCAAGAAGGACGACGGTATAAAATATTAACCTCAAGGGGGTGGAAAACCAGGGTGCCTCCCACACTTTTGAGATTTCAGTTATTTTCCTTCCACTTAACCACCATTTTATTTTTGGTTTAATGTATAAAATCACTGCAACATTCATTTTTAGTTGCGTTCGGACATTTTGTGAGACCATGTAGCTGCAGACTGGTTTGTTTTAGCTCAAGAAGTTCAATCGCAGGAGTTCAAATCAACAAAGGCCAGATTTATTATTTTTTTAATAATCTTAAAGTAGGTCAAGTTTGAAGGAGTGTGTATCCTCTAAAATAATTACTCTCATGGATTCCCTACATTTAGGCGCAAAAAGTAACTTGTACGTTTTAAGTGTTTTAAGAATTCGAATACTTGGATTAAGGAGGCTCAAACTGACCGGTGTGTGTTTCGCCTCGCAGTCGCTGCGTGTGATGGGGAAGATCATGCGGGAGTGCTGGTACGCCAACGGCGCGGCGCGACTGACGGCTCTGCGCATCAAGAAGACTCTGTCTCAGCTCAGCGTGGAGGAGGACGTGAAGATGTGAGCGGCCAAGCGAGGCGCGCCAGAGACGCACAACCCGACCACACTCCCATAGGAAACAAACACTAAAGACAGACTGCGAATGGAGAAAAACGACAACAACAAAAAAGAAAAAAAAAAACCCAACAACCCTGCCAGTTTTAAAGCCACACTCCAAGTTGTGACAAGGCCTACCTCACCTTTTTAGCCAAAACTACTGAAAGTCACCCATCCCTCTCTTTCCTCCTTCCTCCTCCTCCTCCTAACCCACAGGCCACACTACAACACTACCACTGTTAATAGCATACACTCAACCTCCTTTCATCTTCCAGGGCAGGAATTACTGTACAGTAATGTTTTTTTTTTTTCGTTTTCTTTTTACCCGTCAGGTTCAAGTGATGGATCTAAAAGTTTGCCAGAGGAGCTGCTTTTGTGGGTTTTAACTTTTCAGAAATAACTCTCCGGCTGTTTTTTGGCAATATCTCACCGCCGCCGCCGTCGTGTGTGTGTGAGAGAGAGAGAGTGTGTGTGTGAGTGAGTGAGAGTGTGAAGGAGAGGACAGGGGCTGAAGTACTGTTTCTATTTATGCGTTTGTGTGTAAAAAGGTGGCTGGACGTCGAGCATGTTTCCAAGTCGGCGCCTTCTTCAAAGCGGGCCGTAGTTCATCGGACAATTCATTCATTCAGAAAGAAATCTGTCATTTGAAGTGAAGCGTGAACAGCCAGATTGTTTTCTAATCTACCCCACCGGAAAATGATGCAAAAAGAAACCGCAGGTGAAACCAGATGTTTGCATTCGCCGTAGGAAAACGCAACAGTTTTTTTTTTTTTTTTGTCAGACACGCTAAACTCATTTTCATTTGCAAAATCCTAGAATATTCCGAGTTTCTTCAGATTTAAGAAACCCGGACGATGAAGACGACGCCGCGGCTTTGAACGGCGTCGACACGCGGCTGTGCTTTAAGACCACACTTTAAACGCGATGCTTCCTCGTGTGGCTTCTTTGGAAATCCAAACAAAATCAGTAAAGATCCCAGGAAGAGAAACTGTGGACCTCCGCATCTCCATCTGTTTAAACAGTTCACAGGCAGGGAAGCGCAATGCGAATATGTCCAGTTACATCGTCATCAGAGATGACTGTTTTGGCCCCGGCTGTGCAAATTGACCTCAGAACAAAGGTAAAGTACCTTGTGAAGAAGCGTCTTTTTTCCAATGGGAAACAATTCGGTTACCCAGATCTGAGAGGGAGGAGCCGTCGTGTCAAGATGAGCTGGCTTACAGTTTGTCATTTCTCTCAGGTACTAAGTCTCTCCTGCGGGAGGGACTGGTGCACTTCACAAAAAAAAAAGAAAAAAAAAAGATGCCGTCTTCCAAATGGACAGTGATCCTACCATACCTCCAAATTAGCCACAAAGTGGCAGCAGGCAATGTTTTGGAGTGTTCATCGTCAAACCCTGATTTAAGCGTCCGGAGCTGAAAATGTGTCGAACTTTCAGCGGCTTCGTCGGTTCCAAGAGGAGGAAAGAGCCGGACTTCCAGCGGACCGCTGTGGGAAGCCTGAGGAGAGACGCGCCGAACGTTTGGGAGCTCTGGGATTATTCTGGCGTTTAGCGGTCGCCGCTTTTGGTAATCCCGATTTTAAAACCAAGACAAAAACAGTTGCACGTCTTCCTACAGTCCACGTAAATGTCTGGTTTAACCCGTGGTTGCACGCCGCCGTCGCTTCCCGGCGCCTGCAGGAATCACATTTATTGGATGCGGTCCAGCCCTGAATTCAGTTTGGAGGGGGGAGGAAAAAAAATAGTGGCAGGGATTATGTCTGGTGGGATGGTTTTACCGTTTTATTTATTTGTTTATAGCTGTTTTTTTTTTTTTCTTCTTCTTCTTTTTAAAATTCATGTTGATGAACACTGTGAGATGAGACGCGACAAACCAGAGTGTAGACGGCGAGGTTGAAGGGGTCATTTCATCATTTGGAGTGACGCTCAGTGTGAGTGTGAATGTAGCCGTTGACCCTGCATGGCGGTGGCTTCGTGCGCTCTGAGAGGCCTGATGAAATGGCAATGAACATTTTGAATTATGTTTTCGTGTAAAGAGGTCATAATGGCTCTTCTTCTTTTGACATTAGACACTACTGATTATGGGTACATGTGATTTATTTGTATATAAAACGTGCATTTTTCTTTTCTCCTCTATATGCCACAGCTCCAGTGTGACATAATGATGCTGATTTTTTTTTTTTTTTTTTTGATTGGACGGTACTTTGACAGATCTCTTGTTTTCAACCTGTCTGCATGGAGGTCCAACTGTGCTAGCAAATATTAGCAAATTGCTGGAGTTTATGGTTGTTGTTGTTTTTTTGGTTTTTTTCCCGCTTGTTCCTTTCACGGCAGTCTGGTGGTACTACTGATCCTTTGCTCCTCGCGCATACCCGTTTCTACCCGGGGCGACGCCTCCATCTCCTGCTCATTTTGACACTGGAATACTAAAGGACTTGGTGTTTATCTTAAATACTGCCACTGGCTCTTTTTTTTGTGTTTTTAAACCGGGAAAACGGACAAACTCGGCGGATCACGTCAAACACAGCAGGGAGGACGCGGGGGAACCTTCGAGGGCTGACGTGCCGCAAGCGGGGAGCTGCATGTTTTTCATTCTACTTCTGCAGACAAGACTGTGAAAGTATTACACTGATATCCGTCACCTATGGGCTCTGCACTGTTATGTCCACACGGCCGTTAGTTAATGTCTGTCGAAGCCATCACCTGAACCATGTGTCCTGTCTCACGTCTGTTTTGCATGCCGTTTCAAACACTGGGCCCTCTGCACTGAGGTCGATTATCCCCCTCTTCCTCCTACAGGTTGATTTTCTTTATTTATTGATTTTATTATTTTTTTTCTCCCTTGGGTCATTGGCTGTGCACCCCAGAAATGTTGCTGCTACTGTTTAACATGGGTAGAAGTGTAGCGGAAAAAGAGAGAGAGAGAGAGATAGGAAGTGGGATGATGATGATGATGATGATGATGTCAAGTTGAACCAAAATTGTCAAAACACTCCTGTCCATGTCTGGTGTGTTGCCATGGGTATTTGATCATCATGTTCATTGGTGAAAACTTCAAAATTCAGTGATGATGTTGTGCTGATCTTTTCTGATTTAGTTCAAAATGTACATAGACAATATACAATAAAATCCTCCTTTTTCTTACACGCGTTCAGTATTTTTATTTTACCCTGCCCCCTGTGTCGTTTTTTTTTTTTTTTTTTAAGTAGCATCTGTTTCAATTAGTTGTGCATTGGGGAAAAGATCGAGACGACGACTCGGGCTTCAGGGTGCTGGCAGTCCTTGTAAGATAAAGATTGCTCCAGTTTGGAAGCAGGACCAGACGATGCTCAGTCTCCTCGGGTCGTGAGAAACAGAAAGCAGCTTCACATTGTGCGACTGACTGGCTTCTTCACCAAAGTTTTGGAGGTTCTGTTTTTAGTTCCTGTTTTCTTGTCGCTTTTTCCTGACGGCGTCATGTTGTCCAGCCGCATAGCGCCGTTTCCGAGCACAGTCGAGTCACTACGTAACCTTCAGTTGTAATGAAATGTCTGTATCAAATATGACTGTTATTTAATTCCTTTTAAATTGGGGACTGTCTCTTTAAGAAACTCTTGCGTTTCCATTTCAGCTGAATTTATCGCAGCTGGACTCCAAACATCTTGACGAGGATCAGAGGAAAAGACTGAGAACTAAGATGAACTGTGAATATTTACATATATATTCACTTAAATATATATCTGTTAAATCTTAAATTAAAACTTTAAATATATTTTATACATTTTCAGTAAATTAAATGCATTTTAAAAGTTTAATGTTTAAAAAATGTATACATCTATATTAATTTTATTAATACATTTTTACATTAATTAATCTAAAAAAAATAGTTTTTTACACAAAGGTGTATTTGTGTGTAGAATCTTGGGGAAATTGAATACAATTTGGAATATGCCTTTAACATAAAATGTGGAAAGAAATGCAGAATATTTTCCCGTCAGACCTTTTGTTTTGCAGCATAACATAAACGCTAAATACATTTTCCAACATCAGTTCAGTAATTGACAGAAAGACAGACACATATTTAAAATGCATTTTATTTTCCTTTCCAAGAAACAAAAGCAGACAAAGTAGATGAAGGGCAAAAGAGGGAAGTGGGGGGAGGGGGGGGGAAACCAGTATATAAAGAGATGCAACCTCTGGCGTCCTGAAAAAAATATGTACATTTTGGAAAGAATACCCATACAAAACATGCCACATACAATAAAAATGATCATTATATTTATTCGTATTCCCTAAAAGTATCTCTGCTGTACAGATGCAATATCTTTTTCTTTTTTCTCTCTTATTTTAAAAAGGCGAGGTTTAAAAAAAACCTTCAGATTTGAGCGAACTTTATTAAATTAAAAGATCTGCAGAGAACTTAAATTAATTCAGAGAAGTTAAAAATTAATTCGGCTAAAATCCAGCGAGCACGTGTCGTCTCAGCATGGTCTTCCCTTGAAATAGAAACATACCAAAAAATATATTTATATATATATATATTTATATCCATATATATATGTATCACTGTTTGAGATACTTGATCAATATCTACCACTTTAGAGAAAGTCTCTGTTATACAATGAGAGTGCAATTTATTACCAGGTTAAGTACGGGGTTAACTTTTTGAGTATTACCATAAACATACATGAGGCCAAGGAACCATTTCACAAAGTTTACCAACACATTCACTTCTATAGGGAAGATATTCAAAAAAGCAAACCACAAACAAGATTCTAGGGAGTTCAAGGTTTTTCCATTCAAGACTATATAGATCCAATTCTGACCGTTTACTGGAAAGGTTTTGGTAGTCGACAAGCAGTAGCATAAATAAACACAAACCAAAGAAAAAAAAAGACAAAAAAAACAATACATAAATACAAATGCTATGCACCATTGTACTGCTTTATGCAAAAAAAACAAAACAAAACAGATTTTTCTTTAGCACAGCTCACTAACCGCCTCGGCTTCGTTTTCCCTCCGTCTCTACAAACTCTCCTCTGGGAGTTTATAGCAAAAAAAAAAAAAAAAAAACACTAATAGAAAAACAGGTAAATGCAAAAAAAGAAAAACCCAAAAACACTCTGGTTCATATACATAAAGATATTAAGTTTGCAAATTTTACATATATTTATATTTATGTACAGCTTCGTTAAAATGATATCCAGTGGTTGATTATTATTTTTTTTTTTTATCGTTTTGCTTTATTGTTTTCAGCACTTTTGCCTTTATTGATTACAAAGGGGGGGAGGGCGTGGGATAAAGAGCCGCTCTCCTCCCTCTCTCCCCCTCTAATGCATATACGATATATACAGTTTGTACAACTTTTGCATTTTTAAAATCATGAGGTCTTAGGTTGGGGGAGGAAAGAGGGATCAAAGTCATATAGGAAGGTGGAGTTTTAGTAAAGCTCCCTTTAAAGACTTTTCTTTTTTTTTAAATTATTTTTATTCATTTATTTTACACAGAAATGAAAACAAATGCCCCTTTTTATTCCAATAAGTCTTTCCCTGCCACCAGTTCAGCCTTAATAAGACAGTACCAGCACTGGGAGGAAGTTAAAAGTATACACACTATTGAGAGAGGAGAAGTGTGTGTGTGTGTGTGTGTAGTGGGGGGGGAAAGGAGAGGAGGCATAGAAACACTGCAGGCTGGACTCAGGCAGAGGAAGACTTACTTACAGTAAAGTTTTAAAAAACAGTCCATTAAATAACACAGAGCGGAAGAGACATGATTCGTCGGTTGGTGGTTGGTTGAGGTGTGCGAAGCGATTGTGTCGTCTTGAGGGAATTTAAAATAAAAAAAAATTAAAGAAAAAATAAAAAAAAAAGCACTGAATGGGGACAGTAGTCATGCATCCACTGGCTCCGCTAAAAGGTGGAGGTTTTTTTACTTGGTTGATACGGATCCGCTACGCAAAGTTCATTCACACCATTTTAGCGAGTGAAGAGGACGTGGATTTATTGTGCTTTCACAAAGCTAATATGACTTTTGAGATGCATTTGCAAAAAGAAGGAAAAAAAAAAAAAAAAAACGGGAAATTATTCCCCCTATGGGCTGGTGGCATTAATGTCGCCCTTTTACACTTCCAATTTTGATTTTTCTAACGAAATATCTTATCAAAACTGATATATTCCTCTGTATAAATAATCCATGTTTAATAATAACAACGTTGGCTCCTTATTATTGTAAATCAACATCAGCATAGAGTAGACAGAGCAAATCTGCTGCTTTTAGATTCCCTGCTTGTCCGAGAAGGGCTACGCCCGTTAAAAACACGCCCCTCCCCCGCCCCCCACAGTGAATCCACAGTAGCCGTTAACAGTATTTTTCTTCTTCTTTTTTTTGTTTCTTTTTCGCATTTTATTTTTTTTGTATACAAAGCAGTCATTTCCCGCTAAATCAGTGAGGTAGACTGTGTCAAACCAACCCCGACCTTGGGCCGCCTGGAGCCGCAGACCAACAGCATCTGAACTTTCCGTTCCGTCGATCCGTGTACAGTTCTTACGTCAAGATTGTCTAGCGAGCCGATGTCCGTGCTGTCGACGACTTTTTAAGGGGAAAGTGCCGTTTTCCTGGGAGGTGGGGGGGGGGGGGGGGGGCTGCGGGGTGGGGGACGGGAGATAGGTCCGACTGCAAACGTGAAAAATGCGTTCCGTTAAGTTCACTCTCGGTATCTGAACATGGCTTCTTGTCAAAAAAGCTCCGACGAGCTCCGGTCTGCCGGTGCTGAGAGAGCGGAGGGTCAGAATCATTTGGTGGAGTTGAGGATTGTTTTCCAGCCACTGCGAGCTTATAGAAGGTAGACAGTAGATTAGGGTGGAGGGTGGAGGAGTGGGGTCACTATCCGAGCATCAGAGTTAGAGCCCTCGCCCCTCCCCTCGGCAAACTGTTTTCTGTAAAGTGATTGGTTGGTTGTTGTTTTTTTTTTTTTTGTTCTTTTCTTTTTAAAATGATTAATGCTCTTCAGACCTTTGGCTACAGGATGTCAACACTTTAGTCTTTTATTAGCGGAGGACTGCCTTCCTCCGTGTCTTTTCAGAACAGCTTATGCACTGGCGATGTAGGATTCAAAGGCTTTGGCGCAGGAGTGTTGTGGTAGCAGCGAGGGGCCACGCTCCCGATTTCGCTTCCTCCTGGCTAGTTCATCCACTTCCGACAATTCCAGGCCCCGCAGTGGCAGGGGATCTTGTGCTGATCGTCTTCGAAGTCGAACTGGTAGTCGTACGTCAGCTGAAAGCGAGGAAAACGAGAAGGTGAAAACGCTGCCGTTTCTCACACAACGGGCAGCGGGAACATCTCAGCTCACCTCTTCTCCTTTGGGGATCCTGCGGCTGGAAATGATGATGATCTTGTCTTCTTTGTCGAAGGTCACGACCTCGGCAACGCAGTTGGGGGCGCAGGAATGGTTCACGTAGCTAGGGGGGGGCCGGAAAAAAAAGACGGGAAATGGTAACAAAAGTTTTGAAGTCGTCAAAAAAGTGTTTCACTCGATCGACACTCACCGCGCCGGACCGCCGGTCAGCGTGGCGTCGATCACCTGCTCGTTGTTGATGCGGAACATGTAGATCCCTCGGTTCTGCGAACAAAACGAAGCTTTACCGACCCAGCAGGACAATAATCTACTGGACTCCCTCAAATATAAAGCTCTTTATAGAAGTAAAATCACAGAATTAAAGGCAAAAAGGAGTGACTTTAATACAAATACATTCTAGATGCACCAATAACAAATTGGAAATGATTGATATTTGCTTGGTACGACTTCTAAACAAAAGGCGTTCCGCGACCTTCCATTCCATGGAGCCCTGGGCTACCTGTGACTCGTAGATCTTCTCGCGGCGGTTGGCCACCTCGTTGCGGATGACCGTGCCGATGTACTCGATGACCATGGTGTGCTTCTCCAGGTCCTTGGCGGCGTACAGCCCCAAGCCCTGAATGCGAGACCGCGCCAGGTAGACGTTGTTCTTCCACTCCGTCTTCAGACGCCGATACTGGGAGGACTTGGAGTGGACGAACTGCTTGCTGTACGGAGTGTTGAGTTCCCCAGTGAAGGTACTCTGGTAGGCCTTGGAGACGCTGGTGCTGTTTAGAGTATGAGGCCTGTGGACGGAGAGAGAAAACGATGCGCGAATGCGATTTAAGTTGTGTGTGTGTGTGTGTGGTCCTGGATTCACACAGAAGAGGTATTTCAGGACTGACTTTAACAGGACTGAAAGAAAACTAATCACGAAAAAGGAACTCGCATCTTCCTCTGTCATGATTTTTTAATTTTTTTTACCTTTTGCACTGTGTGGCGACCTTTGGCTCAGAGCGAGCGCTGCCTGTGGGGTTTATCATGAGTGGGAGCTCCATCAGGGGGTGTCGGCCGTATCGGAACTGGTAGTTCTGGCAGCTCTCGACTCCAGGCAGCTAAGGCGTCAAGAAAGCAGCTTTGAGTCACGTTGGATGTAACAAAACGGTTCTCTGAAACGTGGCGGCTATGGTGTTGGGATTTAGTCTGGCGCTGTCTGTCACCCTCAGATCAACAATGAGTCACCGTCGGACAGATTCTTACCGACTCGGTGATTCGCATGACAGCGTGGACGGTGAGTCCATACATCTCCTCTCCCTTCACATGTTCAGTGAACAGCTTCAACATGGATGAATCATCTCGGAGTTTAGCCACCCGCTGAACGATGCGGTCCCAGATTCCTGCAGAACGGGGGATGGGAGGGGACGATTTTACTTACATGACAGCAAAGTATCTCATAAATTGCATATCCAGAGCCTTGCTGAAGATTTCACTTCTTCACATTACAACGGAAAGCGTCATTGTTGTAAAGTAGGAGAGTGATGCATGATTTTATCTTAAGTTTTACCACACATAAAACCGTGAGAAATGTGGAGTATATATAGCCAAAAAAAAAATAAAAATCAGCAATAACTGATCTGCTTTACAGGGCTCTTGGTAAGGACAACCTGTTGGTTCAACATATTGACTCATGTGGCTAAATACAAATGCCCACCACACTTTTCAGACTTAATTAATTAATCATTTCCATTACCCTTTACCTTTTGCACTACTTTGTCTTGGTAAAATAAAAAAAAAATAAAAAAAGAAAGAACATTCTCCTTTCTTACATGACAAAAAATAAAAACGGAGTGCTGTGTGTACTTTAGCAACGCTCTGAATGAGACCATAGTTGTTACCCTCAGCAGTCGAGTCGCGGTAGTGCAGGTCCTCCATGCCGTGCTCCAGGACGCGCACCTCAAACAGTGGGCGGCCGTCGTCCTCGCCGATGCGACAGCGGTAGCGGCAGCGCTTGTTGGGCACGCGCGTGCTCCAGTAGATGCGCGTGGCCTCATAGCCGACGGGGAAGATGGCGGTGGGCGAGTGGAAGTTAGCCATTTGGGAGGGCAGCAGCTGGCCGATGGCGTGAAAGATGAGCCCGCCGACGCGAAACAGGTGGATGCGGTCGCTGCGCTGCAGGATGCTGGCGATCTGCTTCACCTCGTCCCGCTCGATGTAGACGCGGCGCAGGACGGCGAAGGTGCTGAGCTCGTCGTCGCTGGGGCCCTTGAGCTTGTGCTGGGTGCACAGCATGGTCTTGTCCTTGAAGAACATGCAGCGCGCCCGGATGGCGCAGGCGAAGTGGTACACGTTTGGGCAGCGCAGCCTGTTGCAGCTGTTGGTGGCGCCGGTTTTCTGGCAGTAGGCGCAGAGAGTCCGCAGGCCTCGGCGCAGCGCGACCTCCACGTTGATCAGAGCGCCGCCCTGCGTCTCGTACACCTCGGTGGACCACAGCGCGCAGTTGAGGTGCACCCACAGGTCCACGTCTATGTTGAGCAGCCGCGCCGGCCCGTCCGTTGCGCCGTCCCCTTCCTCGTGGCAGAAGCAGCATTTGCGTTTGTCCCGGGGCAGCTTTTCGGGTCGGAGGGTGATGCGCAGGCGGTCCATCAACTCCAACACTTCCCGGCTAGTCTCTTTCTTGGACCCACCCTTCCGTATGGTGATAACAATTTGAAGGCGCTTCCAGCGGATGCCCCTCCATTTTTTCAATTTGGGGTGCGCCACTTCCTCGTCTGGTGACAGAGGCCTGCGCTGCTTCACGGCTTTAGGAGACGAGTCCATGGCGATGGGGGAGTCTTTAGGAGAGTGGACTGGCTTAGTGACGCAGTCCTCCTCCTCTTCCTCCTTCACAATGGGACTTCTGGGATCCTCATGCGACACGGTGGCATCACACTGTTCCGAAGGCGGTTCAGCGTTCAACCCCGGAGCAGGAACTTGGGACTCGGACACATTCGCTGGCTGAGAAGGAGCGCTGACGCTCCCCGCGTCCTGCTCAGACTCGGCCTTAGCATGGACACGGACGGGGCTGGAGGACGGAGGAGTCGGAGACGCAGACTTTTTGGGCGATTCGGCTTCTTCGCCGGCGACTGGTCGAGCTGGAGGAGGCAGAGGAGGAGAAGGTGAAGGAGGTGGAGATTCCTCCAGCGGTATAACGGGAAGATGGCGGACGTCCAGATCGCTGACGTTGGTCGTGTAACAGTGCTGCGCCGGTTTGTCGTCCGTCTCCTGGAACTCCTGCAAGAAGGATGCACAAGTCAAATCTGAAACTTTTTGGGAACAAGGACCTACAAAAGGATTGAAGGAGAACAACGGTGCCAAACCTGCTTAATAAGTGCCAAGATATCTACTTGTTTCTTCAGCGTGCAGCCTGGGAGGGAAACATCAAACTGCCTCAGCCACTCATCCTGACTGAGGGAAGTGCTATCCTTTGTGCACAATGCCCCTGGAAACAAAACAATGTTGACATTAGCAGTGCTAATCTATCAGCTGATTAGCCAAATGAGGCATACCTGAAAACAATCTCACAGTTGTTGCACCGTTCTATGAAGAAAACATTCCATCAAAATCTAAATCGTAAATCTGCTCAACATCGAAATGGGTCAAAGGAATATATGATTACACAAAAAATATGTAAACCTCTGGCTTCATTGTTCAGGTGTACCAGGTGTATTGCAGGCAATCAAACTAGAATGAGTTAATATGAAATGAAGCGATTTAATTAAAATATGAACCGGACCTCTTTGTTTTAACATAACAGCAAAGAAAATCTACCAAACTGATTTTAAAACGAGGCGAGTTTGTGATCAATGTTTACAGTTTCAACACTGTTCATCAGCAAGAGCAAAATGTGCTTAAATCTGCGGCTGCATTGCAGCACCTTTCTCTTTCATTCTCTTTGAGCGTCTTAGACACCAAGAGCCATTTCAGATGCTGGCATAATAGACAATGAACGATTCTCCATCTGGCCCGATAAATTACTGGCAAGGACAGTTTGAATGCAACAGTCACCAATTATTGAATCCGGTCAGTACTGTGCAGCTCTTTTTGAATCTAGAATTGAATCTGAATGCAACCCATCCAGGAATATGATCTGGAAGTTAAAAAATAAATAAATAACGTTTTCTCCTGAAAGACACGAAACGCTCACCTGAGTGACCAGGTCCTTTCTCTGTCCCTTCCACTCCAGGCAGCTCAGGGATTTGCGGAGGGTACGTGACTTCGTAAGTACCTGGCATTTTAATGCTGAGCAGCTGAGCCATCGCCATCATTACATGATTAAGTTTCTGAAGGCAGAGAGTGTCAGTATTAAGTTTTAGCTAAATTTTCATGAACTTAAATCTAGGGGGGAAAAAATGGACTGAACTATTACCTTGGCTGCAGCGGATGACATCGTCAAGGTAACAGACACCTCATTACTTTTGGTCTTGTCCCAGTGGTTGGCCATGGCAACGGTCTTGCCATCAGGTGCTTCAAATGGTTTGTTTTCTGGGAATGCTGCAAAATAAGTGAAAAGCTTCCTCACTGCAGTCCTGCAAAGCCTGGAAGCAATTTGGTTTGGTAATCTTTCCGTGTGAAGACGCCGCCCGATACCTGGAATGGCTGTGCGAGGTATGAGGGGTATGATGGGAGATATTGCTCTCTCCGTCTCCTCCTCTTTCGGCTCCAGCAGGTGAGGAAAACGTGGATTTACGTCTCCCAAGTTACTTTCTGGCGACGACGCGGGAATGATGGTTTCCGGAGTGTCCTCATCGTCGCTTTCCATCCTACCGGGGGGACGACACACTCCACTTCATCAGCTCTTTCCAAAACAACGCCACATCACCTGATGGAGAACTAGGAGTTACGTGGACGGCTGTACCTGATGTCCTCATTCTGGTTGTGCGGCGGTGTGGGGAGGGCCGCCAGGATGTCTACGCTTTTCACCTCCTCTGCCGCAGAGTCTGAAGACGACGGTATAGAAATGAAGCGCTTGCAGAATCCAGCATGAACTACCTAAGACGTGAAAAGTAGTTACCCATCGGCTTTTCTGGTGCGTCGGCGTCCTTCTGGCTCTCGGGGAGCTCCTCGCCGGCAGTCACCCCGTTCAGCAGCTTGTGCTGCACCGATGGAGGTGGCGTCGGCGGCAGGGAGGACGGCGGTGTTGGGGGGTTGCTGAGGTTACTCTGCAGGTACAAACAACCATGTTTGGGGCTTTCTTCTTGCTGTCGCAAAGTGCGAGTTTAGTGCAGCCTTGTAATACCTTGGTGAGTAACTGAGAGTAGTAGTCTGGGATGTTGTCCAGAACTGCGTTTCCAAACGATCCCTTCAGCTGGTCCTTTCCGCCGGCTGGACTACTGCCGAAAGGCGCAAAGAGATCCAAGCTGGCGCTGATCGAGGGCTCCATCAACGGCAGCAGAGACAGACCCTGGCGGGAAAATGTTCATTAGGTTTCCACATGATAGGAGTCCGTCATTTAGGAGGTGCAGTTTTCAAGCCAGGTTTACCTGCTTGAGTTGTTTTATTAGGGTTTCAGCGCTTTTCCCAACATCCTCCTTTTTGTTCTTCTTCCGTGAGTTCGGCCCTCCCCCTCCAGGCGGCTTGTTGATGCGCTTTGGCTTCTGTACTGGAGCCCTTTTAGTCAAAGACTGCAGATCCTGAGAAGTTTGAAAAGACAGGAGAATTATTTCGCTCTGAACGAGAAAGTGGAAATGGAATTTTTGGTCAAAATGGACGTCTACAATTTCACTGTGGTCTATTTATGTGGACTGAGGAAATCAGCAGGGGCAAAAAAAGCTACAACTGGCTACATGTGGATGCACCATTATCTCTGTACATGCAAAGAAATGCATGCAATGGAGAGACTGATTTTTTCATTAAAACTTGCTGCTGGGAAATATAAGAAATCCCCCCACAACAAAATAGAACATCAACTTGAACTCGGTACCAAACGTATTAATTTGATATTGAGTTTTACTTTGTAATTTGCCATTCTCCAACTAGACACTCTAGACTTTTGCTAGTGGGGATCTGAATGCTCACTTTACGAACATTTCAAAATTATTAAAAAATATTACCTCCATATTCCGTGGTGTCCCTTGAAGCTTCTGCTCCAGCATGGCCAGTTTGCTGTTGATGTGGCCATTGATCTCACTGTGGATGCCTTCGGAGGGCCTCTGTGCATTCAGCTGGAGGTTCTTGGTTTTTAGCAGCTTCTGGAGCAGCTGCTGTCCCGTCTCGGATCTGGGACCTTGGCTCTCTGGGTCTCTGGGCATGTTTCCGGCATTAACAAAGCTCGTGTTGTTCCCAGCGGAAACGGCTTCGCCCGAGGTTTCTCTCTTTATCGCCCCGGGTTGCGCCTCCGGGGAGCCGTCACACTGAACCTCCCTGGGTTCCTGCTTTATGTTCTGTATCGGGATCCTACCTTGCTCCCCTTGTTGAGTGTAGCTTTCTGTGACCTGCTTCAACTCTTGCTGGATGCTCATGCCTCTCTGTGGCCCGTTGGGCGTACCTGGGGCCGTCTGAGGCGGCTCACCACTCGACGTCTGATTCTCTACTTTCATTCCTGGACAATCAAGTGGACTCCTGGCTCCTGGTGACCTGAGTGGAGAGGCCTTGACCTGGCTGAATGGACTGCCTCTCCCCGCTCTGTTGTCGGCGACCGAAGGCGAGGAGGCGTGAGAGGAGTAGGGCGAGGCCGGGTGGGCGGGGCTCATCCCAAATGGACCTCTGGGAGAATAAGCGTGTGACGGGGAGCCCGGGACGCGTCCCGCTGCGGCGGCCATTAACGCTTGCTGCTGTGTCTGGGTGGGAGTGGGGGGCCGCAGGGGCTGATTGAACACGTGCCGCTGCGGATCTCCGGGGGAGTTGACATGGGGTTGCCGGGGTGAATTTGGCCTCAGCATGCGGTTCTGCTCCATCGGGGAATGTGGCATCGATAGATGACCTCTCATTATGTGCTGCTGCTGCTGCATCATCTCCCCTGCTTGCAGCTGCTGCCCTGTGACCATCATCCCTTGCTGCACCTGAGACGCGACGGCAGGTCGCTGGCCAAACATGCCTGGCTGCTGCTGACCGGCCAGAGCTCCGGGTTTGCCTCCATAAGCCATCTGATTGGCTTCCATCCCCATCATCTGCTGCCCGCCCTGCGGCGCCTGGGCTCTCAGTTGACCCGGTTGACCTTGGCCGACGGGCATCCGCAGCATCTGACCCTGCTGTAGTTGCCTCTGCGCGATCAGAGCCTGGATGTGCTGGATCTGCTGAGCCGGGGGAAGATTGCGCAGCTGAGGATTCTGGGCAATTATGGCTGGGATGTTGATAGCGGCGCGGATCTGCGCTGGAGGGACCCCGGGTCTCTGTGGCATCATTCCTTGCTGCTGAGCTCTCAGCATGCCCATCATGGCTTGCTGCTTCTGCTGCTGCGCCATCAGGGCTTGCTGCTGCAGGTTGACACCCATCGCTGTGGGTGGAGCCTGGCCAGGATTATTCATAGGCATCATTTGCTGTTGCATGCCCGCTTCCTGTGGTTTCTGAGCAGCATTTTGTTGTTGTTGGGTAAGAAAATCAACAGGTTTGCCCTCCTCTTTTACACTCATCAAGCTGGGTTTGTCAGCGCCGACGGAGCCTTGCCTCTGGACACCAACAGGAAGTTGATGCTGCTGCTGTTGTTGAACGACTCCGGTTTGCTGGTTCACCGTCCCGCCAGCTTGTTGTTCGTGGACAGACTGAGAATTCGAATGGTGATGCTGAGTTAAATACATCTGATTCTGTTGCTGGCGGCCCTGGTCCAGCGGGTTATTTACTGAGCCTTGCTGTGAGCTCTGACTGGGAGTAGAAGATCCGCTCTGTTGAGGCGGAGTTCTTGAATCAGGGCTCAAGATCCCTCCGTCTTTGGCTGCTGAGTTCTGGCTGTCAACAGATCCTTGTGGCTGCGGCGTGTTACTCCCTGCTGAAGGTGAGGAGCCCATCTGTGGGGTGGAGGGCTGCGAGTGCCCACCCTGGTCCTGGCCGGACTGGCTAACCATTGGCGCCACTTGTCTTTGTTGGGCCATTTGCTGCTGAGATGCAAGCGTGCGCTGAGCGAGGATGTTTTGCTGCTGCTGCTGAGCCGGGGCTCCCCGGAGTCCAGGGTGACCCGGGGGCCCGACGGCACCCTGCTGGCCCATCATCAGCTGGGGCCTCGGCTGCTGATTAACCATCAGCCTCGGCTGAGCTGCCATCATGCCCGCAGGCTGGTTGATGGGCTGTCCCGGTGGCGCAGCGGGCTGACCTCCCACCATGCCTTGCTGAACCTGCACCATGCCCTGTTGATTTGCCTGCGTGGCAATTATTCCCTGCTGAGTGCCTGCTTGATGCTGCGCCATGAGCTGACTTCCCATCATGCCCGACTGCGACTGAGGGATTAAACCGGGTTGTTGGTTCGGGTGTGGCATTGTTTGTTGACACATCATCGCCTGCTGCTGCTGATGGAGCTTTGCCATCTGCATCCTATGCTGAAGCTGCCTTTCTTGAAGAAGCCGGGGGTCCGCCCCTTGTACCGTGGCACCCTGGGAGAAAAACCCAGCCGGAGTTCCCGAGGGACCCGGAACCCTGGGACCAGGAGCTCCAAGAGCAGCCGGAAGCTGCTGCTGCGCACCCCCCATGAAGGGCTGCCCCTGGGGCATCCGCAGAGGCATCATACCAGGGTGTTGCCCCATTACAGCTGCCCCCTGCTGGCCCATCATCATTTGCCCTGGGATCTTTGGAAACATGTGAGAGGGCCCGCCTTGAGTAGGATGAGTTGGGTTCAGCAGACCGGAGCTCTGCTGATGCTGCTGCTGCTTGCTTCTGTACTCTGCAATAAGGTTGGTGTGCTCCTTCTGCTGCTTGCGGACCTACAACAGAATATTGATAAAGATTATTATATATCAGGGCTGAAACTGAGGATTATTTTAATAATTGATTATTCTTTACATGACATTTTATTGCCTAAAATGTGAGAGGAACATAGCATTAGTTAAGTAAATTAGAACTGGGTGAAGCTAAAACTGCTGCCTGTGCAGTTTTGGCTAAAATCTGTTTACAGAAAAATATATCTTTATCTTAAACGCAAAATGTAAATTTTTTTTGTACAGTTTTGGTTTAATTACTGCACTGAATGTTTTACTTTTCATCAAATAATCTTTTTGACTACTCCAGTTGAAAACTAATTGATTACTAGATTAGTTGATAATTATTTCAACAATCAATTCATACATATTACAACAGTTTAGCTATCTGATGTGAAATCCAGGGACTTTATTCAGCGAACCTGGTCGAGCTGTTTCTGAATTTTGCTTTGCTCTTCGGTGACCAACTTCAGTTTCTCAGCATCAGCCTCTGCGAACTCCCTGCCAGCTTTCTTCGCCGTGCGCTGCTTGGCGCAAAGCGCTTTGCGCGACTTTCGGTGAACTCCGATTTGCTCTTCCAAAATTTTCAGCTGCATCTGGAGAAGCTGTTGGGTGTGAAGGAGCCACTCTTCGTACTGGTGCTGCTCTGCGTCATCTGCAACAGAAGAAGAAACTGTAGCTCACGCGCAAGATAACTTGTGCATCTCAAACTCAATGAAAGCACACTTCTAACAAGAAAGACTATATGCAAAACATACTGATGATTCCTTGCACAAACTGAGGAGGATTGGGTCTCGACTGAACGGGATCACTTGTTTCTCCCTCCTGAACAAGAAAAGAGATTGTTAATGACGATTTGGATGAAAAGTTATTGGCCAGATGATGTTTTAATGTTTTCTTTCAACACGGTTTATAGAAAAGAAAGTACCTTTGGCGGTCCGGGTGCAGCCTGAGCAGGATCTGTGCCAGGTGCAGAGGCCAGCCGCTGTGCAAGCAGGGAAACTTGTTGCCTTAAAAAAAAAAAAAAAAAGAAAACAGTGCAAGTTAGCAGCTACTCACTCTGACCAATGCTGTATCGAGAAATTCAGGTATTCAGAGACATGAACTTCCCATATCTGGCCTGTTTAGAAGAAAGCTATAAGAAGTCCCACTTGTAGTTGGCTAAAAGCCAAGAAAGAGAAAAAAAAAAAAAAAAAAAACTAGCCCCATGTTGACACATGGTGGTGGCAGAATTATACTATGGAGATGTTTTTCGTCAGCAGGGACAGAGAAGCTGGTCAGTGCTGATGGGAAGAGAGATCCTGCCAAATACAAAGAGCTGAGGAGAAGAGCTGAGACTGCAAAATGACAGCAACCCCAAACATCCAGCCAGAGCTACAATGGAGTTTATATCAAAGCATATTGATGAGTTAGATTGGCCTAGTCAAAGTCCAGAGAATCAGAGGCAAAAAGAAAAGAAAAAGAAAGTTATGCTCCTTCTAATCTGACTGAACTTGAAGCTCATGGTAGTAAAATGACAAAATATAAAAAAGTACGAAGATTATGAAGAACCATCAATATTTGAAAGGTACTGTATTTATTGGCTCCCAAGACAAATAAAGTCAAAAACACCTGTTGATGCCAGGAGGAACAACGATCGTCGGATCCTGTGCCAAGACTCTTTTAATCCCCTTCAGAGCCACCATCTTCGCTTTGGCAATTGGATCAATGATGTCATCCGCGGGAAATTTATCCAAGTCTGCAACTAGGTGACAAATTTCACGATCAACAAAAACAAAACTTTACATAACGGACTGCCGGTGCCCAGTCGTTGTGCTCACCTTTATCTGGGAAGAAGTTGTTGGCCAGCTGCGATTGCTTAACCACCGGTGGAGGCTGATGGCTGAGGCCTGCGTGGATTCCCGGCTGCCCCGTCCTCATCATGGCTTGCTGGTGAGCCATCGCCATGTGAGGGTGAGACACCACTCCCGGCCCCATCATCCTCTGTTGTTGTTGTTGTATCATGAGTTGAGGACGCGGCACCATTGCCGCAGGTTCCATCATTCCCTGCGCCGGCGGACGAGGCTGATGCTGCAGAATCAGTTGCTCGGTCCCCTGTGGGTTTGGATGTTGACTTGAGAGGCCAGGAAAATGCGCAGAGATGCCGCCCTGTTGAAGGGAACTCAACTGTTGCTGCTTTTGCTGTTCTTTCTTTTCGTGCTCCAGGAGGTCTTGGATGAGAAGAGGCAATTCACCGTCTAAAGAGCTCTCTACTTTTGCCAGGTCTACTGCAGGAGAGTGCTGGCCCCCGACGTCTGGCAGCCCCAGCGGATCGTCTCCCATGTCTCCATGTGGGGTGCCAGGGGAAAATGGGTCCCCTTGTCCGGACATGGAGTACTGAAGTCTACCGAGTCTTACAGAACTGAGACAGGCTTGCTGGGTTTCCTTCTGCTCCGTCTTGGCTGTTGATGCGGTTCCTCCGAGAAGTATCGACACAGCCTCTCTCATTTCATTTTTGACCACTGATTGTCCCTCTTGCAGTTGAGGGGTGAGACATTTGTCCTCTACTTTGACTTTTGAAGGATCAGCATTTTCTGCAACAGGTGGGACTGAGGTAGCAGAATCCTTCTGGGAAAGCATTAAACACTTCTGCCCTGGCTCGTCTTTAGCTCTGTCTTCAACCTTACAGCGAGTAGATCCAGCAACCGATGAAGGTGTTTCACTCTCTGCTTCTACCAGCCGCAGCTGGTCTGAAAAGACATCTTTGGGATCTCCCTGATCCAGTTCGGGGTCGGTGTAAGCCAGGATGTCGAACTCGTCGCCATTTAACAAATCGTCCAGATGCGGGTCATTGGTTTCCAAGTTGTCCAAGTTGCCCAAGTCATCGTCTCCTTTGTCAGGATCCAAGTCAAGTGTCAGATCGTTTTCATCCTCCACGCCGCCATCCCCTGATCCGTCACCTAGACCCTCAAGGTCCGGTTCTGGCAGTTCCTCGCAGGGCCCGACACTCGCAGGCGGCTGGTCCGTCACCAATCCTTGATGTCCAACTCTCTGTTGCTCAGTACTTTGCATTCCGGATTTGGAAACGGCTGCCTGAGTCTGCAAGTGGGGCTGTTGGGATACTGTTCCGGTGGTCTGTGAAGGCAGCAAACCTGGGACGGACATGGCACCCTGTGATACCCCCAGCTGCGAGACGCCACTTCCATCTGCTTGCATCCCTCCAGCTTGAGCTATAGGGTGCTGCTGGAAGTAAGACGTAGCCAAATCCTGTTGTTGGACAAAGAGACGTGGTCTTTGCTGGGGTGTTCTAGGCATAAACTGAGGCCGTAGGGGAAGCCTTTGTGAGTTGTGTCTCAGTTCAATGAATTGCGGTGGAGGGCCCTGACCCAGTGCCTGCAGGTTTTCTCCTCCATGCCCTGGCATCATGGTGTGTGGGTTCTCCATGCCTTGCATGTTAACGCCAGGGTTCAGATTCTGTCTAATGCCCATCGCTTCAAGGCCAGGCTGGGGTAATCTTCTTTGACCTGGACCCTGGGGTTGCCACTGAGGAGGGAATGGTGGACGGCTAAACATACCAGGAGGTCTAATGGACCCTGGAAGCCTGTAAGAGACAAATATATAATTGAGTTGGAAAACCAGGACATAAATCTACAATAGTTAACTAACTTTTTAGTTCAGTATTTCCCCCAGAAAACTTGCTAAGCCCGGTGCTCAGGGCGCTAGGTCAGCTATGCAGTCGCCCGCCGTGTTTTTGAGTTTAAAAAAATGTTTTGTTTCTATTCTAAAGCAAATATGGTTGAGATTTCATCATCAAGTGGACAGATTGCCAACATTTCACACAATCTGAATGATACAGGCAAGTTTGATGAGCTAGTTGGGTCCAGCTAACTCAACATTATCAGCCTGTTGTCGCATTCAAAACACTCCTATGTGGATGCCGTTTCCTACAGACCAGTTTTCTGCACAATCCAATGTGTCACCGGGTATGAATCCACAGTCGTACAAATTTATCATAGTACAGAGGTGTATGACAGACATTAGCATCGAGTCCGCCTACATCCCCCAGAATGCCGTGCGGTCCCAAAATTTCATGGAACGCATTTTCTATTGATATTGATTGTGATGGATATCGTTCTTGTTTTATGGCTCCAAGGAAACAGATCAGCTACAGATCTCTGCCACCTTTCCCTTTTTGACATCATAAAAAACTATTTGAAAGTAGTATTTCTTACAATATGAATCTAGCATGAAGCTCTCTGTATAAAATTAATGTTTATTCTAACTAATGTTTGATCTTTTCCTTTATCAAGTTTTATTTTAGCATTCAACACTCAAGCCCACCGTAGTTCTCTTTAGCCCACTTCTGAGGTTGAGAATCAAAACTTTAAAGGTCAGTTTTCAAATTGTCATTAATGGTGTTACATAACAGCAACATTGCTGAAGATTCTACTTTATAACAGAGCTTGCCTGAGTCCACTTGTGTCCATAATGGCAGCTGTTCCTGTAGGCGGTGGGCGAATGATCTTATCATCCATGCCTCCTCCGACCACGGGCATCTTCCCAGGAACAGAAACTTGAGCCTCAGAGGGAACAGGAGCAACACGGTCCTAAACGAAGCAAAGCTAGTTACATGTGCAGTTTATTTATTCTTGTTCGTTTATACTATCAAATCTTTCTGTGAATGGTTAGGTTAACTTCATTGTGTTATAACAATTTTTGCCACAATTAAGAAGATAACCATCTGATATTATCCACACAATAGCTGACAGGTCTGCCCCTGCTGTCTCTGTGCTACATGCTTTCAATTCTTCACACCATAAGAGACTGCGTCATTGTAGCTTTCCTGCAACAATACAATATCTTCATAATGTGTCTTTCTTGTGTAATTGCTGCAGAAGGTTTACCTGTGGGTAAGGGGGAGGAGCTCTGAGGGTCTTATCTTGTTGATAAGCTCCCATCTCCCCTCCAGACCAGCCTGGGGAAGCATTTCCAGTAGCTGCAGCAGCTGCAGCCTCTTTCTCCTGTTTGATTGTAATCTTTTGCCTTTGCTGCCTGATTATAAAGTCCCTCAGTTTTTGCCGCTGTTGAAACAAAACGCAAGCAGTGGTTTGCAAAAGAGAAGACGTGCACCAACTGACTTTTAAACAACAGATTCTGAGAGTTCTGATACCTGCTTGTACTTCTCCAGTTCAGATGGGCTCAGCCCAACTAGAGAAGGTTCCTGCACGGCTGAGAGGTCCGGCATTTCTTGTGCGCCTTGCACAACTGGCTGATGAGGCAGCTCTGCAGGGTGAACAGCAGATAGTTCCTGGGATTCAGAACCAGGCAGTGCCCTGGAACCAAGGGTATCTGCTCCTTGGGTCAGCTGAGGCTGACCTGGGACCACTGGGCTCTGCTGCTGGGTGCTTAGGTAAGACCCTGTGCTGGAGCTGCGATTAAAGGCGGATTTTCCAGAGAGTGGATCCACAGTGGAACTGCTGTTGGGATGGCCGGGAGGGGGCTGGTTGGGATGAGGCGATGTTTTATAGTTTCCAGTTCCCTCGGAGGAATGAGAAGGAGTGCGAGGAGGTTTGTGGAGAGCAGCGAAGGGGTCCCTGGACTGTGGTCTAGAAGGTGGCCTGGAACAAGGGTCTGGGGACTGGAAACGAGGAGTAGCTGGAGACTGGACAGCATACGGGTCGGAGGACAAGCCACCAGGAGTGTGGGGAGATGGGGCACTACCCTGGGACTGTGGACTGGAGGGGACTCTATGACCCTGATCCTGCTGGGTCGCTGGGTGTCTCTGGGCTCCCAGACCACAGTTGTCACCTGACTGCGGTCTGGGGGTAACCTGCGGGTGAGAGTGAGGGTCAGAGAAACTATGGGAGGGAGACTGGCGGTAGCCCTCTGAAGGATGGTTCGGGGAAGCTCCTAGATGAGGCGGTCCACCGTCTCCCTGGTGCATTCGAGGGGTCATGGGGGCCTTGAATAGACCATCCCCAGCCTCGAGCATTCCCGATGGAGACCCAGTGGAAAGCTCCAGTCTTCCTGCAACAGAAGATCGAGGAGAAGGTGCACTAAACTCAGCTCTGTGCTGTCCTGTACTGACAGGCGAGGAAGCCACGGCGGAGGGGGATGAAGATGAACCAAAGTCTGTCCGTCCCATCCCTGGCTGGCCTCTGAAAGGGTCTACATGCTGAGTGTTGTGGAGTGGTGAGAAGACCGGTGACTCCCCAAGGCTGGGGCCTCGTGAATGGGGACTTCCAGAAGGACCTAAGGCCTCCTGTGAGCCCTGCTGCGAATGTAGGAGGAGACCCTGTTGTTGCTGCAGCTGCGATTTGAAGTATGGATCAACGTGCTGGGCCCGTCTAGGGGTTCCAGGAGTTCCTGGTTGCATGTCAAAAAGGCCGAGGCTGTCTGGCCGTCCCTGAGGAGGACCCTGTGGGCCGGAAGCGGGGTAACCTGAGGAAGAGGCCTGCAGAGGGCTGGCCCCGGTATGGGAGAAGGGTGTGCTGGGATGCGTGTGAGAAAGGGGCGACTGGGGAGGAAGCTTAGCCAGGGGGTCAGTCCGACTTTCAGCTGACAACGGGGTCTTAAGTGCTCCATCTGAGAAAAATACAGAAGACGACCCCGAATCAGGAGGAAAAGAATAGGGGCTGTCTGCAGAGCTCGGGTGGGAAGAGATGGACGTAGAGCCTGAGGGGGGCGGGATGTGGAGGTGTAGAGTCGGCCGCTCGCCTTTAGGACGCACCGCCTCCGTCTTGACAGGGCGGCACACCTGACTCTCTGCCTGCTGTAATTTCAACAGCACAAAGTTAAAGAAGGTAGGGATTTAAGGATGATACAGGTGAATGAGGAAAATGTAACTTGCCTTTTGTGCCTTGTTAATTCTCTGTGCTGCTCGGTTGTCTTTGGCCTTTTGCTGCAATGGGAAAATATTCTGGTTAATTTTTTTTTTTTTTTTACTTTGTAAAACTAAAAAAATTGTCATGAGATTAAAATATTTGCAGTTTATGAATGGGGTTATTTAAGTCAATATATGGTTTCTCTCTTCAGTATAAGAGTTCACAAGTATCAAGTGACTGAATAGAGAATAAAATAAACTGGTTCAAATGCTTTATATTATGAAAGATATACTGTAAAAGTTCTCTTTTTCATAACAAAAAAAGAGATACGGGTCTAAGAAGTTTTACTACTAAGTTTTCTAGGTACCACTGATGTGGTAAAAACAATAATAATGAGAACTGGATTTTTCAACAAGACAAAAAGATAAACATTGTTCTTTTCACTTTGAGCAGCATATTTGACTCTATAAGTTTTATTCAGGAGTTACATTTTCTAACGCCCATGTTAGCAAAAACATTTAATTCAATAAGACTCCCATTTGAGGCTTGACAATATATCGTCTCAGAAATATCAGTGTGTGCAGCATTCATAATGTGAAGGACTGTTTGGAGTGCATTATTTGTTGGTTGGTATATTTCAAGTGTCATGAAGTTGCGCTTTTACACACTAATATAGTATTTAGCCAGGTGGACAGCGTCTCAGAGCAGAAGATGCTCACAAAGATCACGCATAACACGGCCCATAATGCTAAAGGTCACACAGTGATGGATGCACGGGTGAGATGGAGAAGAAAGCAGAAAATAAACACAAATGGCAACAGATATAGTCATCGCCAAAATGTCACAAAGCGCTGCTGGTTGAAAACATACCAAAAATTGCCACTATAAAATGTTTTTCTACATTTTTAACAGTTTCTATCTATGTAAATGGGATATAAACCATTTCACGCAAACGAGAGCTGGAAGGGATTTAGTGTTGGATGAGCATTGCTTACATTCAGTTTTATAAAAACTAAAGAATTTCAATAAGCCCTTCCCAAAGCTTCTTCCCAAAGCCCTCCCCATTCTTCTGATTTCTAACAAAGCCCATTTAAATGCTACCTCTGAGATTTCTACCCCAGAATAAACCTACCAAGTATGGAACCTTGTCAGCAGCAGACACCTTCCTCCAGATCTTCATAATCTGCTTACAGCGACTGGCCCAGTCTGGGAAAGAAAAAGGAAACATTTAGCAGTTGCTCCATAAAATTACCGAATGTCTGATTTTTGACATTGTGATCTCAAACTAGGCTTTGATGTATTTCCCAGCTCACTAACCTGGGTAGTCCTGTTTCAGCGAAGGGAAATTTGTATTGGCATAAAGAACCGGAGAAATGGTGGAGAGCTCTCCGAGCTCCTCGTCTTTTTCCCAGCGCTGGAGGCTTCGCTGGTTATAGGACAGCCCATCACCTTCTGCCTCCGTGGGAGTGGGCGGAGAGGAGGGTGTCACTGGGGTAGAGGGGGTGGCCCAGGGACTCTCCTCCCCCCCATCAGGACTGAACAGTCCTCTCTCTCTGCAGGTCACAAAACGACATTGTCTATTGTAACTCTAAACTCTCTGAGTATAAATAGCAGAGATACCTGATAACTTCAAAATGTAAATTGCTCATTTTTAACAGCTGTTTATATACGATATGCTTTTCAGTAAACTAATAAGCGCGAAGCAGTTCGGTATTGGTCCTACCGCATTTCAAAGAAGGGAGACTGGGAGAGGCCAGGAAAAGCATCCATCATTCCAGCAGAGGGCAACGGCCCTGCAAAGGAAACCAAGATTAAACATATACACGACTCATCTGTACTTCAGTTATTATAAGAGATGTGACAGAAACTACTTCAATATTGATAAAACCCACAATATTAAAATATTTTTTGATGACTCAGTTATCAGTTCAAAAAGAGAAATGAAGTATTTAATGATGTTTGCAAATGATAGATACGGTTCGCTACACAATTTAACTGGATTTTATTCTTTGGTTTTCTAAAACATGAAGTCACACACTGCGTTTCGCTTCTGACAGAGCAGTGAGATTGTGTATTTATGCACGTTAAAACATCAATATGTCAAGAAGCAATAAAACTAATTTGTGAAAGCTGGCCTGAATTTTCCCAACTTTGTTAACTTTTTTGTGTTGATAAAGATTCAGATAGATGGATTTCTCTGATTTGTTTCATGCCTGAACCAAATTCAGTAAACATAGATGAATGAATTAAAACCAAATATACTTTTACATCCTGTGTAGGAAGAATGCAGGACAGTTTCTGTAATAACATGGACGGGTCTATTTTACACACCTGAGGGGAGGGCTCTTTGTGGGACAGCACTGCGATTTAACTCTCCCTTTGTGGCCTCCAAGATGGGCTTCATCCCCCCTAAAGAAGAACCGTCTGACACACCCAGAACCTTCCTGAAGAACTGCTCAGAGTCCTGACTCTCCACTCCTTGTGGAAGACCTGTCACAAGCAAAAGGGAATAAAAAACTGAATATTTGGAAAGTTTGCAGTACTAGACCCTTCGTTTTATGTTTCATGCAAATACACACAGAGATACCTCTCAAGAGCAGGTTTCCATAGTGGTTATTCATTTACAATTAAACTTTGGATGGAGTTTCATGAAGAGATTCTCCTCAACATCTTAAATTGTTCAAATCTTTAACAGTATATGTATATCAGTTTAAAATAATCTAAACCTTTCTGGTAGCTGTCTAAATGTGTTTAAAGATGTTTCAAATTAGGGGGGAAATCCTACATTCAAAGCAACATGCTACGATTAAAATGATTTAATTTCCAAGATATATGAAAAACTGCATCCACTCCTGTCTCAAAACATTATGCACTCCTGCTGCTGTGTGGTATTGCTTCTCAATATTTATTTGTTAAATACTTCTGAGTGTTACCAACTTCCTCTGGCTTTAAGCCATAATGTTTCAGACTCCACACATAGAATTGGACAAAATGTATCGATCACAGCAAGGACTGGGGCCAACTCCTCTCTGGTCGCTCAAAGTGAGAAAGCATAAAAATTGGCATCAGCTCAATTTCTTTAAAATTACACCTTTTTATTGTGTTTCTAATAATGCTATATAAGTTATCAAGTGAGGTCACTTTGACCAAATCATTCTTAACGGGTTTAATGCTGAGAATTGCAGTGGCGGACAGACTCCCACTTTCACTGTGAGCCGCTGAGTGAAACCTGGGCGCTGCGGCATTAGGAGTTTCAACCAGGTGGAAACTTTCCCCACCAAAAAGAAAAACAAAAAAAACAGGCAGAGTAAATAGAAGTCCCAGAAAATGTGTTAATTAATTAGAATCAGGTAATTACCTTCACCTTTTTCTGGCTCAGAGTCATGGAGATGAGCTGACTGCTCTTTCACTCCTGAGGAAGGAATGGGAATTACTAAAATTATGAAAGATTTTTGAGCTAATCTTGAACAGCTTTAGTATAATTGTAATGAATATGTGGGCCTCGACATCCCCAGAAAGTCTTACCTGTGCCGTCTCCCTGAGGCTGGGGTGCTTCTCCCCCCTCTCGCTTGACAGGAAAACTCCCACCCACCGCCTGATCTTTGGCTTCAGCATGAGAGAGAAAAGCACAAAGATGAGTCCATGAACATTTGCCAACCTCAGTGTGTAACATTCAGGACCGTGTCACTGCTTCATTTGGGCGTCCCTACCTTCTGGGGCAGCAGTTTGGACTCCTGCTGGCTTTAGTAACACAGGCTGCACAAGGCATGCACCCGGCCTCTGGCCTGGAGCTATCATCACAGCTTTCTTACTCAAGTCTATTAGTGTCTTGCCAAAGAAGGCCTCCTGAAATGCAGAAGCACATTTTGTATGAATGTTAAAAATCATTGAATAATTTCGATGTCACGACCTTTTGAAGCACAGGAGTAACAGAGAGTGTACAAACCTGGAGATAAGCTGGAAACATGTCCTCCAGTTTGCTCTTTTTTCTGCCCCGGCGCTTCTTGGCCTGTTCTTCACCTTCTGCTGGTTTAGGATCCATTATGTTGTCTGTGTCCGGGTGAGGACCTACACACAATCACACACAATCACTTCAACAATATGCATATAAAAGGCTAAGAGTCAGTTCACAACAAGGATGATGGGAAATAACTTGGGATACACCAATATGAAAGTTTGGGCCGAAACCAATATCCAATATAAATTTAGCTATTATGCCTGATGACCTATAGTTGCCATCATTGTATGTATTTTTGCCGCCTTTTGATAACTTTGGAGAAAAAATTGACCTCAGTTCAACTCTCCATACTACTACGATTTTTTTTTACCAACATCAGCCAATATCAATATTAAAGCAGATATATGGTAATAAAGTAGTTTATGCACATATTTCCAATGCAAGAAAATATTGCCATCATTTAAGGCATGTGTACATGCCTTAAATGATGGCATGTAGACATGCCATCATTTAAGGGCCTAATTAAATTAAATTAAGATCTCTGCCTTAATCAAAAGTTTTTTCATATTTTCTTTCTTAAATCATATGTCAACTTGACCTCACTATGTCAAAGAAAATCAAAGAGAGGCTAAATATCAGTACATTCAGGTTCTTGTGAGTTTATTTCCTTTACACACAGGAAGTATTTTGAATTTAAATTATACATTCTCCAAACCTTTATGACTGTTAACAGCACACAGCATTAAGATGTCCTTAATGAAAAATCTACTAAACAGTAAAATCTGGCAATCTGTTGACTCCAACCTTCTTCAATGGTTCGCTCAATTGGCTGTCCATCTAACGTGGTCTCTCCAGCCAGCTGGGCAAAGAACTCCTTCTTTAAGCGTGTGTGACACTTCCTTTGTCGCACCATGAAGCCCCCAATCCCTAAAATACACAAATAAGAAATTGAATTTATCTTGAAAAAACTGCCCTCCAGAAGAATTTATTCCCTTCAAGTGCAAGACTGGAGTGGAGCAGAACTACACACTAAACGTTCCACCAGAGCCGCAATGGAGCAACAATAACATGTGAAAAAGTTACAGGTGTGTTTACACTTATTCCAGATCTTGTAACTGCTGAGGAAAAAATAATATGTAGGAGTTAAAATATGTAACATTCCAGGAAGCTTACCTGGTCTGTAGGGCTTTCGTTTCCTCTTCTTACTGTCCTCCGTCTCGTCGACTCCGCCTTTGAGGCCGTCACAGTCCCCCATGCCTTCCGGACCAGCGTCCCTGTCGCCACCTTCTTTGTCAGGGCTCCCTGGCGCCTCCATCTTGGATTCACAATCCATTGGCTCACCACAGCCTAATAATTCAAAGAAACACTTAAAGAACGAACCCAACACAGACGACTGTTTATCAGCTGTCAGATGTGGCGAAACCGGGCCGACCTTTTCCGTCGTCACCGTCTCCTTCGACCTCCCTCATATCCATTCCATCAGGCCCGCCGTCGCAACACAGAGTGCCGAGACGAGAGCGACGCTGCCGTCTCTTATGCAGGGGAGACATGGAGATGCTGCGCAGCAGAGACATGCCCGACTCTGTCAGCCACACGCCCTCCAGACGGTAGAACTGGGGTTCTGTGGAAAACAATTTCAAATCGAACCGGCTCGGGACAAAAAAATAAAATAACAACAGGAAACCACAACGTGCCATTGCAGGTGCATTCCAATTCTTTTTGTGAATATAGTTTGCAAGTAATTAAAAATATAAAATGGTATTTCCCAGAAAGTTTACGTGTTAAATAAGACCAACAAGTGAAGTGCATAAATGTATTTGCACATTACATGTCCTCAACATTTGGTCAGGGCTGCTTTTGCATGAATTACTGCACCAAAGCAGCATGGCACCGGTCACCTGTCTTCTGTTTAGTCAAGCAAATATTAGTCATTTTTTGCACTGTGATAAGATGCCAAGTCCTACTGGAAAAGGAAATCAGAAGCCAATGATTGTTTAAGGCTGTGACTTTACTTACTGTTTTTTTTTTTTTTATTTCTCAATAAAAAAATGGAAACTATTATTGCTTGTTTAAATTCATCACAAATGGAGGGAAATATTTAACTTTTTTTTCTGGTCATTTTACGGTTGTCGCTTTCAACATGATGAAACTATATTGAAATTACACTTTTTGAACTAAATTATAAAAATAATGAACTTCTCAATATTCTAATCAACTGAGATGCACCTGTAGATAATTCAATAAAATCTACTAACCAGGCTCTTTGATCTTTATTGAAGCCATAATAGCTGACTCTACTACAGAGAAGAAGAAGAAGAATTAGAAAGCAAAAGTAAATCATGACATCAGTGCATTGAAAACAAATCTTGACACTGTGATATTCGCTTTCGGTTCGTCGGCTTCGTCATTCTGAGACTCACCCACGGGTTTTGGAACATACGGCGTGCAGGATGTGCACGCGAAGCCTTCATCGGAGGCTTGCTCCACCTCATCCTCCGTGTACAGGCTCTCGCAAACAGCATGGACCCATCTGCACAGGCACACAGGAAAACACGATGACACACACGCACACACACTCCTTTCGTAAATGCCAACAAAATCAAAAGATGTTATGGAATAATTTATGACGAGAAAACTCCATGCATAATCCATCTCCCGCTTGTCGTCATTAGCCGCATCCCCATGAATTCCTAAGATTCTCTTGGTACGCGCGGATGTAAGGGAGCGCGGCACGCACCGGTCGCAGTACTGACACTGCAGCAGCAGCTCCTCTTCCATGAAGTTCTCCCTGCAGACCGGACAGGTGACGAGGCTGGCGCACGGCCCGCAGTGTGTGTAGTTGTTCTGCCACTCGCAGTGGAAGCCTGGTGAGCTGGAGCCGCACTGGACACAGCACACACACCTGCACGGGAGGAGTCGGGTCATTCTTCCACTGATCCAGTAAAACTGTATTATTATTGTTTGTATCAAAACAAATGCTACAATGGAAAAAATTTGGATTTATTCAATGCTACAAAAGGAAAAGACAGAGCAAGGAGACTTTAAATTGCTAATGCGGAGCTGAGATGCTGTGTTTCAGTGTTTTACATAATATGCAAATGTGCATGTGCTCATTTCCATTTGACCTAGTTCAAAAGGAAAAGAACAGAAAAGACTACTGCACACTAAGAGACGATCTTCTTTACCATTTGCACTTCCAGCCCCCCTTTGGCACGGTGTGCAGGGGAGGGTCCAGGCAGTAGGTGTGATAGCTGACATCGCAGTCGTCACAGAGCAGCAGACGGGACGGGTCCGACGCCTTCCCACACTTCTCGCACACAATGCACTCCAAACAACGCCAGCCCTTACGGAGCTTCGTCTTGGTGATCTGAAGAAGAGAACGCGCTTAAATCTTCGCTTCGGCAAAATGAGTATCAAAGAGGTAACTGAAGCACTTCCTACTTTGCTGTTCACACAGTAAGGATGGTAACACTGGGCACACTGAGCGCAAGCTAGCAACTGGCCCTCAGGACCCTTTCCGAAACTGCCGCACACCACACACATGTCCTGAAACAGACGAGAGCAAGGAGTCAGATAGAGATACACACCGCTTGGGATTTATTTATTTTTTCTTTCTTTCAGTGACAAACCACAGCAAATGAAAAGTGTTGTACCTGGAGCAGGACGAATTTGTCTGTGTTTGAGAAGAGAACCACCGTGTTCTGCATGGTGTCGTCTTCCTCGTCGTCTTCCTCCTTGCTTAGTCCAGTGTCTGAGGTCATGCTTAGCTGAAAGGAAGGATACCAGATGTGTTTAATTATAGGAAAAATCCTATTAAGTCCAGATTTTTATTCATTAATTTGTTACTCTGGAGGAATGACAAATGTAAAAGAGAAAAAAATTGCATTTATTATAGAGTCCCACAATTCCCACATTCACACCTTTCCTGACTTCACTTTTCAATTCTGAGCATCTACATACAAACATTTGTGAACAAAAATGAATGATCCGTGATTGCTTTCACTAATCATAGTGAAATATTATTACAAGGACATAGATGTGTCTCACTTCACCCTGACTGTGACAACATTCAAATCCAAGCATTAAATATAATTACAGACAGAAAGTTAGCTGAAGCCATTCAGAGCACTTCATCTGTTCTCTGATTAGCTTTCCCTTGAAACCTGATGTTGCTAATTTACATTTTAACAGCTACACTGACATATAATGTCCCAGTGTTTCTGTTGGGCTTTCGGATTGCAAATATTCCCAAAATACAGTACAGACCAAAGGTTTGGACACAACCTTTTCATTCAATGGGTTTCCTTCATTTTCATGACTATTAATAAGGCAAGAAAGCCCACTTATTAACCTGACAGGGCACACCTGTGAAGTGAAAATCATTTCAGGTGACGACCTCTTGAAGCTCATCAAGAGAATGCACTGTGTGTGCAAAGCAATAATCACATCAAAAGGTTGCTACTTTGAAGAAACTACAATATAAGGAGCATTTTCAGTTGTTTTACACTTTTTTGTTTAGTACATACTTCCACATGTGTTAATTCATAGTTTGATGCCTCCAGTGTGAATCTACAATGTCAATAGTCATGAAAATAAAGGAAACTCATTGAATGAAAAGGTGTTTACAAACTTCTGGTCTGTACTGTTTATCTGGAGGTTTAAAATGTTGTCCTTACTTCAGTTCATTTTTGGCTATTGAGGATTCCCCAGTAAGAGTTTTTACTATTATTTTTTCCTGATATGTGTACAATATTTGTGCTTCCTTTACATTTTCCAAAGACTATGAAAAACCAAGAAAAATAATTTAATTCCATTTCACTTTGTGTATAAAAATACTTTGGCTGTGATTCAGTTTTATGACGGATGATGACAAGAGATGCATCAATCAGACTTTATGAAATTGGTTGACATTTGTGTACATTTCATAGACGCCCAAAAAAGGTTTTGGACTTTTCCGAGTCCAGATGATTGGAAAGCTCACCAAAAAGGCATCGATGCAGGACGCCATGGCTTTGAGGCGTGACCTCCCGCCACGCCCTCTTCCTCCGCCGCCACCCCGAGGTCTCCGCTTTCCAGGGAAGCTGCTGCTTCGCCCCTACAAGTTAAAATAAAAGGAGAAATGAACAACCTAAAAGGCACTGTCATAAAAAAAACACTTGCATTTATTGCAACCCTTCAGATATTAAAATCAATGTCATGGTGACCTCACCTGTTTGACCCGTGAGCGGCCCGGCGACCCTCTCCGTTTTACCTTCTCTCTATCACTTCTGAGGGCATCGAAGGGAAGTGAGTCGTCGGTCTCTGTGAGGTTATCGCCGTGGGAACGGCCGGCGGGAACCAGTCCGAGTTCCATGGCCAGCTGATTGTCCGGTTCTCCGGGCGAGCCCAGGAAGCCGCTGCTGCTGGACATCTCGTCCAGCAGCAGCTCGGGCTTCGCTGCCTGCAGCTCCTGCTTGATGTCCAAATGATGTCCTTTCATTTGCTCGTCGTCCTCTTCTTCGTCTTCCTCCTCGGACTGAGGAAGCAACCTCGCCTCCACGTCCATGGCAGAAAGCGCGTCTTGTGCGTCTGCTGATGGCGAGGTTGTGGAAGGGGACTGGAGGTCTTGGCATCGACTCCTCTCGAGCTTCTCGTCCTTGGACGGCAGCTCGGGTTTGTCCACAGAAACAGAGAAGACCGCTGGTCTCTGCCCGTCCTTTCTGAACGGTTCCACGACACAGCCGCTCTGTAACGACTCCTCCGAAGCTTCCGTCACAGAGACGGTGGACTCTTGCTTTTCCTCCTCCATGCTTCCAGTTGCTTGGTGTGACGATGCAGTGGGCTCTGATGTAGGTTTAATGTCACACTGAGTTTCTGCTGAGAAGACCCCGGAGGACGGACTTTGAGTCTTCTCACAGAGTATTTCTTCTGATCTCCATTCAACAGCAGGAAGACAAGTGACTCCTTGTTCCATTGTAGCACAAGCTGGGTTTAAAAATATGTCTTCATTAGCATGAGAAACATACGCACAGATCTATAAAACATTTTTTTTTTAATCTATTAACGTTTGCATGTTAGATAAAAACATTTTTAAAAACCCATGTAAGTGTATTAGACAGTGCTACACGTGAAGTGTTTATCTACCACCAAAGAAAAGAAATTAAATTCATTTGTGTTTAATTCATTTATTTGTTTATGTAGGTGTTTCATTTCTAGATTAACTTTATTGTCATTGCACAGTATTTTCAGCAGCACATCAACATTATTAGGGACAGCTGGTTTAACATTAACACTCAAAATAAATATTTCTCGGTTATTCTAATTTATTGAGATGCACAGAAAACAAACAAAATTCCAATTATTTAAAAAATAATTGAAATAATTATTTTTATTCACCTGTAGACTCAGTTGCAGCAGATGACTCTTGACAGGTGGATCCTTCTCCTGCCGCCTGCGGTTCTTGCTTCATTTCCTTCCCCTTAACATCTGCTGAGTGAACTACTGTAGACTCCAAACCTAAACCAAATAAAAACAAGCTCATTAAAAAGCCAGAACTTTTTTTTTTTCCTCCTAAGCTTCGACTTTTCAGGTTCTTCGAAATTCTAACATACCCAAATCCATGGGGGCGTCATTCTGAAGTTCGACTTTCACGACGTCCATCCCGGTTGCACCGTTCTGACCAGGAGTTTTTTCTGATAAATCTGCTGCCATTTCAGTGACCAGGTCAGCTTGGATTGTCATCTCCTCTCCAGACTGAATGTCGTCCATGCATGTCTGCTGCTGATCCTCCTTGCAAACAAGACAGATGTCCTTGGCTTCTGAAAGCTCTCCCAGTGAAGAACACTCGATGTGCATCCATCTGAAGAAATAAAAAAATAAATAAAACAATCAGAAAAGTTGCATTACAAAAACATCAGCTTGCACCCAGATGCACCAGTTAATTGAGTCCACTGTGTGTTAAGCTGACCTGTGGCATAAGCCGCAACACCGAAGCCCAACAGACGGGTTGGCAGCTTTGCTGCAAACGCAACACACTGAGCTGCGGTGTTGCTGGCACTCTTCACACATGTTGTAGTTTTCAAACCACTGGGCTGAACCTGGCAGCGTCAACCCACGAACACCGCACTCCATACATACACGGCACCTCTGTGGAAAAACATGACATGGTGATAATGAGGACCAATTCCTCAAAATGGAGAGCATATTTCATTCCAACAGGTAACACATTATTATGGTTTTACAATCATGTGCAACAAGTCTACAGTTTAATCTGTCTCAAAGCAGATAATTATTCTTGTAAACATGTACAATTTTCAGACTTTCACAACATTAGATTGTTTTTGTGTGTATGATTAATCCTTAATACCACTTCTGAGGATGTTTGTAAAGGTTTTCTAGGTTTTGTTTCGGTTTTTATTCACTCCCGGATGACCAACACAGCAAAATCTTATAAATAGAAAAAAATACCATAAACAGTAATAGACAGTATTACTGCTAATAGAGATGAAAAAAAAAAGTGACTAACTCTGCATTTCCAAGGGTCAGAGGGAAGAGAATCCATGGCTGGTTGGAGACAGAACGTGTGATATCCCTTATCACAAGCATCACACACCAACATTTTGGAGTCTTCTCCTGGTTGTCTAAAAGTGAAATTAAATAACTTGGTATTATTTTAAAACAATACACATGCCATTTCAAACAAAGATGTACATCCCAAATCTTAAGTGTGGATGTAGTTTGCTCACATGTTGAACTTACCTGCAAGTCTGGCACACTTTACACTCTGGGCACTGCCACCCTGCCCGCTGGACAGGTGTGGCACCGATTTCCAGACAGGATGCATGATAATGGAGGCCACAACCCGTGCAGAAAAGTAGCTCTGTGAGCTCCCCAACTGAATCGCACACTGCACACCACGCCTCCTCACCAGCTGTAAGCAAAATATACAAATACAGATTGCAAAGGGAAAATTGCATCATCAGTTGTTTTTTTCCACATTCCTTTTTTTTCCCCCAATTTCTGATACAATGGAAGTTGAATACAATTTCAGACCACCACACACACACACAAACATTTCACAATGCTTTAATGGATGCATACAAGTAAAGAAACTGATCAAATTAGCTTTCAATGAATATCTGGAGAGGGCTAATAAATCCCACCTAATTCCATATATAGGACGAAAAAAATAAGGAAATAAAAGTGTCTTTTGTTTGCAACAGACAAGCGAAGCAAAAATTGAGGAGTTACCTAAAGGTTAAACAATATCAGGGACACATTAAAAACTTGCAAGACAAAACCACTTGCACTGAAAGAACATTTAAATTATACTAAGGTCATTCTTGTACATAAAACAAGTCATGTCAGCAACAGTATTTCACAATCTAAGATTCTACAGTAATTTATGATCCTTTATTTTACATCGTGACTGATCAAATGTTGACTCAAACTCACGCCCCCCATTTCAAGTGTTGCATCAAACAACTTACTATCTCTGATAATTACAACCTAATTTTTAGTGATCAGAATGAATTTCAGTTTATTAATTTATTAAGTTCAAGAGTTTGGAACAATGGGACAAGATTTTCTACAGTGTCAGAGAATTCAGCATTTTTTAATGAAAAATTACAGTCAAGTCTTTTAAAATTTATTTTAAAAAGTTGATTCTGAACCTAGTAAATGCTAACTGTGCTCACATTTAATTGGATTTCCACCTTGAAAATAATAGAAGGCAGTAATAACACAGTCACTAATCAAAACTCAGGAGCGAGAAGAGTAGCTATTGGATAGCCACTCTTCTTATGAAAACATATGATAACAAACCTACTACACTACAAGCACACTCAAAGTTATAAGTGAGTCACAGAGGACGTCTCTTACCCAACTCCTCAGCCTTGTCTATATGTTCTGGACAGAGGAGGACCAACTGCTTCATGGACTGGAAGGATCCACTGGCCGCAGAGCACGGGAAGTGGTAAAATCGTGAGCAGCCCTCTACATGGCATTGTATGGTTGCACCCAGTCTTTTGCAATATTCACAAAGCTGAAATAAACCAAGAGAAGAAAGGACTCAATTTCCTGACAAAAGTGCTCAATATTTCTTTTACACTCCAAGTGAAGTTGATGGAGAGCAGACTCACCCGTTGAGTCCCTGAGATAACAGCTTTATCCACATCCTCCAGCTCCTCGTCTTTCGTCTGCTTCACCCCATCTGACCACACCGCACACCAGTGGTGGACCCAACAGCCCCCTGTTCATCGCAACAATAAACAGAAAACACCTCACAGACGTCAACAAAAGAAGAACATGGCTGCCTTGCAATGTTGAAACAGCATAGGAACATATTTTGAGCTTAACCTGAGTCATCAAAGAGTGCTGTCAGACAAGAAGAGTCAGAAAAACCAATGGAAGACAGGTCATCATTTCCAGGCAGTGGCAGTGGGAAAGCTGATGGCTTTTGAGTCGGTCGCTCCAATGACGACCTGAAGTGTCGCAGTTCCCGCTGTCCAAGCAAACTCCGCTCCACACAATTACAAAGGGCACAGGCACGAATGCATTCTCTGTCCACATAATAATGATTAAAAATATATATTTATCTTTAGAACTTTTATAAGAGGATACAAGTCATGAACATCATCTTAAAGAAACAGGCAATTCTGAGGCAAACAGGAACTTACACAGGTGTGCTGGAGGAGGTTGCATCAACACCAGACTCGTCTGTAGCAGGAGAGACTTTGGACGACTCCTGGAGGGAGACTGGCTGATGTCCAGAGGCGCTATCATCTGCTGGCAAATACAAAAAAATAAATAAAACAGATATATAAAGACATCAAAATATTTATTACTGCTTTGTTCAAATTAAATTAGATATCCATCTCCACATAAAAAAAACAATATCCAAAATAAAGATGCATCAATAAGTATAACAAAAAAAGGGAATTTTTTTCTCGTCTTTTAAATATTACTGACTAATTACCAACTAATTTTGGATCATAAACACATCAACAAACAGAACAATTTTCCACTGGATTAAAATTCTGTGCATCTATCTGAGAACATAACAAGCATTTTTCCTATTATTTGCTAGAATCCTGAGGATTATCCTTACGATAAAAAAACAAAATACTGAACAGAAAGAAAGCTAGAAATCAGTATCAATTAGAAAAAGCTTAATTGGAGGAGGTATGAAATGGAATATCATGACAACTTTACCTGTTGGTTCAGAGTCATTCTCTTCGCAGTTCGATTTCTGCTCGTCCATTCCACGTACAAATTTTGACCTCCTTAACAGAGATCTGCAAAACAAAACCAAATTGCAAAACTGTGGATCAGGAACGGGGCAGGTATGACAAAACCACTAGCACATATCAAAATTACTGGAATGAGTTCCTTTACTTCGGAAATGGGCAAAACCATCGAGATGGTTGGTTCAAGATGGTTCAAGCCTGTTTACTTGAACTAAACAACAACCTGGATTAAATACGGACAGTAAAGTGTGACACACTCGCATATCTCAAAAATGCCAGGCATTGATTGCAATCTGAAAACTAAACAACTCAAATATTTACACTAAAAACAAGATGCACAACACTGCATTAAACAATTCAACGTAAAATACTACATCAGCGACACGGCTGATTTAATAAGACAGCCACATGTAGACTTTCCCGTGATTCCCCAAGTGTAAATTTCGTAGCTTTAATTTAATGCAACCGAGATTTAACGCCGACTCATGAAAATACCGCGAAGGTTACGTACGAGCGATCATTCAGAAATGGCTTTTAACGAGCCAACTTATTTACCAGGCAATGCATAATCCACGTCGATGAAGTCTCCGTGGACAAACAGCACTCGAGCTCGCAACCGAGCTGCGTTTTGTTTAATTAAACAGCCCCAAAACGGGATACACAAAGAAAATACAACTTCCTTATAGCGAGCTTCCTGTTGCAGCGGAGCCCTTTTCGTGCAGAACACGGTCACTGAGAAATAATAGTTCCGCCTTGGGATTGACGCGCTCAACCGAACGCCATAAAACAAACAATGAGGGCAAATCGGTTTTATCCGCATAACAGACGAGAAATACGGGAACAATAAGTGCGACGACTCGTGTGCGCATAAATAAATACACGAGTGATGAATTGTCCAAGTGACTCTTGGTGGATTACAAAACAATTATTGTGTCACAAGCCTTGAGTACATGCATTTCGTAATGTTTCCTTTTCATTGTATAAAAGTAAATGGAAGTAGATGGCATAGTTTTGTTTTTGGTTTCTTAGCTCTCTTTTTTATTTATTAAGGAATTCACTCAAAGGCGCCACTCTTACACAGGTTGAAGGCAAACGAAGTTGACAAAAAAGAATATATTTTTAAATTAAAATTTGTAATTAATACGAATAAACGTCAGGGGTGACAGCTGAGGTTAAGTAAAGATTTACGTCACATCTATTTGAATGATCGTGCATATTATACAGACATATCCTCATTTTTCATGGAGGAAATACGAACAGAGGGGAAGTGGTATGTGGGGGTCAAATATTGTATTGGGGGCCTTAAATTTAAAAAAGATCACTCGAATTCAAGGATAGATATTTGCTCCCCGTGTAAAACCTGAACGATCCTAAAGCAGGCTATATAAGTGTAATTTTTACAACTACAACCAAAACGCCCACAATAAGACTCCACGGACGTGCACAGTGAAAACAGCCTGAGATTGTTCTACAAACTGCATCAAAAATGAGTGTGAATGCAACTGAGCTAATGGACACAATCTCTTTAGCAGTCTTAACATTACATCGCTGTTCTCAATCGGGAGCGAGAAACACTCGAAACACACTCCAAAAACAAGGCGCACATTTCCCAATCCGACCCCCCCAAGCACCAACTCGCTTAAAAGACACGTTTCCGAAGACAAACCGTACGCTTTGCTGTGGAGGAAAAGCAGAATTGATCGAAGCAAAAGTAATAAACACGATGTCCACAAGTCCTCACATTATAGTTAGTGTTGCAAACTAACTGCGAGCAGTATTGATTCTGGATATAAAATGGTAATAATCAGAAACTGGGGTGTGCTGCTGGACTACAATAAGGAATTTATGGCTGAATAATAGCAGAGCCAAGCACTTTCTCAATGTAAACACCGACTTCAAAGGGTTGGTTCCAACCAGCAATTAGACGCATCCATATCAGTGACGAAAATTCTACAAAGCTAACAATTACCTATTGTGGCGCAGCTACAAACTTTCCCGAAGAAATCCCAAGAACCGACACGACACTCCGCTCAGGGACGTGTAGTTTTGGAATATGACAACCGGATTTTACGTGGATCTCCATGTGAATACAAGCAGTACAGAACAACCGAAAGAGAACACACAGGTTACCACAGCTAGCTTCCCAGCAATTAGATAGACTCATCTGGCAGCTAAATGCTACAGATAGCAGCGCTAACACCGGTCTAAGGTCAGGGTTAGTGTGTTTAGATCACTATGCTGCAAGGAAATAAAGCATGCCACACTTGTCCCGACCTACCTTAGAAAAATAATGTCCTCTTCTCATGCATCAGCAAGATCTAAAGAGCCACAAAGCTTCCGAAAATGCTGATGCTCGCTTCATTTTATGTACCCGGACTAACGCTGCGGCTAGCCCCGGCTGTTGTGAGAGTGGGGGAAGTGCAAGTCGGCGGAAGGGAAGGCAGTCAGCAGGCAGGCTTTGCTAGCCGTTTAACTCCACGGACAACACCGTCTTGACCCGGCCAACCAACGGCCGGACTCCTGTGTTGACCAGTCGGGGAACTTTTGTATCCCAGCGCAAGTCTTCGGCTCGTCCAGAAAAATGTTTCCTGGCTCCACGTAGCGACGGTGAACGTAGCTTCAGGGCTAACATTAGCAAGCTCCAGTTATGTACTGGAATCTCACTCGAAGAGGTCGTTCGTTGCAGCAAGTTTGCATAAATTGTCTGTATCCGGAAAAGTGCTGCGCTGAACTTTTGTCAGACGAGCCAGGGGAAAATGGTTTCCTTCAAGTTTTTTTTTTGTTTGTTTGTTTTGTTTTTTGTTTGCCGAATGCAGACTTTCATCTAACTGAATTCGCAGTTCAACTTTTCATGGGTACCCTTGTATTGGGGTCGCTAGCATCTCTTCTTTCCCTTCGCTAAACTGCGTCGCGTCTCCAAACGGCCGTTCCACTAACGTGGCTAGCCTATGCTAACCGCGCTGCGTTCCGAACAAGTACGTCGAAAATTAATTCATCCGAGCGAGCGATTCGTAATTATCCCTCGCCGGAGCACACGTTACAACTTGGGGGCGATGCTAAAGAGATAGAAAGCTTGTGCAGCTTGATCGCGAGCACGCAACATGGGGTTTTAATTTCGAGAGCGCGGCCACTGAAATATGGTGGATGATAGATATTAGGTCATTAGATTTTCGAATCCAGGGAAGCCATTTTTCATTAGGTTGTTATGATTGGAACAGCAGAGCCACGCTCATATCCCTGCTGGTGAGTGACTTAGCTGGGTTTCACAGTTAAGAAAAAAAAAAACTGTTTCTGAGTTAATTCCCTATTTTTACAAATTAATATCGGTAAGCAATAACAGCAAATATAATAAACAGTTATGACTGCTTATTTTTATACATATTGTTTTTTTAAAAAAAAAGATTTACTGAACGTTTCATATTGTAAAAATAATACGATTTAAAAAAACAAATCTGATCCTGACCAGAATTTATTGGGAAACCTTTCTTTATGCCGAATCATTGCAAAACTTAAGTGAAATCAGTGGGAAAATAATTCAACATTTCCGTCTCTGACACCATTGTACAAAGATTTAATTTAAAAATATGTCATGTGTTTTAATTTGACATATTTCTCTATCAATTTAATGTGATACAGGAAAAAAATGTCTCCTCTAAATATAATTAAATATTAAATTATCTCCAATAACCATTGATTATTACTTTGACAAAAGGGCTTTTTTTGTATTGTGAAATGTCATGATAAAAGGAATGAATAAGTAACAAAACAAACAAAAAAAAAAGCATCTCTTTGTCTATTTGCAGAAGTTGGAAGCAAGTAGATACATTTACTTTAGTAACATTTTTAGGGGAGTGTGAAACTTCTAGAAATACTTGTGCTGCACCCGAAACGCTTTTTTCAATCTTTTTTTGAATTTGAAAACATTTCTTCTGCTTTAGATGTTCTTTTTTGTTGTTGTTTCTAAATTATGTTCCAACTTTGTGGGAACACTTTGGGGGATGATTCCTTTTTTACTCCAGCACGACCCCATCCCAGATCTCAGAGCACGTTCCCAAAAAGAGACGGATGAGCGACTTTGTTATGGAGGAAGCTGACCGGCCTTCACAAAGTGCTGACGTAAACCTGATGCACCATAAAGATGAATTAGATCAGAGATTGGAAGCCAATCCTTCCTGCCCAACTTCGCTGCACGACATAACAGATGCTCTAGTGGAAGAATAGTGGAAATCCCTCATAAATCCAAAACCTCATGGAGAGATTTTCATCTTATTAAACTAGAGATTTAATAAGAGGTGTAGGGTCGCAAATAACGAAGTGCCACGGTCTGAGTTGCTGCTTTTCTTCATCTATAAGATGCCTCAGAAAATTACACACAAAAAAACCCCAAAACAAATAGCCAGGGAAAAATAAGTTCAAAATAGCTGCTCTGAGAAATCTGCTTCTTATCTTGATTATAACTCTCTTTCTCATTTAGCACTTAAAATCCAAGAACAGTTTGCCTACAAAGCTGCTTCATTTAGCAGGAAACTGTCCAAGTCCTTCTATAATCTATGAATGTGGACACATGTATAGTACAAGGTAAGCTCTTGGTTTAGTAGGTAACCTTTCGTCAAGGTGCCAACCTCCTCCCGGCTCTCCTTTCTTGATCCCATTGTGAAAAGGCCCGAGGCGGCACACACACTAAAGCTCTAATGTCATTTGGAATGACCCTGTGAACTTACAGAAAATGGGTAACAGCCTGTCCCACTGGAAGAAGGTCACAAGTTTGATCCACAGCAACTCCCGACATGTCTCAGAGGGGGGCATGCAATCGAGAAAGCGGCTCGAAACGAAGAGCCGCAGTAAAAGTAGGTATTTCTTTCTTTCTTTTTTTTTTTTTTATTGAATTCTGCGGATTCATTCACTGGAGATGACAGAATTTTCACTGCTGCTGGAGCATTATCTGCAGTTGTCCTTGCGTTACATATTTTATGCAATACATAGTTATGCTAGAAAGAGGAAATCTGATCGGATTTGAGAGCAGAGCACAGACATAATTTATTAAGAGTGTTATAGCTGAAACAAAATGTTCTGGTTTGAGTTGAACCTAATGGGTATCACTGCTCTAACGCCAACTTTTCAACACGAAACTAAACAAATATGACATAATTTACAGCACCCTCTATATGTATTTTCATTGGCACAACACTTGGTAGCAAGTAACCCTGGTAATTCATATGAACTAGAAGCAATTGAATTGTTCAGTACTCTGCACTTTTTCAAGAACGTCAAGGTGTTAAAAAGAACTATGAATTATAAATTACAAGTGACCTTTTCTTCATTACCTCTTTAAGTTGATACGTTGAGAAGCTCAATTTTTATCCACGACGTCTTGTGGCATACATGTGAGGGCACATATTTCAATTTCAAGTTGTCCCTCTTTAAAATGGGAACAACAAGAGAACCTCCCTATCAAAGTGGGGAAGATGTGTGCCGATCTTCTTACTAGTTAATGGGATAGCTACAAAAAATAAATTCCACCCCCCAATCACCCGGAGTCAGAGCAATAGATCACAATTTTAAAACAGTCAGGGGCGTTTTGGTCATACCGTATGACCTTTGCCACAGAGTTTTGGATAAAATGAAATAAAATTATGAAACGATTAAGGATTTGTTTCTTTAAACGAGAGCTGGTTCCAGACACAATGAAAAGTCTGAAAATAACAAAAGCTATTTGAAAAGTCTAACGAGAATAAAAACAGCTTGCCGGTTTGTGCCTCATAAAAATGTGCTACGTCTCCAATTTCCCGACATTCATAAACCCCTGGATGTGCCACCTGTGACTCTTTCAGAGAGCTGTCCCACATACAGATATTACTGTTGCAAATTTGCACCAGCAGATTTTCCTGGTTCAGTTTGGTCGGCGAATGTTTGAGTTTCTCCTCGCCTGAATCTGAGGTGAACATGCTTTCATTTGGAAAATAAGGCATCACTGGTTCCAGTGACAGGATTACTTAACTCCCCATTCAGCTTTAAGACAATTAGATCAGATTTTGGAGGGGGCTGAGGCTGGTTAAAGCGTGGTGACTGATTGGCCAACAGATCTGAACAGGGGGTGGTATTAAAACGCCAAGCTGATCCCATTGGCCAGGCGATGAAGCCAACGCTTTCCCATCTGGCTCCTGCACTTGAAGGATAATCCCCTGGAAAACCTCCACAGATGTTTACAATGGAATATGAACCTGGCAAGCACAATGCATTTTTTTGTCTTCAGTTGTATGTTTCTATTTAATTTCATTTTTTTCACACTTAAAATTGAAAGGTCACTTAATAAAAATAAAGATTAAAAAAAGAAGAAATATAGCTCATTGTACATAGCTGAGTTTTGTTCATCTGCAGTTTATCCTCTTAATATTTTATTATTGAGGTCACCAGGTTCTGGTAACATCCTACAGAATGCCTAATTCATGCATCTGATATATGCGATCCAGGTGACAATACACAATTCCTCCACAAGGGGGTGTATAACCTCATCATTTTATTAGGACAAGTGCATTACCTTCTCCATTTCTGTTTACATTTAAAGCATGTGTTTTAGTAACAAATAAAGGATTTTGAATCAGGTGTTTAGTGTGCATGCTGGGGGCACGATTTCCCCTCACGTGTATATTTAGGACCAAAAATTCCCCAAACCTTTTCAAATATTAGAAACAAAAAAAAGAAAAAGTGCATACAAATATGCTTTTGTAAATATGAAATGGGAGTTAATTATAAAATTATTACAATCAGAATTCATCATACACAAAAGCATGAAATTGCATTTCATAGTCAAAATAAAATGTTTTTCACATTTCCTGGCGGGTTGCGCCCTCATACTTTCCAAGTTAAGGACATTTGCTGGAGAACAAGAGAAAATTGTTTCATTTCTTATCTACTTCGCGACAGCTAAAAATATTGAATCGACATGATTTAGACACTTGTTGCCCTCCAAACAAATGTAGTGTATAAATGTAAAATAACAGTAACTCAAAAGTCATAAAACTGGCATAATTCAAACTGGAATTGTTGCAAATCACACAGAGGTAACTTTACTCCAATTTTCTCGAGGCGATAAAGTCAAGGAGTGGCACAGTTGGGCTTTTTGTGAACTTCTTTGCCTTGCATGGATCTTAATCCTCCAGCAACATTTTGCTTGTCAAGTCAAAGAGAAATCACTTTAATATGTGCAGAAGCGAAACAAAATACAAATATTGCATTTATGGAATTACATTTTTATTTTGGGTGATATGATGCCAAGTCAGTGCGTACAATACAAGAATTATTATAGCAATAATAAAATGCAACCTTTATATATTATGATTCATAAAGTACAAAAATAAAGATTCTGTTGCACAGGGAATTAATTCCTATCCCATCATAGTTTTCTTTTTCTTTTTTTTACTGCAAAAAGAAATAACAGCTGTACAAATACTGACTGATATACAGTAATATTTGGTTTTAATCTTTTCTGACCAATAATGTCATTATTTGACATCTCTTATAGACTCACGTTATGCATTGACAGTATAGTAGCATACAGACAGTAGTGTAAAAAGCCAACCAGCAATTCTAGATTCTCACATCCTTCTTATCTGAAGGAAACAAACAGCAGCTTTACTTCAGGTACAGCCTGCAGCATGTTTCAACGTTTAAGCATGGAAAGTGTTGGAGTCTAAAAAGATGCATGCAAATCTGTAGAGTAATCTGGCATACCAGTGTATTTCTGATGTCTTCAAGGAGCACTGCTCTTGATCTTTCACTCGAAGAGGTTCACTGAGATTGCTTTGTTTATGAATTCTTACTTTTTCTGTTGCGACAAACTGTGTTGCACTCTCAACGGCAGCTTTTTGCTCCCCTTTTACGTCTTCCCCCCGAAAGAAGTGGTTGAGTGAATGGAGAAGCCGTAAAGGTCCAAATGCCCAGTGTGCAAGGTTGTGGTCCTCCAGCAGCGCGTAGCTGGACACAAGCACCCCGTCAACAAACAAAGTTCCAGCTTCGGTGAGGGGCGCGAACACTCCCACACTTTCAGTAAGGGAGACAGATACGATCCGGGATGTTTTCATTCGACCCCCGGGTGTGCCGATGAGGACGCAGTCCCCAACTCTGGCTCTGCTAGCAAACTCAGCCCGATACTCATCAGCATCACGTCCACAGTCGGGGTCTAAAAACACTAAATGACGAGGAGTCACAACCAGTCGGTTGCCACCATCTGCCTCCAGAGACAGAAAGACAGACCGGCTTTCCGGGTCCCGGTGCAGAAACGAGAGGACTTGGCTGTACACGACCTGGCCTGTCCCAGACAGAGCCAGGATCCGGTCGCCAGAGGCCAGTGATGACAGAGTCTTCTGTCTCCCTCCAGCAACCGTCACCCGGGCCCAGCCTGGGAAACAGCCACCCCTCTCCACTGCTTCAGATTTATCTGCAGAGGATGAAACAGAAAGTGTCCCTTACTGTCGTTAGCATTCAAAAATAATTCAACAGCAATATATTTCATCCCTCAAACAGCAGGGGCGACTCAGTAAATTAGAAAAATGAAAAGTTTGTTTCAAGCTTTAGAAATAAAAACTCATGAACTCCAGTTAATGTGTTTTAAAAATGTTGTTTCTAAGAACATTAGGATGAAAAACTGTCCATGATCCAGGGGTCACTGACATCCTCCACATGGAAGATACTAAAACTCATTGCGAAAGAAGCTGTCTGTTTACAATGCTGTTTCCCAGCACATAAATGGAAAGCTTGGTGAAAGGAAAAAGTGCACAAATGCAATCTTGAGATATATATATATTTTTAATATTTAGATTTTTTCATCTCTAGTGGCCTTGTACCATTATAAAATGGTGAGTTGTGAGAGAGGGGAAGACATTCGGTAAAGGTCAACAGGCCAGGACTCAAACCCGCGGCGGGCGCATAAAGTTACACATGGGTTGTGAACTTCGCGAGTTTTCGGCTACTCTACAGAAATGAATGCAAGGGAGCCATAACCGAATGCAGATACCATTTAGTAATTGTCAAAATTAACAGAAGTAAATATTGAACATAATGAAGTTCACTTTTTGAAGTGAATTACTGAAATAAACTTCTCATAATATTCTAGTTAACTGAGATGCACTTGTAAGTGAAAAATCAAAGTTACCTGCTTTGACCGAACAGTGGATGTGATATCTGGACTCATAATGGACCCAGTCGAATCCTGCTTCTACAGCCAGCTGGGCCAGGATGCCGTACTTCTTTGTTTCTCTGTCGTCTGTGGTTATATCCACGGCCCGGCCTTCGTAGTGCAGAGAGCCCTGAGGGTGGTGGCCGTCTTCATCCCAGGCCTCCGTCACGCGCAGGTGCACCCCTGGCCACTGGTTCATCACAGCAATGGCCAACCTGTTCAAACAGTCCTTACATCGCTGCAGGAGAGTAAAATATACGGGTGGAAGATTTAAGAATAGGGGAAATTCAGACAGTTTTCAGGCAGGTACATAGCTGCAAGCAACTGTTCATGTTTTAAACACTTCCTTGTTTAAATGAATGGATTGGTAGCCAGTATGCTTAGGAGTAATGCAGACTTTTGAATAAAGTTTATTAGAGCAGGAACACATCTAAACACGTACCTCAAACCCACTGACCTTTGCCAGGTCAGTGGGCTTGAGGTACGTGTTTGGGGACTGCAGGTGTAGAGGACAATATGAGCTTTTTACAGTTTTACATTAGCAAGCACATGCTCTAACACTGCACTAGTTGAACTGGGAGAATGCCAAAACTACCTATTACATGTCATGACATATCTTAAGAACTATATATTTCGCTTTAAAAACAACTTAAACGTCTTAAAGAATTGATATGATTTTGGTTAAATTCCCGTGTTTTTAAAAACTAGAACTGTACAAAATATCAAATCACAAAGGGAATCAAAATTGCAAGGACTGCTTCAATGTAATATTTGGTGGTCTGTAAATGCATTCACGCTTTGCACCATGTAATATTTAGTCGTTTGCATGGGCTTTCATTCGGTACATCGTGATGTTCTTGGCTAGAGGTTTTAAACTCAAGATGCACCAATGAGGCACTTACTGACTCGTAGAAGTGAGTATTTTCTTAGACAAGAAGATTAAAGATTGTCTGCATTTATATAGGCATATGCCGCATTTTTATGCAACTAAAAAGTGAGCAAAAGCAGATGCTGTTGGCTTTTAATCAAGCAAACCTAAAGGAAGTTTCTAGCTTTGATGCATTTTATGAAAAAGAGCAAGGGAAATCTTGCCAATTCCAGTCTATTATCAATTGATTGCGCCATCTTTACCTTTGTGTGAGATATTTTGTTTCTAGATATCTGGACATTAATATTACCATTTTCGGTTAGAAGTGTCTCTCGCAGAGAGACCTCGGATGTCTTGCATCTCCATTTACACTCTGAATGTGCTTTCTACAGCGTCCGAGGCGAACTATTGTTCAAGCAGCAGACGTTTGCAAGCTTTCATACACAGCGAAGGCACTGCTACAGTTACCAGAGCCATGTATCCAAATCTACACCTAAGTATAGAGACTGATAAAACACAGTTCCTCCCTCGCTCTGCTAAAGGCCATCTCAGCTTTGTGCAAACAATCAGACTGCAACCTACTGTAGCCAGTTTAGCACATTCTTTGGTCTTTTCAACAGGGTGGCAGAATAATCAAGGCCATTCTCTGCCTTTCCAGATTGTTCCAGGCTCGAGTTAGACACTTTCACCCCTGAGACATTTGATCAAATGTGTGCACAGTGACTCTTAACACCCCCATGGGCCATAATGTTGCAGACTGTGTCAGCATTGTCGCAAAGTAGAGAGTTGGGGGAAAGTGGAACAAAAAGATGATGACAGCAGCAGCAGCATCTGGGATGATACACTCACTACTTCTTCAGTGCGTGATCACTTTAGTCATCATGTGACCTTTTCAAGTCATTTTAAAATGCATTTGTGCAGCAAAATGATGAAAGGCAAAGAAATAAATAAATAAATAAACTAGAGGATGAGAGCAAGATCAGGAGCTCGGTGAGAAGAAAGCGATGCAGAGGAGGGTGGAGGTTGAGGCGAACGAGGAGGCCAGAGGGGAAGAATGTATGGGCATGGACTTGGGAATGTGACAGAAAGAGTGAGAAAGAGTGAGGGGCAGAAAACAAACTGGGTACATTTCTCTGGCAATGCCATTGAAGAGAGGCGTTTCATTGTCACAACCACAATAGTCGCTTTTCCGACGGTGCCATTACTTCAGCAGGCGGGAATTTTAGTATAGGCGACCTCTTCGGAGTTCTCGAAGTGACGCACAAAGAGCGTCTTTCACGTGTAGTGGGGGGGTCATATGCACACATTCTGATTGGGTACACAGAGGGTATGCACATACAATTAAAGATTTTCATCACGTACAATCACTCTGGGAGGAGGAAGCAACACAGACCCACATCCCAAACATTTACCAAGATCCTCTGTATGGTGGACAAGCTGCATCCGATTCAGAAAGAGTTTGGCTGAAAATGTGTATTTTTCAGTGCCCGCAATTTTTTAATTATTTTTTTCAAAGAACACATTTGGGGTTCGATCTCTAGTAAACAAATACAAAAGCAAGAATTTCACTGGCACACAAATGGATTTTTGTTCTATTAAGGGAACAAAATCTGCAACTGAAATATTTAGTTTTCAGTGTCAACGTCACTGGCTAAAGATTAAAAAAGGAGTTTCTGTGGAGGAGCTGGTGCGCAGCATTACGTCCTGATTGTGTAATCTGTAAAAGATGGAGGAGGTGGTACAGGGTTTTAGCAACCATTGAATGACGTCCTTTGATTTGAGCGGAACATAACATCAACATAGCAGAAAGTATGTGAGCTATAAGAGCCAGCGTTTAAATACAGATATTTTTTAAAATCGACAGCAATTGTCCACACATCAAAATTGACTAATTTGTCCTTGATTGGTGAGCGATTGGTCAAATACTGGATAGAATCAGACTTTTGAGTGATTGCATCAAAATTAAAGCGTTCCACCCTTTTTGGTAAGCCCCCCCACCCCACAGATTTGACTTTTTTTCAGATTGATAAAGTTTAGGGAGAATACTTCAATGCCTAGACATAATCTTGTAATTCATTATTTTTATGATCTGCTGTCTTTGTTAAAGACGATGAATCTTCTGGGGTTTGATTCCTGACTTCTTGGCCTTTCCTGAATGTCTTCTCCGTGTCTCTATGCCCATTTTCTGTCAGATTGCGGTCAGTGAAAGGACACTGGTGCCAGCATATTAAAGTCCTCCAAAATCAGATTTGACTATTAAAACTTTACAGTCAAATCTGAATGTCTGATCCAAAGATACTCAGACATTGATATCGACCAGGTAAACCTCATCAGCGTGTCTCTATTAATTGATAGTACAAAAACACACACAAAAAAATCATCCATCTGACGGCCCACACTCTGTTATTTTCCCAGGATTGAAAGTGTAACCCAACTGAGATCAAGTGAAAAATGTGAATCCACAACACAGCAACCTCACCTTAGTCATGACCCGATCTGCGCTTGTGTTCTCCTCATCCTTGAAGACAATGTCTGGGTTGTAGTTGCACACCAGCTGGTTGAAGCGCTCGGAGTTGCGTGAGATCTTGCCCTCGGCCCTGCCGCTGGCCCCGAGGGTGTTCTCAGAGAAGTTGGGGAAGAACTGCTTGTAGCGCATTGGCGTGAGCTTCCTGGGCCTGGAACGCGTGCCGTACCCAGGACCGGGCCCGCATCCCTGGACCACGCACAGGCAGGTGCAAGCAGCAAGCAGGCCGAGCGGTGCCAGGCGGGCCCACCACCAGATCTGCTTCATTGGGGAGAGTTGGAGCTCAGAGGCTCAGGATGACAGCCCGGTTCCAGGTGTGTGACAGCAACTGAATAAGGGTCAGATCTCGGTCCATACCCAATCATGGATATCTGGTGCTGGTATTTAATAAAAAATAAACTTAAAGTGCTTACATTTGAGGTATTTGGTAGAAGACAATTAGTAGAAGTTAAACAAAACAAAGTGAGTATTGCTTTTAACAGTCCCAAAAAGTGTTCTGATTGGTCGAAGTATTGAAAAAGTTTGACTTCAGGCATTTAAAGTGATGCACAATGAGGAGAAGTTTCTCAGCAGAGGCGCTTCGTTCCTGTGGTCTTCTCGTGTCCGCCACAGGCACCCGTCTCGACGCAGGTGTTCTGAAGGGTTTCTGCTCACTTACCGCTCTTCTCCTCTCTCCTCTCCTCTCCAGGAGGCGCGCACACACCTAAAGCCCGACGCTTCCCCAGACTACCAATCCCTCCTCTGGCGCTGTCATCCTCTTTTTTTTTTTTTGGCGTTCTAATCTCTCGCGTCTTTTGGAGATCTCTCTCTCCTTCGTCCACCCCCTTCTGTTCTCGGCGCTCCTGTCCACCTTGCGCCAGCCATTGGGTCTTATTAGCATCCGGACAAGATTGCCCTCCCTTCCTCTGCGCGCCACAGCGCACGCCTCCAATTCAGCCATACAAAGAACATATGATGTTAACACAATGACCCTAACCCCGTCCACACCAATTACCATCTCAGCAGGGTTAACCCCTTCATGGAGGAGTTATGATAGCCTCACTCGGGATTTGTGAGATTTTTTTTTTTAAAGCGTTTGATATTTTTTTTGAGTAGTTTGAAGAGTTTAAGCTGCGTGTTTTGATTCTGATGTCTTTCAAAAGTCGGGCCAGTTCACTAGTTGCACGTAAAAATGACAACGTTATTATTTATAATGTAGATTGAAGGCACAGAAAAGTGTAGAGATTTACTTTTCATGATTATGAAAAGGTGGAACTTTGTTTCTCTTAATTTCAAAATTTGTTTATTTTTTTCTCAACAGAGATGGTACGACATTGCTCGTTTATTTATTTAATTTTTATTTATTGCAGCAGGTAATTTGACTGAGAACAACTTTTCATTTTTGAAGAAAAACATTATGGGGAGATTGCTGTATTGACAGTTAGGTAAGGTACGGTAAACTTTACAGATGTGGCATCTTTCACATGACAAAACCACAAGGTGCTTCAGATTAACACAACCATAAGAGAAAAGTATAAAATAAAAGGAGAATAAAATAGCATGCAAAGCAATTATTCAGTAGGAAGTTGCTAAGATTCTCCACAAAGAGGAAAAGCCATTAAAAAGCTGGCTGTTGTATTGAGAAATGGAAAGTTGAGTAGAAGGAAAAAATGCCTTGAGAGGTTTGTGAAGCAAACCACTTTTAATAATTTGCTGAGAGTCACGAGTGATGGACTGCAGCTCATTTTCTGAAGCTCACTGACAACAAGCCTTCCTCCACTAGCTTCTCTGCAGTTAGTGGAGGAAAGTTAGAATATGAATCTTCTTTTATATGTCAGCGTTATAATCGAGTTTATTTGTATTGCACATTTCAGAACAAAGGGCAGCTCAACATGCTTTACATCATAAAAACACAAACATACAAAGTCGCAGAACACACAGCCAACATCTGTTTGTTCCATTGCCATTGTTAGATACCCGAATGCTGATTAATGTTTAATTTATTATCTTTAAAAAGCAACGCTAAGCAGGTGGGGTCTTTCCTGGATGTTTGTTTCAGATTTGTGGGGAGAACCGAATGCTGCTTCTCCTTTATAAGATAAAAATACATTCCCATTGTAGAAAATATTAGCATAGGAAAAAAAAAAACAGTAAAATTATCGATGAGACATGTTTTCGCTTGAGATTATTTTCACTGTTTCTAGAATTTCTTTCAGAACAGTATAGGTTTAGCAGTGGTTTCAAATTCAAGTGAAATATTGCCAGAGATGCACAATGTTCACTTTAATGGACGGATCATTAATTGCAAATATATAATCAGCACTTTCAATTCCATCAGCTATGCAGGTCCTTAATTGTTAATGAATATTGCAATTTATTGGAAAAATGTGGACGTAACAAAACGTTTCTGTAAACTTTCTCTGCCTTCCCAGTAGGTGGCAGTGTTCTGAATGACTGGCTCAATGTACAAAACTGTCAACACCTAGACATGTAAAATAAATCCACATTTAAAAGCTGTCATGTTACTGGACACAAGAGGACTGCAATTGTGAGAATTTAAACAATTTAAACTCCTGAAACTGCAAAGCTGCAACCGACAAACTCGAAGGTTCTCCACTGGCTTTGCATTATCATCTTTGAGATACATCCTGAAGAGAAATATCATTTGAGCGCACATGCCCTTGCTTTTCTTTGCCCATCCTGCCCACAGGAGTAACTTATTAATAGACAGAGTTGAAGGTGAGAGGACCTAAGAAGGAGCACAAGTGTCCTGCCTTGATACCCTTGACCGTGACTTACAGCGTTGCCTTCCTGTGTTCGGGGAGCCGGCCTGACCCCGTCTGATACCCAGTAACCTCCCCAAGACCTCATCACTGGAACGCCCCGCGGCCAGATTGCCAACTTATTATTTTTATCCACCTCGAGACAATAGATGGGAGCCTCATAAAATGACTCCGATAATGACAGACGAGAGAGCAAACATTGTGTCCCAGGGGTGAGACATCTGCAATCACACGAGGAAGCTGAAATTAATGGCAGATTAAAGGTCAGAGTTTCTCACAGCGCTATCTCTAGTTTCCTGAGACGCACAAGGCTCCATGTTTGAGCTAAATCTCCTTTTCTCCAGTTTGGTTTGGTCATGTGTAACACCTTGCGCTGGTATTAAGACCCGGTATTGTAATGTTTTTTTTTTTTACATTCTTTCACATTCCATTGTACTATACTGTATTTTGTTTTTGTGACATATCAACACAAAATGGTGGAGCGGAAGAAAAATGGATTCATATTGATTCATACATTGAATCCTTACTACAGATTCTCAAATGGATTTAGATCTAAAGTCTAAATGACAATTATGTGCTGCAGTTAAGTTCCAGTCTTAGGTCTTTTGATACTCATGTCTTGGACGAAGACTAAAACGACTTGAGACAAACTTCATGTGGCCGTCTCTCAAAAACAGCTGTCATCTTGCCAAGCTTCAATAAAAAAGACCGATCTGAGTCACGGATCGCTAAAGCTCCTCCAGAGCAACCATCGGCCTCTTGGCTGCTTTTCCAAAAAACTCTCCACATGATTCTGTTCATTCATTAATGTTGACGTACAAACATCTGAAACCATCACAGGACGGCTGTGTTTGATCAAAGTACACACAAGCAGGCTGCTTCTAACGTCAACTGGTTCCTTTTGATTTTATTCGTAGAATGTCGGAGTGAAAGGGACTCAATGTAAATACATGCCACAAAATCATAATTACGCACTAATTTCTCCTAGTATATCACATCACAAAAGCTCAAGGTAAAGCTCGTGGTTGTAATGTGACAAAATGCGAAAAGGTTTAAATTCTTTAGCAGTCTTTCATATTTCTTAACACTTCACTATGACTGAAAATGAGGGTCGAATACCTAATGGAGGTCTTAAAATAACTGACTCAGAGAACATTGTTTGATTCCCTTTCCAGCGGTCACTGAGTTCCACGGGGATTGTGGAAAGGCATCCTTGTGGGGACAAGTTTCCAGATGATCCCAGGATGTTGTGGGGAGGGGTGGCAAAAGGCAAGGCTGCATCTTCCTGTCCTTACAGTAAGCACAGAGGAAGCCTCACGTCTGGCCCGAGCGACGCAGATGAGAGATATCAGCCTCCGCAACAAGAGCAGAGAATGACCCAATCAATAAAGGCAACAAACACGTTCGTATCTACAATCGTCCACAGCAGCTTTTCTCTTCAAAGCCGTTTGAAGGGTGAACGATTTCCATCGGGCTTGAAAGGGAAAGGAAGGAAGCAAACATCTGTGGGCTGGAGATGGAAATAAAGTCATTATTATTATGCGTTTTTATTTTGGTACCCCCCTCTCCTCCCCTCCCTCTGCCTCTCTCTTGCTCTTAACTTTTCACTCCCCAGATTTCAGGATGGGAGTGCGTGGCTCGGTGAATAGATTTGTTTCCTGCTCGGCCGCAGCACAGAAAACGAGATCTTTCCTGCTTGTGTTAGCTTTCCCCGCTTTGTTCTTTCCAAGCGCGTTCACCTGAACGACTCGCTTTCGGCGGCTCGCGGGAAATCAAACCCTGCTGCCCCGAACTTCCGCTGGCCGCTTCCACCTTCCAGCCTTCGTGACGTGTTCATCGAAAATGAACAGAAATGTATTTGCAAAATCTGCTGGCTTTGACATTTCAAGTGTTTGTCTTTCTCCGGGAGCTGAATGGACACTCTGCAGGAGCGGCTTCCTCTGATGGAGGCCGTTTCATGGGTTGCGGAGGGGGAACGTCAAGGAGCTGCCATATTCTACACACCCTCTCTCTCTCTCTCTCTCTTTCTCTCTCTCACACACACACCCTTGCTCTCAGCCCATAGCCACACCACCCTCTCCACTGTCTCTCACCATGTTATCAGTGCAGGAAGAGGCAGGGTGGTGCATTCTTAAGTGGCTGTACGCACTGGATGATTCTTGGCTTCTGGTTTTGCTTTGGGTAAAATGTCGATAAAAATTCTGGTAATGTGTTGGTAATGCACATTTCTATGCAAATGATCAGTTGCTGCCATTCTGTTCCAGTTTGTTTAGTTTTTTCCATCAGCTCTGGTGAGAAATAGCACCGGTGAGCCGAAGCTAAGATGATGCTGCACAGACATGCAGAATGAAATATAAGGGCTGGAACTTCCTGTCTGTAGACAAGAAAGGTCAAAGTTTGGATAAAACACACCGCTCTGCGTGAACCCTGATCCTAAATCGGTGGAAGCCGCACAGAAAATCGATTTGCTTTCAGTTCTCCACTGAAACGAATCACAGTAAATTGCGATATCGTCCGTCCCACCCTTTGTGTCACGCCAGTGAGTTGTTTCCAACAAAACAAAGGCGCCGCTGCGCCGTCCGATTGTGTGAAGCGAGTGTGCCGTGAGCGTGCACACAGGATGGCGGGCGGCTGCGGCAAACGGACAGTGTGGCCCCATTATCTGTTGATTAGCAAGCAAGTCTCGCCTTTTCCTGAGTGATTTTTGTGTTAGCATGTGCAGAAAAGAGGGAACAACAGTGCCTAATGCACTCTGGCACAAACATCAAACGGGCGACTGTCAGGAAGGCTAATCTGAGCCTCTTTTCCCCCCCTTCATTCCCATGTTTTGACAATAAAGATAGCCTATCTCATCCCATTACAAGCTGCCAGTTTCCCGCCTTGTTCCCGATATGCCTGAAATCTAGTCCTGTGGAGTGTGTTACCCAGTGGGACTGCTGGGACGCTTCCACTGAACTGTGTGTAACCTTCATGTTGCGCGCCCCGCTCGTTGTACATGCAAGGTTTTGATTTGTGTTAGGTTGTATATGCTGTGCCCAAGTTTTGTCTGACCAAGGTTTTTGGCCTGAAATGTTTTTCTCTGAGCCTTTTGAATACCGGTGAAGATAAGCACACATATGCTTCACTAAGATGCTCTCTTGTGTTTCTCATTTTGAAGAGTGCCTAAGAGAAATGGACCTCTATCACATAGTATTTAAAACCACATAAAAACAGTGAGTTTTACTCCACTGCAATCACTCACCTGCTTTTGGAAGAATGAATCTCATTTCAATTCTGGGATCATTTCTAAATTAAAATGGCCTCTTCCTTTGTTGAGATTTTAGAAATAAAAAAAAAAAAAAAAAAAAAAAAAAAATGAGACCATTATAAATAACTTTCAAACTTTGACTATTTTTAGCCAATCATTTAGTATAAAGTTGAAGAAGAAAAATAAGAACATATGAATGTGAAAACGTGCAATAACCTGGTCACACATATGTGTTTAAATCTTGAGACACGTTCCAATTCAGTTTCAGCATTGAGTCTCTGTGAGTTCACACCTGCTGCATGCAATTTTATCATTATAATGATTATTATAAAAATAATAATTCACATCCTTTTCACTAAAGCCACAACACATCTGTATGATGAGGCCTTTTATTAAGTATTGTTTATTTATTTTTCTTTACTTTAAAAAATGTTCACTGATTTCAAAATTGCCATGAGCTTAGAGTTTAATCCATGCCTGACAATCCAGCTGTTTAGGTTAATCTCTATTAAATTAGGTTATGTTTTGTTAAATGATCAGAAAATCAGGCAAAGTTAAAGAAAAAATAAAATAAAACAGATTCTGTCAGGCAGACAGAGGGTGCTAAATCGTCTCCAGTCGGGCTACTGTGCACAATGCAAATTTTGACATTGATGCAATGCAGTCATAGCAACAGATCGCATGAGTGCCCGACTGGCCTTCCCGCAGTTCAGATCTGCTTCTTTCACAAAACGTACGGCGTACCATGACAAGGAGAGTCAAACGATGACCACAAAGTTCCAGGGAGGCTGAAATATTAATAAACATCCAGATTCTGTTTGAAAAGCTGCAACAGTCAGCATTCCCGGTTCCCAAATGATGAAAACATCCGTCTGCAAGCTTTTATTTTATAATTTTGAAGTTTGATGCGATATGTGGTAAATTGAGCCGAATGCCGTGGAAATGGGAATTGTACAAACTGAGCTAAACAAAAAAAAATAAATAAAAAATAAGATGCCGCATTTGTTTACTGAATGGAAAGATGGGTCAAAACACCAATGGCATACATGATGCAACATTTCTGCTGCCTGTAGCAAAACTCAACAGATTTACTCAGACAAGCAGCCTGTCTGCGTTTGGCTCTTTACACACGTCTTTTCAGCAATGAGGACTTGGGGCCACCGAGCAACAGCAACAGCAAGATGTTTCAGACACTGGTCAGGTCGAGCTTCAGCTCACCTCCATCTGAATGTGCCTTTGTTGTGGCACTTGAAGCACCTTGACTCTTTAATGCGGTTGTAACTTGTGAACCAATTTCTACGGTATTTTTTTCCTTCCACTTAATTATTGATGATACACCAAGATGCACCACAAACAGCCAGCTTCTTCAACAATAAACTTGCGGCAGTTCTCCTCCTGGCAGGGTGAAAATCACTGTCTGGTTGCACCATTTCTGAATTTGAAGAAATGTAATTGGGCTTGATTTTCCAAGAAGCAAAATTTGGGGGGGTTTTTGATTACCCGTGTGCAAATATTAAAAACAAAATACATCAGTGTAATGGATCTGCATGATTTTTCACAGCTGCAACTTTGGAAATAAATGAGCTCTCTGTTGGGCACTCTGATTTATTGACAAGCATCGTTTTCATTTAGTCTATAAACTAGATTTCTTTGAGTGTTTTTTTTCCCCCCTTTTTTAAAAATGAACCCGTCAACATCTTTTGTTCAATACGCCAGCCTGTCTCCTTTCCTCCTAGACTCTGGCAAAGGTCGCACCTTTGATCTGTCCTACGTGTCACAAGGTCACCGGCCTCCAGATGCAGCGCTGATGTTACAGCGACATTTCGGTTCATTCAAAGCCGAGAGGAAGCAGAATTGCAAAAAACAAATAAGCTTAATCAAAGCGCCCAACAAAAGAAAACAAGCGCACACAAAGAGAAGAGAAAGGAGGGAGAAATTAATCAGACTTTGGGTTTGCTCGACTTGAACAGACTTCAAGAAAAGAAACGGGAGGACGGGAAATGAACAAAAGGCAAGGAAGAGGAAAGGAGGAAAGAAGGAGGAGGATGACGAAGAGTTAATGCAAGTGAATGTCCCCTCTCTTGATTTGAAGGGTTTTTTTTTATCTGGCGCTTGCATCAGAGTGGGGAAAGCGTGGGCCACGGCGGCGTCGTGGGTGGACATTGCTGACAGACGGGGCCAAAATATGGCTTTCTTCTGCTGCTGATTAAAGAAGTGCAACAAAAGGGTGGAGGGCACACACACACATTACGAGCAGCAGAAGATTGCTCACAGTGTTGATACACTTCATAAAATGTAACGGCATCAAAGGCATGGCTTACAGAAAAAAAAGGCATATTGATGTGTTTCCAAAAGGGACACAAAAAAGATAAAAAGTCAAAAGGTTTTCTTTTTTTTAATTATTGCTTTACGCTCATAACACTGTAAAACATGAAAAAAAAATGGACTGCCAAACCAGAGGCCTCCAAAATAACTTTTTTCTTTTTTTTAAGTTGCAGTATTACTTTAAATATTTACTCATACATCACCTAACAGCTATGGAGCAATGACTAAAACGTGACGTATAAAACCCAAATTCCCATAAAAAGAGAACATTAGACACCTTGTTTCAGAAGCAAGGATAAGCGTTCCCTGAACAACATCAGTGGGTAAACGTGGTGACTCGTGTGCATAACGCTGGGGACACGTGGAAGAGGACGAGCTCCAACGAAAAACTTGTTTTTTTGCGTTTGAGATGCACTGCCCCCTGCTGGTCAAACCAACAGAGAACAAGATGCCGATGATGCAGGCGCGGCAGCAGCGATCCAGGATCACCAACGCGCAGCAGATGATGACATAATGCTGAGATTATGGAGTTTTTGCACCAGGCCATCCTGGTAAACAACGAAAGCCCTGAGGGTCATATTTGGCTTCTTTATTAAAAAACACTTTTAAAAAAGAGGATTCTACAAATCCTAACATAAAAGAACAACAACAACAACAAAACAAAAAGGTTCTAAAATTATTTTTGGTAAAGTTTCAAAGTGTGCTTTTATGTATAAAATATTGCACAATCCCACACAGATTCTTAATAATTCACAGTTTGATTGGTAAAGGCAGCAATTCCTCACTAGAATAGTTTACATTAACAGTACAAAGTTTAAGACACGCTTCTTGTTTTTTTCTTCCGAAAAACAAACAAACAAACAAAAAAACAACAAAAAAAGTACAGTTCTGGCCACACTCACAAAATGCTCCCATTTGCCTGGAAAAGCAGCAACACACACACAAAAATTCCCTGTGTAACCTCTAGGTTAACATACATACAACAACAAAGTCTTTTTTTCCACCAACAGAACAACCTTTTACTTATTTACAGTAAAAACCCTGTTAGAAAACCAGACCCACACAAAAGAAGAGTTCCAATCTCACAAAAGTTGTGTAACGTGCAAAGAATTGACTGGAGTACCAAGAACACCCTGAAGGGGACAGATGGATTCATGACACAGCTACGCTTCACAAAAAAAAAAAAAAAAAAAAAAATACTGCTGACTTTATTGTTCAGAAATGCAGAACTCCCAGTACGGCTTCCATCCTTTCTTCGCCGTCCAACGCAGGCTTTTCTATGATGACTTGGACTGATTGCTCAACTTGCAGCACAGTTCTTGATCAGGATGCGTCAGTCGTGAAAACACACCAACACGCTGTGTCCCCGCTGGCTGAAGAGCGGAGAGGCTCGTCTTTGCCGGTCCTTTTAAAGAGGGAAGGCTCTGCCGTCTAACGGCAAGGAGGAGGCTTGAATCACTGGTTCACAATGCGGTTCGGCCTTTAAAGTTAAGACCAGACAGTGCTTAGGAGTGTTTAAAAAAAACACAAAACAGAAAGGGTCACTGGATTTTAGACAGCCCATTGGCCAGGAGGAGTTTAAGAGGAATGGTAGTCCGTGACACAGTCATTGGCAACCTGTCGAGTCCTGCGAGAAAAAGAAAAAGAATGGCCACTCGTATTAAAGCAGGATAAAATTAGCAAAGCTGAGCAAACTTAAAACCTAGAATTTGCAGAACAAAAGTAATTCGGGAGGCAATGGAAAACTGCAGCAGAGCTGCTGTGCTGCTGAGATGCTATCTTCTCAGCGAGGAAGGGGATCGCGTGTGTAGATTTGACGTGCCCAAGCTCCAACTGCTTGTTTGTGTTGGGTGGAGATTTCGAGGGTGTGTGTGTGTGTGTGTGTCTGTGTGCGTATAATGCAAAAGGTCTAGGGCGGTGTGCCTGAAGGTCCCCAATGGACCTGACTCTCCTCTTGTCCCTTTACAATTTCCTGAAAGAATTGTATTCTTTCTATCTGAGGAAGAGAGACCAGCCCATCGGGAAACGGGGCCAAAGGTGGGGAGCTTATGGTGTAGCTATTAAAGTGCAGCAAGCAGAGTGGAGTACAGACCCCTCCTCCCCACAAAATAGATGATAAAACAGATGCAAAGTCAGAGCTTTGCAAAACTGCTTTGACTGCTTTTTCCCACATTTTGACACATAACCTCATTGGGATTGTATGCAAAATTATGAAGCTGATGTAAACTGATCAATCGTTTTCTTCTATATTACAAATAATAATCTAAAAAGGTTGGTATGCAGTTGCACTCGGCGGCCCTGATACCTGAAAATCATTTGAAAATGACTCAAAGCATCCTTTGATCAATCATCCAAAATTGTAAGAAATTTGGATGCCACCTGCCAATCTACCGAGACATGATCCTCAACCTGAGCTGACAGATAGCAAAGCAAGGAGATAATTAACCAGGGATAATTAACCACTGTATGTAGGGATCTAAAGCAGACACAGACTAACCAAAGGCACGGATGAGCTCCTTCCGCACCGCCCAGGTGACTGTCTTTGTAAGAGAGGCGGAGGTGAGACCAGCAAACAGCATGTTGTACAGGAAGACCACGTAGAAGTTCTCCAGCCAGTTATATCGACCGAAGTCTCCCAGCAAATCGAAACGGGTGATCCCTACAGAAAAGGAGCAGAGGTTGAGAAAAAAAACAAAACAAAACAAAACGTTGCAGCAACAGGCTTGGCTTCAGTGCTAGGAATCATGAAATACATGTGCACTCTTGTGGCCATTGTTAAAACTGCAAGTAAATTGATTATTTTTTTTGCAATTTCTTCAAAGAATTGCCTAAAAAGGGGAGAGGGGCTATGGCAATACTACCTGAACTAAAACATGACATACACAGTCAGTCTTCATGTCAAAAAATAACAAAAGGTTATGCATATTTTATACACAGATATCAGGTTCAGCTCCATATGCACCTCGGATTTCCTATCTCTGCAGTTCTCACAACATTCACACCGAAACGTGTAAAAATGGAGAACTACACCAAACATTGCTGATATAAGGCTCCCTATCATCTGCTTGCATGAGAATAAAATATTGTCTTCCAATGTTGCTACCCTAATGCGAGTTACACATCCAAGCAATCAGTATTTCCATGGTAACAGGACAAGGCGACACATTCACTTTAACCCATTTTTTCCTCAAAAGGAGGACTCAGACAAAATGCTTCAGAGCCACAACATTAACCGCACATTCAAACATCAAGAGTTTCATTCAAAATGTATATTTGTATATATGCATGTTCTTACCAAGTGTGCGCGAAAACACAGGCAGTGCAGAGCTCAGTATTAGCAGCGAAACACAGTTTGCAATCATCTGAAAGGAGTATAAATTTTCAGAGGTGACATCCAGTCAACAGAAAAACAACTTCAGTTTCCCAGTTAAATTCAGACACATAAAGCAGTTTACCCGTGTGAGGTTAGTGTCTTTCATGCGAGGGAGGAGGCCACAGAAGAGAGGAGAGCTGTAAAAACCCACAACTGAGGACACCATCAGGTAGCTGCAATTCACTTTAAGGACTACAGTGGAAACGTGTGGAAAACCTGGCGACTGCTTCTCAATGTGTTGATTCAAGAGTAAATCTTAATGCATGCATCTACTGTTAAAACAAACAAACAAACAAACAAACAAAAATCAGTTTGTGGCAACAATTTAATCATTTAGGACTGAAATGATTAATTAAGTTAATAGAGATAAACTGTCAACTAATTTAGGAATCAAATAATCGTTAACTGGGGTATACAGACTGCAAAATGGGCATTTACTGAAACAACACAGAGCAACAATTAAGCCAAAACTGTACAAAGAATATATATATTTTACATATTTTGCATATGAATAACCTTCTGTTCCACCCAGAATTTCTTGGGTGGCATTTTTAGATTCACTGGTTCATAATCTGCAAAAAAATCTGCATTTGAAGATCTGATTAGAATAATCAATAAAATAATTGATTGAAAAATTAATCATTATTTGGAGCCCTACCATCAAAACGATAACAATTGACCTGTTTCTTTTCTTTTCAATGTGTTACGAGAAAAATCACTACGAAGCTGAGCACACCACAGATCGCTCTTTGTGTTGAAAGGATACAGGATGAGGACCACCTGCACTGCAGCGCCCAGAGAGCCGAACATGGAAAAGGAGGCCATTCCCAGGTGAGGGTCCTAGCAAAAAACATAAAAATCCTCAATATAAGCCGCCGACTGTCCGTTTCCAACCAAACAGGAAATGTTCCTGGTGCCTTCAAAGGAGGACCCTGACCTCCATTCCTCTGGGCATGGCTGTCTCATCCAGCAGCAGCTCCAGCACATTGAAACAGACCATCAGCACACACATCACCTGGAGACACACACACAGCGACCCGTCATGAAGAGGTCACAAAACGAGGAGTGACTGTAGAACTCGTGAATGTAGCGATGTTCTTTGTACATACAGTCAGTGCAAGCAGGATAAGCATCGCCAGAGGATAGCCCAAGTTTCGTTGCCATGGTGAAGCCTTCCTCCGCATCTCTTTGGGGAAAACAAAAAGGACAAAAAAAAAAAAAATCAAAACAAATAAAAAAACAAAGTGTGATGTTGATGCTGCGGGAGAAACCCTGCAGACGGAAAGCTTTGTCAGCCTCACCCAGGGCGACACGCCTGCTCTGAACTGCAAGGTACTCTTTTCTCATAGCCTCCATGTTCAACTTGACCCAACACGATGGACTGCCACCTTCACATATGCAAGAAGGAGAAAATAACCTTTTAAGAGTCAAGCCACGGGGGAAATGAAGGAGGGTAGTGATCACAGTCAAGTCACTTACAATTCAGCTTCCTGAAGAGCGAATCTTCTTCAAAAACGGCACAGCTCAGAGTGTCTTCTATGTCCTCCAGAAGCTGACACACAACATGGATCAATTAGGGAGGAACATCAGAATCTGTTCATGTAATTTTCTGAAATAACACTGAATAGATGTGCAATAACATTTAAAGTAGAGAAATATAAAGAAAAACAAAATGAAATGAGGTCGTAGTTTTAATTTGTATCAAACATTTCTGAAAACTGGAGATGGTAAGCAGCACTTCCTGATTAGAAAACATTGCGCTTAAGAGCTTCAGTTAAGCACAAGTTAACAAATAATGCATGCTGTAGACGCTGCTTCATGTATACTTTGTTCTCTACAGAGAGCAAAAGAGGTTTTTAAAGACCTGACAGATGTGCAATAACCAGGTATGTGATGTGGGTTTTGAGTTTTGTGGAGAGGCTCAACTTACCCGAGGTTTCACAAGCAGGCTACCCGTAACACTGAACATTCGAGACAAGCCAAACGGGGTGCACACTGAAAAGGGAAGACACAAACTAGCACACAGGAGAGACCACTCTGTTTCAACATGACCAGGCGTTTGAGCTCAACGTATACTAACGCAGAAGCAGCAGCACTCCAAACAGAGAAATCCCAGAGTACAGGTATGGCAGGTAATACTCCCACAGGTCTGCAATTGGAAGAGGGGGGGAATAACAATTAGCGACACTTCGAGTGACGCCCAGGAGGAGTATAAGGGTATGATGAGAGTGACTCACCGTAGAGGCTCTGTCGGGCAACGTTGTCATGGAGGAGAGCTGACGCCACCCACACAATACCCAGCACAAGGAGAGCGAGCAAGATCAGCAGCACAACAGCTTCATACACTCGCGCCATCACTCCCTACACAGAAACACGAGTTGTTTGGTGATCAGTTTGAGAGAAGCTCATTTTGAAATCAGGTTTCTAATGGGATCTTAGACATTTAAGGTTTTTTTAAAAAAAATTACACAGTCTTAGTAAATAAGGTAAGACACAAGAAAGAAATAAAGACAACTGAGGAAAGAGGGAAGGTCAACAGGAAAAATAGAAGGTCAAAAAATAAACTACCTTTTTGGATCCAGCGAACCCCTCAGACTCAGTGAAGAAATATGCAAAAGGCATGAGGAAGACGAGGGACAGGTTGGAGAACAAAAACACTAGGTTCCATAACCCTGACAAGAGAGAAACAGATCATTGTTAAAGATTTTGTGTGTGCGTGTTATCTTTCATTAGTAATTACGACTGTAATGAAACATTTTAGTAGTTCCCTCCACCAACCACTATGTGGCATCAGACTGAAAGAGTGGATATAGGCTCCCTTCCACTGACGACATGAAATATTTAAAACAGAATTTCAACAAAGCAAAAAGCAGAAAACACACAGCTCAGATTGACTTCACACAGCAGCTCAGGGTGGACTGAACAGCTTCGAGCTAACAGTGTGCATTGCTAATTATCTGCTGGGCCACAGGCCAGTCGAGTATTGATGTGGATGTTATTGCTGATCCTGTAGCGCTGTGACGCCCGACCGTTCTTAATTATTTTCAACCGGACGGACGAACAAAAACAGTGAGACGTACCGTGGATAAGAGAGCCATTGAGCCACTGCATGTAGTAGCTGTGTGGGAAGGTGAGCAGAACCTCGTTTGACAGAATGGAGATGGGCAGAAGCAGCACGGCGCACACTGCGACAGAAAGGGTGAACGTGCACAGCCAGAGCCTGGGAGGTGGAACAGTGAGATAAGTCATGAGAGTCTGTGTTTCGCCTCAGCAAGATCAGTCTCCGTCAAGCCAAACTGAACACAAATATAAGAATCCAAAACGAAGGTGCAGAGTACAGAGTGACGACGATGTTGGATTTTCACTGCCAAAAGCAATAAACATGTAGGTGACCATGTAACAAGGCGATGAATCAAAAGAAAGACCTCTGGTCGCCAATCATGCCCCAATCACTGCTATCTGTACAATTATCCAAAGTCACAGCCAGTTAATCATTAGAAGTTTGCACTTACGCAATTTTGTTAACTGTAGCATCTTCGATATCATCTGAAAGAAAGAAGAAAAAACAAGTTGGGTTTTTTCAAAACTTAACTTTTTTTCCCCCTGCACTCCGATATGACTTTTTGAAACTAGGAACTAGGAGTTAAGAGAAAAAAAAGAAAAAAAAAAAAAACACAACAAGAAGTTTTCAAACACTTTATATGATGGGCTAAAACATTCCTGAAGCAGTATGCGAGCATGTGCTACACACAAAATGCTGAAGAAAGCAAACCTCTCCCTGAGCTCAGAGAGGGTGTGACCAGGGGTCAGGCCTGTTTGGAACATTTTGTTCATTCTGGACCAAGACTCCCGTTAAACCAAAGGATGCAAAAAGAACCAAGGTTTGGTCACATCCAAAATGTTTAACACGGATTAGAGAGACCTCATCTTTTAAGAGTTGTACAGCTTCAGTCTTCAATTGGAATTGAGTCTTGATTGCTGTGAAGAGTGATTAACAGTAAATAAAATCAAATTTTCTTACATTTTGGCCAAAATGCTGCAGACACACAAACAACAGGAAGAAAAGCACAAGCACACAAATCTCTCACACCGTTTTAAAACCCAGAGAGTACAAATGTGTTTTAAGAAGTGACTTAATAAAATCCAAGAGTTGAACCCTGTCAAATATGATCAGGCAGCTCGTTCCACAGTTTAGGAGGTAAAACCGAAAAGATCCAATGTCCAAAATACTGAAAATTAACTTGATCTCATACACACAAAAAACATTTGCTGTGTTTTAGACCTTCTACAAAATGACATTTCAAATGCTTTTATTGTAGCTCAAAGATAATTTAATGAGGATAGAAACAGACATAAAAACAGAGTGGTTCTAGCATATGATGTCCTCATTTAACAAAGATTTCACATGCAAGAATATTTCTGATGCTACAATTGACTCGATTAAGCCATTTGAAGAATCATTAAAGACTTTAAGGAGAGACGTTCAACTGCCTGCAATTTAATAAGGAGCAGCCCAGGCTGACATTTAACTCCACTAGTGCAGAGTTTGCTGTGGAATGGCAGCAGGCAGGTGTGACTTATAGATCGTCAACGGGAACAAAGAAACAAAAGCAAAGAGAAAAAGAAAGCTACTTCTTTCAGAGAAAACCATCACAAAGTGACAGACATTTAGAAGGAAGCATTACTAAATATAATGCTTCCTACAATTAGTAGGAAGCATTCCTACTAAACATTGGAATGTACGCTTTGTACATTCCAATGTTTAGTAGGAATGTATTGAAAACATTAGAATATAAAGTTATTTTTTCCCGAAGAAAACGTTCCTAGATGAACCAGGCAACCTTTTTCAGGTTGTTGGGGAAAAAAAATCCAGAGGAACGAAATGGTGAATGCTCCCATGAGCATTACCCTCCAGACAGTAAGGAATCCTGAAACAAGTTGTGACTCAACCCTTTAGGAGTCACTTTACCAAACAATTCAGGATGAATCCAAAAAGTTCAAAGGTGAAAGTGAAAACCGAGTGACTGGGATCAAAACTCCAAGTTCCAGACTCGGAGCCAAGAAAGAAAAAACCCCAAGCCAAATCCCATCAAGACTCTGAGGTCATCTAGAAAACAAAAGGTTGACATGAATTTGATGCACACTCACCAGCCTCATTACCAAGTGATTGCTAAAAAAACAAAAACAAACCTCCCCTCCCCGCAAAATTAACTAATCATATTTCAAATTTAGAACCAGAATGGAGCAAACAAGAGACTTAAGTGACTTTGAGAATATGCAGTGGTCTGAGTATTTCAGAAACTGCAGACATACTTTCCCCCCCCCTTTTATCTGCACTACAAACGATCAAGCCGGTTCTGGAGGCAGAAGGGAACACAACTTGATTCTAGCAAAGTGTACTTAATAAAGTGGCCAGTAAGTGTTTATCTCACCAAACCTCTGAAATAGAAATGCTTCTTACTGAATATCAGAAAACCATGGAAACACCTGAGGAAAACGTTTTATAACATCGAAGCAACACAATTTGTAAAAAACAAAATTCTGTCAACCTAAAACATTTGGCAACAACTATAAAAAGCTACCAGAAAAAAACAAAAAACCAACACCTTTCATTTTGCATCTGAAACAAATGAAGTGTTACTATTAGTCAGGCATGTGATATGTCCTTTTGGCAGTGCTGTCACAGAAGTTCTATTACAAAGTAAAACCCAAGGAACAAGAACCAGTTCCGGATGTTATAAAATTCTCTGTATTGTGGGATTGCACAACTGTCACATAGCTGCAGGGCAGACCTGTGCTCTTGTTGTTGATGCAGAAACTTCAGCAGAAGGAACAACGGGAATAAAAATGTGCAGAAGAAATGACCATCTACAAGGGTGCAGCCCAGCCAGAGCGGAGAACTGAAGAAAAATCCACATCTGCTTCCAATGGACTCACATTTCATTGGACTGAGCGAATGTTAATCAGCTCAACACAGCACAAGAGAGCTTCCAAATATGCCTGACGCACGTACTGCCATCTCGCAGTTCTTAGCCTCATGGTGACAATCATTTGTCCCTGCTAGAACGTTGGTACGAGTTCAAGGTTTCAACTTTATCTTGTAGCATTTTTTTTTAAACTTCTCTGCCTTTTTAAAGAGCTTGGTGTACACCCCACGAACGTCTCCTCAACAATGTCTCCAGGCTTTTCAAATCAAAGTTCAGAGTGTGAGGTTAGTAAAGGTCCTAAAAGAAACGGGGAAACTTTGTTGAATGTGTACACATGCAAAGAAAGAAAAGGGCAATGAACAAAACAATAAACTAGAAAAGCAGAAAAGAAAAACAAATCAGACTCTTGAGTCAAACAGCGAGTTTCTGAATAGGATTTGTGCCAACACACTCAGTGGAAAGAAATTCCAAAACGCCACTGTAATCAGTGTGCTTGTCAACATTGTTCGTTTTCCTCAAGGCAATTCTCACTAAACTGTTGACTGAAAGCCAACTCGCAGAGCTCTCTTAAACACACACTCGCATCCAGAAACTGTTGAACTCACCTGTGATAAACTCGGCAGTCTTTTTGAAGTGTGTGAGGATGAGGTAGCACACCATGTAAAGGCACGTAAACAGGAGGACGCAGATCTGCACAAGAGAAACAAAAGGACCTTAGTCTTTTCTGCACGAGTTTGAAGACAGAACATGTACCTCAAATAATCTGTCAGAACATCTGCGGCTCAAGACATCTACCCGTTTTTAACCATTCAGTTTTGCTCAGGCATTGAAGTAAGATGTAAATCACAAGACAGGGGAGACGGAAACAAGAAAAGGGGAGGCAAAAGCTAAAAACATGAACTGTTTTGTCTTGCATAAAGATTACTCAAACAAAGAAAATGGGGTTCCAGTGCTCAAAAGGCATAGTTCCCCTTTACTTGGATTAGTGGGACTTAGGGAGACAGATGGGTTAAAACCAGTGAGAAATACTCCACCCTGCCCCCTACTGCAGAGAGTAAAGGTCATTAGCTGATGTTGCATTCATTCAAATTTAGGTTAAACCAGCAATCTGTCTGTTGTCTGGCAAATCTCAAACACGTCAAACACCAGGGTCTGCTAAAATTAATTACCAGCGTAATATAGTTGTCAAGACTTTTAAAGTTACAGAATGATTGCAGAAGAGGCTTTTAATCCCCAACAACCAACTGACTACACAGGACTAATAGCCAACTTTATATTGTTTTACTATTTACTATTTATGCATTGTAACATTGTTAACATGTTACTTTGATTTTTGCAGTTTGATTCGTCCCCACAATTTTTATTTGTGGGGACAAATATTCCTCACCACACCTGTAAGGAACCACATGTAGTCTACAAACAAACATGCTGGGCAAATTGAAAGAGGAAGTAATGTTGCAATGTGATAACATTTCTAAACTGGTGCCTAAAAGGAGTTCATGCAAAACAGGGTTTACATATTTATCCAGAGGGTAATAACAGCAAAAAATAAAGACTTGCTCTCCTAGGTAAGATAAGATACTTCAACATAAATGTGAAGAATAAAGCCCACATGGTGGTAATATTAGATTATATAAAAAAACCTCATGATATACATTCACCAGCAATCTCATTGGGTGCACATTGCTAGAACTCGTGGTGAACGGTTCACTACGCCAGAAAAATTCATCACATATTTGGTTCAAATCAACATGAATGCTTTACGCATTTGTTACGGATTTTACCAGCTGCACATCTTTGATGAGAATGTCACAGTCAACCACATACCAAGAGCTCCACTATTCACCCCTGGTGAATGCAGAGGCCAATAGAGTAGAGAAGACAGCTTTTTGAAGTCACTTCGACTCCGTTTTATTTTGCTGGGCAAAGCCAGACCAACAACAGCCTGGACACATTTTTGCTTTCACGTTATTGTTCACCTTTTTAGTTTCAGTTTCCTGTTCTTAGATCACAGGAGGGCCGCTCACTGTGGTCTTCTGCTGCTGTAGTCCATCTGCTTCCAGCTTCGATGTCTCGTGCGTTCCGATTTTATTCGGTATACCTTGGTTGTAATAGCTAGGCATCATCTCAAACCATGTCGGTCCGTTCTCTTTCGGGACACAACTGTGACTCACAACATATTTTCTCTGTCAGAGCATTACCTAGAAACCCGAGCGATGGTTGTGCATGGCATACTTTATAAACTCGGTCTTAGGGCAGGATTTTCGGAAATAGTCACACCAAATTTGCACTAACAACCATGGCATGTTTAAACTAGCTAAAATCTAGTTACCTTTTCCTACCGATGCTCCTCATAAATTTCAGTGAGTTGCATACATCATACCTAGATACATAAATCTATTAAATTACTCCTATATGATTGGCTCAGTGTTAACAAGCAATAGAATAGGTGTTCCAAAGTGGTGGGTACAATTTCTGTGAAAAAGAGTCATTTATCCCACAGTGACAATTGACCCAGTTCATCTGATCTCCCTGCTTCTGCCTGAAAGTATCTCAACACCAAACAAATAAATCGGCTTCTTCCTTCTTCCTGAGTGTTCTTCCTGAGAATAAAGCAAACTAAATTTAGCTTTCAGGATTCTTCTTTTGAAACATATTTGAAATTTCTCGTCATAAGCAGGAATAATCGGTGGCAACAAACAAACTGCATACCAACAACAAAGCACCCTATACAACAACTAATCCGCTCCGACTGAGAATTCTTCAATAATGCAGCCTAATTTGGCAAGAGGCTAATCCAACAATAAGGAGAAGCAGGGAACAAAGGATGGGTGTTAGGTTAGAAATAAGACAGGTAGAATAAAACCTTTTCAGGCCAACATGGCGTCAAGAGACAGAAGCCACCTTGAAGACAGTTTTAAGGTTTTTAGCATGAAGGGGAATCTATCAGCGAAGATATAGTGCAGAGAAATTTTAACTGCAGATTGACTTGGATATATTTGTTCTGATGCAAGAAAATGAATCCACGCCTATGTCCCCCTGTACCCCCAAAAAAGCAGATTTGAAGTTAGCTAAAGGTACCAAAGTACAATTAGTCCACAAGTTGTTAAATTTGCCTTCAAACTGACATAAGAAAAGGAGGAGCACAACTAGTGATCACACTTTTCCAGTTCTGTGCTACTCACATGCACTTTGTACAGCAGGTGCCTTTATGAAGATCCAGTTCATACAAAGTGTGTGTACAGCTGGGACGAATTACTGTCATTCTGCTTGGCTTTCCAACAGAGCATGACCTTTTCAGAATCAATTTCAGTACAGGATCATCTACTTCCTCTGCTTTTGTGATTATCTGCCAGATGATTTTGATCATTTAGGATCAAACTTGAAAACCTTTGAAGAAAATACAAAAAAAAAATCCTCATAGCCAAAAGAGCATCTGAGTGAGACTTCCATTGAGGCACATTACAGTTAGATTTGACTGGCAACCCTGAAAATTTATTGCATATTTATTAAACAGGCTCCAAATTGTAAAATATCCCTGTTTAATAATACTAAGTTGTGATAAAAGCTGTGCATTTTTTAGAGATGCAGAAATATTAGTAGGACAAATTTCAGTCTGATGTCCCCAACACGTGAGCTGCAAGACGGAAAGTAAAAATTAAATTTTCTGATAGTAAATGCTTCATACTGAAGTGCTAAATCTTGTCAACAACACTTTTAGGTGAGGAAGAAGTTGTTCTTGTGGCAAAAAGAATTAATGTTGGATTTTGTATTTACAGTATAACTGAAGTGTTTAAGAAAAAAAAAAACCTGAGTGAATCACAAAAGCTGCAATGAGGCAACGGTACTTTTGAGACAACAAAAGTACCGTGCGGTCCTAGATTTTGGTAGGGTAACTCTAGGAGTAGTGGTCATTTTGCCTTGTGAAGTTGAGCAGGCTGCAGCAGAGGACAAAAAAGCTGAACATATTACAGAGAGATGCTCAATTTTATTCTTTTGAGCTTTCAACCTCAGTCAGATAGGAACAGGGTTAAAGTTGCCTTTTGTATATCTAAGAGTTAAGGTAAGAATCTGGGTTCTTGAGGATAATCAAACTGATGTTTGATTATCAATGCTAATTGCCAATAAGGACAGATTAAAATACAAATGTGTAATAATTTTTACTTTATTTTGTTTGTGCCACTTTCTGACAAGGCCACCCATAACACATCACTTCCCAGAGGGCTCTGGCAGATTCTGTGCAACCATCTACTTTAGAAATAAACCAGTCACTTCCAAAATTTCCAAATGTTCCATGGACTCACATTGTTCTAGGCGGCATCCTATTTCTGACCTGCAGGATTCTACCTTGACCTTTCACTCAGCCAGACATTGATCCTTCCTGGCTCAGGATGCAGGCTAAAACATGGGCTCTCAGCACAGTCTACATCCTTAAACACAGGTTGTTCTTTTTCCGTGTCAGTTATGCATAAATTTGCCAGATGTTATTACTCTGGGTGATTTACAATGATACAGAGAAGACAGATATTTGGCAGCATCAACATTTTCCCAAGGACTTTTTTTTTCTATTATTATTTTGATCTGAACACTGGTGTGCAGCATGCATACTAGGCCGCTTGTTGAGTTGCAATGTTACGTTTCAACAGGACGTAACCATCAAGTGTGTTAGAAAATGTTCAAAGGGGAGAAACCCAAATAGAGGAACATTTACGGTAGTAATACTATGTCAATTTGTTAATTTTCTGAAAGAAAAGCAGAAACAAAAGTTAATTATCTACATAAACAATAAATACATAGTTTAAAATCTATCAAGTAAATTATATGTCAGGTTGTTTGGTTAGATTGTTTTTTAAAGTTTATTGTTACTTTCAGTGGAAAAAAAAGAACATTTATGAAAATGTGAACCTCAAAAAAGAAATGTATAGAAAATCAGGAAGCTACTGTAACTAAAATGTTTGAAGTTACTAGTCAGTGAAACAGACATTTGACAGTTGCCTGTGTTCGAAGTAAATTTAATTTATGAAGAATTTTTCAATAATAATAATGAAACTCGCTTATCCACCTGCATAAAATTACCATCACTGATTTATGTTTTTGTTTTTGCAACAAATGCCAGATTGTACCATACCACATAAGCCCATCTAAGCCAGTACTGGAAGTCAATCTTTTACAAATGTTTTGTTGCTAGTCTATGAAATTACATAACTTGCAGATGACACTTGGGATATTGGGGATATTGCTGGGTTTCAGTCACGTAACCTGGATGACGCGCGAAATTCAGATGGAGGGCCGGAAGGGGATTTCGCCGTTTCAAAACAAAGAAAAATGTATCACAAGGAGTACGCTGATGTCCTAAACAGGCTGGAACAGACAAGGCATCTCGAAAAAATATGTGCATATTTAGAATACGATTCGTATTATCTCGGTAAAAAAAAAGGACTTCTTATAATCTTAAGGATTCACCCGGTATCGAGGTGATCCACGTAACTTACTGGAGCAGTAGACCTCATATTATTCTACAACCTAGAAGAAAGCTTTCAAAGGCCTGGAGAATACAATAATTTATTTTCAGGTTGGGTCAAGCATTTAGCCATTTAAGTCGAAGCACTAAATGGCTGTCGACTTGTTTCTGTCGGGTGTGTAGTTCCGGCCCTCCATTTGCATTGGTTTCAAATGTTGTGTCATCTGAAACCCAGCAATTCTTCTTCTTTTTTATTTTATTTAACTTCTCCCAAGTATCATAGCCTTCTCAAGGAAAGTGCAAATGTTGGCCAATGTGACATATCTTTACAATAGCAAGTGACTCCGTCATAGCTTGTCACTTGGACTTGTCTTCGGGTCACTAGGCGCTGGGACAGCTGACTGTCATGAGAGGGTGCACTGTCAGTCGGTGGTGTGCCAGACACTCATGGCTTGCCTGCAGCTAATAGCATTAGGTCCTGAGGGGAAAAGGTCGCTGACAATCTGATGCAGCAAACAAACAGGTGATTAAAAAGGAGTGCAACTATAGACATGAATTGCTTTGTGTCAGCATGTCACTTTCCATCAATACTTTGAATTTCATTGACAAATGTCCCACATCTCTTCATAGTTTGAAAATCTCAGGCTAGTCCCGACTAGAATAAAAACCAAGAGAGTTTAATTGTTGTGGTTTGAAAATCTGGTTTAAAGTTTACGTTTGCTTAAAACAAAACAAAAAAACATATATGGGTTACAAATTAGATTTAGAAATTAAGGTGTAAAAAAATGCGATATTTGATAGAATTTTAGCTAAAAATCACAAATGATATGATTTTAGCTTCTATAAAAAGTAGAAGCTTTTGGTTCTTGTCCATTTTAACAGTGCAAGAAAAAAAAACCCTAAATTATTTGGAGCGGAGGCCTCAACGTTTCATAAAAATATGTTGTTGCTGAAAACCAGGATATTAATCTAACCTAAGATTTAATATGTTGTGCAGCTTTTGTGCAAAAACGCAGGCTGGTAATTGGAATTGGACAATTCTGAGCTTGAAATCCAAATAATTACTGGCACAACTTGGTTAACTCTCAGGGTTCATGGATCGAGTCAAAGATCTGATAAGATGGAGACATCAGCAACACTGGAATTGCTAAGAAATAATTTAAGTGGCATTTCAAGTGTTACAGTCAGCTTCACCTTAATAATTCTGAGCATGAGTTGAAACACTCAATATATATATATTTTCCCTTCCAGGGGTTTTTCGTGGGCTCCAGCGTCCCTTAAATGAAAGGAGGCTGGCAGGAAGCGGGGCAAGACACGCGGCAAATATCATCGGGTCCAGGAATCGAACCCACAACGGCGAAGTCGAGGAGTTAAGGCCTCCAAACGAGGGTCGCGCTATCCCTTACGCCACCACAGCATGCCCGACACTCAATATTTTTTATCAATGAATGTACCAGGAGACGTGGAGTCTTTTGAGAAGAATTTGCAGATGAAATATTCTTAACCAATATGTCAGATATTGACCATGAAAGGACTTTAGTAAACACCTGGAAAGCTGAATATATTGCAGCAAAGTTGCTCTGTTGAATGGTTTTGAACAATCAGCATCCTGGATTTGGAAAAGTCAGCTGCTTTTTGGAAATTGGTTATGGGAAACAAATCCTTGAATTATTTCTATACATTACTACTACATTTCGATCAAGTAACATGCCATATCAGGCAATTAAATTTTTATTTTTATTTTGCTGCTATGAATCATTCAGATATTCAGATTATTCATGACAAGCTCAAAGTCATCACACATTTAATCAATGCATCCATAAATGCTGAGATAATCTCCAAAGAGATTTACCTGTTGTGTGTGTGTGTGTGTGTGTGTGTGTGTGTGTTTCTGTAACATTATATAATGGTCATGCATCTGCATAGGTTTTGCTCATTACTTCATACCTTGGGATGAAAAGCCCTGACAGAAATAAACAAACTTGAGCAAAACTGCAAGTTCAACATTGTCCTCATTGATAAACTGGTGTATCAACAACATCTCAACTCTCAGGGTTGGATCTGTCAATGGGGGGGAGAGAGACCTGAACGTTTTATATCGGGGGTAAAGTTCTCTGCCTTGCTGTAACAGAGCAGATCGAACTGCGAAGTCTGAAGTTCAACGCGAGGTGTGGTTTTAAACATTGGAGTGTCAGACGCAAAGAGCAGGCAGCACAGTTCCAGAAAATGATACACACGGGGCTAAAACAGGCAATAATGCAATACCGCTATGGCTGCATTTGTCTTGTAGCGAATAAAGTGAACGTGACTAAAAATGAAAAAAATAAATAATAATTCAGGTTAAACGAATGCAATTTAAGAGAGATACTGACACAAACCCATTTAACAGCGTGTGCAAAGACAGCATGCTATATTGACTGCGACCGGCCCCCCTTTAACTCGTCAACCAACGGTTGACGCTTCACTTTCAGCCCGGCTTCACTTACTATCGTCTCTCGGACGCGGTTGTGGAAAAGTTGCTCCCTAATCGACACTTCGTCCGTTTCCATCCTCTTAAAAACCATGCCACTGCCCTGCGCCCGGAAGCCGCCGAGAGGGCCGGTTCTGGTTAAAAATGTCGAACCGGGCGCATCGTCGCGAGTCAGCAGCAGATGTATCAGTTGGTTGGAAGCGCTGAGTTTTAAAAATCGGATACAGCGACCCTGATCAAAACCGGGCGGGGCGGGGCCGCTAGGGGCGGGGCTTAACACCAGAATGGATCCCATTGATTGGTTAAGGCAGCTTTCAATCAGAACTAAACTTAAAGAGTTTTTTTTTTCAGGGGCACGGATGTTCTGTGCATTACTATCTTAGTAGCAAAAAAAAAAAAAAAAAAAAAAAAAAAAAAAAGCGCGTATCTAGTAGTAAGATGATATTTGAATTGAAAATAACGAATTTATGTATCATAATTATTTACACCATAATAGTTTGAGGAAATCTGCTTGACATTTGTTACTTTTTGTGTTTGGAATTTTGCACACCCCCACCCACCTATGACATTTTTACTGCTAAAAGAATTAAAACATAAAGTTTAAAGCATCTTCTTTATTACATCCATCCATACATGCATTTTCTTATAAAACTAGGATAATGAGTGACCTTATAAAGGAGGCTGCCTCAGTTCTGAGAGTTGTTCTGGAGTTTCCAGAGCTGATTGTGCTACAAATGAATCGCTCTGAAATGAAAAACAAAAAAACATCATAGAGAACCATAGGAATCTCCTATGCAACACAACAATCTAGGAATAGAGAGACTTCATGGATCGACTTCTTCAAATCTAATTAAGGACAGGCTGCTGTCGCAAATGAACCCTGAATAATAAGGATTATTAATCAAATTTTATATTGGGATCAATAAAATATTATTGAATAAAATGAAATTGAACCAAATTGAATCAATGTGTCTCGGATGTCGGAAGTCAGATCTAGAAATTAAGCCTCCCTCTCCAGGTTGCGAGCCAGAAAATGAAAACCAGTGGGTTTATCAATTGTTGTGATGGTACTACTAAAATATATATTCGCTGATAAAAACTTGTGTTTTTTTTAATGTTTCACTTCAAACCCTAAAATGAAAAATTTCAAATAAATATTTTGCAGCATGGATGCCACAGATTAAATTTGTTTAAATAAGCTTCTTTCAATACATTTCATATGCATGGGAATTGACACATATTATAAGGTAAGATGAGGCTTATTTGGAGAGCTTTGAATTCCCAGTCAGAATCTGGACTTCAGGGACATTGGTCAGAAACTCATTGTTTCTGCGAGTAAAACAAGGGAACAATGCAGCAGAAAACCTCTGCTTTTCAACACACCAAGGCCTTACAAACGAAGCAATACGCATAATTCTATCGTTCTTGATTTGTAGAATGTTTTACATTTTATTATTGCTGATTAATCAGCTGCATCTTTAACAAGTGTTTCTTATTTTTATCACTGGAAAACATTTGAAACTATTTTTGAATGTACTGAATTGTCTCAGTCAACATCAAGGCTTTGAATAAATTAAAAATATTCAAAGCTTATAACATTAGCATCCTGTTTTTAAAAAGTGTTCATCAAGCACTTTGTTTTAATTCCACCCGTCGTTATGACGTTCCATATCTAGGCGGCTGTGTAATCTTATTGTCATGATCCAAAGTCCAACTGTTGCAACAACGTGCTGCGACTTCAACAGCGGAAAGCACTGAAAAGGATTTTTCAGGATAAGGATTTTTAAACTAAGGACTACGTAAGTAAAACAGCCTTTATGACACAAAGCCAATACTAAATATGTGAAAGGAACAGATGGTCGTGGTGAACAGAGAAAATTGGTTGAAATCTTTTTTTTTTTTTTTTTTTCAGTCTACTTAGAGAAATCATATGATTCTTTTTCCACTGTATTAGTTTCTGGGGATGTCAAAGTAAATGGCTTGATGATTATGAGCTAAAACAAACCCCATTTATGTAACATTAATCCAAGCAGGGACATGAATCACAGAGATTAAAAATCACTCTGACTTTTCTGCCAGAAATGACTGGAACAGCTGGCAGATAAGATCAGGAAATCACGACATGTGGCATCATGTGAGTTTCGGAATAGCTCACACGGGTTAGACCCTTCCTCCCCCCATAAAAAAAATAAAAAAATAAACTCAGTCCTTCTTAATAACAATCTTTAAAACACTCTCAAAAGTGAAAGCAGACATAATTCTGTCACTCCATTGCAGGAACTAAACAAGGATGACAGCTCACGAGAGCAGGAACTGACCCACTGCTGCAACAGTATGGCGAAAAGAGTCCTAGTAGCCTACGCCCTTTGGGCAATGGGTGGGCCTTTAGGTCTTCACCATCTCTACTTAGGGAGAGACAGCCACGCTCTGCTGTGGATGATAACTCTGGGAGGTTTTGGCTTTGGCTGGGCAAGAGAGTTCATACGTATTCCAGCTTACGTCAGCGAGGCAAATCGAGATACAGAAAAAGAAAGATGGCCTCCCAAAGAGGGACTCCCACCTGTCAGCCCTGTCAGATTTGCTGGGCAGGTGTGTGTTGGGATCTACTTTGGCATGGTGGCTCTCATTGGACTGAACTCCCTCAGTTTCTTCTACTTGATCGTTCTGCCCCTAAGCGTGGGTGCAGGGGTTCACTTGGTGTCCAATGTTGGTCAACAGACTGCAGATCTCCAAAAAACCCTCACTGCCTGTCTGGTGACATCACCGATATTCTACGGCAGCTCTCTCTCACCTCTTCCTATAAGCTTGGCTGCTAGCATCACTGCTTCACAGCACCGCAGGTTCAAACCGCCGAAAGCCCCTGGCAGCCAGCAGAAACTAGGTGAGCTCTTTTACATACTCAAAGATCTCTCACTTGAATTTACAAAACTCAGCCGAAACTACATTTTCTCCGTGTTTCGTTCAGGTCCACGGCTTTACAGGATTGGTCTGGCTTGGCTTGCCTTCTCTGCTCCATTGGGTTATTGTTTTTTTTACAACACCACAGCCACACTGTATTACCTGTCTGACTCAATAGCTGCACTGCTGGATATTTTCTGGTTCCTGCCTTGGCTCAGAAGTGTGCTGGAATACTTTCTTTTAATGCCATACCGCATCCTGTGTGCACTGACTGGAGGGGGGTACCATGAAGAGGCTTGGAGGAAAGTGCTGGAAATACTGCTGAAAGAGTACACACAGAGAGAAAAGGAGGCACTAAAGGTGAGCAGCCTGTGAGTGATGAGTTAATATGTCCATACCCTGTTCCTGGTTGACAATCTCTTTTGTGTTTGAACGCTTGTACGCCAGGTGTTGTCATTGGAGACAGAGGCGTCTCTTGAGGAAATAACCCGAAGCTACAGGGAGCTGGCCAAGACCTGGCATCCAGACCACAACCCTAACAACGACGCTGAGAAAATGTTCATGAAGGTCCAGGAAGCTTATGAGGTCTTGATGCGATGGCACAAACCCCAGAGATTCAAATAGTAGTGTTATTTTTCTTACAGACTGGCCATCATTGAGTTTTTAAAAAAGAACTGTTTGTGGATCCATGACAAATCACTTTGTGACCTTGTGGACTGATGGGACAAGAAAAGTGTCTAAAATCTCAATGTCCACTGTTGCATTTGCTGCCTTCCAGGCAAATTGACCTGTCTCTACATTGTCCATATGTTTGGAAATTTGGGAAATTTACTTTTTATCAGGCAGGCAGCTTCACATGTTCCAGTGGATTGGCATGGCACCAAATAACATTCTGACTTCATCTTCATGTTCTAGATGCGGATTCACATTTGGGCCTTTCTGCATGCAAATCCCATTTCGTCCTCATTATTTCTTTCAGTTCTGTGTTCTGAAAGGAAGCGTGCTTTGAAATCTACCTTGATGGGTTTTTATTATTAGTGGATTTTTAGAACTTTCTGATTAGGAAAGATTTATGTTAATTGCAGGTTCTAAATTGCACAAAGGTCTGAATGCAGGTATGAATGGCTGTTTGTGACACCTGTTTCTATTATGGCACTGTGAAGTACTTGTCTCTTGCACATGTTGTATTCTGTATGTCTACTATTGCCCAGCAGACATAGAAACCAGCTCTCCTGTGACACTAAACCTAACATAAAACAAGTATAGACAGTATACTTGCTTTATCTTTTAAAGTATATTGCTAACACATACTAAATGATGGATTTTTCATCTGGCATAATCTCTTGATGCAATTATGTTTCCTGTCAGTCAGAGAGATGCAACAACTTGTATGGCCTCCTATCACTTTATTTTGACTTCACACTCATTTGAAGAGTTGTAGACTTGTGCAGGTATTTGTTTCAGAAGTGCAAAAGGTAAGATGATTCTTTAATTCTGTTGTTTTGCTGGGTGATTTAAAAATGTTTTCTCTATTAGATCTCAAAAGAATGTAGAACAGAAAGGTCAGATCAGTTATTTGGAGCTGTTTGTACAAAGCCATGCTGTTTAAATTTATTAAATGCATTTCTGTCATGAATATTTTTCTCAAAACCTGAACATCAGTCAATTCATAACAAAATTGTACTTTGCTTAATACAATAGAATTTTACACCTGTTTGATTATGTGAAAAACAGCAATTTGCTGCCATCTTGTGGTACAAATGTAATAAAAGAAACAACGTCATTACAATTTTTTTTTTACCTGCTGTCATTATCGGGGGGAATCAGCAGGTACTACACATGCTCACTTATAAGTGTTTATAATGATCAAGATAAGTGAAAATAATAAAAAAAATTATAATATTTCACATTTCGGGTCTTTACGTAAAACGTATTGCTGGTCTGCCAGACTGTCGGCGCTCAAAACACACTTTCTCACTGTGATGGTGTCATTTCTGAGAGCCTGTGTTGTTCTAAAACTATGAGCGTCAACATATTGTTTGTGTCCTGTGTGCGTATCGATGCATTCGACAATCACTGGATCAACAGCTCCTGTCTGTATCCCAGCATGGGCCCGGAAGTTGTTTGGGTTTCAGGTGAAAAAAAAAAGACGAAAAAAAAAAAAGAAAGAAGGGAAGACAGAAGAAAAAAAAAGATCCCAGGGATGCTGCCGTCGCTGGGGAAAACAAACAACCAGGCAGACAATTAAAGAAGGAGCGCACCGATCGACCTGCAGGTAAGGACGAGGACTCCGCCGCCCATCCGCCGCCGCCGCCGCTTGATCGGCGTGTTTTTGAATAGTTGCTGCGGGTGAATGCCATTTGTCGTGTGGTCGGGTGCCATAGCAACGGCTCGTGAGAAACATATAGCCCAGGTCGGTTTTTGACGCGCTCGGTGTTGGATGACAGCTGCGTTCATGCGGACAATTCGCTCGGTCGCAACTCGTGCAACACTCCACCGCCGCCGCCGCCGCGTCTCGCCGCCGTCTGGAGCCGCGCGTGAGCTGATCGGACCAGAAATCCTCCGAGAAGGCTAAAACAAGTAGCCGCGGATGCTCTGAAAGAGAGAGAGAGAAAGATAGAGAGAGGCAGAGAGAGAGTGAGGCATGACACTTATCTGGAAACATATATGATCCAATGCATACTCGACAATCTGAAGGCCAGGAAGGATTATAAGGCAAGGGTTGGTGCCGATGCGCGTCCCCTTGTTTTAATTTAATTCATTTATTTTTTTCAAATTGAGCTCTGTTATTTTATTTGAATCGCCGTGCCCCGGTGTGGCCGGTGCGTCTCCCCGGCTTGCAGCGGCGCCTGTTGCTCCCCATGCGCGGCCAATGCCAGGATATTAATTCTCCCTGAGATGTGCAGTCTGCGCCTCCCCCTCTCTCCAAAGTCAATGTCCACTGTTGTCATCCATTTGAGCGAGAGGTGCTGCCGCCTTGTACATCGTGGTCCGTTTCCGTTTCCTGACGTGAGAGCTCCGTCTGCTCCCAGTGAACATAAACATGTTGGCGGCTATGTCTAAAGACAACGTAAGTCGGCAAGAAAGTGTCTGGTCTCGGTGTGTCTATCTGTGTCACTTGGTTATTGGATAACTGTTTTATGTAACGTGCACTGTATACCCCTTGTTGTTGATTATTTGGCAATTATGCATGAAGGAGGTGGACAGAGTAGGAACAGGTGACAAATGGGTGAAAGACCTGTTTAACCTTAACTAACAAAAATCTGAAAATCAGAATGAATATAATATAATATAATATAATACTAAAGTAAAAATAGCATGTTTGATATGTACAAGTTCCAATTTGAGCTTTCAAGATAATATAAAACATTTAGATATGATTAGTACACTTAATCACACTGAACCAGCTCTAAGGACTTGGCTTATATGAAGTGTCTGTTTGCTTTGTTTAAGTTATTTTATGTTAAATTTCACTGAGAAAAGTTCTTCCTTATTTCTACAAGGTGTGTTGTGCATAAGTTAGAGTAAATGCAACATCTGGTTTGAGTTGTTTTCCTATGCTGGGAACTGCAGTTGCTCTTTCAAATAAACGAACAAAGTTAATCTCCTGTCCGTTGTGAACACTGATGGCAGTCATGTTTTACTGCCTTAAACAACAACAAAAAAGGATTATTTCTATGTTAAAATATGAGTGTTTTGCAGTCTCTGAGGATTCCCCTCAAGCAAGACTTCAGCTCTGGCTGGTTCAGATGTTGAGGTCTTTTGGTGACAATTTTCAGAACGTCTTTGATATTTATTTAGCTCTACAAAACTTTAAAACTCCACGAATGTTTAAAAGACACAAAATGAACTTCAAGTGCATGTTTGGAGCTCCTTACTAATAAAAGGTCTGTTATTCTCACACCTGGGTTGTTATCAGAAGAAAACGAAACAATTCACAGTCAGAAGGCTATTCAAAACTTCAGAGGGTAACAAACCAGTCTGTGAGCAATGTTAATTGTTTACTATAATGTTTAATCTTAATAAACAGTTTCATTTTAGATCAAAATATTAAAATAGAGGAAATAAAAACAAAAATATTTCAAAAACTTCCTCTGACATTAGTCACCTTGCACTGTTAACAAAAATGTCTTGGCTCCTTCCATGTTAAACCATAAAAACGAAGGTTGGTTCACATAAAAATAAATAAATAAATAAAAATACAGTAAAATTTAAAAACTTGCGAAAAGTTTCTTGTGCTCCGCTGGCCTTTTAGATAACCATTAAATATCTAATGCCAATTTGGACTAAAGAGAAAACAAGGATTTGGTCTTAAAAAGGAATCTGCAATTGGAAAATGATGTGCTTAGAGCCAAATTGTTTTGCTTTTCAAGTCACACTGCCGTAAAAAGATATTGGTTCAGATACCTTCTGTTCTGGTTTTTATGTCACACCTAAAGTTTTCAGATCATGGATGACCTCAGTACATGTAAAAAGTGGTTATTAAAGTAATAACTCTAACCAAACCAAGGCAGGCTTTTTTTTAAAAGACGAATTTCCTCCTTTTGTTAAATCAAGTCTCAACTGTCACAAACTCCCTTTAAAAAAAAAAAAAAATCTTCTCCGACATCATGAAATAAGTGAGAAGCTCTTTAACGGCAACGCATCCAAAGATTTTCAAGAACAGATCAGAAGCAATATCTCTGAGATCAATCAGTCTGTCAACAAAACAGTCCAAAATTGTGACAGTCTTAGGATACTCTACTGATCCAGAACCAAGGCAACTTGTCATGTCTGATGGAACCATCAATTATGTTCTAAACCTGAATATACTGAAGGAATAAATCTCACCATTAGAGATGAATGATATGGACTTTGAAAGTATTATCACAATAAGTTGTGGCATTTATTGCAATAACTTATTGCAATAATGATAAAATGTGAAAAAGAGGACCTGCAGTATCTTGGCTGTGCCAAGGACTGCACATTTCTGGACTGAGGTGTCTGGATGTTGTTCCTGGGATCTGTTGTAGCCATTGCTCCAGTTTGGGGGTTACTGTCCCGAGGGCCCCGATGACCACAGGCACCACCTTCCAGGCCTTCTCAGGTTGTGAAAACATCACAAATTCTTGAAGTAACTGAAATGATAACTTTTTTTTCTCAATAGCACTAAATGGTGTAAGAACTTTACTCATGCATTAAATTTTATACTGCATGAATAAAATTTTATGCAGTAATTCCCATTAATCCATCCATCCCTGATCGATTTTTTTTTTTCCTATACTCATTGAAAAACATCTTTCGGCAAACATCATGTTTACCTGTCATTAAGACAAAAACGGTAAACTGGTCAAAATTTTTACATTTTCAAGTTTAAAGTAGCTTAAAGAACCTACTTCTTAATATATGTCACCAATTAACTAATGTGTCAACTCATGTTGAAAATACTCTTCATTTGCCCTGTAACCCCCTAAACCTTTTTTGTGCTGGTTTCAGCTCCTCCTTTGACACTGTTTACCAGACGATTTCTATAAATGTCAGGCCTTTCATTATTATTTGTTAGACAGAGGAGGTTCACCAGAACACAGAAACAGTCAGATAGAACTTAGATTTAAAAAGAAATTTTTTTTTTTAAGTGAATTTGATATCGGACAATCAGATCTGAAAGCCAAAAGTGTTCTGCGTTTGCATCTACCAATTGATTAGTATATTTTATTAACTATAGCAAAGGTATTAATTTTTAATCCCTTTTTAAAAATATTTTATTTTATTTTTTTAAAGAAAATATTATGAATTGAAACTTGTTTTATTGTTACAGGCATCTGGTGAGAGAATGAATGCTGATGAATGTAATGGACGCTCATATTCACAAGGTAATTTTAAACATTTATACATATTTATACATATATATGTGTGTTTGGTACTGAAAAAAAAGTTTCTTTTGAATCTATTTAAAATTTGATTCTAATTCTAAGTTGGAGAATTTTTTCAAAATCCTTCTCTTTTTGGGGGTTTTGGTCCTTTTTTTCTAGATTTCAATTTAATTTATGGACATTGCTGGACAGTTTAGCCTAAAAAATATGTTTGAGGACAAATAGGGGATAAGCGGTTAACTGCGATTTCTGAATTCAAGAAGTTAATTAGATGTGAACTGGACCTGTTTGCTGATGTGCCTTTAGCGTTTGTGGGGAATTAGTGCTAAATAAATGAAACAAATCTACTGCTGGTGAACAGTAACAGGAAGTCAAATCTTTAAGAAGTGAGAGAGGATCCAGCAAACGCCTGACCTAAATTATGCGTCATCAGGGAAACATTTAAGTTTTGTAGGCATATCAATGCAATGTGTCGATGCCAACTTTCTCAGTTTGGAGATATTTAAATGATTAAATTTCTTTCGGACACGTTGAGCGACCTTCAAGAGACATTGATTGAAAGCAACTCCGAAATTCTTCAAGTTTGGCTTAACAGCATAATCTTTTGCCTATTCAGAGAGTCCTTGCTCTTTGGGGCAACGATAAGAGACATGCGTTCTTTTCAGAATTCAAAATATTTTTTTAAAGTTTTTTTTTTATTACCAGTTTGTAATTTTGAATGTGATACAGTTGAATGTCATCTTTGTAAAAATTATAAAAACAAAAATAAAAAAATATATATATAAATGAAAAGGGGGAAAATAAACCCTAAAACAGAGCCAAGGGGTAGTCCAGCTGTTGTATCTGTAGACAACAAATAAATGAAAAAATCTCTTAAAAATGCACAGTTATTGGGTAAAAACCGAATAAAATCAGAATCAGAGCTAAACATTTGTTATTCAGAGAAATACTGGGTAAAGATATTTTGTAAGAGTAAAAATGTTCTACAATTTTAAGAAAGTTTGAGGAAGAAACATAAGACACAATGTGAATATGAAGGAACAATTGAATAATTTTTTTCAGAGTGCAGTGGACTTGAAAGAGAAATCAGTGCACCCTTTGCTATGATGACTTTACTACAATATATTTGTGTTGCAGGTAATGGAGGAGAATCATCAGCAGAGCAGGATTTATATGCCGGGTTGCGGGCCACTTCTGTAAGATCTCCCAACAGCCAGCAGTCTTCGCCTCACCGCTCCCTAAGTGGTCAGCTTTCGCCTCACTTAAAATGATTTCAGTCTCATAGTATGTATAGCGTTTTATTGTATTTAAAGCATGTATTCAAGTTAATGCATTTTCCTCTACCTTTCATTTTAAATAAAAAAACAAACAAACAAAAAACAGATTCCATTAAGGTTGAGCTGTGTAGCGATGAGGAGTCTTCAGGTGCCCGACAGTCTGAGAACAAAGAGGCTGCGAGGAGCGACGGTGGGAAAGATGACAGGGTGGGTCCTGCTGACGAAGGAGGACCAGCATTTGCCGGAACCGGAGGAGACAGAGGGAGTGTCTACAGTGAGATGGCTACTCCTAATTCGTCCTCGCCGGGACCGATCCGACTGCCCAACGGGAAGCTGCAGTGTGAGGTGTGCGGGATGGTCTGCATTGGACCCAATGTGCTGATGGTCCACAAGCGCAGTCACACAGGTGAGACGAGCCGCTGGCAACGGCGATCGCGATCAAGCGTCGCAGGCATTAACACTTGATAAACAGATGAATGCAACCCAAGCATCCACACACATGTTTGCAGGTGAGCGACCTTTTCAGTGCAACCAGTGTGGAGCCTCTTTCACCCAGAAGGGCAACCTGCTGCGCCACATCAAACTTCATTCAGGAGAGAAGCCTTTCAAATGTCCCGTCTGCAACTATGCCTGCCGTCGGAGAGATGCTCTCGCTGGTCACCTGCGCACTCATTCAGGTAAATCAGTGAGTTCTCTTGTAGCAAAGCTAAATTGACATAAGTTTCTGCTTTTTCCCCCCCCTGGCCTATGAATGTAATGACCTCCAAATTCTGTATCCACATACAATTCAACACTTGAGCCAGAATCAGCCTTCAGCTCATAAAAGCTTGTTAAAAAAAGGGTTTTCAATGGGGTGTTCTGGTGGCGCAGGGGCAAAGCACAACTTATACAGGAAGCCTTAGTCCTCAACAGGGCCATCAAAGAGTTGAGTGGTGATGATCTTTGCTGCATGCCCGCCCCCTCTCTCATTACTCACTTTCCTGTATAAACACTCAAATAAAGGCACAATAAAACCTCAAAGCAAGGTTTTCATTGTTTTTTTACTGTCCACAGAGTCAATCAAGCAAAGTCTCACTTCTTGAAAGAGTGACATTCATTTGCATCCGTTCCACTCGGATCAAGGCCTCAGAGAGCCATCTTTTGATGCAATTAGAACTGATACTTGTTTGTGACAATGTCTCCACCTGCTTTTCATGTAGGGACTGAAATTATAGGACACATTGGATCAGCAGTCTGTTTGTACATTTTGGGTCGTTGTCCTGTTGGAAAGTGGACGTCTGTTCCATTCTCTGGTCTTTTGCATCTTCCCATCGAAGATTATCCTTCCTGTCCCTGCTGAAAAAAACCCATGAAGCTTTCGCCGGTATGTTTTAGGACTGAAGTTGTGTGAGTCATTTGGCGTGCGATGTTACCTGTTGCGAACAGCATCTTAACTTCTCGCTGCTTGAGTTTGTGGCATGCTCAACTAACAGTTGTCCTGTTGGCAGATACTTCTACGTGAGCTGGAAGCCTATTTTTTGCACCTAATTATTTATGTTTTATGTTATCAGATTAACGAGAGATGAATACGCAACACCTTTCAGATTTTTATTTGTATCATGTTCCTTCCACTTTACAGTTCCTGTATCCTTTTGGGCATTGAACTTAATTGATGTTGGTGTATAACCAAGTAAAAGAGTGCTACAAGTGGGTACACTTACTAGACTGGTCCATTTCTCCTTTCTTTGAAACTCAAAGGAAGTAGGTCTTCATCACAATTTTCTGTAACAAAAAAAAAAAAAAAAAAACGTGACATTTGCAGATTTAAAAACAGGAAATCATGTGAGTGCGCTTTCAATTTTGAGAACATACGTGAACAGCAGGTGTTCAGATACAGTGTTGATGTAATAGTTCTGGCTGGATGTGAGCGGGTCGCACAGGTTCACTTACAGAGAAACAATCGCTGCGAACCGGATTACAGTGAATTGACGTCAGCGCTTCCGATGGCTCACCAAACTGGAAGGTTGCGGTGAGGGGTTAGGTGGTTCCTTTACCGTCACTTTCGGGCTTCAAATATCGATCTCAGGAATTTCTAATCGAAGGGAAAATCCAGTCTCGTAAGCCAAGATATCGGTGCTACTTCGTCAGTAAAAATCCCCTATAATAGATGCACAAAATCTCTAACTCTCTGTCACGAATAGAATCATTTGTTATTGATTTATTACGTCTCTGGCTCGACAAGCAATCATTAAAATGTTTTCCCTCTGATTTTCAGTTTCTTCCCCGACAGTGGGGAAACCTTTCAAGTGCAGCTACTGTAGTCGCAGCTATAAGCAGCAGAGCACGCTGGAGGAACATCTGGAGCGCTGCCATAGTTACATGAAGACTCTGGACTCTCAGATGCCACCTGGTAACACGTTCTACATAGAAGAAACCCAGATCCTTCATGAATTAACATATAGTCGTTCACATGTCAGTGTTTTTGAACTTGGGCTTCTCCCTGTGCAGGGGAAGAGTCCGTAAATATGGAGAGCATCACTAAACCCGCACTGCAGCCGTCCAATGAGAAAAGGCCGTTTCTGGATAGACTGACTGTCAGCATAACCAAACGAAAGAGGTCAACACCACAGAAGTTTTTGGGTGAGCTTGTTTGACAGTGTTATGCCTCGCATTTACCTTACCAGTCGAATGTTTGCGTACTCTCATCAACAGCATGAAAATATAATTGTGGACGTTTTATATTGCAGTTGACAGATGTGTCTTCTGATTGTACAACCACCTCAATGCAATTTGAAAACCAGGACGTGATTAACTGTGAGGTGGATTTTCTTTTTCAAAATATGGGTCACTGGGTCAAGGATATTCACTCATCCCAATAATAACAATATGATAGTAACAAAAACAAACTTGTAGCATAATTCTGACAAGATTTTTGACCACTTGACTTAGCAGAAATGGGAGAGCTCCATCAGATCGATTAGATCTCTGCGATAGACCTGGCTTTAAATGATAGACCGTATTTCTTCTTATGAACGTGAGCTCAAGGTCGTTCCAAAAGTCGATGTTAGCTTGCTTCATCTGCTCCCAAATCAGTTTTGGATCATCCTGTGGGAACAGGATGATTGTTTTAGCCATCAAGCAGAAGTGAAATGGAAGAATTTAGAGGTAGTCCTCCTGTATTATTTCATTCACTTTGTTGGATATAATAGCATTATTGAGAGGGAAAAAGTCCCTCCGCATCATTATGTCATCACCACACTTGACACAGAACTCAATGTTGTTTTGTTTGAAAGCCAAAAAATTGACTCCTCACAATTTCTTTGCCGTAAATAACTTTTAGCTTAATATTTTGTCTTATCTGACGATAAAACCTCTCTCTGTAAGAGATTTTTACTGTCCATCTAAGCAACTGTAAATTTCCTTATGTTTTGTGGCTTCTATTACATATGGCCTATGAACAAAGAGACAGTTGCAACATTGTTTGATGCTCTGTACTTGATTGAATACGTTTGAATTGAATGATTAAAGGAATCAATTCTGCATCCCAGCATTAGAGTGCTGGGTGGCAGATATTGACTTCCTATAAAAAGTCAAGAACTGCTAGGCATCAGATATTATCACTCTGTGTGAAGTTCCACTCTGAACAGAATTTATTAGTGCCTCATTTCTTTTGCAGGAGAAAAGCACATGCACCTTGAAGCACCAGAAGCACCTTATGAACTGTCCTCTGGCTCTGAAAAGGAAGGGGATCTCCTGAGCTCCCATTCTGCTGGGGACTCATCCGGTCTGGTTAGTTCACACCTCCACTTCGCAAGAAGTAAAGCCGAGAGCCAGGAGTTGCCCTCGCTGCCTCCGCTCCATCCCGGGTTCGTGGCAGAGCTCCGAACTGTTGTGGGTTCCTTCAACAGTGGCGTGGTTCCCCAGGGCCCCCGAGCCCACGGCACGGTGGGGCTCGCAGCGACGTCCCTTGGCCTCCATGGGCGGGAGGCAGGCGAAGGCCGGGACGACCAGCCCTCGGCGCACAGCCACACCACCTCGCCCAACGGCTGCCCCGACTCTACGGACACAGAGAGCACACCGGAAGAGCAGAGCACAAGGGCTATAGCCCCTACAAGTACCTCCAACAACCATCACCTCCACTATCTGACCCCAGCGCTGCCCCGCAGCCATCCCACGATCAGCCCCAGCCAGGCCAAAGATTTGGACGCAGAGTGGGATAGAGGGGGTCCTGTTCTCCCGGGTGTTGCAAAGAGAAACCCAGGCTCGCCTCTCTCCTCCAGGAACAATTTCCAAGTATTGGACAGGGGGGGCAGACCTGTGCGCTCCTTCTACTGCCGGCACTGCTGCATCCTCTTCCTGGACCATGTCATGTACACGATCCACATGGGCTGCCACGGCTTCCGCCAGCCCTTCGAGTGCAACATCTGCGGGCATCCCAGCCAGGACCGCTATGAGTTTTCCTCTCACATCAGCCGTGGAGAGCACCAGGTGGGCTGAGGACAAGTGGCTGCACAAGGAGGGGTAGACTGCTATAATCTAAAAGTGGGCTCATGTTTGTTCTGCACCAGATCAGCTATTTTAAATCCCTAGTTTAAGTCAAATAAATCCTGAGCTTGCTGTGGATTTATATCCTACATGCCACAGGTGAGCAAAAAAAAAAAAATCTTTTTCACGCATCAGTTAGATTAGTTTAGACAAATTGAATCGTGTAACTGATTGCACTCCCTTATCAAATCGCATGGCAAACTACAGTTTTTTGCCTCAGAAGTGCCTTCTTTGGGGATTTCCTCTGAACACACACAACACAAACACACACCCACACAAAAAGAAACAGTGGAGAACCGGTGCTCAAGAAACCCGACTAGCCATCCTCTCCTCTGTGATTTTCGAAACGATCACATCCAAGAGGTCATGTTCACATGCAGTTATTGAAAGCATTTAAGCATTTATCAAAAACAGGTTTTATTCAGTACGCACCGAGAGCTTTGCTTCAGCGGCTGAGGAGGGTGCTTTCTGTGTCAGGTGAGCTACATGTGCACCGAGAGCTGTGTGCCTCTGAGTGTGGGACAAGCTTTTGTCACAGATGAAGCACAGACGTGGATTGCCTTAACACCTACAGCGGTAACTGTTGTAGGAACACACATTGTTTACAGCATGGTTCAACAGTATGCAAAGCGGGATGGGCCGGTATGAGGTTACCAAAAGTGTCAGATCTTTATTTAAAAAATAAATAAATACTTTGCTTTGACGACAGCGATATAAATAAGGAAAAATTGAATGAAGTTGTTTATTTTCTTTAAAAAACTGATTGTTATTTTGATATTTTCTGCTTTTGGCCTCTTGCTTTCCATAAAGCAGCACTGAACTATGGCAAGCTTACATTTGCTGGTTAATTGACAATGTTACTGCAGTGTGTTTGAAAGTCAAAAAGTCAAAACATTTAGGCCTGAAAAAGTCTTAAAACTGTTTCTTAAATTTATACTTGTCTTTTTTTTTTAAATTGATGACATTTAGTAATTCATAAACAAATCTGACCATGAAGACGTCTTGCTGCAGTATTTTAGGCAAAACAGTCTTGTCACATTATATTTGCATTTATTCTGATTCTTCTTTCCACTTCGGCTCTTTAACTCTACTGACATGCGGCATGTCGTTAGAGTTGATATTTTGTTTAATATTGAAATAGAGATAATTTATTATGATCACATTGTTTTAGAGAAAACAATTGGTAAAATGTAGAAAATTACGTTTAGTTGTTGGTTGACGGAGCGGACATGAAACGTCCTCAACGGCAGGTATAAAATTCAACATTTCATATGACAAAACTTTGGTACAAAATGATCAAAACTACAAAGGCATGACACGGTGATGGGGTGAAATGATCAGCAGCCTTAGTAATTATAAAAGACTTAATAGATGTGATGGATGGAGGGCTGGTATTTTCCATCCCATTTCTTTCCCTGTTATTAACAATCAAATTAAACTTTGTTGTCAACAATGGAAGGTTGGAAGTGCCTTTTCTGAGCTAGATGACCTGCAGTATGCAGAAATAGGTTGGGGGAGGAAATATCACAGTGCTGCTCTATGATTCATGCAAACAGAAAACTAACTCTGACATGTCATTAAAACGACTTTAAGCCACGAAATCTCTTCGACAAAAGATAGACACATCGATGCCGATGCCCATGCCTAGTGCACAGCTAACTGTGTGGAACAGAGCCTCAGGATGAAGCTGATTCATTGAGCAAAATTAGGATGATGTAGGCTTTTAGATTTCAAAAGTGAGTTTTAAGATACTGGTGCAGATCAGACCATGAGCTTTGTCGCTTATAAGATCCTCACTGAATGGACCCAGGGTGCTCTACCTCTCTGCAGGATTGCACTTTTTAGAATAGGTTACCTGCTTACATATGAACGTCTTTACTGAAGCACTTCACTGCTTTACAGAGTTGTTACCTGTGATTGTTCTACTGCACTGATGAATTTAACAGTGACAATAACTGACCACTTGGTTGGCGAGTGGTGAGTTTTTACTGGAGCCGGCCTTCTGCACCTTGGTTCGGGACCGGTGAGGGTTGAACCGTCAGCTCAGCTTAAACAATCCCTTTGTGGTTTTGCACTCAGCGGCTGCAGCTGAGATTTTAAACAAGCTCCATAATGTAAGTGATTTAAGAAATTATTTAAAGATTAATTATTAGCAAATCAGTTTGAATCTCTTCTGTTATTATCGCACTTGTGATTATCTACTTAGTGTCGTTTGTTTCTGCCTTGGTGTATTTAATCAGCTATATTCCAAATCTTATCCAGCATATTCCTCAAAGTTCATGAAATGTTACCTCCTGCTTCTTTTTAGCACCCAAATACCTTATTGCTACAGTATGGTGAATGATTTGATGATGTTAATATGGGAACACGAAAGAAACCAAACTCAGTATTCTTACTTATTATTGTTGGTTTGCTGCTTTATAGTTTAACCTGAGTTTCTCTACTAGCAAGCAAAATGTACTTGAAAACAGTTAAAAAAAAAGATATATATAAATATATATATAAATGCACTTGGGTTTGATATGTATGCGTGTGTGTGTTTGTGTGTGTGAATGGACAACAGCATGGGTGCTTGTCATTTTCTGCTTTTACCTGAATTGTGAATTATTTTTGAAATGTGAAGTGAAAACGAGGCATGGGTTTTTATTTGTTCCCTCCTCGTGAAGACTTAATGTTCTAAAAAATAAGAATAAAATAAAAACCCTTTGTGAATGATGTAAAATAACAAAAAACACTTTTACCTCAAAGTTCGAATTGTACAACTGCCTCATTAGTTCAATAAAACTAGGGGGGAAAAAAGAATAAAAAAAAGGTCATGTCGCTTTCCAAGATGTTTTTGCGGTTACAGATTGCGTGCTCCTTGATATTTTCAAAACTTTTTACTGTCAATAAAGTTGCATTTATTGTAAAAATTGATTCTGTCCTGCTTGACTGATTGCATCCTAGTATGTGTGATTAGTCACCATAAGAATGATAAAGTTTGATATTTCAGAAAAAAATATGTTAAATAAGTATTACATTACAAAGAATGTCAAAATTATACTTTTGGCAGCTTTAGATTTGAGTTTATTTCCATTTAGACATTTCTGATCGAAAATAAGACAGAGCTCCCTTAAAGAATAAACAATTTAGGAGTGTTGATTTTGAGATTTTAATTTACATTTTATTTAACAAAAAGGCATGCGAAAAATTTCGCATACTACTCTCAATAATTTGGGATGAATGTCACTATTACCTGGTTTTAAAGCTCGTTTAAGCAGTGGATGATCTGCTTAGATGGTGCTGAGATACAATCTTATCAAGTGACAGCCGATAAAATAATTAGAGGTCCACGAATGAGACCCTGTGGCACTCCACAAGACAGAAGAGCATTGGTTAAAAATACACTGCCTTATCAGTCATAACCAAGAAGGACCCATCCATCATATAGCATCTAACCATTTGACCGCTAAGTCACAGATACCAACACAGGCAGACTGAACTTTTCCAAAAATAAAACGATCTTCAAAAAATTATTAATTGGGCAAAAACAAATTTCTCCTGTATAGCGTTTATTATTAATTATTAAAAGCAAATGTTTCGAGGATTACATCTTCACTTTGTGCACAGCACAGTCATGATTAAAGGAAAGCAACCCTTCTGTTTAGTGTTTCAATGTTGTAAAGATCTTGTATTTACTAGAGTCAAACAAAGAAAAGGGCAAAATATAAACCTTAATGGATTTATAGTTTATAGTAATTTGATTAGTAAACATCTCTTTAAATAAATGTTGCTGACTTAAAAAATCACAAGCCAAAAAGAGAGAAATCATTTTAATACAAAATGTTAACCCACTTAACAGTATTTACCCTATTTTTTCATAGCATCTTTAGGATGGATAAGTACATCAGTGGACATCTTGGAGGCAAACACAACCTGTTGTTGATTTGGTAAGAGGACATTGCAACAGTACTATATAGCCCTGATAAGACGCTTACAGTGTCGTGTCTGCAAGATCACTGAATGCTGTGGTTTTGACCATTACGATAGTCTTTAAGTTCATGGGTTATGTGTGGTGGCCCTTGAAACAATAAAACTCCACACTTTGCAATCTACAAACAACTTTTAAATGTGTTTTTTTTTCTTTTAAGAATTCTCCAAGGCTGTGGTTATCCCTGGTGCAGGTGCACCTTTTCCTTTGACCACATTTTTTCCTTCCGCTTAACTTTCCGATCATGTGCTTGGAAACAAGAGTCTGTGAGCAGCCACTTTACAAAGCCATGACGTTTCATGGGTTACCCTCCTCATTGAAGGTGTTGGTACTCTTCACCGTAAGTGTGTGGATGTATGAAAACTTAACTATTTAAATTCAAATTTAGAAACCGGGCTGCGCAGTTGGTAGCACTTTTGCCTTGCAGCAAGAAGGTCCTGGGTTCAATTCCCAGCCCAGGTGCATGTTCTCCCTCTGCATGTGGGGGTTCTCTCCGGGTACTCCGTCTTCAGTCCCACAGTGTGATTGTTTGTCCTGTCTGTTGCTGTGTTGCCCTGCAACAGACTGGCGACCTGTCCAGGGTGTCTCCACCTCACAAGGACAAGAGTGTTAGAAAATGGATGGATTTATTAGCAACTTCAAATACATCAATATGTACAGTATTTAAATTGTCTAACTAACTGAGATACATCTGCCTTCTCAAGTGAGATAATCTCAACTGTCGACCAATTTCCAGTCAGTATTTTAAGCATCGTCCAAAATAATACAGAACCTTTTTAAAATGCTTCAACAGAAACTCCTCAGTTAATGATCCGTAGTGAGTGTGAAAGTTCAGAGAATTTAGCTTTTTTTCACTTCTTAGAAGCTTATCTGGAAAAAAAAAAAAGGTGTTGGTGTTAGCAGTAAATAGGACGAATCCGAAACTTAACTGCTTCGAGCTCTTGTGACCTTTATGCCTGCATGACAGACTTTTGTTGTACCTTTTTCAGGTTAGTTCTGACCTTTTTGCAGCCTTTTGCAGTGGAAAATCTGGTTTAGAAAATCCCACATAGGGATTCCAGCTGCACTTCAAGGTGTAGATATAATTAACCCAGACCTTTCATTCTCATACTTCAAAGAGTGTGTGTGCGTGTGTGTGTGTGTGTGTGTAAGAGAGAGAGAGGAGAGGGGGTAGGCTGTTGGTGTATGTGTAAAGCAGTTCTCAATGTAATAAAATACAAAGCATTTACAAAAGTATGAAGTTAAATGTTATCTTTAAAGAGTGACAATGTCTTGACTTTGGGGATGGAAACAGGTGTATATATGTCAAGACAAAATCTGATGTAATCTTATGTTAAGTAGTTTTGGGGAATTTTATAAGCCTCTAGAAACGGTAAACTCCTCTTTTTGTCTAGAAAACATGCAATAAAATAAGCATCGTTTCTTATTTTACAAGGGTGACTGCATCCATTATCACCACCCCTATAAGGACGAGCAGTGTTTGCACCAAAATGATAAGATATGCAATGTTTCTATTTTCACCACACAGGATGTTTGTTTTACCTCCACTACTGTAAAATGTAATGAATAAAATAGCTTTGTTCATTAATCAGCAATCTCAATGTCAACCAAAGCTACAGTGCGATACCCACAAACTTCCACCTCTTCATGCGTCAGTAGTACAACATCGGTTCTTTGAATAAACCATAGGCTTTGAAGCAGCTGAGTGCACACGCAGCAATTACTGTTAATTTGAGGGCTTGGCCCAGCTTGAGGATCGCTGGGAACTTTCGGTATGAGCACTTTTTACAATTCTGAGTAAATAATCTGCCGGCAATGTTCTGTGAAATGTACAATGTTTTCTTCTAGTGGTGAATATTCAAAGATTTGCCACCTGTGTCTTCTGCATAAAGCATTTGTATAGAAAACATCCCATATGCATGTTTTTATAGATAGATAGATAGATAGATAGATAGATAGATAGATAGATAGATAGATAGATAGATAGATAGATAGATAGATAGATAGATAGATAGATAGATAGATAGATAGATAGATAGATAGATAGATAGATAGATAGATAGATAGATAGATAGATAGATAGATAGATAGATAGATAGATAGATAGATAGATAGATAGATAGATAGATAGATAGATAGATAGATAGATAGATAGATAGATAGATGACTTACTTTTTTTTAGCCATCTTAAAGTTACAATTTTACAGATTCCTCTCAGTTGTAAAACAAGCAGTCAAACTGTCATTACTTTCATGTCCTACATTATTTGTAGAAACGATTAATTGCTGATTCCGGAAGGGTAAAAAGCCAGAACATTATTGATAGGGACCAAACGTGATTGTAATTTGAACCAAATACCACTAGATGGCAGTGTTCTTCCAGATTATTAATGTACAGTGAACTATTGGAGTTTAATGTTTTGCAAATTTATGCTTATATCATCCTTCAGTCGATCATCTATCTGCTATGTTTTCCACATCATGTTGGAAATCTGGTGCTAAAATCTTACTTCATGTCGTATATATATAAATCTTCAATTGAATATATCTTCAGTTAAAGATAAGAGAACTTGTTGTGACTTTGTGAGAGGTTACAGAAAGGTAGTGATATGGACATCAGCAGATGAAGATGTTAGTCTTTAGTGTACATGATAGAGACAATATGCACCCTTGATGTTCCCAGGATTTATATACATATATCATTTCCATTGTAAATCACCAAAAAGTGTCAACTTCACCTCTTTACTCAACTGAATACTCAGACAAAACATAAACAATGAAATGGTTGCAATGGAAAAATCGAGAGACGCCCAAAAAAAAAACGTTGGATGGGTTGTTAACTGAATAGCCTGAAGATCCATTCATACATCCTTTGACAACTCGTCTGTCCAGTGGCCATTAGGCAAGAGTCAGGGTACACTATGGACAGAGACACACAGGCAAACAATCATGCACAGAAACACCTAAGGTCAATTCAGAGACACTATAACTAACCTAGCAGTAAGATTTTTGGATTGTGGGAAGGAGCCAAAGCACCTGGAAAGAGGTCATGCACACACAGGGAGAACACGAACACTCCATGCAGACAAACCCCAAACCCCAGCTGCACCACTATGCACCATGTTGGTTTGTCTATGCACCATATTAATCTACTCCTGCCAACCTGCTGCAGACTCCACACCTGCTGAGCTTTTAAGAACCTGGCAGATGAACTCTCGCCACCTGATGATTATCTTTTCTGTGTATTGTCAAGCCAAAGAGTCTATCAAGCCAAACAGAGGTGCCTTTAAGCATATCTGTAAGGATTTTTTCTTGTCATTTAGGACAGTGGTTCCCAACCCTGGTCCTCATCTCCCCTGTCCTACATGTTCTAGATGTATCTCTGTTCCAGCACATCTGATTAAAATGATTTCAGCCTCCTCTGCAACACTTGATTTGCTGAAGCCTGTGAATGAGGAATAGATGTTAAGAATTAACACATTATGCTAATATGAGGACATTATCAGGAATACATAGTTCAAAATCTTGTTTTTTAACTTTTCAAACTTTTTAAAACTTTGTATACCTCTGACACCAGTAATTGGTCCATGGTGCTTATAGACTGTAAAAATATTACATCTTAGTGAAAAACCTGGAAAGACATCCAAATCCTCCTCTTTTTTTCTATTCCTGTCTCACTGCAGCAACTATGATGTCACACAAAGCCAAATCAAGAGCAAAACAAGCTGCCTTAACTTTTGGGACTAACGCAACACAGGTGAGTGTTTGCATACTTATTTAACCAGAACAGTTTTAAAATCTGCTCTCTGTAAATATTTTTTTTTCTTCCTCGGAGGGAATATGATGGAGGCAGTCTGGCTGCTTGTCAGATGTGTGGCTGGTAGCTTATCAAAATCTCAACAATTATCTCATCAAGGTCGTCACATGTGTGTTCAGGATTATCGAGATGCCAGAAAATGTCATGTGCTGCAGTCAAGACGTCTTCCCACATACTTGCAGTTCAGAGAATCTGACTTCAGTTGCACCCCGAATGGCTTATAAAATGCACATGATATCAATTAATGCGCTTAGAGAGACATTTTTACCGTGCAAAGAATGTGTTTACTGTTCAGCAACTGAGTGTCAGTTGAGGACACAGTCAGGTGTGAGCGGAGTGTAATCTATCTTATTGCCTTCTGTAAGACTATTTGTTTCTTTAAGCCTCTGAACTCTAAAACAATTATATATGGAAGAGCCATTAAAGTTGCCGAGAAGTGAAAGTTTAATTTTGCCTATGTTGCAAAACCTTTTTACATAAAATAACATACTTGCAACATTACCATGTAGGATTATTATTTTTTTTTTCAGATGCAAAAATAAGACAATATTAATTTGGAAGCCGGGAGGAGTCTCTTGAGAGTATTAAATTACAGGGACATTTTTTATTAAAGCTCTGTCTCTGGAAATGATTAGGCCTCGATGCTTGGGTGAGCAATCCGCAAAAAAAGACAATGGGTGGGTGGGAGCAGGCTCTTGTGCGTGTAAGTCTGAGCGCGACGTTGTGTTTTCAGAGAAACAGCAAAAAAAGGATATTGGGGTGGTTTATATTTCCAAGCAGCTCTCTGCATGCATGTAGACTGGAAGATGTGTGGCTCCTGCGGTTGGCTGTCCCCTGTGTCACTGCCTTTCAAAAAAAAAGAAAAAAAAAAGAAAAGGAAAAAAAGAGAAACACTCGCCAAGAAAAACTTCTTCTTTACGGGCTTTGGCTGCCAGATGCAGCGGATAATGGATAGAACTGCAGGGGAAAAGATGGAGAGATGAGACTGGCTGGTCAGGACAGCCGCGCCGCACGGACATGAGCACAAAAACACAAAGGTTTGCACGCTTTGTGGGCAGGCAACTCTGTTGTGCAGAAGGAAAAAGTAAATAATTGATCTTCGAGTCACTGTACACCTACCACACACTCAAAGTCCAAGGGACGGATTGGGTCTGCGTGTAGCAGTAGGTCCTATTCAAATTAGCATCTGTGAAAGTGTTCATTTCTAAATCTGTGCTGACCTACAAACGCAGACCCGACCTGCTTAGATTGATGATGACCAAAGCAACCCACCAGGACCGACACAACCGAGCAGAACTATTAATAATCAGTAGTCTCTAATTTACCGGAGGACACACCCTGTTTTTTTTTTTTTTTTCCTGGATGTTTCAAGAGTGAACTTGAACCTTATCACAGCTGAAGATGCGCTCTTTGCCTCACATCAGTAAAGAATGTCAACTGGGTTTACTTGGGCGAGGAAACCGGTTACATGGATATTTCGTTGTATCAAATTAATATTTCATGTCAGTACTTCTCTGTTGTCAAAAAATAAGAAAAGCTAAATTAAAACAGTAAAGGCTTCACATGCGTTCAGATATGAACACTCAGAAATATTCAGAAAAATAGTTCTATTGAGTTAAATCTGTGTCATGTACAGCAAACAAACTTTAGATGTTTTGGTGCAGATTTTTATAATGACACTTTGTTATATTTGTTTCTGATATCTTTTAAAGTTCCTGTAAAATGAGCAAAGAGTCTCATTAGATGCAACAGTTTATACAAATTAATGTTTTGACTCTGAAAACTTGAGATAACTCCGACCTTGAGCACATTTATGAGAAAAAGCCATGCGAGCCACAATGAGGAATGACGTTATTTCTATAGAATTTAAGTGGGAGATTGTCATGGAATGATTTTTGAGTCTGATTGATTTTTGAGTCTGGTGAACCACTTGTGTTTTGATTTGGCCAAATAGTTTGGATTACACTCAAGTTAAACACTGGAAACCAATTTTTGGAAGAATGGAAATGCAGATTTCATTTAAAATGTTATGTAGTTAAAATATTTCACAAAGTCTTGCACTCTTGCAGTGTCACTTTGGCCATTGGAAGAAAAACTGGCCTACATCGACTCCTTCTAAAATAAGTTAGCATGCATATGGTATCACATGGAGTCTTGGCGGCCTACATAGCAAATGAACACACAATCATATTATTTTCTTCAAAACTGTAATGCACATATCTGCGTAGCTGTGAAGAAATACGTGAAGCAGTCTGAGCATGTGTGTCTGGCTGCGTCAGAGCCAAAGGAACAGGAATGTGTCATGCTTCCTGCAAGTGACTCGACTCCCAAACTGCAGCAAATATACATTCCTCCAGTGCTCTGTCAGTGCCGAGCACTCTCCCACTGTCGCTGTAAAACACTGCTATCTAAACCAAAATCTGAGCATTTCCTCTTCTGCTCACCACAACTTCTAGTTAAACGATAAGCACTGCTACTCACAAAGGATGAGATCCTTTGTTTATTCTTGAAGGTGGCACCCACTTGTCCAAAAGGAGTACTTTTATTAAAAACTATGAAACAGTTTTGACTTTGTGTGGTCAGCAATATCTCCGTGATTGATATTTACCCGAGAAGTGCTTCAGATGACTACTGTAAGGTTATTTGCCAATAACTTGTCCATTTATCTGAGTTAATGCAGGCCTTTCTACTGCTGACAGGTGGAAATATCCACAGGTTTATGTCGTGCCACACAAGTTTCTCCAAAGTTTGCGTTCACATTTCTTGTTGATGTCAGAGCTGAAATGTTTCTTTGCTGTACCCACACCCGGTCAGACATCTGTAAACATATTCAACTGTCGGTTGCCCTTGCTCAACATCTTTCCCAATCATTACTGCAATGTTTATAGGAGGTCACACAGTGTTGGTGAGTAAATTTCCTCTCTTGGAATATGTAGTGGTTTAAAGTTTCTCTCCAATGCTTAGCAATTAATCCAAACTCCTCAAAACCTCACTGACAAGTTACTTTATCTGTTTGTGGCCCCTTGTCTGGCCTTTGCAAGTTAAAAGTTTTGCAAAATGTGGGACTGGAGCGGTCTTAATTTGCTTGTTGGATAATTGTTCACATCAAGTTATTACCTTTCTAGGTTTAGTCTTCAAATTGGGAATTGCACCAAATGGAAAAAAAAGACAGCACCGAATGAAGAACTGCTACATGGGTAATTATCTTTTAGGTGGCAATGAGAAGCTTCTCATTTTTTGTGGGAAAGCTATAGGGCTTTTAGAAGAGTCAAATCATTGTCATGGATCATTTAAAAAAAAAAAAAAAAAAAAAAAAAAAAAACATCTAGAAAGGTTACAGAAGCTGCTAAAGTTGAGCCGAGAACTATCCAACGCATAATTAAAAGACTGAAAGGAAAGTCGGAGACTATCATCTTCAAGGAAGAAATGTGGTTGGAAAGAAAATTCTGAATGTGATCGGTGAGCACATAATTGTTTGGTGAAATAAAGATGAAAGAAAAACAAAAGAACTCAGTGAAAGTAAAAAAGCATTTCCACACGCACACACACTGGGAAGGAAACTCCAGGGATTGGGAACGAACAGCTGCGTAGCCATAAGAAAACCACTAATCAGTGAGGCTAACCAGAGAAAAAGGCTTTCATTTGCAACGGAGGGCAAAGTTTTGGACTCTGGAGCAGCAGAAGAAGGTCAGGTGGTCTAACCTTCTTCTTGAAGGAGGTCAGATCCTCCAGAACGACGGGCACAGCAGTAGAGGCAGATGAAGATGTATGCCCCTATCGTGCCTCGTCTCTGCTGTACAAAGCCTGGTGGCAGCACTCGGATCTTGGGTTGATGCGATCGGTCGAGTTCAGCAACGTTACGCACCCAAAGAATGATGTCAGCTGATTATCTGAACATACTGAATGACCAGATCATTCCATTAATGGGTTTATTCTTGATTGTGATTTGACAAAATACAAAGTTTTTGTCTAAGTTTATTATGCCTGATAGTTCATACATTCACCACGAACCTGCATCCACTGACCAAAGTCATGAATTCATTCAACAAAAACACAGTTAACGGAAAACCTTTAGGCATTGTTGACATTGAGCAGCCTTATAAAAGAGGGAATGAAGTACAATCAGGTGCCATTGAAGAGTCTTGCTGGTCTTTTTCTAACAGCGACTCAATCAGCATTTAGAAACAGGTGAGTCAGCATCAAGGAGAACAACAGAACAATAAGAAAACACTCTGGGAGACACAACCACCCCAGGATCGTCACAAGATTTGACTTCCGCAGCCAAAGTAAGTGTAAATTTAAACTCAGGCATAAATAATATTTGTTTTCTACTTAAAATGCCAGCAGCCACAAACCTCTCTCTAGCAGTTACTTCCCCTTTTATGGCATAGTGTCATAAAAGGGATCAGCTAAAAAACATCAACAGAATAATCTGAACTGTTTCGTGTTGCAGTTTTTGAGTATTTTTAATGTAAAGCACTTTCAAGTAATGGTTGATTGATTACTGCAAATTTCCGATCCTGGTCATTCTACTCAAGTTTTTTGTTTTCTTTTCCCTTGGTCTGATTTTCTTGTTTGATCTGTAACTTACATGTACTTTTTCACATTACACATGTCAAATCTCAGATGCTGAAAAGACAATTTCTTGAGTTGCTCTACTGTGATTAGTAATTAGTGTTCCAACATAGTCTCGAAGTTAACATAATGTGGAATTTGAAATATTTTCCAGGTCTGGAGAAGCATGAATAAATATGTAAAAATAGATTAATTTTTTTTTTTTTTTTGCATTTTATTTCAAATTTGATTGCCTTAATATTGTATCCATGCATATCTATTCTGTAAAAGTATCTGTCATTATGTTCTCAAGCAAATATTTTGCTAATACCTTCAAAACTCTCAAGCCTGGTAAATAATATAATTTTGACCTGGAAAACACAGGAATCGTGTGTAATGCTATTAAGTGTTTAAGACTTTGAGAGAAATTCAAATCATCTATTCTAGGGGTTTAGGATGAGTAGCGTCCCAGGTGAGCAGACATCTTTTCTCAGTAATCCCTTTTCTTCATACTCTTGCTCTTCTTGTTTCTGGTTCTCTGGCCACACTGTGCAGTTTGACACACTCTTTCCAAAGAGTCAGTTACCTCAACAGGTTGTCATAAAGTCCTAGTGACTGTTCAAGTAATGGGCACAGAGAAGGAAAGGAATATAAAATGATTTAGAATCTTACAGAGCTTAATGTCAGCACAGCTCTGCTGATAATGACAAACACATTGATGGTTTTCATCCCTTAAACAGCTCTCTGGCAGACCATCCACTGTGCACACAACTGTAAAAGATGATTCCCATTTGACATACTGTTTGAAAACTCAATTTTTTCTCGAGTATTTTAGCATATAGCGGTCACAAAAAGTACAGTCAGTTCCAACAACAAACTTAACAGATTTTAGGCAATCGGGTTATTTACAAGCCTCTTGAAGTCCATTGGTGAACATTTCTTGGCAAACTGCTATGTTAGCAGCAGAGCTGACCAGAGCCATTAAGTGGCAGCTTTGGAAAACATGAAAGATTTGTTCTACAGCCAGTCTGTGGTTTTTAACTTTTGGGCTGCTGAGTAGAAACATGGTGTTGAGATGAAGGTGGAGTGGAGGATCACTGGTATCTAGCAAAAAAAAAAAAAAAAAATCACTTGGACTGAGGAATAAATATGGAAATCTTTGCATTTTTTAAATCCATCTCTAAAAATATACATTTGACTTAAACATTTCCAAACAGTTGTGTTGTCTATATGTCCTAGAAGAATAACTCAGGAGAAATAAAAGAAACTTAACTCTGCTTCCAACTTCGCTGTTGCACCATGTTCACTCACTTTCCACTTTATTAGGTATACCTGTTAATACATTGGAGACTCAGCTAATTACACAGGAGCAACTCAAAGTATTTAGGGATCTTGACTTGGTGAAGATGGCTCACTGAAGTTCAAACTGGGCTTCTGAAAGAGGAATAAATACAACTTAAAGAGGGCGCCTTATGTGTTTTCCAGGCATGTACTGCCATTTTGTAGCACAATCAAGTAACTACACTAGCTTCTGTTGTCATATCAAATATGACTCAAAAGAAATTTCACTGCCTTATTTAACTCCTTGGAATTGGGCCTTTGTCTTTTTAAAAACTCCTCCAGAAAAGAGAAGGAGATGCGCCTTCGGTCCCTCCAGCCTCTTCTGTACAGCTAAATGGTTGCCCCAGGAGATTAAAGGATTTCTCAAAATCCACGAAAGACTCAAGGCAACAAGGCAATCAGAAATCTTTGAATCTGCTCATTCTCGTTGTCAATAATATATTTTCCAGAGCACACTTTTTTCGTCCAAACTAGAGAAAGAATGGACATAACCTGCCTCCTCCTATTTCCTTATTATAGCAAACTTAACTGTTCCAAATTGCACTTTTGAAGATAACTGTGTTAGACAACATCCTTTAGGTGTTTAGCTAGCTGATTCTTGGCAAAGAGGTGTTTGAGGTCGAGGTCTTGTGGTGAGGTCTTGAGGTTGCGAAAGGTATTTAATATCAACAAGAAATGTGCCAACAACGAAGAGCCCATCAGGCCAAGACTACTCAGAGGTCGTGTCTGCATCAGTGTGGAGTGTTGACAGCTTATATAAATATATTATCCCTCCATTCACAGTCGGTAGTGTGTTCACATGCAGCCGGATGCACAGGGAAACATCTTTATTCATGTGTGAGGAGTGCTGGTATGTCTCTTTCTCTCTCGCACACACGCATGCAAAGTGGGCGATTTATTTCCCTCCCACCTTATAAGTGCAGGCCTAGCTCTCCATCTCCCTCCATAGGGGCACAGAGCCTGACCACAGACATCGTACTGATTGCTCACTGTGGTCGAGTGGTCTCTCCACATTCCCACCCTGATTCACTATGTGCAGAAAGCCCAACAATGGAAAACAGCGGTTTGAGAGTGTCTGAAGGGTTGCAGACAGCGAGTGTTCTGACTTCCCAAAAACTCTCATCTTCTTCATTTTTCAAAGTCTTAACCAATTTGAAAAAAAAAAAAAATGCATCCACCTTCGGACATGAATGCAACCTCTCTCTGTTGTGGCAGGCTGGTGGATGATAAAGTGATGGAGATGTTCGGAGGCGGCGGCCATTGTGATGCTGGGTGGCTGTTGCTCTGGAACTACCATCTGCCAACAAGGTCAGTTGCTAGGGGAAGGATTGCGCTGGACCGTGCCTGCTTCCCAGCTGCCATCCACACACACGCATGCACACGCGCACACATGCACGCATGCACACGCATCAGCGTAGGCGCACCGACTTCATACAGACAATGTCATCTCCGAATTATGGAGGTTGTTGTTGATCCACTTTTCTGCAACTTTGGCAGAAGTCAGTTCAAGTATTTCATTGGAATTCCTTTTCAACTATGTGTGTGTGTGAGATGAGGCTGTAAATACATATCTTGGTACATAATAACTCTGCGGTCTCTTAGTGGCACCAAGCAAAATTCCTCATATTGTTACACAAGCATTTTAAGGATGTTCATACTATAACAATACCCCAATTAATTGGAGCTTGGCCTATGACTGAGTGCTAGGATCACATAAATTTTTGGTTCGGCAGCACAGACATCAAACCGATGCCTCTTTGTCTGTCTCAACCCTCACAAAAAATATGCTGTGACCTAAACCAAGACGCAAGTTCTTTATGAGTCTTTCGTTAACGCGCACTTCACCTGTGGAGCAATCTCTTTTCCACAATTGACTGACCTGTCGAGCAATTTAAAGAAGAAAGCAAAAGCAAATCATTCTTTTAGTTGACATCTTTTTTCATGGTGATGGTTCTCGAGCCGCTTAATCTGAGTTAATGTCATTTAACTTAGATCTGTTCGTCCTACAATTAATTTTTTTTTTTTTTCAATGAGATCGTAGAGAAAGAGAAATACGTTTTTCATCTCCCTCTGAGACGTCCTCTGCACTTTTTCTTTGCTCACCAAGATAAATTCTGCTGTTTGGAAATATTTCCAGTCTTGAAAAAAAGAAAAAAACTAAAGAAGCAGCACAAACCATTCCTCCTCAGGCCGTAACCACTGTTGATTACAAGCAGTGAGCATGTAAAGCAGCAGGCTCCAGGTTTGTTACTTGTACGGTTCGACTTACTACTCAGCTAATATTAGCTGGTTAGAATACATTTGTTGTTCTATAAAAACCAAAGTCTGTAATGTTTTATGCAATTAACTATTTACTTATGAAGTCATATGCTTTTTAACTTCTATGTATTGGATGTATTGTATGTGAATGCAAATGGTTTGTGGGATGTACTGCTGATCTGACATTTGTGCTTTTATGTATGTTTTGTTTTTATGTATTTTTTTATGGTTACTCTCCTTTTGGATGAGCTTTTCTTGTTGTATTGTAGTTTTGCCCCTGCTTCCAAGACAGATTTCTCCCTTGGGAGACTAATAAAATTATCTTATCTCTTGATATATTTTGCTTGAGTATTTACATTACATCATTATATATCCTATACTTTTGGTTTGTTTGTTTTGTGTCGTTGAATGGGCCATTTTGTAGGTGCAGTGGCACATCTGTTCATTGAAATACAACCAAAAGCCATGGCTACAGTAATTAAATTCATAATGAAATTACCAACAACTACAACAACATTGAACTTGATACACCTTTTCTTTTGCCTGAGGTGCATTTCTGTTTTGAATAAAAGCAATTCGATGAGCAATTTTTACATTTTTGTGTAAATCCTGTGAAAGAGTGAAACCACTGATTTTTTTTTTTATCATACTGTGAGAATCTAATACAGCCCTATGTTTGTGGTTAAGTTAATTACTTAACTGGCACACTTGCTTCTTCAGCCTGGACCGTTTAGCGTACACTTTTTTTTCCCCATGCAAGGTCAGGATATTATGGAGAATAGATTTATTGTGACAAGAAATTGAATATGTATCACTGGGTAAGCCCCGTGACCAAATAAAATAATTTGATACAGGACATATTCCATTCATGAGAAGCCTGTATCTGGGTGTCAGCAAGATGTAGCCATGAGATATTGGCAAAACAGGCGCTGTTCGTGTCCAAAACCAAAATAGGACTCAATCATTTCATTTTGTGCTGTCTCCAGGCCCTTGCACCTCTCTCTTGGTCGCCAAGGCAAGTGACTTTTGTTTAGAGCGGGCTGTTGTTCCTGTTTGTGCCCTTCTCACCATGGCTGCCTGCTTGCCGCCTGGCAGCCCCGTGTGTCAAAGGTGGCTGCTGCAGAGCAGACTGTGGGAACAGCCGGTTAGCCTCCCTCGGTCTCCTGCTCCCCAACCAGAGGGGCAGCGATCAATCCCGCACCCCCGCCCTTTCCCCTGAGCACACATACACATAATCACGAACACACAAATGCCCGAGCAAGCTCGTACTCACACAAAAACCCTACAATGCTCACACCCTTTCCCAATAATCCTCGGAAGCAATTTCATCTCGACTCGGGTGGCGGCCCATTGTCGCCAGCCCCTTCAATCTTTCCTTATTAACTCTCGCTTTGTCCCGCATCCGAGCTTCTGGACTCATCTCTTCTACATTCCGATCAGTGCTGCTCTCAGCACTCCCAGGCAACCTCCATTCGCTAATCCCACTGCCTCCCCCCCCTGCCAGCAAACCCACCCCAAGTAGCCCTTACTGTTTTTTTTCCAACCTGCCGATCACCTACTTGCAGAGTAAGGTAGGGGCTTTAACTCCATGGGTTTTTCTGAAGGCAGAGCGTGAACGTGGGGCGGGTGAAAGAGGAGGCGGCCACAAAGTGACTCCAGCCCAGACAATTAGAACAATGAGCCCGGCATGTAGGGGGCTAACTCGCTGCGTCACGCCTGGACGGTGGGGTATTTTGTCAGTTTAATGAATTGTCCGTCAGGCCAGGGCCACATCGCAGGCTGTGCAAGGAGAGGCCAGCAGGGACCCAGACACTAAGTCGGTATTTATTACACTGCCTTTGTCACTAATTGAGCTAATTATCACTGACTCCTCAGCACTCCCACAGGCAGCACCCCCTCCAATCACCGTCTCTAACAACTCTCACACCTTACTCTCTTGGCAGGGGTGTGAACTCTGCTTTCACTTGGGTTTTTAACTACCACTTTATTTCATTGGGTTTTAATACTTCCCATCCCTCTTTGCTTTTTACAGTGCCGTGCAAGAGTATTCTCACTCAGTGAACTTTTTCAAACGTTATCATGTTAGAACCCACAAGTTTCAGTATAATTTATCGGGGTTTTAGGAGACAAAGCAATGCAAAACATGACATACTTGTGAAACCTTTAAAGTGTTCAGTTACAAAACAACTTCTAACAGAGAACAGTCTAATCCATAATTTCAAAATGAAGTGTACAGAACAACTGCAAGCTTACAAAGCCCTCAATGTAAGCTGATGAGTTGGACGAGGAGACTATTTATAGGAGAAGCAGTTAAGATATTTTTTACTCTGGAGGAACTCCTCGGATCAATGTCTCTGGTGGAAAAATTTGTCAACATCTGTTCGTCATGAATTTGATCAGATATGGCCTTCATGGATGAGTCAAGAGAAAAAAATCTTTTGTTAAAATAAAAATCATGAGAAATCCCCATTTTGCATTTTGCCACAAGCCCTGGAGGGAACACATCAATTAAATGGAAGAAGATGCTCTGGTCAGAGGAGATTTAAAAAAATTTAAACTAACCTTTTGGGCTACATGCCTAAAACTTCTATATGGTGAAGAACCAACGCTGCTTGAAGTCACCATCTCCACAGTGAGTGATGGTGGCAGCATCATGTGGAGATGCCTTTTTGCAGCAGCCAGCGTTTTTGGGAACATGGAGGAACCTGGATAGAGGCAAGCATTGGATGGATTTGTAATGGAATAGTTTAGATCGAAGGATCTTCAGCTGAAGGAAATCCAAACAAAATCCAAACCCAAACTTAATTTAGAAACTGCTGCAATCTTTGAAGATTGTTGTTCAGACACTATGCATCCAATTTATCTCAACTTGTGTTTTTGAATAGAATCAGGCAAAAATGCAAGTCTCTACAAAAGTGAAGATGGTACAGACACAGCTCAAAAGGCTTGCAGCTGTCATTGCAGGAAAATGTGTCTCTAGAAAGCATCGACTCAACGAGGTTCAATGCAAATGCACTGTTGCCTTTTAGCAAGAAGGTCCTGGGTTCAATTCCCAGTCTGGGGTCTTTCTGCAAAGAGTTTGCATGTTCTCCCTATGCTTGCGCGGGTTCTCTCCGAGTACTCCGGCTTCCTCCCAGAGTCCAAAAGCATTAGGTTAATTGGTTTCTCTGAAATTCTATTTAGGTGTGAGTGTGCATGTCGATAGACTGGCAACTTGACAGGTGTCATTCGATACCAAAGACATTTTGGGCCTCTCGCCCAAAATGTCTTGTTGGAGATAGGCACCCCACTAAGGACAAGGGTGTACAGAAAATGGATGAATGGATTCAAAAGTACTTTATTAATTTAATTTAATTTAATTTTACTGTTTGTTTTTTTCAAAGGTTCAATCAAAAACTTTGATTTGCAAATTAGCCTGTGTCTAGTTCATCTTTACACAAAACAATGGTTGGTTATTTTTATCAAGTAGCATCATTTAATCTGCTGTCCTGTGTGAAAAAAAATCAAGGATTGTAAATGATTTTGCAATATACTTTATTTCTTTCTCAAAGTTAGATTACCATTGTCATTTCTATTCATCTTTTCAATCAGTAGCTTATTCAGTCTGGCAGGTGTTCACATTTTTGTGGTAAAGTTTTATCAAATAATCTTTCTTTTATGTTGCGTATTCTTGGAATTTTTCTTTGTTTGCGGAAATTTGGTCTTGAACATTTTTATAATTGTTTCTCATTTTTGCGTGGTTCTGCACGCATCCTGTATGACATCCTCTCAGAAACTCTGCTTGCTCTCAGACTGCTCCCAGTTAAAAACTACAAATCTCTTCAAATCTCTGTGGTTAGTTGTGTTGCCAAAGTCCTGAAAAGGACTCTAGTTTTTTTTTATCATCATTATTTATTCCTTTATTTCCCCTTTCAGACATTAGGCAAATGAGGCAAATGCCTTCAATCTCCATCCATATACTGTATGAGATAAGTTATGTGGCTGGATAAGCAGAGCCTGTCTCTGCGCTTCAGAGCACAGATGCAGGGATGCTTTGTGAGTCTGCAGAAAGAGGCTGCTTTGCCAGTGGTAATAGGATTAAGCAAAGGACACCCAGGGACCAGCTTATGTGTTCACTTTCTCTATTGTCAAACTTATTACACAAAACAGAACGAATATCAGAGCTAACAGCATCTCAGACACATTCAGAAGAGCTGGCTTAATTGAAAATATAACCTTTATTTGTCTATCATACAGTAAAAAAAAGAAGAAAGAAACCAACTAGAATCAAAGATTTTTGGATTGAAATCTAAAAAGAGACTGTTCTGACAATCTTCTATAACAGTATAAAAATCATCAAAAATAAATATTTGTATTTACACTCATAAAAAAAGTAAATATTCAGTGCATGACCAAACAAACAAGTGTTTTCTTTGCAGAAAAATAGAATTTCCTGGTTCTAGCAAAAGTTAACTTTTGTCAGCTACATTAACTAAAAAGGGGGAAAATACATTTAAACATATCCTGAATTGACTCCATTCTGTCCAGTCACTGATGGCCAAATAAATCATTTGGCAAATTGACAAGCCCCACTTTTATAAATATATTTTTTGCTATTTTAATACCTACATCCAGTGGTGGTTTGTGGTATATGCCAGGACGAAATTAAAAAGGAATGGGGTGACCGACAAGGTCACATGTTTTCTGCATATTATCCGTTTGCCCTGTAACTCTGATAATTGCTTGCATTTAATTTTTTTGGAGCAGCAATAAGAGGGGCTCACCCAAGAACCACAACTGCTTGCATCCTTTTGGTTTTCTTAGCTGATGCACACTATGACTGTCTTCATAGTAGTTTTATGATTTGAGAAATATTTGCTGCACATTACACCTTTTAAACATAATAATTTGACCAATTTTAACTACACTAAGCATAGATTACGTCATGCTGGACACGCTTGTTTTTGCGCCAGCTTCGTCATTCCTCAATACTAATGCAAAACTTAACACAATATTCAGTGTATTCATAGTACATTCAATTAATGTAGTTGTCTCGTGACTCACTGTGAATTTGCCAGCACTTTTCTGGACAGGAATTCAAGTGGCAAATCTGTTTTCTCGGTTTTGAGAAACAGAGGAATCCAAAGAAGCGAAGGCAGCCGGAGGGAAATTAGAAGTGGTTGGGAGCACCCAAGCTCTACGTAAACAAGCAGAGTCGAGAGTGTTCCTTGCCTGGAAATAGGAGAACATATTTGTAGCTCTCTGCTCTGTGGCTTCAGAAACATCTGTGAAACACTGCCCTGCTTCCCACTTAGACATTAGTTGATGGTTGCAACAATCTGTTCGCTAAATCCTTTTATTTCTGTGCTATTCTCGGCGTGGTGGGCGATTTCCCTTCGGCATAAATATCTGTTGTGTTCCAATATTTGCTGAAAATAATGGTTAAAAAGTAAGCACCTGTGTTCCTTTGATACCCTGTTGATACATGTGTGCTTTTCTTTGTCTTTCCGAGAGACAGAGAGAGAACAGAAATGTTCTTTTTGTCATTTTACCTGGATTTAAACTTTCATGCCCTCTCTCGAACACCTTATCTTGAGAGCCTCACGTTCTCTAAAGCAACAACCTGCTTTGATTTTTTTTTTTAAAGTTCTATTTTTGTCTCCAATACATCACCAAATATTAACTCAAATGTTTCACCTCCAATCATAGACATTGATGTAATGTTCGTGTGCTAGTGCAGTTCAGGCAGCTGACATGACAGCACCAGTGGAACGTGCAGTGGCAACGTTCAGTCACGCTCTCAGTCTGAGTCTTAAATCCACGTCCGCAGCACAGCAGCTCGCATCCGTCCAGGCCTGGAGACGAGCTGTTGCATGTTCTTCCAGAGGTTCCCAAAGTGCCAGTTTTGCCATTATAAGAGCAAAAGTTTGGCGATTTCTCAAAGTAGACCAAGTCCATGGACGACGGTGGTTTGTGAGCTGGGTTTTCTGGCTCCAGATGTCTGGGCTCGGCTCGGTGAGAGGCACGGTTGCTGCCCTTGTTGGCATAAATGACTCTGGACGCGCCGTCAAAGCGTTCCTTGAGGAAATCTCCCACCGTGCGGAAACTGGGTAGGCGCATCCAACAGGTCCGCACTGTGCAGGAGCCAGACATGCCATGGCACTTACACTCCTGACGCATCTCTGAGGAGACGGTCTGTTGAGGGAAGAACCAGAACATAAATCACCAAAATGTCTGATGCCAAACTGTTGGCTCAAACTGCAACCGTTCAATTGTTACCATTCTTCCAGCCTCGTTGTTGTGTAGGTTGGTGAGGTATCGCAGATCTCTGCCCCTCTCGCTGGAGTCCACAAACTCCCGGCTGAACATCTTGCCAAAGTCCACATTGTCACTGCAGCCCCCCCAGTGCCAGTCTGGGCCTCCAGGACCTCTGCGCCGATAATCACATGTACACGACTCAATAGCCCCTTCAGAGCAGGATCTTGCCACAGCGTGAGTCACTCCAGCGCTGGTGATGGCAAACACAAACGCTGTCTCTCTGCAACCTGAACAAGCGTCAAAACTCTCCATTAAGAACTTACACAACATTTCAGACAATTATTATTTTCTTTTGACTGAAAGTTGGAAAGTATTTATGAGTAAATGTTCACACTGTATCCTGCTTAGGGCTGTCCAAATATACCCTGAGGAGAGAGACAAGAAAGACTCACCACGATTGACAATTTTGCCAAAAATTGCTGGACTGTAGGTGGTTGGGCAGTTCCAGCGGCGGTTGCGGAACTGCCACTTGCACTCCTTTATGGCTGTGTGCAGCCCTGCTGCGATGGCGTGCAGAATGCCAGGATTCTGGCGAATCAGCCGGCGCTGGCGACGACTCAGGAGGGCCAGGCTGGGATCCAAGACCAACTGCACACTCTTGGAGTTGGTGAGGAGGTTGGACGAGGAAGCCACATTGACTATGCCCCTGAGATGAAGATAAGAAGGAAATTAGAGAGCAGTAGCTGCCTCTTCATTCACATGCGTCCTGTTGACACTCTAAGCTAGGCAATGACAATTCTAGTGTTTATTTGTAATGTCAGAAATCACTGTACTGTAATAGGAATTGATTCATTCGGGCCAAAATGCATCAATTGTAACTGATCAATTTACGTCAAGGGAGAAAAACTTGTATGTATGGTTTTGATTGGTACTTTCGTTGATCATAATTTCTTTTCACCGGTCCAGAAATGACTATCAATAAATACTGCATAAAAGTATGATCGGATGCATTTATTGTGTGCACAGTTGTACTATATTTAATCGGTGGCAGTAAAACGTGAGTTTTGCCTTCGGAACATTTAGATAAACGACAGATTTACAGTCAGCAGACTGTGATGAACGTTTCATCATCACTTTTATCATCATTGTAATAAAAACCACAAAATCTTGTGGCAGAATCTTACAGCCACATTGTTGCCCACCCCTACTCTGAACTCTCACATGGATGTCAACAGAGATCTCATGGGTAGTGTGGTGCCTTTGAAATTACAGTGTGCATTCTGTGCTACAACAATAAGCAGTGACACATGTATTCTGACAAAACAAGGAAACGTTCAGGCTCTGAGTCAGAATACACGTTGTGGATTTCTCTGGGAATCACATGCTCTATCTATCTATCTATCTATCTATCTATCTATCTATCTATCTATCTATCTATCTATCTATCTATCTATCTATCTATCTATCTATCTATCTATCTATCTATCTATCTATCTATCTATCTATCTATCTATCTATCTATCTATCTATCTATCTATCTATCTATCTATCTATCTATCTATCTATCTAGCTATCTATCTAGCTGGCTCTCTGTCTGTCTGTCTATCCATCTGTCGTTTTAATCGTATGATGTTTAATATTTGTGGTCTATTTTGCCACTAATGTTTCCTCGGTTCCGGTCCAGTTTCAGACCGGAGCCCCTCAACGCCCCTTTTGGTGCTCAAATGTTGGAACATTCTGGATGTTTCGTTGCGCATCCTAATTTTCGACTTCCTCTTGTATTGCTGTTAGTTTTTTTATTTGTTTGTTTGTTGTTGTTGTTTTAATGTGCGCCTTCTGCCAACTTGGACTCCTGTAATGATCATGTCTCCTGATGAGCATTATCATCCAGGAGAAAGTTTAAAGAAACAAATATAAATAAATCTCGGCCTCCTCGGAAGCGGCTGACCTGCGCTATAGTGAGGTGAGGCCTGGCATCATAAATAATAACAATCCCTATTTTGGAGAGACATTTTCCTCTTTCCATTGCTTCAATTTCCCTCTTGTTTTATTCATTTATTATTTTTTTCTTTTCTTGGATTTCAGCGGGCATTTTAAATACTTTTCTCAACTAATGTAATGACGCCACAATAAAAAAAAACATTTCATTTTTAAATTTTTTAATTTGTTTACAGTCAAGCAAGGAAGTACTCTAAACCACGCACTTCGGAATTTATTTATGGATATAGATATCTTTATATTTAGCCATTTGAAATATAGTGTGGCTCTCTGTGTTAGTTTGAGGTCAGAGGAATTTGGAGACCCCGAACAAGACCTCGCATGGGTTTCCTCTCAGCTATGAAATAAATACATTTTTTTTATTTATTCCACACTGCGGTGAAGAAAAAAAAAAAAAAAAAAAAAAAACGTCAGACACTTTCGGAGCCGGGGGAAAAAAATGTCCAAATGAAACGTAAAGCTATAATTATTATATCTAAATCGTTTATTTAACGAACTGTAAATTAAATCTTAATGACGAATCTTTGAGCCGAAGTGGAGCAAATTTGGAAAAGAAAGCTAAAATCCCACAAGTCGTATTACCGTGCGGTTTCTCCCCTTTCTCTCCCTCTTTCTCTCTCTCTCTCGTCTCCTATAGACGAGAGAGAGAAAAAAACTCCACAGAAGTTGTGAACCTTTCCAACACAAACAGATTATCTCGAGCGTGCAAAGGAGAACTGTGGTAACCCAGTAAAAAAAAAAAAAAAAAAACGCATGCAAAGTGTTGATGCAAAGGCAGCCGGGATGCTGCAGAGGCTGCGGAGCCCCGTCTGCAGCGCGCTCACCACCACCGGCCGCTGTTGTTCACGGCCCCTGTGCGGGAAAGCGAAGACACCAGGAGGATGCAGGCGGCTTTCACTCCCAGCAGCAGAGCCAGACTCCTCATCGTGGCTTCGGTTCAAACATGCTGCACGGAAAAGGACCAATTTCACAAGCGCAATAATAATAATAATAATAATAATAATAATAATAATAATAATAATAATAATAATAATAGTCGATTTGTTTCATTATCTGCACAACTGCTTGCAAATTCACTCACCGACGAGAAGATCTGACAGATGCTGGGCGTCCTGATTGACTCAAATGGATCCTGAGTGGAGACAGGTTCCCTGAATGATGTGAAGTGTCCAGGCAGGATGCTGCTGCTGGTGTTGCTGCTGCTGCCGTCCTCTTCACTCTCTCTATCTCAGTGATGCTCTGCGAGGCGCACTGAACGCGTGGGACAGTCCCGAAGATTTGATCCCCTCGGTGACTGATAGGCAACACATTCTTCTCTTATTGAGCGCTACGAGAGGAATAAAAAAGGGATTTGCTGCTCTCATCTCCCTCTGTTTTTCCCCCCCTCTCTCTCTCTTCCTCGCTGCCTTTTCAATAGGATTGGAGGGAGGGATAGTTAATGCTCTTCATAGGGGCGCACAATGAATGAGGAAACACAACTGAGCAGAGAAGAGAAAGGAGAAGGAGGTTTTTTTTGTAGAAAAAAAAAGAAAAAAAAAGTCCACATCAGACTTGCACATATTTACTTGTGAAATATCACGGCCATCCCTTGGAAAGGTGTGCGTCTCACAGCGTTTCCTGGATAGAGCGCGCGCGCGCGCCCTAGAAGTGCCTGGTCTGACGTGTTGATGCTGCAGATGCTCTGCTGCTCCGGCGCCGCTATCACCGTCCCGCACAGTCACAGCGGAATATGAGCCATCCGAAACTGCCCTTTGAGCTGCCTACTCCCCATAACCGCATCTCCTCCTCTCTGCAGTCCTTCTAAAACACGCGCCCGGCCCAGCAAAGCTATACGGTTTCACCTCTCTCTCCTTCCCGACTTAAAAAGTCCGGGTTTATTTGGGTTCTTTTTTCCCTCATAATTAATATTTTTTTGGAAGTGCCTTTTTTTTTATGGGGGTGGGGGCAATAAAACTATCGTCGCCTCTCCATAACGTGCGCGCACAAGGCGACGTGAATGCTGATTGAAACAGTAACACAGTTGTCCTATTACTCACACTGCCTGCTGAGCTACTTGAATTTATTAATTTTTTTTTCAAACGCGGCACAGATGAAATATGGCCTCCAATCAGAAGTTTGATGCATGATGAAGCAGGGTAAGAGGGGGGACGAGTAAGGATATATATATATAAAAAAAAGAAACCAGCCTTAACATCTGGCTTGCAGACCTCCCTCGACGCATGAGTAGCGCAGCGTAATCACAGCTTGAGCCACTTTGCGGCGCCTCCATCAAACTACACGACTTGGTTGCGAGTCTAAATGTCCCCAAAACAGCGTATTGGAAACGAATGTTTCATTATGTGACATGCGTTCTGCTGATTTGCATGTTCGACTGATCTGCATCAACCCTCTTTCTCTCTCTCACTCACTCCCCTTCTCCTCGACTTTCTCTCATATCTGTGGATGACAGTAAAAGGAAGTGGGTAAGTAAAGGAGAGAAAGAGAGAGAGAGAGAGAGAGAGAGAGAGAGAGAGAGAGAGAGAGAGAGAGAGAGAGAGAGAGAGAGAAAAGCTTTAATGACAGCCATCCCCACGCTTATACCCCAGCTTTATATATGTGAAGGTGCTCAAAGGGGTTTCCTGGAGCAGTCATGCGACACCGAGCAGATTAGAGCTTCAATCCGGATAAAGGGGAGCCTTTTATATACAAATCAACTTCAAATCACTTTTTAAGCCACTTAGATATACACACCAAGGCAGAATGCTAATGCACTTTTCATTGCTGCAGCTTAGGGAATGGAAGGAGATTAGATGAATTGGTGTCACTAAGCGAACCGTGTTCGATGGGACGGAGGGGGGGCGGGGGGTGGGTGGGTTAACTTAATTTTATGAAAGTAGCTTGGCATGCACGCTTTATTATGCCTTATTTGGACAGGCCAGAACAGAAACAGCGACCGACACCGCATCAACTCAAACGATCCGCGGGCTGGTACTCAGCAGACCCGGCTTGTGCGCTTTTTCGTTTTGAGCGAAAATGTTTTGAGAAAGTCTCAATTTCTTCTCTTCCAGAGACACACGCTTTGGTGAACAATTACGCCTCTGACTGGAGTCCGACCTGTCGCTTGAAACCTATGCATGTGCATCTATACTTGTACAGCTGATGGCTGCACTGACGAGAGTGACGTCGTTTGAAGCCCGACAACGAGGAACAGCCGCTCTGATGGAGGTGGGAGGTATGGGATGGAGAGGGACGGGGCGGTGGGGGCGCGCATGACTAAAATCAGTATTGTTGGAGGGTCTCTGAGCTGAGCCGCTTGCCTGCTGCTGCCTCCCTGTCGTACAGTGGAAGGAGCAGCAGCTCTACCCTCCCCCGTCCATTAAAAAAAAAACAATAAATGAATGAATAAATAACGCCGTTGTAAGACTAAAATCTTCAAAATTTTATCTCTGTTAATTTTTTTTATAGGAGAGGCCTGATCTGCCATATATGCAAAAACAAAACCTAAATAAATAAATAAATCGAATTTAGGAAAATTTACTTTAAATCCAAATAATGTAGAAAAAAAACACTCTTCTGAAGCTCTTACGAAGCTTCGCACCGTTTTGCTTGGAGAGCGCCCGCGCGTAAAAGTTTGGAGACATCTTGTTTACGCCCTCCAGAATGACCGCCACCTCCAGCAGTATGACAATCATATTGGCAATATATATATATATATATTGCAACAGTCGCCTGTAGAGGCATCCACTTCCCTCCCCTAACCCCTTTTCTCTTCCCCCCCCCCCCCCACCCCTCCTCCAGTTCACTCTCGCCCCCGAGCTCGTCTCTTCTCCGTCTTCACTACTCGCTCGTTTGGCGCCGCATCGATAATAGGCAACTCCACGCATTTCCCCTACTTTTTTTTTTTTATTATTATCATTATTTTTTTTGTTGCAATATTCTTATTTAACTACAGGTGGCTTATTATCAGAGTTTTAATGTCCCGTCGCGACAGACGCTCAACAAAATGGAGCTATCAAACAAACTCCGTTGGAACCAATTCCTGATTTTGGCAACAGCACTTATGTCACCTGCGTTAACGTAAGTGCACTCGAGAGTTCCTGGAGAGCTGACTTGCTTTGGCGGGATGTTGTTATATATATATATATATATATATATATATATATATATATATATATATATATATATATATATATATATATATATATATATATATATATATATATATATATATATATATATCTATAGCTGTTCATTTAAAAGGTGATACATCTGGATTTCATTTTGCAGGCTAATATTAGAATAACATGAATCATTGTTTGGCAGTCTGCGTCTAAGCTGTGCAATTATAAATCTTATCAGCGGTTTAATCTGCTTTCGATTATTTTTAACTGTGTTGTTTATCTACAATTATATTTCTGCTGCAACTAACACAGAGCGACTAACACCAAAGCACATAAACATTCCTTCTGTTTCCTGCAGTTTATACAACACATCCACATAAAAGTATTTTATTTTGTAGAATAGCAAGTTGAAATCTTTGCTGTTTATTTTATTTTATTTTATTTTTTTAGAGCCTTCTTAGTATTCAGATCACACTCCCACTGTCACATTCTCTGGGTTTGTCTGATGAACTCCTCACCAGCTCTGATGACAAATCCCACGAACCTCTCTCTCTCTCTCTTCTCTGCAGGGTGCTATGTAATGATATCCTTAGCCTGAAGGTGGCAGGAGATCCAGTTCTAACCCCTCACTCTGTGTGCCTGAGACTGGTAGGCCTCAGCAAACGTCAGATGCGGATGTGTATGCGTAGTCCCGACGTGACGGCATCCGCCCTGCAGGGCATCCAGGTGGCCATCCACGAGTGCCAGCACCAGCTGCGCGACCAGCGATGGAACTGCTCCTCGCTGGAAAGCTTCGGGAAGCTGCCTCACCACAGCACCATCCTCAGCAGGGGTGAGAGGTTCAGGGAAGCTTACACGAGTGTCAAAGCCAGTCAGAGTCTTGAGCTGCTTTGATACGTGAATGACACATTTAGGATGACACTGTTCGTCAATTTCGTCTGTATGTTTGTGTGTTCTCATTGGGAAACCCCAGGTTTTCGCGAGAGTGCCTTCTCCCTGGCCTTGCTGGCAGCGGGTGTGGCTCACTCCGTGGCCTCTGCCTGCAGCATGGGCAAGCTGCGGGGGTGCAGCTGTGAGGCCAAACGTCGCCAGGACGATGACAAGATCCGGCTGAAACTCACACAGCTGCAGCTGCAGACTCTGCAGAAGGGCGGGGTAGGCATCGGCATGACCAAATCATTACCCTCAGATCTAAATGGGCACCATGGGAACCTACCGCCCGACCTCCACTCTGCCCACACATCTGCCATGCTCAAGCCTTTATCAGATGACATAAGCTCTATGCAGGACACCTGGATGTGGGGGGGCTGCAGTCATGACTTGCGGTTTGGGGACCGTTTTTCAAGAGACTGGCTTGATTCCCGTGGCTCTCCTCGGGACATCTATGCACGCATGAGGATACATAACAACCGCGTGGGGCGACAGGTAAGTGATGTGCTTATTCATATCGGCAGTTGTAGCCCTTGAACTTTTTCACATTTTGCCTCGATCAACTCCCACACTTCAATGTGATGATTTTATGTGACAATCTATCACAAAGCAATGTATACGTTTCAAACGGAAGGGCAAATGTACACAGTTTTGCCAAAATTTTCCTCAAAAAAAACATTGCTTTGATTAGTGAAATCCAGTGAAATTAGTGTCATGTAGAAGTCATCCAATTACTAAACAGAACAATATTACTGTCAGTGTAAACACTGACCTTAATACTGGTGTGTTCCTTCATGACACAGGCTTCATTACTGCGTCTTGAAGAAGCACACCAGACAGATAGGGATGAAGTTGTGTAGAAGTCTAAAGCGCGGTTAGGTTACACAAAAGTAGTGATAATATCTCAAAATTTTGGCATCTCACTGTTTGATTGGCTATCAAAAAAACAAATGAAGTATGGTACTAGCAGGAAGAAAGAGCAGTAATGAGGGGAGCAGTCAAGAAGTGAATGGTAACTCTGGAGGAGATGCAGAGATCCACAGCTCAGATGGGAGAATCTGTCTGGAGGACAATTATCTCGACATGTGTTCACAGGGCAAGAACTGATGTAAAAACAGCCGAAAGAAATCATGTTTTAAAGTTTGATGCAAGTCATTTAGAATCCACCAAAACATTTCCAATTAGGTGTTCTGGTCGAATGAGAACAAAATTGAAAAGTGTTGAATGCATGTGAGCTAAAAACAACGCTACACTCTGTAAGCACAGAAATGAAACATGCTTTGTTCAGCAGTGGAGCTAAATGAAGGACGATCCTTAAAAAAAAAAAAACTGTTAAAAACCTGCAAAAGACTTGAGACAGAAATGGTGGTTCATCTATGAGGATAACCACACTAAACATTCAGGCTGACCTACAATGGATTGGTTATGTCAAAGCATATCCATGAATTTAAATGGTCCAGTCAATTTTTAAACCTAAATCCAAATAAAAGTTGGTGAAGATACCATACCAAGGTATGTGCGCCGTTTTGAGCTGCACAGCACATTCCGATAAGACATATGAATGCGGAGTAGCGACATTTCAGAAAGACACTGTATAAACATGGAGCGTGTTGTGGTTGATTTGGTTGAAATACTCATCTTTCTCTACAGATAGTGACTGACAACATGACAAGAAAGTGCAAATGTCACGGCACATCAGGGAGCTGTCAGTTCAAGACCTGCTGGTACGTTTCTCCAGAGTTCCGCGTTGTTGGATCTCTGCTCAAGGAAAAGTTCTTGTCGGCCATCTTCGTCAACTCCCAGAACAAAAACAATGGCGTGTTCAACCCTCGAACAGAGAACAGTGCCCGCAGAAGCACTGGGGGGTTCAGCGGAGGGCGCCGTAGAAGCATGTCCAGGGAGCTGGTGTACTTTGAGAAGTCGCCCGATTTCTGCGAGCGCGACGCGTCGATAGATTCCCCAGGTACGCAGGGACGCATTTGCAACAAAACGAGCTACAGCACAGACAGCTGCAGCTCGCTGTGCTGCGGCCGCGGGCACAACATCCTACGGCAGACTCGCAGCGAGCGTTGCAACTGTCGATTTCACTGGTGCTGCTACGTTCTGTGCGAGGAGTGTCGCCTCACAGAGTGGGTGAATGTGTGCAAGTAGATCCAGCTTTTGTTTTGCTCTTTGTGCAACTGTTCTTGAGAATCTGTTTATCCCCCTCATTTTGTGTGTGTGTGTTTTTTTTTAACTTCCATCATCTGGGATCTATTTTCTCTGCATAGCTGCTGTGATCCCAAAATGCCAAGTCAAAGATTGAAGAGGTGACTCATGTCATTTGTCTTGCCATGGCCTGTTTAGACGCTACCCTCTCAGCCATGAAGAGGGCCCACTCTCCAGTGTTTCTACCCCACAGAAAACTGGAGAAACAGCAGAAGAGCGCTGAAGTTTCACTCTGCTTTTTTTTTAATCCATCTTGTTGTACAGTAGCTGTGTATTTTATTGTGCGAGTGTATATTTGTAAATGCACGATTTGTTAATATGATTATTGTTTCAGAGTGTTTAATGTTGGTTTTAGTGAATGACAGAACGGGAACTGCCAACATTATCTGAAAGATGAATATAAAGCTTCAGTATCTTGCCATCTTATAATCTCTTGGATTATAAAATGGATATTTGTGACTCCACAACTCACACAATACTACATGATCAAATTTAGTTAGCTCTTATTTTTATCTTTCCAGATTAAAAAAAATCTCATCCACAATTCCAATACAGTGTAAATTATGTTACGGTTCAAAAATAGTCCCATTATCTTAAAATCAGGGATTCGGGACAAACTCTTGACTCTTCCATTGAGTGATCGGCATCAAATAAAAAGTCACAAGAAGATATTCATGAAATTGTCAATTTTTTACTAGGAATCAACTCAAAATGAATACAATCAAGCTATAATACACCATAGAATTAGCCTTTAATTTAAATGTCAGTCACACAAAACAAACATCAAAACAAAGACACTACAACAGCTCTTTGTCAAACAGCACAAGATTTTTGCTTATTCCCTCACTGCCATAAGGGAATGAGCTCATGGCAGCTATCAGCCCACCATATTTCAGGTGGGCTGATAGGAAAATTGCTTTGGTTTTGGCTGGAATGTCACTCTGAAACTGTCATGCTGGCATATTGGATGCCTTAGTGCTTGAACACACATCCAAGGTGACTGGAGGGAAATTTAAATCTTGAACAGATTTACAAACAAATATAGAGAAATGCTGCACAGCTTGCCATGCTAACTAAAATATTTGGCACAACTGGATCTGTAATTAGCGATGTCTCTGCTCTGACTCGATCGAGCAAGTCTTCCTTCTTTATTTCTGAACATCCTGCAGTTCATTGAGAGCTTAAACCTCCAGGGCAGGAGACATCGCAAGGGACAGATCGACCAATCAGATGGGCACCTGGGCTAGTGTGAGAACTGCAGTCAGTTAAAACGTTGATTGATTCTGTTTTTATAAAACCTGTTCCTCATTTAAACACTCTAGCACTTGTTGAACAGTGCTTCATTACTGCGTCTTGAAGAAGCACACCAGACAGATAGGGATGAAGTTATGTAGAAGTCTAAAGCGCAGTTAGGTTACACAAAAGTAGTGATAATATCTCAAAATTTTGGCATCTCACAAAGTGTTGTTCACAAAGTGTTGTTCACAAAGTGTGACAAATAATCACTTCAGCCATAACCCACAACTGAGTCTTTTTTCAGTATATTATTTTTTCTAAAACATGTCAACATTACATTGAATGTGACCTTCACGTAAGGTTTCATTCATTAGTTAGAATTAAAAGTTGTGACTAACCTTGCATGGTTTCAAATATCATTGGGCTTTCTAACTCAAGGAATGAAATTATCAATTTTAATTGACCTTTTTTTCCAGTCTAAATTACTTGGAACCTTACCATGACTGTTTTCATTTGGATGAGCACATCAAACCATTAATATCATTAAAATCCTCACCATTTGGAGACTTCAGGAGGTCAACTGCAAGAATGAGTTCGCTTAGTCCACATCTTTGGTCCAACAAGGGCATCCGATGGATCTGGAGAAAAGCAGCTCCTTGCAGGTGAAAGGTCAAATTTAAGGTGTTCACGTTAACTACATCAGTTGGACCAAATTAATTTACATGCATTATAATTAAAATTAAAATCAGTCAAGCGATTTGTTCCATGCTAATGAGGTGTTTGTTTTGGACAGTCTCCAGAAACGACATGAGGTGTTTAAATGTCTTTTGTAGAGAGTCAAGCAACGATTTTTGGAAAAATGACTGCTGTGAAAAGGAGTCTTCCTCTTTACAGATGCTTCAGATCATCATATAAATGTATTGTCAGAGAAAGATACCAAGAAGCAAATACATAATTATCAGTAATTAATAAATTCATTCTTCAAAGGATAAATCTAATAACTAGTTCACAAATAAAACATTCATCAAACAGCCTTGATAGCTGCCACTGATTTTTTTGTGTCATAATAAATGGAGTTTAGCCCGCTTCTCTTTGCAGAATTGCTTTGATTTGTTCAAACTGGCACCACAGAAATTCAATCAGATTGAGTTCCAGACTTTGACTGGGCCATTTTAAAATCTTAATATCTGGCGGAGGTTTTGGGAGGAAAAGGGGTTGTGTATCTGTTCCCCGCTATTTTTGACTTTTGGCATGATATTTTTCTAATGCCGTACTTGTTTTCCTGAAATGTTGGTTTTATGTCAGTTTTAATGGGGCATGCACCTTTCAGAAAGTTTGCCTGTTGTCTCGTCAGCCCACAAAATTTGCACACAAAAATCTTGGGAATAATCTAAATGTTTTTTGGTTTTTTTTGGTAAATGTCATATTCCTAGCATTACATGTGGTTCTGGGTTTTTTGTGACCTCCTGGATGAGTCGTTAATAGTTTTTTTTTTTTTTTTTTTTGGATAGCCTCTCCTCTGTACCATGACTTCTCAATTTATGGATAATGATTCTCACTGTGATTCATTAGAATACAGTGAAAAGGACACTAATGCAACCCTTTTAAAACTGATCAATACCGATGACTCTACTTTTTACCTATTATTCAATGTCTTTAGATGTTTCTTTTTTATATCTGTTTGCTTGCTTCGTGTTGTCAGACGGGAACTTTTTAAGTGATTTCTTGACTGTACAGGTCTGGTAATAATCAGACCAAGCTTGGCTCGTGGAACTGAGCTGAGCTTTCCTTCAAACGTGGCTTAATCAGAGTATATTTATGATGCAACAATGGTGGCGAATCTGCATTTTGCTCTGGATTTACTCTGATTATTTTTGTCTGACAGCAGTTTTTGATCATTTTTGTTTTTGATCATCATGGGGAAAATATTTTCCCCCATTTTTACAGCACTGTGCAAATGTTTTCCCAATATGTTTGCCCTCCCAAAAAGTCGATACATGGGAGTCGATACGTCGGTTTTAAAAAAGCAATTAATGTTAATTCTGATTAATATGATACAAATATGTCTCCATTTGGTGTATCTGCAATGTGATGTGTGCTGGCTTTCTTTTATATTGTACTATGATCCTGGTTGTTCTGTTTCACTTGTTTAAGGGCTCTTTAGATTCTTCCCACATGTCCCACATGTCAAAGTGAGAGATGGACCTACTTTAGTCCTGAAGTGATGCTCAGGGTTGTGTGTGTTGGCCTGAGCGCGTGCATGGCTGTGTTTAATACTGTGTAAATGTGGGGATAAGCTTGATGCACTACAGATTTGGGAGGTGAGAGGCCTTTTTATGGCCACTCCACGCTGAGAGAAGGACATTTTATAGCCGCAGGATATTGTTTCCCTAAAAGTATGACTTTTATTACTGGAGAGCCGCATCGAGATGGAGCAGAGAGTTGGTGGTGATTATACCAGTCTTTTGCTGCATGAGGATCTGAGGGGATCATCTGTCCAGAGTTCATAGCCAAGGAGGTAACTTGTTGAACCACTCGCTGCCCGGGACGCTCCACGGCTGTTGCTGAGGGGACAGACGAGTGAAAAACATAAACACGCATCTATGGACGCATCTATGCGGGAAGACGTGTGTATGTGCTCCGACATACACACGGCACAATCAAAACCATGCATGCATGCATGAGCTGTGGATGTAGCAAAATGCTAATGTCGCCACAGGACTTGATTTATGATGACTGCATTCCTGGATATCTTAGATAATCCAAACTGTCTTTGTGCTCAGCCTGCTGGGAAAAGCCTTTCTGCCACATAGGATTTAATGCCAATTAAGTTTTGTTTGTAGGGACTTTGGTAAATATCCCTCGACTCCAGAGGAATGACAGTGCCAGTGGCTGTGCTCTCCCCCTTTTATATCTTTTTTTTTTTTTTTTTTTTTTTTTTTGAGGGAGTTGTGGAGGGGTTACGCAGGGAAGGTATAAGCAGGAGACTGCAAATGGCTTGGAATGATAAAGGCCTGGATTTCTGGTTTGCATTTCTTCATTCCTTTATCATTTCACCCTGGAGCTGCTGCATAAGGGAATTTCCTGTCACTGTTTCTCCCATGTGTGAGACAGAGGTTGGGTGGACTTTTTCTTTCTTCCCCATTCTCCCCCTCATCGTTGCAGAGACACATGCATAGCAACACATAGACTGCCCCTGTAACCACCCCCCCTTGAGTAATGACATCCAGATTGGGCTGAAATTAAAGAGAGGCAGGCCAGCCGAGGAAGTCAGGAGAGATAAAAGTCACCCGCCTTGACTGACACGATGATTATATGTATAAAGTAAGGCGATTTAGAGTGTTTAGTTGGATATGAAGATGTGGGGGGGAATAGGTCTTCTTGCCCTTCACGCAGTGGTGATGCAGCAGCAGTGGACAAACAGAGTTACTGAGATGGGGTGAATGAACTGTACTGTGTATAAAAATGTGCCTCAAAACATCTGCTTCTCAACTCCCCTTGCATTTTTTGATGTGGGACAGGCAGAGAAGGAGAGCGGGAGAGAAAACACAAGGAGCCAGCTACCCAGAACATCAAAGCCCCTGCCCTCAACGTGCAGGCCCTCATTAGTTCAGCTAGCAGAACCAGCGACTCTTGTGATTGTATTTGCTTGGGGTGCGTGCTGGCAGACACATCAGAGGAAAGGCTTCTTTAAGTCATAACTCCCCACCCTACCTCTCCCGCCGCCACCCGAGCCCGCCGTAACCCCCCTGTAACCCTTGCCGAGCTCCAAAACCGGGCCTGCTCCCCCACCATCCACTCCACCCCGTAATCTGGTGTGCAGCTGCAAACATCTGCTCCCCTTTTGATTCCCCAGCCTTCGCCGCTGAATTGATAAACACATCTTTTACCGGACCGCTGACTGACACGCAACACAGCGGAAGGAGAGAGACAAACGTTGGATTCACCCACGGCTGCCGAGCTGGTTTCAGGTTGTGTCATTTAATCACGGTGCTTTAGTTCTGGTGGATAAACAAGCATCCGGCACACGATAAAATACCAAAACAACAACCGAAGTAGATTAAACCAAAACAGATATGAATTCACTTTGTTCTGTTGCCTCTTGTGTCACTTTTATTATCTGTGACACAAGAGTGGCTTCTGCCAGGAAGTATCACTTGGCATCCAATTACAGTCAGGCAATGACTTATTCATAAAGATGATTCCTGTGTTAATTATTTAAGCATGCTTGCCAGGAGACTTTCTGTTACTTAGGATTCATTTTCTGGGCTCCTGTAACAAGACAAAAAATACATATTTTCGCTGAAAATATGTGTATTAATAATATGCTGACAGTAAGTTTTTTTATTCAGAAATGTAGAAAGACAAATGACCATTTTTCCATTTGTTTTATTGATCCAAACCGTCTTTATTTTATGAGTTTGAGAAATTTTCTATTTTTGCCATAGAAGCTGAATGAACACTTGAAATTAGTCTTCAAAATGTTACAGGTCGGTGAAAATAAATTAAAATTTGTGTAAGATATTTTTTTTTCCATCCATCCTTCCATGTGTAATACATATACAAGTATTGCACAATTAGACTACGATTGAAGTACTATTACATCTCCATAAACTAAATCAATGAAAAAGTGAACTTCATAAATTATGTTAATTAATTACACACACACACACACACACACACACACACACACACACACACACACACACACACACAGATGTATTCCAAGTGTTTTTTATTAATTAGGGGCAAAGCTAGCAGCTAATTGAAAGTGAGTTGAGTTGTTTTTCTGTTTTCTTCTTGCACTGATGCAGTACTTTATGTACAAGGGTACATTAATAAAAAATTGTGATAAAATGTCTCCAATATTTTAAAAGAAATAATCCCTGGATATGCGTAACTCTGTAAAAAAAAAAAAAAAAAAAAAAAAAAAAAAAAAAAAAAAAAAAAAAAAAACAGAAGCCAAATATAAGTTTCACATTTTAAAATTAATAAACAGACTTTTAAAGGATTTTCTGCTTTGCTTGAATGTTCCAATAATATATAAATCAAACGATAACCTTTTAATGTTGACGATTACAAGGTTATCGTGATTTTAAAAAATAAATAAATTTGACAAAACACACGCTACTGAAGCGTGTGTTTAGTGAGTTAGTTGTTTCGTACTGAATGCGCATGTATGTAGAGAGCAGCTGCGTGCCCGCAGTCCACCTGCTTTTTGAGAAAGTCACCTGAGGATGGCAAACGTGAGATGCGTTCATAGCGTCCGACATATCGCGAGAACTCGCCGCAGACAGGCCTGAAGTCCTCGCGAGACTATCATCCAGTCCTTTGCCTGCTGAATCCAGCTGGTGTCCTGCCTGCCGTTTGACGGGTAAGTGTGCATGAGATGGAAAAAAGGTGAAAATTTCAAAAGATGTGCTCAAGTTTTAATTTACGAAATATTATGTCGCTGCTCCAACGTCCTTAAACGCACCGTTCTCTCTAAATTATCGTGTTTATCGACGATATCCGGCCGTGTTTTTTTTTTTTTTGGTCGTGACTGCACGCGGGGATTACAGCGCACAAATCAACGCGTACATTTTTCCTCTGAATGCCCCCCCACCAAAAAAAAAAAAAAAAAAAAAAAAAATATTAGCTGATATCAGAAGCAAAGAGGCACACCTGACCAGCTGTCGCATCCAGACCGGAGAAACGAGTCGGAAGCCGTCGGCTGCTCGGACTGCAGCATCTCCCTTCCCTTCGCCTCGCATTATGACAGATGTATGAGCAGAGGCTCGTGTCACAGGCTGTGCGAGCTGCTCCTTCCTGCTCATGTTGTGTAAAATATCTGCTATTGGCTCTGAAACGTGACAATGATTTCCAGAGTGAGAATTAAGTGACTCTGAGGTGACATGCGTTGGCAGAAGTTGACAGCAAAGTTGGCCTAAAGGGTCAATGCCACTGAGGGCCACAGAGAGTGAACTGAACAGCATCTCAAATCTCACCGCTGCTCCCTGAAAATGTTATGAAGTTGCTGAGACCAAATGGCATTGATAATGCACGTCTTCGCTACAGAATTGATAAATAGATATCGCATGTAGGAAGTGAACGGGAAACACACAGATCAGGCGTAACATTGAGGCCACTGATGATCTTAGTGGCTTGTCTTCGGCTTTGATTTATTAGAAGTGGGGAAATAATGTGGAAGGCAAGCCGGTATGCAGATGTTGCTATGACTCCTACCAGAACTAAGCACAGTTTAAGATCACTGACAGTTTGATGGCTTTGTCCTTTTTCAACAGAGTAATGCCCTGCTGCAAGGGACAATATGACTTGAGGATCACAACAATGAGTTTGAGATGTTCGCGTGACCTCCAGGATTCTCAGATCTTAAACCAGTCGCACAGCTGTGGGTTTTTGCTGAATAAACAACTCTGATCCCTAGAAACCTCATTTAATAGTTTGACCACACTTAAGTCAGGACAATTTTCCAATAGCTCATTACTGTTTCAGTCCCTATTACACACATTCTGCCTGATTGTTTAAAGGAATAAAACATCCTACACATTTTTCTGCTTCTTTTTTCTGACTAATTCAGATTTTAGACACTATAAATAATGCCTCTCTTTTTTTCTCCTGGCTTCATTTGTTTTTGTATTTAACAGTTTTCAGAGATTGTTTTCAGATTATTCTGAAAATACGTATTGCAAACAAACAAAATTGCCAAATAGACCTTCCGTTGACTTAAATATTTGAATTAAATCTATCTTGTTTTATTCAAATTGGCAAGTTCATTTTATAAGGCTAAAATATAAAAGGGGATTTTTAAAATAATACATCTGAGATTTTTTTTTTTAAATTAAGACAAAAGGATGTTTCTTATAGTGTATTGATTGTGTGTACCATACAAACTCACAGTCTACGTTATGTGTCCTTTAACGTGCAAATTGCTCGTTCTACTTGCTTTGCTTCAGGTTCCAGCAAACAGCTGAATGGGTAGTTAACCTGCTTCACATGAAAGCTGATCCACCTAACAGCAGAGATCCAGAGAGCAGTTGTGTAAAAGTAGCTGTTTACAGTAGCAGAGTCGGGTCAGCTGCCTGAAAACGTGTGAAGTGGAATTTTACAGACTTTCCCCTTAGATGTTGCTCAGGCGCTAACATTTCGACCGTGGTTCTGGCTGCCTGAAGTCACGGGAAAAAGAAAATGACGGGAGGAAGCTAGTAGCGGCCAGATTCTGCTAATCAAACGTACATGAATATTTCGATCGTCAGAAAGTGTGACCACCTCTGTGGAAGCAGGAGTTTTGCTCGTTTGTTGGTCTGGATCACGTGTGAGTCAGCCTGAAGCCAAGTAGGGAAGACATCAGCAATGACCTTTGGGAAGCAATCATTGTTGCCCATCAATCCAGGAAGAGGCAGCGGTTATTTTACCAAAGTTCATGGCAGAGGCATTAGAAAAAGATTGAACATGCTTGAAAAGGTTGTAAGGAGAAGGTTCTTCTTTTAGACATCCACCCGCAAAACCCACAGGTCTACACCCGCTTAGGGCCATCAGGGGACCCTTCGCTGAAACAGCCATTGGGGTGACAAGCGGAAAACGTCAGTCCGTCACAGGCTACGTTATGTGTCCTTTAACACATAACGGGGTCTAAAGTGTCTAAAGGGGTCAAAGGGTCCCTTTAGACACATTAGATCAAATTACAGATATTTAATCACAGCAACTGATCCTTCCACAAGACAATGAGGCAATTGTGTAAAAAGAAGATCAAGTCATTGCTTCTAAAACCAAATCCTGGAGTGTACTTAGACTGTAATGTTGGTAGAGGATGCTTTTCTTTTTTTCCTTCGTGACTGTATTTGCACCCGCTTTGCTGCTCAGTCACCTGTCTCACAGTTCTGTTGCAGCTGAGGTCCGAGTCATCATGGGAAACATCTTTGGGAACCTGCTGAAGAGCCTGATAGGCAAAAAAGAAATGAGGATCCTCATGGTGGGCTTGGACGCCGCCGGGAAGACCACTATCCTCTACAAGCTGAAGCTGGGGGAGATTGTCACCACCATCCCCACAATCGGTCCGTGACGAGAGAAGAAGAACCCAGCCAGTCCGCGTGGCGATGAGCATGTGTCTGACGCCTCAACTCCATGTGCTGTGTCTTCTTGTCCAGGCTTCAACGTGGAGACGGTGGAATACAAGAACATCAGCTTCACCGTGTGGGACGTGGGTGGCCAGGACAAGATCCGTCCCCTTTGGAGACATTACTTCCAGAACACTCAAGGCGAGCTCAGGGACTTTTTTATCAGTTTTGTCGGATTACAAAAGGATCCCCTTTTTAAAATATTTTGCACACACACACACACAAACAAGAACTGAAATGTTTGATGTGCATTTGAATCCAGTCACCTCCTTTTTGATCCTGTTAAAAACATAACAGAGTTCTTTCCATCCTCTCAAAATAGAAAGAGGGAAAGTGTAATTGGTGGGAGCCAATGGGAAGTTAGAATCTATTGCAAGACTTGAAAATCTTATAAAAATATTGTTTTTAAAAGATTTACAATTGTAAATGCATCAGAATCGCTATTTCAAAGGTCATAAACTAATGCGCAGCACATTTTAACAGATTTTTTCTCCTCATTTTCATTCCGCTTGATATATTTTGTTACATAAAATTCCAAGCTTCTGCACTTTGTTGCTAACGAGACAGCAGAACGCTCGCCTACAGCACTTGAGGGCACATCTGACTAATGCTTCAGCTCAGCTTCATTTGCTGTTTCAGATTACCATTATACATTTTGAAGCAACCTTTAACAGAATTTGTTTTAACAACATGTAAGTCGTTTTATTGTGACGTTGGGGGTTAAGTTTGTTTAATCTTTTCACTCTCTTTCTTTCCATGCAGGTCTGATTTTCGTGGTGGACAGCAATGACCGCGAGAGGGTCAACGAAGCCCGCGAGGAGCTGATGAGGATGCTAGCCGAGGACGAGCTGCGGGACGCCGTTCTTCTTGTCTTTGCCAACAAACAAGTAAAGTCCTCTTCATATGTCACGTGCCTTCTTTCCGTTTTTCCCTTCAGCCGAGGGGTTTTCTCACCTGACCGCTCTGCTCTGCGTGGTTTTTGCCCAGGACTTGCCCAACGCCATGAACGCCGCAGAGATCACGGACAAGCTGGGCCTGCACTCCTTACGCCACCGCAACTGGTACATCCAGGCCACCTGCGCCACCAGCGGGGACGGCCTCTACGAGGGCCTGGACTGGCTGGCCAACCAGCTGAAGAACAAGAAGTGAGGAGCTGGTCGGGGAAGAGTCTGGGTGGAAGGTTGCAGTAAGTCTGTTGTGCTCACTAAATAGCGAGAAATCACTCAAAAAGCTCCCAGGAGATAGACTCTCCCCGCTGATATTTCTATCTTTCCGTTTCTGTACTTTTGATTCATCCGACTCGTTTGGATCTGTAGTGAGATTTTTGTTGTATTTTTTTAATTAATGATTCACAAACAAATTGTGTCAAAGCTGATCAAAACCGATCTATGCTTTTCAGACTGAACGCGTCAAATATTGGGACTTAATTGTGTAACATTACAATAAAGGCGTATGACTCTCCACTTCTTTACAGTCTGTGATTTGCATCAAATATTTGCCATTTTCAGAACATGACGGCAGAATCGCCTCACCTTAGAATCCACGACCGTGGTGTAAATTGCAAAGAATGTCGTAAACGTGCAGAGTGACAGTATGCTAGAACATCAACTCACAATTTTACATGTGGTACGCTTCTACAGGCTCAGACAATATAAGCTTTCACTAGCGTGGAATTGTGCTCCCCAGATTTTATTTACATGACAGAACGAATTAGGTTCAAGATTGTATTTATTTTAAACATATTTTTTTTCTCTATTTATTTTAAGAAACGTGAACTCTGCCGATGCCGATATGAATGATCGCCTTCGTTTGTTTATTTATCGATTGATGTCAAGCTCTAAGTGCATTGAATGATTTCTTTTTTTAATGCAACGTGAATATGCTGCTCAGGCAGCTGTGTGGAAAAAACAAAAACAAAAGAAAGCCTCTATAGTTTAACTGTGTATTATTGCTGCTTCCTAACCTGCATGGAAATATCCCTCATTTGGCCTTGTGGGAACTAATGAAGGCTTCTGCTGTAAATACTACAAAGCAAATGTTCTCGATGGCTCAGAGAGGGTTAAAGACAACTCATCCGGCCTCATCGAGGTGTGATATCCAAGCTAATGCAGACGACAGAACAGACAGCCACTCAGCTTAGCGAGGAGAGAAAAAGAAAAAAAAAAAAAGCACTGCTGTCGGCTTTTCCTGCAGAGAGTGATTCAGCAGAGCATGTGATTGGCAGTTTTTAGAGCTTATTCAGTTCTGAATGTTTATTTATTCAAAAATCCAATTTTTCTGCGTCGGCTTCTTTATCCGAGGGGCTTTGCTCGTTCGTCACACGCGTTACGGCTTTTGTTAACCAGATCTCTGTATGTGTCTCGTCGCACATTGTCATTTGTCGCTCTACACACGAACGCACTGCCCTGTTCTGCTTGTCCTTCCTGTTCCTTCATTTTGTCTAATTTCATCGTTTCAGGTCGATTTTCCTTATGCCTTGAGTTTTCGCATAGTCATAAAACAAGAGAGAGCGATTGAAAGTCATACTGCATCATAAGGCATGTTAATACTGTAAAAGATGTGTAATTAAAAGTGAAATATACTGTACTAGCCTGTTTCCTTCAGACTATATTTGTTAGTCAGAATCACTGCTGCTGGTGGGATCAATGCTGTACTAAAACAATTGTCATGAATTTGTGTAAAGTTTACCGAAAAAACCTTCTAATATGCAAACAAGCATGCTTTTTTATGTCGGCGCGCAACTGTATATACTGTATGTTACTGTGGCAGGAGAAGTGATCCACTGTTGCTCTCAGTGTAGATAAATGGGTCAGCATGTTGGCAGCTGATTACAACTGACAACAACTTGTGCGTGTGATGTGTTTATCTATCATGTTCTGTTTGCTGTGAATTTTCATTTTGTGGCCTTATTATGTCAGTGGTTTCTTTTCTCTTTGATAACAGGTTTGCTTGTGGAGAACACGTCCAGTATTTCGCCTGATATCAGTGACATTGTTGTGGCTAAACATCCTTCTTTCAGAGATTGTTATTATTATTTTTATTATCATCAACAGGCGAAGAGAAACGCGGCCGGGCAACATTTTGTTCTGATGTGTTTCCAGAAATTGATTCAGAAGGAAACTGTTAGAATGTGAACAGGACGTAAACACAAACTGGTGTCAAACTGAAGAATGATCTGATGGTTCCTGGTATTTCAAAAATCAATAAACGACCAAATTAAGCTGATTTCTCTTGTTTCTGCTTCATGTGTGATGTTTTGGCTTTGAGCTCAGTATTCGAACACTTTGACGGGGCAGTCAAGTTCAACGAATTGGGCCGTTTTTGAGAAGTTCATTTACGTCAGCTCGTTTCACCAAGTTTGATTACACACGGATGATTTCAAGCCAGCGTTATAATTAATTATGACAATTTTTTTTTGCTGAAAGCGAATTAAAACGTAGGGTTAGAATATTAGATGAGACCAATAAAAGTTAACATATAAATACTGTTTTTTAAGACATGAATGTACATAAAACATTAGAGACAGTCTTGAAAAGTCTGGAAATGCTCCAAATGTGGATTTCCTTTTTCCTAATTCCTCAGTATATTGTATAGAAGGTCCCAGAATCAAAACAAAAATTCAGTATAATACTGTATTTTATTGATGTATTCTAAAGTGATTGTGGACACCAAAATAATTACTTAAACAGCTGTAAAGAACATGACTTTACATGGTATTTTTTTTCTCCCCTCATCCAAAGCTGTTGGCATTAAGAAAACTTTGGCACAGTCTTCTAGTTCCCTTGTGGACTCATTTTGTCTGAGTTGATCAGTAGGGCATGTGGGGGGCAGAGGGGGGATATATGCAGCTGTGTCTCCAAGGGTGTGACAGCAGTATGTGAGTCGGAGCTGCTCCCAGAGCCACCAGCTCCCCCCGGGGCCCCCTGCAGGACGGCTACAATGGCGGCCACAGGGCGGATGCCATAGCTGGGATTCCCACCCGTAACCGGGACACCTTCGCCCAGGGCACAGACACACTGGCAGCAGCCACACAATCAATTCATCAATCTCTGAAGGGAGTGGTCGCTGCAAAAGGCCACGTCAGGGAGCGCTCACAGTTTGCTTCTCCACCGGACAGGGCCACCAGGAAACTGACGCAGACACTGAAGGAGATCATCACTTATTCATGTAAAGCATAGGACTAAAAACAAAATGTTTTTTTGTTTGTTTGGGTTTTTTTATGTGTGTGTTATTGATATTTCCAGTGCAATATGTCACATTCTAAACTTTTTCACACAAAATGTTTGCGTCACTTTGTGGCCGACTCCTCCGACTCCAAGGTTGTGTAAAGTCATATTTGATCTTAACAGCCCTAACTGTATTTAATGCTACATAGCATTAGCAAGCATAACAACTAATAAGTTTTTTTTTTTTTGTTTGTTTGTTTTAAATGACCTTGCATTTATGAACACACTGACACTGAGTACACCTGCAGCAGACTGGGACTCCAGGAGCCAACGCTCAGACTCTGGCTCCCCCTACCGGACAGAAATGTATAAGCCAATCACGTATGTTTCAACTTCTAGAAAAAAGCTATTATCGCTTAATTTTCTACTTCAATCCGGACAGATTTAATGCAAAAGTTTAACATCAGAAACGGGTTATTAAAAAAAAAAAGAAAAGAAAAAAAATTGTTCCTTCGCGTGGACTCCTGCACAAGCCAATAGCTTTCACGTTCCCTGTTATCTTTTCCAAAAATGAGATCGTGAGCAAATCCGTCTGAAGCACTTGCCGATAACCCGTCCATTAGCAGCGATTATATAGATTAGTCTGCCTTCTCACTTCCCCAGATTGAAGCTCAGGAATTTCTGTCTTCTCTGAAGCCATTTTCCCCCAAATTAAGCTCGCTCTTGTTTTGGGTTCAGAAGTCACTTGACCGTCAGACAATGTGGCCTTTGTGGCAGGCAAGCTCCACACGCATCAAAGAGGTGATTAACCAGTTGACGCGGCTCTGGCGGACAATACTGCTCTTTACAGGGGGGAACAGTGCGTCCACTCAGGCTTCTCGGAGCTGCGGCCACATGCAGCAGCTGAACCAAAACAACTGCAGACAGAGTCACACGGGGTGGTTCACAACAGGCAGAGTCGGTCTGAATCTGTTGGTTCGGAAAGCATGTTGTTGTTTTGCACGGTTGTATTTGTCACTTTTGGTGCTCTTTATTATTTAGTCCTGATTGAGATTAAAAGTAGACTCTCATGCATGGAGAGGGGAAAGGGGGGAAAAGACGGACCAGCTTCTGATTGGTCAATAATTCTGGCTGTGGGCCAATCAGACTCCCTCTCTCCAGGAGGGAAATTCCACGATGAGACCAAACTGCAGCTTATTCGCGGTTTTCGGAGGAATTGTTTGGATCCATCAGTCAGCTCCTCAAACTAATGTTTGGAGGAACAAATTCAATTTCACTTTGTCTGAGTATTTTTTTTTTGTGCATATATTTATCTTATCATTCTGTCTTAATCTTCGTTAGATCCACTGAATTCCTCTCCTATATTGCTAATTGGAGGATCTAAATCCTGACATGTTGAAATCTCAGTGAGCATGGACCAGCAGCAAGTCCTGTTACTTTGTGTGGCTTTGTCATGGAGGATACAGCCTGGATCCACTCAATCACATGAAGGTAGGTCAATTTATAGAACACAAAAACATTTGTCTCTAGAAATGTGGCTTCATGTTTTATTTTATACATATTTTCTCAAATATTATGTTTTTATTTGCAATGCTGACTATGAGTAACTTAAAAACATGTTGGTCTCACTACAACCACAAAGATCATTGAACATCTCAATCTCAAGCCTTTTACACCCATCCTTCTTTGAATTTCGGTCTGGACTTTGACTGGACCATTCTCAAAGTCTCTTTGCAGCTTCTAATATGTTTTTGTTGTTGTTGTTTCTATGATTGCCCCACATTTAGCTCCATGCATCTTCCCATCAACTCCAGCATCCCTGTCCCAACAATATGACGCTGCTGTTTCATAATTGAACTATTTACTAACAAAACACGAGAGTGAAGAACAGAAAGTAAGAGAGATACCTGTGGTTATACTTTTAAAACTTTTTCGAGTGAAATACATGTATATATGCATGTGTGCATGCATGTAGGATTGAATTGCAAGTGTGTTTTACTTAGGATGTTCCAACTGTGTGCAGTGTCACTGCTGACATGAAGGCCTTGGAGCTTCATGCCACTGCAGCGTGAACGATCTTGCCTCTACCTGCAAAGTTCAAAATAAAAACAGGAAGTATGACTCATGATCTGTTCCCTGCTGCAGGTGTCTAATCTCTGCACAAAATGAGCCAGAACAACGTACAGTTTTAGTCACTTGCCAGGAGGTGGAACGCGTCTCTTTCCGTTCATAATATTTCCGTTCCTCCGCCAGATCGTCCTACTCACACATGGGCCATTGTCTTTCTGGTATGAGCTCAGCAACACTTTCCCTGCAGACGCACACATACAGACACAGAAGCTCTGTATGTCAGTGCATCACTCTTCGCTCTCTGAGACACAGAGTCCACATTTATAGCTTTATCACAACGCTGAGCTTTGTCTGAGGGGGGGGGAAAAAACCCTCGACCCCTCGGCCTTTTCTTCACGACCCTGAGGGCCTGGGCTGCTCCTGCACCCGACTGCCTGTTTGCCTCACATCAAACCCCCGTGGCTCCTCCGAGCGAAACAAAGCTTGAAATTACCGCAGAAAACAACACAGCCAACGGGATTCAGGCTCACAATTTGAGCAGCTATTAGTATATTTGTTTTTTCAGGAACAGAGTGACTGGTGAGAGGTAATGGAAAGACAGATGCGGTTGTGTTCAGGTGATACTGGAAAAAGTCGGCTAAAGGCTGGGAAAATCTTGAGACCGGAGCAGAAGTTCTCCATTCAGGCATGAACCCTCAACAAACACCCACAGCTAGTGTTTCGATCAAATCCTTTTCATGTTTTACTATAGTCCAGTCAAAACGAGAACCAGCTCCATGAAGAATTCATCATGAAGAATGACATTATTTGTTCGCGGTCACTCTCCATCCAGTCTGAGTTTGTGTTGCTTTGCAAAGACAAATGAGCAAAAATGTTCACTTTTCCAGATGCACAAAATGCTTGTGCAAACCATATTTGCTGTTATTTGCAGGGGTTTTTTTGTTGTTGTTTCTTGTGAAGAGTCTGTTGTTGTTCTACATGCACAAATCTCACATTTTTAACTGTGATACATTCAGGTGCAAAATTCTTTTAAACAGAGTGTGCTACTTAAAATGACGGTACAGTATTACTTTAATGTGGTAAATTTGTCCTTACTGTAAAGTCTCTTTTCATTATTTTTACCTTGGTTTGAATATGCATGCTTCAAAGTGCTGCTGATATAAATGAGTTTCCCCACTTTGAGACTAAAGATGTTTCTCTTCCTTTCTGTTGTATTCGACACACGTATCAGGAGTGATGCATTGCATTTATAGTTTTGTATATAACTTTTTTTGAAAAGAAAACTGAATCCTTATTTCTTTCCTTCCACATTACAGTCTTCTCTGTTTTGGTCTATCACAGAAAATCCGAATCAAGTACTTTGCTTGTTGGTGCATGACAAAATGTGATTAAAGCTACAAGGGGAAATTAAGACCAATGAGCACAAAAGTTAGCAATTTCCATGACAGCTTTGATTAGGATATTATCGGGGAACTTCGGTACTCCTAATTGTTTCATGAAAACGTGTTTTTGCAAACCATACACTACTGATATGAGAAAATGTGGTATATATAAAAGTGGGGATCTTTTCACTTTCCTTCTGCCAGAGGTGTGTCCAGGTACCCAGAATGGTCTGAGCTCCACCGGTTCTCAGGAGACTCAGTACAACCTGATCAAGGAGCGCTACAGTGGCTGTGAGATCATCATGGGGAACCTAGAGATCACTCAGATTGAGAGTAACTGGGACTTCTCCTTCCTCAAGGTAAACACAGTCCCTGTGTTGTGCTTAAACCTCAGTAACAGATGTGGACCAGTGAATTAATTTGAATCTTATATGCGATCATTGTTCTCTTCACCCCCCCATCCCCTCCAGACAATCCGTGAGGTGACCGGTTATGTCCTCATTGCTATGAATCATGTCCAGGAGATTCCCTTGGGACAGCTGCGGGTGATCAGAGGAAACAGTCTGTATGAAAGACGCTTCGCTCTCTCGGTTTTTTTCAACTATCCCAAAGAAGGCTCCAACGGTCTGCGACAGCTCGGACTCCTAAACCTGACAGGTTAAAGGCGTGCGCTATATTAGAGCTAAAGAAGTACGATGTCCAGCATCCCAGAGACATACAAGAAGATGTTTTAATAATAATAATAATAATAATAATAATAATAATAATAATAATAATAATAATAATAATAATAATAATAATAATAATAATACTGAAAAAAGGCAAATCAATTCTAACTGTTTAAGACTGAAGTTTGTATCAACATATTGAAAAATTAGCTCCAGGATGATCTGATTGTTTTTTGTTTTTTTGTTCCCCAATACGTCTCTTTTATATCTTTAGAGATCCTGGAGGGTGGAGTGCAGATTATTAACAACAAATTCCTGAGTTATGGCCCCTCGATCTTCTGGCAAGATATTGTTCGAGACAGCAGCGCTCCGATTGACATCCAAAATAATGGGGAGAGAGGTCTGACTTTGAATGATCTCATCTTGGATGCACCCATTGCTCCTTCCATTGTCTCTTTATTTGCCTGTTTGTCTTCTGTCTGAACTCGTCTCTCTTTTTCTCAGGCCCGTGTCACAAATCTTGCGGCCATTACTGCTGGGGACCAAATGAGGACCAGTGTCAGATCTGTGAGTCCCTGTCACACTGTTGCAATTTCTGTTTTATAACTGTCTCATCCTTCTTTTCCATTTTTTTAATTTTTATAATTGAATAGCTCTATTCATGGACGCTCGGTTAAAGATGTTGACATACAAAGATGAGCAGACATCCGTGACCTCTGTTCAACCTTCCTGCCCTTTATCTTTTCAGTGACTAAGATGGTGTGTGCTCCCCAGTGCAACGGACGCTGCTTTGGCAGAAGCCCCAGGGACTGCTGCCACATCGAGTGCGCAGCGGGCTGCAAAGGCCCTCTGGACGAGGACTGTTTTGTAAGTTTGTTGCTGTGGGGCTTCTCAGTTCGGATGCTTTTTCTCTGTGCAGAATGGTTCAAATTGAGACACCACGGTTTTGAAGCATGTGTAAGGTCAGACCACAGCAATTATATTGGATATTTGTCGAGACTCTGACTAAGACAATCGAAACTCTTCCTTATTTTGATTTCAATTAGAGGTTGTTTTAAATCAGGCTGGTTTGATAGCTGAAAGGATGTTGTAACAGAACCCACACTTTCTTAAAAGCTAAACTTTTATGTCTGGAGTCTGTAGAATATTTTTTTCAAAGAGACCTGGAGGTCATCAAGATGTCTGTTTTCTTTGTGTTATTTTTCGTCCAGCAGTGGTTTTTACCTTGAAATTTTCCAATGGATGCCACATTCTCTTTCCTATTATTGAATCGTGAACATCAACCTAAACTGAGACAAATTAAGCTTTCAGTGGTTCAGATGAATTTTGTTGGACTCCCAAAGCCTTGAAAATGACTGATTGATAGACATTCGTTTATAATTTTCTTCAGACCAAGGCATGATGTGTTGCTTTTGGAGATATTTTTAGCCTACTTCATTTTGTCATACAGTTGCTTCTAAAGTGATTCAGGTCTTATTCCAGCCAAGGCAGGATTTGAACCCAGAACCTTCTGGTTACAAGTCACTATTAGTATGTTGCGTTTTATGCTAATCAGATCTGAGAGCCTCGGTTTCATTTTCTTATGTGCTTTTGTTACACAAACAAATGACTATAAAAGGATTTTTTGTATGATTTGGCATTACGCCCTAAACAGATATGTAAGAAATGGCAAAAATATTTCCTATGCATTGATGTATTCAGCCCTTATTAGATGTTATGCAAATAGGTCAAATGTGTTTTCTCCATCAGGCATGCCGTCATTTCAATGATTCAGGAGCCTGCGTGCCTCAGTGCCCCCAGACCCTCATTTACAACAAACAGACATTTCAAATGGAGACCAATCCAAATGCAAAGTACCAATATGGATCAATCTGTGTGTCTCAGTGTCCTAGTAAGTAATTCATGAAATGCTTCTAATTTTAAAGTCTGCTTTAATGTTCCATGTTCATTCAAAGACTGATGTGATGTGTGTGTGTGTTTTTGTGTGTGTTTTTGTGGCTTTTCTGTCCACAGCTCATTTCGTGGTGGACGGCAGCTCCTGCGTGAGCGTCTGTCCTCCAGACAAGACAGAGATGGAGAGAGACGGCCAGAGGCAGTGTGAGCTCTGCAGTGGATTCTGCCCGAAAGGTCAGCGGCACGCAAGCACCATTCAACCTTCCCCTAGCCTAGCGCTGTCTGCGATCGAAAAGCAGTGATAGATGGACTCATCCCTGCAGTGTGTAACGGCACCGGCGCAGAGCACAGGCAGACGGTGGATTCTAGCAACATTGACAGCTTCGTCAATTGCACCAAGATCCAGGGCAGCCTTCACTTCCTGGTCACAGGGATTCTTGGGTAACTCTGCTTCCACTGGAGAGCCTCACAAAGAGACGACATGTACAGTTCATCAATGATGTGTTTTCTGTTCCTCACAGAGATGATTTTAAAAACATTCCACCACTCGATGCCAAAAAGTTGGAAGTGTTCCGCACCGTGCGGGAAATAACAGGTTTGTATTTACAGATAGGTTTTGTTTTTTTTTTTGTTTTAGCTTCCAAGTAAATCTCTGTATTTACATGTTTTCCTTTTTATCAACTGTAAAGATGTGGATTAATGTATTATAAATTTAGGAGCTTCAAGGCTAATATTAGTTTGTTTTCTGTATCTAAAATGATCTCAGTGAATTACCAGGATTTATGTTATGGTAGAAATAATCTCTTTAAGCAAACCTCAGATATTCATAGATTATTAAAGAGCATCTTTCGGCATATAATAGGTACATAAAGAACTGTAATGTTTTCATTCTCAGATATTCTTAACATCCAGTCGTGGCCTAAAGAGCTGAGCAACCTCTCGGTTTTTTCAAGCCTCACAACGATTCAGGGGAGATCGCTCTACAAGTAAGGATGGTTTTGTGTGGGACACAATAAATTAACAATCTGGCGTGTAAATTAAAATCTGGGTCTGATGCTTCCTGCTCAAAATAAAACCAATTTATGTTAAATCCACATGCTCTGTTGTTACACCTATTATTATATTCTTTCCTTTCAGAATTAACATTAACATTTTCTCCACTTGCTGTGCACTGTCAGACATCCAGACTAAAACATGATGCAGACTAAATTATGAAGTCTGAAATAAAAACTTTTTTTTGTGAGCCAACCACCCTCTGTGTGTGTCCTCCAATCCCCAAACAACAAGGCGATTCTCTCTGATGGTGATGCGTATCCCCACTCTTACCTCCCTCGGGCTGCGCTCTCTGCGGTATATCAACGACGGCAGCGTGTACATCAGTCAGAATACCAATCTTTGTTTTCACCACACTGTGAACTGGACGCAGCTGTTCAGGGGCCGCAGAGTTCGGGTCAACAACCTCAACAACAACAAGCCGTTTGCGGAGTGTGGTGAGACACATTTCTTGGCACATTTTTTTGAAGCGTGACGATGAAGCACGTGTTCGATTTAAATATCACAGAGGGTCCCTGCTAAATTAACAGGGTTTTATTAAGGAAAGTGAGATGTTCTAAATCTTTTACACCTTTAATGTGACATGAATCACACAACATTCAGACAAAATCTTGTATGGTTTTTTTTAGATTTTACTTTATTTCTAACAATGCTCTCCCCTGTCAGATTTGTCTATTGCAGTTGCACAGAATATATGACATAAAAAAATGTTAACAGTGAAAAATATTCTTTCATGCATTTGCATAATGAAACCTGCTACATTAACAGGTGTGTGTACATTTAGTATCCACCGTATGTCCCAAGCTGTTACAGTCATTTAGATGGAAAAAGAGGGGCGGAAAAAAACGTTAACTTTCATCCGGTAGACATCTAATATTTTATCCTGTTTTGTGCAGTTGCAGAAGGACATGTGTGCGATCCTCTGTGTTCAGACTCAGGCTGCTGGGGCCCCGGCCCTGACCAGTGTCTCACCTGTAGGAACTACAGCCGCCACGGCACATGTGTGGGAAGCTGCAACTTTTTGTCTGGGTCAGCGGTTTTGGGTTGACGTTCATGAGACTGCACCTCATGTGTGCCTTCAGTAAAGTCGCACACGCTCTAAAAAATATTGTGTTTGCAGAGACAAGAGGGAGTTTGCAAAATCTGACAACGAATGTGCCGCCTGTCATCCGGAGTGCAAGCCTCAGAAGGGACAAGTCAGCTGCACAGGAACGGTAATATGTGTTTTGGGGTTTTTTTAATTCGTAACTAGGATAGTGTTTATAAGTTAAAATATATTTTAATCATGTCACGCAATTATTCTCTGTTGAAGAAAAAAACAGTTTGTTGAAAATTAGAATATGAAATTCTCTGCTGTGCACCTTTAATATGTTTATATTTGTTTCTCTGATTCCTTTACATTTTAAACTTTTACATTAAAAATAACACTTTGACAGGTTTTATCCTGTGCTTTCATTAGTTCTTTTTACCTCTCCTCATTGCGCTCTGTCTTTGTCTTTCGAAGGGGGCAGATGAGTGCGTGGCTTGCTCCAATCTTCAAGATGGTCCATATTGCATGTCCTCTTGTCCCTCTGGAGTATTTGATGAACACAGAGGACTAATTTTCAAGTACCCCAACAAAGAGGGCCACTGTGAACCATGTCATCCCAACTGCACACAGGGGTAAGGGTGAGATTAAAACATCAGCTTATGAATAGGTTTGTTTTCACTCACATATAAAAGTGTTATATATTCTTGGAATCCAATTCCAGTCGGAAAACGTTTGGGATTTTGTGTCGCAGGTGCGTCGGCCCAGGTTTAAAGGATTGTAAGATGTCAGGCGGCAGGTGAGTGTTTCCCCCTGCTGGTGGATATAAAACACTGCGTGTCAATGTCCCACTATAACCAGGGGATGGTTGCTTGATCAGTTTAAAGAGCCAGTTTTGCTGCGCTCAATTTTTGGCTATTGATTTTAGCTTTCAGAAATGTTGCCTTTTGTGAGTCCATATATATACATCTATACATATATACATCACAAATCTGTTTCTTCTGCAGCGGACAGATCACAGCCATAGCATTGGCAGTCCCAGCTTGTTTGATTTTCTGCCTCGGGTTGTTCTTCCTGGGGTTGTTGTACCACAGAGGCCTTGTCATCCGTCGCAAGAGAGCCATGAGAAGATACCTGGAGAGTGGAGAGGTTAGGGTTCAAACACCATATCATAAGCCTGCCACAAACATTTGCTTCAGCCAAGAGGTCCCATGCCAAAGTATTAATAACTCTTGAATATTTCCACATTTGTTACATAGTAACCGCAACCTTATATAAGTATATAATGTAGTGGATTTTGAAATGTTTATTTTCAAGGTAACTCAGTCTGTGAGATTATATTTTGAGTCTCTGTGAGCACAAATTTCAAGTCTTGCCAAAAGTTTGTTATATTTTGGTCTCAGTGAGGTAGGTTACATCTCGGGTACAACACAACCTGAAACCCTAATCAGACTGAAAGGGACACAGCTGAGGGAAAGCGCAGGCAGAAGAGAATCAGGTGAACGAGAGCAGGATGGAACGGTAAGAAAGGAGAAAATGAAATTTTGAGACGAGAATAGGAGACCATAAAGGTTTAGGGTAAATCTAAAGAACCCAACTCTAATGCACAAATCATAATAATCCAATATAAGTTTTTCAAAACCCTGTAAGACTCAGCTTGCTCTGCTTTCAACAGAGCTTTGAGCCCCTGGGTCAAGGAGAGAAAGGCACAAAGGTTTTTGCTCGGATCTTGAGGCCGTCAGAGCTGAAAAAAATCAAACTCCTTGGCTATGGTGTTTTTGGAACGGTACACAAGGTATTATTCATTTTGTCCTGGGATCAGTAGGTGTGCATGGAGTTACTATGATCTAAAATACAGTCTGCTTAAGGGCTTTTGGACCCCAGAGGGAGAGACGGTCAAGATCCCTGTGGCAATAAAGACGATCCGGTACAGCTCAGGTCGACAAACCTTCACTGAGATCACTGATGTGAGTCTCATCAAAATAATAAATATCTAAAAACATTAATGGCATGAAAGAGCTTCAATTTTGTCATAGCTAAAATGCTCCAAGAAGGAAACAGCAATGCTGGTTTTCTATTGATTTGCTGTCATATTAGTCGATGTCTAAAATGTGTTTCCTCAATTTGCAGCACATGTTGGCCATGGGCAGCCTGGATTACCCTTACATTGTTAGGCTGCTGGGAATTTGTCCTGGTCCCAGTCTCCAGCTGGTGACCCAGCTCAGTCCCCGTGGCTCCTTACTGGAGCACATCAGACAGCATAAGAACAGCCTGGACCCCCAACGCCTGCTCAACTGGTGTGTGCAGATCGCGAAGGTAAAGATAGCTGTAACTCCTCCGAGTAAGATCTTAGATTGAATGTAAAGTAAAACCATTTGCGTCTCAGGGTATGTTCTACCTGGAGGAACACCGTATGGTCCACAGAAATCTGGCTGCTCGCAACGTCCTGCTGAAGAACGACTACCAGGTCCAGATCTCGGACTACGGCGTGGCAGACCTCCTTTATCCAGATGACAAGAAATACGTCTACACAGATGCAAAGGTAGATGCTGCCATTCAGTTTGAGATCACCAGCCAATTAGTTTCTTTGTGTTTTCAAGCAATGCGCATTTCTCCACTCCATTCAGACGCCTATAAAGTGGATGGCGCTTGAGAGCATCTTGTTTCGAAGATACAGTCACCAAAGCGATGTTTGGAGTTACGGTAAGACGCCTACTTGTCATGCGCAGCGATCCATGTAGATGTTGACTACACGTAACCCCAAGAAGAGACATTAAAAGCAGCATTTTTGCTGCTGGACAGGAGTGACGGTGTGGGAGATGATGTCCTTTGGGGCGGAGCCGTACGTGTCAGTGCAGCCTCAGGAAGTGCCGAGCCTTTTGGAGAAGGGCGAGCGTCTGTCACAGCCCCACATCTGCACCATCGATGTCTACATGGTCATGGTTAAATGTGAGCCTCGAAATCCCTTCCTGTGTGGGAACACTGTGACGAGACGACGGTCTCGTCACAGTGACTGCTTCTGTGCAATCATCAGTGTACTGCTTTTTATTTGGTTTCAGGCTGGATGATTGACGAGAACGTGAGGCCAACTTTCAAAGAGCTAGCAAGTGATTTTACACGGATGGCAAGAGATCCACAAAGATACCTTGTCATCAAGGTGCAGATGCTGTTGTTTCTTGATTCAGAGCTTTTTTTTTTTTTTACCTTGATTTGACACGATAAAAGTTGCTCCTCAACTGCTGTCCTGCCACAGGAAGGGGAAGATGGCCCCCCTGGAGAAATCCAACGAAGGGAGTCAGAGCGAGGACTTCTGGATACAGATTTTGAAGACGCGGATGAGGAGGGGCTGGACAATGGCTTGACCACGCCTCCTCTCCAGCACTCTCCATCGTGGAGTCTTTCTCGTTCGAGGATGAATTCCTGCAGGGTGATAAAAAAAACAAACACATATTATTGTCTTGGTTATATTGGAATGACATATTGATTTTAAAGTATTGACACGATCAGTGAATGGCATTCTTCTTGTTTTTTATGAAACCTTTTTTAGAGTGGTGTATCTCAGTCTGGCCTGACCGGATACCTACCAATGACTCCAAGTCCAGCAGACAACATCCGTCAGGTGTGATGAGCACAGAAATCCTCTGTTGATTTCCCCAGTAAACTGGTGTTCATTCAAACCTTTTTTTTTATGTCTGATACATCTTGTTTTGTCCTTCAGCTGTCCACTTATGTTTATTGCACATACCACCACACAAGTCAGTGAATTCCACATAAGTGGCAAAAAATGGCCAAAGACAGAAAAAATGATTTGATTAGACCTTCCTCAAGTAGTACGAGGCTCACCAGAGGCTACAGTCCTCAAAACACTTGAACCTGCCTCGATGACCAGTGTATGTCTTCCTCTTCTCTCTCTCTGGCCTTTTTGCTGTCCATCTACTGTTAAATAAAGTCAATTACTGCCACAAAAACTGAAAAAAAAACTTTAAAAGATTAAAAGCTCTTAAATAAAACACACTTCTATGATTTACATGCTCATTCTTTGCTTTTTCGCTTCAGCTGTGGTTTCACCGGTCTCGCCTGAGCTCTGTGCGGACATTGCCTGAGAGGTCGGAGGTCAGAGGAAATGGCAGGGAAGCCGAGGGGTTAAGGGCCGGAAGCCTTCGCCGAGCCAGGCTCGGCTCAGAGAGGAGCAGCCCTCGTGTCGCTTTAAGTCGTCACAGGAAGCTTTCCACGGCCTCCAGTCCGTCCTCCTACAAGGTGTGGACGGCACAGGAGGACGAGGAGGAGCTGGACCACTATGGCTACGTTCTGCCTGGGTCACCTGAAACCCCAGAAAGAAGTAGGTTTTGCTTTTCTTACATTCATGTAATGAATCATCATATTCTCTGAAAACCGTCAGGTTTCGGTGTGCACTTTTTGATGAATACGGCTTTGAACTCATTAAAACCCCAAACTATTTTTCTCAGAAAACTGGAACATTATTGAGGACCAGTACAAAATGTGACCGAGTATTTGTTGAACATGACATTAAATACTTTTGAGTAGGCGGCATTTCTACATCATAAGACATTTTTTTTATTGGTCTCATTTCAAATAATCTGAGTAATCATAAAAAAAAAAAAATACACAGTGGAAACAATTTAAACATGTCATTCTGTTTTTTATGAATTTATACGATACAAGTTTCACTTTTTGGCTGATTGTATTCGTCACCTTATGAATTCTGCTATTGAGTACAAATACGTCACTCATCCAGTCGTCTTTATCTATTCTATGCTCTCAGGTACAAAAAGTAATCAGGTACCGGAGGCTTGCAAAGGAGCAGCAGCAAAGCAAAGAATGGAGAAAGATCGACACCACTGCAGGAGAGAGATCAAATCTGTGGATCATAAATCAGAGGTGGGCCGAGGGATTTGTAGGTATGAATACATGGACATCAGGCACTCAGACTCTTCAGAAGGAGGTGAGTCAGAATTGGAGAGATATGGGAGTCAAACATCTTCAACAACCGGAGCGGAGACAGAACAAACAGCAGGTGGCTTGGTCAAAGAGAGAAACGGGAAAGAAGAAACTGAAATTTGCCACACAGATAAACAAGCCGTAGTAACAGAGGATCCCAGCGGCGGTGTTGTGCCCGGGGCAGATGTTTTGGCAGCTGGAGCCGGTACGGTGGAGGAGTACGAGGAGATGAGCAGATTTGAAAAGGCGCCTGGTGAGCCAGGGCACGCGGAATATGAGAACCTCCCAGCGAAGCCGAGGGCCCGTCCCGAGGAGACAGACGGTGACAGGTGTGCAGGGATCGGGGAATACATCAAGGTGTGTGCTGGCATCAGGGAACCTGGCAGCAACACGTCGTTCGACAACCCAGACTACTGGCACAGCAGGCTGTTCCTCAAACCAGATGCTGTACGCACATAATCAGTCGGACTGGGACAGCAAAAGAGGAACGGATGCATGTTTTCTAGTTTTCTGTGATTTTTTCCCCCCTGCTTTTTTTGGTTTTATTTGAAAACAAAATAAAAAAAAGTATATATTTTTTTTACTTCACTGGTGTTTACTGTAAGCGATAATTTATGTAACCAAATACGAGTCAAGTACAGAGCCATAGATTACAAGTGTTTACAAGTTTATCATCTTCAGATAGGATGTTTTGTTTTTTACTTCACTTTTTTCCATTGGCTAATTATTATTATATCATATAATTGATTATTAAACCTCCTTTGTACTTTATATTTACATGTAAGTGAATGTTCTTTTTTAAATGTGGTTTACTGGTTTTGTGAATATTTAATCATTATATCACTGGCGTGTGTGTGTGCTGTACACGTTTTCACTATCACCACAGTAGTTGAATAAATAAATAAAAGTATTACTTTTTAATGACTGCAGACTCATTCACTGGTTTGCATTGTGCTTGAATCTTTATATAACTACCAAAATTATTATTAGCTTGTCTTGAGGGACATCATGAACAACAGAACATGACACAATGTGAGACAGAGAAATATCTCAAGAAGTGCCATTATCAAAGTATTTTTTTTTTCCAATTTGAATATATAAACGTCGGTATTTTCTTCTTATTTCTTAATTTTCTAATTTCCCCATAGTTCAGATTAGCATACAAATTCTACTTATGTGTGAAGTACTTGTCAAAAAAAATAAAATCAGAATTACGGATCCAAGTTGGCTTATTGGGGTATTGAATCAATATTATTTTATATTTTCCAGACATTGAACTCAAAGAAGCGAGTTCTCGGTGTAAATTGTAGAGATCTTTTTTTTTTTTTTTTTTACCTCCTGGGCCACGGTAGTTTGGAATGTGACGCCCCAAGATAGACGTGAACTATCTTGACTTCAGAGTGAGTCTTTGACAGCGGGCGGGATCTCGTGTTCGCTGAAGTCAAGCGGAGCGACGAGACCGGTGTTGTATCGCAAAAGGTATCCCTGTTCTTAAAGCCCCATTGGTTGCCGTGAGAACGAATTTGTCACAGCGAAATTCCTTCTCTGTGAGATGTTAGCTGAAAATCTCTTTATGCTGCTTCAATTCCAATATTGATTTTCGGAGAGTGCTGCTATTTAATTGTTCTTTCATAGCGATAACACATATATATTTAAGTAAAAATATATATGTGTGTACATATATATTTATCGTAAAATAGAAAATAGTATAAATTATGCGCTTAAGAAAATTTAGTTTTTCCGCTACGGTTAATTTTCTTCAGATGACGTTCAGTGAAAACGACTGTCGTCGGTCTGAAGGTGCTTCCCTGACCGGGGCGCTTTTTCTCGCTCAACACCGGTGCATTGCGTGCAGCGGCGCGGAAGCAGCGTGGTCCGTTCGGTGCCTGCCTGACTGACTGACTGACAACCACCAGGGGAGAAAGAGCAGAAAAAAAAGTTACTCCGAGTTCGCGGTCTGCACACTGCCAACAATGTCTGGAGATGAGGAGACACCGGAGCAGACCATCGCCGAAGACCTGGTGGTCACCAAGTACAAGATGGGAGCGGAAATCGCAAACCGTAAGAGGAAAAAAAACTGCTTGATACAGATCAGCTCATAAGTAACCCGTGTGACGTTAGTTAGCAGTGTCAGCTATCCGGGCAAAGCGGCAGTGCCATGTGCCGCAACGAGGAACAGGGCTGTGTGTAATAATAAAAAAAGAAAGTCAGTGCTTGTTACGGACACACGCACACAAAAGCGCTGGTCTTAAAACATTGATACGGACAGTATCACTTAGTCATTCGAGGTCTATTAAAATGAATCTGGCTCTATGAGCTCGGCTGCTAGCTCTGTAGCCGAGCTAACTGGCTAGCAGCTAGCTGATACTGCTAAACTATCAGTTAACAATGGAAACCCAGGCTAGCAGGAATTTAATGGAGCAGGAATTTAAATGTAAACCTTCTGCCAATTCAAACGCATACAGATTACGTTTAAATGCCACTCATTAAAAGAATGGTCATTATAGATTTAGGATTCATGTTCTTCGAAGCTAATAATAGAAGCTCAATTAAAGTGATAGCATGATATGAAGCATCCAATCTATGTTGTTTTTGACTTAATATAAATCCAGATTATGACCTAATCTTGTTTGTAATCTTGCCATCCAAAAATTTCAACTTGAAATCATTGGAGTCACTCCTTTCCATTTGCAAGCAGCTAATCAGCAGAAAATCTGAACCTACTAAAATAATAACAGTAATTGTTATTATTTGTATTATTATTATTAATACAAAAAAATGACGTAGAGGTAATTTAAAAAAATAAATTGTCTCTTGCCCTGCTGAGCATTATAGCTCAGATGACATCCTGGTAAAATGCACAAAAAAATAAATAAATAAACACATTTGAATTATTTGCTTTTATCTCCAACCCTAATCTGTTGTCCGGTCTGGAAGTTTGAAATGGCTGCAGTTATGATTTTTCTCAGGGAAAGCGTGTCCTTACTGGGATTTTTGGGACTTGTATAAAGCAGCTAATTTACTGCTTGTGTTGTCTTGGTTGGGCCTTAAATGCAGCTTGTCAGCCTTTCTGGACAGTGTTGGCTTGTTTGCGAATATAATTTTGCGAAAATGAGACGAGAACCAAAAGCGTCAGATCGCGTCAGAAACCTAAAGCCATCCTGTGTCATCTTGTGTTTGAAAATTGTTAGACGTGCAATATTTTAACTGAGCTTTATTGTCAATCCTGCTTGATTTCCTTAAAACATTACACTTTATTAAAGTACAGAAGAGATGCAGTGCCCCGCAAAAGTATTCTGCTTGAACCTGTTCACTGTTTCTCCTTGTTGCACTTTGTATTTGGGATTTTCGAGAGTCGACCAATTATTAATTTTTTTTTAACAGGACAGTTTTGGTTTTTTTGCCATTGTGGCTGTGTAGGCCCCATGTGCGTCGGATGAAAAACAGTAAAAGGCGGTTCGACAAAGTTCCGATTTTGAGAATACAGAATACAGATGATGTCTATGTTTTTGTCTTTTCGTGTAAAATGTAAAAAAATAAACAAATAAGGGTACAAATACTTTTGCATAGCACTGCATTTGTCTGATGAGCTGTGTATTAGCCTTTGCATTCTTTATTCATCTCCCTTTCATTTTGTCCTGCAGAGGCTCTGAAGAAAGTAGCCGAGGCTGCTGCGCCTGGTGTCTCAGTGCTCAGCCTCTGTCAAAAAGGAGATGAATTCATCGCAGCAGAAACCGGTAAAATCTTCAAAAGGGAGAAAGAGATGAAAAAAGGTAAATGCTTTTTTTTCTCTCACCTTCAGATTTTCTTCAGTCGGTGTTTCAGTCTCGCCTTCGTCGTTCGCGTTCTGTCCCCCTCAGGCATCGCGTTCCCCACCTGTGTGTCGGTCAACAACTGCGTGTGTCACTTCTCCCCTCTGAAAAGTGACCCGGATGTAATCCTGAAAGATGGGGACCTTGTGAAGATGTAAGCTGCCATTGTTGTGCCTACCAAAGAGGTAAACTGTTGGCAGTGACGGCTCTCCTTACCCCTGTGTCGTCTTGTTTTCTGTGTCCAGTGACCTCGGGGTGCATGTCGATGGCTTCATCTCAAATGTGGCTCATAGCTTTGTTGTTGGGGCAACCAAGGTGAGTTAGCAGCCATATCGTGCATGCACCGTTGCAGCATCGCCAGCTTAGTAGTGATTTTTTTTTTTTTTACTTGTCTATCCTCAGGAAAACCCTGTAACAGGGCGGAAAGCTGATGTCATCAGAGCAGCTCACCTGTGTGCAGAAGCTGCTCTCCGGCTCGTCAAGCCAGGAAACCAGGTGACGCCGTTTCCTTTTCATATCTACTGGCTTGCAAAGTAGTCATGCTCCTTGAACTTGTTTTTGCTCCATGCCTACCACAAACAAAAACTGGCATGCTTTTGTATTCAGTCCGGCGATTGCTGTGAGTTTTCCGGAATTACGACTGCAAGTCTTTTTGATGTACTCACTCCTTTAGGGATTTGAAAGCTTTTGACTCGTTAACAAAATGTTTTAACGCCTGAGTTTGCTGTCATGTAAACCACTGGATTGTAGCTCTGACTGCATGTTTGCAGTTACTGGACAATCAACACAACAACAGGTTTCTTATTCAGGATCTCGCTTTACTTAGCTCTATCTTCCCATTACTGCTGATCAACAGTTATCCCCAAAGCATTATGCTGCCACCACCGTGTTTCTCACAGGAAATGGTGTGTTGTAGGGCTGCGGCTGACGATTATTTTAGTAATCGAGTATTCTACCGATTATTGATGAGTAATTGGCTTAAAAAATGTCAACAAACAAGTCATTCAATGCCTCTTTGAAATAAGAAAATAATTTTTTGTCCCTAAAATGCAATAGCATGGCATTTTTTTGTACATTTGATCATTAGTAGCAAAGGAGGCATGCACAAAATGTATATGTTTTGTAAAGTTTTTCCTTAGTTATTGCTCTGTGTAGTTTTTTTTTTGTTTTTTTAAATAAATGGCATGTTTCAGAGTCTGTATACTCCATGTAGCGATTACTAGATAACCAAATTTGTTAATGATTGTTTTCGATAATCGATTCGTCGCAATAAATTTGATTAATTGCTTCAGCCCAAGTGTTTTCTGATCTTTTCCAGTGACGGTTCCACCCTCCATTCATATGATCTCTGCATGTAATCAATTTTCGGTTCTATCTCACCATTGTTCACCGTGACCATACAAATTGATTGAAGAGAATTGGTTGCACCGGATTTTATTTGGAGGTGTCATCAGAGTTCAGGAGTGAATTCAAATGTATGATCCATCTTTCAGATTTGCAATTGTAAAAAATATATATTTTTTTTAAAACAATAGATTAAAACAATAGATTAAAAGCTGATTTATGAAGCTCTACCTTGTGACGGTCTGTGAGAGGGAGAAAAATCCCAGTAAAGTTTATTGAAGTTTGTAGCTTTAAATTGAGAAAACTTGGTGTGTGAATGCTCTGACTAAACCTGAAGGATCATGGGTCGCGGCGCCGCTAACACTTCCCTCTCCTTCAGAACACGCAGGTCACAGAAGCCTGGAACAAAATCGCCAAGTCATTCAAGTGCTCTGCAGTTGAGGGTGTGTGCTTGTTTTTGTTTTTTGTTTGTTTGTTTGTTTTTTTAAATGGACGATCTGCTTAGCACAAGTTTGAGACTAAAGTCCTTCCTTCATCGTCTGCAGGCATGCTGTCTCATCAGCTTAAACAGCATTTGATCGATGGAGAGAAAACCATCATTCAGAACCCAACAGACCAGCAGAGGTGAGCTTTCTCAGCGAACCGCTGCTCACTCGGTTGTTTTGTCCGTCGCCGCCAAATGACCGCAGCTCTGTGTGTGTGTGTGTGTTTACAGAAAGGACCATGAGAAGGCGGAATTCGAAGTACACGAGGTCTACGCTGTGGATGTGCTGATCAGCACTGGGGAGGGAAAGGTAACTGTGACGTAACCAGATTTTTTTCTTTATCTTTACAATACTCGAGAATTAAAAGAACTGCTTTCTCGTTCAACATTGCAGGCAAAGGACGGAGGCCAGCGGACCACAGTCTACAAGCGAGACCCCAATAAGGTCTACGGGCTGAAGATGAAAACGTCCCGCACGTTCTTCAGCGAGATGGAGAGACGGTTCGACACGATGCCTTTCACTTTGAGGTAACGTCGGCTCTCTTCATCTTCATCTTAGCCGGCCATTTTCACTCGCCTTCCACCGACGCCTTTTTCCCCACTGTTTTGCGTCCTCAGAGCGTTTGAGGACGAAGCCAAGGCCAGGCTGGGTGTGGTGGAGTGTGCCAAGCATGAGCTGTTGCAGCCGTTCGCCGTGCTGTACGAGAAGGAAGGCAAGTGGGACGATGAGGGAGGCGGGAGTAGAGTCGTGCATATGTCACCAAGTTGTTCTGAAAAATGCACCCGTCGACACGCAAGAGATGCGGCATGTCATTTTGATTTGTAATACAGAAGATGCTAATATTCAAACAAATTTGAGTTTGTGTTTAGTCAGACTGGTCGAGTAATTTAGCTTTTCTCTGGTTTTCTGCTGCAAGTCGCTGTCTGTCGATGAATCCGCCTCCTAAAGTATTTTGATGTATTTAGAAATATCTATGTAATGTGTGTTAGTAATTTAAAAAGACATCTTGAAAATCAAAGTCTGATGTGTCCAGAAACCTTGTGACTGTCTTCATGTTGCTCCACACACACACGCACATGCACTTTTCATCACAATCTTCACCTTTCCACTCCCATTTTTTCTCAGGGGAATTTGTGGCCCAGTTCAAGTTCACCGTTCTGCTCATGGCCAACGGACCTCTGCGGATCACCAGCAGCCTCTTTGAGCCCGAGCTCTACCATTCTGAGCATGACGTGGAGGACCCGGAGCTGAAGGTTAGACCTCTTCATAAACACTCTGGTGTCCAGACGTATGTCGTCCTTCGCCTCATAAGTGTTTTGTTCTTAAAGGTTTTGCTTCAGAGCTCGGCCAGCCGCAAGGCTCAGAAGAAGAAGAAAAAGAAGGTGACTATCCTGGGTTTTTTTTTTTTTAAACATCTTTTCTAGCTCTTTACTCAATTTTTATTTTATCTCTTTTACAACAGGCTTCAAAGACCGTAGAGAATGCGACAGGACAGGCGATGGAGACCGAAGCTGCCGAGTAAAAATTTTAATAAACGGTGGCAGGAACCCGATGAACCCAAAGAACAGACGTCACGATTCTTTCTGTCCCGGCTGTCTGAGGGACTCGAGGGCGCGTCGCTGCTGTGAATGCCTCTGATGTCAGTCTGGGAGGAAGCTGCTCCAGAGTCCTGTCACTCCATAACTCTAAAACATGGCATCGAGTCTCAGTTATTCTAGACAAACTTCCTTTTACGTTCATGAATTTCCACTCACACATTGGCTTTAAAAAAAAAAAAAAACATAGCTAATTACCTGCCTCATTGGTCCCTGAAAGATATATTTACACCAGAAAAACTCCCATTGACTCAGCTTTCCTAACCGTGAAGAAAAAAAAATATATATATATATAAATATATATATATTTGTTGTCCTAGCAGCTCTCCATTTGACAAGAGCTCAGTCACACCATTCAGAGGATCATTGGTGGTACAACTGAAACCATGCCTTTGAGCGGAGCGGTAACTTTTGCACAAAATGATTGACACACACATTTTTTTTATTAGATCGTGTTGCTGACACAGCTCAATTCCAGCGTTTACATTACGATCAATTAGGTCTGTGCTCTGGTGCATTGCGTGATCTTTCTAGGAGTCTACAGCAGGGCTGCCTGGGTAACAGTTCCCACTCGCATCTTGAGACTTGTCATTTCAGTAAGGAAATTGTGGGGTTGTGTGGGATTCGTTTTCCTCAGCGGTGGACAGTTCAAACTCCCGTCGAGGTTTCGGCGTTCAGGCCCCTGGTGCCACCAGGAGGTCTGACAGTCGTCTGTTTTTACACATGAACTCCAGAAGCTGTTAAGATTTATTGCCGCTTTTGTAAATCTTAGTTTCAGAGACTATTTTTGGAAACAATAAATAACCAACTGACATCAATCTTGTGCTTATTTCTTTGTGTGTGTGTGTTGTAGTAAAGGCAATTTAAGATGATTATTATTAAAATGTATGAATTTCATCAGGCCTTATTGAAAACATACCTTTTTCCCTTTGGAATAAAAGTGACTTGTGAAGCTGTGGAGTCCATTTATGAAATGTCTTTGAAATTTAGGGAAATGGATACTGCACAGGAATTCAATCTTGCCTGAGTCACGTTTTATTTGAACTTGCAAATGGGACGCAAGCAAGCTTTGCCAATGTGTCTTCAGCACAACATCTCAACATTTGGCATCAGCAGAAAAGTGAAATTGCGTGTTTACCAACAGCGTTGTTTATTTTATTATTAGATATATTATGTCTTCTGGACATGGGTCAGATTTCATTGGTTTTGTTGATAGATCATTCCTACATTTTAACCCTATTACTACCACTATGCTATTTCAACAATTTAGATATTTTGGATGGTAATGGTTTGATTTCAGAAAGAGGAGACAGATGAGTCGCACATGAGACACAATAAGTTTACAACCACCAGTTTTCAATGTCCCAGTTGGGATATTTTCCTCTAAATATTAGTTTGTTGTTGCTTAATGTTTTTCTCTCGTAGTTTTAAGGAAACATTGTTAAGAAAACATGAAAAAGAAACAAATGTCTAGGATATTTTTTTTAAAACCGTAAATCTACAAACCAAACTTCGCGCCTTGTTGAACGTGGTGAGTGTTTACCGCAGTAGATCAACGTGTGTGATGTAATACCGCCCCCTTGCGACGAAGGAGTGCGTTGCCATGTCAAGTTAGACCACCTCATGGGAACGTTTGGAAGTGCCATCAAAGACAGAGAATGTCAAAAAATAATATCTATTTTTATGTGTGTGAACAAGAATGAGAAATTTGATTTTGAAAAATTATTAAAAACGTATCAATGCTGATCTTATATAAGATCAGCATTTGTACATGCTGATCCAATGTCTACGTCCTTCTGGACAAGCCAGTGTCTATGGACATTTCTACCTGAATTGTATAAAAGGTTGAAAATACCATTCCTGTTCAGCAACATGTTTCAGCAGTTACTGTGTGGCACCTGTTTCATTTCTCTTGAACTTTACACTGTGACATCATCTTCAGCAATAAGATGATTTAGGTTCCCTCCATGAACTAAACAGATGAAATATGAATATTGAAATGTTCCCATAGGAAATGAAATGCTTTTAATTTGTTGCTCAATATAATTGCAGTAGTCACACTTGTATGTGTATGGTTGCACTAGTGCTGCACAATGTATTTTATTGCCGCAGCATTTATGTACAGCTTTGCTGGATCAAGTATTTGCCTCTAAAGATGAAACTGAATAAGTAACTGAATATAAATGTTTTAAGAAATTATAATTTCATAACCACTCAAATTTTCCTGTAATTTAAAACAACTTTCAGTGATAAGACAGACACAGTTCTGGAGTTACCAGAGTTCTCATCAGCTCTGTGGACCATAGAGTAGTGCATACCTTCCACTCTCAAGTATTGCTGCTCACTGCTGATTGCCAGGACGAAAGATTGGCAAGTCACAGTGCTGGAGACGCCGCGCAGACCAAAGTTTTGGAAGCATCTTAACTACAAAGAAGAATTAAGAGATTGATGATAATGTACTAGGATATTCTCCTCACAATTCTACAATCAGAATTCCCTGGTATGGAGCCAAGCTGTTTCTAACTCTGGCAGGATTGCCAGCTGAATTACTGATGAAGCTCATGCTTTGAAGCATGAACAAGTCATTTCCCTTGCCTCTTGCCTTTGGAAAAGTTGCTCTTAAAGCTCTGTGTCATATGATTTGTTTCCTGTTGTGGACAAAATGAAACTCAACATGTTTACCAAATGAACGTGTTGAGTTGTCAGCATTCAGTGCTTGCACCTCATCACATGGTCCTTTGAAATTCTGATGAGTTTTTGTAAACAATACAACACCCCGTGGGAACATAACAGGTGTCTTCTGCAGCTCCTGAACATTTTATAGATAAATTGGTTGAAAATTAACTTTCGAACTGAGGCAGCTTCGGGAGGCAAGAGGGTGCCCACGAGATGGCGCCGTTCAAAGAAAAATCAAGCAGAAGTGACCAAGCTGTTGTTTCTAAAGGGGTTTTGTTTCTGTTTCTGTTTGCTGACTAAATGTAATGAAGTTCTGCCAAGGCCAGAGGTTTAACTTGAGCAACATGACCCAGTTATGTGCTGACTTCCACCTTTTCTTACATCAGTGGCCACATCATTTCAACATCTCAGACTCTTAATCCTGTGATGTCCACTTCTGCTTCTGCTGTGACTTGGAGAAGATGATTCAATTTTTCCTCTTATCAATATTTTTATTGAAACATTTATTGGTTAATGCATGGGTTTTGAGGTTTCAGAGACCAATGGAAGCCTGTTTCTTAAGATTTCACTGCAGGACTAGTAAACTGTCAGAATGTACAAAGCGAATCACTGTGCTGGTGGACAAAAAGAAAAGAAAAAGTCATATACTGTGTTACTTTATTTGTAAAAAAAAAATTAATAATAATAATAATAATAATAAAGTAAAAGTATGCAACTCATGAATACTTTGCCTTCCACATCCTGATTAGTATGTTTTTTGTGTCCAATGAGACGTTGAATTATCTGGCTGTTATATGAAAAAAAAAAAAAAAATGTGACAATTTTTTTTGACAATTTAACTTCAGGTACTAAAAAGTCTCAAGTTTGAAGTTGTAAAATTTTACTTCATCGTTTTAACCGTAAAAGCGTCAGTTCACGAGAAGTACTTTTAGAACAGTTAACATGTTTTTCCCTTTACATGCAGATACCTTGAACAGAATCATGTCTTATAAGAAAGGAAGAGAATACTGATGCGACAACTTAATCACATCTGGGAATTTTACAGGAAACCATCAGCCACGCAGATCTCACACCATCCCGGTGTTCACTGGGGAAATGCAGCGTGTTGCATGGAGGCTAAAACGTTCATTTTTGGTCTCATCTGACCACAACATTTTTCTTCCACATGATTGATCTCTCCCCTACATAGCATGTGACCAAAGCGAACAACATGGCCTCGTAACAGTGGTGTTGTTTTTGTAACATTTCAAGGCCAGAGTTAGAGCGCGTGTACGTCCTCGGGTTGTTACTGACCAGAAAGATTGAGCACATCAGCCTGTTATAAAGATTTAACAGCGTGTCCATGTAGCTGGGAGAATGGACTTTCAAATATCTATTTTCGTTTATAAATTACCGATTGGCACCAAAGTATTACATTAAAGGGCCCCATTGTTTTGTATCATCCTTCAGCTCGACCCGGGTCTTATAGTTTAAGTCTATTCTTTATCCCTAGGAGCAGAATCTGAACATAGAGATGCAGAATTCAGTTTTTATGCTCCACCAATCTGGAACAGACTTCCAAAAAAACAGCAAAATTACTGAATCTCTGTAAAAAAATAAAATAAAATAAATTTAAAAAAGCCTGAAAACCCATTTGTTTAGAGATGCCTTTGATTAACAATTACTGGAAAACAGACTGATTTTAGTCTGTACTGCAACTTTTTACTACTCCTCTTTATGTTGCCCCTGTGATAGTGCTTCCTTATTGTCTGTGAACTGCTGTACGTTTTCATCATTTAAAACACTTCCAATTGCCTCATTGCTAAAATGTCCAAAACAACTGAACTTGTCTTGACTCAATAAAATACACTGACCTTTGTATCATGGAAAAAATGTGAAAATGTTTCAGGGGTTATGGATACTGTCAAAAGGCGCACAATATGTCTCACATGACTTGATTATGGTTGCTTCACAGAGTGTGTGTTCTCTGTAAGCAAAGGATCATAAAAGGCTTCACCCTCAGAGCAAATACAGACAAGTGTCTGTTACCAGGAAACACCAGAGCTATTTTAAACCAGGTCTGTTTTGCTGGCAGAAGAGACTCTGCAAATGAGAGCCATATGGGAAGGCAGCAGTGTAATAACTCATGTAAATGTCAGTTTCTGTTCCATGTTTTATCATTTCGTCCCCTTTTTGTCTCTGTGATACCGTGGATGGTGGCTCGGCTGCTGCTCGGATACAACGAGAGTAATATTGATCTGTGTGCAGCACAACGATACTGCTGCATCGCTGCAATCTGGAGAATAATGGAAAAAGTTTGTTTATTACCGTGATTTATTTAAAAAAAGAAGTCATTATACAGCTTCATTACACACAGACTGTTATATTTCAGGTGTCTGTTTCTTTTAACTTCACTGACTATGGGTTATGATAAAAAAAATAATGATCCGTTCAGGAGATCAAAACACTAAATAAGTCTCAAAAAAATGGATTTTCCAGACAGGCATTGCCTTAACCAGCCTGTGGCACTTCCTAGTTGTTAAAGAAGTCCAGATTATGACCTCATCAGTCATAATCTCATCAGTCTCTCATCTTCCTCTTGGCAATGCTCCTTAGCTCCTCGATGGGATTAGCTTAGGCTAATTTAGAGGCTAATCAGGTGCAGACGTAGCATTAACCCTTTTTATTAACAAGGCATCGGTAAAAGACAAGATTTGGGTTAACTTTTTTCTTGTTGCGGTTCTGACCTTAAATTGTTGTTACGAATTCAGAAATTCACTCAAAGTGGAGCTCTTGAAAAAGGTGAAGGAAGCACACATTTTGATCACAATTAGCATAGTTTTGGTCATAAGATATTTTCACCATGCTGTTAGTTGTTTGGCAATGCTAAAGTCCCAACTCCCAGTGGACAATGTAATTAGTCTGTCAACAAAGGAAAGCATGAAGTCCTCTAAGGTTCTCTGGTAGATCACCGCTATTGACTTGATCAAACACAGTTGAGCAACAGCAGCAGATGACATGGCTCCTAAAACCATCACCGACAGTAGAAACTTCACAATGGACTTCATACAACTTGGATCATGTCTCTTTTTACTCTTTCTTCAGATTCATTTAGAAATTTAGTTTTAGTGAGGACCTATCACGGGTAACACGCTTCTTCCCCTTTTCTTGTTTTCAAACCTATTTTTTCCTTCCACTCAACTTTCTATTGATGTGCTTCATACCAGTGGGTCAGTGACTGTTAGCGGTTTTCCCGCGTAGGTCGTGACATAATGTTCCTGCTCCTTTTGGTCTGATGACATGTTCTGCATTTCTGGTGAAATGGGTGCTGGGATGTGATCAGCTGCCGCGATCCGCTAAAAACCACCAGAAATGACCGAAATGCATAAATTGGTACGTCACGAATTCATCCGAGATTCATTTTTGCATCTCGGAACCTGTTGGCGCTGCTGTGAAGTTGCTGCAGTGGACATGAGCGCCTGCGCACACGGGGAGGATTTGTGCTGTGACTGACAGGCTGCGTTAACAGATAGTCCTTGTCTTGTTGGACTCGGTGGTTAAATGATCAGATCCAAGTTTGCTCTCAGGCTCATTTCCAGATGCAACATACCTTTTTTTTTTTTTTTTGGCATTCTGCGTGTTCGCCCCGCCCGCCGGCAGCACATGACGCTACAAGTTAATACGAGGGTCTGAGTTTGTGCCTGATCTGATGCAGGGCTGCAAGCTGAGCCCGCCCCTCTCTCTCTCTGCTCTCTGTCTCCGCTTGTCTTGCTTCTCAGACCCGGAGCGGTTCGCGACAGAGCCCTTGCGGAACCGAGGCGCATAGAAACACCTTTTTTTGCTGTTTTCGTCTCTATGGTTCCTGTGATTAAACTGCGTCGCTGTGCGCCGGGGCTCGCCTCTCTGCGGGGGGGAAGGTAAGAAGGGCGGCCGGACCTAGAGAGCTGACGGAGACGGTGAAGCCGTCCGGATCCCAGCAACATGCACACCGCGGACGGAGACCCGGACACGAGCGGCGGCGCGGCTCCGACAGCGCCACCGAGCCGCCCCCCCGGTGAGGGGGCGGTCGGCGCGCTGTGGTCGTTCGGGAAATGCCTCGCTGCGCTGCTCCCGGTTTACCTGGCGGGATATTACGGCTTCAGCATAAGCCTGGTGCTGCTCGGGCTGATGATCTACATGGGCTACAGACACGGTCGGCAGGAGAAGGAGATGAGGCTCAAGTCGTCCATGTACCTCCTGGAGAACGAGGTGGAGTTCACCACGCAGAAGCTGTTCAGAGCCAGGAGGGATCTGCCTCCCTGGGTAAGAGGGGGGAATCCTGCCCTGCAGCTTTCAGCTGCGCACGGGGAAGTTGATCTGCAGCTGGATCTGACCTTCACCGTTTATTACCGTTTTATGCCTTTAATTACGCTCGTTGAGTGACTTCCCACAACAGCAGCATGACCACATATGTAAAAACCACATGTTTTACACACGTCATTTCCCCCATATTTTAGATATTCAGAGGCAGATTTTAAGTAGTTTTTTTTTTATGTATTTTTTCTCCCTCTGTGAACCAGCTTGTGATCATTTTGTGCTCCAAAAACTGGACGAGCTCGGTGATGATCAGGACCTCCATATCTGGCAAGATTGTGGAATAAGCTCCATAAAGGGTGCGCGTGTGCGCGCGCGTGCGTTCTGGTGTTTGTGAGGATGCTGTCAGCATAGATCATATTGGAAGATATAAGACATCTGTGGTCAGTTGGTTTCCTGAGAAGCTCTTAGCTTAGTTTAACGTGTTAAAATCTTTTTTTTTTTCTGCTGCAGATATGACTGTTTAAAGTAAATGCATGCAAAGGGAAACTGATTCATCAGTTGAATAACTTTGCATAATTCACTTTCCTTCATGTTAAAATCAAACAGTTGCTTTTTTTCCCACCCAGCAGTCAATGAACAAGAGGCGGGGTCAACTCTGCAATAGCAAAACTTTAATATTTTTCATATTTTACTACACAAAAGAGAGTGTGTTTTAAAGAAAATTATTTGTTTTTTTTGTACATCATCCTGCACACATGACTTCCCCACAGTGAAACATTGCGGTGGCAGCATTATGCTGTGGGTAGGCTTTTCTACTGTGTGAAAATTGATCAATTTGTCTTAGACGCACAAAGCTGAAAGCAGGACAACACTGGAAGAAAATCAATTAGAGTCTGAAAAATACTTGATGCTGGGCTGGAGGTTCATCTTCCAGCTAGACTACGATCCTAAAAATATCACCAGCTGCAATGAAATTGCTAAGATCAAAGCATATTTGTGTTTTGCAATGCTCTAGTTAAAGTCCAGGCCTAAATCAAGTTGGTCTAAGTGTGTTTTTGTGGTTTGCAGATGCTCTGCATCCAATTGATGAATTGGCAATAGTTCATTCTGTAAATGGACTAAACTTGGGGGGTTCTCCCAAAGACATTTCTAAAGCTGTAAAGATTGACAAAGGAGACGTTGGTGAATATAAATCTACGCCGCACTTTCAGATTGTGAAGCCTCTTGATGGATGATGTCATCATCAGATAAAATCATTCCAAAGCACATTGAAATCTTTGCCTGTAGTACACTCTATGTATGTCATACAACTCAGTGTATGTTCCTCAGTTTCTGTTGCTTTTCATCTACAGGTCAGTTTTCCAGATGTGGAAAAAGTGGAGTGGCTGAATAAGGTATGCTCCCTCTCTCCGTTGCCTGTTTCGCCCGCAGGCACCTGTGTACCTTCCATCTGTTTAAACACAGAGCTGTCTGTATGACTTTGGGCTGCTCCGCTCCATCTGGCGTTGGAGGCATCCCTGATTCAGTTGAGTGACTTCCCACAACAGCAGCATTAAGGGCTCACATTTATTAATCAGGTAAAGTATGCACAAGTGGACTCTAAGCTGTCTGCTGGTGCATCGCCAGTGTCCGACGAGGATTATCCGCTGGTGTAATTAAGAGGAAAGCATTTCAGATCATATTGCAAGTTCTTTGTCTCTGTCAGTGCAGTCACTTTGCATCAGCACAGGGCGAGCATGAGTATGAATACTAATAACGGAGAGCAGTGATCTTGAGGGTAAGTTGTAATGGAGTCTGCGACAGACGACCTGCTTGTAGGACAGACAGATGATGGGCCTCGTTTCTCAGCCAGCCTGCTTAACCACTCCAGGCTTCCTGATGTGTCAGCCAAGAGATCATTTGCACTTGTAGACATGCTGCCACTTATTTGTTATTGGAGTTGACAGCTTATAGATAATAAGTGCGGTGTTCTACCGCGAGGGTTTCACGCATGCAAAGCATATAATTTTAGCATACATTAATCCCAAAAACTGATGCAAATAAAGCATGTTTGATGATAATGCGGAATATTCTCTTTGCATTGCTTGGATGAGCGCTGGAGGTGTGATGGACAGCCGTGTGCTCTGTTGCGCAGATCCTGCAGCAGGCCTGGCCCTTTGTTGGCCAGTATCTGGAGAAGCTGCTGGTAGAAACCATTGCTCCTGCCATCCGAGCTTCCAGCATCCATCTGCAGACCCTCAACTTCACTAAGGTCAACCTGGGAGAAAAGGTGTGTTCGTGGGACAGATTGTATGGGAGCTTTTTATTAGTTCGCGTCAAAGGTTCAGCCTCGTTTGTGCAGCAGGTGAGGTAGTCTAATAATATAGCCTGCAAGCTTATTCCATATTTTTACAGTCGATTTTTGTAAGAACTTTTTAAAAGGTTGTTTGGAAACAATCCTTTTCACACCGCCATGGATGAGTCGCTAACTATGTTGTAAGAGCAATAGTTTAAAGTACTTATGTGGGTAGGGTGTCAAAACTGTCTGAAGCCTAAGGGTTTATTTTCCTATAAAAATGCTCAAAGCATAAAAGTTAAATAACCCACAGCTAATGAAGTTATCTAAGGTTCTGTGTCGCTCGATAGAAGGTTTTCGGTTCGCTTTAATTGAAGGCTGTCTTTGTGTTTACAGGCTCTGAAGCTGGTTGGTGTAAAGGCTCACACAGAGCACGATAAAAGACAAGTTATGTTGGATTTGTACCTCAGGTAACCCACCACAATGTTCCTTAATCTGTCCTTTTAAGCACAGCTTCAGAGACTGAAACCTCCTTGAATTACAATACCAAGAAGTCTGTTTGTTTGCAGCAGCAGATCTGTGTACTCAGCACAAAAATAACAGCTCTTTCATAACACCTGCGAGTTGCTTCCCCTTAGTTAAACATTTATCTTTATATTTGCCTCATCTTTATAGTTATGCCGGTGATGTGGAAATAAATGTCGAAATTAAGAAGTATTTCTGCAAAGCCGGTGTGAAGGGAGTGCAGGTACAGTGGAACGTCTTTTCTTTTCTTTTTTTTTTTTGTGCACAAATTGAAAATTATCATTAGATTCAAAAGTCAGTTTTAAGCTGTGTTTTCTTCTCTTGTAGCTCCACGGAAAGCTGCGTGTGATCTTGGAGCCCCTGATTGGAGACGTGCCCCTGATCGGAGCTGTTACGATGTTCTTTATTCGCAGGCCTGTGAGTGTTTTCATCGTTTGCCCCGCAGATTAACTATGACGTTTCTTAAAACTACTGCTCTCGTTCGCCTGCTACTTGTAGAAGCTGGACATCAACTGGACTGGACTTACAAATCTGTTGGATATCCCCGGTCTCAAGTGAGTTTTTAAGACTAGTTCTTTGCTTTCTCTGTTTTTATCCATCTGAGTTGGACATTTACTCCAACAAACAGAAAAGTCAGAAATGAGTTTGCTCACTATGCATCCAGTAGAAAATCAGAGATTAACAAAAGAGCTTCAGTGTACAGGAACAGGTTAGCCAATGGGCTTATAAAATCATTTAGTGTCTGCTTTTACAATGTGTCCATAAATATGTAACATAATGTGTTGGTTTGAACAGCCAAATATAAACATATACCTAAAGTATAAGAAAACTAACTGGCAAATTATTCAAATATTCATTTGGGTTTTATTGTTAATATTTTCCAATATTATTCTTTTGCAGTGCCATGTCGGACACGATGATCATGGATGCAATAGCTTCCCACCTGGTTCTCCCCAACCGCCTCACTATCCCCCTAGTGGCTGACCTGCATGTGGCGCAGCTTCGCTCCCCTCTGCCAAGGGTAAATCTCTCATACAGTAGGTTTCTCCAGATATCTGAAACCACTGTAACTATATTTGTGTAATTGTCTTTCCGGGTGCACATGTTCCCATTAGGGAGTTGTTCGCATCCACCTGCTGGAAGCTGAGGACCTCACAGCCAAGGACACTGTCATCAAGGGGCTGATTGACGGGAAGTCGGACCCGTACGCCGTGCTGCGCGTGGGAACCCAGATCTTCACCTCACACCATGTGGACAGCAACCTGAACCCGCAGTGGAGGGAAATGTATGAGGTACAGCAAATGGAACCGGAACTCACTTAAAAAAAAAAAAATCCACGACAAAAGATCTACAGGTTTTCTTTGGTATGAGCCCAGCAGCACCGCCTCCTGGTTTGTGTGTGTGATGGCGCACACCTTGTCAATGGCTCTGCTTTGTTAGGATTTAAGTTAAGTCTCTTATAGTCAGTGCGCTCTTGTTGCCGCAAACAGCTCTGTGAAGATTTTAATCGTCTTCTTTGGCAACAGGAAGCGGCTGTTTTCGAGATAAGAAGCTACTTGCTCAGGGACGCGTTCTGAAATCTATGTCCTGAATTATTCAGCAGTTTATGCACAGCAGTGAAGTGTTCTTTACCATTGTGATTCTGTATGCATTGCGTGTGTTTTATGCCATTTGCTGCTTTATCTATATTTATGTCTTTGTTGGTTTGGTGTTTGTCCTTCGGTGTGTGCGAATGTGTGCGTGCGTCAGGTTATTGTCCATGAAGTACCTGGTCAGGAGTTGGAAGTGGAAGTGTTTGACAAAGACCCAGACCAGGATGACTTCCTGGGGAGGTAGCTTACTCATTCTCACTCATCCTCACTCTGTTTCTGTGTGCTTCTCATGTCACTTCCATAACTGCTTTTTGCTATTTCAGCCCATGCTTCTCTTAAAAACATGAGCTGATACTGTTTTTAAGCTCTCTTTTTCTTTTTTTACATTTTAAAGATGCATAAATTTTCTGTTTACTTTTGCTTACATCTTTCTTATAGGGCCAAGATTGATCTGGATATTGTGAAAAAGGCCAGAATCGTGGATGACGTAAGTATTTGTGCTTTTAGAAATGAAGTAGTATCTAAGTATTCCGTTATTAGCTTTTGTCTTGCTCTGAAAAGAAATATCTGAGTCAGACTGCAGTAATACTGTTATCATGTGACACTGGAGACACCATGTGCTTCCTTGTGATCTCAAACCTGCAGGCTTTTTGCAAGATGTGGAAAACACCCGAATCAGCCTTGTAATGAGCCTTCTCTGTCTTTCCTGCAGTGGTTCAATCTGAGGGACGTCGGTTCTGGCAGCGTTCACCTGCGGCTGGAGTGGCTCTCTCTGCTGTCCTCTGCTGACAGACTGAGCGAGGTGAAGCCACGCTGCACTGCATATGTCTCTTTCCATAGATAGAAAGTGAATTTATAAAATATCAAAATATTTTTCTGCTTTTTTGTGTGTTTGTTTGCCAGGTTATTCAGAAGAACCAGAACTTGACAGCAAAGACAGCTGATCCCCCGTCTGCAGCCATCCTCGCCGTCTATCTTGACCAGGCGTACGAGCTGCCTGTGAGCCATCGTCATCACTAATTCATGCCGTGAGCCGAAACTTTGAATCTCTGAATTTGATTTGTTTAAAATGTTGCAGATGAGGAAAGGTAACAAAGATCCAAGCCCAATGGTGCAGATTTCTGTTCAGGACACAACTAAAGAAAGCAAGGTAAACCTTTAAAAGTACAGTATCTTTAAAATGGTTTCATATCAGTTTACCTTTCTCACATTTTGTCACATTGCAACTTATTTCAATATGTTTTATATGTCAATTTGTGTGAAAGACCAACAGAAAATATTGCACAGTTGTGAAGTGGAAAGAAAATCCTGTATGTTCTTCAAATTGTTTGATAAAAACTGACACGTCACATAACCTTGGAGAGTCTACACCAGTGGTAAAACAAAGTAGTCGTGGCAGCATCATGCTGTGGGGATGTTTTTTTCCACATGGACAGGAAAGTTAAATATGAGGAAATCCTGGAAGAAGATCTGTTAAAAGCTTCAAAAGACTTGATGGTGGATGTTCAGCGTCCAGCTGGACGACTACCATAGACATACAGCCAGCTTTACAATGGAGTGAATTCAAGCATGTATTACGATGGCCCAGTCAAAACCCAGACCTCTTGCTGTGTAAAGCTAACCTATCCCTATCAACCAGTGTTTCCACAAATGATTAATTCAATGGGACTGATTTTTTATTCTTTGATTTTAAAATATACAATATTTTCTATATATATTCTATATGTATTTTATATATTCCACAATTCTGCACTGTTTTGCGCTGGTCTATGAAAGCAAATCCTAAATTTGTCAATGTGACAAAATATGGAAAATGTGTGAGAAGAATGCTTTTGTGATGCATTGAAACCGTTGTTTGTACATTGGACCAAATTTTGAACTTAATGGATGTCCACTTCATGCCACTGCAGACCTGCTACGGGACTAACAACCCTGTTTGGGAGGATGCTTTCACTTTCTTCATTCAGGATCCTCGCAAACAAGATATTGACTTTCAGGTAAGTCCTTTCTACATTTATGTAGTGCATTTCTTGCTTCCTCTGATCTATTAACTGCACTCTTTTCCTTTAAACTCTGACAAATTGTCCTCTGGTAATATGTTTTAGGTGAAGGATGATGACCGAGCGTTGTCCTTGGGCAGCTTGACAATTCCTCTGAACCGCCTCCTGGAAAGCAATGAGCTCACCTTGGACCAGTGGTTCCACCTGGAAAATTCGGATTCAGCCAGCCGCCTCTATGCCAAAATTGTGCTGAGGGTTTGTGTTTCTCCTGTTTTCCACCTGTGCACAAACAAAAAAAAGACAAATGTAACAGGAAGACCAAAACTAAACTGGTTGAAAATATCAAATCAACCATCTTTTCTTGGCAGAAATTAAATCCAGTGTGGACATAAATACACGATCGTGTTGTGGATTAAGAAGAAAAAAAAACAGGGACTTCATTTAATTGAATATGCACTAACAAACCCGCTACAGCCTTGTCTTTTTTATCTGATTCTTTTGCTCAACCAACCCTCTCTCTATTCCCTGATAGATTTTGTGGCTAAGTGATGACGCCTCTCCCACAACTCCGTCTCCACCCCCTTCAGGCTCAGGATCCGGATTGGGTCAGGGCGACGTCGCATCGAACCAGAACTCTGCAGGGTCCGGCGGGCTAACTAAACCTCAACCATCGCGACCGCAGAAGACCACCCCTGACCCAGAGTTTGCATCCGAGGTGAACAGAAACCATTATCTCAAGATGGGGTAAGTAGAGTGCGCTCACAGACATGTGTAACAGTGCCTGTTGTTGCTCTGGTACATTCAGGGAGTGTTACGAATCCATCTGGTGGAGGCCCAAAACCTGATAGCCAAGGACAACTTCATGGGGGGCATGGTGAAAGGAAAGAGTGACCCCTACGTCAAGATCCGTGTCGCTGGTATAACTTTCCGCAGCCACACCATCAAAGAGAATCTCAATCCTGTCTGGAATGAACTTTATGAGGTTTCTTTTTATTTATTTTTTAAAAATTTGCTACAAAAATCTGTTTTGTTGATTTAATGAAATCATAATGTTCTAAGTGTCATTTTTGTGTGTGAAGGTGATTTTGACCCAGCTTCCAGGTCAGGAGGTCCAGTTTGAGCTGTTTGATAAGGACATTGATCAGGATGACTTCCTCGGACGGTAAAACTGTTGCTTTTATTTATCAGTTTTAACTGAATGTATGGAAATGGAGAGTAAACCTTTCATTGAATGTTGTGTTTGCAGGTTCAAGCTTAACCTGAGAGACATCATAAGCGCCCAGTTCATTGATACGGTGTGTGAAATTAATCTGATAGATTTAATCCATGTTATCATCTATATCTACAGTTTACTTTTTAAATTTATTTTAAATGTAGTCTATTGAACTTTTTAACATTTTGCTTTCTAGCAGTCACAAGCTTCAGTATATTTTATGTATTTATTTTATGTATTTATTTTATGCGATAGACCCAACACAAGGTAGCCCACAGTTACAAACTGAAAGAAAAAAACACACGGTTTTTAACAAGTTTCACAAAAAAAAAAAAAAATGTATTCATGACATGTTTGGCCTGGATATGTATTCAGCCTCTTTTACTCTGAAACCCACTGACCAAACCAGAAGTAACCAATTAATGCTCTTGCTGGCAAATGTTGTCCAACAGACCTCAATTGGTTTGTTAAAGAAAACTGGAGAACAAGCATCATCACAAACTGACTGCAGACAGATGCACTGTTTTGTGTTGGTCCGTCACACGATATCTCCCAGAAACCTTACGGCACAGAAAAGGGGGGCAGAAATACTTTGCAATGCACTTCTGATCATACCACATTAACTTTGCTTGATTGTTTTTCTAGTGGTACACTCTTAATGATGTAAAATCAGGTCGAGTTCACCTGGTGATGGAGTGGCTGTCCAGAGTGACTGACCTGTCGAGACTGGAGCAGGTAAGATATGTACTTAATATCTCTTTTTCTCATGATATGCAATGCTTTACGAAGTAATACTATGGTGTCTAGATGTGCAGTCTGATTGAGATCTATCCACACAAACTTCTCAAAGGATCATCTACTAAATACTGACTCGAAGAGATAAATACATATGCAGTCTCTTATTTGATGTTATATGTTTTTAAGTGGTTTTCACTTTGACATTAGATATTTTTGTTGCAACTTTACTTGTCCATAAAGCCACAATTTGTTATTTTTGGTTGATTTTTAAAGCTAATTCAAAAGTGCAAGACATCCAAGGGGGTGAATACTGCATTGCACAAAATCACTATATTTTGATTATCATTGCATCAGCTCTATAACAAGCACGAACCGAAGAGGATTTTGGTTTCCGCTGCAAAGAAAAACATTTAAACCACAGGAAGGAGCTCAGTTTATGGTGTGGTAGTTTCAAAAGCTGTACAGGATATTAATAAAAGGAAATAGTGAACTTCTGTTTTAGATTTCTGATCTCAACGTCCCTCTGTTTACATTCAGTATGCAACAAACTTTAGCCACTAATTTTGTGTTGCACAGTGGCATTATTTTCCGTTATTTTGCAGGTATTGCAGTATCAGTCCCAACAGTCATACCAAAACAAGGTTGTGCCATCTGCGGCTGTGTTGTTTGTGTATGTGGAGCGTGCCCATGGCCTGCCGGTGAGATTGTAGCCCTCGGGGCTTTGTTCTTCATTTAAAGTGCTGATATATTGCATAAAACTCAGAAATTCAGCTGCAACTTTCTTTAACACTTTAAAACATTTGTGTGGTTGCAGTTGAAGAAGAATGGAAAAGAGCCAAAGGCTGGAGCAGAGGTTACACTTAAAAATGTTTCATACAAAACCAAGGTAGTTACATTTAGTTTGAGCAAATTGTGTAGAGCAAACACAGTGGAAAGGTGTAAAAGTTCCCTTTGGTTCGTCTCAAAGGTCTGCGAGAGATCCACGTCTCCTCGATGGGATGAAGCGTTTCACTTTTTGGTTCGTGACCCGAGAGATGAAACACTCACAGTGAAGGTGAGAAAACGCTCATGAATCATGACCGTATTTGCTTCTGATCTGATGTTTCACAAAGATATTTTCAAAGTTTGATGTCTTTTCATATATTTTCTTTTCATAGCTTTCTCACAGCTGGGGCCAGACTCTCGGGTCCCTGACTGTCCTTCTGAGGGAGGTGCTGTCAGAGTCGGGCCTGGTGCTGGACCAGTGGTTCAAACTGGATGGAGCACTGCCAGAAAGTCAGATACTGCTGAGAGTCACCCTCAAGGTACCACAGAAACATCTTTCTTAACTGCCCTGATCTTCGAAGCAACCTGTGCAACTTATTAGCAACTAAAAGAGTTGCTGGTTATATGTTAGAGACTTGAGTGGATTGATTTAATGATTGAAGAATTTAGAGAACAGCCAACGCCTGCACTTTTCTGCTCAGAGAAACTTAGCAGGGTTAGCTGCGGTTTGTATGTGGGAAACCCCAACTGAACACCATTTGCTGTAAATCTATTATAACTTAAGGAACACCTTGGAACACCAGACATTAAATTTTAGAGATCAAGGTACAAGTTCCTGTTTAGGTACAATGAGCTCTCAGTTTTAAATCAAAGAGCTTCTTCAGTGACAGACTGCTGCATCCTCCATGCACAAAGGAGCGTTTTCCCGTAGCGTTCCTCCCAGCAGTTGTTAGAACCCTCAGTTCTCCCAAAAACTAAATACATGTTTACATCCCTGCTGTTTTTTGCACATTCCTGTTTTTTCACTGCCTGTAAATATTCTGTTTTATGCAAATAGACAGATGAACATCTTGAACAATTTTCTTTATTTTTTTTATTTTAAATTTCTCTAGATGCACATACTTATCAATCTGAGTAGGCTATGTGTTCTCCAAACATAACAATCTCTTATTCTCATTTTTAATTTTGTTTATCTTACTGTAAACAAAATTACAGTAATTTTGAAAGTATCAGTCCCATAACAAGTACAAATTACAGTAATTTTGTTTACAGTTTCTCTGTAAACTGTCTCTTTCCTTTTACTTTCCACAGTCATACCTGAAAGGATAATTCTGTTCTATTTCAGAATTGCATTAAGAATATTCACCCTATCCAGAGAATTTATTGTAATCAGTTAATAAATATTAATTGGCCACACAGTGACAATGCAACTGAAATATGGAGAATTACTTTGTGAAAATTACTGCACACTTCGAGAACTCTTGATACTGGACACAGATTTGTTTTTGTAGTTTTTGTATTTGTGTAGTTCATGTCAAACTGTGACTTTTGAAAGTAGAACTAGGTTCAGCACAACATTGGCTCCTACCACGTCCAAATTACTAGAAAGCTGCTGCAAATGACTTTGAATTTTGTTTTTATTTACAGTTTGCATTCAGTTGCAGTTGTTTGAGTACCACGGTAAATGCTTCTTGTGTTCGCTGTGTGTGTCTTGGTGAGCCCCTTCTTGACGTAGCACCAGTTATTTCTCTAATAACAGTCTTCCTGTAAATACCCCAACATAATGAATGTGATTACAGATCTATGCATTGGAGCCTGATTATCTAAGTTCCCCCTTATAGCTAATGTCTTACAACTAATGTTGTTAAATATAGCTTACCGTGAAATGTATTGAGTCATCCCTGCAAATAATTGAAATCAAATATTTCAGTCACTTTAGAGGACACAGGTGAATAAATTCCAGCATTCTAAAGAACATGTGTGTGTGGACGCAGATGAGGGGATACTTTTGGCAGCATGGTGTAGTTTGTAGATTTATTAGGATCCGTCGCAGAATCCCTGCCATGAAGTATAGATACTAACTTTGTTTTCCTTTTCTTAGAAAGTCCCCTGGTGCCCAATTCTGTTTATATGTAGCTAACTATAAAATCTTCAAATTTAAAAAAAAGTGGAATGTATATGTGGATGAATCTTAATCTGATTGGATTTAGGCTCAATTGTACTCCATATGATTAGATAAAAATTTGACATGTTTTTTTTTTTTTTTTTTAATTATTATAAAGTGTATTTGGGGGACATTGGCTGTCAGTTAGTGTCTTTTTAAATAAACTTAATTGAACAAAACTTGAAGCTTGATTTTTTTTTCTTTGCAGTTATTGGACACCCAATTAGCAGTGTGTCGCGGCACACCTGGAGCATGTGGAGATGGAGGTGGAGAGCAATTCATGCCCAGATGGGTTCCATCCCATCTTGATCTGAAGCACAGAAGTGGTTTTTCCATGTTCGTCAAACATAGTTTTTCTCTTCATATTTGTCCCAAACCTGGCTTGCACAGACAGTGATTTTCATAACTTAGACAGAGGACTGCATAACATGTATGACATGTTTGCTTTTTAAAAAAATGCTTAGCAGAAATGTTGGATTTGTGTCTTTTTGTCTGTAGCGTCACGGACAATGGAAACTCAGCCGGCCAAGTGAAGCTCACTATCAGCTACTCTGCAGACGAAAACAGGCTCTTCATCATTGTTCACTCCTGCAGGTTTTATACCATTTTTGTAACTTTTTATCAAATTTCTCCTTCAGAACCGTTAATTGCAGAAAAGAATGGCATCTCTGTTCATCCGCAGAGCCCTGGCAGCCTGCTCCAAGGACGGTGCTGACCCGTACGTTTCTTTTGTCCTGCTGCCTGACAAGAAGGCCACAACCAAGAGACGAACTGCCACCAAGAAGAGGGACCTCAACCCAGAGTTCAATGAGAGGTGAGACAAATGGCAAAAAATAATGGCGGTACAACGAGAAGTGACAATTGCATCCTATCGCTGTCACTCTGCAGGTTTGACTTTGATTTTACTCTGGAGGAGTCTATGCAGAAAAGATTGGACTTATCTGTGAAGCACAGCGGCTCCTTCATGAGTCGAGAGAAGGAGCTCATTGGAAAGGTACTTTTGAGCACTTTGCAATCAGAACTGCAGTTTGGTATTACTTTAAGTTCTTTTTACTTTTACCAACATGATTATTTTTGCTTTTTTTCCTCCTCAGTTACAAGTGGATTTGGACCAAATTGATCTCAAGGCTGGTGTCACACAATGGTAAAAAAAAGAGAGATACTTTACTAATAATTTAAACATATTAACAAATGTATTCATATAACTACTAATATATTATTCAAGTTAACAAATGTTGCATAAAATCAGTTAGTCTGGGAATATAAACTGCATGTTCTATTTTTTTTTCAGGTATGATCTCGTAGCAGAAAGCACATAGAAGAATCCAATTTCTGGTACTATTTAACAAAATAAGCCTTGTGTTGCTTCTGTGATCTGTGCATTTGTAATTCAGCTTAAATGAAATATTACACCATCACTGCAGCAAAAACGAAAAGATGTGTGCCTCACGGAAACACAAACCATCAGTATTTATTGGAAGAAAAATTACACAGAGCTCATTCTTCTCAAACCGTTACATTTACAGAATCTTTTCTGCAAGCAGATAATTTCACCTGTTGGATATTTGATAAAGGTGCAACCGTGTTGCATGACAAACCTATGCTATATGTGCTTTAGGACCCATACTGTTTGTGTTTATTTTACATTTTTTTAAATGCCTTATGCTGTGGTAAAACTGTGTCATTGATTTATAATTTTCTACACAACGGAGAATGTTCCTTAAATGTTATATTTTACAGTCTTAAAGTTATTCCAAATATTACTTTGTTTATGTACGTTTATATTATTGCCTTAAGTATTACATAACTGTGCACAATTTGCCTGTTTATGTGTTTAAGATGAAGTTTTATATGTCTTACGTGTGACTTTTCTAAAGCAGAGAATTACAAACCTTTAGGTTCTTGCCTAAAATAAAGGTGCAATACCGTAAGCTGAGTCTAAATCACTGTGCTTTTAGGAAGACCAACCTTTACAGAGTGCCGGTGTTACAGCAACCACTGCTTCTTTGTTGTAAGTGTTTGGCGTATCAGTGCTTTCAATGAAACTAGAATTTTTCAAGCTGCGCAAAAAAAAAAGAAAAAAAAAAGACCATGCTAATGTTCACCACTGTTTGTAAATGAAACAAAGAGATAATTTGTGGAGCAGGAAAGAAAATTATTGTACTCTCTGAACTGTACAGCTGCGCTCTAGGTAGCACACTTAGAACATATCATTGTTCATTTGCTAAATTTGTTGATTAAAGTTTGCACTCATGAATCAAAGCCTTTCATTCTGTTCTTCTTTCCCCCCCAATTCGGAACACATTAACACGATTTATGAAACTGTTAAAAGGGAACAAATTGTATGCATTTGTCCTCGAATTAAATTACACACACAAACAATGCTTGTTTTCTTTTATGTGAGAAAAACAATTAGGTACACCCTTTAAGGTTATCAAAGGGAACTGATACATGATGAAATATTTTTGAAAACCATGTACGATTTTCTTTCATTTTCACAAACAGAAAAAAAAGTCTAAGTAATGAGGAAATTAAATTAAAAAAAAACTAGAAAATTCCTGAAGAAATTTAACCGGGGCCTGCCAAAGTGTGCCCGTCGGTTTGGACCCAGCGTTCTGATGCTAAACATTAGCATCCATGCTAAAGAAAGCTGCAATGTCATCAATAGCACGTGGATAGTCACAAGCATGAATTATTGAACATGGGTAATAAGTAAAGGAAAAGGCTAAGGTAAAAGGCTAATGCTAAGAGAAAACCTGAGAGAAAAAGATCATGCAGGATAATCTTATTCTTAATAATCTTAAATGCTAGTGAAATGCTAATGTTTGTGCTAATGCTAATGCACTGTCTTGCTGTGCAAGACAGTGCCCTAACTTGAGAGGGAAAGATAATGCAAGCTAATATCATTGCAGCGCCTGTGGCGGTGCATTAGCCACAGACGAATCTTAAGACTTTTATTTTGAAATTTTCAGTGAGCTTCATTTTAAATGGCCAATGTAATCCCATGTGTAACGATTTTTTGGTAAAATCAGACATAAAATGGTCAAAAGAGCACTTAATTGATGGAAAATTGTCAAGGCTTTTATTTTGAAAATATTTTAAAGCTTAATTTAAAATTTTCACACTAATTCCATGTGTAACAATGGTTGGTTAAAAAGAGTTATAGAAGGCCCAAAACACAAGCAGTTCTAAAGTCCAGCCTTTTCCTCCGAGTTCTGCAATAGTTAGAACTACAGTGATGCGGTTTTGTAGTCCTAATCAGCTGGCCCTGCTGTGTTCCATTGCTATGGTAATGGATCCTCTGCCAGCTGTGAGTCAGACAGGGGGAGACATAATTCTATCAGTTTGTGGCAGCCATTTTCACTAAAATAGGCATGAGCCAGAAAGAGTCTTAAGGCTTTTATTTTGAAATTTTCAGTAAGCTTCATTTTAACTGTCCAAAATAATCCAAAGTGTAACAGTGGTTTTGTTAAAAAAGTCACATAATCCCCAAGAGAGCAATTCCATAATATAAAAGAATGTCAGGGCTTTTATTTTGAAATTTTAATTCAACTTAATTTAAAATTACCACACTAATCCTGTGTGTAACAATGGTTGGATAAAATCAGTTATAAAATGCCCAAAACACAAGTAGTTCTAAAGGCCAACACCTTCCTCAGAGCTCTGCCATAATAAAAACTACAGTGATGCGTATTTGTAGTCCTAACCACTGGCCCTGCTGTGCTCCGTTGCTATGGTAATGGGTCCTCTGCCAGCTGTGAGTCAGACAGGTGGAGACATAATTCTATCAGTTTGTGGCAGCCATTTTCACTAAAATAGGTATGAGCCAGAAAGGAATCTTAAGGCTTTTATTTTGAAATTTTCAGTAAGCCTCGTTTAAATGTCCAATCTATTCACATGAGTAACAGTGATTGTGTTAAATCAGTTCTAAAATGCTCCAAACAGCAATTGATATAAAAATTGTTAAGGCTTTTATTTTGAAATTTTCATTAAGCTTAATTTCATTAAGATTAATTAAACTTAATTAACACTAATCCCATATGTAACAAAGGTTGGTTAAAATCAGTTATAAAATGCCCAAAACACAAGTAGTTCTACAGGCCAGCTCCTTCCTCAGAGCTCTGCCACAGTAAAAACTACAGTGATGCGTATTTGTAGTTCTAATTTATAATTCTAAAGGCCAGCTCCTTCCTCAGAGCTCTGCCATAGTAAAAACTACAGTGATGCGTATTTGTAGTTCTAATTTATAATTCTAAAGGCCAGCTCCTTCCTCAGAGCTCTGCCATAGTAAAAACTACAGTGATGCGTATTTGTAGTTCTAATTTATAATTCTAAAGGCCAGCTCCTTCCTCAGAGCTCTGCCATAGTAAAAACTACAGTGATGCGTATTTGTAGTTCTAATTTATAATTCTAAAGGCCAGCTCCTTCCTCAGAGCTCTGCCATAGTAAAAACTACAGTGATGCGTATTTGTAGTTCTAATTTATAATTCTAAAGGCCAGCTCCTTCCTCAGAGCTCTGCCATAGTAAAAACTACAGTGATGTGTATTTGTAGTTCTAATTTATAATTCTAAAGGCCAGCTCCTTCCTCAGAGCTCTGCCATAGTAAAAACTACAGTGATGCGTTTTTGTAGTTCTAATCAGCTGCTCGGCCCTGCTGTGCTTCGTTGCTATGGTAATTAATCCTCTGCAACTGTCATGTGTGTGAGACAGAAAGAATTCTATCTTTGTGAGACACCCAGTCAGTTTTCACTGAAAAAGCGTCCGAACAACTCCTTCCCATTCGGAAACCGTGATACGTATCGGAAAACCGTTTGAAGCGTATGAGAGCGCTATCTTTCGTCTCCTATAGTCCCGCTATTCATATCTGTACATCACTCACAGTAATAACAGCGACGAGATAAAAATGTTGTGCGCTGAGGTCTGACATTTTTCAGAAATACATGGAAGTGAACCTGGCTGAGCGAGTCGAAATCCTGTCGCATCACTTTGCTCTGAAGCCCCTAGACAGAAAACCGTAAGCCCTAGAAAAATTTTGAAAACATTTTACCAGAGCAGGCATGCGTATCTATGTCATGACCGTGTTTGATACCGATAGGGCGATATTTGTGGGCGTGACGGCGATTTCAAAATTTATTTGAGGTCAGAATCGCGGTGCTTCCCACACTCTAACGAATCGTTGATTACACTCTAGTTTGGCCAGTTTCTAACTGACAAGAATTTTTGATGGTTTTTCGCTTTTTACTTTTTTATTGTAACTCCGAATCCCACCAAAAGTAATAGCACCCCTCCCGGCGCCGAGCCGCACGATTTGATACCACTTTTGTGGGTGGGCTCGCAGCGGTACAGCCGCATTCCGGTTGACGGAAGAAAAATAAATAAATAAATAAAGAGACACTCTATTGGGTGTAGATTAATAGGTGCCTGCCATGCAATGCATGGAGGCAGTTACTGCTCTCCTTATGCATTGCTATGCAGGCCCCAATAACTTTTTTTTCTTGCCATTCTCCTACTTGGCCGCAAGATGGCAGCGAAGTGCTGGTAGACCTTCACCTCCTGCATCCAGCTGCACGGCTGGGCTTTCAAGTGCCTACAGATGTGAAAGCGGGTCGAGCGACTGACGCCTCTCTTAGCCAATGGGAGCAAGAGCAGTCTGTGTGGGGGGCGGGACAAACGAGAAACCCAGCCCTCTGAGTGGACGCGACGGCGAACAGCTTAATCAGGATCACACAACAATAATGAATGGAAACGCAGCGTAGCCAAGAAAAGTTGAGCTGCAAGAAAAACTTAATGTAGGGCAGTAAAGGACACTTTATCAACGGCTTTGAGGAAAAATTGGCTTTTTTTTCTCTCTTTTTTTTGAGTGATGGATTGGCCAGTCGAATCTGATATTTCACTTTGGAAAAGAAAGCTGCGTTTCTGTCGGAAGTTTTGAATTCTTTTTTTTCTAATCACCAGCTCGATTAACGGTAAATGGCACTTACTGGGACAGCGACGGGAAACCAGCGCGTCGTCAGTCGAGTTTTACTCGCGAAAAAAAGTGGACTATGCGGAGGGAGCCGTAAATGAAGCCGGAGAGTTTTGGAGGGGGAAACATTTAGCCTCACCGTGGATTTATCACCAGCAGAGAGATACAAAGAAGAAGAAGAAGAAGAAGAAGGAGGAAAAAAAAAAATCAAGCCGAGAAGTTCGGAGGTCTCACGTTGACAGGAGGGCAAAATGGGTAACGTGGAGAGCGCTGACGGCCAGTCGGAGATGAAGCATCACATCATGCCTCTGAAGGTGCCCATGCCTGACCCCACCGAGCTGGAGGAGAAGTTTGCCATTGTTTTGGTGAGTCAGGATGAACCCAGGCTACTTTTTTATTTGTTTTTTTCCCCCTCTATATCTTTAAGTTATTATATTTCGACTACATCGCAGTGCGGTCCTGTAAGGAGTTAATCGTTGCGGATTTCTTAACTGGCTCTAAAGTGTGTTTGTGTTTACGCATCAACGTCTTTATGGCCCGTCATTAAACCAACAGACTTGTGCTGTTCCGCCCCTCGCTTTTTACCCTGCTGCTGCCGCCGCCCCCACCTTCCCGTCCTTTTCCTCTCCTGTG